>NC_089838.1:247144567-249544567 GCF_035609145.1 Eleutherodactylus coqui | reverse complement strand
CTGTGTGGCCCTTTATAAGCCCTTAGTCATAGCTTTAATCCGTTTTATCTTAGATGATCGCCGAGCATGCTTAGGCTCTTTTCCATGCCATGGAATTCTATTTTATAAGTGTCAAAATGATCATCATGTCTCCATTTGTGTATTATTGACTACATTACCACTTAGTTGTATCTGAGCAATGGAAACTGATATAAAATTTTAAAAATAATATGATATTTTAG
The DNA here is from genome assembly GCF_035609145.1 of Eleutherodactylus coqui. NCBI lineage: Eukaryota > Metazoa > Chordata > Amphibia > Anura > Eleutherodactylidae > Eleutherodactylus > Eleutherodactylus coqui. The sequence goes on along the minus strand of NC_089838.1, from coordinate 249,544,346 downwards.
GAGAGCACTAAAATGATGTTGAGATTGTTTTCCAGGTCTTGTTATGTCCAATATATATAGTATTTGGTCTATTTGGAAAATCAAAGATGTTGTCCTATCGCTACATAAATGTGTTCTCTGAATGTATGCTGAATAAACAATAATCACTCATTTTAATGGAACAGTAAAGATAAATCCATCTCTAGATGGGGAAAATATGCACCTATCGAATGATTTTCTTAAAACTGTCTCATTAAACAGTAGATTAGAAAAAGGACAGCTTTCTTGTATTTAGAAATGATACTTGTTTGCATATTTACAGTAGTAAGGGCATTACTTGCTGCTGTCAGTGTACTATTCCAGCAATTTTATGTAAAAAGAATCATATTTCACAGTCAGAAATGTTCACCCAACTGTTTTGTTTTCCTACTCATTGGCCCACGTGAAAGAACACATGATCAGCTGTTGAATAACCAAACTCTCCTTCATTGGCTAATTGTGTCTCCTGTGCAGGCATAAAATTACTCCCTTGTCAACAGCACAACTCTTTATGTAAATGGGAGATGTGCTGCTGGCTTTTGCATTCTGCGGTTCCAAGACTCTGTCTCTATACAAGCAATTCTCTGCTGTGTATGAATGGCAGGCAAAATCTGATGAAACTTTGACTGTTCACTATCTTATGCTGAGAGCCTCAGCTACTTACGGGCCAGAATTCTTAGTACTATACTAGACTAGAAATATAAATTTGATTTTATATATATATATATATATATGAAAGGGAGAGCAAAATAAAAAATGCATGGTAAAATAGGCTACATAATGAGTTGCCGCCATCTGAGTATGTTTGGGCTCCATTACTCACTAACAGGTTGCATCAGATCCTTATCCTCTTTTACTTTATTTTACCACTTTTAGCAATGCTATTGTGGCCCTTGGGCAGCCAGCGTACTAGACCATCGGCACCTACTTTTTGCACTCTCTATTGCCGTACAATTGTGTACCACCCTTGCCTTGTGTTCCATTCCTTAGGGATGCTCTACCAAGTTCCTCTTCTTAGCAGAATAACAATAAGATTTATTATTCCACAAAGTATCCAATGATATGTCCTATCAACCATAGTCGTATAAGCAAAGTATATTTTAGACCATACAGGCTGAGAGTCATGACACATGGCCATTCATTATAAGCTACCTGCCCGTCTGGACTTTTTTAAAGACTTTCTACAATAATAATATTTTAGCGAAGGTTATATATCTGACACTTGAAATACTGAAATCTTGGCATTCGCTAACCACTTATATTTGTAGTAAGTGATTATAGATTGATGGTTTCTTTATTGTTTTAGTATCTATATATTTCAACCCACCCCCATCCAGATCCTTCTTCCTCCCTTGTTTTGCTGCTACTGTTTTTTAAGGTAATATTTGTTTGTCTATTGGACCATTTTTTTGTTAGATTTAATTTTAAAAAAAGTAGATTTGAGAAGAGACTGAAGGGGCTGTCCCGTGAAATCAAGTGGGGTTAAGCACTTCTGTATGGCCATATTAATGCACTTTGTAATGTACATCGTGCATTAAATATGAGCCATACAGAAGTTATTCACTTACCCACTCCGTTGCGGGCGTCCCCGTCTCCATGGCTCCGACTAATTTCTGCATCTTCTGGCTTCTTTAGACGCGCTTGCGCTGTCCGCTCTTCTGCTGTGTGCTCGCGCCGGAGAGCTGGTCTGCGCGTCGTCATCGTAGCTCTGCCCCGTCACGTGGTGCTGATCAGCCAATTAGGTGGCTGTAATCGGCAGTGGAACGCAAGACATTCACGGTGCACCATGGGAGAAGACCCGCGGTGCACCATGGGAGAAAACCGCGGTGCATCATTGGGAAAGGACCGGCGGCCATCTTTAAAAGAAGAAACTGCCCAAACGTGGATGCAGGTAAGCGATTTTTTTTTTTTAAATAACAAAGGGATTGTTTTTAACGGGGCACAATGTGGGGGTAGGTAGAAAAAAAAATTTTTTGATTTTGCCGCGGGACAACCCCTTTAAGTCCTGTACCGGTTAGTTAGCAGAGATCTAATGAGGAATTGAAATACAAAATAGATTTTTTTCTTAAAAAGTGAATATGGTTTAATTATATAAAGTTTTAAAACCCATTTATTGTACGAGGTACAAGAACAAATCCAAAGTTGAAAGCAGAAGGTTATAACTAGAGATGAGCGAGCACCAAAATGCTTGAGTGCTCGTTACTCGAGTCGAACTTTCAGTGATGCTCGAGAGTTCGTTTTGAGTAACGAACCCCATTGAAGTCAATGGGCGACTCGAGCATTTTTGTATATCGCCGATGCTCGCTAAGGTTTTCATTTGTGAAAACCTAGGAAATTCAAGAAAGTGATGGGAACGACACAGAAACGGATAGGGCAGGCGAGGGGCTACATGTTGGGCTGCATCTCAAGTTCCCAGGTCCCACTATTAAGCCACAATAGTGGCAAGAGTGAGACCCCCCCCCCCCCCCGCACTGTCAGCATAAAGATCGTTCTCCTCTGCCACAGCTGTAACAGCTATGGCAGAGAAGAAGGATGTTAGCCCATTGAATTCAATGGAGCCAGCAATACAGCCGACTCCATTGAAAGCAATGGGCTGCCGGTGATCGCGGGGTGAATTGTCGGGAAGGGCTTAAATATATAAGCCCTTCCCTGCAATTCATCCAGAAATGTGTAAAAATAAAAAAAATATATACTCACCTTGTCCCGGCAGAACGATGTTAGCCCATTGAATTCAATGGAGCCGGTGAGTGACTGCTGCCTCTCATTGGCTCAGCGGGACCAATCAGATTGGTCCCTGCATTGAGCCAATGAGAGGCAGCAGTCACTCACCCATTCATGAATTCATGAATGGGTGTGTGAGTGAGATCTGCCTCTGATTGGTCAGGCTGTGACCAATTAGAGGCAGCTCATTCAGCAGGTGGGGATTTTAAATCCCCGGCTGCTGAATACTACTCACAGCTGTTCAGAGCAGTTCAGGAGGACTGCCGCCGGCCGCACTGAACTCCATCTGCCAGGACCAGGTGAGTATATATATATTTTTTATTTTTACACATTTCTGAATGAATTGCAGGGAAGGGCTTATATATTTAAGCCCTTCCCGACAATTCATCCCACGATCGCCGCAGACCATTGCTTTCAATGGAGTCGGCTGTATTGCCGGCTCCATTGAATTCAATGGGCTAACATCGTTCTGCCGGGACAAGGTGAGTATATATATTTTTTTATTTTTACATATTTCTGGATGAATTGCAGGGAAGGGCTTATATATTTAAGCCCTTCCCGACAATTCATCCCGCGATCGCCGGCAGATCATTGCTTTCAATGGAGCCGGCTGTATTGCCGGCTTCATTGAATTCAATGGTCAGTGCTCATTTAATCGAGACGAGTACCGCGTGGTGCTCGTCTCGAGTAACGAGCATCTTGAGCACCCTAATACTCGAACGAGCATCAAGCTCGGACGAGTATGCTCGCTCATCTCTAGTTACAACCTGATGCCAAGTTGAATCTGAAATACTGGTTTTATTTCAGTTTTATGGATTGAATTACATTTTTATCGATTCATTCTTCTCTACTAGTGAATTTCACAAGATTTTTACAAGATTGTGATCAACAAAGAGATGATTAGTATAGGCAAAAAAAAAAATTCTTGGTATTGGGTTGGTATCTGAAAAATAGTGAAGAAATATACATGACTTCTGCTTCAGCAGCGAACCTGGGATTCAATTACAGAGTTTGGTTAATCCAAATAGTAAAGAATTGTTCAGTTCTCCCCAAAACAGCATAATGTTAATGGAATTAACTATTAATAATTCACAGGGTATTAAATACCAGATACAATATTATATGTTATAATCATTAATAACTTCAAAATGGTTGTTGATCCGGGATTATTCTGATTGCCGGATTGGAGTCAGGAAGGAATTTTTCTCCCTTTAATGGGGAAAATTGGCCTCTACCTCATTGGGTTTTTTTTTTCTTCCTCTGGATCAACATTGGGAGTTAGTAGGCTGAACTGGATGGACATATGTCTTTTTTCGGCATCATACTATGATACTATGAAATGACAATCCATTTCAGGGATTTGTTTGTAGCTGAATATGAGTTGAGGGTTGTGGAGAGGTGAATTCTGTCATCAATATAGCTTCATCTTCCATGTTAATACTATTGGTTTATTCTCAACAGATCTGGTCATCGCTTGGAGTTTCCCAGATATATTTGTATATAATTAACTAAAGAAGTTCTGTATTATTATAAACATTTTCATCTCAATCATTATTTAATATTTTCAATGGTATAAAAATCCCTCCTCCAGCTAGCCTCTAGTGCATGGTGAGCTTGGCATTCTCCACACATTCCACCTTCTACCTAATACATTGTACAAAGCACTTTCTGTACAATGGCCACATCCCATATTCACATGGTTGCTGTTCAGAAAGCAATTTCTGCCCCATACGTGTAGGAGGGTAGGGGTGAATGGACAGTACATGCTGCGCCACAGCAATAATGCAGTTGTGGCCAGAATAGGGGGCTGGCAGAATGAAGTGCACAAAGGGTAAAGAAGGAAAATGTTAAAACGCATGGTAATGGAAATATTAATTATTAAAATCAAAATATTTATAGTAAAATATAATCTAGTCTTAAACAAATCCTTTAAATTGTCTAATCTAGTGGAAAATATTATATGACTGTGGTCCTTGAATAATGTATTTAATCTGAATAAATACCATCACATCAAAAGATTCTCTTCCTTCAAGTATAGTTAACACTACTGAATTCAAATCCTGAGGATTTGACAGCTCAAGCAGATCTTTGATGAAAGAAAAAAATAAAGAACTTGCTAAAGTTACAGGACTGATAAAACCTTTTATTAAAGAACGTCAGAAATGCTAGCATGGCAGCAAGAAGAGGTAAAACAGCATTAGTAGGATATCAGATTTACATTACTATATCAGAATGCATGGGAATATATGGTTTTACATTATGTATCCTCTGCTTCTGACATTTATATATATACATTGGTAGAAAGCCCGCTACAGGAAGGCAACTGGGGTATTAGTGTACCTTGATGCCACCGGAAGCTAGGGGTGTGACAGGAGGAACGCCCCTGTAACACCCTTAGCTTCCGATAGGGTGAAGGCTGGAAGGTCCTCGGACTTTACTATGTTTGCCCAGGAACATGGCAGCATTTACATTGAATAATGTAAGGCTAAGAAGCCAGGTTACCCTCACCCAAAGCCTGCAGAGGCCGCCAAAAACAATCGACACCATGCATCCCTCAGTGTGAGCGCAGCAGCCGTCCCCCCTTGCATGTGAAGCCTCAGTCACGGACGCTGTATATGTTCTCTGAGGTAGTTGCCGGACGGTGCCTCTGTAGTCCGTGACCGCCAATCCCACGCCTTTCTCCAACGAGTGGGGTATGTTCTGGTGGGCCGCAAGCGTCCACTGCTGTATGCCTTAGGAACATATGCTTTGTGGCCTTGCAGGACCTGCAGCCACACCGGCTCAGAAGCCAATCACGTACAGGAGGCGTCACTCTGCTGTCAATCTTGACTCCACCAGCAATACCTGGTGGCGTTAAGATACACTAATACCGACGACTGCAATCTATAGGTATGAATGTCCATGAACAGCCAAATTATTCAGTGGGATTAGGAATAATAGTTATAATACAAAGACATCAGCTACTTTGAATAAACAAAATACTTGGGGCAAACCAACATGTAGGTCCCTTTGTGTGTTACCCTACTGACATACTTTTGTAGATACTGGCGGAATTTTTCAAAAACTCCTCAGACTTTCCTTTTCTTTTTAGTGCACCTAATTAGAATATTTCCTGGTAAACAACATTCCAATGAAGTTTGTTTTACAGAAAATTAGCCTGTCAATACACTCTTATGTCCTAAGAAAATTTTTTGTTACCCATAGCAACCAATAACAGCACAGCTTTCATTTTACCCCAGCAATAAAAGAAATGATAAGATTTTTATGGCCCACCCTGTGGGTGCTATGGTTATGATGAGTGAGTGTGAGGCATAGTGTGTAGCTACATAATGCACACACGAGGGCAGAGTTGTTTTGGTAACAAACCACACCACATCAGGTTATATTTATTGGTGTAATACATATGAATCATGGATTTTGTACAATTTGAAGATGATACATATAAATTCACACGTGTCCCTTTGTTTATCACATTGAGCATAAAATATCCCATATTGTTAAGTATAATAATATTAGATGCCTTTGATCGTTTCATAGAATGGTAGAGTTTGAAGGACCTCCGGTCATCTGGTCCTTCTGAGTCATCTGGTCCAACCCTCTGCTCAATGCAGGATTCACTAAATCATCCCAGACAGATGTCTGTCCAGCCTTTGTTTGAAGACTTCCACTTAGGGAGAACTCACCACCTCCCATGGTAACCTGTTCCACTCATTGATCACTCTCACTGCCTAACATCTAATCTGTGTCTCCTCCCTGTCAGTTTCATCCCATTGCTTCTAGTCTTCCCCTGTACAAATGAGAACAGGGCTGATCCCTCTGCACTGTGACAACCCTTCAGATATTTGTAGACAGCTATTAAGTCGCCTCTCAGCCTTCTTTCTTGCAAGCTAAACATTCCCAGATACTTTAACTGTTCCTCATAGGACATGATTTGCAGACTGCTCACCATCTTGGTAACTCTTCTCTGAACTTGCTCCAGTTTGTCTGTGTCTTTTGTAAATTGAGGTGCCCAGAACTGGACACAGTATTCCAGATGAGGTCTGACCAACAAAAAGTAGAGGGGGATAATTACCATGATCATATAAAAAATGAAAGGGTTTGTTTTGAAAAAAAAATGCAATAATGCAATGTCTACTGAGATGTAAATGCACTGATAAGTTCTCTCTGTGATACTTTCTGCTCTATTTTTCTTCCAAATTCTTCTTTCTATATTCGTCTACATGTAAAATGCATCTTCATCCTTCACTGAATATTAGGAATTTAGTTTTATGGTAAATTAGGTTTCCTGATGACAATCAGAGTTGCAAATGCAGAAAATCAAAGACACCTATATATAACTTGATGATACTTTAGAGTTCACATGCAGCAGTATGATCATAGTTTGCTTTGGCAGTGCTTTCTGGAAAATCGCAGAAAAACACAGCTACCAAACTTCAATCTATGAGTTTACCCCAAATGACATATCAATAAAACGGGCACAAATGGAGCTATAATGTGCTTTCTCCTAAAATTGAGTATATTGTTAGAAAAATGTTATGTGTATAAGCCTAGTTCTTATTCATTAGGTTGATAGAGAGAACTGTTAACTTCCAAAAGATAAAGCAATAAAGCAGCCACAGGATGTTCCCTACTATACTCACATAACAGTACCAGCCATAGTTTTCCATGACGTGCCTGGTATATAATCGGATAGTAATGCTAGCCATTGTAGTCTATAACACAGCTAAACCAGAGTGCCCACACAGCCAATCAATGGCATTCATAAAATTGCCAGCCATTGTGCTCCAGCAGAATACTGTCACTCATAATATAGGAGATAACAAAAAAATAAGCTAGCCTATACTCACTTGTATCAACCATTCTTGCCCTTGCCACTAGTCTCCTGGTCTCTGCTCACTTTCAGATAGCGCAGTCATGTGTCATCTTAGTACCAGTGCTGATAGGGTGGCTGGGTTTTCATTTAACCCAGTCAGCCTATCAGTTATAGTTATGTGGTATATAAACAGGCCCCTTAATACTAAGGGTACCAGTTAGACTGCTTGAATTCTGGCCAGTGACTCTGCCAAAGTATTTTGTATTAAAGTACTCTGTATAAAGTACAACTGTACTTGCAGCATAAAGTTGTTAGGACTACTTTAGGTAAATGTTCAGCATAGTTAACACTGGTTAGTCTTGGATTAGTGTCTAGTTTTTCTGCCATAGCAGGATCACCCTTTTCGGGGCAGATGTTCCATTTGATGAACTGATCCGGTTCAAGAAGTCCTGGGGCATTCATTCTTACAGTTCCTCATACTTTTGCCATATTGTATCCTGATATCATAGAATCATAGACTGGTAAAGTTGGAAGGGACCTCCAGAGTCACCAAGTCACCCGTTACTAAATCATCCTAGACAGTTGTCTGTCCTACTCTGTTTGAAGACTTCCATTGCAGGAGAACTCACCACCTCCCATCGCAACTTGTTCGACTCATTGATCACCCTCACTGTCAAAAAGTTTTTTCAAATGTCTTTCTGTAGTTAATATAGAACCTTATTATTGGTCTTTGGTTCAATTCAGTCCATTTTTCCCTTGCTGATCACAACTTGTTGTGCAAGCCACTCCTACTAGCCATTACAAGTGCGCTTTAGAAGGTAAGACATTATTTATACTACAAAGTGAATTGAGCAAAATGTAAAGCATAAAAAGACATGGCGGATTTACTGTTTCTTTCCACTCCCTCCAAAATAGTCAATAAGTGTTAAACAAAAAGTGATATGTTTTAAGTGATATTGTCCCACAAAAAAGCAAGCTTTCATATGGCTAAGTAGAAAGAAAAAGAAAAATCTATGGGTTTTGGAATACGAAGATCAAACTGAACAGTCCTTATGGCCCATAAGAGCTGTGTCCCTAATGGGTTAATGCGATGTGCATGAGTCCTTTATTTTAACCAGCCAAAACTTTTCTTCCATCTTATCATATTGCTTATTATGTTCTATATTGGGTTTCTTGGCCTTTTCTTTCTTGCATATCCTTCATCGCCCTTTCTGTTTTTCCTGAATTCTCTACAGAGTTCCTATTAAGCAGCTTTTACTTCGAAATTCTGTCTTTTCATGAAGTCCTTTCAATGCCCTGTTCCTTTACATATCTCAGCTCTCACAATACCCCATTCATACACAATGTTCTTCTCATGTCTGACTTTTTCTAACCCCATCCTCACTAAAACTTCATGATCTGTCTATAACACTTTGAATAAACTATATAGTGCTTCTATACATCTAGATAACACTACCAAGTCTAAGATGCAGTAGAGGACAGACAGTAGGAAGTAGAAACATATTTTATTTGCAATTTGCAAAAAGAATGAGTCATAAAGAAAAAGAGAAGATGAAGACTCAAACTGTGGTGGGCTAAAACAGTAGATTAGGTATGTGAACTTTAAGGGTTTGCCCTATGAAAATAGCTTATACCCTATCCACAGAATAGAGGATAAGTATCTGATTGATGGGGGTACAACTACTGGAACTTCCAGTAATGAAGATAACTGTAATAGGGGACCCATGTTGCGTTGTAGTGGGTCCCTACACTAATATAAATGCATCACAGAAGGGAAAATCAAGAATTAAAAACAATCACAGAAAATGGCCGTTACTTACTGAGTGAGGAGTGCATATAGATGCATCCTCTCACCATGCAGGTAGCTGACTACCAAATGGAGGAGCCAATAACATCTGTGCAGGACACCGATATAACACTCACTCACACTGCCTCCTGATAATGAGGGGGGTGGATGCTTGGCGTACACTCCCAGACATAGTGGATACAGGGTGCCAGACCATTCTGATATATGTAGTTCACCATGCAGACCAGCAACCTATTAATGACGCCATGATAATTCGGCGGGTTGCCCTGCATATCCATCAGTGAACCACATTGGTACTGCCACCCTGGGCTCCCCCTGGAGTCTTAAAGCCACATTGCACGTGAATAATAGATAATAAATGCAAGGCATTGGTTGGATGTTGGCCAAGATACATGAGCCCACTAACCACTTCACGGTTCCTTGCGTTGTAGTGGGTCCCTACACTAATATAAATGCATCACAGAAGGGGAAATCAAGAATTAAAAACAATCACAGAAAATGGCAGTTACTTACTGGGTGAAGAGTGCATATAGATGCATCCTCTCACCATGCAGGTAGCTGACTACCAAATGGAGGAGCCAATAACACCTGTGAGGGCACCGATAAAACAGCCACTCACACTGCCTCCTGATAATAAGGGGGGTGGATGGTATTAAAACATAGCCCAATATGCCAAGAAAATATTAAGCGCAGCAAACATAATTTTGGCAGCTGAAAAAAAAATGCCATAAGACCACCACATGCGTAAAACTAAAATACTCTGATCCTTAAGGGCTTGAATAACACCCTGACTTTCAAGACTATTAGTTTCAAGGTGTGGATTCCTCAATCCTACTTTTCATTTAGATACTACAAGATATGTACGATATTGTATGTTTTCCATCTTAGGTAAGCTAGTTTGTCATCATTTGCATATACTGAGGTGTAAAGCTTATGGAAAAACATGATAAATGACATGCACAGATTTCAACTTGACCTGCTCACTTTTTCCAACATAGCAAACAGTATACATTTCAGAAAAATAGTGCTGCAGGGGCTTCATAAAACTAGCATACACACATAGGCACATTTTCTTGACTGTCTGTTCCTGGTTCCTATGTAACCTCAGAGCCAGATAAATGGTGTTGTAACCATGACATTTTCCAGACTGATGATCTTTAGCAACTTTATTTCTTTGGAACTTGAAAGATGAAGTTCATATGCATAAAATGACCAATATGTATAGAAGAAAGCAGTTCTGCATATAGTATTCCCAAAGAATCCTCCATAATTACTTTACATATCAGTTTTTTAGAATTCGAGTACAGTGAGGTTAGGTTTACACTATGTAAGTGGACTACATTTCGCCAGACCATTTATAATGTTCCACTAATCCAGAGCCGCAGACATGCAGTATTCTCTATACAGTGACACAAGACTGCAATTAAATCCCACAATATACTGACTGTATGTGAGGTTATGTATAAACCTCTTTAATCCAACCACCCAAAATTTTAGTTAAAAACTCAACTTCTAGCTGCCCATCATCTCTAACCAGGCTTTTCCTTTAAGCACACTCAATGACAAGTTAGTTTGGTGGCGGGCCAATGGAATAACTCTGCTTCATTATTATATGCCATTTTGCAGACTTTTCACACCCCAGGAATTCTTAGGAAAATCTGATATTCTGACACACCATTGGTTTGAGGTGTTCCAAATCTATAGATTCATTTAATCTCTAATTGGCTCATCTTCTCCAGATGTCCTCATTACCTGCCCGTGGTCACCCTTTCAATTGAGGGTGAACTCACTTTTATACGTATACTTGTATGAACCAACCTCCGCTTGATGTAAAGTTACCCCATATGCAGAAAGACCTGAATTTTTCTCTTCCCAGTTGGCATGACTGCTGACAGGGGGCTGGGTGATGTCTTTTTTATACTCACCCGTAACCACAATCCAGCATTGTCATTCTCTGATATTGTTACTTGGTGCAAAAATCTGACTCTTTAAAAATCCTGTGTGCGATCTCCATACAAGTCCATAGGAGATGTGTGGGCATGGGAACCTGATAAAAGTCAGATTTTCATCCAGCACATGGACTTTGCATGGAACCAAGGAGTGGGTGAAGATTCAAATACATCCCCCAGCTCCAGGTCACCTTGCTTAACAGCACCATAACTTAGTTTATGGAGCTTTAGATAGGTGACAGGTTCCCTTTAGGTCTATGGACACATTTCTCTTATTTATTCATCTGGAGATGTTAATCAGTGTTTTATGGTGAACATTTAGCAGAGAACTGGTGTCAACATAGCCTTAATGGTGCATTGGCACAACTAGTTATGTTTAAAGTTAGTATTTTGCCTGGAGACTTATTGTGATTATTCCAAACCTCCAACTAAATCATCAAACTGAACCCCAGTACCTTTTGTTTGTTGACTTGTGCCAAGGCTGCTTCCCTAGCAGCTTCAGATTTCCACTTTATTTAAATGGCCACCAGGGAGTGCAAAAACTACATCTCCCATAATGCCCCACTGCCAGTTACTGATGCTCATTCACGATTGTGTAAACTATCATCATTACAGAATTTGAAGGCACTGAGCATGCTTGACCAGTAAAACAGCGGAGCCTACAGGTCATAACCACTGGATACCAATGGAGAACTAAGCAGTGGGGAGACCACAGGTAGAGCAATATTTTTGCATACTTGTAAGAAAAAATTACATGTTATCTCCTTAAGAAACAAATAACTTAAGGCCCATTTACACACAACAATTATCACTCAAAAACCATCTTTTGAGTGATAGTCATTGCGTAAAAATGTGCCCATCTTTCACTTTTCTGCCGAATGATGGATTTCAGTTCGATATGAAATCCATTGTTCATCAGAACAGCTGATAAGAAGGACAGCACACTGTGTGTCTCAGCTGTCAGCCCTGTGACAGAACAAAGGGAATTTATTTAGAGAACAGCGGGTGGTCTGTTCTCTGAATACAGCTCCTGGCGGCTTACACGCTACTAATTGGTACTAATAGGCATTAGTACCAAGAAGTAGTTTTAAGCAAAATGATCACTCAAAATCCATCTTTGAGCAATCATCTAAATGCACCCTTGCACTTTGAATCACCATAATACCCCTTAACCCCTTGAGTGGCACGCCCGGAAATTTTCCGGGACGAGCTCCACTGCCGATAGTGATCTAGCCCGGAAGATTTCCGGGCTATGTATCACTATGGGAGCTGCAGAGCACAATGCCACAAGCTGTGACAGTGAGCTCTGCCTGCACAGACCCACAGAGAACAAAGCAAGGGCTTTGAAAAACCAGCAGAAGATATTGCCGATATTCCGGCAATCTCCTGCTTTGTTTACAGGTTGCCATAGAGACCATCGGCTTGTCAGAAGCAAGCCGATGGTCTGTGTGGCAGGGAGAGCTGGTGCTTGGCTGTGAGAGGACAGCTAGGTACCAGCTCTTACAGCAGAGATCAGAGAAAACCTCCGATCTCTGCTGTGTTAACCCTTTAAATGCTGCAGTCTATGTGACTGCAGCATGTAAAGGGCTGTCACTGCAGCATGTAAAGGGCTGTCACCATCGGCCCCCGGAATGTGATCAGGGGGTCCTGATGGGTCCCTGTGGAATTCCCCTAAAGGGACAAAAAAATAAAAATAAAAAAAAATTTAAAAAAAAGTTAAAAAATTATTAAAAAAATAATAAAAACACTTGTCTCCCTTTACTTTGTAAAAAAATCAAAACTACAATCACACATGTGGTATCCATGCGTCGTAATGACCCAGAGAAGGAAGTTAATACATTATTTAACCCCTTAATGACATGGCCCCTTTTTTTCTTTTTTCCCCATTTCTTTTTTTCCTCCCCCCTGTTTAAAAAAATCACAACTTGTCCCGCAAAAAACAAGCCCTTATATGGCCATGTCAATGGAAAAATGAAAAAGTTATGGCTCTTGAGACGCAACTGCAAAATTAGTTGAAATTCAATGATTAGACCATTTTAAAAAACCTGCCCTGGTGGGCACGACAGGGTGGTAGGAAACCTGCCACTCAAGGGGTTAAAGGAACAGTTATTTTGCACATGAATTATAGGGATGATTGGAAAACTCTTCCTTATATAAATACCTTAAAAATGTCTTGCAGGTATCGGTACTAGGTACTATAGTAATACTCTGTCTAATCACTCCCTTAAAAATTACTCAAGCATTAGACCATTATGAGAAGAATGGTACAATGCATTGATAAGCTCAGCTGACTTGTCGCCACCTACATTGGGTCCTGGATTATCCAGCTGAAGCTTTGCTGTCAGTAACTCGCATACAACATGTACAAAGCATGTCTTTGTGTTGGCAGCGAGCGTCTTTCTGGATGTTTACTATACGCATTTAACAAATAGGTCATTTTTAGTATTATTCTAAAAAATCTCTCTTCAGGATTGAAAAGGCTTATTAAAGACTGCATAAAATAATCTCATAAATAAGAGTATTAGGAATGGTTTCTTTTCATTGAATAATCCATGTTGATTACCATGTCAATAGCCTGAATCAATTGCATATGCCGCCTGTTATTCACTTTGAGGCATCTCAAATTTGCTGAAAAGCAGTTTTGCAGAATGCTGTATTACTAAACAGGGACACATATTTTATTATTGGTGTGAAATACCACAAGCTCCATCATAATGTATATTTTTTACATTCTCAAGAAAAACCCAGAAAATTCCCTGATGCAACAGTGATGAGGAATTAATCTATGATATGTGTGAAAGGGCATTGTTTCCCATCAGGATCCCTCCCCCATTATAGCTAAAGCTACTCAGACTCTTTCCCCGTAAAGGACAGCATCATTAATTTTAATCTATAGATACAGAAAAATGTGCCATGCATTCAGGGAAAAGATGAGATAGGTATTCCTAAGAGTAGCTGGTAGTTGTGCATCTTCCTGCCTTTACCTCATATATTGCTTTTCTAATGTTACTGTTTTAATTTGCACTCAAAGCCCACAGACAGAAGAATGCAGGTGTTACGAAAAGGGGAAGTAATAGGGAACATAGTAATAATGGATCTGACTTCTATTCTTCCTACTCAGAAATGCATCTCTCCCAGATTAATTGATTCTCCTGCCTACTGCTCAAAATACAAATTATATTCGCCTGTAGAGGTTACGGGCAAATATTATGATTGTCCCAACATGGATACATACCATAAATAATCACTGCTATGGTGTGTCAGTTTGTGCCCCTGGGTATTGTGGTACTATGCACACACCGGAGCACAACTCTGCAGGTGTAGGTTGATTTGGCTGGCTGTATGGTGGATTAGCCCAGTCAGCCAATCACCATGGGTTTATAGCTATTTATATATAGACATGAAGAAAAAAAAAAAAATTATATATATATATTCCAGCCACTCTTTCCAGAAGGTGTTAGTCATTTTCCTGACTGCATTCTGCTGTGTGCATGCTGTTCGGACTGTTGTCTATTTGTCATGTCTGTTAGATGCATGCTGTTTGGTTCACTGTTTGTCTGGTGTAAGAGCGGATTCAAATGGTCATATGTAGAGATGAGCGAGCATACTCGCTAAGGACAATTACTCGATCGAGCATTGACCTTAGCGAGTATCTCCCCGCTCGGAAGAAAAGGTTCCGGCGCGAGTGAGAGGTGAGTTGCGGCCATGAGCAGGGTGGAGCAGGGGAGAGAGAGGGAGAGATCTCCCCTCCATTCCTCCTCGCTCTCCCCCGCCGCCCCCCGCCCGCCGCCGGCAGCCGAATCTTTGCTCCCGAGCGGGCAGGTACTCACTAAGGGCAATGCTCGATCGAGCAATTGCCCTTAGCAAGTATGCTCACTCATCTTTAGTCATATGCCCAACTACATTCACTGCAAATCAGAAAGATGGAAAAAGTGACCTTATAACAAGTCCTCAATGATTGGGAATATTAAACCATGAATAGACTGACTGTTTCAGGGTGCTTGCCCCTTATCAGTATGCAGTAGGTCTCTGGCTTAGTCTGTGAGGGGCCTATGATGCGGTGTTGTGTCTCCTTAAGGAAAGCACCTAAAAGTGTGTGGGGACATCTAGGGGGTGAGTGGATCAGGGGATAGCAGAGTTTGAAAAGAACAGCTGGAAGATAGGACCTACCCTATCTTTCCTGCATTTACTTAATACTACATGCTAGAAAGATAGGGCAAGTTTCTCGCCTGTACTATTAACAGGTGAGGATCCTGCTAGTAAAAATGAAGCCATTGAAATCAATGGCTTTGTTTTGTCTTGTTATGCAGCTGTAATTATCACGGCCACATAGCAGGACTGAAATATGTCCGTCTGTTTAATCCCTTATGTTGAATCCGAGTCCTGTTCTGTTTGTGTCTGCCACTCTTCTAAATGATGTTTGGATGTCTGAATCCCATTTGTTACCATCAATGCGTTGGTGGGAGGACGCCCAAGTCTAGTTCTGTCTGTTTACTCCGTAGGTGGTGGTCGGACGTTTGAGGTATTCATCCAGCCTGTACTTGAGTTATTTGTCCAGTTGGAATAATATTCTATTGGACTTCTGGTCTGTACTTTGTTGCACTGCTAAATTAGAAGATTATATCAGCTAGTTCACTGTTCTGTGGTTTTATAACATGTAACATCTGTGCCATTACTCTCTGCCACTACTTAAGGACAGACTAGTTCTTAGTATTATTTATAGTACCAGTGTTTCTATAGTACCAGTGAATTATATCATCACATGATGCTGGTTGGAGTTGGTCAAAATATGGAAGGACCTGTGATGACATCACCATCATATGATCAGGGGCGATGCTCAGAGCTCCAGTAATTGAGCTGCCCGCTAAGGTGAAATCGTGGCTGAGATGAAGGACCTGTGATTATGTCAGCGTCATGTGATCAGGGGCGGAGAATGTAACATACTTTCTCGATGAAGCACCTTTGATGATGTCACCATCATGTTATCAGGGGTGGAGCATGTAACTCACTCAGTCTCTTACGGACAAGTAGTCATTAGTACTTTGATAGGATTGCCGTAGGTTCCTGACATAGGGCCATCCTTATCAGGATAATTATTCAGTTTGTAGGTAGATTCCCATATCTGTTGAACCAGGGTCAGATACCTCATTATTTTCATGTTATGATGTATATTATTAGCCCCGTATGTCTAATAAAGTTGTTCATGTGTTAGTTATCCATGTCTGTCATGTATCCATGTTCTGTTCATTACTGTCCTGATGGGACATAATGGTGTGCGCCCATGCAGGCCTAGTAAGTATACTAGCACAGAAGCTAAAGTGGGTTTTACTGCAGGGAGGAGAAAGGCAGCATGAACGCTATATGACAATACAAGATGTGCTCTGTTCTTTAGGGAGAGATAATCCCCACAGTGTATATTTCTGCTGCTGTCACTGTATATAGCAGCAAGCACAAACTACGCTGTTACACTGGGATTATTGCAGTTCTGTGTTTGCAGCCTCAGACATTGTTCAAAATCATGGGTTTTGTGAAGTTAGCCTTAGGCCTCGTTCACATGAGCGTTGTTTTGCACACGCGTATGTGCATGCAAAGCAGCGCTGCACGGATGTGCAAAAAGCACCCGAACGAAGCTGCGTGCTCATTGCTTTCAATGGGGCCGCTGCTGCTGCTGGTGGCCCCATTGAAAGCAATGGTATGCCAGCAACCCCTGCAGTGATTTTCAGGGAATGGCTTTAAATATAAGTCCTTCCCTGAAAATCATACCTAGCTTGTGTAAATAAATAAATAAATATATATATTATATATATATAAATATATATATATATACACTCACCTCTCCGCCACTATCAGAGTTCGGCGCGTCTTGCCGCTTTGCTCTCTGGCACTGTACTGAAACTTTTTCAGCAGGTGCGGATTTTAAATCCTTGCCTCCCGAAAGGGCTGTATCTGATTGGCTGAGCGCTCAGCCAATCACAGGCAGCACTCAGCCATTCGTTAAATGACAGCTGAGCGCTGCCTGTGATTGCTCACAGCGCTTAGCAAATCACATGCAGTGCTCAGCCATTCATTGTCCCGGGGGGACTGGAGAAGCCATGAGCAGATCAGTGAGGTGAAGATCTGGTAAGGACTGCTGGGGGGAGAGTAGGTAAGTATAAATTTTTTTTTTAATGACAGAACCCCTTTAAAGATACTGGTCCTGTCCTGATACCATACAAATCAATAGGCATCAAATAAAAAATATTATTAACCCTTAGAATGTAATGTTATGAAATGTTGATATGGACATTTAGGCATCAAAGGCTTTGGTTCTCAAAGGGGCTAGGCAACTGTTCCCATGTTTTAAGGATTCAAATCAGTAGATGGCTCATTCATTTTTTGGTCATAAGGATCTGTCTAGGGCATCAAAAATCAACACTATGGTATGTGTGGGGCACTTACATTTGGAAAGACTTTGCTAAAAAAAACTGAATCGAAAAGGAAGAGGCAAAATAATTAGATATTGAGATAAGAATTAAAACTGAAAATCGAAGAACCAAACACTACTGGATACTGGAGTATGGGTATTGAACTATAGGATATTACGACCACCTAGAGCACTGAGTCTTTGACCACAACATACTGAAACATTAAGGAAACAGTAAATCATGGGATGCTGGATAAGTAGCTGCAACAGGTAAAAGCATTAAATAACTAATTTAGTTAACATTGCTTGAAAAACTGATTTATTTCTAACTAATTCCCATCTTAGACATTTATGGTGTATCCAGAGGATATGACTTGTTCCATTGAAGTTTATGGGAGTTACAGAAAGAGTTCAGTGTTGCTTTAGAAGAGCAAAGCCGTCACTGATGGCCACTTTCAATCTGTTGCAGAACCCCTTTACTCCCTATAGCTGATGGTCCAAGAAGTCTGACCTGCATCTTTTAGGCATTTATCATACATTTAAAATATTTGAATATTTTGAAAAACAATATAAAAAATAATTATTTATCTATATGAAGTCAACATTTGCTTTGCATTCTAATGAGCTAGTTTGATGGCGTAAATGAATGGATACATATTAACATGTACAACATATAAACAGTATGTGGTACTTAGTCATAGGCCAGTATTATCAGATCATTGTGTTCACCCAGTGCAGGTATACTCTATGGAGTATGTAAAAATTGATTACTCCTGACTTATGTCCTCAGGGAACTGTCAATTAGTACTTAAGGTACATGAACTCAACAAATGTGTTCCCTTTTATTAAAATAAGAAAGGAGCAAGTGTTAAAGAGAAGTCATGGCAGAAGTGCTGAGTGCATTACAACTGGAAAAAAAAGGTTCTTGGAAACCTTTCTAATTTTGGAAATATCACATGACCTGATTTTTGCCAGCAGTCATTTTCTAATTTGGACAAGAAAACACATGTAAAAGGAATTTTCCATTTAAGAACAAGTATATTTCAAATAATTATTTTTTCAGGCATAAAGGTTGACCTTAAATATACAGGAATGAAAATTATTTAAAACTTGCTTTTCATAGGGCTGCTGCACACGAACGGGTCGGAATCCGCATGCAGGAACCTGCAGCGGAATCTGACCCTGTGCCCGTCTGGCTTCCGCGTGTCCCTGTAAAATCTGTACTACAGATAGTCTGTATGGCTCGCCGCTGGACATGCGCAGTACAGTTTTTTATTTGTAAATCCCTGCTTTTCCCGCATCATCACTAGACGATGATGCGGAACCTGCGACCTTTCTGCAATGTCAATTGTGGAAGGGCCGCGGGCCAGACAGCTTTCCATGAAAGCCGTCTATGTGGAATCTGCACAAAAATAGAGCATGCTGCGATTTTTTTTTCTGTGAGCATAAGTCGCAGGCACTGTCCGCTCATGTGAGCAGACATTGCGAATGCGCTATTTGTTTGAATGTGTGCGGAATGCCGCAGATCATCCATGCGGGTGACGATCGCTTTTCAAACTAGATTCGTGTGAGATCAGCCTAAGGGCGAGCACCCACTGGCGTTTTTTTACCTGCGTTTTGCGTTTTGCGTTTTGCGTTTTTCCTGCACAGGCATAGAGATAACATGTGTTCCTGTCCACTGGCGTTTTTTTTGCGTTGCGTTTGCGTTTTTAACATAGGAACTGTCAGTTGCATATGTGTCCTTATTTTTCTCCATGGAAATTAATGGAAAAGCCGCGAAAACGCCGCGAAAACGCCGCGAAAAACGCCGCGAAAACGGCGCGAAAAACGCCGCGGAAATCGCAAACGCCAGTGGGTGCTCGCCCTAAGGGTGAGTTCACACGAACGTATATCGGCTCGGTTTTCACGCCGAGCCGATATACGTTGTCCTCATGTGCAGGGGGGTGGGGAGGCTGGAAGAGCCCAGGAGCAGAAACTCAGATCCCACCCCCTCTCTGCCTCCTCTCCGCCCCTCTGCACTATTTGCAATGAGAGGAGGCGAAACGGGGGCGGGGCTAAGTTCCGGTAATTAGCCCCACCCCCGTTCCGCCTCTCCCCATTGCAAATAGTGCAGAGGGGTGGAGAGGAGGCAGAGAGGGGGCGGGAGCTGAGTTTCTGCTCCTGGGCTCTTCAAGCCTCCCCCCCTGCACATGAGGACAACGTATATCGGCTCGGCGTAAAAACCGAGCCGATATACGTTCGTGTGAACGCACCCTCAGGCATTGAAATCTGCTGGCTTTAGGGTGGTTTCACATCTGCATCAGGGGTTTGGTGTTCCTGCTCCACTTAGGGAGCAGGAATCCCCTGGCCAAATGGGTCCGTGTTATGACGGAACCGAACAGCAAAGAACATAGAGAATTGAACCCATTGATTTCAAAGAGTTCATTCATATTTACGTATTTGACTCAAATTTCGGTCACACGAAAAAAATACATCTTCTATTTTTTTGCGTATTTGCGCACCAAAGGTCCCCATACAAGTCAATTGGGTGTGTGCAAATGCGCTAGCAAAATTTAAGGAGATGTGTGAAGCACTGCGTAATTGTGCCGGAGAAAGAAAGCATCTGAAACTAATTAGTCATTTCTATCCGTCCATCTTGTTCGCCGTGCGCAAATGATCATCCTTTGCGGGGACAAAAATACAGAGAAATATGTCACTGTGCACGCAAAATGGCATTGGTCATTCTGCAGAAAGCAGCTCTCAGGCGTGCACAAATGCGCTTATGCCTGTGTGGAGCCGACATCAGTAGTCTTTAGTAGCCAGCTTATCCTCACAGTAATATCTCTAATCGCATAAAATTATATCCAGTTGATAAGTTTGAGATAAATGACATCTGAACGGTCTCAAACTACCATAACCAAGACTTGTAATAATAATGCTAATCATTATAGATTCTCCTAGTAACCAATAACCTATATACGTGTGCGTGCCAGGATTCCAGCTCTGCACTTTTTTCTGCTTCTTATATAAACAAAATGTTCTTTTTTGGAAATTAGGCTGCTGCTTTTTGACTTACTACGCAAATTGCAAGGTCTCCAGCCGCCGGGATAAGCTTATCAAAATCATCGATGGACAGAAATGATTCTCCAGATAATACAATCCTTGTAAATTGATGATGCGTTATTTGTAAGTGTTGGCCCATATTTTTTAAGACATTCCCTAATGACAGTTGTCCAGAAATTTCACTTAAAAGCTATTGCTTCTGACTTAATAGTCAGCTCTCTCTAGCAAACTGTCCGTGGAGGTCTCTGTTGGGTCTCTTATGCTTCTTTTTATTTATTTTCCTTTAACTCTTTCTTGAACTATTTCTTAAGCTCTTAAAAACTTTTTTCTACTGTAAACTGTCTTCCAAATAAACCTTTCAAAATTCTTTTATTACTTCAGCCAGCAACCTACTGTACACCAATGAGGAACAAACCCCCGAAACAGCCTGTCTGTACGAGGTTATCTTTTCCCTCTGGAAAAGACTTTGTTTTAGCTTATATTCCCAGTAATGTTACAAAACCCTGTTAATACTGTAGGTGGCGCCACAGGGGCTTTGGACCTTTTCCAATTTTCATATTAAATTTCTCAGGCTTTATGTGCCTCCTCATACCTAGTAGATGCTCTCCACATGGAGAAACTATTTCCCTCTCGACCGTCTTCATGAATCAAAAGTTTGTTTTGAAGAATTCCTGAACGATAAAGTCCATCTGACACTTTATTGTAGATGCCTGAAAAGGATGATGTCTGTGGGAGCATTTAATTTCCAAAGAGTTCTCTAACTTCCAAGGGAAGATGGGCCATTAATTCTCCTAAACTATGAAGAAGAAAATTAGCATTGCCAAGCCTTGTTGACCAATCTAATGAAAGGGAATTTAAAATGGGTATATACAAAATTTAGCATTCTGTAATTTGTAATAATTAGTCTGCATTAAAGGGAACCCAAGAGCAACTATAAGCACTATCAACTAAGTTGAGCTGACGTGGAGTCCGGGAAGCCACTTCTCATACTTGTACACACCGGCTTGACTCTTTTCAGAAGACTGTGCACGCATTACTATTCATCTCTATGGGAGTATGCAGGCACAGCCTTCTGAAAAGAGTCAAGCTGTTGTGTGTGCACTAAGGGGACACCGCAAGAACAGGGGATCGAATGAGTATGAAAAGAGGTTCCCCAGACTCCACGTCACCTAATCTATAAGCACCATAACTTAGTTTATGGTGGTTATAGTTGATGACAAGTTCCCTTTATAATAATATTTAAATTATTGTGTGGAGTATAGAACAGTAGAATGAGCAAACTGATTTTGAAGGAACTCAGCTTCTCTGACTACCTTATGCACACTATATTTTAGTATGCATCAGTAGTAGAAGACATTATATGCTGCTTTTATTGGCCAGTGCTGCCCGTATGAGTAATACTGGCCAGTCAGAGCAGCATGTAGTGTCTTAGGCTAATGATGAATACTAGCGCATATTGTGCATCAGGTACTCAGAGAAGTAGTGCGGCCATTTTTGTTTGTCCGGGCCCTGAGGGTTACTTTAAGTAGGCTTATCATGTGCATATAAATACACATTTTGCTTAATGATTGTGTTTATTCATACATATTTTCATACTACATACAAAACAACCATTTATTTCATGGTTCAAAAATCATTTCCACATCTTCTTGCATTGACAGTTTTTCTTCTTTTCTTTTACAAAGCTTTGGAAGACTCTAGTGGATAATCAAATATGTTCCATCTGTGCTGCTAGGCTTTTGCAAAAAAAATGTTCAGAATAATCAACAACTTTAGTAAAATAATAAAAAATATGAATGTTCTGTACAGTACTATTGTAGCCCTAATGCCCTCGCCCAGTCTTGATAAAATCAGAAGAAAAGGTTATTTTTAACACTATCAAAATGTTGTAACTTCTGTAAAACTTTGAAAAACAAAAAAGTTAATGCATAGTGCTTGCTTTTGAAAAAGTTGTGTTATCAGCCAGAACAGAAAACTGCTAACAAAGAGACCTTTCACTCTGGCAGAGTTGGCCCATCCATGTATTATTACATAGATGTCTATACATACCGTACCAATGGCTGACATAAAACACTACAAGCCACCTGCAGCTACATTGGTTTCTAAGGCTGCACCCAAGGAATTTAGCTGATTGGTAATCCCTTTAAGGACCAAAGTAGCATCTTTTCAAGCAATGCATAATGCAAACCAGCAAGGTTTTGCTGTTTTAATGTCTCATACTTTTTGACACAACCTAATTCTGCATATTGGAAATATCTTCCAAAAAACAGAAGCATATGTATAGGGAAAATTGGGAACATAATTGAAGCACTAAGAAAAGAAGGCTTAACTTGAAAAAAAGCTACAGTAAATAGGAAAAAGCTGTTACACTGGTAAGTTACATTATGCAAATTGGTATAATATGGCAGCTATAAAAGGTGTCTGGATATCAACTCTTTGATATATAGCCTTTAAATGCAACATTCAGCAGCTAACAGAGCAGTTGTAGTTACATATTATTAGAGATGAGCGAGCACCAAAATGCTCGGGTGCTCGTTGCTAGAGTCGAACTTTTCGTAATGTTCCAGAGCTCATTTCGAGTAACGAACCCCATTGAAGTCAATGGGTGACCCGAGCATTTTTGTATGGGACCGATGCTCCGCATAGGTGATGACCTGTCAAACACCAGAAAACATCAGAAAGTTATGGAAACACCACAGAAATGGATAGGGAAGGGCAGGCGCAGCATGCATGGCTGCATCTGAGGCTCCCAGGTCCCACTATTAAGCCAAAATGAGGGCAAGAGTCTGGCGGTCACCCTCTAACAATTTACTTAGGACAAACCCTCATTAGCAAGGCACACGCGCTGGCACATATTAGCCAAGCACCACACTACCTGCAACCAAGGACAATCACCACCTGCGGGTGACACCACTGCCTCTTCTCCTGCATTACATGCTAGCATTGCAGTCCAACCCTCCGCACGAGCCTGTGTCCACAGCGCACACAAAAGTTTCCCTGCGCAGCGTTCAGCTGCCTTCATGACACACGCTCGCTTCATAGCCACATCCCCCTCATGTGTATTTATAAGTGCGTACTGGATGAGGAGGGACCAGAGGTGCACACTGCAGAGGGTTGGCAGGGCAAGGCAGCGACCCTCTTTGAGAGTGTGGGCGATAGCCCAAAATGCTGTTGAGAATTGATGATAAACTGACGTACGATCATCATTCCAATCCCGTGCCACCTCCATCACAAAATTGTCAGGAGCCGCAAACGTGGGCATAAAGCGGACTCAGGTGCCAGCACTTCTACACATCTCCACAATGCAGCAATACTCTGTGTGGGAAGCACGTGAGCAGGCCCAGGGTCAGGCTCGGTCCCAGCCTACCCCTTGTGTGACCCTAGGTGCCGTGAGTTACATAGCAATGGGAAATCCATGTGTCCCCACACCATTCTGTGTAGGTGTCAGATAGCTCAACACTGCAATGGGAAGTCTTTGAGTTCCTTGGGTTAGCCTATGCTGTCGGTACAGAAAGATGGTATTACACAGGAAGAAATCAGAGTTCCCAGATATGGCAGAGTTTCACCCCGCCAAGGACCTCAGCCCACATTTCTACCCTAGTCAGTCAGTGAATTTGTGCCAGACAGGTAAAACACCGCAATGGGAAGTCTTTGTGCACCCACAGCATAGGGAAGCCCAAGCAACTCAAACATGGTATTACACATGAGGAAATCAGAGTGCCCAAACATGGCAGAGTTTCACCCCGCCAAGGACCTCAGCCTTGGCCTACATTTCTGCCCAAGTCAGTCAGTGTATTTGTGCCAGATAGGTAAAATACTGCGATGGGAAGTCTATGTGCACTGTAGAGGGCCTGTAGAGGGTCAGAGACAGGACTTCTGGTGGGAGGGTTAACCAAGGGGTGGAGCCGGAACCAGAAAAAAGCCAGTTTCTGCCAAAGACAGGGGGAGAGGACCAGCGCAGCATAGAAAGGTGCTGCAGGCTGGTGGACTGAAAAGGCAAGAGGCCGACAGGGAGGACGCCCCTGGACTTCCACCCAAGTTGGGGTGCTTACTGAGATTATGGACATGGTGTGATTTGCTGTTCTGTGACGTGCTGTAAAATAAACGCTGGCAGGGGCCAGACAAAGAGATACGCCATTCCTGAGCCGTGTTTACCCGTGTGGTGCGCCATTTCTGTTATTGAGAGGTCAGCGATCCCAAGGCAAGAGTACCCCCCCATTGCTACATGTGTTGGAGGATGCGCTGGCATGATCTAGAGTGGCGCATAAAACGGCAGGAGCAACAGGCGGATGTCTGCTGGGAGCAGTCCTGCGGTATACAGCGTTTAAAGGGCCAGGAGGCCGAGTGTGCGATACCTGCTGTATGCAGCATTTAAAGAGCCAGGAGGCCAAGTGTGCGGCTGTGCAGTGGGCAGTGTTCAAAGGGCCAGGAGCCCGAAGCTGCGGTTAAAGGGCCAGGAGGCTGAAGCTGCGGTTGCCTTGCAGGGCAACAGAGAACCTCTACAAGGCAAGTTAGTCAACTTGTGTGTTTATTATGGACTGTACAGTCAAGATGGCGGGTGGTGCAGGAGGCAACCAGAAAGAGCCATGCTGGGGGTGTTTTCAGATGGACTTATGTATGTTTGGATGTCCAGTGGCAAAGTGGCCAGTAAAACCCCACTGGTCGGTGTTGGAGGCTAACTGCAAAGCAGTGAGGGCACAACGGGAGGTGTCCCTGCCAAAGGACTGTGATCATGGTCCATGGAGTGGTGAGACTACTAAAAAGACTGTGCGTTCTGCGCGATATGGACTTGACAGTATTGTGGATAATGTGTTGCACGATGATACCGTGAAAGCCGCACAGTGTGCACGGACATTTAAAGAAGATTTGTCTGAGAAGTGTGTTGCTGACCAGGTGGGGCAAGAAAAGTCCATTAACCCCAGCATGTCATGTGTGGGGGATGGTGGGATGAATTCTGTGCCTAATATGTGTAAATATGTTTCCCAAATGAAGTCAGGATGTGAACAGGGTGCAATGAGTGCAGCCAACGCCCATGTGGGAGCCTGTGCAAGTATACCTCTAGTGAGAGGGGGAAGAAAGAATGAAGATAGTGTGTGTAGGACTAGAAATGCTGAGGTTAGTAGTACTAAGCCTTTAGAGAGTGAAAGGATAGATCGTACTAAACTTGCAAAGAAAAAAAAAAAGAAGAAAAAAAATGCTACTAGTGAGACAAGTGAGGTTGTCAGTGCAGATTCTGAGATTCAGGGTGAGACACCAAGAGAAGGCTTGGGTACAATTCAGGAGGGATTTGTACCAATGCAAGCATATATAAAGTTTCTGGGAGAAGCATGTCAAACTGCTAATGAAAGACTTGACACACAGTTTGAGAAAGAAAGGACTTTCTTGTGTCTGCTTGGAGAAGAGGCCAAGAGGCAAAGTCTGTTAGCAGAGGAGCAGACCGATAAATTCCTAAAGGAAAAAGAAGGTATTCTTCAAGAAGTTGAGCAGCTGAAAGCAAAGAGTGCAACTCTCTTAAAGGAGAATGAGCATCTTGAGAGATTGGCTAAGGAGGAAGCTGATCACTGGGTGTTGCTGGAACAGAAGAATGTTCAGTGTGAACAGAGCTTAGAAGAGATGGAAAGTGACAAAGAAAAGTTTGAGGGTTATCTTTCAACAGCCCATGAAGAGATACAAGACCTCAGAGAGGTAGCCAGAGATGAGGCTGATCACAGATTATGTCTGGAGGCACAATCTGTGCGGTATGAACAGGACTGTAAAAAACTGCAAATGAAAACCCAAGAGTTGGAGATGACGTGTTGTGAGTTAGAAAGAGCTTCTACAGATGCACGTAATCAAACTACAAGTTTGCAGAATCAGGTTGCAGAGTTGAAAATGCAGTTAGCAAAGAAAAATGGTGACTTGGAGGGCCAAGTAAGTCAGCTCAAGGAAGAGCTGGAAATAGAGAAAGCTGCTTGCAGTCAGGCAGAGAAGCAAGCAGAGATCTTGAAAGGCTTACTAGATTACAAAGAAAACCAGGAAGCACTGCATGAGAGACTGGTGTCCCAGCTACAGATGAGCTTGGATGAGAAAGCTGAAGTATATGGAACCGCAATCCAGGAGCTGGAACGGAGTCATGCTGTAGTTGTGGGGAAACTGCCCAAGCAGTTGAAGCAAATTGAAAAAGTGAAGGAAACATGGAAAAGTGAGTTTTTCTATATCTTAAAGGGGTTGTCCCGCGGCAGCAAGTGGGTCTATACACTTCTGTATGGCCATATTAATGCACTTTGTAATGTACATTGTGCATTAATTATGAGCCATACAGAAATTATAAAAAGTTTTATACTTACCTGCTCCGTTGCTGGCGTCCTCGTCTCCATGGTGCCGACTAATTTTCGGCCTCCGATGGCCAAATTAGCCGCACTTGCGCAGTACGGGTCTTCTTCTTTTATGAATGGGATCGCTCGTGCAGGATGCCGGCTCCGTGTAGCTCCGCCCCGTCACGTGCCGATTCCAGCCAATCAGGAGGCTGGAATCGGCAATGGACCGCACAGAAGAGCTGCGGTCCACGGAGGGAGCAGACCCCGGCGGCCATCTTCAGTAGGTGAGTATGAAGACGCCGGACCACCGGGATTCAGGTAAGCACTCTCCGGTTTGTTTTTTTAACCCCTGCATCGGGGATGTCTCGCGCCGAACGGGGGGGGGGGGGGGGGTTAAAAAAAAAAAAAAACCGTTTCGGCGCGGGACAACCCCTTTAAGAATAAACAATATTTTACCACATTTTGCATGACCTTAAGTGCGGCTCCAGACGACTTTATACCTGCCGGGTTTTCACGCCCGGCCGATATACGGTGTCCCTCTCTGCAGGGGGAGGAGGCTGGAAGAGCAGTGCACTGAACTCCAGCTCCCTCTCTGCCCTCGCTGTTATTTACAATGGGAGGGGGTGGGATGGGGTGGAACTCAGTGCACTGCTCCCGGCTCTTCCAGCCTTCTCCCCCTGCAGAGAGGGACACCATATATCGTCCGGACATGAAAACCCGGCCGATATACGGTCGTCTGAATAAGCCCTTAGGGCTATTTACATTTTTGTACACCATTTTTTGAATGGATGTATTTTTATGCAATAATTATTTTACAATCAGAATTAATTGAAAGTTTTCACCTATTTCCCTCCTGGACCTTTAATGTACAGCTGTATAAGCTGGAGTAGTCAGTTTCTTGCAGAATACATCAGAGTGACTGGCACGCTGCAGCTGGGGAGTCACAATGGCTAATTACAGCAAGTGGGTTGAATCTCACATATAGAAGTACACAGCCGGGAATGGCGGAGTCCAGCCATTGCCAGGAACATTTTATTAGAATATTACTAATGTCTTTCATTCTGTTATATACGAGGATAGTAGTTTGCAAATGCAATCCAAAAAATTAAAGAGAAAAGTACCACTTCTGCACTTGTGACCTGATATCTATTTATGGGCAGTTATTGTGTATGTTTGAAGCTTGAATTTACCTTTGTGCCTACAGTCCTGTCATTCATAGAAGTCTAAGAAGATTGAGGTGGGAGGAGGAGGAAGGAAACTCATGCCCCTAAAACGTGATGAACAGAAGCCATTGATTTCAATGGATTCGTTCTCACAAGCGTGTTTCTCGCGCGCATTTCTGCGTGCTAAAAAAGGTAGAACCAGCCCTATCTTTTCTGCGTAGAATGCAGAAAGCAGCTATAGAAGTCTATGGCAGGTTTAAAAAAATCAAGAAGAAGAGTGTGACCCTGCGTACAATGCAAGGGAAAAAAGACTGCTGGGTGTTTATTTGGCTTTAAATACCATTCTATTCCATGGAACGGGAGCAACACACGCGAACTGTTCAATTTGTGTGCAAAAATGACATCACTATGCGCTGGCACACACGTAACAGCCTAATTATTGACATCTCAAAACATTGCTAATTCGCAAATATGCTTCATTTCGGCGAGCGTATTTGCTCACACACTTATCTATTGAAACCCTAATTGTGAGTTATATTCTATGTTACACCTACTGAAGTCACATCTACACTGTTCAGTCCTCCTCTAGTTTCCTGTATAATGCTGTAATTTATGTGTATGCTGCAGGGAGCAGAATCTGCTGTACTCCTTATGTGTAGAATAAAGAGTACTGAACTATTCACTCACCAGCTGAGAGAAAACTGAGAATTAAAGTTTGAGCATTCAAAACTGGTGATAAATGCAGGATACAAGTCATATAATGGTCAGATTTAGTCTTATTCCTCATGTACACACATGACCTTTTCAAGCAGAATGGTGTAGTCAACTATGCTATTTAAGGGCAAAACCACATTGGCGTATGTGCAATGGTGGGTTTTTTTTTTGTTTTTTTTTTAAATCAGGTCTATTTAAATTCTGCACAAGTTTGAAAAAAATTAGATTCAGTAGCATTAGAATAAGCACAACAGTCAATTATGTTTCTAAACAAGAGATTGGTACAACCAGACCCCAGAGAAAGTGACTGGGTAGCTTATGATTGCCTCTGTCGAAACTGCCTCCTCAACTCTTTCTCACCATCAATTGAGACTCCTTTTACACCACATCTAGTGTGCGCGTCTGAGGTTTCTATTTGGAAGATTTCTAACAGATCCCTCAGATGCATACATTGAACAGCTGCCATGTGGAGAGAATAGCAGAGTCTGCTGCATTATATGTAGCATGCAGTAAAAAATGGCAACCCTGATGTATACCGCCCAAACAGAGTCCAAATTGCCTCCCTTCGGGGAATGGAGATCTATGGATCCATTTTTTTTTTGCTGTGACCAACAAAAGGGCATTTCTTTGTAAAAAGGGGGTGTGGGCTGAATTGAGCAAAAATATTGCGATGCATTGCCCCAAACTTTTGGTCTAGCTTATGGCATAAAAAAAGCCAACTAAAAGGTTGTCTAAACTTAGACTAAGCAGACTTCGAATTCTACAGATTTATCATTCAACAGAGTTAGGTATCTTTCACACGGGAAGCTAGACACGCAAAACTCACGCACGTAAAAAACATACGGCTATTAGAACCAATGGTTTCCTAAGGGAACGTTCAGATGAAGGAATTTTTGCACGCCTAGCTCCCTGTGTGAATAAGTCCTTACTGTGATAAATGCTGCGTTTCAAGCCATACCAGCGACTATCACTCCTCTGCGGTAATGGTTCAAGTGAATGGAGGCCAGGAATTGTTCCAGCCAGCCCATCTCCATTATTAGCTAACAGGATTTGCTCATAGATTGACCGACTGAGTGAGAAACCATGAGCTGAAACAGAATGACTTACAACAACTGAGTGAATTCTTGCTCATTGCCCTGTCAGGGGCTGTGTGCACATGGGCTGATAGTCAGCCGACATTGCTCATTTGAACAATTATTTGGGCAAATATCGATCCGTGTAAAGGTATCGCAAGTTTGCCCTGTCTAACTTTTAGACAGTATTCGTAAATCTGCCCCAATGTGAAGTGCCTGATACCATCAGCACTGATTGGACAATATAGACAGTGTAGGTTCACATCTCACTGACTAGAATAAAAGTAACACCCAATTATCACCTTATTTAAACATTTTCGTGGTGTGCTGTATAAAAACGTATGTATACTTTTAAGGACTTTTTTTTACAGATTTCCTGTACTATTTGTCATAAATAACCCCAGTGAGACATTGTCTGCTGTCTGAATGACAGTAAATTGATGTTCATGTAAAAACATTACAGGTGACATTTCAGCCTTGGCCAAGATCTATCTACTGTTGGCTGTTGGCTTATTTCATTCCTTTTATACCTGATTTATGTTGCGCCTGAGACATAAAATGGTAACTTGTATCTCTTGGAATCCTCTTCCGTTTCTGCTACAACCTCTTGGTTGCATCTGGATTTTACATGTGTGTCTTTAGTTATTGGACTACAACTAGAGTTATGCAGTCCAAGGTTAGGAAAAGGACACAAATTACAAAACCTGCTGCAGCGTATTTTAAAGTAGTTAAAGGCGATTAGTTTGCTTAATACAAGAGATAATCAAGTTAATAGATGGATGTAAGATTTCATGAAACAGGGAAACTATTGCTTCTCAGCTTCGCTCTACAACTAGATATTCATCAGTGACCATATCAAAGCAGACAAACATAATCCAGAAGTTTCATTTTCAGGACGTCACACTTTGTCAACACTCTTTACTCATAGGGGAAATCAGTACTTGTAACATTTAGCACAACTACATGTTTGTTGGCCTTGGAACATTAACTACTTAGTCTAAAGTCTTGGAGGATAATTACATTGAGGGATCAAACATGTCAATAGAAACTGCACCACTCCACCGCTGCTATTTGCTTACCTAGGGCTCATTCACACAAGGGAATTTGTGCAGCTAACTTACATGTGCAAAAAAGACAATGGTTTCCTATGGAAACATTCAGCCGAAGAAATTTTAGCCGCACGGAAGAAAAAAAAATTGTACCTAAAAAGATAGGACATCAGCGACTGAAATTCCCCGCTGTGCAAAAGAATAGGTTCTGACCTATCTTTGGTGCACAAAGTGCAGAAGCCACCATAGACTATGCGAGCCGGCCGGCAAAGGGAGATGAAGGAATTCCCTAGCAGTGAGGATGGAAGGGTTCCCTGCAGGGGAGATGGAGGGATTCCCTCCATCTATCCTGCAGGGGAGCCCCTCCATCCGCACAGCTGCAGAATCCCTTCATCTCCCTTGTAGTGGAACCCCTCCATCCATGCTGAGATAAAGGGAGTCCCACAGCGATGAAGGGAAGCCCCCTGGAAGATGAAAGGAAGCCCCTGGGGACCCCCTTCATCTCTCTCTCCAGCAGCGCAAATTTTCAGTCCCTTCCGTTGGGCGTGGAAAGATCGCAGCTGAAGCTTGGGACTTCAGTGCAGAAAAGTTATCCGTTCAGATGATTTTTCTGCATCTAAAGTTGAATTTTTTTTTGCACAGCCAACAGCTGGGTTAATGAGCCCTACATCTTCAATGTTTGCTTTTCTATTTCTGTATCTTCCATTAAAGTAACCTCACATTCATAGTAAAAATTCATTCAGAGTGTATAGCTTCAGTAGTCTGAAACTCTCCCACCTCCTCTCAAGGCAAGGGACCTGCATGGGAGACCAGAGGTTTTACAGAGTGCTCATGTCTTCAGCACTGGTCTATCGGAGAGAAGGAGGGAGTGGGTCTAGGGAAATACAATTTCTCCTTTTTCAGGATGCTAAATTGTTGTAGGGAGCCTTAGAGGCTCAGCAATGATCCCTGGCAATGAGAATATCTACAGTAAGTAAGTGCTCATTAGAGATGAGTGAGCACACTCGTCCGAGCTTGATGCTCGCTCGAGTAGTAGGGTACTCAAGATGCTCGTTACTCGAGTAGAACACCACGAGGTACTCGAGTCAACTGCATTTCCTTCCCCACATGTTTAGTGCCATTTTCTAGCCAATAGACATGCGGGGAAGGCATTACCACTTCTTGCTGTTATGTGCCAGCCCCCCCCCCCCCCCACCCACAGTAGTGAGTGGCTGGGCCTATCAGATGACCGCTAAGTACTGAAAGTGGTCCCACCCGCAGACCGCCTCAGACGCATGCTGCCAGAGGTTAGATATAGTGCTGCTGTTCGAGTAGGATCCTGTCATCAAGAACCCTAACACTCCATCTTAGGGCTACTCCTTATAGTGTGCATTACTGTTGTGGCTGGCTGGGAGGCAGTAGTGCACCAATTTTTTTTCTAAGCATCTTAACTCAGGCCATTTCAACTATAGCGTTCTCAGTCTGCAGTGCCGTACAACCAGCTCTCACCGTGAAACTGCACTCTAACATTTCCTAGCCTACTGCAAACTACTTCATTTATACCATTCTGTGTCTGCAGGGCATAACGCAGAGTTTAGGGACGCAGACACTTCTATAGGGGAAGTTATACAGTCCTGATCCTCCGTGCAAGAACCCCAACGCTCCTTTTTAGGGCTACATCTAACCGTGTGCTTTAAAGTTGTGGCTGGCTGGGAGCAGTAGGGCACCAACTTTTGTATTACACATCTATGCCTGTTCCCAGCCTTTCAGTAATAGCGTTCTCAGTCTGCAGTGCCGTACAACCAGCTCTCACCGTGAAACTGCACTCTAACATTTCCTAGCCTACTGCAAACTACTTCAGTTATACTGTTCTGTATCTGCAGTGCATAACGCAGAGTTTAGGGACACAGCCACTTCTATAGGGAAAATTATACACAGTCCTGATCTTCCATGCAAGAAACCCTTCTTAGGGCTACATCTGACCGTCTGCTTTACAGTTGTGGCTAGCTGGGAGCAGTAGGGCACCAACTTTTGTATTATGCATCTAGGCCTGTTCCCCGAATTTCCGTAATAGCGTTCTCAGCCTGCAGTGCCGTACAACCAGCTCTCACCATGAAACTGTACTCTAACATTTCCTAGCCTACTGCAAACTATTTCAGTTATACTGTTCTGTATCTGCAGTGCATTAGACAGAGGTCTCACCGCTAAACAGTACTGTAATATTTCCTGGGCCACTGTAAAGTATTTCAGCTCTGCCGCTGTGCAGAGCGTCTCACAATACCCTTTCCTTGGTGGCGTTGAGATAGCCGCAGTTACCAGCACTATCCACTGGCTTTAGAGTCTTCTCCCACTCCACACAGCCTCTATTATCTACAAGTCTCTGAGAGCGGTAAATTAAACCTAGGTATCAGCGCCAGACAGCAGGTTAATTTTTTTCAAGTCACAGCATAGAGCCTCTGCTATCTACAAGTCTCTCTGTGCGGTGAATTAAGCCACAGTAGTCAGTGCTGTACAGTGGGGTAATTTATTTGGGCCCTGCTCTATTCTTAATCCGCCATGATGAGGAGTAGGGGTAAGGGTCAAGGATGCAGACGCGGGTGTCCAAGTGAGGGTGTGGGCACAGGCCGAGTTCCTGGGCGTGGTGAATCACAGCTGGCCGCTGCGGGATTAGGAGAGAGGCAAGTTTCTGGGCTCCCCAGCTTCATATCACAATTTACGGGTCCACGTGGTAGACCTTTATTACAAACAGAGCAGTGCGAGCAGGACCTGCCATTGATGGCAGAAAATGCATCCAGCATGTATTGACCACCCAGTCTTCTACGCAGTCCACTACTCCCGGCCTAGGGCCTGCAACTCTGAATCCTCTGGCTGCTCCTCCTTCCTCCCAGCCTCCTTACTCCATGAAAATGACATATTCTGAGCAGGCAGACTCCCTGGAACTGTTCTCGGGTCCCTGCCATGAGTGGAAAAAAACTGTTCCTTTCTCACCTGAAGAGTTTGTCGTGACCGATGCCCAACCTTTGGAAAGTTTCCGGAATCCGGGTGATGAGGCTGGGGACTTCCGGCAACTGTCTCAAGAGCTTTTTGTGGATGAGGATGATGAGACACAGTTGTCTGTCAGTGAGGTAGTAGTAAGGGCAATAAGTCCGAGGGAGGAGCGCACAAAGGATTCGGAGGAAGAGCAGCTGGACAATGAGGTGACAGACCCCACCTGGTTTGCTAAGCCTACTGAGAACAGGGCGTCAGAGGGGGAGGCAAGTGCAGCAGCAGGACAGGTTGGAAGAGGCAGTGGAGTGGCCAGGGGTAGAGGCAGGGCCAGAGCAAAGAATCCCTCAACTGTTTCCCAAAGCACCTCCTCACAGCAAGCCTCCGTGCAGAGGGCTAGGTGTTCAAAGTTGTGGATGTTTTTTAGTGAGAGCGCAGACGACCAACGAACAGTGGTGTGCAACCTGTGTCGCACCAAGATCAGCCGGGGAGCCACCACTACCAGCCTCACCACTACCAGCATGTGCAGGCATATAATGGCCAAGCACCGCACAAGGTGGAACGAAGGCCGTTCACCTCCTCCGGGTCACACCACTGCCTCTTCCCCTGTGCCCCAACCTGCCACACAGACCCAATCCCCCTCCCAGGACACAGGCACGAGCGCATCCCATGCTGAACCCACACCCTCACCTCAACCGTCCTCCACTCCATCCAGCAATGTCTCTCAGCGCAGCGTTCAGCTGTCGCTAACACAAGCGTTGGAGTGAAAGCGGAAATACGCCACCACCCACCCGCATGCACAAGGTTTAAACGTGCACATTGCCAAATTAATCAGCCTGGAGATGCTGCCATACAGGCTTGTGGAAACCGAGGCTTTCAAAAACATGATGATGGCGGCGGTGCCGCGCTACTTGGTCCCCAGTCGCCACTATTTTTCCTGGTGTGCTGTCCCAGCCCTACACCAGCACATCTCTCGCAACATAAATTGTGCCCTCACCAACGCGGTTATCGGGAAGGTCCACTTAATCACGGACACGTGGACAAGTACTGGTGGGCAGGGCCACTATATCTCCCTGACGGCACATTGGGTGAATTTGGTGGAGGCTGGGACTGAGTCAGAGCCTCGGACCGCTCACGCCCTACCCACACCCAGAATAGCGGGTCCTACCTTGGTGCTGGTATCTGCGGCGTTTTATGCCACCTCCTCCAAACCCTTCCCCCCCTCCTCCTTCGCCACCTCTACCTCTCAATTAAGAAGTGTGAGCACGTCACTAGCAGTCGGTAGCACACGGCGCGGCAGCACAGTGGTGGGCAAGCGTCAGCAAGCTGTGCTGAAACTAATCAGCTTAGGTGACAAGAGGCACATGGCCCCCGAGCTGTTGCAGGGTCTGACAGAGCAGACCGACCGCTGAGCCTCCAACCGGGCAAGGTCGTGTGTGACAACAGCCATAACCTTGTGGCGGCTCTGCAGCTTGGCAGCCTCACACACGTGCCATGCCTGGCACACGTCTTTAATCTGGTGGTTCAGCGGTTTCTGAAAAACTATCCCCCACTTGTCTGACCCACTCGGCAAGGTGTGCCGCGTCTGCGCACATTTCCGCAAGTCCATCATGGACGCTGCCACCATGAGGACCCTGCAACGTTGGTTTCAGCTGCCAGAGCACCAACTGCTGTACGACGTGCCCACACGCTGGAATTCTACGCTGCACATGTTGGCCAGGCTGTAGGAGCAGCGTAGAGCAATAGTGGAATACCAGCTGCAACATGGGCGGGGTAGTGGTAGTCAGCCTCCACAATTCTTTACTGAGGAGTGGGCATGGATGGCAGATATCTGCCAGGTCCTCAGAAACTTTGAGGAGTCTACCCAGATGGTGCGCGGTGATGCGGCAATCATTAGCCTGCTGAGAAGTTCACTGCTAAGCATAAAGGCCGACACTTTGCGGTTGGAACAGGAGACGGGCGATGACAGTATGTCGCTTGATAGCCAGACCACCCTCATGTCTATATCTCAGCGAGTTTTGGAGGAGGAGGAGGAGGGGGAAGAGAGGAGGAGGATCCTGAAAGTCATCTTCCTAGTGAGGACAGCAATGTGTTGCGACCCTGGCACACATGGCTGACTTCATGTTAGGCTGCCTTTCTGGCGACCCTCGCGTTAGACGCATTCTAGCCAACACGGATTACTGCGTGTATACCCTTCTCGACCCACGGTATAAGGAGAACCTTTCCACTCTCATTCTCGTAGATGAAAGGGGTACAAGAGTGATGCAATACCACAAGGCCCTGGTGGAAAAAGTGATGCTTAAGTTCCCATCTGACAGCGCTAGTGGCAGAAGACGCAGTTCAGAGGGCCAAGTAACAGGCAAGGAGCGGGGATCAGGCAGCATGTCCAGCGCTGCCAGGGGAACACTCTCCAAGGCTTTTGCCAGCTTTATGGCTCCCCAGCAAGACTGTGTCACCACTCCCCAGTCAAGGCTGAGTTGGAGGGAGCACTGTAAAAAGATAGTGGGGGAGTACGTATCCGGTCGTACCACAGTCCTCCATGATGCCACTGCTCCATACAACTATTGGGTGTCAAAGCTGGACACGTGGCACGAACTTGCGCTGTAGACCCTGGAGGTGCTGGCCTGCCCTGCCGCTAGCATCTTGTCAGAGAGAGTATTTAGTGCAGCTGGGGGAATCATCACTTTTCTTCTCCACCGGCGGAAAGAAGCGGAACCTAATGATTCTTTTCCCTGCAACAGGAGAAAACTGCATCCTCTATCACCACAGAAAAAGGGATAATTAATAGAGATGAGCGAGCACCAAAATGCTCGGGTGCTCGTTACTCGGGACGAAATTTTCGCGATGCTCGAGGGTTCGTTTTGAGTAACGAACCCCATTGAAGTCAATGGGCGACCTGAGCATTTTTGTATATCGCCGATGCTCGCTAAGGTTTCCATTTGTGAAAATCTGGGCAATTCAAGAAAGTGATGGAAACGACACAGCAACGGATAGGGCAGGCGAGGGGCTACATGTTGGGCTGCATCTCAAGTTCCCAGGTCACACTATTAAGCCACAATAGCGGCAAGAGTGCCCCCCCTCCCAACAATTTTTACTTCTGAAAAGCCCTCATTAGCAATGCATACCTTAGCTAAGCACCACACTACCTCCAACAAAGCACAATCACTGCCTGCATGACACTCCGCTGCCACTTCTCCTGGGTTACATGCTGCCCAACCCCCCGCACGACCCAGTGTCCACAGCGCACACCAAAGTGTCCCTGCGCAGCCTTCAGCTGCCCTCATGCCACACCACCCTCATGTCTATTTATAAATGCGTCTGCCATGAGGAGGAACCGCATGCACACACTGCAGAGGGTTGGCACGGCTAGGCAGCGACCCTCTTTAAAAGGGGCGGGGCGATAGTCCACAATGCTGTACAGAAGCAATGAGAAATATAATGCTGTGCCACCGCCATCAGGAGCTGCACACGTGGGCATAGCAATGGGGAACCTATGTGCCACACACTATTCATTTTGTCAAGGTGTCTGCATGCCCCAGTCAGACCGTGGTTTTTTATAAATAGTCACAGGCAGGTACAACTCCGCAATGGGAATTCCGTGTGCACCCACAGCATGGGTGGCTCCCTGGAACCCACCGGCTGTACATGAATGTATCCCATTGCAGTGCCCTGGACAGCAGAGCTGTCAGAACGTCAGATTAAATGCAGGTGGGCTTCGGCCCACACTGCATGCCCCAACCTGACCGGGGTTTTTAATTCATAGACACAGGCAGGTACAACTCCCTATTGTGAAGTCCCTGTGGACTGACAGCATGGGTGGGTGCCAGGAAGCCACCGGCGGTACATAAATATATCCCATTGCATTGCCTATCACAGCTGAGGTAATGTCATGTTTAATGCAGGTGGGCTTCGGCCCACACTGCATGCCCCAGTCAGACTGGGGTTCTTTAGAAGTGGACACATGCAGTTACAACTCCGTGTGGACCGACAGCATGGGTGGGTGCCAGGAAGCCACCGGCGGTACATAGAAATATCCCATTGCAGTGCCCAGCACAGCTGAGGTAACGTCAGCTTTAATGCAGGTGGGCAGAAAATTAATTGGATTACACTGTAGGCGAGGGCCCCAAAAAATTGGTGTACCAACAGTACTAATGTACGTCAGAAAAATTGCCCATGCCCAACCAAGAGGGCAGGTGAAACCCATTAATCGCTTTGGCTCATGTGGCTTAATTTGTAACTAGGCCTGGAGGCAGCCCAGTTAAAATAAAAATTGGTTCAGGTGCAAGTTTCAACGCTTTAATGAGCATTGAAACATATAAAAATTGTTTACAAAAATTATATGACTGAGCCTTGTGGGCCTAAGAAAAATTGCCCGTTTGGCGTGATTATGTCCGGTTTCAGGAGGAGGAGCAGGAGGAGGAGGATGAATATTATACACAGATTGATGAAGCTAAAAGGTCCACGTTTTTGATGGTGATAGAGAACAATGCTTCCATCCGCGGGTGCAGCCTACGTATTGTTTAGGTATCGCTGCTGTCCGCTGGTGGAGAAGAGAAGTCTGGGGAAATCCAGGCTTTGTTCATCTTGATGAGTGTAAGCCTGTCGGCACTGTCGGTTGACAGGCGGGTACGCGTATCTGTGATGGTTCCCCCAGCCGCACTAAACACCCTCTCTGACAAGACGCTAGCCGCAGGACAAGCAAGCACCTCTAGGGCATACAGCGCGAGTTCAGGCCACGTGTCCAGCTTCGACACCCAGTAGTTGTAGGGAGCAGGGGCGTCACGGAGGACGGTCGTGTGATCGGCTACGTACTCCCTCACCATCCTTTTACAGTGCTCCCGCCGACTCAGCCTTGACTGGGGAGCGGTGACACAGTCTTGCTGGGGAGCCAGAAAGCTGTCAAAGGCCTTAGAGAGTGTTCCCCTGCCTGTGCTGTACATGCTGCCTGATCTCCGCGCCTCCCCTGCTACCTGGCCCTCGGAACTGCACCTTCGGCCACTAGCGCTGTCGGATGGGAATTTTACCATCAGTTTGTCCGCCAGGGTCCTGTGGTATAGCATCACTCTCGAACCCCTTTCCTCTTCGTGTATGAGAGTGGAAAGGTTCTCCTTATACCGTGGGTCGAGCAGTGTGTACACCCAGTAATCCGTAGTGGCCAGAATGCGTGTAACGCGAGGGTCACGAGAAAGACATCCTAACATGAAGTCAACCATGCGTGCCAGGGTACCTGTACGCAACACATGGCTGTCCTCACTAGGAAGATCCCTTTCAGGATCCTCCTCCTCCTCCTTCTCCTCAGGCCATACACGCTGAAAGAATGACAGGCAAGCAGCATGGGTACCCTCAGCAGTGGGCCAAGCTGTCTCTTCCCCCTCCTCCTCATCCTCCTCCCCCTCCTCCTCCTCCTCCTCAACGCGCTGAGATATAGACAGGAGGGTGCTCTGACTATGCAGCGACATACTGTCTTCCCACGCCTCTGTTTCCGAGCGCAAAGCGTCTGCCTTTATGCTTTGCAGGGAACCTCTCAAGAGGCATAGCAGAGGAATGGTGACGCTAATGATTGCAGCATCGCCGCTCACCATCTGGGTAGACTCCTCAAAGTTTCCAAGGACCTGGCAGATGTCTGCCAACCAGGCCCACTCTTCTGTAAAGAATTGAGGAGGCTGACTCCCACTGCGCCGCCCATGTTGGAGTTGGTATTACACTATAGCTCTACGCTGCTCATAGAGCCTCGCCAACATGTGGAGCGTAGAGTTCCACCATGTGGGCACGTCGCACAGCAGTCGGTGCACTGGCAGATGAAACCGATGTTGCAGGGTGCGCAGGGTGGCAGCGTCCGTGTGGGACTTGCGGAAATGTGCGCAGAGTCGGCGCACCTTTCCGAGCAGGTCTGACAAGCATGGGTAGCTTTTCACAAAGCGCTGAACCACCAAATTAAAGACGTGGGCCAGGCATGGCACGTGCGTGAGGCTGTCGAGCTGCAAAGCTGCCACCAGGTTACAGCCGTTGTCACACACGGCCATGTCCGGTTGGAGGCTCAGCGGCGCAAGCCAGTGGTCGGTCTGCTCTGTCAGACCCTGCAGCAGTTCGTGGGCCGTGTGCCTCTTCTCTCCTAAGCTGAGTAGTTTCAGCACGGCCTGCTGACGCTTGCCCACCGCTGTGCTGCCGTGCCGCGCGACACCGACTGCTGGCGACGTGCTGCTGCTGACACATCTTGATTGCGAGACAGAGGTTGCGTAGGAGGAGGAGGAGGAGGGTGGTTTAGTGGAGGAAGCATACACCGCCGCAGATACCACCACCGAGCTGGGGCCCGCAATTCTGGGGGTGGGTAGGACGTGAGCGGTCCCAGGCTCTGACTCTGTCCCAGCCTCCACTAAATTCACCCAATGTGCCGTCAGGGAGATATAGTGGCCCTGCCCGCCTGTGCTTCTCCACGTCTCCGTTGTTAAGTGGACCTTGGCAGTAACCGCGTTGGTGAGGGCGCGTACAATGTTGCAGGAGATGTGGTCGTGCAGGGCTGGGACGGCACATCGGGAAAAGTAGTGGCGACTGGGAACTGAGTAGCGCGGGGCCGCCGCCGCCATCATACCTTTGAAAGCCTCCGTTTCCACAACCCTATACGGCAGCATCTCCAGGCTGATAAATTTGGCTATGTGCACGTTTAACGCTTGAGCGTGCGGGTGCGTGGCGGCGTACTTGCGCTTGCGCTCCAACACTTGCGCTAGCAACGGCTGGACGGTGCGCTGAGAGACATTGGTGGATGGGGCCGAGGACAGGGAAGGTGAGGGTGTGGGTGCAGGCCAGGAGACGGTAGTGCCTGTGTCCTGAGAGGGGGGTTGGATCTCAGTGGCAGGTTGGGGCACAGGGGGAGAGGCAGCGGTGCAAACCTGGAGGCGGTGAACGGCCTTCGTCCCATCTTGTGGGGTGCTTGGCCATCATATGTCTGCGCATGCTGGTGGTGGTGAGGCTGGTGGTGGTGGCTCCCCGGCTGATCTTGGCGCGACAAAGGTTGCACACCACTGTTCGTCGGTCGTCTGCACTCTCAGTGAAAAACTGCCAGACCTTTGAGCACCTCGGCCTCTGCAGGGTGGCATGGCGCGAGGGGGTGCTTTGGGAAACAGTTGGTGGATTATTCGGTCTGGCCCTGCCTCTACCCCTGGACACCGCACTGCCTCTTCCAACCTGCCCTGCTGCTGCACTTGCCTCCCCCTCTGAAGACCTGTCCTCAGTAGGCATAGCAAACCAGGTGGGGTCAGTCACCTCATCGTCCTGCTGCTCTTCCTCCGAATCCTCTGTGCGCTCCTCCCTCGGACTTACTCCAATTACTACTACCTGAGTGATAGACAACTGTGTCTCATCGTCATCGTCCTCCTCACCCACTGAAAGCTCTTGAGACAGTTGCCGGAAGTCCCCAGCCTCATCCCTCGGAACTTTCCAAAGGTTGGACATCGGTCACGACAAACTCCTCCAGTGGGAGAGGAACCATTGCTGGCCATTCTCGGCAGGGGCCCGGGAACAGTTCCTGGGAGTCTGCCTGCTCCTCAGAATGTGTCATTGTAATGGAGTGAGGAGGCTGGGAGGAAGGAGGAGCAGCAGCCAGAGAATTCAGAGTTGCAGCAGTGGACGGCGCAGAATTCTGGGTGGTCGATAGATTGCTGGATGCACTTTCTGCCATCCACGACAGGACCTGCTCACACTGCTCATTTTCTAATAAAGGTCTACCGCGTGGACCCATTAATTGTGAGATGAATGTGGGGACGCCAGAAACGTGCCTCTCTCCTAATCCTGCAGCAGTCGGCTGCGATACACCTGGATCAGGAGCTCGGCCTGTGCCCACACCCTGACTTGGGCCTCCGCGTCCTCGCACGTGTCCACGTCCTCTAGGCCTACCCCTACCCCTCAGCATGCTGTATTACCAGTAGTGCAGAAACAGAACGCTGTAATTAAATGTGCCGCTTATTGGCCTGTGGTTGGAGGCTGACTTCCCTTACGGTACG
This sequence comes from Eleutherodactylus coqui, assembly GCF_035609145.1. Classification (NCBI taxonomy): domain Eukaryota; kingdom Metazoa; phylum Chordata; class Amphibia; order Anura; family Eleutherodactylidae; genus Eleutherodactylus; species Eleutherodactylus coqui. Next base: position 249,502,337 of record NC_089838.1, on the reverse strand, counting down.
CACAGCAGAGCCAGGAAACAATTTTGCGCACGCCTGTAGTGAGACGTAGGTGCGTATGACTGAGCTAGTGGAATTCACAGCACAGAAGCAGTCAAGTGGCCAAAGGCCAGTAGTAGGCCTTAAGTATTTTGCTTCTATTTTTTTTAAAATGCTGAGCTGATACAGCAGACAGATACTGTAGGCAGCGTATAATATTATGTATACTGTTTCCCTCTGGCGGGATGACGGCGGTGATGTAACGGAGACAGCAGAGCCAGGAAACAATTTTGCGCAAGCCTGCTGTAACGCTTAGCTGCGTATTAATTACCACTACTACCCCCAGCAGACAGATACTGTAGGCAGCGTATAATATTATGTATAGTGTTTTCCTCTGGCGGGATGACGGCGGTGATGTAACGGAGACAGCAGAGCCAGGAAACAATTTTGCGCAAGCCTGCTGTAACGCTTAGCTGCGTATTAATTAGGACTACTACCCCCAGCAGACAGATACTGTAGGCAGCGTATAATATTATGTATACTGTTTCCCTCTGCCGGGATGACGGTGGTGATGTAACGGAGACAGCAGAGCCAGGAAACAATTTTGCGCAAGCCTGCTGTAACGCTTAGCTGCGTATTAATTAGGACTACTACCCCCAGCAGACACGCAGTAAACTGAAGACGATCACAGGCAGCCCAAATATAGTATTTTTCCCCAATTTTTTTTGAAAAAGCCCACTGCCTATATAGCCTGTATATCTCTTTCCCTGCCTCACCAGTACTGGCCCTATACTCTGTACAATGACTGCAGACTGAGGACGCAATGCTCTGCACGCCCGATATACAAAAAAAAATTGTGCAACACTGCTAAAAGCAGCCTCAACAGTACTGCACACGGTCAGATGTGGCCCTAAGAAGGACCGTTGGGGTTCTTGAAGCCTAAAATCACTCCTAACGCTCTCCCTATAGCAGCTCCGGCACCAGCAGCACTTTCCCTGATCTCTGTCAGAATGCATCTGTGGTGAGCCGCGGGAGGGGCCGATTTATACACTCGGGTGACACCTGATCTCGCCAGCCACTCACTGCAGGGGGGTGGTATAGGGCTTGAACGTCGCAGGGGGAAGTTCTAATGCTTTCCCTGTCTTTCTATTGGCCAGAAAAGCGCGCTAACGTCTCAGAGATGAAAGTGAAAGTAACTTGAACATCGCGTGGTGCTCGCCTCTAGTAACGAGCATCTCGAACACGCTAATACTCGAACGAGTATCAAGCTCGGACGAGTACGTTCGCTCATCTCTAATAATTAACTTTGTCAATCACTCTCGGATATTATTACTCCTCCTACTCCTCCTCCTAAAACAGCATGTCATCACGCTGAACTGGCAATTTTTCTGCGGCCCAAAAGGCTCTGTTGAAAAGTTTTTTACAATTTTTTAAAGTTTCAAAAGTATTGATACTTTAATAGAAACCAATTTTTTTTTACAGGGCTGCCTCCAGGCTCTATTACAAATTAAGCAACTGCTAGCTGTATCTTTAAAAAATGTTTATGGGTTTCACCTGCCCTCGCGGTTGAGCAATTTTTCAGGGGGGCACTTGTACTCTTGGTACACAAATTTTTCTGTCCCTCGCCTATACTGTTATCTAACTAATTTTTCCAGCCTTCGCCTACACTCTTGGTAACCAAATTTTTTGTTCGCTACAGAAGTGTTACAGGGGTCTGCCTATACTCTTGCTACAGAAATGTTACTGGGGTCTCCCTATACTTTTTCTACAGAAATGTTACTTGGGTCCGCCTATACTCTTGCTACAGAAATGTTACTGGGGTCTGCCTATACATTAGCTATAGAAATGTTACTGGGGTCCGCATATGCAGTTTCTACTGAATGGTCTGAGGGGTTTGCCTATACTTTTGCTACAGAAATGTTACTGGGGTCTGCCTATACTCTTGCTACAGAAATGTTACTGGGGTCCGCCTATGCAGTTTCTTCTGAATGGTTTCAGGGGTTCGCCTATACTTTTGCTACAGAAGTGTTACTGGGGTCCGCCTATACTCTTGCTACGGAAATGTTACTGGGGTCTGCCTGTACTTTAGCTATAGAAATGTTACTGGGGTCCGCATATGCAGTTTCTACTGAATGGTCTGAGGGGTTTGCCTATACTTTTGCTACAGAAATGTTACTGGGGTCCGCCTATACAATGTCGTGGATTTATTTTGGGGTCTACGGCATAATTAATAGGAATGTTTGCACCCTTCCAGATTTTGTGTCAGTGTAGAAAGTCTTCCTGACTCTGTTTATTAGTAGGCGTAAAGCATCTTTTATAGCATTAATGGTTAATTGCCCTTTATGGGCAGCGGGAAGTAATATGTGGTTGGAAATCAAAGCATAGGAACGGGTGGTCCAAATATGGTCTTTTTGCATCCGGTACTGCGTGAGTTGCTGTCGTCATGGACGTCCGACATCAAGTTTTCAGATGAAGAGCCATCGCCATCTTTCTGAGTTCGATGAAGCAATGCGTTGTCAAATGACGCCTGAGGGTTATGTGTGGGTAAAAAGTGTGCCCTGAGGTTATGAGTGTGTGTTTCTATCAAGCTGCATATTGTGATAACGGTTAGTAGTACAGGCATATTCCAATCTATTCTACTGACTCAGATAGTGAAATAGACATTTCACCTTGCATATACTCTTGCTACAGAAATGTTACTGGGGTCCACCTATGCTCTTGCTATAGAAATGTTACTGGGGTCCGCCTATGCTCTTGCTACAGAAATGTTACTGGGGTCTGCCTATGCTGTGGGTGCACAAAGACTTCCCATAGTGGTGTTTTACTTATCTGGCACAAATACACTGACTGACTTGGGCAGAAATGTGGGCCAAGGCCGAGGTCCTTGGCGGGGTGAAACTCTGCCATGTTGGGGCACTTTGATTTCTTCCTGTGTAATACCATCTTTGTGCACCTATGCTGTGGGTGCACAAAGACATCCCATTGCGGTGTTTTACCTGTCTGGCACAAATACACTGACTGACTAGGGTATAAATGTGGGCTGAGGTCCTTGGTGGGGTGAAACTCTGCCATGTTTGGGCGACCTGATTTCTTTATGTGTAATACTTTCCTTGGGTTCCAGGGGCTTGCCTATGCTGTTGGTGCACAAAGACTTCCCATTGCGGAGTTTTACCTGTCTGGCACAAACACACTGACTGACTAGGACAGAAATGTGGGCCAAGGCCGAGGTCCTTGGCGGGGTGAAACTCTGCCATGTTGGGGCACTTTGATTTCTTCCTGTGTAATACCATCTTTGTGCACCTACGCTGTGAGTGCACAAAGACTTCACATTGTGGTGTTTTACCTGTCTGGCACAAATACACTGACTGACTAGGGTATAAATGTGGGCTGAGGTCCTTGGCGGGGTGAAACTCTGCCATGTTTGGGCGACCTGATTTCTTTATGTGTAATACTTTCCTTGGGTTCCAGGGGCTTGCCTATGCTGTTGGTGCACAAAGACTTCCCATTGCGGAGTTTTACCTGTCTGGCACAAACACACTGACTGACTAGGATAGAAATGTGGGCCGAGGTCCTTGGCGGAGTGAAACTCTGCCATGTTTGGGCACTCTGATTTCTTCCTGTGTAATACCATCTTTGTGCCCCGACAGCATAGGCCAGCCCAAGGAACTCAAAGAATTCCCATTGCAGTGTTGAGCTATCTGACACCTACACAGAATGAATTGTGTGGGGACACATGGATTTCCCATTGCTATGTAACTCACGGCACCTTGGGTCACACAAGGAGGAGGCTGGGACCAAGCCTGACCCTGGGCCCGCTCACGTGCTTCCCACACAGAGTATTGCTGCATTGTGGAGATGTGTAGAAGTGCTGGCACCTGAGTCCCCTTTATGCCCACGTTTGTGGCTCCTGACAATTTTGTGACGGAGGTGGCTTTCAAAGAGGGTCGCTGCCTGGCCCTGCCAACCCTCTGCAGTGTGTGCCTCCCGTTCATCCTCATCCAGTACGCACTTAAATAGACATGAGCGTGGTGTGGCTATGAAACGAGCGTGTGGCATGAGGGCAGTTGAACACTGCGCAGGGAAACTTTTGTGTGTGCTGTGGACACAGGGTCATGCCGGAGGGGGGGGGGGGGGGGGGTTGGACTGCAATGCAAGCATGTAACCCAGGAGAAGAGACAGCGATGTCACCCGCAGGCAGTGATTGTCTTTGGTTGCACATAGTGTGGGGCTTGGCTAAGATGTGCCACCGTGTTTGCCTTGCTAATGAGGGTTTGTCCCAAGTAAATTGTTAGGGGGGTGATGCCAGACACTTGCCCCCATTTTGGCTTAATAGTGGGACCTGGGAGCCTCAGATGCAGCCATGCATGCTGCCCCTGCCCTTCCCTATCCGTTTTTGTGGTGTTTCCATGACTTACTGATGTTTTCTGGTTTTTCACAAGTCGTCACCTATGCGGAGCATCGGTCCCATACAAAAATGCTCGAGTCCCCCATTGACTTCAATGGGGGTCGTTACTCGAAATGAGCTCTCAAGCATTATGAAAAGTTCGATTTGAGAAATGAGCACTGGAGCATTTTGGTGCTCGCTCATCTCTATTGTATTGTTTTGCATTTATCCATGCCTGAAAGCGCTGCGAAATAAGTTGGCGCTATACAAATAAAGATTATTATTATTATTTCTAGTGCTCATCTTGGAGGAAGAAGGTTTGTCCTCTGCTGCCACCTATTTGACAGCAAACCTATAAGTCAATGTCCAACACTTTAACAGGCCTAGTGACATAACCAGAGGTGTAAAATACTAATGAAAGGAAATAATGTCTTTAACAGGATTACATTTGTGCTTCTTCACAATATCTGATTTTTACATTAACGAGTAGCTGAAATCAGAACTTAAACCAAAACACAACAATGGAATCAGAACATCAAGCCAAAACCAACACAAAGCAGTCATGGACATCTTGAATTAAAATACATAAATACAGTAAAAAGAGAATGATATTGCCAGTAGTATAATGGTGTGACAGTGAATGTGCAGAGTGCAGGGTGCTCCTCTCCAATGGCTGGGACAGTTTACATATGTCTGTCAGTGTATTGGTGAGAAAATGCTGCTGGTCATACAGATTTGTGTGCAGTAGTCCAGTATTGAGAAATTCACATGCGCAAAGGGGGAAGGGAAAGTAGGGAGTGCCATAAATAATTATGTTAGAGAGACTTCACACAATTGCATTTGCACATGTTTTTGCACGCAGAGATTTGGGCATGCATTGCACAGAGAATAGAACCCGCTGACTCTTTCACTTTTATGCGCATGAAGAAAAAAAGTGACATGCTCTACTTTTGTGTGCTTTTGCGCACCGAAGGCACAATAGGCATGACTCACAGAAAAAAGAGCCAAATATGCATTACCTGATAAATCAGGGCAGGCTCATTCACCATATTCCAGCCAGATTGCGATATGTTGAAGCTAAATGTTCAGTGCAGACTAGTGTGCAGCCGCTCACTTCAACCCAACATTGGGGGACGGGTGGCTGCAGACAACACAGTCTGCACATATAATCTGATACCAAAGATGTGAGCTATAGATAAGTGTGCCACACCATTCTGGAGTATAACGCCTACTGGCAAAGCAGTGGATTGCCCTGTATTACCACAGTGGGTCACATTGGCAGGGCATCCCGGGCTCCCCCAGTATCTATAGCACACTGCATGCAAAAAGCACTGATAAATGTAGGTGCTAGTTTGCATTTTGGCCAAAACACGTAAGCTGACGAGCCGCGGCAAGGCCACCATGCGTATGTCAGAACCTACGCTATCTTACTAGTAGCTACAGGTCAATCACTGCTGCGCAAAACACAGGGAAAAGAAGACAGATGCCCTTATTAGGCTTTAAATAGCTGTTCTATTCCACAGAATATCTGTATCTTGTGTTTTTTGTTTTGCATTTGCTTATAAAACTTTCATTACTTTACTGAGCTTCCTTTTATGTATTTGTACTAATACACAAATCTTTTTCTATGCCATCATTGTCCCAGTTGTAACGCGGAAAGTAAATTCACATGTTTATTGACTCAAATTCAGAAATTTTCTGTTTCAGTTTATTTCCCTTCGTTTGTAAGTGGTGGTATGGGTAGCAGAGCTCTGAATGGCTTCATTCCCCTTATAATGGGTGCTGAGAACAGGTCCAGCATTATGTTATTCTGTACTGTAGACGCCACGGCCTTACCAAGCAAAAGAAAGGGGAATAATCATGGAGCCCTGCTCTTCCAAGGGTGGCTTTACATGGGACAACTGTCAATTGCCTGACAGTGATCCCAAGATTTATCGTTCTTGCACTTTCACACAGGAGCAATAGTCATTCAGTAAATGGAGGGGGAGCGCCAGAGATCTGTTCAGGCCAGCCGCCTCCCTTCACTGTGAACAGGCAGTCGTCCAAAGATGGACAATTGCCTGTTTGCACTGAGGGAGAACTTACTCACTAGTCACTTTATTTTAGCTCACTGAAATGAAGTAACTGCTGAGCCATTTCTCACTCAGTATCCTGTTGGGCCCCATGTTTACCTGGGACGACTATCATTGAAAACCTCGTTTCAGCAATTTTTCAGCTGTAAGCCTGTTTTTCCTCCAGATAATAACAACTAGTGTTGAGCAAACTTTTCAAAAGTTGGCTTCATCCGGTTTGCGAAATTTCTGAAAAAAGTTGTCTTAGCGAGAAAGAGCTCAAACTAAACTAGAACATCACCAATATCCGTAAAGGAGGAAGAGGAGGAGATATTTTCAGCATTTGATAAATAGGACTTTTACAGACACAGCGATACCAAATACTTTTTTTGTTTTACTATTTAGATTATTTTATTATAAATATAGCAGAAGGTTTTTTTAAAAAATTTTCATTACTTTATTTTTTTGTAATTAATAAAACTTTTTAAAACTAATTTTTACATTTTTTTTAGTCCCCTTAGAGGACAAGAACTTGTGATGGTTTGATCACCACTGCAGTGTGATGTAATGCCATAGCATTACATTATACCAAGATCTGACAGGCATTCTATCAAGCCACATCACACCTCTTAGAAGACCCCTGGCTGCCATGGCAATCGCACAGAATCCCCTAAGCATCGGTCAGGGCATTTAAATGTTGCTGTCGGAATAGACAGCACCATTTAAAGGGTTAACAGCTCCGATGAGCGGCGTGGCTTATTGGAGCTGTTGCGCGCGAGTTTTGGCTGTAAAAACAGCCGGCACCTGCACTGTATGGAGCATGATCGACCTGCAAACCCCCTCCATACATACCTAGAACGTGCAGGACGTAACTGTGCATCCAGTAGTGTAAAGTGGCTGATGTAACGAGAAATGAATGAGCCGTGCATGATTTTCATGCATGATTCCCGTTAGTCATTCAGTTGTTAGTTCAATGTTAGACATAATGATAATTGTGAATTTTGAGTGGCAGTCATTACATGTAAACGGGCCGTTAAAGGTACTTATCAAAGTATCTTGGCCAGATATAGGTAATGTATGCCCTGTATAAAGAAAACCAAGAGAACAAATAATAGGGATGTCTACAAAGCTGTCTTTTACAATAGCAAATGTTTCTAGGTGTATCAATACAATTGTGGTCTGTCATCAACTATTCAACCCTTTCATCACTTCTTCATTTCGTCTGCCACCATAAAGGGACTTTCAGGAGGATACATGCCATGATAGGTCAATAAATGAGCAGATCATTCGTTTGTATTTCGTATGTGTGTGGGAGGTTGACTAGTAATGGAGTTGATGCAGTATTCCCATTCAATTTAAAGCTTAAGATGAAAAGGTCAGTAAATACACATCAGCCGCATATATCGGAATATCTGACATTTTTCTCATTTTTTACAAGACAAGTTTCTATTTTACAGCGAGTAAAACTGCAATTTGTCTTAAATGATGAAAATCCCATTAGAGTTAGTACAGCCTTGGTTATAAAAAGTTACAGTCACCTTGCTCGTTATAATTCTCTAAAGTACATGTGGCCATATTCATATAAAAGAGTGAAATCTATAAAAAGAGAAAAATCAAAGCTGAAACAGTTATCATCCAGTAAAACGTCCTGTGGGTTTTATGTAACTGGAGTCAATGATATTTGGTTCAATGTGTCTAGGTTTGATGCTTTGCAACATGACTTCTGGGATGTTGCAAAATGTATAAAGGATTTTGTGGCTTGGCACAGGCTTCCTGCATCAATCATTGCAAACTCACTCAAAAGCATTAGAAGCCTGTTTTATGATTAGCAACAGCAATGCACTAATATCTTAATATGTGACAGCATTTACCGGTCTGAGCCAGTGTTTATCAGAACTAGGTCACTACATCAGCATTTAAGATCTGTGGTTTGGTCATAAGCCATGTACACCTAATCTGCATTGGACTTACTCTGCAGTTACATTCTGGTCAAGACTATGGATGTCTTATATTTCTCATTTATTGTTATAGAGGTGTAGGAGAGCTGAAAGTTTCCTTTAAATTACTTTTTTTTTTGTGCATCATAATGCCTCTTTTACACGAGCGATGCGTTTTCACGCAGGTCGCATCGTATCCAAAAATCGTGGCAACGCTGCATTGCCGCAATCTAAGTCCAAAGGAATTAGTGTTTTCTTGTCCGTTCACATGGCCGCATCATTTGAAAAGACCGCTGCAGTGGTGGTTAGCAGAATGGCTCTATTTAGCTTAAATAGCTAAATAGAGCCAACTGTCTTCTGCAATGAGTGCCGGACCGGGTAACCCCCCCCCCCCCCCCTTTCTTTTTTTTGCAGCTCCCATAGGAATCTATGGACAATCCCAGACATTTTCAGCAAAGAATAGGTCATGGCCTATCTTTCAATGCTGAAAGAAAAAATTGCGGCTGAATATCACCAGCGATTTCACGATTTCAGTTGCAATTCTTTCTTGCGGCTAAGAATCGCTCATGTAAATTAATGTATTGGAATCCAATGCTTTACATGGGCGCGACTTTCTGGTGATGTTTTCTTGCTGCTAATAGCTGCGAGAAAATGCTCGTCTGATAAGGCCTTAGGCTGGCTTCCCACTGGCGAGGGCAATATTAGGCCGTGAGTCACAGCTCGATATTGCCCTCATAATCTATGGGAAACTCCTGGATGTGAGGCATTTTCATGTGAAAATAGCCTCGTATTACTGTGGGAAAATCCTTTCATCACTGCAGAGAATCCTTTCATCCTCAAGGGAAATCCCTTAACTCTGCCACACCTGAAGGGATTTCCCTGCCGCTTATGAAGGGATTCCCCACGGGGATGAAGCCGCAGATGTCACAGCCGCAGCAAGGAATTAGGATGTTTTCCCATTGTTTTCGATAGAGCCGGCGCTGCTACTGCCTCCCGCCCCATTGAAAACAATGGGTGATATTGCAAAAAGATAGGACATGCTGCATTGCAGGAGTGAAAACATTGCAAATGAGATTGAAACCATTAAAAATCATTGGTTTTATAATTATTCGTTTTCGCTCACTCTTGCATTGCGAGACAATTTTGTCACCAGTGGAGCCCCTTTACTGTTTGATTAAAGCATAGATAAAGCGTGACAAACTCTGCAATGAGTTCATCTTTAGCAATGGAATATTAGATGAAAACATTGAATAAGATGTCAAATCAGGTCAGTTAAAGGAACAATGTTAATGGAATAATGTGAATATTCTGTATTCTAGTGTACTTAAAATAGCAGTATGAGTCGCTGACTATTTCCCTTCCTTCATTTGGTATTTGGCATCTTTTTTGGAACCTATTATGGAATAGTATAATGCTGCACATGTTCTCAGCACCCATTATAAGAGGAATGAGACCATTCAGAGCTCCCCTAACAATATCACCACTTACGAGAAAAAAAAATGGACTGAAATAAAAATCTGATTTTGAGTCAATGAACATGTAGATTTCAGCATTAGGGCTTAAACAGACAAATGTGCGCACGTTGTGAAAATCACACCCACAAAATGTGATGAATAGGACCTATTTATTTCAATGGGTTTGTTCACATGAGAGTGCAATTCCTGTGCCCAAGAAAACATAAGAGCAGCCCTATCTTTCTGCGCTTTAAGCAGAGGTTGTGACACTGTGTAGGGAAAAGAAGACAGCCAGCCCTTATTAGGCGATAAATAGCAATTCGATTAAATGGAAAGGATACATCATGCGCGTGTGTGAACTGCGAGTGCAAAAATTAAACTACTATGTGCAGCCTTTTTATTGCCCTCTCCAATCCTTGTTCATAGAATCCTAGAATGGTAGAGTTGGAAGGGACCTCTGCGGTAATTTGGTCCAACCCCCTGCTCAGTGCAGGATTCACTAAATCATCCCAGACAGATATTTGTCCAGCCTTTGTTTGAGCACTTCCATTGAAGGAGAACTCACCACCTCCCATGGTAACCTGTTCCACTCATTGACCCCCTCACTGTCAGAAAGTTTTTTCTAATATCTAATTTGTGTCTCCTCCCTTTCAGTTTCATCCCATTGCTTCTAGTCTTTCCTTGTGCAAATGAGAATAGGACTGATCCCTCTGCATTGTGACAGTCCTTCAGATATTTGTAGACAGCTATTTAGTCTCCTCTCAGCCTTCTATTTTGTAAGCTTAACATTCCCAGATCCTTTAACTGTTCCTCAGGTCATGATTTGCAGACCGCTCACATCCTGGTAATTCTTCTCTGAACTTGCTCCAGTTTGTCTATGTCTTTTTTTAAAGTGGGGTGCCCAGAACTGGACACAGTACTGACTAAGGAAGAGTAGAGGGGATAATTACCTCATGTGATCTAGACTCTATGCTTCTCTTAATACATCCAAGAATTGTGTTTGCCTTTTTGGCTACTGCATCACATTGTTTACTCATGTTCAGTCTATGATCTATTAGTATACTCAAGTCTTTTTCACATGTGCTGCTGCTTAGCCCAATTCCTCCCATTCATGTTCAAATATGTTGTATTGCGGTGAGTGTATTTGCGCATACGTTTGTCTGTCTAAGCCCTTAGAAATGAGAAAAAAATAATGTAGAGACAGATTTCTGTTTTAGTAGAAATACATAAAAGGAAGCTCAGTAAATTAAGGAAGTTTTATAAGCAAAAAATCCCCTCAAGATATAGATTGATGAAAAACGTGCTTCATTCTTACGATTTGCCGGCCTTATCCTGGTTTGGAAGGAATAATGTCTTAAAATCCTACGTACTCCCCATAGTCTATATATATATAAAATTGAATGTATGCGTGTGTGTCTGTGTGTCTGTCTGTTTGTCCTTTATGCGCTACTACACCATTCATTCGCTCGCCATGAAACTTTGGGAAGTTGTTGAGTACACTCCTGGGAAGATTACTGGCATAGTACATCTATCCTATGATAAATGGCCCGTGTGTGAGCGTCGTCGACAGTTATGCCCCCCCCCCCCCACGTAGATCGTTCGATTTCCATCATTGCCACTAATTCTCTCACTTCCCAATGTCGTAGAAACATGAAATTTGGCACAAGCATTGATTATGTCATAGATAGGAAAAGGTAATGGGTCCCAACTCGATTATTCAATTCTAAGTGCAAAAGAATTAGCGTCCAAATTTTACGTACGGAATCTAATTCTCTCACTTCCCGATGTAATTTGGCACAAGCATTGATTATGTCATAAATAGGAAAAGCTAATGGGTCGCAACTCAATTATTCAATTCAAAGTGCAAAAGAATTAGCGTCCAAATTTTACATACAGAATCTAATTCTCTCACTTAGGTATTAGTATTTCACATCTTATTCATTAATATTGATGAGTCAAACAATTATTTGTAGGAATGCTGAGGACATCAATACCCTATATACTGTGAAGCTTGGCTTTTCTATGCAAAAGTCAGACGATGATGCTCTTTTGGGCCCTTTCTTAAGTCATTTAAGTGATCCTTTTGTCTTGGGGATAAAAATTGTCTGAAACTGGTGGATAGGGGGATATTTAACTGGTGTTCTTCTTTCTCACTGGACTGCCATGGATCTATTGTTTGCCGGGTCATCCTTTGGTCTTCCAAGATGGCTGCAACATTCCTCTTAGTATCCAATGTATGCTGTGTATCAATACTCTGTAGCTCTTCAAGCTCATGTGAAACTGGCCTAAAGATTTTTATTTCATCTTATCATGATTATTGTCAGATTGGTGTGGCGGGGATCTGTGGTCCTGCAGGTTTCTAGGAGCACACTTTCACAGGTGAGGGATAATTAAGCTGGCTGGGTGAGGAGTTTCTCTCGCCAGTCAATCCCCACTGGTCTGATATATATATTTATATATATATATATATATATATATATATATATATATATATATATATATATATATATATATGCCAGTCCCTCTGCAAGAGGAGGCTGGTATCCCTTCACTCTGGGGTTTGGTTTTCCTGCATGCCTGTTATATGTGTTATGTGTGTGAACAGTGTCTTGTCCAGTGTCTGTGCAGATGACCAGACATTAGGTGCAGATAGTCCTGTCCTGTGTATTTTCTGTCTTGCATGCTAGCCCTAGTGTGTTGATGTAAACTGTGTCCTGTCCTGCTGAACCATTTATCATCTCTGGGCTAGTTGGCCCTTAGGCTCCAGTGTGAGGCCGCCCTTATTGGGGCACTCGTCCTGCTTGCAGGCAGGGTTCTGGTGGATGTTGTCTCGTTATAGTAGGGACCCATGAGACAGCGAGGACCCTTGAAGTTTGGGCTCGTGGGTTTAAGTGACTTGGCCAATTCATGAACCAATATCTCATATATTCTATAGCTATTCCACCTGTTATGTGTGCAGGTAGGCAAGGTGAGTGTTTTGGTCATTTGTCAATCCTTATCTTATGTCTATTCATAAGTCCTGTGTGCAGTTCACTGTCCTTTTGGTGTTCCAGCCAACACGTCTTGTTTGAACACGATACCACTCATGCATCCGTCCTGCGGCAAAGTGTGCCCGGCAGACGTGAAAATTAAGTTTGTTTTGGTAAATTGAAATCAACTGGACTTATTTAGACATTTTTAAAAATATTTTACTACTGGTAAGTAACATAAGTTCAGATTAGTGGAGAAGGGTTGTCCAGTGCATCCAGTATATAAGTTTCTATAATTCAGACACCCAATAACTAGGATTTCTTTATGGAATGAGATGTAGGTAAATAAATGTATATTTATATATTTGCACAACATGACAAATATGCACAATTTGTTTAAGCTTATTTTAATGGAATACAAAATCATGCTTTATGAAGCCCATTTTCCTAGTCCATAAATCAAGATAAGTGAGTTCAAAAATTATTTACTTCAAAATCTTCATGTTTGGTCCTATGTCACTCATATTGACACATTCATGCACACCTAGACAGCTAGACACATTCCCATCTGTTATTTAAGTCAGTACTCAGCCTCTTACATTAATGGCAATATGTAATGTTAAAATTGCTCGATAAGAAACATCCTGACACATCTAGTCATGCAACCAGTAATTGTGTCGTTCAATATTATAAACACTTGAAAGGACCACAAAGTGACTTCTTATATATTTGAAAGGCAACCAAAGCTTTTTACATTTTTTTGCTGCTAATGATGAGATAATTTGTAAATTATTATTATCTTCAATAAAAACCATGAATGATCGCCATATTTATCTCAATAATGTAGTCAAAATAACGGAGCATAAAAAAAGCTCAGGTTTACTCATATTAGCTTCTAGAATATTATAAATTTGCTCTCAAGAACAATCTCTGGTGTAATGAAATATTGCTTGCTCAGTCACAGCTATCGAGTAGGAATATGTTCATGGAACCCCGTAGACATCTGTGAACAAGATTCACAGACATCTATAGGGTGTAAGAAACATTTATTTTTCTACAATTTTCCCCGCCACTTTGCAACAGGACCCTCAGATGGCACAGAGGCCACGAACAAGTGCTCAAATAGAGGGCCTACCATAAGACTCACAGCAAACTCTGTTCCATAACAGCCATAGTGAGCCTGGTCACAGGACAGGCATAGGGTGGATATACAGACACTAAAGACGACTCCATGCTACTACCGTATTATCAATGTTTATTATAACAAAGTGGTTCAAAACAGTCTGCATCAAAATAAACAATCAACTCTTGATCTAGTTACAGTCTGCAACAAAGTAAACAATAGTCTCTCAACCTGGAATGGAGGAGACTAGCCATGCCTTGTTCTACTCAGGGTGGCCCCAGTACAGTCACACCAGGGGAGTGGTTCGTGATGCAGTGCTGTAGACAGTAAATCTGGTACAGGGTCTCTATTGCCATGCTCAACTGCCTGCTCACACACTCTTGACATTGGCATCACTCCATTACTTATAGGGTGTGCCGCTATTCTCAATGTCTATTTTTCATCAATCACATAGGAACAGAACAAATTAACATACAGGGATTAGACAGTTCTTTTCTTAGCCACAAGAGCACAGACTCAACCCATCAATCAGTATAATAACAAGAAAAAGAAACACCCGAACCAGGGTAACATTTATAACCCAATTAACACTAAGAGGATTACTGCCACTACTTTATCAAGCCAAAAGTCAAAACATCAACATTCGTGAACCAAACTACAACTATACTAAAACATGGGTGCAAAACTGGTTCCAGTTTCTTTCTGGGGCTCCCAAGCTCCACTTTCAGTTTTGCTGGGTTCTGTGGGATTCTAATTGGTTTTTAATAATGTAATCTACAGCTCCTTGCTTGTTAAGAAAAAAAATCAGAAACTCGAAGAAAATTGGACTCACCAAGGGTAAATTTGAATATGTTTACATCGAAGCTATCACTGCAAATAGGCCTTTTAATAGTACTAAATCGCATTAGTTTGTCAGCATTGTATAAGGAAAATTGACAAAAAATGGGGAATACAATTTTCCATGGTTGTTTTATTTTTTTATAGTACAATTACTCGTGAAATGTAGTTTAGAATAGGTCTCTAATTTCCCTGACTTCATTAACCCTTTCCAATCCACTGACTGACCTCCGAAGACATTATGATTTAAGGCTGTACAGCTCTGATGTTGGAAGATGTCCGTCAGGGTTCTCTTACTGTATATTGCCAGCCTCTCTGCTGTCGGAGCCTATCCAACGTGTCACCTCATGCAGTACTGGCTTTAGCCAGCATATAGCATTGTTGTATAGCAGCAGAAAAAGAGTAAGCCCCCTAGGAAAACCAGGATACAAATTGGATTGGAAAGGGTTAATATCAATTGTGTGCAGATTAGATGATATCTGATTATTATTAAAGCCAGAACAAAGGTCTTTAGTTTACTTTTAAATATATTTTCCTCAAATTGCCAATGCACATGGACACATTTGAGATCTTCATGACACAGATATCAAACAACTCACATTATTTTAGGGATTTTTGTAGATTCCATAAGCATTATTAAAACTAAAAATCCTGATACAAAATATTTTGCAGGCATTCTTCCCTAGAATAATTGCTTGTAATGCAGCATGTAGTCCCTCAAGGAAGCAGCCTACCTTACCTAATAGTATGGGTGAAACGAATGGTGCTGTACACCTGCATGCTATATTACACATATTTGTTGCACTAGCACCCTATACAAGTTTTGTCTGTGTGCAAGTCTAATGTTTATTGTGGGTGTGTGAGGGATTGTTCATCAGGATTTTGCACCCGTGTTACCTCCCTAATATGGCATTTTCCTTCTGCATGTTGCTGGGCATGGGTGTTTTGTACCTGCCCTTGGACCCAGAGGCGTAACTTGAAGATTCAGGGCCCCAATGCAAAATCTGTAACAGGGCCCCCAACTATAATGCTTTATTCATACTACTAGGCTCCCTATATGGAGAAGATGGGCCTTATGGGCCCCCTAAGGGTTCTGGGCCCGGGTGCATCCGCCTCCCCTGCACCCCCTATAGTTATGCCCCTGCTTGGACCCTTGTATCAGTGAGTATGGACGTTTTTCAGTAATTTTTGACTGTGTGGATTTTATCCCTTTCTTCAGTGAATTATCTATTAGAAGGTAGCTGGCACTGCTGATGCATTGTACCATCCCCAATTTGCATATTATATTCCCAGAGGAGTACTACATGGCTTTTTGTAGTCTCCACAATCAGAAACTATACTTCTCCCAACCCACATCCAGCCAGCTAGTAGCCTACTGTACAGTGACAAAACCCCTGAAACAGCTGTCTGTACATATCTTTACCTTCTGGAGAAGTCTCTGGTTTTGGCTTATATTTCCAGTCATTGTTACAAGGTGTGTTAAAGTTCAGGTAAGATCTCTTCGAATAAGTGGCACTGTTGAGGCATTTCAATATTGTATCTCCCATTAATATAACAAGGAAACACAACATGGCATGTACTTAAACGGCCTATATGTCTGCATTATGGATCCATAATGCAACCTGTGCACTAGCTTTGATATTTCTATTATTTTATTCCTTTTTTGCACTAGGAAGAAGAAAAACATTAATTCTGTAATACGGTGTTCAAATCTGACTTTTTTTTTTTGCCAGTTGTATGACTAGGATATAATTATTTCTGTTCCTTGTCAAGTTAGTAGGATCGGGTTGTCACCATGACAATGATAATGACGCGTAACGCAGTATCACAGCACAAGGCATGTGTAATGTATCATTGGAGAGGCATATTAATACTTTTGTCGACAGTAAAGTTAATTGTTTATACTGTAATGGGATGTGAGCCACTAACCGATCTCCTGTCACATTCATGAAATATCCATGCACATCACTTTGAAAGTAGGAAAGAGCTCAGAGCAAACAGAACAAGCTTCTTTCCTCAGTCGGAATAGTTTTTTCTGTTTCCTCTTGTGCTAACTTTGCCTCCAGTGAACCTGCCTTTATTCAGCTTGAAGTTCGAAATCTCTAATTTATTCATTGCCCTGTATTGTGATACATATTTTAGTTTATGCATCACTTTTTATATTCCGGAAAAGCTTTACACTCCTACCCATGTAGAACCGCTAACTCCATGGCAAGAGGTTACTTAAACATAATTACATTGAAACTGGTGAATTTTTCAAAGATGTAGAGCAGATAATTATCTTTGTGCTGTTTTATGGATTTTTCAGATATATTGGTTCTGTTTGCACAGTCTGATACAATGAGAAAGTAAAAGGAAAGGAGCGTTTACTGGTCCGGATAAATGAAAATCACAGTGAGAATCACAGAATCGTCTCTAATTTCCAATGACATAACTAATTACAGCAGACCTAAAGCTTTTAAATTTAGGTCCATATTATAGGAAGATGGGAAAGCAACAAATTAAAATCTAATTTCTTCATAGAACTGCAGAAGCATTCAAGAAGGCACTATATTTAACTCACTTTCTGCTAATGGGGCTTGGAATGGAAATTCCCAGTTTTATCATATAACTAGAAGAGTATATGAAGAGCAGTATATCAGTGGAGAAGTCTTCCATATCCGCAAACATTACCCTGTTTTCATGATGAATAGAAGTTTCTTATTTCAAAAGACTGAAACAATGAAGCTGCTGTAGAACTGTTCTCTGAATTATATTTCTGGTAGTAATTCGGAACTTATGCTGATAAAAATTGTAATGGTTTGTATAATCACTTTCTTTCTGAAGTGTCATCAGAAAATTACATATTATTTTAATCAATAGTTGTTTTTGAAAGTGTTTTTTATTGAAATGTATCAATAGCTATTATAGAAAAGAGCCCATTAAAGACCTATCTGGATTTCCATTATAATTGACAATGGGGGAAAGGGCGAAAGAGAACAAGGAAGGATAGGGGGAGGGATATAAAGAGTGTGCTAGATTTCTCCCTGGTCATAAAGAAGACTACAACTAGAGATATAGACAAGAAAGCCATAAGATTATATCATAGTAGTGCCACTAATGATTAGAGATGAGCGAACATACTCCCTAAGGGCAATTACTCGATCGAGCATTGCCCTTAGTGAGTACCTGCCCGCTCGGCAGAAAAGGTTCAGCTGCCGGCGGTGGGGGAGAGTAGGGAGGAACGGAGGGGAGATCTCTCTCTCCCTCTCCCCTTCCCCGCTCACCTCTGCTCACTGCCGCAACTCACCCGCGCTGGCAGCCGAACCTTTTCTCCCGAGCGGGCAAGTACTCGCTAAGGACAATGCTCGATCGTGTAATTGTCCTTAGCGAGTATGCTTGCTCATCTCTACTAATGATTAATCAGATATTAAAATAGTTCAACTAATATTTCCAGGTTGCAACAGTAGAATATGGGAGACGATTTTCCTGTAAGCAGTAGGAATATTCTCAATCCCAGTCAATGATATCACCAGTTGCGGAATGGGAGTACGTTGCAGCCCAGTAATCTTTTTGTATCAGTGAAAACATTGCTAACTATAAATGAAATATGCTTGGGCAACCCCCGAAAACATGATCCAATATCTCCACCATTATGTCGACCAGTTCTCCAGCACAAGTTGAAGGTCCCTGGAAAGAGTCTAGCCAATCTTATAGGGAAAAAATGCCATTGGGTAATTTCCTTGTAATGAACTTCTAGCAAACTAGCACAAGAGGATCCTACATGAGCCCAGAAGATAGCTTTACTCTATTGTATTAAAGTGAATGTGTTATAAAAATATTTTTCCCATTTGGGAAGATGTTCTTTTTTGAGGTTATCTTTCCCTCCCGTAAATATTTAAAAGAAATATCTTGTATTGAAGTTTAGCTAAGAGGAATTAAATAAAAACTTAGATACGCATAGAGGGAGGAGGGGTTCTAGAGGTATGAACTGATATGTAGCTTTGGATCTGAAGGTACTTAAAGGAATCTTGAGTAGAGAGACGATAACCATAGGTCCATCCCTACACTGTTTTCAAATTGTTCCCAGTAAACAAATCTGAGATAAGAGACAGACCCATCTCCTTCCAGTTTTTGACTGAGAGATTAGGAGTAAGGAATTACAGAATCTCTATGGGAGGTGGCATTTGGAGTATTGTAGAAGTTGTATCAATGCTGTTACAGAAGTTTGATCGTGGGGCAAGAAGGTAAGCAGAGGGTCGGGTTTAGGTAAACTGCCAATATTAATGCAGAAAGGGAACAACCACCGAATCATTGTTTTTCAATAACTGGCCAATTAAGACTGTGTGAATAGGAGCAATGAAATCTAATTTGATTTATTAGAGTAACATTGTAATAAGCTCTTAAATTGGATACTCCCAAACGACCTCTGCCCCTTGGGCATAGAGCATAGAAGCTGCTACCCATGTTTTTTTGTTGTTCCAAATGAAAGATAGTAGTTGGTTTAGTAAAGATTTTTTAAAAGTGGAGGATAATGGACTGCTGCCATATGAAAGATATATAATATTTTGGGCAATATCATCATTTTATATAGAAGAATACAATCTAGCCAAGAAGGCTCTGTCTTGCTAAAACTATTTAATTCTGCCTGGAGGGAACTATTCAGTGAAGCAAAGTTCACGGTAACAATTTTGTGTAAGTGGGAACATAATTTAATATCTAGATTAGGGAGGTCTGTCCCGTACCATGAAAATGAAAACTCACATTGGATGACTTCTTGTAAGTAGTGGGAGACATTAAGGCCCAAAACCTGTGATTTATTAACATTTACTTTATAATTTGAGGCTTGTCCAAAGCTCTCCACAATACGAGATACAGTGTGGAGAGAATTTAAAGGGTCAGTTAGCATGAGGATAACATCATCAGCAAAGAGTCCCAGTTTATACTGATGGATAGATAATGGGATCCCTTTTAGGTTGATATTAGAGTGCATAGATTCAGTAAACAGCTCCATAACAAGAACAAATAGGAGAGGGGAGAGTGGGCATCACTGGCGAGTTCCATTAGTGATATTAAAAGGGCCAGATAGAGGCCTATTAACTAGTACCCTAGCAGAAGGTCAAGAGTAGAGGGCTTTAATCGCTCTTAGAAAATTGCCACTAAATACAAACTTTCAGTGTAGAGAAGGTATATCCCCGATGGATCCTGTTGAACGCCTTCTCCGCATCTAGGGTAAGGAGCAGGGAAGGTGCTCAAAGGTCCCGAGACCTAAAAATCAGGTCAATGATACACCTAGACCCATCTGAGGCCTGTCTTCCTTTCATAAAGCCCACTTGATCATTGTGATATCCTAGAGAAAGTGATGGGCTAGGATTTTAGCATAAAGCTTGATATCACTATTGAGTAGGTAGATAGGCCTAAAGTTTGCTGAGGATGTGGGAGATTTTTCTGGCTTGGGGATTGTAACTATTATAGCTTGGAGAATCCATACCAGAAATAAAATGTAGGATAGCATTGGGGTGAAGCACAATGCTAAACATGGATACAATCTGGAAAAGTAGGGATATCGGCATAGCATCTAAACGCAGGATAGTGCAGACCACTGTTTTCCCCATAGCGATGTATGGATGGGAAAGCTGGACTACAAAAACAGCTGATAAAAAGAGGATTGATGCGTTTGAGCTGTGGTGCTGATAAAAGCTGCTGCATTTGCCCTGGATGGCGAGCGTAACAGGGAAGTCCTGAATCGTATAAGACCTGATATATAACTTGAGGACAAGATGGCCAGACTCATGAATTTTGGCCATGCAATGCGAGCAGAGTGGCTAGACAAATCTATAATGCTTGGAAAGATCAGTGGCAAAAGAAGACCGGACCACCAAAGAACACGATGGCTGATACTGTCAGAGCTGATACTGGCATGGATATCACACAACTGAAAGAAGCAATGCAAAACCAAAAAACATGGAGGGAGCTCGCCTTTAGGGTCGTCAAGGGTCGTGAGCAACTAAACGGCTAACAACAACAACCTACTGTGTGATTGCAAATAACAGAACTGGGAGAGTACCTAACAACTTTTCTTTAAAAGATTGCATATCAGAACATAACAATATGTCTTAACTTGTTTTCTGGGGGTGCCAAGTTGCCACTTTTCTACATAAGAAGACAGCAGGACCTAATATGACAAATGATGGTTGGGCAATGGTAATGCAGGTATTGCAGCAGACACAGTAGCTTTATGTTATGCCTCTAGTGGGTTGGAGGCAATTGTCACTGAGATGATACAGTATCTGCTTGTAACATTTTGCTGTCTATTAAAATCTCAAAGCCGAGAAGTAAAAATGTTTCCATTATAATAGGCTCTTAGGAGAGTACAATTTAATTCATATACACCAGTAAACATATGCAGCGCTCGTAAACAGTGAGCAGTGGAAATAATGTAATCGAATATATGTTTTTTGTTTCCCTGGAACTGATATATGAAAATGAGTCACAATGTGTCATTCGGTATTCTTCACATACATTTACATACATTTCCCTGAAGATTTCTCGCCAGATATGTTTACATAGGAATACTTGTCACCGATATTTGATTTATTTGGTTGCCTGCATAAACCTTTTTTATTTATATATTTTTACTTGGGGTTTTTCTCTGTCAAAAATGTATGCATTCGAGAAAAGATGTGATGTGATTTTGACTCCTTACTACTCATCTCAGTCACTCACAGAATGACAGCTTATATTATAAACTGGACAAAGAAATGCATACATAGTGTATGTCTATACTACGTTGTGTGAAAGCAAGTTTTAAAATCCCATTCCCTTACAAGAAACAGTAGGTTTCTGCTTTAATCCCTTAAGGAAGCCAACTACCCTGTTTCCCCAAAAATAAGACATACCATGAAAATAAGCCCTACTCTGATTATTTGTGATTTTTGGAGAGGCTTGAAGACCTAGCTGCATTACATAAAAAAAAAGAGATACATTACCTAGCAAGCTTGGTCCGGGTCCTCCTGCTGATCTCTATAACTCCAGCACACTTGCTGCAGACCTCGGCCGCCCACAGAAGATCGCTTCCTGATTACGGGATTCATAAATCTCGCCTCCAGGAAGTGATGGCTGTGATTGGTTGCCAAGCACTGCTCAGTCAATCAATGCAGCACTCGATGAACCAATGCGATGGCTGTGATTGGCTCATCGAGCGCTGCCAATCAATGCAGCACTCGAGAACTAATCACACCCATTGTGTTGAGGAGGCAAGGTTTATAAATTGGTCAAGCAATGCCGCTGCACAGACAATTCACAAATCTCGCCTCCACAACGCGATGGCTGTGATTGGTTCACCAAGCGCTATTATAGACCTAAGGATGTTACGATTTTTTTAAATTTTCGTTTCCACTTTTCAAAAGTCATAATTTTTGTATTTTTCCATCGATATAGCCATATGAGGGCTTGTTTTTTTGCATGGTGAGCTGTAGTTTTCATTTATACAATTTTTATTTATAATGTATTATATAATTTTGGTGTCAGTACAATTCCACCAATGACAAAATATATATTATATATTTTTTTCCACCTTTTATAGTAAAAACCTCCTTTGGAATTTTGTTTTACATGAGTTTTTGGATCACTTTTATTGTATTTTTTGGGAAGGGAAATTAACACAATTTGGCTCATTTTTTTTGCCCTTTTTATAGCATTTGTCCTGCAGGATAAAAAGTGTGGTTAATTTATTGCATGGGGTTATGGAAATGGCAATTCCAAACATATGCATCTTTTTATTTATTTTTTAACAAATAAGGAGAGTGTGCCGAAAGGGTTTAATAACTTTTATTGCATAGCTTTTTTATTACTATTTTTTGTCTTTTTAGGGACCTTGAACCTACAATGTAATGATTACACAGAATTTTTGGACTTCTGCTGTTATTAGACCTCTGTTTGCCATGGAAACCTATTGGCTCTCTGTGATTTTTTCTTTTTTTGCCTTCCTTTGTATTAACAGGGAGGGGGTAGAAACAGGCTAAACCAGATGGACATTGTCTTCTTTCAGCCTAAAATACTGTGTTACTATGTTAGGGCTCAGTCAGATGAGCGTGGTTTACATGCTGCTAAGCAACATGTAAACCACGCTGCTGTCATGCAGGGAATTCTTCGCATGAACTGGCTGCTCCTAGCTCTGCGGCCCATTCACATGTCCGTGGTGCAGGCAGCCTGCTTCCATGGCTCCCATATGAGCCTAAGGTATGCACCCTGGACAGGGCACACCACTGATCTGACAGGCGAGTCAGCACTCACTGTCCATTCTTTTTTTGAAGCGCACATTCTGCGCTTCTAAAAATGGTCCCTGTGAGAACTTCCATAGCAACCTATAAGTTGCTATAGAAGTGTGGTTTACACGCTGCTGTAGCAGCATGTAAAACACACTCGTCTGACCGAGCCCTCACTATGATTTCATGGTGTTGAGCTGATGCCATCATAGAGGGAGCTTCCTCCCTCTGTAGCGTGATGCTGGCTGCTGCAGATTACATAGGCTCAACTTTTGAGCCTGTGTCATCCAAAAGCCATAAATGTACAGCCATTCCCACAAACAGGACAGGACGTACATGTATGTCCTGGGGCAGGAAGGGTTAATAAGACATTTATGACCATACCGTAACCTTAAATGTAAAAAGTGTCCAATAGTATTGACGATTTAAGAACAAAAGAATTTGTTCTCTGTGTATAATTATTCCATGATGTATAGCCATTTCTCTTCCAGTAAGCAGATTGTTTTAGCAGTACATAATGTGCGCTCCAATTATTGCGAAACACATAAGGTATGATATGTGCCATTATCATTTTACTTTACACTGTGCAGCATTTGACACATCTTTACCTTGTGCAATTTTAATTCCAACTTCTTAAAATACAGCTCTAATCAGCATCAGGTACTGCAGTTAGTTTGTTCATTTGCTTAATTTATTAGAGATGCATGTAGTGACAGCATAATGAGCATCTTTTACATTACAGACAATGGGAAAAGGTATTTCTTACTCCAGCGGGTGATAAATTCACTGTAGAGCGCACTTCTAAGGCCGCATCAAAGCGTTTTCTTACAATGTGTCAGAATTGTGTCATGGTGCTGATGTCGTTGCCTGTCTTCTGCCTGCCACTTACAAGTTATCTGATAGAAGGTTGTCACCGATGGATGAGGTCACCTTCACTAACAGAGAATCAATGGTCTCGTTTTGTGTATTCTTTTGAATGTCACTTTTGATGCTCTTTTGGTTAAAGTGGCTTATGATCCTTCATTCTGCTCAGTAATTCAGAGAAAATCATGTAAATTGGGCATTTTGAACAGAATAATAATGAACAAATACAGTACAAATCAGTTTTTTCCAGACCTGCTGGAAAAAACATATAAGAAGACATACTATCCTTACCTGATTCTACACTACTTCGGTTCCACCAGTGCTGTGCTCTCTACTTCCTGCTGCATTAGCGATGCTGTCCTGACGATGGAACATATAACCACTGTAGCCAATCAAAGTGAGCCAATGATTGGCTGCAATGGTCACATGTACCTGTTTCCAGTGATATTGTAAG
Source organism: Eleutherodactylus coqui (assembly GCF_035609145.1). Lineage (NCBI taxonomy): Eukaryota > Metazoa > Chordata > Amphibia > Anura > Eleutherodactylidae > Eleutherodactylus > Eleutherodactylus coqui. The sequence continues at coordinate 249,478,042 of NC_089838.1, read as the reverse complement.
GGGTTACCTTAAAGGGTTAAAATCTTGCTATGGCAGTGGGCTGTGAAATGCACTAAAAATTGCACCAAAATTATAATGTTCCATACAATCTGCACCAAATTTTGATGCAGCAGAACTGAGCATGCTCAAAGGATGCTTGATGGTTGAATGAGACTCTGATATAAAGAGGACATTTTTTACAGCACAACAGGAGAGTGCAAAGTATGTGAGAGGAGTTGCTCCCTGTGAGTGGTAGAAAAATAGTGGCACACCCCAAGGCAAGCAGTGAACAGCATAGGAGAGAGAAGGGCCAAGCAACATTAGCTGCCTAGCAAGGATAGTGGGCACAAGACTAAGGAACTGGATACTGACAACTGCCTGGAGACAAATGGGAAAGAGTTATTGCACTGGTGGGACATGAAGACTATGGTAAAGACCAAGGTGAGCAGCAGTAGAGTCACATTCTTGAACTTTGACAAGCCTGGATAGGTTATAGTGCTGATTCCTGCACAACTGAACTGTAAGTGAGGCCAGCCTTGATTCAAATATTAGGTGTGCACAGTTATTAGGAAACAGTGAGTAGTCAACAGGCCTGTTACAAATGACACAAACTGTGCTCATAAAAGTGTACTGTTCAGCCAACTATTGCTGCTTGTGCTGCCCCTTATGGATTGAGATATGGTTACAAAGGGCAATGTGTCAGCAATTGATAATAGAGACATTTACAGTATGATTTTTAAACTGTGTCTTCAGTAGACTGTATAGACAATAGTAGAGTGTTAACTCTTCAAAGAAGAACTGTGTGCTACATTATGTGATCTGAATCTCTGTGCAACCAGACTCATATTCACCCAGTTCAACTGACACAGTTCTTTCGGAATTGCTGCTATTTTGTATTGTGTACAAAGTATCATTAATCTGATGATTTAGGTATCTGTAGCAAGGAACAGGTAATTTAAAGGAAAGAGTTAAATTGCTTAACCTTGTTCAATTTTCATTTCCTTGCTCTTAAATATTATGTATTTTGGTTACTCCCTCTGCTGCATCGTATCCTGAATCCTGCATCACATCATCACTCACAAAAACGTCATCATTGCTGCAAGAAGTAGAATAGCATGGGATCACGCACCTGGAAAATGATAGAATTGAAGGATCGAGTGAGGTGAATATGTCTCAGTAGACTGTGTAGATTTCCAAAAACATTATTTTTGCCTGGCTAAACTCTTTACATATTTTTAATGAGTGTACCATTGGAGAGAAAGAAAGAAATGTATGACTCAATGTTAGTGCATCTGTTGTTCATTTTTTAATTTCTTTCATCTAAATATGCTGTGCTGATATAATTACATAATATAAATTTAGAATGTCTGGGGATCTGTTTCCTGCAGAAAGCTTCAAACCCCCTGCATAGTCATAGAGTAAAATGACAAAATATCTGCAACTACCACTGGCATACTGATCCCTCCAATAGCATCTACTATTCTGGTTTGATGGAACAATAACTCTGCAGCTCCACCTATTGGTTGGCAGCATTTCTTTAAATCAGGTGGCGCTGCAGAGGTATTTTTCTATCTTTCTTATTTAAATATTTCCCAGAGGAGTATGGATGGCCTTATAAGTCTCCTCACTCACCTTCTTGGTACTCTCCCTAAGGGAAGATGTTACCCTTCCAGATTCTGGTTTGATTCATGGACTGGAATCAGACATGCAATGTACACTTCCAGAGGAAATGAGACAGCACACAGATCTGTTGCTGTAGCATCTAAAAAATTAACAATTAGGATAATTTCGTTAAGTCTTGCTTTTACCAATCAGGATAGTGAGGAACCTTTCTGAGAGGGCTCACAATCTACAAGGGAGAGAGGAAAGAGATAATAAATGATGATAGAAGCTTCTCATGTATTAGTGTACTGGCAGCAAGATTACTGCAGGTTGTAGGCTTATCTAAAGAGGTAGGTTTTTCAGGTTTGGGTTGAAGGTTTAAAAGGTGGAGAGAATCAGATTGTTATGCAAAGTGAGTTCCAGAGTGTGCGAGATGCATGGAAGCAATCTTGGGGACAAATGTGTGAGAATCGGACAACAAGAGTTTAAACTCTGCTTGCCTGGATAATCCACCTTTCCTCTTCCCTTATCCCCTTGAGTGGCACGCCCGGAAAAGTTCCGGGACCAGCTCCACTGCTCATAGCAACATAGCCCGGAAGATTTCCGGGCTATGTATCACTATGGGAGCTGCAGAGCACAATGCCACAAGCTGTGACAGTGTGCTCTGCCTGCACAGTCCCACAGAGAACAAAGCAAGGGCTTTGAAAAACCAGCAGAAGATATTGCAGACATGTCGGCAATGTCCTGCTTTGTTTACAGGTTGCCATAGAGACCATCGGCTTGTCAGAAGCAAGCCTATGGTCTCTGTGGCAGGGAGAGCTGGTTGTTAGCTGTCAGAGGACAGCTAGGTACCAGCTCTTACAGCAGAGATCAGAGAAAACCTCCGATCTCTGCTGTGTTGACCCTTTACATGCTGCAGTCTATGTGACTGCAGCATGTAAAGGGCTGTCACTGCAGCATGTAAAGGGCTGTCACCATCGGACCCCTGGAATGTGATCAGGGGTCCTGATGGGTCCCTGTGGAAGTCCCCTAAAGGAACAAAAAAAAAAAAAAATTTTAAAAAATAAAAAAAAAAAAAAGTTAAAAAATTATTAAAAAAACAAAAAAAAACACTTGTCTCCCTTTACTTTGTAAAAAATCAAAAATACAATCACACATGTGGTATCCATGTGCGTCGTAATGACCCAGAGAAGGAAGTTAATACATTATTTAACCCCTTAATGACATGGCCCCTTTTTTCTTTTTTCCTCCCCCCTGTTTAAAAAATCACAACTTGTCCCGCAAAAAACAAGCCCTTATATGGCCATGTCAATGGAAAAATGAAAAAGTTATGGCTCTTGAGACGCAACTGCAAAACTAGTTGAAATTCAATGATTAGACCATTTTAAAAAACCTGCCCTGGTGGGCACGACAGGGTGGTAGGAAACCTGCCACTCAAGGGGTTAAGACTCCTTTTTCTTTCCCCTCTGCCAATCCCTTTGTTGGCGCCCATTGCCCAGGGAATACAGTTCAAAATATTAACAATGGCAATAAGGGTGTCCCCAATCTATCCCTTTGTTACATTCGTGCCCTAAAATCCTGGAACCTCTCCACATGTCATCTCAGATCCTGAGAACACCTCCGTATTTACACTCTTTTTGTCTGCTTCTCACACATTTGTCTTCAAGATTGCTTCTGTGCATCCCCCATCCTCTGGAACGCACTACGCTAAATGATCAGACTTTGCCAACTTTTTAAACCTTTAAATGAAACCTGAAAACCTACTTCTTTAGATAAGCCTGGAATTTGCAATAATCCTGCAGCCACTACACTACCATATGAGAAGCTTCTCGCTGAAAGGGTTCTCCCTATCCTGAACCAGTATGTCACTAATTTATTCATGTTTATTCTTGTTGCTTCTTATTATTAAATAGAGAATTTCTTTTCATATGTAAAGCACAATGGAATTAATGGAGCTTTCAAAATAAATAATACTGCTATATGACGAACCTATAAAGTAGATCAGTGTTGGAATTGCTTTTTCAATGCTTTCTGCCCTTATAAACAATTAATATAACAAGTGATAGCTTCCATATACCCCAAAACGATGTCTATAAATCTATGATATATCCAATAAAAAATAAGACTTTATGAAACTAAAAAAAAGACAAAAAATATGGATGTTGAAATGTAGAAGAATAAATTTGAAAGATAACCTCTTTAAGAATTACATTCTATACAATTGCTTTAGCCTCTTACCACAAATGGACTACAATTATGTCCTAATTGCAGTCTTTTAGCCGCAATAGGTCATAATAATAAAGGTTGACATTTTTACATATAGTATATTGCAAGTTATAGTATATTCAAAACTGTCAAATGTCTTCTTGTGTTCCTCCAACTGTTGGCAACTGTAGACAATATAGTACGCTAGTGGCCTCCTGAATGTCGTAACATTACTAGAATTCCTTGAGTTAAAACCGTATAAACAGCAGTTAACACCAGGGTAAAAGCAATATCACTTGGTCATAGCTTTAATTTGTCCGTTTATATTTAGTGTGGATTTGTTGTATTTGAAAGAAGCTTATGACCTGCAAAAGGTTGGAGACTTCTAATCTCATACACCATGGCAATGATGATTGGTTCAACAGTATGTGTTTGTCTATATATGCTATTGAGTTCGAAATTTAGACTCAAGCTCAATGACAAAAAATTGCATTAATGAAATGTTGGTACAATCAATATATATTACATGGCTACTATTGTGACTCAGGAATTCAGTAATTAGCATTCTTGCCTTGCAGAGGGGTGCAAATCTAATCAAAGATACCATATGCATCAACTTTGTATGTTCTCTTTGTATTTGTGTGGAGTTTCTCCAACTATTCCATTTTCCTTCCAAAACATACTGATAGGATAACTCGCATCCTATGAATTTAGACCCATTGTATAATTTCCTGAGGTCCTTAGCTTCAATGAAGACAGGGACTGATATGAGTGATGACAATGTCTGTATAGCTCTGTGGAATATGTTAGTGCTCTTGTATATAAGCAGTGGAAATAAATAATCACTCGTCCAAACTGTTAGGTCAGAGAGTCCTTGTCTATAATCTTTGAAGCCTCTTCCGCATCTTTGCATAACTCCTTATCATCCTTATCATAAATCAGGTCTTCTTTTATTTGAGCTATACATATTGTTTTCAGTGATTATTCTGTTTGGTTTCCCTGTTCACAAGGAGGTTTTATTTCTCCACAGCATGATGTTAAAATGACACAAATAATATTCAAATCATGAAGTTCTTTCATTTATCTGCTGTACTTTTTTGCCTGCAGGTGCTAAGTGGTAATATTCAAAAACTGCACCCAGCCTGTCATTCATTAGCGCATAACAAACTGTTATGCTAATTGAGTTGGGATAAAAGAAAAGTGTGTACAGGGAATTTTTTAAGAACATTCGATACATGGAAGTGCTCAAGGGAAATCTATGGAGAATCTGAAAAAATAAGTAACATAGTTTTCTAGTTAGCAATGTTTAAATCAGTAATGACAGACAAGTCTTGTGAAGACATAGATGCGCATTTCATACCAATGCTTTAGGAACCCTATTTTACCTAATCATCTATTCTGCATTGCAGATGTAGTGGCTAAGTGGGTACTACAGAACACTCACGGTACACTTGTCCTGTCTCACCTGTATGGATGCCATCCCTGGATCCAGAAGGTGCCATCTGTGGGAGAGACCCTGCATCTCCACTTCTGCTCTAAGCATAGAGCTCAGTCCTGATGTCAGCTGGTCTCTCATTGGCTGACAGTTAGGTTTAATCTTACTGGTGCAGAGCCCAGGGGCGGGAAGCAGATTTACAGGTCCCTATGCAAGAGTGTGGAAGAGACAAAGGCTATAAAAGGAAGTGACATAGAGCAGTTAGTCAGACTTAGGCAGGAGTGAGGAGAGTTTGCAGTTCCGTAGTCGGCGAGGAGGAATATTTCAGCAGTTTATCGTTTCCCAAAGTAGAGTGTGGTGGTCAACCCACTCCCTTGGCATCTACAGCAGAGAACAGAGAAGATCCTTTCAGAGGTCCATCTTCATCTAACAGTGAGTTATAGCTACCCGGTGAAGTTAAAGCCAGGATTAGCCTTACAGCCACTTGTCCCTCTGCTTCATCAAATCCTACAGTTACCGTAAATTCAACTAAATTGTTCATGGGAATTCAATAGTGGGGAAATTGTCGAATCAATTGAATCTTCAGGAATATAAGAGAGAGAGTGTTGAAGTTAGAGTATCATCAAAACAATATTACTGCATTCTTGAATATCAGCTATTATGTTTGCTATGGATTATAAAGTTAACCTGTTGTTGCAAAATTCCAAAGTTAGTAAATCTGCTCACTCTCAGATTGCTAAAGTAAACTGGACTTGTCTGCGTTATTTCTGCGTCATCATCATCCGGAGTGTCCAACTAGAGTGTGGCGTGACAAAGTTTAGGCTTCCGGCCATACCTACAGTAAGTTCATTTGGGGGTTACACAGTCAATGACTAGGTAGCATCCAATTTGGCAAAAAGCTAACGGTGATTTGTAAAAGAAGGATGCAATATCTGGAATAAATGCAAAAACCTCCTCAGCACATTTCATATAATACTGTATTTTACTCTGAACTCAACATTAGCATTGAGTAAATGTTACCAAAGTTCAGTTTGGCCAGTTCCCTGAATTTTGTAAAAATTAGGGTTTAGTCTGGATTAGTTTTAACTAGAGATGAGCGAGCGTACTCGGAAAAGCACTACTCGCTCGAGTAATTTGCTTTATCCGAGTATCGCTGTGCTTGTCCCTGAAGATTCGGGTGCCGCTGCAGCTGACAGGTGAGTCGCAGCGGGGAGCAGGGGAGAGCGGGCGGGAGAGAGGGAGAGAAAGATCTTACCTCCGTTCCTCCCCGCTCTCCCCTGCAGCTCCCCGCTCCGTGCCAGCACCCGAATCTTCAGGGACGAGCACAGGGATACTCGGATAAAGCAAATTACTCGAGCGAGTAGTGCTTTTCCGAGTACGCTCGCTCATCTCTAGTTTTAACCAAACCCAAAATTCACCAATACCCCTAAAACTGGTGTACAACACTAAGAGCCATAAAAGCCCTGTATACCAGAAGAAAGAAGAAGCAGAAGAAGGAGAAAGAAGAAAATGAAGAAGAAAAGAGTAGAAAAGTTAGAAGAAGTGGAAGAATGAAAAGAAGACAAAAAGAAGAAAAGGAAAATGAAAACAATAAGGTAAATGAAGAAGGAAAAGTTCTAGGAATAGGATGAAAAATCGGAAGAAGATGAGGAAGAAGAGGACGAAGAAGAAATGTTCTTCTTCCTCTACTTCTTCCTCCTCTTCTTTTTCTAGTGGGTATAGCCAAGGCAAATCACCTGAGGTTTAAGTTTGCGCTGAATTGAACCTGAAAAACAGTGCTACTGTTTATGTTCGCGCAACACTATCTAACATAGTAGACCACTCACAAGTTCTATCTACAGCAAAAAGCCCTTTTAGTATGTCTTGAAATGTGAAAAGGAATGTGTTACTTTATGTTTGTGCTAATATCTTGGCAATTGAAGTTCCAGACTGTGTGTTAGAACAGCTTGTATGTCTTGTTCTTGTTCTTCATCTGTTGAACATTGTCACATACAAGCCTCCTTGGAGTGGAAGGTTCACAGCAGATTTAAGAGCAACACATAAAGATATAAAAGTTTATATGGATAGAGATTTGTGTCTATAATATTTCCCCCGGACAATAGTGAACTTTAAGGGATCACAGGAAGAAGTGTTACACTGTTCCCAAAGGTAGAATGTATGTTTAATTGTTGATAACTAGACATGGGAATAGGTATTAAAAAATGCATGTTTAAAACTAAAGATGAGCGAACACCAAAATGTTCGGGTTCGCGTTATTCGAAACGAACTTCCCGCGATGTTCGGGTGTTTGTTTCGAATAACGAACCCCATTGAAGTCAATGGGCGACCGGAACATTTTTGTATTTCGCCGATGCTCGCTAAGGTTTTCATGTGTGAAAATCTTGGCAATTCAAGAAAATGATGGGAACGACACAGCAAGTTCTCCTCTGCCACAGCTGTAACAGCTGTGCCAGAGAAGAACGATGTTAGCCCATTGAATTCAATGGAGCCGTCAATACAGCCGACTCCACTGAATGCAATGGGCTGCCGGCGATCGCGGGATGAATTGTCGGAAAGGGGTTAAATATATAAGCCCTTTCCTGCAATTCATCCAGAAATGTGTAAAAATAAAAAATATATATATACTCACCTGGTGCGGGCAGATGGAGTTCAGCGCGGCAGGCTGCAGTTCTCCTGAACTGCTCTGAACAGCTGTGAGTAATATTCAGCAGCCGGGGATTTAAAATCCCCGCCTGCTGAATAAGATGCCTCTGAATGGTCACAGCCTGACCAATCAGAGGCCAGCCCTCACTCACACCCATTCATGAATTCATGAATGGGTGAGTGAGGGCTGCCTCTGATTGGCTCAGGGCAGGAGAGCTGCCCCTGAGCCAATCAGAGGCAGCCCTCACTCACCCATTCATGAATTCATGAATGGGTGTGAGTGAGGGCTGGCCTCTGATTGGTCAGGCTGTGACCATTCAGAGGCATCTTATTCAGCAGGCGGGGATTTTAAATCCCCGGCTGCTGAATATTACTCACAGCTGTTCAGAGCAGTTCAGGAGAACTGCAGCCTGCCGCGCTGAACTCCATCTGCCCGCACCAGGTGAGTATATATATATTTTTTATTTTTACACATTTCTGGATGAATTGCAGGAAAGGGCTTATATATTTAACCCCTTTCCGACAATTCATCCCGCGATCGCCGGCAGCCCATTGCATTCAGTGGAGTCGGCTGTATTGCCGGTTCCATTGAATTCAATGGGCAAACATCGTTCTTCTCTGTCACAGCTGTTACAGCTGTGGCAGAGAAGAAGGATTTGTCTTCTATATGTTCTCAATGGGGTTGGCGCTGCTGCCGCCGGCCCCATTGAGCGCATATAGACGAACATCCGAACATCGTGTGGTGTTCGTTACGAATAACGAACATCCCGAACACCCTAATATTCGCCCGAGCATCAAGCTCGGACGAGTACGTTCGCTCATCTCTATTTAAAACACAATAAAGACTTTTAAAAATATGATTTGTGGACATCCCCATATAAATGTGGTTCATAAGCTTAACATAATGTAATTTCATGTGTGGGAAGATGGAGTGGGAGATTGTAGGTGATGTAGTAGACCAGGTATGCTGATGCCTCCTTCTCTACTGCCAATGCCCATTGGCCTACAGCAATCTTATCACTAATGTTTTCTATTAGAATTTGGGGTACTTATGGAACAGACAATAAGCATTCTGTTATATTTATAGCTACGTGCAGAGTAAATATCACCGCCAAATACTCAAACAAAATGGCTCAATTGAATAATATAATACCCACAAATTCTGACAACTTGGGTAAAAAAAAATATCTGAAAAAATAATATGATATAACTGTTATTAAATTAATATGCATGCATCTATAAAACATATATACTACAATGCCTGTGAAAGGGTTAAAGAAATAACATAGACAGAAATCAATGGCCCCTGGAAGCACATAAGATTCACAAATGTATTCATATTTATTATGCACAACTGTAGATAAATGTAAGTATAACGGCTCGTCCACATGACCGTATTCGCACAGCGTAATACACATGCAAATTTTGTGCATGTAATATGCAGTGACTAGAACCCATTCATTTTAATGGGTTAGCTTACATGAGTACACATAATGAGTGATCACGTGGAAAATTATGCAGCATGGGTAATCTTGGTGCGCATTTGTGCACCGAAATAGCCCATTAAAATCAATGGAAGTGCATAAATACACATGACATACACAGAATATCTGCCATATGCTGCAGAAAAACACAGGAAATCAATGGGATTGTATGCATATTATTTTGTGTGCACAGGGTGAGTGGATCAGGGGTGGGTGGGGGGGAATCATCTCTCCCCAAGGAGAGCACCCAAATGCATGACCAAAATGCGCTTATGCCCATGTGAACAAGCCCGAAGTGGGACACAAAAGCATTATAAATACATAACAAGTCAACAGATAGTCACTGAGAATATATAAATACTGAACAATGTCAACACAATGGATCAACATTTCAAGCCCCAACATGCATTTCACTCAACAGGTTTTCCCTCTGATAAAGCCATTGGGTGGACTGCATAGTTTTATGAATCCCATAATATGTAGTTTTCAGCAAAATACTATGATTTGTTTTGGTTTGGCCCCCCTTTCTTAGATCTTACAGATATTATCAACAAGTTGTATGGTGTTTGCTCTTGTGTCTACTTGATGTTAGCAAAAAAAAAATGTTTATGGAATTACTTGGGATTCTTTTAGAGGTTAGAATTTTTTTTAATTTAGATCATAATGATAGATGTAGTTAGAGAAAAGACATTTGTTAACAGCGCACAGATTGATCGGTGTAAAAGCAATTAATGATGACATTCTTCAGTGTATGTCCTCCATTAATTACATAGTGAATATTAAAGAAAAACAATTTGTCATGTCTAGACCTATGGACTACATTGTATGAAATGGGGATAAAGGCTTCAAAGCTAAATGTTCACATCTTCCCCTGTATATGCTATATGATTTTATTACATTTTTATCCTAAGGTTGGGTACACACTAGCATATTTTGGAGTTATGTGATGCCCATATAATCTTAAGGAAAGCACATGACCCCATTATAGACCTATGAGGCTACACACATGGATGTTTTTTCATGCGGACCCATGGCCCACGTGAAAAAATGTATGGCTTGCTTATTTATGTCCACGTCAGTTTCACTAATGAGAAATAAAACATGCCAATGCATGTCAGTGTGCAGAGTCCCTCTATATAAGAAAGTACATGAACAGTTGTCTGTTTACTGACTGATGTGAGTTGTGCCCGAGTCTAACAGAAGTGAGAGCCACGTGTGGTGCAAAGTATTAAAGCAGCAGAAATGTAGTCCTAAGGTGTCGCTCACGACCTGAAGGTTGTGTGTCCAATCCACACTTGGTTCAGGTAGCCAGCCCAAGGTTGACTCAGCCTTCCATCCTTTGAAGGTCAGTAAAATAAGTACCCAGCTTTCTGGGGGGTAAAAGATGACTGGGGAAGGCAATGGCAAACCAATCCGCAAAAACAGTCAGCCAAGAAAATGTCAGGATGTGATGTCACTCTACGAGTCAGTCATGACTTGATGCTTGCACCAGGGGACTTTACCTTTACCTAACAGAAGCAACTGACATCATGGCTGGAGTACACTTAGCCTAAGGTATGAAAGGAGGCTAAGGTGATCATTTTTATTTGGTTCAGTTGATTTTACCAGTTTAATTGACTGGAAAGCCTGAAAAACAAATTTTACTTCATTTATCACTGTGATCATTTAGTTACTGTTATTACAGCTGATTGTGGTGGACAGCATCTGTTATCTCCTCCTTCCATTGGTTGTGGCCAGCGCTGGGTGCCCTGCATTCTCTGCAGAGGATGACTCACCTTCTATATGTCACCTGGTCCCCATAGGGTGTGCACGCAACCAGTCTGCCTCTCAAAGGGCCAGCAAGTACACCCATCTTTCTAGCTCAGCAATTAGTTTCCTAGCATGCAAAGGAGTATTCTGTCTGCTCTCCTGGTATTCATCTGAGCCTGTTCTAGTCAGCTTTCCTGACTTCTCCTCTCCTGACTTTGCTTTGTTTATTGACCATGTTTACTCCTGACCTTCAGACTGTTTCAAAATTATTCCATCTGTCTGGACCACAGCTCTGTTCCACAGCCACGTCTCTGTCTATACTCTCCACTATTACATTACGGTACTACTGAATGAATTCTGTCAGCAGCCACAAAACCAAGACTAATTCTTGGGTAACAATCTGGGGTCCCCTACAATTGGTTGAATCCTGAAAATTGGGGAACCCTAGGTACAGATCAAAGGCAAATTGGTTTTGTGGCACATGAATTCACATCCACTGCTGTGGCAGATACATTCAAATTTGTATTATAATTGCAATGACAAATTGCCAGATTTATCACATTTCTAAAATCAGTTGTAAACTAGAGAAGTACACATACATCTATGTATTTGATTTTAAGTCTATATTTTTATTGAATTTATTGAATATCTAACACATGAATTAATATTTCTAATCAGACATAAGATTATGGGGCAGTGCAAAAAGTTGAGGAATGTCATAGCTGTCATCTCCCATACACCAAAGTTAGATATTTCCTATAAATAATTCTCTTTTGACTTCATTCTGGATTGAAATGGCTGATGATAACAGAGATAATATTTTAGTCTTAAACTACTTTATTGGAGATTTTGTGCATTACAAAATGGGCTATAGAGCCAACATAATCGCAGGGGGTACTCCAATGTACAGAGTGGAACATACAGTACATAACAAGAAATAACCACAGAACACACTGACATTAAGTAGAAGAAATAAATGAATATTGCTGAGAAATTATATTCAAAAGAGGATCGAGCTGTGATCTTTAAGAAAGAAGACCAGGGTTACCAAGTTATAAGAAATAGTTCCATCTAATTATCTCATAGCTGATAAGTTTTCATAAAGTATCATTCTACAGACCTAAGACTGAACCAGGCCAGTTGAGAGATTAGTTAAGAGCCACTGAAAATGTAAATTCTAGTAGCCATACCAATATACTACAATAATTAATGTTGTTGGTTATTAAATCCAGAGGGTTTGTCAGCTAGGAGACATACACAAGGCATAAGAGGAAATGATTTTCCAAGGACTCTAGAGATGAGGTTGACCACTTGTTTCCAAAAGGATTTCACCACAAGACATATCCACCAAATATGCAACGCCGTTCCTTGTATATTGCAATGTCTAAAGCGATTAGGTGAGATACTCAGGGAGAATTTATGGATTCTTGTGGGGACTAAATATGTTCTGTGTAATATCTTTATTGACGATTCAGCTAGCATAACCTCAGAGCTACCTTTTAATGTAAAGATACAACAATGGCGCCAACGAGGTAAAGAAAGAGGAATACTCAGGTCTTTTTCCTAGCATTGCATACATGGTAGCTTTACCCCAGGTAGAGGCTGATTCATACAAGCATATAGAAGTGAGATCACCACCGGATGGAGAGATGACCACAAGCAAGTTCTTTCAAAGGTAGCAGGTATACCTGGGATGGATGAGCCGATTAGGGAGTGAATGAAGCTATATTTTTGAGACAGTTCAAACCAGAGATGCTCCAGCATATCTTATTTTTCTACAAATCGTTGGGGCATCAAAAGTAATCTTATGCCTCTAGTTTGCCCCCAAATAAACCTATAAAAACGTATGCTTAAGGAGCCTTTCACACTGGACGGAATTAGTCTGCACGGAAATTTCTGCATTATAACATTATTCTTATTGGACTGGAATTCAGCACTTGTTAAAATCTGTGTTTTTACTTTAAAACCGCAAGATTAAATTCTGCAACTGAAATGTTTTCTGCTGCAGAATGAAGGATGTCTTGCTGAATTGTTGTTGCGGATTTCTAACATAAAATCTTCTAAATCCACCCATAAGGGAGAATTGGGGCCTGCAGATAGAGATTAATATTTTATGAGATTACAGGTGCCTTCTATACAGTGGTGAACATACTTTTTGTTCTAGACATTTTCTGAATTTCACATGTTGTTGCAGAAAACTTAAGACGCTGCTAGAATGGGAGGCATAACTTGGCTCCCAAAGCACTTGGCTGCCTAATATCTGAGCTCCTGTCTCACCAGGCACATTCAGTGACTTTAAGCACTTACATTTCTGGAAAACAGACTCCAACTGTGGCTGAAGGACTCAGGATGCCACGGAGGAGAGCAATGGCCAGAGCAGGGTAACACATCAATTTCTACTTCTCCCAATCGCTGGTGGGGGATCAATATGGTGCGGCCGGAAGCTCACTTGAATTGGATCGCTTGGAGCGCTGGCCCAAACATTTGGTAATGAAGCACTAGCTCACCAGGGGAAAGAAGTTGCAACACCACTCTGAATCATCAACCAATATAGTTTACCCTCAAAGTGTTACTCATCAGATCAGAAAGGGGAATAAAGTTCCACAAAAGAGCAAAGGGAGCCCTTTAAACATATGAGTCATCATTCTCATCTATCAGGCCACATGCCAGAAGAGACTTCCTCTCCATTGGAGAGCCAAGTGAAACAGAAATAGCATCCTCTGGAGAGGCAACCTAAAAAGAGGGTGAGTGACCAAATGCTTACCAAAACTTTTCTGCTGGCTGAAACAAATACGTTTGATGATATACCAGTTGACATGTCGGTTACAGACATATCTATTAAAAACATGGTGAGAGCATTGCAAATTTCTCTCCAAGCCAATTTTGCTCAAACTCATCCATAGCAGTGGCAGAGCAGAGAATTACACATGTAGAGACTAAAATGACTGAACTTGAATCCTTGCATAATAACCCAATAAATGCAGACAATACACTGGAATCTGAAATTGAATGTCTTCACAGCAAAGTGGCTGGCTTGGAAGACAGGTTGCATCGCTACAGTATCAAATTCAGAGGGATTCCAGAGATAGTGTCCCTTTGAGAGCTGATGCAATATCTACAAACGTTAATGAAAACACTACTACCGGATTGCACTTCACAGGACTTTGTCGTTGGCAGGGCACACAAGCTGAACATGTGCCAAGAGATATCTTGGCGTGCATCCATTTTTTTCATGTTAAAGAAAAGCTATTGGAAGCGGCCAGGAAACTAAGCCCTCTACCTGCTCCATATCAGACTGTGCTTACAGACTTATCCGCAGCTACCCTGACACAAATATGACAATTGCTACCTGTCACTACAACCCTTCGAAATAACAAGACCGCATATAAATGGGGATTTCCAGTGCATCTTATCATCTCTCACAATAGCGCAACATCTGTGATAAAGTCAGTAGATGAAGGGATCAGCTTGCTGTGGCAGTAGAAACTAGAAATCTATAAAGTACTCCAAACCGTCCGCTCAACAACTGCCAGTAGAGTGGCAGGTGGTGAAATCCCGCAAATCCACTCATCGTTACACAGCAAGCCAGCTCCCCTGATAAAAAGTCCAGAGTTAACAAGAATACATGGAACAACCGGAAAACTGTTACCTCCATAATGGAGCTCTGGAAGGGCTTGCTACATTTCTTTTGCTATTCGCAATCTCGAAAAGAATAGTTTGCTGTTATGTTTCTTTATCTTTCTTTTGTTTCTCTCTTTATTACTTACCAGGTACACCCAAAGGCTTACTCAACATAGATGCGCTGCTCCTTGGATGACAACTTCATACCACTTTGAACAGATAAGATTATATTTCTATGCACATCGGATTACTATTTAATATGGTACTTAAGAGTGTATAATGAAGTGTTAAAGGGCTTAATAGTCCTCAGAAATATGCAGTCATGTGGGAAAATGTTAAAAAATTATCTCCAGACTTTTTTTGTGCACAGGAAACCCATTTGTTATCAAAAGGTACTTTCCATATTAAACACCCCAAATTCCCCACAATATTCCAATCCCATTTTATGTCTAAAACAAGGGGAGTCTTGATTGCAATAAAATACTCTATAGCATTTCAGCTCATCCATGAAATCATAAATCCACAAGACAGATGTTATAATAGTTTGCGCTAAATAATTCTATATATACACCTTAGTTTCAATTTATGATCCAAACAACAAAGATGCTTTACTCAAAATTCTGTTTATACTCTATAAATAAAAAATGGCAGGTACTGTGTTAGCCAGTAGAGCAAAATGTGATTGTTCCCAGCAAGAGAAACCAAGTAATCCTGTAGATAGGATACCTTTTAATGGCTAACAAAAATACATGATGTTATAGCAAGCTTTCAGACCTCTCAGTGTCTTCCTCTATGCACTGAGTACTTTAACCAATTAGAGGCAGCTCTCAGCTGTCATTCAATAGCTGATTGCTGCCTCTGATTGGTCACAGTGCTCAGCCAATCAGAGGTAGCCCTGTCAGCAGGCTGAAAATCCCTGCCTGCTGAAAGCACTTCAGAGCAGTGCAGGGAGAAGACCCGGCTGGATGCGTCTGAGCCCCGGCAGCTGCGGAGAGGTGAATATATATAATATTTTTTATTTATTTAATTTTTTTTACACATTTTAGGGATGATTTTCAGGGAAGGGCTTATATTTAAAGCCCTTCCCCGAAAATCACTGCAAGGCTTGCCGGTAGCCCTTGCTTTCAATGGAGCCAGCTGTAGCACTGGCTCCATTGAATTCAATGAGAGAACATCACACTCCTGTGCCACAGCTCTCACAGCTGTGCCAGAGAATCACAATCTTCATTGTATGTTCTCAACAGGGTCGGCACTGCTGCCGCCGACCCCATTGAGCACAGGGTGAAACCTCTGGATGTGACAGCATCCAGGGGTTCCACATCCAAAAAAGACGGCTGCTGCAGTTACCTGCATTTTAAAATCCGCTGCCCTATATTTACCGCTGCACATTTTTGTGCTCAGGTAAATATCGGGCATATGACCGCTGCCATTGAGAAGCATTGGTTCTTAATACATGCGGATCACAAACGCAGGTAACATACGCACATATAAACGCCCGTCTGACTGAGCCCTTATACATTTAAAACAGAAAAAAAAGTCCAGGCATTTCCCAACTGCATACTGCAACTCCTAAACAGGAACTGTAAATCCATGCAGGCGATAATGTTTCCAGAAAGCAATAAATTGAATGTCTAATATTTCAAGACTTGTCATTTAAAAGCAATATTGTATTTATTGAGACAAAAGAACACAAATCCTATATACTCCAGCCTCAAGCTAATCTGTCTAGTCTTCAGGCATCATTTTAGTTACTGTATCGGTTTCATGTTCCATCTGTGTATATCGCTTTATTAGATTAAGAGGCTATGTTGATAAATTTGCACTGAAGCTGGAATGCATCAAGTCTTTTAATCCAGGCTTGAAAATACCTCAAAAGCTAGGTTTGATGCACTTATTTTATTGTGTCAGGCATGATGGAAATACCCTATTGAGTTAATTACATCGATTGAAATAATCAATAAAATCTAGTAATTGTTTGTTCCTGAAACTCCCTGCCCATAACACACAGTTAGAAGCCTTGTTCACATTCTATTTTACAGGGCAGTGGGAGAAGCGTCGCGGAGGAGGTGTAAGCCACGCTGTTCAGAAAGCCTTGCATTGAATATCAGCCCTTCTGCTGTGAGCTTAAACATGAAATACAGGAGAGTGCAGGTCTAGCCAGGATAGATTCCGGGAGGATAATGCTGTCATTGGTGCGGAGTGACAATATCAATACAAGGAAGGGCCACCTAAGATCAGATATTGCCGCTTTGAAAGGAAGTAGCCTTTCTACTGTGTATCTTGCCCTCTATCATTATCTATTCTTGAGTGTTGAGCTTTGCGGCCAATAAACGGGTGCAGCCACACTGATAACTGTGACAATTGGCTTATACTGGGGCATTTTTTCGATTTTCCTATGTGATTATAACTAGAGATGAGCGAACGTGTTCT
Source organism: Eleutherodactylus coqui (assembly GCF_035609145.1). Lineage (NCBI taxonomy): Eukaryota > Metazoa > Chordata > Amphibia > Anura > Eleutherodactylidae > Eleutherodactylus > Eleutherodactylus coqui. Next base: position 249,460,894 of record NC_089838.1, on the reverse strand, counting down.
TAACGAACACTTACGCACCCAGACACCGGCTTTAGCGAGGACTTCAGTGTCCGCGCGTAAAGATTCGGCCGGCGCCGGGGGGCGGGGAGAGGCGCGGCGGCGCGGGCGGCAGCAGCGGGGAACAGGGGGGAGCCCTCTCTCTCTCCCTCTCCCCCCCACTCCCCGCCGCACCCCCCCGCGCTGCCACGGCGACCCCCGAACTTTTTTCGCCCGAGCACGGAATTGCTCGCAAAGTTCGGTGCTCGGGCGAAAAGGGGCGGAGCCGAACACGTTCGCTCATCTCTAATTATAACCTCTTTTCTGTTTATCCCTTATTAAGCGACTTGCCTTGCTCTGAACAAATATCATCTTTCATGTATAACCATATGACATATAGGTAATATATGTGCAAGAGGTTAAATGTAGCTATTACCGTGACATGCAGAATGAATATAGGATGCAGTTTGGGGTGTACAATCATGATGGGTTAAAAATAAAATTAAAAAATGACCCCCTTTTCTCTTGGGCTTTCTGGTTGCACATTAATCAGATTACGGATATAGCAAAGTTTAATTTGACTATGAAAATGTTCTGTGACAAATTATTTTATCTTAAGCCATTAGGCCTCATGTCCACGGGCAAAAGAAGAATTAAAATCCGCAGCGGATTTTAACTCTTCTCCTGCCCGCGGATCCGCATCCCATAGGGATGCATTGACCACCCGCGGGTAGATAAATACCCGCGGATGGTCAATAAAAGTGATTTAAAAAAAAATGGAGCATAAAAAAATCTGGACCATGCTCCATTTTCGTGCGGGTCTCCCGCAGGGACGGCTCCCGCGGGCTTCTATTGGAGCCTATGGAAGCCATCCGGATCCGCGGGAGACCTAAAATAGGAATTTACTCACCCGCTCCGGTTCTTCCCTTCACCGAGGCTCCATCTTCCCTCCGTCGCGGCCGGATCTTTTTTCTTTGGGCTGGCGCATGCGCAGGGCACGTCACCGACATCATCCTGCACATCCGCTGATCCGAAGAAAGAAGATCCGGCCGCGACGGAGAGAAGATGACGCCGCGGCGAAAAGGAGATCCGGAGCGGGCAGGAGGTAAGTTTATTCTTATTTATTCTCATTTTCAGCGCTCATGTCCGCGGGGCAGGAGGGACCCGCTACAGATTCTCCATGGAGAATCCGGAGCAGGCCTGATTTTCTCCGTGGACATGAGGCCTTAAAAAGTTCTTGTTATCTTGTCTTGACACAACAAAGCCATCATAAAACAACTGAAAAGGTAAATAAACTGCACAGAAAGTCATTGTATCCATGTAAAAGGTCAAGATTAAAGAGTTTAAAATAGGTAAAGAGGTGGCCGATCAATGTTTGGGGGTCTGATCTCAAATATAATTTTGCAAGAAATATGGCAGATATGATCATGTAATATAATGGCTCAACAGCTGTATCGGAGGATCAGGATGGGTGATCCTAATGCCGATGCACGCTCTTTGTCATTTTGGTGCTGGACGCTGATGGAGACACTTCTCTGTCTGTATATGGATAGAATTGTTACTTTGCAGATGTGTGTCCTAGCCAGCTAATCAACTTTATTTTATTGGCATATATTCCTCACAGAGGATTCTGGTTATACACTGGATATAGTTGAAGGCTCCTTGTTTAGTCCTGCATCACTGTTAAAATAAATCTGTCTGGCTTTCTACTTGTTATCTGGAATGTTTTAACATCTATTTATCTCTCCATCTGTGTTTTCTATATTTGTTTAACATCTTACCATTGCCACATTCTCTGTTGCCATCTAGGTAAGGTCAGTGTTGCCCCAGGTTCCTCTTGTAGGGTCACCCTCATCGGGGTGAGTGCTCTTCTTTTAGTTAGGGTTTCCTCAGATTAGTAAATTAGCAGTTAGGAATTCCCATTTCCCTATTTTTATGGTTCCTTATTCTATTTGTGTGTTATCTGTACTTGTATTAAGTGTGCATATACTTGTCCTGCATTAACATTGCATCCAGGTCGGACGTAACATGTAGTCTAAAAGTTCCTTCTGTATTGTAAATAGCAATTGTCTACGTAGCTGTTATGGTGCTCATAGGAGGAGACCATAGCTCAAGTTGACCCTATCCATATTCCCCATGAGTAGGAACAATTTGGTAAGAACTCTACTTGTTCTTAGGGACTTTAGCATAAGAGAAGAGGATAATCAAAGAGTGAGTCATGAAACCCTTCTCTCTTGCAATGAGTGGTCAGAGATGGTAAGCAAGTACTGGCCCTTCTGTTCTATGAAGGATGATTCAAATGAGAACCCACACAAAGAGGGGCCAACTGATTTTATTAGTAGTAGTATTTGCAGTGGTGTACATAATAGAAGAAAGGGGGCCCCGTAGAAAAGATAAATACGGGCCCCTTATTAAAAAGCTGGACTTTAGCACGCAGTACAGAAGATTCTGTTCTGGTAAAAATATGAATGAGGCTGAACTGTGGCTGTAGTACCAATCACAGTGCATGGGTGGGAGCAGTGAGGTGTCAGAAAGTCGGTTCGAGGGATGCACTGTGCTAGTGTAGGTGCTTAGAGTGAGGAATACTGGGTCCTCAAGAGTGGGAGTGGACATTTTAGCCACTTTCTGCTTGTGCATATTCATGCTAGTCTTAAATGTAGGACTTATCTCCATTAAATCACATTGCTCAATTAGATATATTCAGTAAAAATGTTTTTTTCTAAACTAGGCAACCCTTTTAATTAAAAGATCACTGTCTAGTGTACAAGCAAAAAAGCAAATTCATGGCACATAAGACTAAGGTAATTAGCTGAGATGACGGCAGCTATCCTTAGCCTATATTTCCATGGGTGAGTGCGATTTTACTCAGTGAAAAAATAATAATTTTCTATGCAGTTTTCATACTATTTTCAAACATATTTATCTTGTCTTTTTCTCTCCTTTGCACTTCCAGTTTCTTCTTTTCATGTGGTCCCCATAGTAACCTGCGTTGAAAATGTATCGCACTCCCATGAAAATTGTGTGCAAATGGCATGGCATTCGAGTATGATGCATTTTTCATGTCCCATTAAAAAAATAATGGCAATTCTTGAACAAGAATCACCTAAAAATAGGTAATTTTTCTAACTATGACAATCAATCATCTGAATTAACCCATTCAAACAAATGGGTTCTTTTCCTGTGTGAGTTCTGTCCATCACGGAATCAGAAACAACTCACTAGGGAAAGTCAATAGTGGGCATATAGCCTTAGAATTAGGGAGAATAAAATGCTAGTAGACAAAAACTGGGGTTCAATGAAGAGTTGATGCAATGATGAACAGAAGATATATGGAAATTTGCATTGAGTATAGTGCTGGACATCTAAACTAGTTCGGATTAGAGAATGTGTCATATGTTACAATGTGAAGCCCTTTGATGGACTGAGAAGAAGAATTCAGGGATAGTCTGATTTCCTAAAGTAAGTACATTGATGGCTTCATATAGTTAAAATGTTTGTTTATAAGTATAGAAAACCATTACGTTTCCTCTAGGAACATCAATGCTTGAGAAGCTAATGTTAGAAAGTAAATGAGAAGTTAGAAAGAAGTTAGAAAACTACATGAATTTTTTTCAGCCTTATCTAATAAAAATATAGATCCACTTAATGTGAAAACATAACAGGAGTTAACAGATGCTTCACAGCCAGAGAAACCAATTAGTAAAGATCCAAGACTAACATCTCTGGTTATTTATTTCTAATGCGTGTGTGCGGTGATACAGTAGTTATCGAATGAACATCTGCAGGTGGCAATGAAGCACAATAGATGTGATTGGTTGAATGGGCTTTGAAGAAATACATTAGTAACTGGTAGTGCTGAGACCAGAGGTCAGCCAAACTGTATAGGTGTTCAGACTCATTAGTATTAGCTGCAGGTGCCTAGAGACGGAAGGATTATCTCAAACTTCTAGTTCTTTGTGATATTTACACCAGCCTACACTAGAATAATCTCAAGGTTCCATTGTTGCTCCTGAGATATCCTTATATAATATGCTTAAAGTACTATTATCCCACTTATCTGACTAAGCCTAAGTCATCACACATAGCACTTCAGATTATAGCTGATCCTTTTCTTTTTAACTTCAAGTTCATGGGTGTTATTTTTTTGACACACTTGAAATATTTCCAGCGCTACATGCTTGCCCATTTTACCAGCTCCCAATACATCAACTTCAGCAGGACAATTAAATAATTATAGGGACCCTGTCATCAACTATAAGCACCATAAACTAAGTTTAGGTGACCTGGAGCCTTGGGAGCTTCTTTTCATACTCACCTGATCCCCCGTTCCTGCGGCGTCCCTAGAAAAATCATTGCACACAGCAAGTGTGACTCTTTTCAGAAGGCTGTGCACTCCCATTCAGCTCTATGGGGGAGAGCGTGCACAGCCTTCTGAAAAGAGTCACACTTGCTGTGCGCAATGATTTTTCCGGGGACACTGTGGGAATGGAGGATCAGGGGAGTATGAAAATAGTCACCTGACCTATAAGCACCATAATGTAAGGCCCTTTAACAGGCAAAGATAATCTTCCAAATGACTGAAACATTGAAAGATCTAGTGATGTATTTGCATAAAATGTTAAAGGCCATTAATGGCCATTAACACTTTATTATCTTCATGAGCATGTAAAAAGGCCTGCATGAGTTGTTTGCAGAGCCCAGTGTGTGTTTAAACACATGCCCAGCTGTGCCAACAGCTGCATTGTTCTCCTCTCGGCAGCTGGCAGATTCCATTGTTCTCTCCTGGCTAGTGTAAACATGCCGTGGAGAGAACAATTTCCAGTCTATTGACAGATAAATGTGTTTGCTTTATCTTTCCCTGGCTGAATGATTGATTTTAATTTCAAATGAAAAGTGCATGATGCCTGCGTTTACATGTAATGATTATCGCTCATTTTCAACCGTTTGAACAAACTTTGAGTGATAATTATAATCGCTGCGTGTAAAAGTGCCTTTAGCTTATGGTGCTTATAGTTGATGATAGGTTCCCTTTAATGTTATTCAACTCATCTATTAGTGGGTTTGATGTTATGTCTTATTGGATTGGTGTATATGTCATCAAATACTAGAAGATTTTTCATTGTATATACTGAAGAAAAATTGTGAATGTTATACTGGTCAATAAGCATCTTGAACCTTTCTATTTGCTCACAACTTTAGAAAGATCAGAAACAATGGCAGATTTCATTACGAGGAAATCAGAGTATGACATGAGTTCATGGCTCCAATGCTCTCTGAGGCTGCATTCCCACGAACGTATATCGGCTCAGTTTTCACGCCGAGCTGATATACGTCGTCCTCATGTGCAGGGGGGGGGAGGATGGAAGAGCCAGGAGCAGGAACTGAGCTCCCGCCCCCTCTCTGCCTCCTCACCGCCCCTCTGCACTATTTGCAATGGGGAGAGGCGGGACAGGGCGGGGCTAATTCTTGTAATTTAGCCCCGCCCCCGTCCCACCTCCTTTCATTGCAAATAGTGCTGAGGGGCAGGGAGGAGGCAGAGAGGGGGCGGGAGCTCAGTTCCTGCTCCTGGCTCTTCCACCCCCCACCCCTGCACACGAGGACAACGTATATCGGCTTGGCGTGAAAACCGAGCCGATATACGTTCGTGGGAATGCAGCCTGAAGCTGAAGTGTGATGATGTGATCATGCCTGTGTTCCTCATACCACTAATAGGAATAGAACTGAATCTGGTTACAGATACACATGAACAGCCTTTATCTTTTCACCTTCAAACACCTCTTCACACACAGTGCATGAGTGCTGAAGCATGTGGCTCTTATTGTAAATGTTGCAGCCGTGGGTTTTTGTGCACCATTACACTTAATTTATTTGTTTGATTTGCAGACTTTTGTTTTTTGTTGCATGTGCACTTTTGTAGGAGTGGCTGCCTGCACTTGCCATTCGCTCCCTTTACCCATCTGTCCCAGGTGGTTAAGTGATAGCATATAGCCAGGTTGCCAGTTTTCCCATCCACATGAAGGCTTTTTAGCCCACAGAGAAGCATCTATAGAGCTAAAAACCCATCCATCAAAGTTTGCCTGGACGTGGCGGATGGGCCCACACAGTTTGATTAAATTACATACTAAGAACCTTGCATTTTTTATGTGTTTAGTTGTGCATTTCTATGCAGATATTAACCCTTTCCAATCCACTGTCTGACGTCTAAAGACATTCAGATTGAAGGCTGTACAGCTCCAATGTTGGAAGACGTCCGGTAGTGTATTCTTACTGTAGATTACTGGATGCTCTTTTGTCAGAACCTCTCCAGCATGCCCCATACTGCAGTACTGGCTCTAGCCAGCAGATGCCGCTATTGTATAATGGTAGAAAGAGAGAACCCCCTAGGAAACCCTGAATCCAAAATTGGATTGCAAAAGGTTAAGTGTGTACAAGCACCGAAGCATGTGTTTGTTAGCCATAGCTTAATGTGCACTTTCACAATTTATTTGTTGGATGCGCAGATCTTTGTTTTTTTTTTGTTGTTGTTGTTGCAAGTGCATTTGTGTAGGAATGGCTGCCTGCACTTTTATCATACACTCCATTTACTCATCTGTCCCAGGTGGTTAGGTAATAGTATATAGCTTTCCCATCCATGTGGAGGCTTTTTAGCCTAAAGAGAGGAACCCATCAATCAAGGTTCCCCTGAACATGACAGGTGGGACCTCATAATTTGATTAAAATATATATTAAGAACTTTTCATTTTCGATGCAGTTAGTATGAACAACAGTTGCACATTTTTATGCCGATATTAAGTGTGTATGAGTGCTGAACCACATGTTTGTTCCTCACACAGGGAGGATGCATCTATAAATATAACAAACATAAAACACCTTGAATCCATCATTGCTGAATGTTTCACATTCCTCTTTACATTTATTAAGCTCTATGTCTGATTGCTCATCATAACTAAGCTGTGGGGTTTATTTCTCTTCATTGTTGTCATATGGAACACCCTTGCATAATAGTTTTATTCAATTCCACAGATTCGTTGAAAAACAGCAGAGAAAGTAATAGAAATGATTGAGGGCTGTATATGAACTCAACAACAGATACCATAGTGCAAACATATAAAAAATGGCTGCTGTATCACAATGCTATGTAATGGTTATTATGTTGCAGGTAGGTGGTGTCACGAGGCAAAATCAGGATGCAATGCAGCAGAAGGAGTTACAAAAGAATACAATATTTATGAACAAATAAATAAACAAGGGTAATATTAAATAGCAAGCAAGCAATTTAACTTTTACCATAGAATCACCTATTGCTATCTATTGCTAACTAAATTGTAGCATCAATAATACTCTAATATGATGTAATACAGGCACAAAATATCAATAATACTGTTCAAGGAGCAATTCTGTAGAACAAAAAGACAATCAATGTAACGTAATACCCAGTTCATATTTAGCCCATTAAGGACCAAGCACAGTAAATTTACGGTGCTTGGTCCTGGGCTTCAAACCCAACCAATAGTAAAAATACGATGAGGATTAAAGCCTCTGTTTCTGCAATCAATCAGAAGCAGAGGGGGTTGTCAGCTGGTAGTCACAGCTAAGAACCCTCAAGGAGAAGGCAAGAGGAGTTTTTAATCCTTTCTGCCTTCTCCTTTCTTTAGTACACAGTGCTCAATGAGCGCTATGTACTAAAAAGTGAAAGGGGAAGTATAACTTCCACTACACGAGCTGGTGGTCACGTGACTGCTGGGATTCCCTGAGACAGGAGAGCTGCAGGGTCCATGCAGACCCTGATCAGCTCTGCCAGTGACTGATGTCGCTACAGGGGATGTTTTTCCCTGTAACTGGGGCTTCTATGGATGCTTCAGCTACAGTGGAAAAGTGCATAATTTTAAAAAAAACATGTGAATATCCTCCAGAGGTCTTGAAGGACATAGATAGTAAAACAAATAATTACATTAATAAGTAAAACAAAATTACAGAATAAAATAAAAATATATACATAAAAAAAAATAACCCAAAGCCGACGCCAACCAAACGGTCGCCGTATGCACCCTGTATTCTAAAATCATAGATATTATAAATCAAAATATTCAAAACAAAATGAGGAACCCATTCCCATACTATATTTTAGCCTAAATTTACACATTTTTAAAAAATAAAACTATAAATGTAAAAAAAAATCATTTTTTAGCTCCCCCCCAATAAAACTAAAAAACGGAAAAAAAGTCAGTGAAAAGGAAATTTAAAAAGTAGCCCTATATGTCACAGTAAAAAAAAGCAGCAAAAATAATTTTGGTAGCCGAAGAAAAAAATAGTGCAGTTAAACCACCATATGGGTAAAATCCCTAAAAAGTGTTTGGTCCTTAAGGTACAAAACAGCATGGTCCTTAAGGGGTTAAAGAAATTACATTCCATTTTTTGCAGTTCAGTAACTCTGGAACTGGACAAAGGCTAATAATAATGTCTCTGAGATTTTAAGCTCCATTTAAATAGGACGAGTGTCGGGCAAATGATGCCAGACACTCGTCCCCACACATACTAGCTCTCGTGCACCTGCATAGGAACTAGTATTGCTGGCTCACAGTGGGGAGGCTGCAGGAGATTTCTCTCCTACCTCTTCCCCACCCCTCTCTATTGACTTAACATAGCGGTCATTCAGTATGCTGCATAAATGATGGACAATGAGCTGATCACTCAGTGTAACTAGCGGCTGTTCAGTACTGAACGACCGCTATGTTAAGTCGATGGAGAGGGGTGGGGGAGCGCGAGGAAAGAATTCTCCTCCTGCCGCCCCGCTGTGAGCCAGCAATACTAGCTCCCGTGCAGATGCACGTGAACTACTATGTGTGAGAATGAGTGTCGGGCATCGTTTAACATGCGTCAACACTCGTACCTTCTAAATGGGCCTTTAGGCTTCAGTTAATGTCTCTTCTTAAGTCCACCCCTGAATGATCGAGCCTGGAATTGTTAACAGCTAGAGATGAGCGAGCATTCAGCTGAGAGCTGCCCCTGATTGATCCCTGCGCTGAGCCAATCAGAGGCAGCACTGGCACCGTGGGTGAGTGGGGGGTTGCAGCGGGGAGTGGGGGGAAGAGGGAGAGTGAGAGGGCTCTCCCCTGTTCCCAGCTGCTACCCCCCGCTCCGCCACGGCTCCCCCGCCCCCCGGCGCCCCCGAATCTTTTCACCCGAGTACGGAAGTACTCAAAAATCGCGGTGCTCGATCGAGTAATTACTCGAAACGAGTAAGTTCACTCATCTCTTTTTTTTTTTAATTTTTACACAGTTTTGGATGATTTTCAGGGAAGGGCTTATATTTTTAAGCCCTTCCCGAAAATTCATCCCGCGCTCGCCGGCAGCCTATTGCTTTCAATGGAGCCGGCTTTATTGCCGGCTCTATTGAATTCAATGGGCTAACATCATTCTTCTCTGCCACAGCTGTTACAGCTGTGGCAGAGGAGAACGATCTTTATGCTGACAGTGCAGGAGGGGTGGGGTGTCTCACTCTTGCCACTATTGTGGCTTAATAGTGAGACCTCGGAGCCCGAAATGCAGCCCTGCATGTTGCTCCTCACCTGCCCTATCCTTTTCTGTGTTTTTTACATGACTTTGGTGATTTGCTAAGATTTTCACAAATGAAAACCTTAGTGGAGCACCAGTCATATACAAAAATGCTCGAGTCGCCCATTGACTTCAATGGGGTTCGTTACTCGAAACGAACTCTCGAACATCACTGAAAGTTCGACTCGAGTAACGAGCACTCGAGCATTTTGGTGCTCGCTCATCTCTATTAACAGCCCTTCAAAAAACAAGTCTACAATCACTCACTAATATTTCTGATTGCAGAAGGCCTGCTAACTATTTAATTCCTAGCAGTGGGCACATCTATCGATTTTACTGAGACCATGTGTAAAGGAACCAATTGAGATCAATGGCTTTTATTTGCATTTATTGTGCTGATTTTTCAGCCACAAGTGGGTGCACAAAGATGCCCAAGGGCTTCTTCACACGGTCGTGTTTGCACGGGTATTTGCACGAACAATACACAGAGAATAGAACCCGTTGATTGTAATGGGTTTGTTCTCATGAGCGCATTTCATGTTAATTTGCAATCTGCTTGTTTTCCTTATGCCCAATCTAGTCTACGTCCCATGCCAGGGGTTATAGCTGTGCCCGCTGTGTGCTTGCATGGACATGTTGGTTATGTAAGCATTGGGATGCTATAGTTACTGTGCGACAGAGGCAGATATGTCTATGCCTCATTATAAAGCATCTTGGTTACTATTTGGTGATTATTGGCCGTGCTTTCTCTGCATATGCTTGTATGGGTGACTGCAGGTGTGTATCATGCTTGAAGGGTGCATTGATAAGTAGTGGTCGGGGTGCTGATTTCTCGGGTGATGTCGGGCAATACAGGGTACAGGTTACGAGGCAGACAAAGGAGTTATAAAACTGGGAACTTTTATTTGTACTATTGATCTGAAAAGGAATGGTATTAAGTAATATGAAAATGATTCAGGCAGAAATAAACTATTACTGAATGATAGTGAATGCTAACTAATGTCTAAGTCTAGTAGGGCCGCTTCTACATGGGCAACTTGATATCGTTGCGAGAAAATCACAGCAAAATTGAATCGGTAGTCTGTGCAATATTGCTGTGTTTCTTTGCGACGATAACGCGATTTTGTGTTGTTACAAAGTCGCACGTGGTGCTACAAAGTCGTGCGATTTTGTAGCACCACATGCAAGGATTTCCTGGCGGGTGGGGCTGGAAACATAAACTCTACCATGAAAATAAGCCCTAGCTGCATCGAAAAAATAAAAAAAGCACATACATCATGGTTGTCCAGCTCCGCTGAGTCTTCTCCCCGATACCAAGCAATTGTCTTCAGGCATCTCTTCCTGGTCAGCCACTTCTCTTTGCCTTCCCATTGTTGCTGGATTCCCTGAAGATCATTATACCTGTTCCACAATCAGGATTTCTGCTGTCCTCTCCTGCAGGCTATCACACCCAGCCTGGATGAACCTTTACTCTGTGCCGTTTCTTATCTCTGCACCGCTGTTTCTCCTCTAGGATCCCTCTCAGCAAGGCCAGGCTCACACGGGCGGACCCCAATCATGGCATCAGCGACCGACATTCAGGCGGATGGTCCACAGCAAAATTAAGGCATTAAAAGGCATGTACTTTCACTGTTTTTCTCATATTCGCAGACATGAATTGCGTATTCTGCAAGCGGAAGAAAAATCACAGCATGCCCTATTTTGCCGCGGGCTCCAAGCAGGTGGCATCCATTGAAGTCAATGGAGGCCTTCTGACCCGCAGACCATACGCAATTAACATTGTGTATGGACCGCGCGTACCTGCGTCATCACTAAGTGACGGCACAGAAAATACAAATATTGAAAAACAAAATGTACTGTGCATGACCGATGGCGAGCCACCACAGTCATATGCAATGCAGAAACCACAGGTATGCAGGATCGCCGTCCGGGCTCACAGCCAGAATCCACTGCAGGCCACTCACATGCAGAATCTGGTACACCTGCATGAGCACAGCCTCACTGGCTGCACTCCGCTCACTCTGCAATCCCACTTCCTACTGCATGTGGCACAGCAAATTATTCTCTTTCATTGGCAGGGAAGTAGCCAATCACTGAAAGACTTTCTGGGCATGCCCTGTTTAAATTGTCACACGTGACCATATTGTCATATCTCTACCTGTCACCATAGCAGCCCACTTTCCTTTCAGAGGAAGCCCTTTACATTGAGAGCCCCACCGATTGCTTGAATGAAGCATCAGAAACGCTCATAGGAGTGCTGTCTCTGCCCACTAGCTGAAGACTGCACAAAAGAAAGTCCATGAGCCCACCTTCAGCTCGCAATAGGAGACAACTGAGTGCTTTTGCTGCTTCATTTCAGCGATCGATGGGGGTCTCAACACCCAGACCCCCACTGATCAAAACTTTTGACTTGTCCTGATAACATATCAAAAGTTTTTTGGAAGTACAATTACTTCAAAGCTATGAAACCTTTATTGTTCCATGTTGATGTGCAATTACATTGTGCAATACATACAAAGAGTAGGAAAGGAAATTGACAAGTGAATCAAACATGTAGAAAGGCAGTTTGTCAAATATTGTAGACTCCTGTTGACTATATTTTCTGTCTTTTTTTTTTTTTCAAAGCTACACATGTTGAATTTAAAGAACCAGAGACGCCGTACGGATCTTAGTCTTTATGAAGTTGTTTGTTATTTGTAACTCTTAGCTTGTCCAGAGGGAACATATGGCAATACTATACTTACTGCAAGAAAAGAAAGACAAAGGTCTTACAGGTCAAGAGAGCAAGTAATTGGCGGATGAAAACATAGAGAATGATATTTTCCCAGTAACCGAAGAGGCAGCCCTCTCGTAGACGTACAGAACTGTGTGGAGCATATAAGAATGAAGTGAAAATATTGATAAAGGGACCAAACAGAAATTATTACAAAACTTTTATAGTAAAAAATATATATATTTTTAAATACATAAGTGATTGTTTGAAATTCTGGACATGTGATATATAAACCATTAGTGAGTTACAATAACTTTACGGCTGGGTTCGCAAAGGATGGAATTGCTGCGGAATTTCAATGCAGACCATCTGTATGGAAATTCTGCTGCATTTACAGTAGGAGAAAAGTGGACGAGATTATCAAAACCCATGCGGAAACTTTTCTGCGGTGCAGAATTCAAATCCGCGACATGTCAATTGTAGTGCCATTTCCGCTGCGGAACTCATCGGCTCTCAATGAGGAGGTGAATTCCGCACGGGAATCCGCAATGAAACCGGCTTTGGAGGCATTCCACAGCTGATTACCAGCGGGACGCTTGCAGGGTTTTTCCGCTGCAGACATTCAACTCATCTCAATTCACCACCCAGCCTGCGCCCTCCGATCTGCTAACGAAATCTGACTAAGTGCCCCTCTAATTCAAACCTCTCATTCCCGCCTCCAAGACTTCTCAGGAGCAGCACCAGTCCTCTGGAACGTGCTACCAAAAAATATCCAGGAAATTACTGACACACTAAACTTCAGGCGTGCTCTAAAAACGCACCTCTTCAGGGAGGCATACCATATCCCCTAAACCAAACCCCTCTGAACTCCACCTGATAACATGCTCCCTGTCCTACCAACTACAGCTCCTGCTGGCCATAATCAACAGACACCTGCAGTCATACAGATTCCGCCACTATATGACCTGACCATTGTCTATGTGTATAGCATCCCTCACTCTCCTCCTCACCATACCGCTCACATCTCCAGCCTTTTACTTTCTGTATCACCCGACTATTTGTAGTATGTAAGCTTGTTGCAGCAGGACCCTCATTTCTACTGTTTCCATCAATTGATTACTTCATGTAACCATTGTCTTGTTTTTTCCCCCTGTATTGTAAGCGCTGCGGAATATATTGGCGCTATATAAATAAAGATGATTATTATTAATTCCAGTTGAAACAATTAGCAATAACAAAACTTATTAAATTAGATAAGGTCATATTTATATCTGCACTTGAGTCTCCATTCAGATCCTCCACCGCAGATTTATCACAAAATACTGAACAAAATAGCACAGTGTGAAAACTTCAGATGGCATGGCAGACGCAGGACAAACCTCATTATAGTCAGTGGGGATCGTTTGGTGGCATTCAGGCCCGGCACATTAACTTTTAGGATTTGGAACTCCATTTTTATGTTGTAGAGCTCCATATCCCATGCTTCACTTCAGAATACCCATAGAGTTAAACGATACTGCTTTGGCTGCCTGCTACTGCCTCTTGGAGGAGTTACTGAAGAAGGATTTATACAGCTCCCATTGAACTCAATAATAAACTCATCTTCACTAAGCTCCTAGTCTTTGTTGTAGGCAGCCAAACTTTTGTCATTTAACTCTATGGCAGTATAAAAGGAAGCATGGTACTTGGAACTTGGTAGCAGAAAAAGAGCTTTGACTTCTCTAAAGATATATTAAGAAAATAATTAGCACTGAATTTTATACCTATTTAGGTTTAAAAAAAATGAAATGCAATGTACAGTTTTAATAGAGCAATCTTTATATATTTTTTTTTCTGAAATGGCCTGAGCAAGATATTTTTTTTCTATTTGCCATAGGCAAAATTCCAATTTGAGCCTAAGCTGTGGTGTTTCAGTGCAGAATTCCCAACAATAATGAGCATGTGGTTGGATTTTAAAATCTGTAGCATACAAGATTCAAAGGCAGGCAGGACTAAATAAACATCAGTATTGCCAAAGCATTTCAAAAATAGAGATTGGGAGATAGGTTTGGCAGATCGTAGCTGGGATTTAGGGGGTCTATGGCAGGCACTGACATATTGTGCTGCTGCGTCTTCTTTTTCCCCCAGCAGGATGTGGAGTTTCTGTTCCTCTTCCATGGAGCTGAAGTCCGGGTGGAGATCAGAGAGTCTCTCGAAGTGAGTATCCCTTACCATTTACTACACATGATCAGGTACACAATATCAGATGTGGAACATGTGAATGTCCCCAGGATCTTATAGTCCCATTGTGTGTTGGTTACTTTTCCATGTCTGATGTTCTGTACATGATCCTGTGTAGTAAATGTTCTGTTGGGGGCCTTCATGTTGAAGAAACAGGACAAAAACTTAAAGTGACGATGAGGTCTTATCGTCACACAATTAAAGAGAAAAAGACAGAATTCCCTGTGGCGGAGCACTTTTCTAGTCGCAAACACAGCATAGAAGATATGAAAGTTATGATACTGAAAGGCAATTTCAAGTCACACAGCCATAAAAAAAAATTGGGACTATAAGCTTATAACAAATTTTGACACTTTCAATAGAGGGTTAAATTCTTCATGAGGATTCATGCATGACTGGGAAGTTTGAGAGATCTATAGCACAGATAACACTGACGGCATTGTGATCCCCTAACATTATTCAGGGACCATAAAACCTTCACTCCCTTATCAGTGACTATTTAAATGTTTGTATTTCTGTGGTATTATTATTTTAAGTGCAAATTATTCACACCCATGTCTGTGCCTTGTCATAAGTAGGTGTGTATATATATGCATGCCTCTTTGGATCTATTTCATTTAAAGGGGTTCTGACATGAAAAAAAAAAATTTGTACTCACCTTGCCTGGCCTGGCCCGATCGCCAGGCATGTCCCCTCCAGCCGGCATCTTCTTCTGTGCCTTTAAAGCAGAGCAGGAGCGGTCAAAAAGACCGCTTCCTGCTCTGGTCCGTCCGTCAGGCACTTCCGAGGTCAACGGACGGACCGCCACAGCAAGCACGTCACAAGCAGTGCTTGCTGTGGGCGGCCCGTCCGTCCGGCTGAACTCCGGAGTGCTGAGCATGCGCAGTGGAGACGCAGCCCGTCCTGACTCCTGTCAGAGGGCACCTCTCCACTGCGCATGCGCGCGATCCCGGAGCGGCGCGGCTGCTGGAGGAACAAGACTGCCTGCCGGGAGGCATACTAGCACTTTCTGCTTAGGTTAAGCAGCGCTGCTGATTAGAGCCACCTGATTGGCTCTTCGGCACCACGTGACTGCCCAGCGTGCACCAATCAGGTGGCTCTAGTCAGGCTGCTTAACCTAAGCAGAAAGTGCTAATATGCTGCCGGGAGATGACCCCCCGATGTCAACAACAACAGGAGAACAGGTAAGTGTTATCTTTTTATGCTTTAGCAGCCATTAAACCATGGGTTCCCTGGGTCCATTAGGCACACCAGGGAACAATGGCTGCTAAAGCATAAAAAAATTATTCATGTCAGAACCCCTTTAAGCCTGAAGTAAAACCCTGCATTGGTTCGAAAGCTCACATTAACATTATGTATTTTTGTTAGCCATTAAAAGGTGTCACATCTAGAAGACTAGGCCGCCTGCACACGGACAGGTCAGATCTCACAGCAGGATCTGACCTGGTGTTTGGCAGGTGACCCCAACGTACCTCTCTAACGTCTTCTCTTCTATGCTACAGACGTGCTGGCCGGTGTGCCGACGCACATGCACAGTAGAGGTGACAATGACGCGGCCCCCAAGACTATTCTGCAGTAATAATTGCAGAATGGCTGTGGGATGGACGGCTTCCATTGACTTTAATGGAAGCCATCCGTGTACAGCCAGCATAAAATCGCTGTGTGCCGCGATTTCTTTCCCCCCGAGCGGAACATTGCAATCGATTTCTGCTCATGAGCAGGAAATCGCATATTGTCACAGCATGCAATGGGCTGGATTTGCTGCAGCATCCGGAGGTAGGTGCAGGTGGCCATACTTTGTTTCTCTTGCTGGGAAGAATCACATTTTGTGTCTATAAGACATGAGGCTGATGTAAAGCATCTCTAAATGTTGTTAATTGTAGTTCAGGCAAATGGCCGCCCCATAGCTATGTACAGACAATAAAATAAAAAAATCTCTGATCAGAAAATAAAAACATATTAGGAAAAATCAATGTTTCCCTATCTAGTTTTAATTAGTAAGAAATTATAGGTGATACATCCCCTTAAATCCTGACAGAGTCTTCAGTATGTAATCATAGCCAAATAAGTTTTCAAAGAAAAGAAATAGAGCAATGAATTAATTACTTGCTTTTGGAATTCCCTTGTTCATTGAAGGTTGGTACTTCACTGTTTTTTTAATACTGTACAAGAATAATGTTAAATTGACACTTAAGATCATCAAACAGTTGATAAAATAACAGCAAATAGCAAAATTTAGAAGGACTATTTCTCCTTTCCTTTCACTTAGAAGCCATAGTTGTTTAGTGAATGGAGGTGGAGGGTGTCGGGGTCGCTTCTGGCCGCCCCCTTTATTTATTGAAAACAGGCAGTTGCTCAAAGATGAGCAATTGCCTGTTTGCACTGAGTGAGAAGTCACTCACTAGTTGTTTGGTTTCAGTAAGCTGAGATGGAATGATTAGCAACTAATGAGTTATTTTCTCGCTCAGCGCCCTGTTGGGTCCCCCTACACGGGTCAACTATTGGTCAAAATCGCTAGCCCATAGTTGAACCATGTAAAGTATTTATAGTGCCCAAACTATTAATATATCACAATATTTATCCTTCACAGTGAACGCCTTTAAAAATAAATAACCTAATGCCAGAATTCGTTTTTTTGTTAACCTGACTACTAAAAAATTGAATAAAAAGTAATGAAAAAGAAGTATATATCCCATATGGTACTAATACAAATTTCCGCTCACCATGCAAAAAACAGCCCTCATAAAGCCCAATCACCAAAAAAGTAAAAAAAACATTATTAGTATTAAGATATACCAACAGAAAGCAATTTTTGCTTAAAAACAAAAATATTTTTTAAAACCAGTAAAACATAAAAAGTATATAAATTTAATATCGTTTGATCATACTGACTAAAAGAACAAAGCTTATATGTCATTATTACTGCACCATGGACAACCTGAAAATTTACCCTCCCTCCCAGGGCACACTTCTTTTTTTTTATCCATTTCAGTTCACTTAAAGATTTTTAAAAGTTATTTTATTATAATAAATGCAATGGTACTGTTAAAAAAAAAATAGAACTCTTCCAGCAAAAAAACTGAACAGCTACTTCAATGAAAAAATTAAAAAACTTATGGCTCTTGGAAAGTGAGGGGAAAAAAGCAAAAATTAAATAATTAAAAACCTCTGGTGTTGAAGGGGTTGAAGGTACCAGGGCTCTTGCAATCAGGAAACCTTCCCTAAATGGTATGCTGCCCCTAACAGAACTGTCTCCTGGAGAAAATAGCAATCAAAGCCATCTTAGTAATGCTAACGTATAACTACAGATGCATATCTCTAGTGTAATCAAACCCTCATTGAAAGAGTCAGCGTATGGTAAGTACTAACATACCCCTGGTGGTAAATCATTACTGATGTCAGCTGGATACCATTGGTTTTAGACTTCATTGAAATCCTTTAAAATCTCCTGATTTATAGTAGAAGAGATTAATTTATGTGTTCATGATTTGCATTTACATCTAACCATTCCTATCATTTTCTGATATCTCACTGTTGATTTTTATGCTTATTATACCGTATAAAATCCAGTAATTTTAATGAGGCTCCATGTTGTATTTTTATTTGTGAAGTGAAGCCTACTACACTGTTTATTTCCAAGCTCCTATCTGGCTTTTGGAACTGCACCATGTTCCTATTTTTGAGCAATTGATAAAATATAAAAATGAATAGGAGGATAAAATTGGAATATTCTCCTAGTATCGTTGCTGGATTGCCTTTTTATTTCTCATATTTTCTATTACCCGTTTAATACTTTGCAGTGCAGCAGGCAATCTGATAAACTAACGTGGCAAAACAAGTATTTTGCTTTATCAGTGCTCAATCAAATATAAGCAAGGATCGAGGCAGAGAATCAATAATACTGTATTGCATTGTGGTGCACCTAAAAGCTGGCAGATGGCAGGCATCATTTATATGTCATAATGTCACGTTGTACTCCTGGGACCTGTAGTGATATTGGTTTCCAGGAGCACACTGCTGCCGGTGTGGATGATTTGGCTGTTTGCTGTTGTGGAGTTCTCCAACCAGCCAATCAAAACTGGTCTGCTGCACATAAATACCAGCCAATCTTACTAGAGGGTGCTGGTCTTTTGCCATTTATCTTATTCCCTCTTAGAACCCTGTTGCTTTGTGTCATGCAGTTTCTGCTTTAGTTTGATGGATGAGGTTCTGGGTGGGATTCCCTGTTTGTTGCTGTAAATCCCTTGTCTGTTTGTGTGTGTGAATGGTGTCCTGTTAAGTGTATATGTTGTATTCTATCTATGGCGAATGAGGCCCCTAGGTTCCAGTGTGGGCCCGTCCCTATTGGGTTGATACCCCTCTTGTAGGCAGGACTCCTGATTGTCTTGTTAGAGTAGGGACTCATGAGACAATGAGGACCCTTGATGTGGGCTCGTGAGCTTATGTACTTTGGCCAAATTACTAACTAATATCTCATACTTTAGCTGTTCCATTTGTTTATGCATGTTGAAATTATTGGTAAGTGTTTTGGCATTTGTCTGTTGTTGTTGGTCCTTTGTACGCACATCTGGTTTATCTGTCTTAACATTACAGTACAGATTGTTGTTGGTATCTGCATCCGTGTAGGTCATTGTCCCCATGCCCTGCAGGGACACAACGCACAAATTAAAGAACAATTTAATTCAACTACAATCCGCAGATAAATTACCCTTCGTTTAAATGAAGTTTTCATGTTAAACATAATCTTAAAGAATTTTTATTTTCCATTTCGCGATCTATATGAAAAACATAAAATACTGAAATCCTGCAGTTTTCACTCTGGCCACTAAGGCTAATAATGTACTGATTCTTCATGTTCTGCAGAGAAAACTTTCCAGTAGTTGTGTCATTATCTTTACAGGCAGCATTACAATGTTAGATAACACCAATCTATAGAGTAGTTAAGTCAAAGTGTTATGATGTACTTTGAGCCTTTCTGCTTAAATAGTTGAAAATGGTATTCAAATGGAACCCACAATGGAACATTTGCCTTTAATGAGGCAGACAGTGACCAAAGGTGCAAACTTTGGTCTTAGTTTGACTTTGATTCTGATTGTTTCTAGCTTTTTTGGAATACACTATAGCATAGTCGACTACACTATTGTGCCCTCCAAAAAGGTGGAAACAAATGGAAGCCAGGTCAAACAGAGACCAAAGTTTGCACCTTTGTTCTCTGTTTGCCTTGTTAAAGTCAAAGGTTCCATTCTGGGTGCCATTTGAATACCGTTTTCAGCTATTCAAGCAGAACCCCAGGATGGAAAGACACAAAGTAAAGCAAAGCACTGTGTGAACCCAGGCTTATACAGTCTGTTCTCTGAATGCTGTTAACAGCAGCTCAGGCTGCACCTCATGATCATGTATAGAAAACAGAATTTAAAAAAAATGTACAGTCTGGAAATATAACAGATTAGAAAAAAGTATGTATGATTATCTACATGTCATTAATAGAATGTATGAGTGATATATCCGCTTTAAGTTACATGTAGCATGAAGTGGTTATTTAAAACAACTTGCCCAATTATCACTTTTTTAAATATTTCTAACTATGGCCAACTTTTGTCTTATATGCTTAGCTGTAGAAATTGTATCAATCACCCAAAAGGGATAAAACTATGTCTACCTTAGAAAACCATATCCAACATGTGCAACATGGCATCACAACATTCTCAAACTTTGTTATGTCTTTGTATAGCCTTTAATACAAAGGCCACATCTCATATTGACATATTTTAAAAAAATGTTACTGTATGATGTCAGGATTATGATGCCATATGATCTCCTCGAAATTCTATAATCTTGTACTTGCATATTACCGTAGTTCTATACAGTAGCTACATAATACACAAGAGTGCAAAACATTGCCCCATTATTAATGTTATATAGTGCTGTAAAATAGAACCTTATAGAGTCAATATAATGTAATAGTCCTATACTATGTTTTGCCACACTATGCTATAGCAAAAACAATACCAGTTTATAAGTAATGCTTCTATGTTTAAAATGTGCCCAAACTTTCCGATGACATTTCAGAATAAGCTGCCGTGGGTGTACATGAAGAATAAGGTCCCCTGTCCACGAGCATTGCGGTATCCCGAGAGCAGGAGCAGCCGCCTGAGAGCAGGAGCCGCAGATGAATCTCCGCCGGTCAGTCTATCTGACAGATAGGCTGACGGCAGAGAATCGTAGCAATTTGCAGCATACTGCAAATTGCCGGCCGCGAGCTGAGAATCGCAATGATTCTCCGCTCGTGGACACGGGGCCGGCACTTTCCACAGCAAAGCTATGGAAAGCTTCAGACAGCGTGATTCACCGGTGATTTACCGGCGGCGAAGTCACGCCCGTGGACAGGGGGCCTTATAGTACATTTGGCTATGACTTCTATCCTACATTTGTCACTAGTTTCCCCCTCTGCAGGCTCTGTAATTACCTCTGTAATTGTCAGTTGAGATAATGGCTGGAGACAGCTATTATAATGCAACAACAGATTCTGCTTCCTTATCTTTTTGTAAAATACACACGCATAAAAACATTATTATAAGGACATTAGAGAGATACTGAGCAGTATAGATGTAATCTCAGTAGCTGTGACCCAGTAAATCACTTACAATTATGTTTGTGTGTGAGTCTCCATCTACAGCAGCTTCCTCCTTCTCCGCCTCCTCTATTCATAGACTTCTATGGGCAGTATCAGACAACACTCACCTTCAATTCCTATCATCAGTGTTGTTGTGTCTGTTATAGAGATGGACTTAACATAAGAACAACAGTGGACAGCAAATTAGAAGGAAGGGAGATCCCATAGCACTGTAGAGTCATTTTTCTGTACAAAAACATAATTTTAAATAAATAAAGTGATTTGCACTTTTGCTAGTTATTGCAGTAAACAAAGGTTGTCTGAATGTGTAGTGATTAGAGATGAGCGAGCGTACTCGGAAAAGCACTACTCGCTCAAGTAATTTGCTTTATCCGAGTATCGCTGTGCTCGTCCCTGAAGATTCGGGTGCCGGCACGGAGCGGGGAGCTACAGGGGAGAGCGGGGAGGAACGGAGGGGAGATCTTTCTCTCCTTCTCTCCCGCCCGCTCTCCCCTGCTCCCCGCTGCGACTCACCTGTCAGCCGCAGCGGCACCCGAATCTTCAGGGACGAGCACAGCGATACTCGGATAAAGCAAATTACTCGAGCGAGTAGTGCTTTTCCGAGTACGCTCGCTCATCTCTAGTAGTGATCATTTAACTATTTACTTTAATAGCTACATATCTTCGCCCTTCATAGTTGTGGCATTGTCTAAATAGGATGATATATATGTCAATATGATTGCATACCTCCTATGCACTGGCGTAACTATAGGGGATGCGGTTGCACCCAGGCCCAGGAGCCTTAGGCGGCCCATAAGGCATCTCTTCTCCATACAGGGAGCCCAGTACTATGAATAAAGCATTATAGTTGGGGGCCCTGTTACTGGTTTTGCATTGGGGCCCAGAAACCTAAGGGGGTTAAAAAAAATTGGAGGGCCCCAAGATAAACCTTTGCACTATGAGCCTTTAGCTACGCCCCTGCTCTGATATGCATGCACACACTTTAGTGGTGTCCGTGGAACCTTAGGCATGTTGATATTGCATCCATTGCAACTCATTTTGCATAGTAGCATGTCTAAATGGATGCTGTCTTGGTAAATATTATGCTAAATACTGTAATGATGCATTTTGCTAATTTATTAAATGAACTATGGTGGCTGTTACAATTCAACATAGGATCAGGAAGAAATTACAAATGTGGACAGTTGAACATTACTGCAGATGAATGCACAGTAGTCAGATCATGTAATACCAGAAGAGGTTAAATGTATTTATATGTAGAAAATAAGATCTTCCATCACACAGATGAAGCCAATGTATTTTGGTGCAGGCATCGTTGGCACCCACAGCTTAAGATCATCACACCTGCCATTCCTATTAGCTTAATCCAGAAGATTTATATACATCTGGCCACTTTAGTGCTGTGTGCTTTGCACAAACTGCAGGGACAATGCAGCGGCGGGCTTCCAACAACACAGGAGTTAATGTCAAGAAGGCTCTCAGCACTCCAACCACAGACTCTTGCCCGCTTGCTCCTACCCTGTGTACTTCCTATTCATCTCATCAACAAAGGATTAAAACTAGTGAGCCTCCTCAGTGTAAACTGAGCTTTCAGAAGAAAGAAGGAGGGGGGAACATTTAAAATCCTTCCATTTAAGTTAGGGATTGTCATATTGTCCATAATCCTGGTTCAGAATGGCTGCCTCTACTGCTCTTTTCACAGAAGGTTTAGCAGCAGGGATTTCTGTTGTTAATCTTCTGTCAAACACATGGTATAAACTCAAGATGATCTACCAGAGAATGAAAATGTTGCAGTTCTCCACCATCTGCATATCCTGTGCATGCTAAGTAATCACAGCAATGAACATATGCATTAGTATGTTTGATATTAAAGCAGCGCTGGGCGAGATTGCAAACAGCGAGAGCTCTGCTGCATTTCAATTACCGTAAGATTCTGGTACGTGAAAAAAAGAGAGGATCTATTCAATGCACTTAAATAGCTGGCTATAATTATATATTATTTATATGTTTAAGTTGTAATAGTCTCTTATTAGACATTTCCATGATCAGTACAGAAGTGAGACAGTTATGAGACTTTAATCCTTAATGTATTCTCACTGTAATGAGTAAGGGCCAATATTAACTGAACAGTAATAACTGCAAATAACTAGCCAGCATAAAATGTCAGATAAGGATAAGAAGAACTCTGCTAATGTCTGGCTCAAATACAAAGTAGTTGGATAGGATAAGAAACATAGTAACAGAAAGAGGAGATGTTGTTGTCAGTGCTATAGTAAACATCAAAATAGACATTGTATCATTGTTTATTATTACCAACTCAGATGACCACTAAACCCTAAAATGTTCTTCTCCTTACTATCTAAAATATTTGCTTTCTGTTAGATTGAAACAATTCAAGTAGATGTACTGTTCAATAGTAGTACACGCTGGAGGGTTTTTTGCCCAACATTTTGCAATGCTAGAAAATATGAGACTGAGTAGGAGTATAACTTTGGCTATCTTCAGTGAAGTGAATGGGATGACATCATGCATGTGCAACCTTTGCTCCACTCATTCGTTGGCACACAAGACCCCATTCTCAGGATCAGTAGGGGTCCTAGTGGTCAGACCCTTACAATCAGCAATTATTCTTTATCCAGTGGATAGTTAATATCTTGCTTTCCTAAGACAACCCTCTTTAAAAAGGAAATAAATATCAGTTGGACAGCGCCTTAGAAAAGATGGGGCAACAAGAGGCCAGTAAAGGCAGAGGACTTACCTGGCACAAGCCGGGAAGCCTCAGACAGAGAACAGCCCGCTCACACCCGAAGTGGAACCCCATGCACCCCATGCAGTGGAACCTCTATGTACCCATTTACTAACTAGGCCCTGTACAAACTCAGGAACTATGAACAGAACTTTGTTATAGCAAAGATTGAATCTTTGGAAATGAATAGAAATACTGTCAATTCTATAAAATAGTAGAGAAACATATTAAGAAAGAAATAAGCAGGCAGAAGAAGAAGGAAAAATAAGACAAGAAGGGGTAAGGGAGGGTGGGGGAAAGGTAGGTCCTTTTTGTTAGGTTAGTAGTGGGGAGGAGGAGTAGTGTCCTGGGATTTCCCTGTGTCTTGTCTCCTCCCCTTATTCCAAAACGTCCTGGAATTCTGGGGAGTTCTGAAAGGAAACCCACAATTTCCAGGGACCCAAGTCCAAGTTAGGAGAACACTTGTTCCCATTTTCTCTTAAGGAAATTCAATTCTTGGATGAACTCCAACATTGTTGGAGGGTGGGGGCTCCGCCAATATATCTAGAAGACTGTATCCCAGAAGTTTTGGAGTGTCAGGCACTCCCACCCGTATCCTGTAATTCCACACGTTTCCCCTCTGCATTGTCCATCTCTCAATTTTTCCTGAACTGATGAGTAGAAATTGCTGCTAAGAAAGTCTCTATACACTGCACACAAAGAAGAGTAGGATATCTTCTTTATCTCTCTGCAGCACACCCTCATAAGCAACAGTAGCATGAGGACATTATACAGCAGTACTGAACAGAGCAGATGTGATTTCAGTAGTTGTGGGACAGTAGTAAAGGGAAAGGGACTTTTTATTTGTTTAGTGCCAACTTATTGTGCAGCACTTTTAGGTAATTTATATATTACCCCACAGCAAGCTGGGGATTCATTTTACTGACCTCAGAAGGATGAAAGGCTGAGTCAACCTTGAGCTGGCTACCTGGACCATGCGGAAATGAGCGAGGTTGTGAGTGAGAGCTTAGGACTGCATACTGCTGCCTTAACACTCTGCACCACATGAGGCCCCAGTAGTATTATCTGCAGCAGCCTCTATATGATGTTTTTGCTTCTCTCTCCCTCTGCAGCAGCTGTCTGATCCTCCCTCCCTCCCCTCTGCATTAACTTCTATGGGCAGAATTAAACAACAGCCTTCCCCACTTATTGTGGTGTCTGTTACTCAAGACAGACTTTACATGACAAGTGGGAAACGTCTAGAGGTCAGCACTTTAGAGGGATTTTTGAACACAAAAACGTAATTTTAAGTAAATAAAGTGCTTAAAAAATCCATCAGAGTCAATATTGTAGAGATAGTGAATATTTTTAAAATAAAGGGCCTAACGAATAGGCCAAGGGGCACAGCAGCTGCTATGGAGCCCAACAGCTATTCATACTGAGATATAAGGTGCAGCTTGTGATGACTAGTGTTGAGCAAACTGAACCAGTAGAACCCTGTTTTGGTCAAACTTTGCTAAAAGCTCCGTTTGGTGAGGACCCGAACATCAGACAGTTCACTTTGGCCAAACCAAAAGTACATAAAAACTGCTAAAGCTAGTATTGAACACTGTCTAAGAGGTCTGAAAACAATTGTGTGGTCCTTCAATGGATATGGCAAAGTGGTTAGCACTATTGCCTTACAGCGCTGGGGTCCTAGGTTTAAATCTGACCAAGGACATTATATGTATGGACTTTGTAAAACTCCATGTAGATGTTGTTCTTGGTCACATTTGAACCCGCACCACCAGTGTGGCAAGGCATCAGTTCTTATCACTGTGACACCATGCTTCTTCCTTCTCTGGAGGAGGAGAATAATGAGAAGAACAAACACAAAGAGAACATGCAAACTCCATGCAGATGTTGTCCTTGGTCAGATTTGAATGTGTACTGGCCCAGAGTTAGTGGGGCCCCTCCATAAGGCTGTATGTGTTTGTCTTATGAAATGCATTCAGTGTCTTTTGTGTTGTATTCATTTGATGTGTATTGCACCTTTGCAGCACTGAATGGGTTAATGTCTGGATTATGTCTGAGAAATGTATCCTGTTGTGTGTATGTGACCTTGTGTTACATATGTGGATGAAAGGGAGTCTGAGAGGTTTTCTTGCAAGAGTACGCGTGAGAATAGGAGTTTGTGAGAGTCTGCCCACACCGACTGCCTCCTCGGCTAGTGTGTGGAGGTATGGAAGAAGCTGAGCAATTCCCTGATGTGCGGCCTGGGATTTACCAGTGCTACCACTAAGTACCAAGTGAGAAGAGGAATCATTGTTTGTTGTATTCTTGCACAAGAAGTGTGAGTGTGTGCTGGTAGAGAGTTGAAGAGCGAGAAAGAGAGTCGCCAGGAGCAGGATCACACAGGTAACTCGACTGTGGATTGTCCGGATTGCCCCGTGTATCCTCCCTGTCACACCACCTTCTCTTGCTGTATCTGTGCCAATCTACTGTTGGATTGTTTTCCAAGTTACAGTAAACAGACATTACCACCCGTTTCCGGTTTGTCCATAAAGTTTATCCCTGTGTGTGGACTATTTTATTCCATCATCAAGATTCACCCCAGAGGATGGAACAGTGGCGTCACGAGTGTCCTCCGGGTACTGTTCCCTGTGACCTGCCCCAGCAGTAACTTGGATGGGTCCAGCACTACCCCCAGGGGAGGAGATGGTAGTGCCACTGTGACAAGGCCCTTATCTATCCCCACCATCTCCTTATCTATGGGCCTGCTCCTCGGACACTGCAAATCTAGTACCCCAGCACTGCAAGGCAACAGTTTTCACCACTGAGCCTTTCCTTTCCTCCCTGTTCTAAGGATCGGTGGGGATCTCAGTGGTGAGAACCCCACAAGCAGAATTTTATCCTTTGGATAGGTCATTCGAGTTAACAACTCTCTTTAAGGGAATCTGTCTTTCACCATAAAGTCACGTATGGTTCTGAGACTTTACTGTGCTCTTGCTATGTTGATCCAGGTAAGACAAGAACCTAACTCCTGTCATGTAGCTGTCAAGTCAGAGAAGGGGATAACTGAAGGAAAACATAATATTGCTCACATGTTATTACTAACATTCCTCTACACTTCTATAAAAATGCCAGTATTTTCGAGAGTGGGCTATAATTATGGAAATGCAAGTTATTTGTTTTAATTGCCCCTAATACTGCATTTATACATGTAGCCAGACTGAATTTATAAATACATTTTCTCTGCATGGAAATACTCTTTGATATCCAGTGATATTTGTTTTACATAATTAAATCATAAATGTCTTCTCACAGCGAGCCTTTCATGTTTTCACAATGCAGAAAGCCTTGTATACCCACCTTCACGTACATCATTTAGCAGCTATTTCCTGTTCTCGGCACAGAAGCTTTCAGCCTGTGTGTTTATTTGCCTGTATATCTATCTTTTTATGCAACCCAGTGAAATTGTTACTAGAATTCTCTGGCAGGCCCTTCAACATTCAGCTTTTTTTCTCCCCCAGATTAACAGGCAGAATATAATGGAACAGCAGTTTTGAAGTAAAGATTCTAGAGAACTGATTGGCACCAGAATAGAGTCTCTCACATCTCGGCTGCGATTCAAGTCAGGCTTAGCTTTTTTAGTGACTCATCCATTACCATATGAATAAGGTTCAGAAGACTTTGCAATGAATTCGTAGTCTGGGTTGTCCCTTCTCAGTGGACTTGTGGTCACATTACAAAACCAAGTCAAAACTGGCATTAAAGTAGGCAGTTATATGGCCTGCCCATGCGAAAACTGCAGATCAGAGACAAATCTTGACATTACAAAATGCATTTTTAGTTTTCCTAAGAGCTTAAATAGACTAGTGTGTTTTACTGCGCTATTGCATGCAGGAAAATCTCGCCCGCAAAACACGCAGAATAAAACCCATTGATTTCAATGGATTCATTCTCACAATTTTTTTGGCCGCTGTTTTTGGATCTGCTCTATCTTGTGTGTATTTGTACACCAAAGAGCCCCATAGTGATCTTCGGGATGTGTGCAAACACCCACATCTGCCTCTGTGGGTAGGCACTAAATGCAGCACATACCTGCGATCACCCGCACCGAGTTAGGCTAATTTGCCATTTAAATCAGGGCGGGGTGATTGCATTGGCACAGGCGCAAAATAGTCTCGTTCACTGCCCAAAGAAATTGCCAGGAGCCAGCATATTGCGTTGTATGCTCGTCTGCCGAAGCCCTTAGATTGTTGGGTGATGTTTCCAATTCCATAAGCTTGAATTCAGACTGCATTTGCAGTGTCCTTTTGCCAGATGCGTTGAAAAAGCCCCTGGTACACATGTCAAATATGTCCAAAAGCCTCCATTCATCCAATATATCTTACTATTACATAAAGGATATCCTGCGAAAAAAAACATTTACTGTGCAGTATACATTTTTAACATAAGAGCCTATAGATGACACATGTCACTGCATGACTCTACAGAATGTCACAATATGTCATTTGCTGGCTGCCTTCAATATATTTTCATCTATGTGAGCCTTGCTTTCTGAGTACTGGGTCCTTCTTGAAAATTGTGACAAGGAGTTGGATCTAGGATCTTACCTGTACACCTCTCTTGAGAGTGCCGTGCAACCAATAGTATACATGTAAGACATCTGCGTAAAGGCAGTTTCAGACAAATGTGTTTTTCTCCTCTTGAGGGCTCGGTCAGACGAGCGTGTGTTTTGCGAGCGCATAATGCACACTTCTAAAACAACCAATGGGTTCTTATTGAAGCGTTCACATGCTCGGAATTTGAAGTGCAAAATAACGTGTATCTAAAAAAGATAAAACTTAGGTGCGCGTTTTGCAGGAGTTTCCATTGACTCCTACGGGAGCAAGAGTTAATGGAAAATCCTGCACTGCCAATAGCTTCCCCGCTGCTTACAGCAGGACATTTAAAAGGTGCTTCTGGCCCGCTGTTAACTCCTTAGTCTCCGCGAGGGTGAGGTGACTCCCGGCAGGTTCCATTAATACCCATAGGGAGTTTCCTCCTCACTGAACACCGTGACAGCACTATCACAGTGTTCAGTGATGAGAGGACCACAGCAGGGACGAAAAAAAATCCCCTGCCACAGTTGTCTCAGAGGACCCCGATGCTATCCAATTACTTTAATGGGGCTGGCAGCTGCCCCATTGAAAGCCATGGTATGAAGGCAACCTCCACAGCATTGATTTTTTTTTTTGGGGGGGGGGAGGTAGGTGGGCTTGAAGCATAAGCCCTACCTCAAAAAATCATCCCTAGCACTAGAAAAAAAATTAAGTTAACTCACCTCAAAGCTCCACCTCTTCTCCCCATCCCTGGCAGTCTTCTTCTGTATTCTGGTGGGTCTCTATGAAGTGCTGCCTCTGATTGACTGAGCACTGTGACCAATCAGAGGCAGTGCTCAGCCACTCATTTAATGACAGCTAGGGATGATTTTTGGGGTAGGGCTTATGTTTTAAGCCCCCCTCCTCAAAAATCATTGCTGCAGGGGTTGCCTTCAGTGAAAGCAATGGGATAGCATTGCGGTCCTCTGCCACAGCTGTGACTGGTGTGGAAAGGGAGTGATTCTTTTGTCCCCGCTGCAGTCCACTCATCACCAAACACTGTGACAGCTGTCACAGTCTTCAGTAATGAAGGGACATTCTTGGAGCAGCTGTGCTTCTCATTTTCAGCTCATACGAGCAGTGTTTTTTTTTCGTACACAAAAAAGCACGCTCGTCTGACTGAGCCCTAAGTGGCCATGATAATCATGACTGCATAATGAGACCAAACAAGACCACTGATTTCGTTACGATCGTGTGGGCAAACTGTGCACAGGGTCCATACGATCATGACCAAAGTGGACTGGGTACGCATACAGGTTTTTGGCAAACAGACCCTGTTCTACATGGGAGGATGGCAGTGCCCTACCTGAGCGAGGACATTGCCCCAATAAGGGCAGCCCAGCGGTCTTCGGATCTCGGCCCTAGCTGATCCTAGGAGCCACACACCAGAACAGGATGCATTCACATGCCACATGACAGGGACTGAACAACAGGACACACAGAGCCAGAATACACAGCATACAGCAGCCAAAATGCAACCACTAATAACTGATAAGCTGAATATAAATATCAGGTATTAGTTGACATTTTGTACAAAACATGAAAGCTAGCAGGCCACTTCACAGCTCCTGGTTATACTGCTAGTCCCTACACTAACCAGGAGTCCAGCAGACATGCTGTGGATCCAGAATTAGTACAACAGGCCAATTTAGGAGTGGATTTAGAGCAGATTTTTTAGCAGCATGTCCATATACCCTTACTTATGTTGCTCTTGGGTTCACTTATTAAAATATCCATCAGTGATCTGATTGTAAGAAGCTTGTTCAAATGCTTATTTCCCTAAAAGGGAGTTGGTCAGCTGGACCACGCTGTCTAAACTGCAGGCATCATGTTATACAGCAGGAGGAGCTGAACAGGTTGATATATAGCTTTGTGGGAAAAGATTCAGTGTAAGTTGTATTTTACTCATTAACATCTCTGCTTATTCCGGGCTTAGAAGTCCAATGGGAGGTGCTATCAGTAACTGACAGCTATTTCTGCATGTAAAGTAATACACAGATAGCTGTCAAGCACTGACAGGACCGCCCACTGTTCAGCACAGTATGAGCAGAGATGTAAATGAATAAAGTACCAGTTATACTCAATCTTTTCCCACAAAACCATATATCGATCTGCTCAGCTCCTCCTGCTCTATAACATGCTGCTCGCAGAGTGGACTGCATTTTCAATGTGATGGGTTCCCTTTAAAGACATAAATGTTTGTATCGATTGTCACACAAAATTCAGCATCACTGCTGCTCAATGCTTTAAAGGGGTTATTTTATAAAAGCAACCCCTCTTAAAGGGTAACCAAGGGATTAAATGAATAGCTGTCCATGTAATGCATGGATGCACTGGCATATATAGAGGGGAGGGATTCAGAGGGGGGTAGTCCCTCACTATGAAGTCCATATGTTCTAATATGGAATATTGGCAGGGATTGGCTTTGTGAAGCTTCTGTAGCTCTTTAACAAGATATTGCAGTGTATTATATCAGTGCTTTAGTTCCCTATTGGAACCTAAAGATTAACTGCATTTTTTAAATGTATAGAAGAGGTGATTATAAGCGTGTTTGCAATACATTTTATCAGCCTATTCTGTACATCTTCCAAACAAACTCCTCTTTAACAATACAGCTAAGTGAAAAAGGGCTGAGAAATGCTTCTTCAGCTAGCTAACTGCATAGCTGAAGAGGGAGCTCTAGTGCAGGCACAGCTGTTTCCACATAATATATAAAACCTGCTTTATACTGTGTTTTCTTGATTTTCAAGCATACCTAGTCTGTGCCTGCATTATCCATCCCCATCACAGCTTTCATTTCTGTCATGACTCTGCTGCTTGTCCTTGGTGCTGTGCAAGGAGAAGCTGTTCTGTGCTGTAAATGGTATCTTCCCTTCACAGTGTGCCCACTGGATCAGATGCATTATCAGGGTCTCAATCAGGTTATGACATACAGTACTGTACATCTGATGCACTGAGACCCTGACAGTGCATCCGGTCTGGGGGAGAAGCTGTTTGCAGCACAGAAGGCTTTTCCTTGCACAGTAGCAGCAGAGGCAGGAGAGGAATGAAAAAAGTGGTGGGGACAGATAATGCAGGCACAGAAAATGACTTCTCAGCTCCGTCTTCACCTAGCTTCACAGCTGAAGAGGGGTTTGTATGAAAAATTCATAGAATAGGCTAATATAACCTGTTGCAAAAATGCTTATAATTACCTATTTTGTATGTTTGAAAAAATGCAGTTACTCTTTAAAATGTAAAAAAAATAAATAGAATGTTTAAAAACACAGCATTAAAAATGGAAATACATGGAGAAAACTTTTCTCCCCATTAAAAAAATGCCATTAAAAAATAAAAAAGTGCACTTTCTGTATTTGGCATCTGAAGTAACCTAAACTATTAAATGATCACATTCTCTCTAATCCGTGCATCCAGTAATACGTGAAAATAAACAATAATTGCTGTTTGAATTCTTTGTTCATTCTGCCTATTAAAAACTCGAATAATAGGCAATCCAAAAGTCATACAGATGTAGCAAGAGCCAAGCCAACATTCGTCATGTTATGACTGTTTGGCACAACAAAACCTTATACACAGATTGTGTAATGCGGCCGCTGCAAGTCAAAGTCAATTGTTGATCACACTATGCAAATTGCATAAGCATGAAACAAATGCCTGTTAATAGGATGCAAATGTTCGTTTGGTGTTTGATACAACTGTTTGTGAACAAAATGGTACCAGAGAAAACATCAACTCATCCCGGAAAATTTTTTTCACTCCATTGATGAAAAAGTAAAATAGTTATTAGAGATGAGCGAGTATACTCGGTAAAGGCAATTGCTCGAGCGAGCATTGCCTTTAGCGAGTATCTCCCCGCTCGAGATGAAAGGTTCGGGTGCCGGTGCGGGGGAGCGGTGAGTAGCGGCTGTCAGCAGGAGGGAGCGGGGGGAAAGGGAGAGAGAGATCTCCCCTCCGTTCCGCTCCGCTCTCCCCCGCAGCTCCCTGCCCGCCGCCGACACCTGAACCTTTCATCTCGAGCGGGCAGGTACTCGCTAAGGGCAATGCTCGCTCATCTCTAATAGTTATGGTTCTCTGAATATGGTGACACGAAAAGAAATGATATTTTAAGTCTTCTTTCTGCAAATCTAGTAAATCATACGAAAACCATACATATCTGATATCCTCATAATCGTACTGAACCAGAAAATAAAGATACATGAAACTTTTTAGTTGGCGAACAAAAAAGCGAGGCCTTACACGGCTAGATCAACAGAAAAATAAAAAAGTTGCAACTTTTGAAATACAACGATGAAAGAATAAACAAAGAAATTTCTGCGCCTGTAGACTCCCGAACATGTTTGGTCGTTAAGCAGTGAAGGACAGCTCAAATGATTATTTTTAAGGAAAGTGTAATACATCCGCGTCTTTTCTTTTAGAGATATTATTTTAAAGGTATTTAACGTTAGAATGAGTTCTTTAACATTAATTTTCATACTTGCAATAAGGAAAACAAGTGTTTATGCAAGCACAATTACATACAGGCACATCTATTTTGTATCCCTGCTTTTTATTAAAGTCGATAAGGAACTAATGCACCATTGAAACCTTGAATATGGCATACTAAAATTCTTCAAATATCATTACATGTGTTTTATAATGCACTTGTAAGACTTACATCTCACTAGTGTGTCATAATTAAGGGGTTGTATGAGGCTGGAAACAAGGTCTATCTGAGGGCAGCATAAACTGCTGGTAGGGACACTGATTCCAACGCTGGGTCACTTACTTTATTTTTTGTTGTACTTTTCATAAAAACACTGCTTCTCTGCTGCAGTGTGAGCAGCACAAGGTAGTCTTTGCAATGATGCTTGCCTGGAGTGTAGTCCGTGATATTCATGAGCTGAGGCTTCCATTGAAGAAAGCATTGGACATAGAGTCCCTGTACTCTAACATCCCCCATGAGGATGGCATAGCTGTTTGCCAATACTTCCTTAAAAAATACAATCTAACCACAGGATCAGTCTTGCACTCCATCACAATTACTTTTCATTTGGGAAAGACATAAACCTACAATTTACGGGAAATGTCACAAAGAACAAAATGCCACCATAGTATGCTAACTTTTTCATGGCCAAACTACAAGAAGAATTTTCATCTACCTGTGTGATTAAACATCTACTATTCTTCCATCATATTGATGATGATCTTATAATTTGGACAGGCTCTGAAGATGTGCTGCTGACCTTCCACAAAAACTTCAACAAGTTCCACCTGAACATCAAAAACAATTCCATAGGAACATGAATATTTCAGGAACCTACAGGCCATCCACCATAACTAAGATGTAAGAACTTTCATCCATGACACATAAAGAAGTCCATCATCTACAGTCATGCTCTGCCATATAGCCAAATCTGTTCAGACAGCAAAGACAGAAACCAACACCAGTTATCTCTGAGTAATACATTCCTACCACATAGATACTATTCACTGGTTATAGATGAAAAGAGCCACAAGGACTCCAAGAAATGGCTTCTTGGTATACAAACAGAAAGAAGAAAATAGCAGGGTGCGCCTATTGGTCACATACAGCCCCAAATGAACATCTTTAAGAAAATCATGGCTGATCTCCAACCCATACTCTACAAAGACAACTGACTGAAGGAAATATTCGCAGATGCACCTCTCCTTTCTTACAAACAGTAATCAAACCTAAGGAATCTCCTTGTCAGAGGTTTCCTCTCAACACCATATGAGACTTAAACCCTCCTTGTAACAGAAAAAAATGGAAGACCAGTATCCACACCCAATCAACAAATACAGTCCACATACCCAACACACAACAGGTCTATGAAATGACTGACACTTTCTCCTGCGCCTCCTCCAATATGGAGTACATGATACGGTGTACAAGGTGCTCTGATGGGATTTACATTGGAGAAACAAAGCAAAGACTACAATTCCGGATGAATTTGCACAGACATACAATAGTGAAGAAGCTTGATACACCTGTGGGATATAATTTCTTTTGTTCAGAATAGATCTAAAAGTCTAACTACTCAAAGGTCATTTTATTGAATGACAGATAGAAAATTTGGAAATTCAAACTGATAACTTTCCATTCACTGACTCAACCGAACACCTGGGTTTATGTCTCATTACATGGACACTTCACGCCAATCATCTTGAGCTCAGATCTGTGACCTTCATCTAATATATATACGTTAGTTTTATTGCGCTGGCTAATCTTGATGATGCATCAGGTAATGTCTGAAAGTAACATCATTTCAATTATGCTTTTCGCTCAGTTGTTAATTTTCTATTTAGCACCACTGTTACTAGGCAGAAAGATTCATGTTTACAGCCCGAGGCTGAAAACTTGTATAGACCTAACATTCCTCAAACAATGAAATCTAATTTAGGCAGCCCTATGTGAAGTGCATATTTATCACCTGCAGCAGGAACCTCTGTCCTGCCTTGAAAGTTTGCAGCAAATGTAATGGTTAGGGTATATTCACACCTGGTAGATATGCTGCAGACTTTTCACAGTCAGTTTCCGCAGTGCATTACAATAACACCAAAATTAATGGAATTTTGAGAAATCTCGTTTACCTGTTTCTGGAAAAAAATCCACAGTGTAAATCAACCTGCAGTGCAGATTTTACATTTGCAGCATGTTATGTATTTTCTCTAGTTTTGTGGGCATGGGTGAGGAGTTTAAATTTAGTTCTGCAGTGGATGGGCAGAAAATGAGCTTACCTGCCACGTTTAGTATGGTTTGGAGAGGTGAAAGTCTGGTGCAGGGAAGACCAATGAATAGCAAGTTGCAGTAGTTGATTCGGAAGTGGATGAGGGCAACAATGAGTGTCTTTAGCATGTCCGTGGTGAGCAACGGACAGATTTTAGAAATATTTCTGAGGTGCAGGTGGCACATTCGGGAGAGAGATTGGATGTGGAGGGTAAAGGAGAAGTCAGAGTCTAGTGTGACCCCAAGGCAGTGGGCGTGCTGTCTGAGGGTTATGATGGTGCCAGACACTGGAATGGAGATGTTGAGGGGAGGTCGGTTGGAAGGTGGAAGGATGAGCAGGTCAGTTTTAGAGAGGTTACGTTTGAGAAAAAGGGAGGACATAGTATTAGAGGCAGCAGGCAAACAGTCGGTGATATTTTGGAGGAATAGTTCAGAGATGTGACAAGAGGAGGTGTATAGTTGAGTGTCATCAACGTAGAGATGGTATTGGAGGCTGAATTTGTGGATGGTTTGTCCAATTGGGGCTGTGTAGATAGAAAAGAGAAGGGACCAAGGACCAAGCCCTGGGGGACCCGACAGAGAGAAGAAGTGGAGAGGAGATAGAGCCAGCAAAGGAGATGCTCAAAGAGCAGTAGGAGAGGTAGGAGGAGAACCAGGAGAGAGCAGTGTCCTTTAGGCCGATAGAGCTGAGCATATTGAGAAGGAGGTCATGGTCGACAGTGTCAAATGCAGCAGAGAGGTCAAGGAGGGTTAGTAGTGAGTAGTCACCCCTCGACCTTGCCGTCATCAGGTCATTTGATACTTTTGTGAGGGCGGTTTCAGTCGAGTGTAGTGGGTGGAAACCTGACTGGAGGGGGTTGAGGAGAGAGTTGTCAGAGAGAAAGCGTGAGAGGTGGGAGAAACCAGGCGTTCTAGTAATTTGGACATGAAGGGGAGCTTTGAGATGGGTCGGTAGTTGGCAGTGTCCGTCAGCTCAAGGGTTGTTTTTTTCAGCAGATGGGATATGATGGAGTGTTTGAAAGAGGAGAGGAAGAAGCCAGAGGTTAGGGGGAGGTTGCAGATGGTGGTGAGGTGGGTAATGACAGTTGGGGAAAGGGACCGAAGGAGGTGAGAGGGTCGCTAGCACAGGTGGTGGGGCGAGCAGCGGAAAGCAACCTGGAGACTTCTTCTTCTGTTGTTAATAATATCAGTTATCACCAACCAAAGGTTACTTGTTTTAACTGTTTATAAAAGACTGTACCTTCATCTTTTAGATGTTGTACCGCTATGCTTTTTGGATAAGTAAATTGTGAGTTAACCTGTTTTATGGAAAGCTGATATTGTTACATTCACATATGTTATATGAGTATGATATTATTGCATTAACACACCCTGTTGCAGACAGGTTCATTAATGTTTATTGGTTTCGTGGTTAAATCTTGAATGGAACTTTGATCCCATTCTCTCTTCTGTAATATCCAAGATGTGGTAATAGCATCTGTGTGTTCTTCTTGTCCCTCGTTAACAAAGTTGGTCACAGTAGATACGGTTAAGGGGAGTCCTCCTTATTGTCTCAGTCACTCAGGCAAATACAAATTCTATCAGATTCAATGTCTCTGAAGTAGCCCATGAAATGAGAACTATATTAAGGCCCTTTTAGACACAACGATTATCACTCAAAATTCATCCAAACAATGGTTTTTGAGCGATAATCGTTGTATCTAAATCCTACTATTGTTTGCTTTTCTGATGAACAATGGATTGCATGAGAGCATGAAATACCTTATTTGTGATAGCAGGGACTGCAGGCTGGGTTCTCCACGGGCAGCGCTGATAACATTGTTATTAGCCTTCAGCCCATGGCAGAACACAGGACATGTGTTTAAAGAACAGACCACCTGCTGTTCTGTAAATACATCTGCAGGCGGCTTATTGACATGCAATTATGTTAGTTAGATGCTAATGGACATTAGTGCCCATTAGTAGCTATGCAAAAAGATAGCTCAAAACTGTCACTCAAACTGTCTTTGTGTGTAAATGGGGCTTTAGAACAAAGGGGAGATTAATAACTAAAATTAGGGTTTATCTGTGGGGTATATAAAATAACCATATTTCCAGAATTGGGAGACAATGCAGAGTCCAACGCTTCCACTTCCAACTTTGCATGACCTCACGAATAGGCCAAAGTGGATATCTTCTGAACCAATAATGCATTCCTAATGCATATGGCTATTGAAAAGAAAAGAGTGGTGACAAAAGTCACAAATCATGGTGAAAGTAATTTGTCGCTTTTCTACACCATGGGTACAAAGCTCTTACTAAGTTCCATCCTGTAAGTCTGAAAAATTATTATAAAGCCTAAAAACTCAATGTTTCCAATAACAAAAGTCGATTCTTATGAGGAATTATGGAATGTACATAATGGAGATTCACCTTGGATCACTAAATGAATGTCTTTTTCAACGTAGCACTTTTATTCGAGGCATATTACACTGCTGATTTCATATGAACAAATCTACATTCATAGCATTTAGATAAATTACCTTATTGCATATATCATATTTGCTTGATTTCTATCAATATCGAAATAAGGTTTTAATTGAGTCAAAGAATTGTATGTCGAAAGACAAGGACAACTTCTGAAGGCTGTTATCAAGTGTTCTCAACCCAGTTTACCTAACTAATTTATTTGATGATTAATAGTTCAGTCTGGAAAAAATATCTAGTACAGCAGTCTCCGAGTATATAAATATGGAAATAGTGTGCAGAATCGCCCTTCCTTGGATTTAGGGTGTGTTCACACATAGCAGATTTTGGTACAGAGCTACAACAAAATCCACTGCATATTTTCCGTTTTGGATTTTGGTGGGGATTCAAACCAAAATACATACAAAGATCTTCACCATTTGGTATGGATTTTGACATGGATCTACAACAGATGTGACCCCTTAAACTGAAGGTGTGAAATCTATATCAAAATACACTACATGTCAATGCATCCTAAAATGGGTTTTTAAAAAAATAGACTAATATAAAAATGTTTATTCCTGACTTCAGTCTGTATTTTTCAGCTAATCAACTTAATGGGAAGGTATCAACTTTATTTTTTTACTAATCAAAACCATGTAGTGAAACATATTGCATTTTCCCATCAGTTTTTATGTCTGATTGTAGATGTGTTTATTCTATTGTCTGTTCATGACCATTGGGGCCGCCCTCTTGTCTTTGCTGCAGAGATATTCTTTACAGCTACTTTTAGAGATCTACTTTACAGCAGCCTCAGGGGCAATTCATGCAATGAACAAGAGCTGACCCAATAACTTCTATAATAAACTGTTCTAGGCATGCTCTGTGACCTATGCAAATGTCACTATGCACTTATCCATTGAGCTGAATAGCTCAACAGGAAGAGCTGCCACCTGCAGAACAAGAGCTCCTGGGTGTGAGCACTGAAAGCAGCCACCTCCTTCTAGGATGGTCTCTGGAAATCTCAGGGGCTGGCTTTCCCAGATGCTTCCTATCAAAATCCGCAGTGAGCCTTGTGGTATGGATATTGTAGTCTGGCTCCCATGAATGTTCCTTTGGTCCATATCCCTTTCATTTTACCAGGTACTGTAATTTCCCTCTGCAAATTCTGGAATCCAGAATCTTGTCAACTATAAATGCTTCCTCCCCTTGCATTTTTACTGGTGGAGGGGGTGGATGACTTCTTTGAGTAAAAGTGTTCTCCCTGAATGGCTTGAGCAGTGACACATGGAATACTGGGTGAATTTTCAGTCTGTCAGGGAGTTCCAAGTGGAACACAACCTGGTTAATCCTTTAAGCAATCCAAAAGGGTCTTTTGACCCAATTTTGGAGATAGTACAGGTGTTTTTAAATTCTTCATAGATAACCAAACTTTGTCACCAATCTGAAAGGAAGGAGTAGCTTTGCCATGTTTATCCGCGGCCTGCTTATTGTTTTCTTGGGCTTCTTGTAGCATGTCTCTTCGATTTTTCTGGGTTTCATGCAACGTAGTTAGTCTGTGATTAACAGTAGGAGTAGGATTATCATACGGAAGATCAGGAATAAATACTGGATGTACGTCATAGTTAGCATAAAATGGACTTTGAGATTTAGAGTAATGTTTGAAATTGCTATAAGCGAATTCTGCTGTTGGTAAGTAGTCCACCCAATCATCCTGGAGATAGGAAATAAAACAGCAGAGGTATTGCTCAAGAGTCTGATTAGTCCTTTCAGTCTGGCCATTGGTCTGCGGATGGAAGGCAGAAGACAAATTAATAGTAATCCCAAAGGTTTACAATTAGAGTTATTCATGTGACCAATCCGTTTCCCTATATCTGGGTTGCAGACCTTGGATGGGTGGTTGTGTAAGAGTAAATAATGGTTATTAATAATTAATTTCATGAGCAAAATCTACTGGTTGATTTAGAGAGAATTAAAATTGTGAATAATTTACCAATTTTTGGCAGCTTTGTGTATAATGTATGGGAAGAGACAATGAAAGTGGTTAAAAATTGAGGGAACTATATTCCCTTAATAGTAGATTGCACAAGACGAAAAATCTTTTGGGGTTCAAAAACTAGAAAACTAGAGTAATGACAAGACTCAAATAGCCATATAACAC
This sequence comes from Eleutherodactylus coqui, assembly GCF_035609145.1. Taxonomy (NCBI): domain Eukaryota; kingdom Metazoa; phylum Chordata; class Amphibia; order Anura; family Eleutherodactylidae; genus Eleutherodactylus; species Eleutherodactylus coqui. The sequence goes on along the minus strand of NC_089838.1, from coordinate 249,421,113 downwards.
AACAATTTATGTCAAGGATTTAGTTTAAAGAAAAAAATGGTATCTACAGTACTGGTAATTGCTTAAAGAGCTAAAACATATGGGGTTGGGAAAAAAAAAATAATTTTGCAGATTTAGATTGTTTGACATTTATTGTATTGAACAAGAATTGAAGAGGTGGCATTCGGAAGTTATGTTTTTTACCGAAGGGTTCCTTGAATTGTTAATCATGATCTCCGTAAAACAGTTGTTTGGGAAGTTACTATTGATGATCCATCCTCAGGATAGTTCATCAATAGTTTATTGGCAGGGCCTGCTGCTCAGGATCCCTACTGATCAGCTGGTCACTTGGGCTGCTATAACAGAACTAGAAGCAGACAGCACTGACCATAGTGCAGCAGTCTGGTTTGCATTGCAGGCTCAGCTCCTTTCGAATTCAACAGGAGATGCATCTGCAAAACCAACCTGGGATGCTGCACTACAGACAGAGCTGTCAGCTTCAGGCTCTGTCTGCAGTGACAGCTGGTCCTACATGAATTGATAGAGGAGATTACGATTGGTGGACCCTGATGGTCAACTATTGATGACCAATCCTGAGGATAGTAGTAAAGTCCCATTCAATATTTTTTAAGTCAAAATGGGAAAAAGATATTGGATTTTAACTGAAAAGAGTGTGAACAAAAGAATCTCAGATCGCTCTATGTTTTCCTTGCACTGTATATCAATTTTATTTGATCTCTAGAACCTATTATACACCTAGCAGGCTGAAAAAGATTTTTTTTAAAAGATGGGCTATAGAGGGAAAATTATCTCTATGAGCTGTAAGCAGGTGAAAAAGAATGTAGTGCATATTATGTGAAGATGCCCAAACTACATCCATATTGGAAGGAAGTATTAGTGAATTTACATACAGCATATAATGTAAAAATAGATACAATGTATACAGGATGTGTATATTTGAAGAACAGCAGATACTTTTTAAGTAAACAAACTTGGCAACTATATATGGCTAGAAAACAAATTCTGAGTTTGTGATTTTGAGGAAAACTTCCCAAAACTTCAGGCTGGATAGAAGCTCTGGACATAATCTTCTGCATAAGTAGCATGCCTGCCCTGCGTAGACCAAATGGCAAAATGTAAAGTTTTGAAAAGATGAAAACCCTTTATAGAAATTACTGGAGATCATTGAATGCTTATTGGTGTTTATGATATTATTCCCACCCCCCTCGGGAGTATTGGATGGGTGAGGTGGCAGGGATTGTAGGTGGGTTGTCTTATCTTGTGATATGAGTAAGATATTGATATATAGATGGTTGTTTAGATTTTATATAAGCAAAGTACAAAAAAATAAAGAGAAAAAAAGAAAGAAGGAGTTAATGGAGGTTCACCGTAGGATCACTAAATGGATGTCTGTACTCTCAAGGCAATACAATATTATTTTATTCAAGACAGTGCTTTGTAACAAATGCGAAGACTTGCATTACAGCCAAATAAAATCACCTTTGACTCATCTGTCCAGACATATCATAGCAGAAATTGAATTCTATACTCAGAAAATCATTATAGAAGACTTTGTCTCTACTTTGTAAAGGCAAGGAGGTGTTCAAAATACCCCCCCCCCCTCCCCTACACACACACTCACATGACTTCTGATTTCCTATGAACAAACCTACATCACATATCATTTAGCTAAATAGCCATATTGCATATATTACACCTATTTGCTGCATACCAACATCAAAATAGGGTTTTGATAGAATCTATGTACTGTATATCCAACGACAACTACAACTATTGAAAGTTATTATCAAGTGTTCTCTACCTAGTTTACCATACAGTAGTACATTTTTACTGTACGCCCTTTCAGTTTGACTTTCCCGAAACATATTGACAGCATCTTCCTTTTATAAACAGGCACCTAATAAATATCTATATTATTATAAGGAACTTCCTATATGGTATCTTGCAAGAACCTACATCATATTTAAGTGTATAAAAACTATTTCTACCACTTCCTATTTCACTCTAAAAATAACCTCATGTTGCCTGCAGAAATGCAATAATCCGGCATAAGCTGTTATAATTTATGTACTGTACATTAAGTAGAGAGAATCGCTTTTCAGAGTAGAGACTTGTTTATGAAGAATTCTGCATTACTGCTTAGTCATATTCTGTTATCTTTGCCACCTTAACTGCCTGCTGTTGCTACTGCCAGGTAGGCACAATTAAATAAGTATGACTCACTGTGTCAGATGGCAGATATTTTTGTACTTGTTATATTCTCCTCTTGATCTGCTTCAATATACTGTACAGTGTGATTTAAAGAGCTAATACCATAGCAAAAACTATAGAAATAAAAGATCCATCTATCACCTTACATCAGACAGGAATCAGAAGTTGGTCTTGCAATTATGCTGAATATTTTGAAGCCTCAGCTTATTTCCATTGCTGTGCAATTAGGAAATGCTACAATGTCTCTGCAGTATAACCTATCCAAAGCTAGCTTCCCTATAAAGTAAGTCAATGTCCCACCCTCTGATAGGTCTTGCAACTTGAGTAAGGATCTGGGGTGTAACTATAGGGAATGCGGTTGCACCTGGGTCCAGGAGCCTTAGGGCTCATGTCCACGGGCAAAATATGATTTAAGATCCGCAGCGGATCTCCCGCATGCGGATCCGCACCCCATAGGGATGCATTGACCACCCGCGGGTAGATAAATACCCGCGGATCGTCAATAAAAGGGATTTAAAAAAAAATGGAGCATGGAAAAATCTGGACCATGCTCCATTTTCGTGCGGGTCTCCCGCGGGGACGGCTCCCGCGGGCTTCTATTGAAGCCTATGGAAGCCGTCCGGATCCGCGGGAGACCTAAAATAGGAATTTAAAGTATTTACCATCCGTAGCGGACCGGGAAGGTCTCCTCTTCCTCACGGCCGCATCTTCCTTGCTTCGGCTCGGCGGATGTGCCCGGCGCATGCGCGCGGCACGTTGACGACGTGCCGGCGACGTGCCGCCGGCGTCAGAAATCCATCCGCCGGCCGAAAATGAAGATCCGGCCGTGAGGAACAGCTGACCTTCCCGGTCCGCTACGGATGGTAAATACTTTTAAATTGCTATTTTCGGCGCTCATCTCCGCGGGGCAGGAGGGACCCGCTGCAGATTCTCCATTGAGAATCTGCAGCGGATCTGATTTTCCCCGTGGACATGAGGCCTTAGGGGCCCAAAAAGGCCTCTCTTCTCCATATAGAGAGCCCATCACTATGCATAAAGCAATTATAGGTGGGGGCCCTGCTACAGATTTTGCATTGGGGCTCAGTAGCTTGAAGTTATACCATATATAGACAGCTGTTTGGGGGTACTTGCATCTCCCAAGTTTACAGTAGGAGTGTAGTTCCTGACTGAGGGTTGTGAGGAAGAGGTTAAAGGGGTTGTCTCGCGGAAGCAAGTGGGGTTATGTACTTCTGTATGGCCATATTAATGCACTTTGGTTAATGCACTGATTGGCTGGAATCGGCACACATGACGGGGCGGAGCTATGCGATGACGCGTAGAAGGGGGCGGAGCCAGAATGCCGCTGCTGCCGGACAGACCCGAAGGCAGAAGATCCTTCTGCGCAAGCGCGTCTAATCGGGCGATTAGATGCTGAAGTTAGACGGAGCCATGGAGAGAGGGACGCCAGCGCAGGGAAGGTAAGTGAATAACTTCTGTATGGCTCATATTTAATGCACGATGTATATTACAAAGTGCATTAATATGGCCATACAGAAGTGCATAACCCCACTTGCTTTCGTGAGACATATAAGGTCTTCCCTGAAAATCATCCCTAGCTGGTGAAAAAAAAAATTATATACTCACCTCTCTGCCGCTCAGGTGCTTCCTCCGGCTGGCTCCCTGGCACTGCTGTGAAGCTCTTTCAGCAGGCGGGGATTTAAAAACCCTCGCCTCCTGAAACGGTTGTGCTGATTGGCTGAGCGCTACCTGTGATTGGCTGAATGAATGACAGGCGAGAGCTGCCTGTGATTGGCTGAGCGCCCTTAGCCAATCAGAGCAGCTCTTTTAGCAGGCAGGGATTTTAATTCTCTGCCTGCTCAAAGAACTGCATTGCAGAGCCAGGGACAGTGCGGAGAAGGAGCGGCTGAGCCCTGGCAGCTGAAGGAAGTGAGTATGTTTTTTTAAATATTTTTACACTAGTTTGCCTTGTTTTTCAGGGAAGAGCTTATATATAAAACCCTTCCCTGAAAAACAATTATGTGGTTCCGGCAGACCATTGCCTTCAATGGAGCCACCGACAGCAGCCGTAGCTCCATTGAAGGCAATGCCTGCATTCCCTATGGTGTCCGCATGTCCTATCTTTTCAGGCACGCACCTGCAAAGTACAGACATGTGAACACACCATAGGGAATGTATTATATATAATAATGCACACGCTTTTGTGAAGCCACCCTTAGACACTATTATACACCAGTTTTAGTGGTCTTGGTGAACTTCCAGTTCAGTTTGAACTCATTCGGACCTTTTGCAGAAGTTAGTGAACCAACTGAACTGAACATTTCAAAGGTTTGTTCATCACTAGTATATTTATTTAGATCATGTAATTTCGCTGTGGCCTTCAATTGTGCTTATCGAGCATAGTATCATGATACCATTTAGCATGATAGACGTCAGGCACCCTCACACAATGGTCATTGACAACTGAATTTATGAGCATGCCAGATGATGATCCCAATTCTGCCTAAATCATTCTAGTAATGAGCTCGCCCTTGGGCTATTTGCAAAGAAGTATAGCACAGATTTGCCAATAAGAGCACTAATTGTTTTGTGTCCATCATTATTCCCAATGAAACCAGTGGAAGGGAAAACACAAGAAAATACTGGTCTTTGCCATGTCAAATACTGATTATGACTGTATTGCGCAGCCAAGAAATAAATAGCTACCCCAAAATATTTATTTTCATTATGAGAAGAATCCTTTTTTTATATTCTGATTAGGTCTATTAAATATGTATAATAAATGAATATAAATGCATTAAAATAGCTTCAACCGTGAGTTAAACTATTTGGAGAGCATTATAATGTGTCATAATGGCAGAGTTAAGAGTACTTAACACTTCATGATTAGCACGGAGATGATTTAAAACGTCTAAATAAAATGCATACACACAGAAAGGCAAATCAACAAGAAACAAACAAGAATTGGAATAGTTTTAGCATGCTGAGGTCTGTGCACTAGTTTTGCATTAATGTCTCATTTTTCAAGTAAATGGTGCATTGCAGAGCCTGAAATCCTGATACTACAGGTGTACATTCCTATTTTTCTGTTTCCATTTTTAGAATATAATGTATTTAAAAACAATACAAATCCCATACCGAAACTGCAGATTCTCTGACTCCGCAACTTGGGGCGCCTTGGAAACTCAAATGTATTTTAAAATCCTGCTTACTAATGGAGGAAAACAACAATTTAGATGCATTATACAGTATGGTAGAACTCAGCAGATAGTCTCCGGCATTCAATTGCAGTAATGGATTGTAATTCTGATTTCTGAAATTAGTCAGAAGTTCTACACTTCCTGTAAACCCTCGTCCATCTACTTTCTATTTACTTGTCGGGTAGAAGACGTCTAGTAACAGATGGGAGTTGTGCGCTTTAACTATGGTGGGAATAGTAAGCAAACATGAAAGGCACAAGTATTGTCACAGAGAGAGCCAGCATGAGCGGTGCCCTAGGCCTGTAAATCACCAGGCAGGGGACATGTCTAAACAATGCGGGGATCATGTAATTAAGGCTTTGTGTTAAATGAGGGGATGTCATTGTGCTGATAGAAGTGCAGCAAGCTCCATTAGCGGCACCCAGGCAATGACAGCAAATGAAAGATCACAGAAAACAATCACTACAAATTTATTTGCTACATTTTTTTATGGTACATTCATCATTGTCATTATTATTATTAATGCAATATTCTCTGGTTTATTATAAAACATGCATGGAATAAGCGCAGATCAGATTGCAGTTACAGAGGTTGGACAAAAATATGGAAACACCATATAAAATGCATGAAATTTTAATCACTAGGACTAAGCTGCCCTTTTGACCCCTGTTTAGCTAAGAGCTTTCCTGACAAATTTGTGTTTACTTCACCTCTTGCCCTGCTCTGGGTGGTTTTGAGAGCCAGTAGGTAACAGCAGCTGAGTGGCTCAACCCCTGACCAATGTAACCTTGTTGTTCGGGTAGATGTTCACTTCTGGCCGGCAGCATCTGTTTCATATTACCTCCATTTAACATGTCTTATTAGAATATGATTTATAATCCCATGTAACTTAAGGCATGCATTTCATACGGTGTTTCCATATTTTTGTCCATCCCCTGTACCTACGTATTCTCTAATACAGTTCTGTAAATGTTATTTTCTTTTAGTTGTAGATGAAGTTTATCTATCATTATGGTTGAGGATAAATCTGACCATAAACATATCTGTCAGCCCGAAAATATCTCCACTGAGATGTCATTTGGGGAAACAAAACCAGCTACTTCAAAACACAATCAGCTCAGGGATGTGCTGCTGATAATGATGAAAGGATACAGAAGATGAACAATCATATTAAAGATCGTTTCTCAATCATACAGATTGAATTGGGCTCTGTGAAGGCCCTTTAACTGAGCGATGATATTTTCAATCAGTGTTCGCTATCTGGCTCAAATTGAGCTGTTACACACCGATAGTAGTGGGGTCTGCCAACATTAATTTAACCCCTTCACGACCAATGACGTACCGGTACGTCATGGAGCGTCGGGGTATGTATGAAGAGAGGTTGCGATGCAACCTCTCTTCATACAGTGCGGGCGTCAGCTGTTTATAACAGCTGACACCCGCGGGCAATAGCTGCGAGTGGCCGCGCGGCCGATCGCAGCTATTAACCATTTAAAAGCCGCTGCCAATTCTGACAGCGGCATTTAAATCCACCGAACGATGTTCGTGGCCCCACACGGCCCCCACAGTGAGGTCGGGGGAACCGTGCAGGTGTCATGGCAGCCGTGGGTCTAATAAAAGGCCCCAGGGCTGCCTTAACAGACTGCCTAACAAAAATATGTATTTGGTATCGCCGCGTCCGTAAAAGTCCGAACTATCAAAGTAGTGCATTATTTTTCCTGCACGATGAACGTCGTCCGAAAAAAAAAAAGAACGTCAGAAATGCACTTTTTTAGTTACCCTGTCTCCCAGAAAAAACGCAATAAAAAGCGATCAAAAAGTCATATGTATTCCAAATTGGTACTATCAGAAACTACAGGACATCTTGCAAAAAATGAGCCCTCGCACAACTACGTCGACAGAAAAGTAAAAAAGTTATTGCGCGCACAAAATGACGGCAGAAAATAATTGAAAAAAATTAAATGTCTTTGAAAAAAAAAAAAGAGGAGTATAGTAAAAAAAACCTATACAAGTTTGGTATCGTAGTAATCGTACTGACCCATAGAATAAAGTTATCATGTCGTTTTTGTTGCCGTTTGTGCGCCGTAGAAATAAGACGCACTAAATGATGGCGAAATGTCGGGGTTTTTTTCATTTTACCCCACTTGGATTTTTTCAAAGTTTTTCAGTACATTATATAGTACTTTAAATCGCAGCATTGAAAAATACAACTCGTCCTGCAAAAAACAAGCCCTCATACAGCGACGTTGATGGATAAATAAAGGAGTTACGATTTTTTTAAAGGGGGGAGAAAAAAACGAAAATGGAAAAAGGGTCGCGTCATTAAGGGGTTAATGGGTTTGGATAACTTAAATGATGTTCCAGTTTCAGTATATGCATGCTATACTTTGCATAATGAAAAGCGGGATGATTTTTCTATCTGCACTTTCCAATTTCTACATCAATTCCTCGCTGTGTTTCGAGATCTATGCTTACTGTTATTCAATAGAAACCAGTATAGAAACACGAATTCTGGATTCTATTATATTCCAATGCTATTACCTAGAGTCAGAAGTTCAGGAAAAATAAAGTGACAGGAGATCATGCATAAGGCATGAGTTGCCCCAAGTGAAAACTAAGCAGTTTGTCCGTATTTTGTCACTTTACCACACGCCTTTTTGTAAAGATTTTAGGTCAGATGGATCACGGATATTTTTCTATGATGCTGCTATTTTGAGCAGTTCTGACAACCATGTTATATTCCCTCTATTCCCAATGGTAAATTTAGTTAGAAAATCTGATCACTTCTGTCTGCAGATTTACTTGAGTATTATTGGTATCAATTAATCCATCTCTCCAGCTGTATCCTTCTTTCCTCACTGAATATTGACCTTGTGACTGATTATTACACTTTATATACTACTGAAAAAACTACAAACTTAGTTAAGACTGGGGAAATGCTAGTGAGTTCTTAAATTCGCATTGCTAAAATTAGTACACTAATGAGTGATGGAAAAATAAAAAAATCAGTTAGACACTTTAGAAAATAGGGTGATATGAAAAAAAGCAGTCGTAACTACATTTTTGTAGCGGATTCAGGCACTAATGTGGAGCCTCGGGTGTAACAGCCGCAGGTCAGGAGAGACGTCAGAGAAGAGGCCAGGAGTCAGCAATGGGAGGTCTTGGTTTGCAGTACAGATGAATGAAGCAGGTAGCGTAGTCAGAAGGGAAGCCAGAAGTCAGCAATGTGATGTCTCAGTTTGCAGTACAGATGGATGAGGTGGGTAGCAAAGTCAGAAACAAAGCCAGGGGTCAGCAATGGGAGGTCTCAGTTTGCAATACAGATCGATGAGGCAGGTAGCGTAGTCAGAAGGGAAGCCAGAAGTTGGTCTTTTAGCAACAGCAGAGGAACAGACAGACGTGGAGCTTGACGAATGCTGTGGAGCAGAATAATCACGTAAGGAAAGAGTGTCAAGGCGAGACTTTTATAGAAAGTCCTAATCAGGAACAGGTGGAGCTAGAACAGGGTCTGGATAGGAGTATCTGGCTCAATAGGGAGAGCCACTGACTAGAGCACAGGAGGTCGTGGGTTCAAGCCCTGACAATTTTACTGAATAACGTGCAACAATTATACAGTTCATGGTAGCATGGTAAAACAGTTTTTTGTTCTGAAATCAGTATCTGCAATGGTGGAAAAACTTTTGAGGAAAAAAAATAGCATAGCATAGTTGATGTTACAAACCATCTGGCATGTTCACACGGAGTTTGATTTTACAGATTCACATCATCTGCCACATAATCTCCAGCAGAAGCTGAATTCTGCTGTGGATTTCCTTGTGGATTCACACATGGATTTAGCCCTATTCAGTGAGGTAAATCTACATGCCACCACGGGTCATAATTTGACACAACACTTTTTTTACCACACCGTATAAAAATCTGCAGCTTATGATCTACAGTTAGGATTCACATTTAAGTCAATAGGATGGTAAAATAATGCAGGTTCTGACATGGATTCCGCTTAGGAATCAGTGCAAAAATAGGCTGTGTGAAAATAGGTATTAGTATTTTTGTCTCATATGTCAGCTGCATGTAGTATTTTTTAACTCTGACAGTTTTTCATGAGTTCAACTTCAGAAGGTGCGCTACTATTTGCTCTGCTGTAACCCCACACACAGTCAGGCCTCAGTCACACAGGCGTTTTTTGCCGCGATTTGCGGATCGCATGATGGATGCGCATCCGCAAATGGCGTGACCGGGGCCGAAAAATCGCCCAAAAAATCTGCTCCTAGCCGCGTTTCATTAGAAACGGGCCGGAGCAGTGCAGCGCTGTCCAGCGCATTGAATTCAATGGAGCCGGCAATACAGCCGGCTCCATTGAAAGCAATGGGCTGTGGGCGATCTCAGGATGAATTTTCAGGAAGGGCTTAAAAATATAAGCCCTTCCCTGAAAATCATCCAAAACTGTGTAAAAAGTAAAAAAAAATATATACTCACCTTGTCCAGGCAGACGGAGTTCAGCCGCGGCCGGCCGGCAGTTCTCCTGAACTGCTGTGAGTAGTATTCAGCAGCCGGGGATTTAAAATCCCCGCCTGCTGAATGAGCTGCCTCTGATTGGTCACAGCCCTCACCAATCAGAGGCAGCTCTCACTCACCCATTCATGAATGGGTGAGTGAGTGCTGCCTCTGATTGGCTCAGCGCAGGGACCAATCAGAGGCAGCTCTCAGCTGAATGACAGCTCAGGAGAACTGCCGGCCGGCCGCGGCTGAACTCCGTCTGCCTGGACAAGGTGAGCATATATATTTTTTTTACTTTTTACACAGTTTTGGATGATTTTCAGGGAAGGGCTTATATTTTTAAGCCCTTCCCGAAAATTCATCCCGCGCTCGCTAGCAGCCCATTGCTTTCAATGGAGCCGGCTGTATTGCCGGCTCCATTGAATTCAATGGGCAAACATCATTCTTCTCTGCCACAGCTGTTACAGCTGTGGCAGAGGAGAATGATTTGTCTAGTATATGTTCTCAATGGGGTCGGCGCTGCTGCTGCCGGCCCCATTGAGCGCATATAGAGAAGAGCAGGGATCGCAGATCGCAGATCGCAGATAGGTGCGATCTGCGATTTCTGTTCTATAATTAATCGGAAGAGCGCATAAAAAGCGTTCATGTGTCCGATACCATTGCAAAGCAATGGTTCTATAAAATCGCCGGACGCGTGCGCAAATCGCGCAAAAAATCGCCCGTCTGACCGAGGCCTAACACTGTACCTTGCCCCGACCTGTATTTCTTGTGTCTGTTTCTAATGAACTAGCAGAGCATTCTGGTCAGTGTTCTAGAAGACCCTCTAATGCTCCTGTACTGGGATTAATTAATTATTGACTCATGAAACATGAGAACTGGCAGCCAACCTGCAGATACACCCCACCCCCACCTTACAGCCACAGCAGCAAAGCATTTAGAACCTCATTTAGACAAGCTTATGAAAACATGTCCGTAATACAGATCCATATTACAGACGTGTTCCAGATGACTTTACAATCATATGTCATCAGTATTTATATCAGTATTTGCCTGCATATTTTTTTCTAATTGTCAAATACTGATCAGCATTTGCCCAATAGAAAAAAATATTAATATGGAGGCGAAAATGTAAAAAAATAGGTCATGTTTAGAGATGAGCGAACGTACTCGTAACGAGTACTTACGCACCCGAGTACCGCCATTTTCGAGTACTTCAGTACTCGGGCGTAAAGATTTGGGGGGCGCCGGGGGGCGGGGAGAGGCGCTGCGGTGCGGGGGGGAGCAGCGGGGAACAGGGGGGAGCCCTCTCTCTCTCCCTCTCCCCCACACTCCCCACTGCTACCCCCCGTGCCGCCACGGCGCCTACCGAATCTTTACGCCCGAGTACTGCAGTACTCGAAAATGGCGGTACTCGGGTGCGTAAGTACTCGTTACGAGTACGTTCGCTCATCTCTAGTCATGTTGCATTTTGAAAAAAAATGGTCATCAAAAAATACAGCCATGTGAATAGAGACATTGATTTATATTAGCTCTCCCCCGCCCTCTCCATGCACTTAACACAGTGGTTGTTCAGTACTGAACGGCTGCTGTTTACACTCATCGTTCAGGATTTTATGCAGCCTAAACAATGAGCAATGATCCTGAATGATGATCATTCAGTGTAAACAGCAGTCATTCAGTACTGAACGGCCGCTGTGTTAAGTGAATGGAGAGGGGTGTGTGTGGGGGAAGGGGGGGGGGGGCAAGAAGTAAAAATCTCCTCCAGCCATCCCGGCCCCCTGCTGGCCGCTCTGAGAGCGAGCTGGCAATACTCGCTCCTGTGCAGAAGCACGGGAGCGATTACACACAGGGACAAGTGTTGGGCATTGTTTGCCTGACATTCGTCCCGTGTATATGAGCCTAAGAAATGCCAATAAGACTGAAAATTCTATAGATTTTCATGCGAAATTGTTGTTATTGTTTTTCAATGAGTGCAGAGAGTTTGACGAGTTACAGACAATGCAATAGCAGGAATAGGGGAATCTATAAATGGAGAAAAGGGAAATTTCTTTAATAAGATACTGTATGTTACAGAGTTTCTTTTTGCATACACTATTGATATATGAAACAAAGACAGAGAGTAAGTGTGCATAAAACTCCTCAATAGTAGTGAGTATCATGGTAAACACTGTCATGTTTGACCTAATACACAATTAAAGGGGATTAGTCTCTTTTTAAATGTTAGATAATCAGTGATGTCACTAATGGATAAAATTATATGCCTGATCGTGGGGTCATGACCACTGAATTTAATTGATGCTGGAGAAGTCTGCAGGTCTTTTGATCTTCTTCTGGGCTATTTTATGATTTACTGGGTGATTATTGGCTGTGCTATAGAAGTAATTTAGTCAATCAATTCTCAAGAAGATTTAGCACTGTTCCATGATTTCTTCATGTTGGGATGATGACTCTACTGTGATTTTGTAAAATTGACTTTGCAACATTTCAAGAAATGTATATTTACCAAGAATTTGTTCGCTTCTAGAATTTCATTTCACCATTGTTTTTATAGAACCATGTACTGACTATTGTTCTATCATAAAGGTAAATGTAGATGGGCTGCACTCAAGTATAAAACGACGAGGTGCTTGTGGAGGATGCTGGTCCCAATTCAAGTATAGAATGTAATCACAGTACACTCTTCTTGGCTTGATGTTATGTTTTATTATCATGTGACCTTAACAAGACACTTATATGTTGAGAGCCATAAATTGACGTTTTGGTCAACCTTTTTCTATTCATCAAAGAGTGGTGGCTGTTGCTGGTATGGAAAGAGGCTCATATAGTGCTCAGGTAGAGGATAGGTGCTGTCATAATCATAATGAACTGTACAATAAAAATAACATGGTGGACACCGTAAAAATAAATCCCAAAAAACAATGGTGAAATTGTTTTTTTTCTCTGATGTCCCATAGCAAAAAAAATTACTAAAAGTTATTCAATATTTTATATGTACCCGAAACTGGTTCTTATAAAAACTAGAGCTCGTCCAAGGTGTCATGATAAAATAAAAAAGTTATGATCACTGGAACACAAAAAGGGAAAATAATTTACTGGTTCTGAAGGCTAAAATAAGCTATTTCACTAAGGAATTAAAAATATACCTAAAAGGGTTGTACCAGAATGTCAAGTTATCCCTTATCCACAGGATAGAACATATCTTGTTCACTGGTGTGTTTCACCACTGAGAACCTGTTGATCTTGAGTAGGGATCTCCCGTGTTCTGCTCTTCTGTCATGTGCGGTCAGTGCTCCATTTATTTCAATTCGGGTGATGGAAATACCCAAACAAGTGCCACACAGATATCTCAGCACTCCTATTGAAAGAGCAGTAACCACGTAGTAAGGAGGACGAGTGGCATGAGACCCCTGTTTTTGAGATTAGCTGGCGGTCTCAGCAGTAAGACCCCACTGATCAACAAGTTATACCCTATCCACAGAGAAAGGAATAATTTGAAATTCTGGCATAACCCTTTTAAGGCAACTGAGTTTTGTGCCAAATATATTTACATGAGACAAAAATTCCAAATCTACAATAAAAAGTTACATTTTTAGAAGGGTTTTCCCAATTTTAATGTGGCTGTTAAGGCTCAGTCAGACAGGCATTTATTCGCACGTAAAAAAGATCACAATGCGCGCGTAAAAAAAGCGTGCCCATGTACATTGCCACCCATATGTTCTATCTTTTGTAGGTGCGAATTTTATGTAAAAATCCAACATGTGACCACTGCCATTAAAAAGCATTGGTTCATTAAAGATGCGGATCGCAAACACAAGTAACATGCGCACATAAAAACGCCCGTCTGAGGCCTAAGGGAGTTAAAACATCACAGAGTAAGACAAATATATGTCATCCTTCAGTGCACACCTATATATTCTTATTTAGTGTTATTCATCTTGATCAGCCAGGCATTAAAAATTGTCCCAAATTTACAAAATATATTCAACTCACAGCAAATTATTCCCAGTAAATATCCTTCTGTGGAGACCTTCCGCCTATTTGTACCCCTGTAACAAAAACCAACATTCCTGATTTCTGCTGCTAAGCTCCTAATCCTGCTTATGTGGTGCAGATCTGAGGCACCAAGACTAGAAATGAGCGAGCGTACTCGCTTAGGCAAACTACTCGAGCGAGTAGTGCCTTATGCGAGTACCTGCCCGCTCATCTCTAAAGATTCGGGTGCCGCCGGGGGGCGGGGGAGAGCAGGGAGGAACGGGGGGGGGGGGGGGAGATCTCACTCTCACCCCCCTGCTCACTCCCGCAACTCACCGCTCTCCCCCGCCGGCACCTGAATCTTTAGAGACGAGCGGGCAGGTACTCGCATAAGGCACTACTCGCTCGAGTAGTTTGCCTTAGCGAGTACACTCGCTCATCTCTATACAAGACACAAATTTTTAAGCATTTGGAAACCTTTTTACGAATACATCACTTCCAACAATTTTTAGCTTGGGTCCATGAACTTCACCCCAAGCGCTCTACTACGTCATAAATCCCCCCACATACCCTACTCCCCTAATGCTTCTAAAAATCCGTCCTCAGGTGAAACCTCGAATATGTTTGGAGAATTCAGATAATTTTCTCATTTACCACATAACAGCGACGGAATCTTTTAGACACAATTGCCTTAATCAGTTACCTTATTACCTTGTTTGTTTTGTGTTTTAGTTTTCTGTTTTGTTTGTTTTAAATCCAAAATACTATTATTGCAGGAAAGTAATGACCTCTTCTATATTTAAACATTACAAATCTAATTGGAACTTTATGTTAACAAGTAATTAAATTTATAAGTTCAGTTAGGAACCTGTGTGTTCCTGCCTCTTCCAAGTCTTTCAACCTGAATTAATATTAATGTAACCTGCATTTTCATTCTGTGATATACTCAATTAAATAAGATTTAAAAAAAAAATTGTCACACATTTGAATGCACTAATGCCCAACCATTTCTTTCTTCCAAAGAGGAAAACGAGAGTGTGTCTGTGTGCGTGGCCAGCACTCCACAGGCAATGTGTATTCAGAGGGATCTGAAAACAGAGGTGCCAGCTCATGATGTTCGCTGTAACATAGGGTCCCCCCAGGAGGAGAAGGATGATGAAGAGGAGGTGGAAGGAGATGAAGTACTCAATCTAATATGGAGAGGCAGGGGGAGTCATCCTAGCAGCTTGCAGGGGGATGAGGAAGAGGGGGACATTGCGGTGCAGTACTCTTCCAAGTCAATGCGTAGGGTGTCCTAGAAAAACAAAAGGACAGTGCCATCATCCTCAGGTACTTCTAGTACCTCTCAGTACTTCTCAGCTGAAGCAACATCAGGCCCACAGTTAGGTCTGCTCACAGGACTTGTGCAACCTTGCCATTCTTTGAAACCACACATGATTACTTTGGACTACAGAAGAGTAGTCATCTGTAGGATCTGCAGTTAGCATTTAAAATGTGGCAAGAATGTAAGCAACCTCCACACAGCACATATGAACAGTCACATGAACTCCCACCACCCGCTGCCTTGGAAAGCCCACTTGAGTTAGAGCCAAAAGAATCTGCCTCATCTTGCTCCCTTTTCAGCTGCTGCAGCTGTCTCTTCCTTAATCTACATCCCTTTTTCATGCAGTAGCCTCTGAACGCAGAGAGATAGTTTTCTGTACGGGCAGTAGCACACCTATTTCAGGCCTCCTCTCCACAATTGTCGATCAGGCTGCAGGCTTCAGAGCCAGCAGTGGAAAATGTAGAGCAGAAATTGGACCACCACCATCACCCCTATCTTCAATGACATTGACATCTACCCCATATTCCAGCATGTCCCAGGTCAGCAGCCAGCCTTCCATCCCCCAGCTATAAGAACTAAAAAATAAATACCACCCTAACCATCCATGAGCACAGGGCCTGAACACAAGCATTGTACAGCTTTTTGCACTGAAAATGCTGCCCTTCGGACTAGTGGACACAGACACTTTCCACAACGTGATGCTTTGTACTAACCCACAATACTAGATGCTCAGTCACCATTTCTTTGCCCAAACAGCCATCCATACCCTGTACCGCCATATGAGAGAGAACATGTTCCTGCCATTGAAGAACGCTGTTAGTGGAAGGATGCACCTCACCATGGACACATGGTCTAGCAAAAGGATAACCAGGGGCATTACATATCCTTTGCAGCACACTGGGTCAATATCCTGCAGCCAGGGCATGAAGCCAAAACTGGAACCCCCAAGAGTGGTTGGACATTTATCCTTGTCTATCCTCTCCTCATCCCCCACCTACTCCTTCTTCGCTTCCTTTACCTCCTCATACCTCTGACCTCCATACAGCAATGCACATGGTAAACTCCAAAATGCTGTCCTAAATCTCATATGTCTAAAGGAGTGCAGACACAGATGAAGAGCTGTTGATGGCTCTGCAAGCCCAGGTTGACATGTGGATAACCCTGCACAATCTGAAGCCTTGCAAGTTTGTGTGGGACAATGGGGCCAACTTGCTTGCAACCCTTCACCTCGGCATTCTCACACATGTGCCTTGCGTGGCCCATGTGATGAATCTGGTAGTGCACTAATTCTTAAACAATTACCCAGGTTTGCATTCAGTGCTAGAAAAGGCCAGGAAGCTGTGCTTATACTTTTGGCGTACACACCCAGCTGCCTCTAGTCTGGTGGAAGTGCTGCAACAGTTCGAGCTACCACCCAATCGTCTCAACTGTGATGTGCCTGCATAGTGAAATTTCATATTGCATATGTTGCAGAAGCTAAGCCAGCAGCACAAAGTGGTCACATAGTACCAGATAGGGTAGTACCGTGATGATGCACTGATCAGTATGACCACCCCTGTTGTTTTCCAGTTGGAAGAAATGCTGCAGGACCTCTGAGAAAATGACATGTTGTTGTCACAGAAGGAGGAAGGGATCGCAATCTCCCAAGTGTCTGGCTCATCTGCCATTACTCAACACCACAGCAAGGGTGGCTTTGAGCAAGTAAGAGGGGCATTATCTCCAACACATTTCTCCACCCATGGGAAAAATATGGAGGATGAGAAAGAGGAAGGTGATAATATAAGACCAGAGGCAGGGGAGGGGGCTGTGCAATGTTCCTTCCATCCTTCACTAACCATAGCTATACTTTGTGGATGACAGCACCAGCCGGAGGACACTCTTGTGGCTGACCCCAAACAATATAAGCCATCACCCTTAGGCACGTTGAAGAATATGAATGCTTTTATACTGCACTGCTTGCAGAAGGGCCGTTGTATGGCCCACACTAAAACATCAGATCATTACTGAGTGGCCACCCTCCTTAATCCCTGCTACAAGGCCAAAATGACAAATCTCATTCTGGAAGTGGAGAGCGACCCAAAAATGTAGCACTATCAGAAGAAACTATTAAGCTGCTTGAACACAGCATTTCCTCAAGGATGTGGGAATGGACCCACAATGGATCACAGCTCTGTGGCTCATGGTGGATAAGCAGGAAGCCGCTGCAGCAGCAGCACCAAAACCAGTGCCATGGTGTGATATAGTTTTTTTCAGCCCATCACAGCCTGCAGTAATAGCACAATGTAGGATTCAAAGTCACAGGCAGCATTTATCCAAGATGGTCCAAAAGTATGTCAGCTCCCACATGGATGTACTCAGACATGTCTTTGGCTCCTTTGACTTCTGGGTGTCTAAGCTGGACAAGTGACCAGAACTTGCATAACCTGCTTTAGAGGTGCTTGTCTACCTCGCTGCCAGTGTGCTATCAGAAAGGGTGTTCAGCCTTGTGCTACAATTGACCCTCACACCACTGTACACTATTTTCACGAATTTGTTAGAGGATCACAGTGCTTCCCAGATGTTTGGCTGTATTCACATGTGATTTGGGGGCTTTGGCTGCAATGGGGAACCCCTGAAATGCAAATTACTGAACCCAATTTGTATTCCCATTGTTTTTAATTGGAGTCAGAATTCAATGTCCTGATTCAAGACAATTTTCATGAAATCAACCAGATACTGACACAGACTGATTATTCCACTAATCGCTTATCACTATTCTTATTTACTGAAAATTCTTATGATACTCTTTGCTTTTAATGAACATGTACAGGATTCAGGATGCCATGAGAGCCTAAATACATTTATTAACAGTTGATTAAGAAAATGTTAATTTGTACTCTGCAAGCTTATTAAACCTGCAACAGATTGTCATCATGCAGGCATGTGGATGCCAAGTACATATATTTTTCCTTCCCTCCGGGGAATAGGCTCTGCTACACTGGAAGAGACATAGTGCAGCATGGAAATTAACAGCTACAGTTTATAGAAAGGAGATTTCTTAAATCAGAGCTGGACAGGTTGTTTTTATCAGAACAACGTGTTCTAAAGTGACCTTGCTTGTTCCAAGTCATCATGGGTTGATATGAATCACCTGATTTAGGAATAATATGAAGAAAAAAACAGAAGAACACTTTGAAGTGTTCTGTTTTTGTACAGGAAGCACATTTTGATGTTGTTAATATGGAATATTACTCAAATACACAGGCTTGCAGCTCTTAGCATTTTACCTATTATAACCAAATATGATTACATTGATTACGACTAGTGTTGCTCGTCCTGATAGGCCGGGTGATAAACTCAAGGTGGTTTTCAAAGAATCGGATCGGGTCAATCTGATCCAATTTTTGGTGAAAATCGTGGAAAAATTTGGCCAGTCAACAGTAGTGTTGAGAAACCCCCCCTCAAAAAGTCTTCCTCCACTGCACAGTGGTAAGCACTGTTGCCTTGTAGTCTTCAGATCCTAGGTTCAAATCTTCCCAAGGATAATATCTGCCTTGGTTTCTCCTTTATATTAATTATGATCATCTTTCTAGGGGCTCACAATCTATATTCACTCCATGCAGATGTTTTCCTTGGCTTGATTTGAGCCTGGGACCCCAGTGCTGCAATGCAACAGCACTAACCACTGAGCCATTGTGCTTTTCCTTACTCCTCCTATGTAATATGAATTATAGAATGGTAGAGTTGGAAGGAACCTCCAGGGTCATCGGGTCCAACCCCCTGCTCAATGCAGGATCACTAAATCATTCCAGACAGATGTCTGTCCAGCCTCTGTTGGAAGACTTCCATTGAAGGAGAACTCACTACCTCTCTAGTGTTAGATATCCCTCCTAGCTTTGTGTCGTTGGCAAATTTGATCAGGTTCCCCTCAATTCCCTCCTTCATATAATTTGTAAAAATGTGAACAACACTGGGCCAGGAAAATGACCGTGGTAGAACTTGATGCTGCAATCTTCTGGTCTGGAGTCAGACGCCTTATCCATTAGGCCACACAGCCCTTTTTGTTAGGCCGTGTGCTATATAAAAGGAAGCTAAGAAGGAGAATGATTATTTATTATATTGTTACATTAGAGACATTTTGGAAGTCAAATTAGTGAACCTGATGTTTACTTACTATGGATAGGGGATAACTTGCAATCTTTGTACAACCTTTTAATCACAGGTAAGATCTACATAAGTTTGAAATTCTTTGGTTTCCAGTAGCCTTCTGCTCTAACACTGTGCAAACAGTTAATTACTCATAGTTCCTGCTGCATCCATTATACATCTGTCCCAGGTTGCCAGCCACGTCAGAGGATTGATACCGGGGTGACATCATAGTGTCAGACACGGCCCATGTGATCCTCATGCTGGCGCATTCTCAGTTCATTTTGGTGCTAGATGCTGATGGAGACTCTTCTCTGTTGGTGTGTGTATTAATTGGTCAGCTGAGAGATATATATCCCAGCCAGCCACTCAGCTTTAGTTTGGACACATTTACTGTCTCCTCCTCACAAAGAACGCTGGTTATACTATTATACTGCAGGTGTTTCTGGTCAAGTTGGTGACTGCTAGGGAACTGACAAATTAAGTATCATAAATTTTGTCTTAAGCTACATAATTATTATTATGCCTTAAAGAAGTTTAGTTCAATAAATGGTTATGAGAAACAGTTGGAATGCTTGCAGAAAATATGCACATCACACACAAGACTACGGCCTTATTAAGAATGCAGTTTTGTCTTTGTTCCTTATCTAATGAGAGCAGAAAGAAGTTGTAACATAAAATAAGAAATACTGGATCTTGGACAATGGTAACAGCCTCTGCCTATAGAGGGATGACTTGTCTTCAGCATATGATCTTTCTATTCTACAGAAGAAGAATCAGTTCAAACCAGCTCTATTGCAACACACCGTAATACATATGTCTATTAATATAACAGATGCCAGATAACATGAAAGCCTTGAGGTGAAACATTTACTGAGAACAAGCAAAATAGCATGTGCATGGGTTAATGATTATTGGTTATATGCTAATAGTTTAAAAGCTAAATAGATTAATACGAATACAAGTGGCAACTTGTTGTATGTAATACTTCTAGCATTCTTATTAGAGATGAGAGAACCCCCCCTAATGCTTGGGTCCGCATTATTCGAGTCAAGCTTTTCGTAAAATTCGAGAGCTCTACTCGAGTAACGAACCCCATTGACTACAATGGGAGACTCGAGCATTTTTGTATGTGGGTGGCCGGATCCTGAGCTTTTTTTTTCTTCTTGGTTTTGGTTCTCTCTCTCTCTCTCTCCCTTCCTGCCTGACAAAAAATTTGCCAATGACGTGCTGCATCGCGGGGGGAGGGGCCGAAACAGGCACGTCACAGCGGGGAGGAGCCAAAAACTGGGGCGGGGTTGAACACGGCTTGATGCTCGTTCGAGTAACGAGCACCATCGAGTACGCTAATACTCAAATGAGCATCAAGCTCGGCAGAGTAGGTTCGCTCAACTCTAATTCTTATGATTGGCCCTATATAGGAGGATGTTTGTCCTCAAAATAATATATGAATGGACACCTAAATACAATAACAGTAGACTCAGCTTATTGTACACCTTTTATGATGTGTTACATATGTTGATTTCTCCGAGCTCATACCAACCACACCTAATATAGCACCCAAGTATATCCAATAGCACAGTTGCACTAACATGACTATGCTCCAGTCCAGCATTTCAGAAACACCTAAGTCTGTTTGGCTACTAGTGTAATCTGGGGTATTGTTACATCTTATCCCTTGAACAAGTGTGCTACATGCACTTGTGTAACATCTAGTTTTTATGTGTTCGCGTGACACCTAGCTTTTCACGTATTCATATAACATCTATTATAGCCATATTCCCTGTTTCCAACTAGGGAAAGTCATGGTCATCCAAGAATCCTGATGTGGGGTTACCCTCATCGAGGTGAGTGCTCTGCTTTTAGGTAGAGTCTCCTAACATTAGTAAGTTAGGGTCAGATTTCCCATTTCTCCACTTTTTGGTTTTGTTATAGAATATCCATGTTAGCACTTTATGTGTATATTCATCCTTTAAGGATATAACATTACCTGTAGTAGTGTCTTGCATCTAACTCCGACCAAACTACTCCCCAAGGGGACCAAATAGCTTCAAGGGCTTCAACTTTGTCGTGTGTAAGCGCTGTCAAGTATTCCACATTTTGGACATTCCATATTCTGGAGTATAGTTCCATACCAGAAGGTGAGGAGGTTGCCTTCCAGTTCTTTGCAATAAGACATCTAGCAGCTGTCAAAATATGAGTGAGCAGCCTGGCAGATGATTTTTTTTAACCAATTTTAAAGGGATGTATATTTGGTAGGAACAACACAGGATCTAATGGGAAGTCAATAATAAGGATCTGCACTGACAGAGCTCTCACCTCAGCCCAAAATGACCCCATCATAGTGCAAATCTAGTATATGCGAGAATGAAGAGTACTCTTATGCGCCTCCCATTTCCAACAGACATCAGCAACTGAGGAATTAAGAACATGTAAAAGGTATGATACCAGGACATCAAGGGCTTACATTAATTATCTTTTAAATTGCACAAATGTATGACTCAGAGGCTTGTTTCTATTCTCTGCCCTGGATGGGAATGTAGTAAATCTTAAGGAAACTGAGCTTGAATTTATTATGTCTGTTAGAGTTTACAATCTAAAGAATTTGACAGGTGTGACACACATGGAACAAAATCTTTATTTCTCCGATAGACCAGTCACTTGTACCAGTTATGTACAGAATATAAATAAAGCTTCATGAACCTGTTACCCTGACAGTATCTGTACTGAGTTGGGTGAAGAGGAATAGAAAACCAGGTCAGTCTCTAAATGACACTATATGTGGGTTATGGGATTAAGCTAGCATTTTGTGCTTATATGCCAAACATCCTTATAGAGATGAAGTTTCAAGGTACTATTAAATAATCATTAACATTTTAACAAAGATGTGCTTATCCACTAGCTAAAATGATAATTAACAAAGGTACAAATTATCTATTTACCTAAAATTACATTTTGTGATGAAAAATACCTTTAAAATGCTTGCCACTAGGGATCTGCCTTCCATCTTATTTGCTGTCCACATGAAGGTGGCTACTGGATTTAATGGTGGGTGATTTACTGTTCTTCAAATACTGGAATCACATGTATACTGCTCAGTATTGCTATACATTGTTCTCCATGATACAATTGTATGTATGTATGTCACAGAGAGCACAATAAAACGTTTTCTCCCTGTGAAGTGTATAGAAAATTGCACAGCAGCAGTTTCCACCCACCAGCTCAAAGATAACTGAAAATTAGATATATGTAAGATGCACCAATGATCACTTCGGAAGGGGGTTAAAAGATATTTCCTTTACCAATGTTTCACTGGAATCATACAGTTGTGCAACAAGCACAACCATGCAGGATTTTTGAGATAAAATTACAAGTAAACAGACAAGTCCATATATTCATCTCTTTGCATCTCTTCAAATTAACTCTTTGTCAGGGCTTGTCTCCAAAGTTCATGCTGTCTTAGCATAGTACCCGATTCTCCTATGACAGGTTTGTTCTAAGTCGGAACTGTCTCTCCAATCTGCAGCTGTCTTCACTCCAATCTGGCTGTACTGTTCTGTAACCAGCTGATACACTGCACCACTGCACGATCTTGACACTCAACACTTTGCTCAACACACAGTAGCAGGTATGGGCTGTATGAGTTGTGCTTCTACACATAAGGGTTTTGCAGTGATCTCTACCGCTAGCCTTCTGCTTGCCCACTATACTGTTTCACTGCACTGGAAGGACTTTCTCTACCTATCCCAGCAAGCACCTTTCCTTCCAGAACAGCGGCTTGCTCTCTCAACTGCATATAGAGCCCTTTTGACTCTCTCTTATGGTAAATGCTTGTTACATATACAGCCTGCAGAAGAGAAAAATAGTTAAAAAAGCAGGATGCAAGTCATATAATGGCCAAAAATAGTTTTATTTCTCACACACAGAAACTTATTCTAAAAAATCACCTGAAAAGGTAAGTACACATTTGAGCTATGCCTATTATGTGAGAGGCTAATATTCCAAGACAAAGCATGCTATGGGATGCGTGCAGCACAGAAGGAGTCCTGAAGATGGAAGTAAAAGAATTTAATGATGAGAATAATAGTTAACAAAAATAAATAATACATAATATACTATGCACTCCTATCAGAATACCAGAAGTAGCCATAAAATGAGATGCGTTATAATAAAAACATTAATAAATGTTTTATAAGACAGCATCACACATAAAACCTGTTTGCATATATCTGGCCAGCATGAGTCGATTTAACTTTTTTAATCATACTGAAATAGGCATTTAGCTGTTCTTTTTAATAAAAGGGGATAATCCGAAAGCCATATATTATTTTTACAATAGGAGTCAATGACGTTTGTATATTTCTGGGGCCTAAGTTCGTCAGCGCATTCAACTGTGCATGCTGTGCATAGTTATTAGGTTGTCCCTCAGTCATCTTTTTTTCTAAACTAAATAATCCCAAATTTGATAACCTCTCTGGGTATTGTAGTCCATCCATTCTGTTTATTACTTTAGTTGCCCACCTTTGTACCCGCTCAAGCTCTGTTGTATCCTTCTTGAGTACCGCTGCCCAAAACTGTCCACAATATTCCATGTGTGGTCTGACTGGTGACTTGTAAAGAGGAAGAACAATGTTCTCATCGAGTGCCCCTAGACCTCTTTTGATGCACCCGATGATCCTATTTGCCTTGGCAGCAGCTGTCTGACACTGGTTGCTCCAGTTGAGCTTACAGTTAGCTAAAATCCCAAAGTCCTTTTCCATGTTAGTTTTACCCAGTGGTTTCCTGTTTAGTGTGCAATGGTGACAATTACATATGAGGTTAGTTTATATTACATTTATAAGGTTCCCCATAATTTAATAGCTCACTATACCGATGAGCTCCAACCCAGCATCCCAAGAAGAATGGTCTGTCTATGAAACTTATTTTATTAGCCAGGTTTAACATGAGTCTTGATGCGTTATGATAACCAATTCATTTGTCCCATCAATTGCTTTGTTGTTTTAAGATGACAATAACTTTTTAATGGCTTAAAGGGGTTGTCTCGCGGCAGCAAGTGGGGTTAAGCACTTCTGTATGGCCATATTAATGCACTTTGTAATATACATCGTGCATTAAATATTGGCCATACAGAAGTTATTCACTTAGCTGCTCCGTTGCTAGCGTCCCCGTCACCATGGATCCGTCTAATTCTGATGTCTTCTGGCGTTTTTAGACGCGCTTGCGCAGAAGGGTCTTCTTCTTCTGGTTCGTCCGGGCACGAGCGGCGTTCTGGCTCCGCCCCCTTCTACGCGTCATCGCGTAGCTCCGCCCCGTCACGTGTGCCGATTCCAGCCAATCAGGAGGCTGGTATCGGCAATGGAACGCACAGAGCCCATGGTGCACCATGGGAGAAGACCGGCGGTGCACCATGGGAGAAAACCGCAGTGCATCCCTGGGAAAGGACCGGCGGCCATCTTTGGAGAAGAATTTTATAACTCCATATTTCGTCGGATCGGTGAGTAGCAAGCGGTTTAAAAACCGCTTTAAATTGCTATTTTAGGCCAGGGGGGGTGACAGGGGAAATGGGATAATGTAAAATTTTGAGGTTTGCCGCGAGACAACCCCTTTAAGATAACGTGTTACTACAAAGTTATTGCAGTCAAGTTAAATTTGGCTACATTGGTATGGTGCTGGTTCTATGTAGTTGTAACGGCTGCATATTACAGCTGATACTCTGATGCAAGAGCCAGGAAAATTATAAGTATGGGCTGAATTTAAAAACTAATGGGGAGATTTATGAAACTATCTAAAAGAAAAACTGTCTACGTTCTCCCTAGCAAGCAATCACAGCACAGCCTACATTTTTAATTCTGCTCTGGTAAAATTAAAGCTCTGCTATGATTCCTTGCTATGGGCAGTAAGGAAAATTTTTCTTTCAGACAGTTTCATAAATCTGCCTTCAAGGGACATACCCTTTAACTGGGGCCAGGAGAGAGAGGTGAGTAACGAGTAACCACTTTCCTGCCCCAGACCACCAAGAAATTTATTATGAATCCCATCACTGACATGAATCACTTGGAGCTTATCCATTATTTCCATCTACTCTATATTTATGCTGGATGTGCACAAACAGTGTATGAAGCAGGCTCAAGAGTAGAGTTAGATTGGCTGCGTTACATAGCTGACACTTGTCTGCAACAGTCAGGATCGGAGATAACTCAGATTCTGGCTGTTTAACTGCTTAGGGGCCACAATCGCTGGCATAACTATAGGGGATGCACCTGGGTCCAGGAGCCTTAGGGGGCCCATAAGGCCTCTCTTCTCCATATAGGGAGCCCAGTGCTATGAATTAAGTATTATAGTTAGGGGCCCTGTTACAAGTTTGCAATGGTGGCTGGGAGCTTCAAGTTACGCCTCTGGCCACAATCAATCATTGGCCAAGCTAAAACCAAACACCGCCATGTAACATCAATCTACTATTATTCCCCCCATGCCCTTGCCCTTTAATCCTTTGCTTCTTCTTCTGGTATTTTGCTACTGCGATACATTGTGTCTTCTTTTGATTGTAAGTATATGCTCAGTACTGTAAACAGTCACACAACAGGCGAAGGACAATGCACCGTTTACAGTAACATATTAACTAAGAAATATAACAAAAGACTTAATTATACTAATAACTAATTATTTTTGCACTGCATAGTGCGTATAAACCTTATTTACTGTTAACGTAGCTTTCCATTTATTTTGCATTTACTCTATAATTATGTTAGTGATTAGGTAAGGAAGGCTTTAATTAGATATGTGGGTATATGCATGTACCGTATAAAGCACCAGCATCACAACTGCAATATAAAGAGGAAATAGGTAGGTTTCAGTTATAAGCACAACACTGGTTAAAAGCAAAGTACAACAGTCACAACACTGAATTTTGTCATTTAGCTCTTTGAGGATCCCTCACTAGCCAGGGATGACTCGGACTGGAAGTTAGCACAAAGTCTACCTGAAGAGACGTGGATCCCATATGCTGCAATGGATGTGGCTGAGAGTTACTGAGATGAGTAGTCTAAAGTATTCAATAGTTTCCACCCTGTAACTCCTGTACAAAGATATGAACTTCACTGCAGGGAATCCACAATAATCATGGTGCTAAAGCAAATGCCAGAAGTACAGTCAGACAAGCTGAAGTCAGGACAGGTGAAGTTCTCTCATAATGGTAGACCGGCAAAAGTAAAGTCAGGCAGAGTTCTTTTGTAATGGCAGAAGGGCAAATGCACAGTGCAGGGAGAAGATAGCTAGACACGGTAGTATAACAAGCCAAATCAGTAAGTCGGAAGATAATACAGAAATACATCTTTGCGCAGAGCGGGAATCTTAAGAACCTTATTTTTTAGGTATTGATAGATGGGGGAATTGTCTTAAAGAAGATTGTAGTGGCTGAAGATTGGCAGAGGAGGAATTACACTGGAATGCACTAGTCCTTTAGGAGTATGCACTAGAGTCAGCTCCAAATACACCACCTCCCATTAGATGCAGACAGCCCAAATGCTAAATGGAGGAGCTTATAACAGGTGTAAAGTACTGATGAACAACCGCTCACATGACCACCCTACAAAGACGGGAGTGGCTACCTAGTGCTACACCTGCAAATAGATAAGGCATATAAAGGGTGCCAGGCCCATTGACTGAAACATGTGATTCCCCATGCAGATCCAAAGCCCACAATTTAAAGCGGGCTGAGCTGCAGCCCAAAAGCAATCCACATTGGCATTCCTCCATTTAGCATTTGGGCTGTCCACATCTCATGGGAAGTGGTGTATTTGCCTTCTCATCTATGTCTTACTAGTATTTTGGTAGGTAAATATGGCCATACTTATTTTCTGTGATTATGTAATTTGTCCCCTTTTCTGTGATTTTTTTAGAGTCAGCTCCAAAGATTCAGGCAGGAAAATGGCATCGGTAAGCAGGACACTAAGCAGGAAGCTCCAAGGATCAGCAGAGTGGGCAGCAGAAGACGCCCAGCATTGACCATGTGGAGAGCAGTGACAGCCACAAGGAAAGCAATGGCAGCTGGTGAACATAAAAGTAATGATATCACAATGAGGCCTCACACACACAGGTGTAGTGTATTAGGCCCAATATCCACAGGCGGATCTGATTTGGGGAGATTGGCAAATCAAGCCATCCATAGGGATGCATTAGCGTCCGCAAAGCAGCTAAAAGCATGTGGATGTGATTTTTCTTCCCAGGGTGCAGATCGCATGCACGGGAAGAAATTGCAGTATGTTCCATTTTCCTGCGGATTCCGCAGGACAGCTTCCATTGAAGTCAATGGAAGCCCTCCGATCCGTGCCACAGATCCACGGAAAAGCAGGAGATTTAAAAACAAAAAAGATTCCTCCCAGACAGATCATCGTGCTGAAGAAAGATGATCAGGGTGGCATGGTGGAGACCTGCGCTGGCTGTGGGCACACACCAATTCTGCTGAGGGATTCAGCAGTGGAATCAGTGCATGCAAGTGGACATGAGGCCTTAGGGTCGCATAATATGCAGCTTATTGGCGTGACCAAAATACATGTTGCCTTTATATTTGGGGCTTTTTGCATGCGTAAATATACAGTGATCACCAAGTATTTACAAGTGCAAAAAAACACAGAAAGGTGAAGATTAGAGATGAGCGAACGTACTCGGATAGGCACTACTCGTCCGAGTAATGTGCCTTATCCGAGTACCTCCCCGCTCGTGCTGAAAGATTCGGGACGCGCTGCGGAGCGGGGAGCTGCAGGGGAGAGCGGGGAGGAACGGAGGGGAGATCTTTCTCTCCTTCTCTCCCGCCCGCTCTGCCCCGCTCCCCGCCGCAACTCACCTGTCAGCAGCGGAGCGCCCCGAATCTTTCAGCACGAGTAGAGCGGTACTCGGATAAGGCACATTACTCGGACGAGTAGTGCCTATCCGAGTACGTTCGCTCATCTCTAGTGAAGATTTATCTTTCTTTCTTTTGTCAATATGCAGTGAATATGCATATTTACCGAATGTTTTTACTGTTCCCATAGACTCGCATGGTCTATTTTGGTCCATAATACGAACCAAAATAGGACATGCTGCAATTCTTTTCATGTGCGTAAAATAAATGCATGAAAAAAGCAAGTATGGGGATTCAGCCAAAAATACACCTGTGTGAGTGAGCCCTGAGATGTATAACTTATATCTGGCAGATCATGGTTTGTAGAGATCTATTAGTACTAAACCTGGATAGAGTTCTGCCTGTTATTGGTGCTGTCACCCTTCTATTTTAGTACAAAAAAGGCTCATCTTATAATGACAAGTAATAGACAAGTCTTTTTGTTGTTATGTTTTATATATTAATAGTTCATGCATATCCAGTATGTAACTCTGTAAGGTACCGTACAATATTCTACCAAAAGAAATAAAAACTGAGCAATAACCAAAAGTAGAATTTATTCACATATGTTAATACTTGGTGGCCTCCTTTAGCCCTAATGACATTGGTTACTCTCCGTGACAAACTTTCTACTAATGTCCAATGCACTTCACCTGCTATTTCCCTCCATTCATTTGTCTGCCAAGTTCTCACGAAGAAGACGGACGATGTTCATGTTTCCTTACCGGACATTGCAGTTCGTCCCAAAGATATTCATTAGGGTTACGATCAGGACTCTGTGCAGGCCAGTCCAGTCATGGAACATCCATATCCTCAAAGCAACATAAAACAGAGTTGGATTTGTGACAAGGCGTGTTGTCTCATTGGAAGGATTGATGACCATTTCCAAAATATTTCCACTTTGTCAGCAACACATTGTCTAGAATGTCAAGGTACATCTCCGTGTTACTGGTTCTTGCTGTTACAACTAACGGACCAAGACTATGCCACGTAAACCATCCCTAGACCATAACAGAACCTCCACCGTATGTAACTGTGCAGAACACTCAAGCAAAAGACGTTCCCGAGGCATCCTCCACATCCAGGTATGTCCATCTGATTTGAAGTTGAAATAACAAGATTTGTCACTCTATAGAACATTCTTCCATTGCTTAACTGTCCAATGATGACACTCCATGCACCATTGTAGACAGACCATTACATTATGCTTCATGTAGGACATCTTGTATGCAGCAGGGTAACCTGTATATCCAATAGCGTTCCCGTCACAAACTATGGCTGACACCTCCAAGGGTCTACATCTCATATAGCATGGTTTAGGACACATGACATGCGAATAAGACATGCTCCATTCGACTTATAAGCGTATCCAAATATTTTTGGGAGAAGGTGACATCTCTCTCACCTCCAACAGCTTATATTTCTCTTTCACCTGCCTGAAGTCTTTATTTAAATGTTCAGAAACCTCTTCAGTCTTCAATAGCATTTCTTCTCCTTTAAGAGATCACACTAATTAATGTGAAAATAACACTTAATGGATATTGGCATCTAAATTTCCAGGTACACTTTATAAGGTGTCTAATGGTTGGAAAAGTTAAACCAAGTAGGCATATGCTAATGACAAGAAATGCAGTAGCTGAATTAGTCCCTTCCATATTTCCACACAATACTGCTTGATAGTTCATTTCCTCTTAAATGTTAAGTTTTACAGATTCTATTTTTATTACACATCTTGTGCCAGCGGGGAATAAACCAACATATTTTTTTTTTGCCATAATGAATTCTATAATCTCCTTGAGATCATAAAATATATCTGGATTTCTTCTTGTAATTTGATAACTCATTAAGGAAACCCCATTGTCTAAATACATATGGCCAAACCGAGGGATTCCTTAATCCTCAATAACAGTTACTTGATAACATTTGAGTCTCGACACGTATTATGCTCTAATACTTCAGAATGTAGTGGAGCATGGAGATAAGCAATAGCACTGTGACATACATCTTTGATTTTCTAATACCCTGCATCTTAACACATACATCAAGTCCGGGGACAGTGTTTGCCTACAGACATCAATCAATTGAATAGGCTACACTCGGCTTTAGTCATTGTTTGCAAGGAGTTAATGAGCACTAAGGATGAAAACTGCTGATCAATAGTTGAAATCAATAAATGCAAAAGTCCACTAATGGGGTTTTCTATAATTCTGCAAAAGATAGTCGTCATGTTCGATGGCGTGATACACAGTGACTAGGTGACAGGGTTCATATCCTAAACATAAACTGTCACTTGATTCTCCATAGCCATTGTGACATTGTCCTGAAATATTAGAGGTGTTAAAAACCATTCTGCGACTCCAACATGCTGTCTGGTACATGCACACCATGCACTCTGCTGACTGCCCTGTCATCGCCAGCAAAGTAAATAAATCAGTGAAACATAATCAAAATAAAATCATGTATTTTCCTCCCACTTCCTTGGAAGAAGTGCCAAGTGTTTCCCCAAGAGACCCCTCTCACTTTCTGCATCGCTGATTTACACTGACACAGACTAGCACTGTGAGCACAGGGGAGCGAGGACGACTTGTTGACAGATCTATTCTTAGAATATTTGTTTAGACGGGTGCATTTATTTGGAAGCGGGTGATGAGGGGTCACCCGCCTGTAGGATGTAGGGGGTCATATTATTCCCCACCTTTTACATCTTCATCAGCGGCATTGTTTCACCTCTGTCTCATGCTTGTGAGTACATTGTAAAGAGCCATGTTAAAGCAATAGGGAAGACATGAAGGGATTTGTGCAGTGGTATACAATGCGGGAAACAACAAGAATGTAAATCAGACAGAAAGTATTGTTTGTTGCTGTATAAAGGCATATGGCATGATTAATTGCTTTATTTAAACGGTTTATTCTGGGAATGTGGTTTCATGGGAAACACAGCATACCCTAAAGGTATGCAATATGTTAGCATTGTATATGGATGTAAATATTGGAAGAAATCTGTTGTTTTTTTATGACAACATCCATATCAATAGCATTGTGCCTAATTGTCAACATGCTATGATAACTGGGAGTTAAAATAGTGGTCCATAGCAATAGACAGAAGAGGTCGGCAGGCGTTAAAGCAACCCTCCCGTTTCAGGACAAAGGGGCAAAGGGTATATTACCTGCAGTTGTTCTTGTCTGTTGCCCCTCCAATTCGTTGGTACTGGGTCCTATTTTAAGCCATCCAAGATGGTTCACACAATCTTCAAACTAATCCCTATAATTCATTGGTAGTGTTAGACTACCATTCATCATATCTGCCCTCTGTTTGGCCAGAGAAGCTTACATGATCAATGGTGGGCAATCAGGGAGCAGTGCACACTTTGCATTAGGTAGTTCAAAATTTGCTGTGGCCATTTTGGAAAGCCAAAAAGGAGGCCCTTGCAGGGGTGACAGAGAAGAACAACTGTGGGTAACATATCCCACTCTCCCACCTGTCCAAGCTCTGCTCTGGTGTCCTTTGAATATTCCCACAAAATGAGTGGGGTTTATGCTAACGTGTCATTTCATCAACTTTTTTTGTTGTTGTTAGCTGTTTAGTCGTTCGAGACCCTAAAGGCTCCCGCCCTCCATATTTTTTGGTTTTGCACTGCTTCTTTCAGTTTTGTGATATCCATGCCAGTATCAGCTCTGACAGTATCAGCCATCATGTCCTTTGGCGACCAGGTCTTCTTTTCCCACTGATCTGTCCAAGTATAGATTTTTCTAGTGACTCTGCTCACATTACATGGCCAAAATACGTGAGTCTGAGTCTGGCCAACTTGCCCTCCAGTGATATATTGGGTCTTATAAGATTCTGGACTTTTATAATTAGTCGTTTATACAATTGAGGACTTTTATAATTAGTAATATCTAAAGTGTCATCAAGTTGTGTAGTGCTTTACATTGCACAGTATTAGGATAACACATTATAGTTACAAAAGACATTGTGATACAAACAAGCCAAACATTGTTTGCAAAATACATTTGGTAGATTCCTTGGCCGAATGAGCTTGCAGTCTGTAAAGTATATGGAGTAGTTTCAAGTGATTGGGAAAAAGAGTCAGAAAAAGCTTTAGATATGTAATTGTTATAATATTTTATGAAGACTGGTTGCAGCCAACTCCATACCCTATCTCTTGCTGTCGGTCGTGGCCAGTACATGTATCCTGTGTCATCTGCAGCAGATGCCACATCAGCTGTCAGTTTTCTGGTGTCTATTATGATACAGTGGATCCACACCTGCTGATCGGATGCAGTACCAGTTGGGGGACTCTTTTGACCCAGTTATGCACTCATCATTTTCATGGAGTGCTTAAAGGTTTGGAGAATCTTGGATGATATGAGGGAGGGATTTTTATAGAAGAGGTGAGGCACAAGATAGTTCTTGCGAAAGAGTGAGGAAGAGATTCAAGTGGTGGGAGAAGGTTGTCAGTGGCAGAGTGGAGGTCGAGTGTAGAAATGTATCTGTGAATTAGGGAAGATATGTACCATGGGGCATAATTGGATAGAGCATTCTGAGTTAAATTTATAATACTGCCTAAGCCTTGAAAATATTTTACATAAGGGCATGGCAAAAGTATCTTTCCTGTTTCTTGCATTGCAACCTGGATTTAAGATGGAGTTTTGAGGTGTTTGTACCATTTTATTTGCACAACATGTCTGCCACTATAAGGGTGACTACCGACTACAGGTTTTTTTTTGTGCGAAATTTGCAGCGTTTTTTTTCTCCAGGGGTCTATGGGACTTGTTAATGTTAAAATTGCGATCGCGAAAAATCATGATTTTGCGGTAAATTGCGATTTTGCGCGATCACGATTTTAACATTAACAAGTCCCGTAGACCCCTGGAGAAAAAAAACACTGTGAATTTCGCAGAGAAAAAGAAGTGTAGTGGGTAGTCACCCTAAAGGGGCAAAAATATTTTATTCCCACAAACAATAATTAAAACATAAATAACTTAAATGTACATAAATGTTTACCACTTGAAAGTCAATACTTTGTGCAGCCATCTTTTGCTGCAATTATGGATACAAGTCTCTGAGTATATCTCTATTAGCTTAGCACATCTAGACCCTGGGATTTTTGTCCATTCTTCTAGGCATAACTGCTCCAATTCCTTCAAATTACAGCAGATGGGTTGTGTTGGTGTAAGTCATCTTCAAATCATGCTACAGATTCTCAATTGGATTTAGGTCTGGACTTTGATTAGCCTATTCCAAAACATGCCCATGTTTCCCCTTAGACCACTCCAGTGTATCTTTAGCAGTATGCTTAGAGTTGTTGTTCCGCTAGAAGATGAGCTTCATTCTCAGTCTCAAGTTTCTGGCAGGCTGAAACAGGTTTTCCTCAATAGTATTTACTACCATGCATCATTCCTTCAGTTTAGGCTAGCTTTCCAGTTCATGCAGATGAAAAGTATCTCCACAACGTGATTCTGCCACCATTGTGCTTAGCTGTGGAATTTGTGGTCTTGGGTTGATGGGAAGAGTTGTATTTGCACCACACTTATTGTTTCCCATGATGGCCAAAGAGTTCACTTTTAGACTAATCTCAGCAGAGAACCTTCTTCCATGTGTTTGGGAAGTCCGTCACTTGCTATTTGATGAACTCCAAAACATTTTATTTTTATGTTCTTTAAGCAATGGCTTTTTTTCTGGGCACTCTTCCATAAAATCCAACTCTGTGAAAGTACATCTTATAGTGGCCCTATGGACAGATACTTCCATCTCCATTGCGGATCTTCTGAGCTCCTTCAGAATTGTCATTGGTTACTTTGTTGAATATCCGATTATTGACCTCCTTGCCAAGTCTATAAGCTTTGGTGAGCAGCCTTCTCTTGTCAAGTTTGAAGTTGTGCCATAATCTTCCCATTGTGTTGTAATGGATTTAACAGTGCTCCATGGGATGTTCAAAGTTTTAGATATCCACCTCTGATCTATACTTTTCCACAACTTTTTCTCTGATCTGTTTGGAGAGCTCATTGGTCTTCATGTTTCTTGCTTAGTCGAATTATAGACTTAGGGGCCTTTCAGAGCCAGTGTATTTATATTGACATCATGTGATAAATCATGTGACTCTTTGACTGTACACAAGGGGATCTTATAAAATTAATTATGGGATTTTTAAGGCTAATTGGTTGGACCAGACCTTATTTAGGGGTTTCATGGCAAAGAGGGTAAATACATATGCATTCACAACTCTTCTGTTTTAATTAATTAATTAATTAATTAATTTTTAAACAATTTTTTTTCCATTCCACTAACAATTTGGGCTATTTTGTTAGGTCCATTACATTAAAATCCATTTTCATTCAAGTTTGTAATGCAACAAAACAGGAAAAAAGGTGGGTGAATACTTTCACGAGGTACTGTACATGTTCTTTAATGTACTAGTAAACCCCTTTGAGGCTTGCTGTGCCACAGTGGGTGCCAATATTGAGACTCCCATTCTATTAGCTAGCCATTCCTCGCCTGGTGCCCCAGACCATCATATGACTGCCAATTTCAACTGTTTCTAAATCATTAAGACATGGATATAGTTTAAACATATGGCAGAGCAGTTATCCATATGCTCCCTGCTATTTTTCTCTATTCCAGGGCATATCTACTGTAAGTGTACCTGAGTTTTGCAGGACAGCAGATGCCCATGGAAACAAAATTCAGCTTCAAGAAAAACAAGCATTTCCTCTGTGCGTTCTGAGCGATAACATCTAGGTAAATGTCTGTGACCAGCTTCCGTCAGGTGGAGCCACAGTTTGAGAACTTTAGTCTTCACTTGCTCTGAATGAGGAATAAAATCTCACTGATGACCACACTGTCATTTGCACCATTCGTTTTATGTCCGAACTTCGGAAGTGTGTCCCTGCCTGACCTCATATGATTAGAGATGAGCGAGCACGCTCGGATAAGGCAGTTACTCGAGCGAGCATCGCTTTTCTCGAGTAACTGCATTCTCGTCCGAGCAGGCTCGGGAGGGTGGTGGGGGTGAGCAGGCGGCGGTGGTGGGTAGCGGGGGGGAGAGAGAGATCTCTCTCACTCTCCCCCCGCCAGCCCCCCGAGCATGCTCGGACTAGAATGCAGTTACTCAAGAAGAGCGATGCTTGCTCGAGTAACTGCCTTATCCGAGCGTGCTTGCTCATCTCTACATATGATGCTCTGAGTTTGGGTCCGGAGACCTACAGTCCAGCTAGGACATACTTCTAAAGTCCTTACGTAAAATGGATGATACTAAAAAACAACATGGTTAGCCCTTGACTGTTACATGGTGTATCAAGGATTGAAACTGCATAGTAATCATAGCAGAAAAGTTTCTGTAGATAGTTAGACACAACAAAATATCTTTTTTGTTTTCTTGCTGGTGTCTCATATTTGTTACTATATAGCCACAGGAGACATAGGCCATTTTTAGTACTCAAAGTAGTCAGTATATCAAAGCAGAATTGGGCAAAATGTACTCAATAAATCTAAAATATATCTGTCTCATTGTTACCTAAATTTCAAGACTCAAATCAGTCTGTGTTACTCTGACCCAGGTATAAACTGATGAAAAATAGCCCCCTTACTCGCTATTTTTAAGGTAATATCATAGTAGTGAACCAGTATTAGATTAATAGATAACTTATCTTAATATCTGCCACTGTGCAGTAGAAGGTAGCCTACAGAGAGAGTTCCATTGAGATATGATTCATTCCGCATCAAATCATTTCTTTCCATGGTACTGGTATAAACAGTGTCTTCAGACCTGTTGGAATTGCAGTAGAATGCTTCATAACAGTAGTAATCAAACACGATTTTTTATTCATGAACCATACTGCCGCTTGAAAATGGCATGATTTTGTCATCCATCTGCTCTCGGTAATTTTCTCCCGCTCTATCCATGTGCTCTGCTGATATTTATCCTGCTTATAACTGGAAAAGCTAACATAAAATTTATAACAATTTTAAAGGGAAACCAATTTGGGAGCATAAAGAACACTAAGTATAATTCATATTGCTCCTATATGGAATAGTATATGACAGTATTTAAACATACTGGATAGAAAGCTTTTTAAATGGATTTTGCAGTTTTTGCTGGGGATTAACAACACTGGATGGAAATATTATTTTTTATTTTCTATAAAGAAAAGAACTTCAAAACATATAAAAGCCAAATAGATAATTACATTTATTGGAGGTTTTCATTCTTCCTTCAGTTCAGTCAGCATAAAAATCACACAAAAATGTGAATGCCAGCATAGGAATGTGAAACACTGAATGAGAAGTCAATAAAAAATCGGGCATTTCTTATTATGCCTAAAAGGAGCATGAGTCATAAAATGTCTATATAATGCTCTGAGAGTATTATACAGGGCTTTTAGGGCTCTTAGGCCTTATGCACGTGATTGTGATGGGCTCCGCAAGCGGAATACTGTAGCGGAATCCGTCACGGCCAACCCCCAAAGACCCCATACTTACCTCTGGATCCACTGCCCGAAGTCCCACATGACGCGCCGGCGCGCATGCGCAGTGCAGCGTGTGACACGCCAGCAGTGTCATATGACGTGCCAACGGTGTCACATGACCCACCAGCAGCGTCATATGACATGGCCGGCGGTGGGCGCGGCGCGTATTCACTCTATACTTCCGCTGTGCTGCAATGGAAGTACAACCTGACGGGCGGCTTCCATTGACTACAAATAGGACATGCTGCGGGTAATTTCATACTGCGGAATTCCGCAGTGGAATTCCACAGCATGTACATTGAACTATTCGGTTCAATAGAACCTAATAGCTTCAGTGAAACACCGCGGATTTCCGCCGCGTTTTATGCAGTGGAAATCCGGCCATGTGCATTAGGCCTTAGACAGTATTGTACACCCCTGTTCAAGACTAGTGTCGAGAAAACCAAATCAATAGAACCGTGCTTCGGGTAAAACTTTGTTTGCGTTTTACTGGTTTGGCTTGCTCACCACTGCTTGAATGTATAATAGGTAGAGGCAGAACAAATTCCCAATGCCTTGGGTAGTGGTTATAGAATATACTTCTTATTCTCCGTTCCTGAAGTTCAGCATGATTGCAGACATATTCAGAGGTGTAGTTAGGTTTTCCTGTACCCGGGGCAACTGCCCCTCCTCCTCCATAAACGTCACTTTCTGAGCTCCCTCCCCCTATCAATGAATTTACAAATCGTATATAATTCAGGTATCAAATGTATTTTAACATAACAATAACTTAAAATAGTTTAAAGACGTCTTATTAAACAGGTTGCATAACTGAAAAAAGTATATGGTGGCTTAATGGACAACCATATCCAGTCAGCCCACATCTTGTATGATGGGTGGAAGTTCTTAACTTGTCAGGATCTGGAGATACAACCTCCCATGGATTCCTATTCGAGAGAGTATGTCGGTAAGTTTGCAATTTTCTCAGCCCCACAGAGTGCTGAAGTCAAATTCTCAGCACTACACAACATAACCAGTGAGCATACATATTGTGCAAAGAAGGGAAATTTCTAACTTGTCAGGATCCAAAGATCCTCTCTCCAAGGAGATATCAACTGCTAAATGTCAGAGCCTAAGTCAGTACGAGACAGAAAGAGTATGTTGGTAACTTTGCTATTTTCCCTGATTTAGGCCCTGGCATTTAGCAACTAATATCACCTCGTGACCTGCAGCCCCCGAAGTATGAGCCTGTCTTAATAATCATGCAGCAGAGTGGCCCTGCACAGCGCTCAGCCTTCAACACTGAACAGCTGATTGCTGCTCCTGACCAGTAGATGCCGAAGTCCAACATAGAGCGCCTCTGTCAGCCGCAATCAGCTGTTTTACTTCACTGATGGAGGTGCTTTGTGTTGGTTTCCTGAAGTTGCAGGTCAGAAGCACTCAGCAGCAATCAGCAGTTTAGTGTTGGGAAGCTAAGGGTCTATGGTGGGCGGGTTTGGATGGCTGTAGGTCAGGAGATATAATCACTTTAGTACTGTCTTAGAGTGTGCGACTCATGCACCCTGCCCCACCTTCCCATTCTAATTACACCTGGGCCATATTCCCTGGCTGCCTCCTCCTAACAACATCCCTGTCAAATGAGCAGTAATTCATTTAATGTTCCCTTGTCACCCCTGCTTCCCAACAATCTCTAACATTCTTATATATAATGCATACTCCCCATTTCCTTCCACTATTATCTCTTCCATCATATGCAGTTCTCAATACAGAGCCACATATCTGTAGAAGGGTCTGCATCTTGGCTCCCAGGTCTTTTTTAAACTAGATCATCCTTATTCTTAATGCAGTTATAATTTTAATACAGTACCACATAATTTATATGCGTTAATATATACATAAGCATAATATACATAAGGCATATCAGTACCCCACCCAAAAAGTGCATTGAAACATAATTATGTTTTAAGCATGCCAGAGTTTTCAACAGGTTTTCTAATATAAACAAGATCCTCCTTACTGATTTGCACTTTGTTTCATGGCTGTAAGTTCTGATTTTCGGGTGGTAGCATTCTGCCAGAAGTACACTGTCCTGACTTCCTTGCCCTTACTTCTCATGCTACATGGCTCTGTCTCTGGTCTAATCAGCAGGGGGGCGATATTTGAATGCCCACCACTCTGTTTTCCCAAGACGATCAGGCATTCAGAGAAATTCTGGCCAAATGGTTAGTAAACCCACTATAATGCATGTGAGAGTAATGTGTGCACATACACACACCCACATGCTATAAGAACAGAAGATGCAGCTTTTGATTTTGAGTGACTGAGAGCCGCCTTTAAAGATAGCTCCTCCCCCTGTTGCTATGGAAATATCCATATGTCATAGTTACTACAGAGGCTCTGTTCTTAATAACAAAGGGGGATTGTAGAGAAACTGTAAGGGAGACCCTAGTGGCAGCCACTTCAAATGTGATTTACAGCCGTAAAGCAACAACATTTTCAAGGCAGTATTTTACAGAAACGATGAGATTAACACAAGCTAGTGGAAAAACAGACGTTATCTGAAATGTTAGTTCCCCTATAAACAGAACAAAACCTCCCCCATCCCCAACAAAGCCTACTTAAACAGGAAAACAACAGCATTAAGGCCTAAATCCCCTAGCCCATTCTAAATGCTATAAACTTTATCATGGTACCCCTCTATGCAATCAGCTTGCAATATTAACCACCTACTTATATACTCGACAATCGTCCCCAAATTTCCTCAAACTAAGGGCGCCCACCCACTGGCGTTTGCGATTTTCGTGCGTGAAAAACGCCGCGTTTTCGCGGCGTTTTTCCCGGCGCTTTTTGCCGCGTTTTCGCGGCTTTTCCATTAATTTCCATTGACTTTCATGGGTGCATTAGGAGAAAAATAAGGACACATATGCAACTGACAGTTCCTATGTTAAAAAACGCAACGCAACGCAAAACGCCAGTGGACAGGAGTACATTCAATTCTAATTGCTCTGCAGGAAAAACGCAAAACGCAAAGAAAAAAAAATCGCCAGTGGGTGGGCGCCCTTAATCAGGCAACTTTATATATATATATATATATATATATATATATATATATATATATATATATATATATATATATCCCCCTTTTCAAAGATAGAACCTCTCCCCCACTGTCAGGGAAGGGAGGCTACATACAACAAGCTGGTCTATCCATTACCTTTATATGCAATGGCAAATTAGAGTAGGGGCAAGTGGGGAAATTGCCCAGGCCTGAGGCTCCAGGGGGCTACAGCTGTTCCAATCACTCATATTATAATCTGCCCTGCTAAACCTCCAGATGCAGAGAGAGGAATGGGTTACGTTTAACCCCTTTCTCTCACTGCATCTGGAGATTTAGCAGTGGTGCTATGTTGTCTATTATGACCACTCTACCTATACTGTTTAGGGTACAGAGAGGGCTCTAGTAGTAGTTAGGGCCACTGAGAAAGCTGTCACTAACTGGTGAACATTGGAGGACCTATTACTAATTGAGTTCACTAAGGGGGTCTTATTACTAAGTGTAGCCACTGAAGACATTACTAATACTAAGTGGGGTCACAGTGAGCATATTATTATTATGGGAGGAACTGAGAAGTTGATTATGGGCTGCAGCAGGAGAGTGAGCAGAGGAAAGTCATGGCTGAAATAAATCTCAATGGTGAATTTGGGCCCAGAGATAAGAAAAACGAATACAGACAACTCCAGAATACAGACAGAGGGTGGCTTCACATGAGCATAATTTTGTGTGTGCATACGCATGCACAAACACACGCTTCTATTTGCAACAATGCATTCCCTATGTTGTGTTCACATGTCCGTGCTTTACAGGCGTGTGCCTGCAAAGATAGGACATGCGTGCACCATTGGGAATGCATGCATTGTTTTCAATGGAGCCGTGGCTGCTGCTGGTGGCTCCATTGAAAACAATGCTCTGCCGGCAACCCTGCATTCTTTTTCAGGGAAGGGCTTTACATATAAGCCCTTCCCTAAAAGAGAAACATTTTAGTGTAAAAAAATAAATAAATAAAAAATGACGGCATTCATTCGGCGAGAGCTTTCTGTGATTGGCTGAGCATGTCAGCCAGTCACAAACAGCTCTTTCAGCAGGCGGGGATTTTAAATCCCCACCTGCTAAAAGATCAGCACTAGAGAGTCGGGGACAGCCAGGAGAAGACACTGCTGAGCCTGGCAGCCGAAGGGAGGTAAGTATGTTTTTTTTTTTCTTTTTACAGCACTTTTACTTGATTTTCATGGAAGGGCTTATATTTAAAGCCCTTCCCTGAAATCAATTGCCGGCAGCAGAATCCTCTACTGCAGCTGACGTGTTACAACTGCGGTAGAGAATTGAAGAATTCCTCTGCTGCATCTTTTAACTAGCAGGGATGAAGGAAACATCTGCCGCATGTGGCAGATGTGTTCTTCATCCCCGCGGGGATCACAGCAGCAGCGGAGAGGTTTTTTTTTTTTTTACACTAAAATGTTTCTTTTTCAGGGAAGGGTTTATATGTAAAGCCCTTCCCTGAAAAAGAATGCAGGGGTGTCGGCAGACCATTGTTTTCAATGGAGCCGCCGGCAGCAGCTGCGGCTCCATTGAAAACAATGCACAGACCTGCATTCACGCATGTTTTTGCACGTACATGGGTGTACGCTCGTGTGAAGCCACCCAGAGACAGCATAACCTGTAATTACTGGAGGCAACTGCACTGTAAGAACTATTAGGGTGCATTCATACATAGTGGAAATTGTTGTGGATTTACACAAAATCTGTAACAAAATCCACATAAATTTTGCATCAAAGACCACATCAAAATCTGCACCATTTGTGTGGATTTTGATGCTGATTTCAGTGCAGATCTACAGCTGATTTCACCCTTTCAATTGAAAGGGTGAAATCTGCTGTGGACCTGCATCAAAATCAGCAACAAATGTGTGGATTTTTACATAGTCTTTGATGTGGAATTGACTCAGATTTGGAAAATCCACACCAACTTTCTCGACATTTGAAAGTATTGCTACTATGTAGAGCTTGTATTTCAGTGCATTATATGGTACCTATTATTTAGAGTCTTAAAGGGTATATATATATATATATGTGTGTGTGTGTGTGTACGTTTAGAGTCTTAAAGGATATATAAAGAAGGGGTTAAATCAGGGTCAGGTCTATGCTAAAATTCACAAAATTATTGTTGTAGTTACTTATTTAATGTTTTACCAGACAATATTACTGGTAGGACATGTTGTGTGTTAGGGGAGCCCAAGTTGTGTCAACAGCCCCAAGCCCATGTTCCTCTTAATCTGCCACTATCTATATATGAATACTTTTGTGAGTTTGTCACAGCACTAATGTAATACCCCAGAGTTGGGGTCCCACAGCATTGCTATTGCTACCTCATGTAAAGTGTGTGTGTGTATATATATATATATATATATATATATATATATATATATATATATGTGTGTGTGTGTGTGAAATTATGTGTATATCTGTTTAAATGGTAAGGAAAGTGTTAAATCCTGGTGTTTCTACTGCCTAACCTGCTCTCTCACACCTGTCAGTCACCCCTAGCTAGCATGGGATTGGATAGTAAGATTTCCCTTAGCATAGGATTGGTGGACAAGAAAGTTATAAAAGGTAGAGAATGGGTGGGGTTAGCTAATCTAGTCCTGGAGCTAATAGAGTAAAGATCTTCCAGAGATAGAGATCGGGGAGGAACAAGGAGAACATCTCCCAGAGTCAGGGTGATGGGGAGCTATAACATCTGAGTGTGAGTACTAACAAGCCAAGTTTATGCTGAAGAGACAGTGGCGGGGGGGGGGGGGGGGGAGAGAAAAGAGAGAGCAAAGGGAAACAGAAGAGAAACGGAAGGAACCCAGTCAGTGGATTTTATGCACAGTATTAGACAAGGCCAGGGATGAAAGCTGGAACTGTTTTACTGCAATGTGTTGCCACAACTCCCTGAGAAAGAGTTTCAAGTGTTGTCAATGCAATGTCCACAAGTGCAATTCAAAGTCTTCAAATACTTCTTATCAATGTGATTTAAAGCTACACTACCATTTTCATTTCAAATAAACTGTCCCTCCCGGCAAATAAATAGTTCAAAGTTGTTTTTACCATCTATAGTCTGTGACCTGAAGTCTCTTCCCATCACCAACATACTACACTAAGGTACCACACTAACGCTTCAGGGACAAGGACTACTACCCCCATTATTGTTTATTTCTCCAATTTTTATAGTGATTATTTTAGTCCGGAATGGGTCCCAACTAGTGATGAGCGAGCATACTCGCTAAGGGCAATTGCTCGAGCAAGCATTGCCCTTAGTGAGTATCTGCCCGCTCGAGAGACAAGGTTCGGGTGCTGGCGGCAGGCAGGGAGCTGCGGGGGAGAGCGGGGAGGAATGGAGGGGAGATCTCTCTCTCCCCCCCGCTCCCCCCTGCTGACTGTCGCAACTCACCGCATCCCCGCGCCGGCACCCGAACCCTGTCTCTCGAGCGGGCAGGTACTCGCTAAGGGCAATGCTTGCTCGAGCAATTGCCCTTAGCGAGTATGCTCACTCATCTCTAGTTCCAACCCATATATGGACTGGCATCACGACAAACTAACATCTTCCCCTACCGGACTCCACGGGTAGCAGGCTATAAAAACTGCCGATTTTATTTGTTTTTACCATTGCATGTGGCTTGCTAATACAGATCACAATTATACATGTTTTTAGGGGGGCAGCAGAGCCACCATTGACAGCCATCTTATTCCCTACTGCTTTACCCTTATCGCTGGTCTGCACTCAATCTACCACAGCACTGAATCAAAGCAATCATCACACCCTACACAATAATCATTTGGTCAAACACAGTATTGATGTACTACAGGATGTACGCTGATCCTTTGGGAAACGAGTCGTGGGTGCAGGAGAGCCTTATGGAAAGAGAGCAGAGAGCCAGCAGTGGACACAGCATAGTATGCAGTACATGGAGAAGGACGGCGCCCAGTGTCAAGTGAGCAAGAGGAACAGTGCCGCGCCATGCCAAAAGTGGTTGCACAAAGTAGTAACTGAATAGCTTATGAGTTACAACTTTTATGTAGAATAAGGGCCCTTCCATACAGGCTGATTTAATGCCTGTTTAACAAGTTCCAGTCGACAATACAGCTTGTCAATTGGTGCCCGCTACTGCTGTTCACATGCGGAAGAGGATCACTAGTATGGGGCCCAATCAATGTTGATATGATAGCTCTTTCCCATACAGATTGCATTTGTTTCCAGCACATCCCCTGTTTACATGTTGTTGATGAGAAAGTATTTTTATGCTCACAGAAAAGATTTGATCTGCTGATGATTTGCTCAAATGTGGGCTGATTGTAGACATATTCACACAGTCCGATGATCGGGCAAAAGAACGTTCATGCGGACATTAGTGCCCGATCATTGGCCCAAGTAAAAGGGCTTTTACTGTTTTAATGTATGCCAATCTTCTACATCATAAAATCAGTATTCATTTCATAAGTCATGATAAACAAGCTATATATCCCAACCAGATAAGAGCCATGAGACTGTATTCGCACATGAAATTGTAGGAGAACAGAATTTACAGTATATTTTATTTTCATTTAATTGTAAATGGATTTTCTTCAATAAAACATGATTTTCATATTTGAACATCTGTTGTTCCAATCTTCTACAATATAGCCTGCTGAAATAGTCGACCAATGCTCTCTCTTAACTGCATAAGATAGATATATTATAGTAAGCAACAGATAAATATGACATAAACCATATGGTAA
Source organism: Eleutherodactylus coqui (assembly GCF_035609145.1). Classification (NCBI taxonomy): domain Eukaryota; kingdom Metazoa; phylum Chordata; class Amphibia; order Anura; family Eleutherodactylidae; genus Eleutherodactylus; species Eleutherodactylus coqui. The sequence goes on along the minus strand of NC_089838.1, from coordinate 249,376,648 downwards.
GGCTAGATGAAGACTTCAAATAAGCCCTGCAGCGTGCCAGCCAAAGTTTGACAACTATCATCCAGTAGACATTGCCTTACATTTGTGTGCAGCTTAATAGGGCTGTGATACACCGACACTGAGATTGCATTTAACCGCAACTTGACTGAGATATTGTAGGTGACACAACCTACAAACAAGTATCAATCAGCTCACCAGACCCTCCGGTCTAGACAATGTAGTGCACGCAGCTTATTTGTAAGGCAGTAAGAAGGACACAACAGGAACAAGTACAAGAATCCTACATTTCACAATCTAATACAGTACACAAAGTCAACTTTATTGATTTGAACACATAAGAAGCAGCTTTGTGACTTCCTTTAATCTTTTAGGCTGGCTTTTAGCACATACGAAAGTGCATGACCATATAAGGTGCAGAGTGTAAGCTCTCACTCACGACCTGAGGGTTGTGGATTTAGGTAGCCAGCTCAAGGTCGACTCAGCCTTCCATCCTTCTGAGGTCGGTAAAATGAGTACCCAGCTTGGTGGGGGGTAATAAATAAAAATTACCAGAAAGCGCTGCGGAAAGGCACGATCGCCGTTTAACCTGGTAGCATGCGGCAAGCCAGATTGCAATATAGAGGAGCAAAAATATTCATGTGCAGACTGATTGAGCAGGCATTCAACTCAACCCAGTGTGCACATGAACATTTTGTATGTGTGGCGCACCCATCTATGACGGCCATCTTGGTATCGGTTCATATTGTGCAGACTGGGTTTGTTGTCAGTCACCCCTCCCCTACCCTGGGTTGAGTTGAATGGCTGCTCAATCAGTCTGCATATGAATATTTTTGCTCCTCTATATTGCAATCTGGCTTGCTGCATGCTACAAGGTTAAACGGTGATTGAGCCTTTCCTGCAGTATATATCCTGTATCTGGTTTCTTTTTCTGTGAGTTATGTCACTGAAAGCAAGAGAGTCCACAATTGAATTTTCCACTCCCGGGACATGTACCGCCACTACCCAAGCATCTACCGTTCTGACGAAGATTGCAACACTAACACAGTAAATTCACTGCCTGAGGAAGGACGCTGTTAAGCTGTTAATAGCCTGCCCCGCCCCCAAATTATCGCAATGAAACCTAACCTTCTTGTTGGGAAACCATTTGGCCCATAGCGTAACCATAACAATAATGGGAAAAAGCTCAAGCAGCACCAAATTCTTCGCCAAGCCTAACCCACTTTTCTGGCCATTGACCAGCGCACCATTGCCCCTGAAAAAATGTGCCAAACCCAGAAGTGACCGCCGCATCTGCAAACAACTTACAATCCAAATTTTCAAATGTAGAGAGTAAATGTGGCAGCATTCATGGGTGTAGAAGTCACGTTTCCTTTATTCTCCTATGACAAAAAAAATATATACAGGTTACGTTTCAGTCCCCAATTGGACCTTTGTCAAACTCAAAATCACTGGAAAACAATCCCTACTTAAATAGCATAAAACATATATAAAACACACCCACCTATTACTATCTAATCACATACAGTCGTGAAGCACCACCAGACATACATAGCAGAGGATAGTTACCTAATCATCCACAGCCATGTGCAGTATCAGATATGTCCGCCTTCAGCATCCTGGACTCCAGTGTCAGTCCGAAGGAGCTCACATGACTGGAATGTCATGTCAGCCAGGTACCGGTGCCTGCATGTGTCAATAGACCATTGTGCTCACATTGGAGCAAGCTCACATGACTGGAAACTGGTCATGTGAGCTAGATGTCAGCTACTTGTACATATGCAAAAAATGCAAAAGCCCCTCTAGGAGCAATAAACATATAAATAGCGCAAAAGAAGCCAGTCAGCAAAATGACTCCTATAAAAGATAAGGCACTAAAAAACAGCATCATTGTATATAACATCTTGTATGCCAAAATAGTTATAAATATTAAATATTATAAAAGACATTATAATAAAAAAATGAGAATCATCCAATTAATATTCAACCCCCTGATGGAGACCAATAAGGTAACTACAACTATCCAGGAGGACCGAAAGATTCTATATATCATATAAAATAGTTCCTACAAGCTCATATAACAAAAAAAAAATTACAAAGTAAAAAAAATTTTTTGATGCTAAATATTTTATTAATGTAGCCAAGACACAGAAAAAATACATTGCTCCTGGGAGACCAGAATGTTAGGGCGAGCACATCAGAAAACCGCAACCACAACCTAAAAGACATATAAACCAACAATTAATATCATAAAACAGTTCCAGAATCCCCTAAACAATACAATACATACAAGTTAACGGCAAGCTAAATATAAGGCATAAAGTAATATTCTTGATTTAACCCCTTCGGGGACATAGTATACAGCTCATAGATCCAATAGTGCTCTCTTCTCTTTAATTGCACAATTCTATCACCACCCCTAGGAGACGCCAGGACATGGTCTATGACCTAAAATTTTAGTTGTCTTACAGCATGATTACTTTCATTAAAATGTTTGGAGAGCGGTAAATCCGTGTTCCCAGTGCGTATTGTTGATTTATGCTTAATTATGCAGGAACGAACCTCCATTGTGGGCTCGCCCACATAGACAAGACCACATGGGCAGGTGATCAAATAAACCACAAAACTAGAAGCACTGGAAAAGCGTTCTCTGATGAAATACTTATTCCCACGAAGGAGATGTCTAAAACTATCCCCCTTCAGGAGATTGCCGCAGACCGAACATCCAAGACAGGGAAAATTTCCTTTTCTTGGTAGTTGCAAGCAGCCTTTGTGTGGATTTAGTGCTACACTCAACAAGTGATGTTTGGGCCCCTCTTATATGCCGTCATGGGAAACCCACAAAACTCAGGTACAGCCGAATTAGAATCTGCTACTAGAGGCCAATGTTTCCGAATAATTGCTGTCACCTTATGGCTCAGGTTATTATAGGTGGTAGAGTTGAGCGAACATACTCTGCCAAGCTCGATGCTCGTTCGAGTATTAGCGTACTCGATGGTGCTCGTTACTCGAACGAGCATCAAGCCGTGTTCGACCCCGCCCCAGTTTTTGTCTCCTCCCGGCTGTGGCGTGCCTTTTTTTTGCCCCGCCGCAACGCAGCGTGCGTCATTGGCAAATTTTTTGTCTGGCAGGCAGGGGAGAGAGAGAAAGAGAGAGAGAGAGAGAGAGAAGCGATGACCCTAGGGGGAAAAAAAGCTCGGCACCCGACGTCCCACATACAAAAATGCTTGAGTCTCCCATTCTAGTCAATGGGGTTCATTTCACGAGTAGAGATTTCGAATTTTACGAAAAGCTCAAGTCGAATAATGCAGACTCGGGCATTTAGGTGCTCGCTCATCTCTAATAGGTGGTGATAAATGGAAGTCTATCATGAGTCGTTGTGTGTGATTTTAGTGTCAATAGGTCCTAACCTTGGTCTTTGCTTCACTAAGAAGAGACCTGGGATAGCCCTTTACCAGAAATTTCTCACACATTTCTTCAAGCCTAATATTGACCCAATTATCATGAGTTGTTTTCCAGTGACTTCTACACCCATGAATGCTGCCACATTTACTCTCTACATTTGAAAATTTGGATTGTGAGTTGTTTGCAGATGCGGCGGTCACTTCTGAGTTTGACGCATTTTTTTCAGGGGCAATGGTGCGCTGATCAATGGCCAGAAAAGTGGGTTAGGCTTGGTGAAGAATTTGACTGTGGATTAGGTACGGATCCGGGTAGCTGGTGCATTATTGAGGGTCCCACCACAGGAGTGGTCGTTATATTGTGCTGCTGGGAATATCTGCACAATCCAAATTTGCAATTGACTTCACAATTATTGATGACTTTTCATTATAATGTTCCAGAAAATACATCCACACCTCCAAATCTGCATTATGCTCCTTCCCCAAACAAATATAATGATAGGTGGCTTTTACTCCCGACGCAGCAGCTGCCAAACATCAACAAAAGACCCTCCCCATGGGCATTATCCGACACATAAAATAAAGTTTACCCAACAGAGGTTATAAATCTCACAGCATATTCTTACTAACCCGCTGGACCTTGTTGATCTCTTGCCACAAGGAGTTCAATTTCTCCATTGGTAATCTATATTCCATAACTGCCGTGTCTATAGTAATGCCTAAGAAATTCAAGCAAGAAGAAGAACCTTCTGTTTTTTTCAGGAGCTATTGGGACCCCAAAATGCTGCAACATCCACTGTACCGTCAAAAGAAGAGTAGAACATATTGGTGAATTTGTCAGACCTAAACATAAAAAAAATTGTCAAAGCAATACTCGCTACATCTCTTACTACCCACTCTGAGAACTAACTGAATGCCTTGAAGTACAGACAAGAATTTGAACAACCCATAGGCAAACTTCTATCTGCAAAGTATGAACCCTCCCAATAACATCCCAACAGATGGATGCTTTTGGAATGAAACAGAAAAAGGCAAAATGCTGATTCAATACCAGTCTTTGCCAATAGCGCCCCCTTCCATATTTTCACACCCAAGTAACTGCTACATCAAATGACTTAACAATGCTCCAGATCATTGACTGATGCACTTTTTGGATGTTTTTAAATAATGTATCCTTTTTGGGGGACTACACCAAGTGGGGAAACAACAAGATCTGAAAATGGAGGTTCCCTGAAAGGCCCTAAAATGTGACCCATAAGCACCTCCTTTTCCAGCTTTTTCCTGACTACTGGATACGTAAGAGCAGATTGGAGATTTTTATTGGAAAAGAGGACTCGATGTAAAGGGGGTGGGATCCTAAAACTGTCGCAAAAACCTAAAAACAAAAGCTTGACCTTAAGCTTATCCAGGAATCTATTTAGGATTGGAACCATCTATGGAAGTTTCACTGGAGTTGCCCCTTTTTCCAAAACTAGATGATCTCTTCTATTTTCCTTTCTTAAAGCACCAGGATGCCCCATGGGATGTCCCGTTACATTGGAAACACATATCCTTAAATTTACAGCTCCCAGCAAACTTGCATTGGCCCTCATTAAATTGCCAACCCAGGCCTGTCTTTTGCCCTGCTGACTGCCCTGAAGCATGGGAACTCGTGGCTGAGTCGGATGACCCGGTTCCCCTGAAAAAGACTGCCTATATCTTATTGGAGCCATCACTCTCAACCACAGGCTAATGTCCTTGTGATCCTATCTAATATTGGGACGAACTGCTTTTCTTTGCCTGAACTGTTTGTCATATCGCAGCCAGGTTTGCCTGCTGTATACTCAATATACTTCCCCCACAGCATCTATATAACAAAGAAGTGGGGAATAGTTTTCCGGCGTCTTTTTCCTGATAATGCTGGCTAAAATGGTGAATGCCTGAAACCAATTAGTAAAGTTCTATGGTATCAAACAGCATCTTCCGTTTCCTTTTTTGATTCTGTCCTCTTCTCTTTGTCCAAATTACATTTTTCCAAAGGCAGGAGAGAGAATATCTCATAGTTATCCTTTTTTAAATGCGCCCACAGCAGACTCTCAAAACATACATACACCTCTCTTTTTGCTGTTACCAAACCACCTATTGTGTCTGAATCCTGACGGTCCTAACGAGACATCACCAATGCTTCACATTCCATTACTGGTGCGCCTTCTGAAATCTGGACTGTCTACCATAAAGCCACTGCTGCAGAAGCCATCCCCATTGTCCTTGACGATGAAGCTCTCCTCCGCATTGTATGACCAGCCGACTGTAGTCCATTGCCACCGACCCACTGACTGCTAGACCACAGGCCTCCTCTTCTTGCCTCTCTTCTGATGGGTGACAGGAAAGCTCACCAACCAGTGCAGTGGAGGGTCCCCAGAGGGGCTCCCCAGATGCCACCAGGCCCTACGCGCTACCTCAGGGCTGAGACACATCAGATGCCTCACTCTCTGCGACCGCCATTCTCAAGCAGCTGGCAGCACGATTGGTGCTCCTGCACTCTCCAGCACTCCCTCCATCTACTTAGTCATCCACTATAGTCCGTGTACTCCAGCAGCAGTGCGGAGCTGCTCCAGAATAGTTTTGATCTCCATCCGGTAAGTATGTAATCTCTCAACTTCTTCCCAGATTATCTCACTCCTAACTGCCTTTCCCAAACTTTCTCCCCCTCTTATCTCCTCCTAGCACCCTTCTTTCCTCCTCCCTCCTCCTAACTCCTATTAACCCTTGAATGCCCTTTCCCTGTCAACCATGTCGTGTGGGGCTTCACCCACGGTCTTAAGGCCTCCTGCCCACGGCCGTGTCGGACTTCGCCAGCAGTATATCACAGTGGAGTTCGACACGGTGCCCCTCAAAGACCCCATACTCACCTCTCCGGATCCGCCATGCTAGTCTCGTCCAGCGGGACAGTGTGCATGCGATACTACCGCTGCGCTCACAGCGGAAGTATTGCCTGACAGATGGCTTCCATAGAGTACAATGGAAGGCAGGACTTTTTTTATCCACAGCATGCGCGATTTCTTTTATGCTGCGGTAGAATTCCGCAGCGTGAATATTGAAAGGCAGAAACCTATTAGTTTCCATAGAACCTAATAGCTGTGGGATAATGCCGTGGATTTCCACCATGTGAAACGCGCCAAAAATCCGTACATGGGCATTACCCTTAGTTCTCTGTTTCGGCTCTTACGTTTTAGTCAATATCACACAATACATTCCAATAATCTAATGTAGCTGCATTATCTTCAAACTTACACAATTTTACCAATTCTATCCTCCAGTATAATGCAGAAACTAATGTTTCTGTGAAAATAGCTCATCAATACACCTACTCTGCCATAAATAAACTATAAAACACAATGTACAGAAATAAAATCAATTCAAAAGATGAGCAATAGAGAGCGATTAGGGGGAAAGCAAGCCCCCACAGCATTGTTATAACCCGGTAGCAAATGTTTCATCGTGGAATATGGAAAAGTTACTGAAAATGAAATGTTACATTAGAATTTCACAGGAGGATGATTAACAGATGTGGAAAAATACAAAATCAGAGGAAACAGCACAAAAACAACGGCTTACATTCTGTAAGGGAAAGTGTGGCTGTAGTGCTAGAATACATCAGACTCCAGCAGATGTTATATAAGAAATAACAGTGCAGTTGGGCAAACAGGTTTTCACTAATAAACATTGGTTAGCCAATCATAAAAAGGAATGAAAAAGTTAAAATGACACAAGTTGTTCCCCAAGATCAGTATTCTTCCATGTATAAAGTAATCTGTGTGACCTGTAGCAATGCTTTGTGTTGGTAACTATAAGAAGTAACAGCGGTCCAAGCTTTAGACTTAATGCCTTGTAGGTAGGTGTCATATAATACAGTGTTTCCCTGAAAATAAGACACTGTCTTATATTAATTTTTGCCCCAAAAGAGGCATAGTGTCTTATTTTCGGGGGCTTATACTCACCTGGTCCTCGGCGTCCTGATGCCTTGCAATGGTCTCCGCGGCGCTGTGGGAAGATGCAGAGTCCTGCGCTGACATATCAATTTCCTTCTGGTAAACGGGGCTTTGAATACCCTGCCTCCAGCAAAGTGAGCGCTGTGATTGGATCGAGAACCAGCCAATCACAGTCGGTGCTCGATGAGCCAATCACAGCCATTCAGTGATGTAGTTCACTGAATGGCTGCAAATGATCGAGCGCCGACTGTGATTGGCTGGTGCTTGATCCAATTACAGCGCTTGCTTTGCTGGAGGAGGGATATTCAAAGCCCTGTCACTAGAAAGAAACTGATATTTCAGCGCAGAGGACACTGCAGCTTGCCGCAGCGCCGTTGGAGACCATTACGAGGCACCGGGACACCGCAGACCAGGTAAGTATTGATGTTCTTTTCATGTAGGTTAGCAAGGGATTATTTTCATGAAGAAATTGTATTTCAAGTCTCCTTCGAAAACCAGGGTAGGGCTTATTATCGGGCTAGATCTTATTATCGGAGAAAAGCGGTAAGTACAGTATGCTTCGGAAGATCATAGATTCCAAACAGCTGACATAGTACTTGCCTAAAAAATACTTGGGGAAGAAACTACTAGAATAACAGCAGCTCCAAAACCAAGACAAGACCAAAACACATTCATATCCACGTATTTGTGCTCAAAAGTAATATATTTTGCATGAAATACAGAACGTGTGCAATGAAAGAATTTGATCCTTTTTGTCTTATATTACAATTAAAACTGAGAAAAATATAAAGAATTCTCACCTGGGTTCCAGAAGATTAGCCATGTCTTTCCTTCTCACTATCCAATGACTGGCTGTAAGAAAATAGGCTGCAGCAGAAGCCTTTCCCACCCACTCAGTCTGCAGTAGGACAGGAAAAAATTAGACCAAAAATTAGAACTTTTATAGGTCTTGTCACTCACCAGCTGAAGATGGAATAGCTTAGCTTTAGATTAACCCTTGTGTTCCCTGCAAGATTTCCATAAGACCGTTTCACGATCAGACAGGCAGTGCTGCAGACTAACATACAGTGATGGCAACTATATTACTTCTATCGTCCATTTCTAGTTTTAGTATGCCTTTAGCAGGAATCCAACAAGTTTAGCCCGATATGATGCACATATATTAGGCATCCACAGAACTACTCTTTGTGGTACTAACATTTCAGGATTTAATCATTTATTGGAAATGTAGATAATTGCAATATCCAATATGCAAATATATCCATCCATCATCTCCTTATTATCTGTATGATCACTACTGCTGTAGCAGCATTGTTGCTACAGTTGGCATTTGGGAACATTGTTATTAGGTGGCTGGGCATTTGTAATATGATTACAATTAGTTTTTTACTTTATTATTTTAAAGGGATTTTCTTGGAGTGAAAAAAATTCCATGGGCAGAAAATTTTTGAATACAGGAAAATTAGGCATACTCACTGCTAATTTGGCTTCTGATCCAGCAGGCCAGTGAAGAGACTGTAGTCCTCACCATTCCGTTTCTAAAAGAAGTTGTGTGCAGGGGTTGGATGGCAAATTTTAGTCCAGGGGCAAGCACACAACACTGCTCAATGAGTGGCAGCCCACTTTAAAGGTATGCTCATATGTAGTAGAGTGAAGTACCCTAAGGTGCAGCTGTCCACACAGTGCCAAACTACAACTACTCACTACTGGCAAAATTATGTGGCAAAGTTATACGTCATTCATTCGGGGAGAGCTGCCTGTGATTGGCTGAGCACCTCAGCCAATCACATTCAGCTCTTTCAGCAGGCGGGGGTTTTAAATCCCCGGCTGCTGATAGATCAGCACCACAGTGCAGGGGACAGCAGGAGAAGATGTGGCTGTGCCCCTGCAGCTGAAGCAAGGTGAGTATCTATTTTTTTTTTGTTTTTTTAAACCACTTTTATTGGATTTTCATGGCAGGGCTTATATTTAAAGCCCGTCCCTAAAATCAATTGAAGTGGTTGCCGGCAGCAGAATCCTCTACTGCAGCTGACGTGTGTCAGCTCCGGTAGATGATTTAAGAATTCCTTTGCTGCATCTTTTAACTAGCGGGGGTGAAGGAAACATCTGCTGCGTGCGGCAGATGTGTTCTTAATCCCCGCGAGGTCACGGCAGCGGCGGACAGGTAAGTATATTTTTTATTTTTTTTACACTAAAATTTTTCTTTTTTAGGGAAGGGCTTATATGTAAAGCCCTTCCCTGAAAAAGAATGCAGGGGTGCCGGCAGACCATTGCCTTCAATGGAGCCGCCAGCAGCAGCCACGGCTCCATTGAAAACAATGCATGCATTCCCTATGGTGCACGCATGGCCTATCTTTGCAGGCACACGCCTGTAAAGCATGGACATATGAACACACCACAGGGAATGCATTGGGGCTAATAGACGCGTGTTTTTGTGCGTGCATGCGCACACACAAAAAGACGCTCGTGTGAAGCCACCCTATATCAGTGTGTATGGCCTTTGGCATTGTTTTTTTTTTTTTTTTGGCTTTTACAAGGGCCAGCTATTGGACGACAAAAAAAAACACTCAAAAAAGCAATTTCCAATTGTAGTTGTCATGTCATGTAAAAACAGGACCCAAAGGCTTCTCAGCAAGAAATTAGTAACTAGTCACTGAAACAAAGCAACTAATGACTCCTCACGCAGTGTAAACATTCTGTAGGGGTCGATAGAGTAAGTAAGTGAACTCTTCCTTTTAGTGCCTAGCACTGTTGCCTTGCAGCGTTGGAATCCAAGGTTTACATCTGACCAAGGACAACATCGGTATGGAGTTTGTATGATCTTCCTGTGTTTGTTTTCCTTCTCCTCCTCCTCTGCAGCAGGTAGAAGAAGTATAGTGGTTAACAGTATTGCCTTGCACTGGAGTCCTAGGCTCAAATCTGATCAAGGACAACATCTATATGGAGTCCCTAGCACTGCAAGACAACAGTGCTAACCACTGAGAGACATCCACTGAACCACCCCCAGGCTTTTAGACAAGATTGAATATTTGTTCTTGATGTTTTTATGAACCAGCCAAACCAAACTTTTTTGAAAGATATAAAACATAAACGGAAATCCTCTACATGGCCAAAACAGTTGTCAAGAATCTCAGTGAGTTCTTACGGACTAGTATCATTGTGTGATTTATTTTTTTGCAACATAATGCCTGTGTGTAGCCCCAGCATAACATCATAAAGTTTATCCTGCTTCTTTCTCAAATCCAAGTGTATTGGGTAATTTTATGTTGCTTTAATCCAGTCCTAAAAATACGTATTTTGACAAAATGTTAATTCTGGTTACATTTCGTCTGTTATCTTAATACATCTGACTAATCCTTCATGTTTATTATGTCTCATGTGTTGTAAGCCACTCGTTACTTCATGTTCTTAATTAAAAAAATGTTGAAAACAGTGACTAAATGACGTTGGAGCAGTCAACCTCGTTATAGTGTACATAGCATTCTTTCTTTAACATCGCTTTAATGTTGAGCAATCAAGTTCCCGGGAACCAAACAGCAGCACCATCTACTGGCTATCAGAAATAAGATTTGGTGAAGGAAGTCTGTAGGAGCATCATGTACAGCTGTGCAGTGGCAGATCGCCTCAATAGTTACTTGTGTTAGTCGGTTATAAGCCAATATGCTCCTTAGGACAATCTTTTAAAGGGGACATGTCACAGAAGAGGAATATTCGAGATGCATTGGTTTGCTATGTTCTATACAGCTACACACCAACGCCTAAAGCTTTTTACTCTCAGAACTATTAAAGTCGGATTATTCGAGGCTAGCATTTAGCTATATGGGGTTTTATAAACCGGTGATGACTAATTTCTGCAATTTCAAAATGGCTCTCCAGTAGAACATAAATATGGCTTACAGCAATGAGGATGTGCTTTGATTCTTTTATAACATAGAACTGTGATTTAAAATATAGTGGGAAGGAGATCAGTCATGGGCAGTGTTTGATTGCTTTTACTATACTATATCTCATGTATGTGAACATACACTGAATGGACACTTTATTAGAGACACCAATTTAGTTGTGCATTGGACCTTCTGTAGCCTTCAGAACTGCCACAATTAGTTATGGCATAGATTCTACCAGGTATTGAAACCATTTGGCAGAATTATTGACCTATATAGACAGGATAGCTTCATACAGTTACCACAAGTTATGAGAAGCTACTGACATGCTTTTAGCACCTGACAGGAAGGGTTCATTGATTCATGCTGCTTGCACCAAATTCTGACCCTGCTTTCAGCATGGTAAAAGTCTGGAGTATCTGCTCAATGATTCATTTTTTGTGCTCTTTTGACCACTGCAGTCTTGTTTTCCTGCTTCTCTTAGACAGTAGTCTTGAGCGAACTGAAACAGTAAAGCCCTGTTTCGGGTAGAACTTTGCTAAAACTCTGAACCTGAACAAAGGTTTTAGCAAAGTTGTACCAGAAACAGAATTCTACTCTAGTGTATAACACTCTCTAAGAGCCTTAAAAGCCATGTATAAATCTCTAATTATTATGCAAGGCTTTTATGTTTCTTAGACAGTGTTATACACCAGTTTTAGGGGTTTTGGTGAACTTCCGTTTTGGTTCAAACTAAAGACCCATTTACACGCAACGATTATCACTTAAATTTCAGTCAAACAACGGCATATGAGCAATCACCGTTTGTGCAAACGCTGCCATCATTCACTTTTTGGCTGAACGATGATTTTAAGGTGAGCTTACAATCCATCATTCCGCTGGAGAGAGATAACAAGGGACTGCACAATGTGTCAGAGATAACATTGTATTCTGCCAACAGCCCATGTGAGAACAATGGAGCTGTGTGCAGAGCTCAGACCACATGCTGTGCTCTGCAAGCAGCTCCTGAAGGACCTTTTACATGCAAATGAAGATGATATAGTGCTAATGGACATTAGTGTTCATTAACACTTTTTGCAAAGTGATCGCTAAAACTATCAATCCTTCAATCGTTTGAAAGATTGTCTATCTCTGCGTGGAAATGGACCTTTAATCCAACCAAACCAAACTTTTCAAAAGTTTGCTCATCACTATTAGAAAACAATGGCCCTGAAACCTGTTTTTGCTGCTATAGCTCATCTGTTCTAAGGAATGACACATTGTGCACTTGGACATGTTAGTTGAAGCACCAATGATGCATTTGATTGCAGTTTGCTAGACTGTGCCCTGCCTGTTTGTAAGAACTATTTTTGACATTCTTCTCTGATCTCTTTCATCAACAAGTTGTTTACGTCTTCAGGATGACTTTTTTCTGGATGGGCAGACCTTATTCGAAGTCTCTCAAATCACACAATTTCCCTATTCTAATGTGAATTCACACTGAAGCTGAACCACAGAAAACTTTGACATTTGATTTTATGCTGCACTCTAGGGTCATGTGGGGAAGATCCAATCATGAAAGGGCAGGTGTATCTAATAAAGTGGACATTCAGTGTAGATCTCTACAGGTGTATCAGAGTGTAAGATCAATGCTTGCAGACTGATTTTAGCAGTGAACATATTATATTGTGCTTACTGCTTAAGGGTGCAGTCAGACGACCGTATATCGGCTGTGTTTTCACGCCGCTTGATATACGGCGTCTCTCTCTGCAGGGGGAAGAGGCTGGAAGAGCCGGGAGCAGTGCTCTGAGCTCCCGCCCCCTTTCTTCCTCCTCTCCACCCCCCTGGACTATTTTCAATGAGGAGAGGCGGGGTAGGGGCGGAGCTAATTCCCAGAACTTGGCCCCACCCCGTCCCGCCTCCTCTCATTGAAAATAGTGCAGGAGGGTGGAGAGGAGGCAGAGAGGGGGCGGGAGCTCAGAGCACTGCTCCCAGCTGTTGCAGCCTCTCCCCCCTGCAGAGAGAGACGCCGTATATCGGTCGGCGTGAATACCCGGCCGATATACGGTCGTCTGAATGCACCCTAATCTAAATGTTTATATGTACCAAACACTTTGGATGGGTTCACACAGGGCAGAATTGCCGCGGAATGTCCGTGTGGACTTTCTGCATGGAAATTCTGCCGCATTTTTAATCCCGGAATTAGCCAGCAAGGTGGACGAGATTTGCAAAATCCGTTGCAGCCAAACCACGCTGTAATTGCCCTGCGGCGCGGAAATCAAAGACGCAGCATGTCAATTCTTTCTCAGTTTCCGCAGCGGCCTCTCTCCTCTCTATGGGGAGAGATAGCCACAGCAGTATGCCAATGGCGAAGCCGCTCCAAACTCCACACCTATAGGCCGCGGGTTTTGAAGCTGCACTTGACCCAAAGAAATCTTTAGTTTTTTCTGTGCAGTCATTCCGCGAGATTTCAGTTTCGTGTGAATCCAGCCTAAATGTTTTGTCTGGAAGTACATAAATACAACAGTGTTAACAAACTCCAAAGTGTGCAATAAACCCCAAATTTACTAAGTATTAAACTTTTTTTCCACAAGAGATCCTTTTATTGAATAGCCCTTGAGTGGAGAAAACATAAGGTTAATGCCATCTTAAAGTATTCAGAAGCTACCAGAATATTTTGTACAAGACTTTAAAGGTAAATAATGTAATCTGACCAACCTTAAGTTGGGTAATTGTAAGTGCAATAGGATGGGGGATTCAAGATGGTACCTCTTTCTTACAAACTCTAGGACTGAGATTGTGTTATTCACTCTCATACTCCTATTGTGCTTAGTATATTGTGACATACACGCTTGGTCATGGATCATGGAGAGAGATGAGCGAGCACCCAAATGCTCGAGTCCGCGTTATTCGAGTCAAACTTTTCGTAAAATTCGAGAGCTCTAGTCGTGTAACGGACCCCATTGACTACAATGGGAGACTGCAGCATTTTTGTATGTGGGACGCCGGGTCCCGAGCTTTCTCTCTCTCTCTCTCTCTCTCTCTCTCTCTCTCCCCCCTGTCTGCCAGACAAAAAATTTGCCATTGACGCGCACTGCGGCGGGGAGGGGCCAAAACAGGCACGTCACAGCGGGGAGGAGCCAAAAACTGGGGCAGGGTCGAACACGGCTTGATGCTCGTTCGAGTAACGAGCACCATCGAGTACGCTTATACTCGAACGAGCATCAAGCTCGGCAGAGTATGTTCGCTCAACTCTAATCATGGATAGTCGATCAATCGGTGAAAGCACTGGAGTTGGCACAAGGCAGAGTCTATAGTAAGAAGCTGGTGAAACAGCATCCGAAATGTCTGGACAGGTCAGGCTGTTGCAGGAAGTATAGGTGAAACCATGCATGGGGCTCACTCAGCTACTTTTGTATCTTTCATAGATTTAGTGGAACCAGCTACGCATATGCGAGAACACATCTTCTATATGGATATACCAATTGTTAGCAGGACTATGATAACTTGATTTACAGCATTATAGTACAGTACAGTTATCATAACATGTTAAATGGTAGGGGTTGTCCAGGTGTGAGGAACTTTTAAAAAAGTGATCAAAAACCTGTTAGAACAATTAAAAAAACAAAACAAGGAATGAGGATATGTACTAATTAGAGATGAGCGAACACCAAAATGTTCGGGTGTTCGTTATTCGTAACGAACTTCCCGTGATGCTCGAGGGTTCGTTTCGAACAACGAACCCCATTGAAGTCAATGGGCGACCGGAACATTTTTGTATTTCGCCGATGCTCGCTAAGGTTTTCATGTGTGAAAATCTGGGCAATTCAGGAAAGTGATGGGAATGACACAGTGACGGATAGGGCAGGCGAGGGGCTACATGTTGGGCTGCATCCTAAGTTCACAGGTCCCACTATTAAGCCACAATAGCGGCAAGAGTGGGCCCCCCCCCCCCTCCCAACAACTTTTACTTCTGAAAAGCGCTCATTAGCATGGCATACCTTTGCTAAGCACCACACTACCTCCAACAAAGCACAATCACTGCCTGCATGACACTCCACTGCCACTTCTCCTGAGTTACATGCTGCCCAACCGCACCCCCTCCCCCCCACAGCGCACACCAAACTGTCCCTGCGCAGCCTTCAGCTGCCCTCATGCCACACCACCCTCACGTCTATTTAGAAGTGCGTCTGCCACGACGAGGGACCGCAGGCACACACTGCACAGGGTTGGCACGGCTAGGTAGCGACCCTCTTTAATAGGGGCGGGGCGATAGCCCACAATGCTGTACAGAAGCAATGAGAAATACAATCCTGTGCCACCGCCATCAGGAGCTGCACACGTGGGCATAGCAATGGGGAACCTATGTGCCACACACTATTCATTCTGTCAAGGTGTCTGCATGCCCCAGTCAGACTGGTTATATGCACCTTAACAGTAACCGCGTTGGTGGTAATGTGGTGGTGACTGCGGACCTAGTACCACGGTTGTATTTTGTTGGTTTTCGGAATGCGGCCAGGATTAAGTGGGCCGTGGCGGGGGGATGGTGTGGGGGCTCTCGTTGTGTCGGTAAAGGTGAAATTCTTGGACTGCCACCAGACGAAGCAATGCAAAGACATTTGCCAAGAATGTTTTCCCTGTTGGAGGAGGAGGGGGATGTTTTTGAGGCACTACGTGTCCTCTCCACGTGTCCGTGGTTATATGCACCTTAACAGTAACCGCGTTGGTGGTAATGTGGTGGTGACTGCGGACCTAGTACCACGGTTGTATTTTGTTGGTTTTCGGAATGTGGCCAGGATTAAGTGGGCCGTGGCGGGGGGATGGTGGGGGGGCTCTCTAGTAGTGTCGGTAAAGGTGAAATTCTTGGACTGCCGCCAGACGAACCAATGCAAAGGCATTTGCCAACAATGTTTTCCCTGTTGGAGGAGGAGGGGGATGTTTTTGAGGCACTACGTGTCCTCTCCACGTGTCCGTTCCATGTAAGCAATAGTAGCACTCAAGACAGGCCCCAGTAACAATTCTGAAGCAGCAGTATAGCGGGAGCGCAGTCTTCGTTCCATGTAAGCAATAGTAGCACTCAAGACAGGCCCCAGTAACAATTCTGAAGCAGCAGTATAGCGGGAGCGCAGTCTTCGTTCCATGTAAGCAATAGTAGCACTCAAGACAGGCCCCAGTAACAATTCTGAAGCAGCAGTATAGCGGGAGCGCAGTCTTCGTTCCATTTCAGTAGCCTTAGTATAGCCAAGGCACAAGTGACATTTATGTAGCTAAACTGTAGGCCAACCCCACACACCTTTCTGTACCATGAGTGCAGGCGAAGAACATAGAAATTACTATGATTACACTGTAGGTGAGGGCCCCAAAAAATTGGTGTACCAACAGTACTAATGTACCTCAGTAAAAATTGGCCATGCCCAATCAAGATGGCAGGTGAATCGCTTTGGTTAATGTGGCTTAAGTGGTAACTAGGCCTGGAGGCAGCCCAGTGTAACGAAAAATTGGTTCAAGTTAAAGTTCCAACGCTTTTAAGCTAATTGAAACTTAGAAAAATTGTTCAGAAAAATTATTTGAGTGAGCCTTGTGGCCCTAAGAAAAATTGCCCGTTCAGCGTGATTACGTGAGGTTTCAGGAGGAGGAGCAGGAGGAGGAGGAGGAGGAATATTAGACACAGATTGATGAAGCAGAAATGTCCCCGTTTTGGATGGTGAGAGAGAACGTAGCTTCCATCCGCGGGTGCAGCCTACGTATTGCTTACGTATCGCTGCTGTCCGCTGGTGGAGAACAGAAGTCTGGGGAAATCCAGCCTTTGTTCATCTTGATGAGTGTTAGCCTGTCGGCACTGTCGGTTGACAAGCGGCTACGCTTATCGGTGATGATTCCCCCAGCCGCACTAAACACCCTCTCCGACAAGACGCTAGCCGCAGGACAAGCAAGCACCTCAAGGGCATACAGGGCTAGTTCAGGCCACGTGTCCAGCTTCGACACCCAGTAGTTGTAGGGGGCAGAGGCGTCACCAAGGATGGTCGTGCGATCCGCTACGTACTCCCTCACCATCCTTTTGCAGTGCTCCCGCCGACTCAGCCGTGACTGGGGAGCGGTGACACAGTCTTGGTGGGGAGCCATAAAGCTGGCCAGGCCCTTAAAGACTGTTGCACTGCCTGGGATGTACATGCTGCTCGATCTACGCACATCCCCTGCAACATGGCCCTCGGAACTGCGCCTTCTGCCACTAGCGCTGTCGGCTGGGAATTTTACCATCAGCTTGTCCGCAAGGGTCCTGTGGTATAGCAACACTCTCGAACCCCTTTCCTCTTCGGGAATCAGAGTGGGCAGGTTCTCCTTATACCGTGGATCGAGCAGTGTGTACACCCAGTAATCCGTAGTGGCCAGAATGCGTGCAACGCGAGGGTCACGAGAAAGGCATCCTAACATGAAGTCAGCCATGTGTGCCAGGGTACCTGTACGCAACACATGGCTGTCTTCACTAGGAAGATCACTTTCAGGATCCTCCTCCTCCTCCTCCTCCTCCTCAGGCCATACACGCTGAAAGGATGACAGGCAATCAGCCGGTGTACCGTCAGCAGCGGGCCAAGCTGTCTCTTCCCCCTCCTCCTCATCCTCCTCATGCTCCTCCTCCTCCTCCTGTACGCGCTGAGAAATAGACAGGAGGGTGCCCTGACTATCCAGCGGCATACTGTCTTCCCCCGCCCCCGTTTCCGAGCGCAAAGCAGCTGCCTTTATGGTTTGCAGGGAATTTCTCAAGATGCATAGCAGAGGAATGGTGACGCTAATGATTGTAGCATCGCCGCTCACCACCTGGGTAGACTCCTCAAAATTACCAAGGACATGGCAGATGTCTGCCAACCAGGCCCACTCTTCTGAAAGGAATTGAGGAGGCTGACTCCCACTGCGCCGCCCATGTTGGAGTTGGTATTCGACTATAGCTCTACGCTGTTCATAGAGCCTGGCCAACATGTGGAGCGTAGAGTTCCACCGTGTGGGCACGTCGCACAGCAGTCGGTGCACTGGCAGCTTAAAGTGATGTTGCAGGGTGCGCAGGGTGGCAGCGTCCGTGTGGGACTTGCGGAAATGTGCGCAGAGCCGGCGCGCCTTTACGAGCAGGTCTGACAAGCGTGGGTAGCTTTTCAGAAAGCGCTGAACCACCAAATTAAATACGTGGGCCAGGCATGGCACGTGCGTGAGGCTGCCGAGCTGCAGAGCCGCCACCAGGTTACGGCCGTTGTCACACACGACCATGCCCGGTTGGAGGCTCAGCGGCGCAAGCCAGCGGTCCGTCTGCTGTGTCAGACCCTGCAGCAGTTCGTGGGCCGTGTGCCTCTTATCGCCTAAGCTGAGTAGTTTCAGCACGGCCTGCTGACGCTTGCCCACCGCTGTGCTGCCACACCGCGCGACACCGACTGCTGGCGACATGCTGCTGCTAACACATCTTGATTGTGAGACAGAGGAGGAGGAGGAGGAGGAGGGTGCTTTAGTGGAGGAAGCATAGACCTCCGCAGATACCAGCACCGAGCTGGGGCCCGCAATTCTGGGGGTGGGTAGGACGTGAGCGGTCCCAGGCTCTGACTCTGTCCCAGCCTCCACTAAATTCACCCAATGTGCCGTCAGGGAGATGTAGTGGCCCTGCCCGCCTGTGCTTGTCCACGTGTCCGTAGTTAAGTGGACCGTGGCAGTAACCGCGTTGGTGAGGGCGCGCACAATGTTGCGGGAGACGTGGTCGTGCAGGGCTGGGACGGCACATCGGGAAAAGTAGTGGCGACTGGGAACTGAGTAGCGCGGGGCCGCCGCCTCCATGATACTTTTGAAGGACTCCGTTTCCACAACCCTATACGGCAGCATCTCAAGGCTGATGAATTTTGCGATGCGGACGGTTAACGTTTGAGCGTGCGGGTGCGTGGCGGCGTACTTGCGCTTGCGCTCGAACACTTGCGCAAGCGACGGCTGAACGGTGCGCTGAACTACACTGCTGGATGGGGCCGAGGACAGCGGAGATGAGGGTGTGGGTGCAGGCCATGAGGCGGTAGTGCCTGTGTCCTGAGAGGGGGGTTGCATCTCAGTGGCAGGTTGGGGCACAGGGGGAGAGGCAGGGGTGCAAACCGGAGGCGGTGAACGGCCTTCGTCCCACCTTGTGGGGTGCTTGGCCATCATATGTCTGCGCATGCTGGTGGTGGTGAGGCTGTTGGTGTTGGCTCCCCGGCTGAGCTTTGCGCGACAAAGGTTGCACACCACTGTTCGTCGGTCGTCAGGCGTCTCTGTGAAAAACTGCCAGACCTTAGAGCACCTCGGCCTCCGCAGGGTGGCATGGCGCGAGGGGGCGCTTTGGGAAACACTTGGTGGATTATTCGGTCTGGCCCTGCCTCTACCCCTGGCCACTGCACTGCCTCTTGCAACCTGCCCTGCTGATGCCCTTGACTCCCCCTCTGAAGACCTGTCCTCCTGAGTAAGCGTTGCACACCAGGTGGGGTCAGTCACCTCATCGTCCTGCTGCTCTTCCTCCGAATCCTCTGTGCGCTGCTCCCTGGGACTTACTGCCCTTACTACTACCTCACTGCAAGACAACTGTGTCTGATCGTCATCGTCCTCCTCACCCACAGAAAGTTGTTGAGACAGTTGGCGGAAGTCCCCAGCCTCTTCCCCCGGACCCCGGGAACTTTCGAATGGTTGGGCATCAGTGACGATAAACTCCTCTGGTGGGAGAGGAACCGCTGCTGCCCAATCTAAGCAGGGGCCCGAGAACAGTTCCTGGGAGTGCTCCCGCTCCTGAGCAGGTGTTATTGTAGTGGAGTGAGGAGGCTGGGAGGAAGGAGGAGCAGCAGACAGAGGATTCGGATTGGCAGCAGTGGACGGCGCAGAACTGCGGGTAGACGATAGGTTGCTCGAAGCACTTTCTGCCATCCAGGACAGGACCTGCTCACACTGCTCATTTTCTAATAACCGTCTCCCGCGTGGACCCATTAATTGGGCGATGAATGTGGGGACGCCAGAAACGTGCCTCTCTCCTAATCGCGCAGCAGTCGGCTGCGACACACCTGGATCAGGAGCTTGGCCTGTGCCCACACCCTGACTTGGCCCTCCGCGTCCTCGGCCACGTCCACGTCCACGTCCTCTAGGCTTACCCCTACCCCTCAGCATGCTGTATTACCAGTGATTAGATTTCCCAGGCAGGAAATAAATTGGCGCAAGACTGCAGGCCAAATATAATTTTTGCCCTTTTTGGAAAACGAAAGGCCCCACTGCCTCTAGTGAATGAATTATCTAAGTTTAATAACTGTGCTGTGTCCCTGCTTATGTGTCACAGAACGTGAGGGTAGCAGAGTTATTAACTGTGGCAGAGCAGGTATTTTTTTTCCCAATTAAGGAAAGCAAATGGCGAACCCAGCAGTAAAGCGTAGCTGGCTGCGTATGATTTAGCAATGTTTTTCACGCAGCTCACACGTCTCCACAGGCGTAAGGACGGACACAGGCTGGACAAATAGATTTCTTTTCAGTTTTTTCCCACCAACAGGCAGCACTGCGTATATTCAATGAACCTGCGAAGTTTAATAACTGCGCTGTGTCCCTGCTTATGTGTCACAGAACGTGAGGGTAGCAGAGTTATTATAACTCTTGGAGAGCAGGTATTTTTTTTCCCAATTAAGGAAAGCAAATGGCGAACCCAGCAGTAAAGCGTAGCTGGCTGCGTATGATTTAGCAATGTTTTTCACGCAGCTCACACGTCTACACAGGCGTAAGGACGGACACAGGCTGGACAAATAGATTTGTTTTCAGTTTTTTCCCACCAACAGGCAGCACTGCGTATATTCAATGAACCTGCGAAGTTTAATAACTGCGCTGTGTCCCTGCTTATGTGTCACAGAACGTGAGGGTAGCAGAGTTATTATAACTCTTGGAGAGCAGGTATTTTTTTCCCCAATTAAGGAAAGCAAATGGCGAACCCAGCAGTAAAGCGTAGCTGGCTGCGTATGATTTAGCAATGTTTTTCACGCAGCTCACACGTCTACACAGGCGTAAGGACGGACACAGGCTGGACAAATAGATTTCTTTTCAGTTTTTTCCCACCAACAGGCAGCACTGCGTATATTCAATGAACCTGCGAAGTTTAATAACTGCGCTGTGTCCCTGCTTATGTGTCACAGAACGTGAGGGTAGCAGAGTTATTATAACTCTTGGAGAGCAGGTATTTTTTTTCCCAATTAAGGAAAGCAAATGGCGAACCCAGCAGTAAAGCGTAGCTGGCTGCGTATGATTTAGCAATGTTTTTCACGCAGCTCACACGTCTCCACAGGCGTAAGGACGGACACAGGCTGGACAAATAGATTTGTTTTCAGTTTTTTCCCACCAACAGGCAGCACTGCGTATATTCAATGAACCTGCGAAGTTTAATAACTGCGCTGTGTCCCTGCTTATGTGTCACAGAACGTGAGGGTAGCAGAGTTATTATAACTCTTGGAGAGCAGGTATTTTTTTCCCCAATTAAGGAAAGCAAATGGCGAACCCAGCAGTAAAGCGTAGCTGGCTGCGTATGATTTAGCAATGTTTTTCACGCAGCTCACACGTCTCCACAGGCGTAAGGACGGACACAGGCTGGACAAATAGATTTGTTTTCAGTTTTTTCCCACCAACAGGCAGCACTGCGTATATTCTATGAATAATAACTGTGTTGTGGCCCTGCCTATACAATTCTTTCCCTGCAGTATCAATGGAGGGTGCAATGCTCTGCAGAGGCGATTTTGAGAAGCCCAAAAAAAATGCAGCACAGCCAACAGCAGCCTGGACAGTACTGCACACGGATAAATATGGCCCTAGAAAGGACCGTTGAGGTTCTTGAAGGCTACACTCACTCCTAACACTCTCCCTGCCTATGCAGCACTTCTGTCCCTAATGCCAGGTGCAACGGTCTGCAGAGGCGATTTTGAGAAAGAAAAAAAAATCCCACTGCTAACAGCAGCCAACACACAGCTATCAGTGGCCCTAATAAGGACCTTTGGGGGGTCTTGAAGCCTACACTAACTACCAATTCTTTCCCTACAGCAGCTCCGGTATAAACAGCACTGTCCCTCATCTAACTCACACCGCATCTGAGGCGAGCCGCGGGAGGGGCCGACTTTTATATTAGGCGAACACCTGATCTCGCCAGCCACTCACAGCAGGGGGGTGGTATAGGGCTTAAACGTTGCAGGGGGAAGTTGTAATGCCTTCCCTGTCTTTCAATTGGCCAGAAAAGCGCGCTAACGTCTCAGGGAAGGAAGTGAAAGTAACCAGAACACCGCATGGTGTTCGTCACGAATAACGAACATCCCGAACACCCTAATATTCGCACGAATATCAAGCTCGGACGAACGCGTTCGCTCATCTCTAGTACTAATCCAATCAGTGGCCACATTAGTCAGATGCCAATCTCCTGGCATCAAGACTCACAGCATCGCAGTGGTAATGTCAGGAGATCGGCACCTAACTGTTGCAATCTCTTCAGCGGTCAGGTGGTTTCTGCTCCACAACAAAGAACGCAAGGACCGTATGACTGCATCACTCGATCACCAGGGCGGAGGATGGGTATATACCCTGCTTTTATTGTTTTAAAAGGTCTGCATCCATTTTTTAAAAGTTGCCTCACAGCCAGACAATCCCTTAACCCCTTTAGTGGCACACCCAGAAAATCTCCTTGATTTTGCTAAAATTATGAATTCTTTTATTTTTCAAAATTGTTATAATGTATACTTTTATTACAAAAAATGTTGCAATGTGATTGTTGCATTCCTTAATTAATACTTGTGAGATTATATTGCATTGTAGACTCATTTAAAAAACCTGCCCTGTGAGGCATGACATGGTAATAATAAACCTGCCACTGAAGGGGGTAAATGTTTGTTACATCTATACATGGCTGTGATAGTGAAAAGTCTTCCCTTGGACATTGTTAGTGAAAGCAATAAGGTTTTGCTTTAGGGGTATGTTTGCAGGTTTCCAAATGAGTTGCTTTATATTCGAGCTCGAAGTAACTACCGGAAGCAAACCACACGCAAGCTAATGTGATTGGAAGTCATCTGTTTATTCAATTACCAAGCAGAAGCATATATACAAAAGACATTTGCAGTGGGACTAGAACAAGTCCCACTTGTAATAATTACAATTTATTATAATTCATTTATTATCTTTGGTTCAAAAAACTAAACAAGAAAATTAACATCTCAGTCACCAGGCAGACTTTTCGCAAGCAGAGTAGCACAAAAGGGACAGAAGTGTATAACAATAAGATATTGCAGGAACAGGTCGCTCCGACCCCAGGCCCATGTATCTGCTTTCTTTATATCTTTGCTATGGAATGTTATAAATAGAGATGAGCAAACGTACTCGTCCGAGCTTGATACTCGTTCGAGTATTAGCGTGTTCGAGATGCTCGTTACTCGAGACGAGTACCACGCGATGTTCGAGTTACTTTCACTTTCATCTCTGAGACATTAGCGCGCTTTTCTGGCCAATAGAAAGACAGGGAAGGCATTACAACTTCCCCCTGCGACGTTCAAGCCCTATACCACCCCCCTGCAGTGAGTGGCTGGCGAGATCAGGTGTCACCCGAGTATATAAATCGGCCCCTCCCGCAGCTCGCCACAGATGCATTCTGACAGAGATCAGGGACAGTGCTGCTGGTGCCGGAGCTACTATTGGGAGAGCGTTAGGAGTTATTTTAGGCTTCAAGAACCCCAACGGTCCTTCTTAGGGCCACATCTAACCGTGTGCAGTAGTGTGGAGGCTGCTTTTTGCAGTGTTGCACTTTTTTTTTTTTGTGTATCGGCCGTGCAGAGCATTGCGCCCTGCAGTAATTATACATAGTCCAGGGCCAGTAGTGGTGGTGAGGCAGGGACAGAAGACATATTTATTGAATATAGGCAGTGGGCCTTTCCAAAACCATTTGGGAAAAAAAATCTATTTGGGCTGCCTGTGACTGTCCTCAGTGTACTGGGTCTGTGCTGGGGGTAGTTGTCCTAATTCATACGCAGTCAGCAAAGTGTTACAGCAGGCTTGCGCAAAATTATTTCCTGGCTCTGTGTTGGCTGTTACATCACCGCTGTATTCCAGTCTACAGTGCAACAGTCTGCAGTTATTTTACATACTCCAGGGCCAGTAGTGGTGACGCAGAGAGAGAAGACATATACAGTGTATATAGGCAGTGGGCCTTTCCAAAAACATTTGGGAAAAAAAATCTATTTGGGCTGCCTGTGACTGTCCTCAGTGTACTGGGTCTGTGCTGGGGGTAGTTGTCCTAATTCATACGCAGCCAGCTAAGTGTTACAGCAGGCTTGCGCAAAATTATTTCCTGGCTCTGTGTTGGCTGTTACATCACCGCTGTATTCCAGTCCACAGTGCAACAGTCTGCAGTTATTTTACATACTCCAGGGCCAGTAGTGGTGACGCAGAGAGAGAAGACATATACAGTGTATATAGGCAGTGGGCCTTTCCAAAAACATTTGGGAAAAAAAATCTATTTGGGCTGCCTGTGACTGTCCTCAGTGTACTGGGTCTGTGCTGGGGGTAGTTGTCCTAATTCATACGCAGCCAGCTAAGTGTTACAGCAGGCTTGCGCAAAATTATTTCCTGGCTCTGCTGTGCGTTCCGTAAGCGAAGTCAGCCTCCAACCACAGGCCAATAAGCGGCACATTTAATTACAGCGTTCTGTTTCTGCACTACTGGTAATACACCATGCTGAGGGGTAGGGGTAGGCCTAGAGGACGTGGATGCGGGCGAGGACGCGGAGGCCCAAGTCAGGGTGTGGGCACAGGCCGAGCTCCTGATCCAGGTGTATCGCAGCCGACTGCTGCGGGATTAGGAGAGAGGCACGTTTCTGGCGTCCCCACATTCATCTCACAATTAATGGGTCCACGCGGTAGACCTTTATTAGAAAATGAGCAGTGTGAGCAGGTCCTGTCGTGGATGGCAGAAAGTGCATCCAGCAATCTATCAAACACCCAGAGTTCTGCGCCGTCCACTGCTGCAACTCTGAATCCTCTGGCTGCTGCTCCTCCTTCCTCCCAGCCTCCTCACTCCATTACAATGACACATTCTGAGGAGCAGGCAGACTTCCAGGAACTGTTCCCGGGCCCCTGCCCAGAATGGGCAGCAAGGGTTCCGAATCCTCTCCCACTGGAGGCGTTTGTCGTGACCGATGCCCAACCTTTGGAAAGTTCCCGGGGTCCGGGGGATGAGGCTGGGGACTTCCGGCAACTGTCTCAAGACCTTTCAGTGGGTGAGGAGGACGATGACGATGAGACACAGTTGTCTATCAGTGAGGTAGTAGTAAGGGCAGTAAGTCCGAGGGAGGAGCGCACAGAGGATTCGGAGGAAGAGCAGCAGGACGATGAGGTGACTGACCCCACCTGGTTTGCTACGCCTACTGAGGACAGGTCTTCAGAGGGGGAGTCAAGGGCAGCAGCAGGGCAGGTTGCAAGAGGCAGTGCGGTGTCCAGGGGTAGAGGCAGGACCAGACCGAATAATCCACCAACTGTTTCCCAAAGCGCCCCCTCGCGCCATGCCACCCTGCAGAGGCCGAGGTGCTCAAAGGTCTGGCAGTTTTTCACTGAGAGTGCAGACGACCGACGAACAGTGGTGTGCAACCTGTGTCGTGCCAAGATCAGCCGGGGAGCCACCACCACCAGCCTCACCACCACCAGCATGCGCAGACATATGATGGCCAAGCACCCCACAAGGTGGGACGAAGGCCGTTCACCGCCTCCGGTTTGCACCGCTGCCTCTCCCCCTGTGCCCCAACCTGCCACTGAGATCCAACCCCCCTCTCAGGACACAGGCACTACCGTCTCCTGGCCTGCACCCACACCCTCACCTCCGCTGTCCTCGGCCCCATCCACCAATGTCTGTCAGCGCACCGTCCAGCCGTCGCTAGCGCAAGTGTTGGAGCGCAAGTACGCCGCCACGCACCCGCACGCTCAAGCGTTAAACGTGCACATAGCCAAATTTATCAGCCTGGAGATGCTGCCGTATAGGGTTGTGGAAACGGAGGCTTTCAAAAGTATGATGGCGGCGGCGGCCCCGCGCTACTCAGTTCCCACTCGCCACTACTTTTCCCGATGTGCCGTCCCAGCCCTGCACGACCACGTCTCCCGCAACATTGTACGCGCCCTCACCAACGTGGTTACTGCCAAGGTCCACTTAACAACAGACACGTGGACAAGCACAGGCGGGCAGGGCCACTATATCTCCCTGACGGCACATTGGGTGAATTTAGTGGAGGCTGGGACAGAGTCAGAGCCTGGGACCGCTCACGTCCTACCCACCTCCAGAATGGCGGGCCCCAGCTCGGTGGTGGTATCTGCGGCGGTGTATGCTTCCTCCACTAAACCACCCTCCTCCTCCTCCTCCAACGCAACCTCTGTCTCGCAATCAAGATGTGTCAGCAGCAGCACGTCGGCAGCAGTCGGTGTCGCGCGGCGTGGCAGCACAGCGGTGGGCAAGCGTCAGCAGGCCGTGCTGAAACTACTCAGCTTAGGAGATAAGAGGCACACGGCCCACGAACTGCTGCAGGGTCTGACAGAGCAGACCGACCGCTGGCTTGCGCCACTGAGCCTCCAACCGGGCATGGTCATGTGAGACAACGGCCGTAACCTGGTGGCGGCTCTGCAGCTCGGCAGCCTCACGCACGTGCCATGCCTGGCCCACGTCTTTAATTTGGTGGTTCAGCGCTTTCTGAAAAGCTACCCACGCTTGTCAGACCTGCTCGTAAAGGTGCGCCGGCTCTGTGCACATTTCTGCAAGTCCCACACGGACGCTGCCACCCTGCGCACCCTGCAACATCGGTTTCATATGCCAGTGCACCGACTGCTGTGCGACGTGCCCACCTGGTGGAACTCTATGCTCCACATGTTGGCCAGGCTCTATGAGCAGCGTAGAGCTATAGTGGAATACCAACTCCAACATGGGCGGCGCAGTGGGAGTCAGCCTCCTCAATTCTTTACAGAAGAGTGGGCCTGGTTGGCAGACATCTGCCAGGTCCTTGGAAACTTTAAGGAGTCTACCCAGATGGTGAGCGGCGATGCTGCAATCATTAGCATCACTATTCCTCTGCTATGCCTCTTGAGAAGTTCCCTGCAAAGCATAAAGGCAGACGCTTTGCGCTCGGAAACAGAGGCGGGAGAAGACAGTATGTCGCTGGATAGTCAGAGCACCCTCCTGTCTATATCTCAGCGCGTTGAGGAGGAGGAGGAGGAGCATGAGGAGGATGAGGAGGAGGGGGAAGAGACAGCTTGGCCCACTGCTGAGGGTACCCATGCTGCTTGCCTGTCATCCTTTCAGCGTGTATGGCCTGAGGAGGAGGAGGAGGATCCTGAAAGTGATCTTCCTAGTGAGGACAGCCATGTGTTGCGTACAGGTACCCTGGTACACACGGCTGACTTCATGTTAGGATGCCTTTCTCGTGACCCTCGCGTTACACGCATTCTGGCCACTACGGATTACTGGGTGTACACACTGCTCGACCCACGGTATAAGGAGAACCTTTCCACTCTCATACCCGAAGAGGAAAGGGGTTCAAGAGTGATGCTGTACCACAGGACCCTGGCGGACAAACAGATGGTAAAATTCCCATCCGACAGCGCTAGTGGCCGAAGGTGCAGTTCCGAGGGCCAGGTAGCAGAGGAGGCGCAGAGATCAGGCAGCATGTACAGCACAGGCAGGGGAACACTCTCTAAGGCCTTTGACAGCTTTCTGGCTCCCCAGCAAGACTGTGTCACCGCTCCCCAGTCAAGGCTGAGTCGGCAGGAGCACTGTAAAAGGATGGTGAGGGAGTACGTAGCCGATCGCAC
Source organism: Eleutherodactylus coqui (assembly GCF_035609145.1). NCBI lineage: Eukaryota > Metazoa > Chordata > Amphibia > Anura > Eleutherodactylidae > Eleutherodactylus > Eleutherodactylus coqui. The sequence continues at coordinate 249,348,587 of NC_089838.1, read as the reverse complement.
GACCGTCCTCCGTGACGCCTCTGCCCCCTACAATTACTGGGTGTCGAAGCTGGACACGTGGCCTGAACTCGCGCTGTATGCCCAGGAGGTGCTTGCTTGTCCTGCGGCTAGCGTCTTGTCAGAGAGGGTGTTTAGTGCGGCTGGGGGAATCATCACTGATAAGCGTACCCGCCTGTCAACCGACAGTGCCGACAGGCTTACACTCATCAAGATGAGCAAAGCCTGGATTTCCCCAGACTTCTCTTCTCCGCTAGCGGACAGCAGCGATACCTAAACAATATGTAGGCTGCACCCGCGGATGGAAGCATTGTTCTCTATCACCATCAAAAACGTGGACCTTTTAGCTTCATCAATCTGTGTATAATATTCATCCTCCTCCTCCTGCTCCTCCTCCTGAAACCTCACGTAATTGTAAGCCGCCGACCGGGGTGGGCTTTCCAGAATACAGCGAAGTCCTGAACAAAAGACGCGACTCAGAACCAATCCGTAGCAATGAGATTTTACTTAATTTGGCAGAACCCTTAACCAACCCGAACTCCCCCAGAAAGTTACATACGCTCAGCGGGGAGGCTGAGACTCTTGTGCCATGCAGCGCTGTGCTCTATAATGTGCGCCTTCAATATCCTCCAAGCTTTTGCCTAGCCGCCGGCCGTCTCTAACCAGCCGCTATTACCTTCTATCACCCTGGAAGCAGGAACAATCAGTGTGGATGCTAGGGAAGCACCGGCGGCACAGCACAAGAGCTTACAATCTTATCAACACACCCGTATTCTCCCCTTACACAACACCACTCAACAGATATAACAATATATAGCTCACAAGTCAAGGCAAAGTACAGTTGCGTAACGTGTGACTTGTAGATATCCTTAGACAGCTCTACGAGTATAGAGTTCTCTGTGTGTTAGGACTATGTCGGACAGTTCAGTCCCCAGCAGTGCGGCCGGCGGCCATCAGTATGCCTAACTAAACTAGCTAACTACAGGCCTTGTTATTAGTCTCAATCAGTTTGGCGGTGCGTGCACGGTTACACCAGAGGCCTTAGTTCTCTGGCTGACCCGGGTCTGGTGGGTACCTTTAGACTTTGTCCGGAACGCAGGAATAGGATTTCATCCAAGAACCATATGAACTCACTGACGCCGCTACTTCTGAGCCCGGTCTGTAATGACCATCTTCTCCGTTAAAATGGTAGTCTGACAAACTCTGGAACAGTCTCTAATGCAGCTCCCCTCATGATAGCTCCGGTCCTCGTTGGGGTCCTTTTCCCGGTGGATCGCAGTGTCTCTCTCGCTAGCTGCAGTCCTCCCCAGCTCATCTCAGCTCGCTCACACGCACCTCTCCTCCTTTTCCTCTGCTCCTCTCTCTGGTCATGATGTACTTCTTTTTTCTCTATCCCAGTCCAGAGCACAGTGACCTCTTGTGGTCAAAAACAAAATGACATTTACAACAGAAACAGGGACATTCACAGCAGGAGGACTGTTTCACCACCTTACATGCCACCCCACTAGATGTTGCCGTCCCTGGCAACCTCCCCCACTCAAACTCATCCTGCGCGTAGCGCTGTGGGGGTACACCAGCGGTGGACCTGGCCGTCCTGCGCAGAGTCATAGGACCAGGGACAGTTGGCACACTCGATGGATGTGGTTCTGCTGGCTGGGCATCTCTCTCCCTGGGTGGCGAGCTTGTCACGACCGGGGACTCCGACATGGCCGGGACAGAAACTACCCACCATTCATCATCTACCAGGGGTTCCCCAATACTAGGGGTAGGGATAAGCATCTCCTTATCAGCCGCAGGTTGCTGAAAGTGACAGTGTCTCAACATGTTACGGTGGAGGTTCCTTGAGGGTCCCCCAGTCCCCTCGGGCTCAACCTCATACACGGGGATATCAGGATCTACCTTCTGCTTCACTATGTATGGAACCGCCTCCCACCGCCCATCCAATTTTCCGGTTGGCCTCTTGGCTCTGACTATCACACGATCACCTGGAGCATACTCATCCATCTGCACTGGCCCCGGGTTGGGGTGCACCACTTGTCTCAGGCGCTCACCCACAAGCTTATGTATTGCTCTCAGTCGGCGACGATGGTCTTGCACCCAGGCGGTGGTGCTCCTCGGCGGAGGCTGCCTCGGATCCGGCATGTGAAGATCCTCGATCTCCTGGCCTGCTCTCCCAAACATAAGCATGTGTGGAGAGTAACCAGTGGTATTGTGAACCCTATTGTTGTAGGCCCACATCAGCTCAGGTAAGTACTCTGGCCACTGGGCTTTTTGACTTTCCTCTAGCGTCCGCAGCATCTGTATCAAGGTGCGGTTGAACCGCTCACATGCCCCATTCCCTTGTGGATGGTACGGAGTCGTGCGGGAACGTTCGATACCATAGAGCTGATACAGCTCCCTCATCAAAGCACCCTGGAAACATGCCCCCTGATCTGAATGAATTCTCCGCGGACACCCAAACACTTGTATAAAGTGTTTACAGACTGCCTCAGCAGCCGATTCAGCCGTCTGATCTCTGGTGGGCACGGCCACTGCATATTTTGTAAAGTGGTCCGTCATGACCAAACAGTAGGGGTGTCCGGAGGTAGAGTACCCGATCTGTACATAATCAATCAATAAGATTTCCAGGGGGGCGGAAGTCCGGATAGTTTGCACAGGGGCCCATTGCTCGGGGCTTTTACTCAGCCCGCAGGACCGACATTTCAGACATGCCTCGGTCACCATTTCTCCCAAATCCGGGCAATATACGAAGCGCTGGAGCCATTGGTACGTCTTCGTGCTCCCGAAATGAGCCCCCCTCTCATGGGCTTCTTGAGCGGCAGCTGATCCCAGTGACATAGGGATGACAACCTGTTGCCGGTGCTGCAGCTCGGACTGTACGTATATGGTCCGGCACAGGAGCCCCTGGTTAATACTCAGCTTATCCCATTGTCTCAGCAACTTCTGACCTTCCTGCGTCAGACTGGCCCGCTCGTCCGGGCTAGGCCAAACCTTAGTTCGGACCCACTCTCTCACTTTCCATAGGTCCGAGCAGCTACTTTGGACTCGTTCCCAATCTCCCAACGTCTTCCCCAACACCATCGGCATCCCTGAAGCCACCCCACTTGAATGTGTCAGATTCTGGAATGGTGGTACTCTGCCGAGGTGTGGAATTTCAGTGTCTTCTAAATCCTCTTCTCCCCTCTTGGTTGGCGACCCCACCGGAACTCGGGAGAGGGCATCGGCGTTGCCGTTCTCCCTCCCTGACCGGAACTGGATGCGGTACTGATACTTGGAAAGGCGGGCCATCCATCGCTGCTCAAGGGCGCCTAGCTTAGCGTTCTCCAAGTGCGCTAGCGGGTTATTGTCCGTCATCACAGTCACTTCTGCGCCCGTCAAATACTCTGCAAACTTCTCAGTCATGGCCCAGACCAGCGCCAAAAGCTCCAACCTAAAGGAACTATAGTTGTCAGGGTTGCGCTCCGACTCCCTTAACGACCTACTGCCATAGGCAATGACCCTCTCACGCCCGTCTTGAACTTGAGATAACACAGCTCCAAGACCATATAAACTTCCATCCGTGTACAGCAAGAACGGGCTATCAAACTGTGCATAGGCCAGGATTGGGGCGCTGGTCAGAGTTCTTTTCAATGCCTCGAAGGCTTCTTGCTGTCGTGGTCCCCACTCAATGGGGCGATTCCTGGGCCCTCCGGTTGTGCCTCTCAGCAGCTCGTTTAGTGGACCGGCCAGATGACAGAACTTGGGTATAAATCTCCTGTAACAACCGGCCAGGCCTAGAAACGCTTGTACTTCCCATAGGGTTCTTGGCTGGGGCCACTTTTGCACGGCCTCCACCTTGCTAGGGGCCGGTTGTACCCCTTCTGGAGTGACCACATGTCCCAGGAACTCTATGCGCTGTTGAAGCAGTTGACACTTTTTGGGCTTGATTTTCAGACCATGATCTTGTAGTCGTCCCAGGACCTGCCGCAGTTTTTTAAGATGATCTTCGAATGAAGTCCCAAACACCACAATGTCATCCAGATATATCAATACTGATTCAAAGTTTAGGTCACCCAGACAGTGCTCCATCAACCGCTGAAACGTCCCTGGAGCGTTGGTCAGTCCGAACGGCATCCTATTGAACTCATATAGTCCCATGGGCAAGATAAAGGCTGTCTTTGTCTTGTCTTTTTCAGCTACTGGCACTTGCCAATATCCACTAGCCAGGTCGAGCGTGGAAAAGTACTTAGCTCGACCCAAGGAGGATAGTGACTCTTCGATCCGTGGAAGAGGATAAGCATCCCGGATGGTTCGGGCATTCAATTTCCGATAATCTACACAGAACCGAAGACTTCCGTCTTTCTTTCGCACCAGGACCACAGGAGCAGCCCATGGGCTTTTACTTTCCTGTATCACCCGGTTTTCCAGCATGCTGGCCACCATATTTTTCACCTCTTGATACATCTTGGGTGGGATTTGCCTGTACCGTTCTCGAACTGGCGCAGCGTCGCGGGTAGGGATTTCATGCTCGATAGCGGTGGCACACCCGAAGTCTTCATCATGCCTTGAGAACGCTTCCTGGTACTCCCATAGCGTGTCTTCCAGAAGCTTTTGTTGCCCCGGGGTCAGAGAGCGGGGGTCCACTCCCATCAGAGACATGATCACTCGACCGTTCCACTCAGCTGTTGGGGCCTGTTCTTGCTGGACCTTCACAGCAAAGGTCCAAGCCAACCTCCCATCTGGCTGTAGCGTGAAGCTCCTCCGGTGAATGACACCGCCCTCGGGCACATGAACTTCAGCCAGCAGGGTATTCCCAGGAACGATCGACTCACTGTCCCAGACATTGAGGCAGCGTATAGGCACGCACCCATCTTTCACGGTGACGAGTGCTCGGGCTACCAGCGGGCGGTTCTGCATTTCTCCCCGTGGAGCAGGCTCGATCAGGACCTCCAGTCCATTCAGTGGCCGCCCAGCTCCCACTGGAAGCATCAAAATTTTCTCCTGTCGTGGTGGAATCTTCACTGGAGCTCTCAGCGGTACTCTCACATGCCCAATAGGACACCCTGACATGAGGCTCTTCTGTAAACTGCAGCTCCTCACCATCTGCTGTAGGACCTTTTGAGTTGGCCGGTGCGTGGTGGTCCGCTGCCAGTATTTAGGCCCTTCCTTGGCATAGAGGTAATGATCGAGGTCTCTCAGCACGTTCATGCCCAGCGTTACATCGAGTCCCTTTCGGGACGGATGATCTACCAGCACAATCCCCTTTTTGCCAATGTCCTGCCCAAACAGCCGGACTCGCATCCAGACGATCCCTTGTACATCCATTGCACCATTATTGGCAGCTGTCAACCGGATGACACTTCCATCTTCCGGTTCCATCATATGCCCGAAGTGTCTCTCGAAAAGCTCCAACGGCATCAGGGTGCATTCCGATCCGGTATCCACTAGGCAGTGTACCTTTTGGCCCTCCAGCTCAGCTTCCATAATGGGACTGCTAGCATAGAGATCGCGTTCATTGCGTAGTGGGCTTAGCTCTGAGGGAACTGCCGCAGGATGCCCTGTTACTGCGGCAGTCGGAAGTTTAAAGCCAGCTCAGGTTCCGTCTGTTGGTGGCACTCTCGAGCGATATGGCCATACCGTCGGCAGCTCCAGCAAAGGGGTCCCCTTGATCCCCGCACCCCGGATGGGTCTGGATTAATGGATCCTCGCCCCCGGAACACTCTCTGTGGAGGTGGGCAGGACGATGGGGTCAATCCCGGGGCCCTGGATGAGTCCGCCTTCATCTGGGAGACTTCCAGGCGGAGTTCTCTCATTTCTGCTCGTAGGGCCTGGACCACATCCTTCAAGGACTCGGAGTCTTCAAGACCTCCCCGGGCCCCTGTCACTTGGGTGCTACTCACTGCCTTCACACTCACAGCCATGGGCTCTTCTTCTCTCTCTACAGCAGCCCGGTAAACATTATAAAATGTCAGGTCAGCATCTGCCCGGGTCAACTCTTGCAGTTTATCCTGTAAAAATCTATTGGATAGTCCTAGAATAAATTGGTCTCGTAGTAGCCGGTCCACTTCCTTGAAAGCTCCCATGGCCCCTGAATCCCGTCGTTGCACTTCATTCAACACTTCCTGTAGGGCGTTAGAGTATTGTATTAACGTTTCACCCTCTCGCTGGGACCGGTTGAAGAAGCTGCTGCGCAAATGCGCTACCCTGGTTCGCCCTCCCTGTGCCCCCTCCAGCAGGGAGAATATTTTCTCCAAAGTGTCTCTTTCTGACTCGGGCCGTACCATCACGGTCCGTCTAGCGTCGCCTTCCAGGGCCCCCAATGCTATCTCTGCACGCAGCGCAGGTATCAAATTACTCAATTTAACTATACTTTGTACCCTTTCGGTCCAGTCCTGCAACCCCATATTTTTACCGTTAAACTTTGGCAAGTGCTGCATTAGTGCTCCAGCCGATAAGTACCCTACTTGGGCTGGCGTGACAGGTACTGGGGCTAGGAATTCTTGTTGCGCAGGGGCACCCTGGGCCGCTGGCGCTAGGGGAATGTTTCCCGCCACGTCTCCGTCCATGACGATCGCTGTATCCTGCCGACTACGCCAAGTGTAAGCCGCCGACCGGGGTGGGCTTTCCAGAATACAGCGAAGTCCTGAACAAAAGACGCGACTCAGAACCAATCCGTAGCAATGAGATTTTACTTAATTTGGCAGAACCCTTAACCAACCCGAACTCCCCCAGAAAGTTACATACGCTCAGCGGGGAGGCTGAGACTCTTGTGCCATGCAGCGCTGTGCTCTATAATGTGCGCCTTCAATATCCTCCAAGCTTTTGCCTAGCCGCCGGCCGTCTCTAACCAGCCGCTATTACCTTCTATCACCCTGGAAGCAGGAACAATCAGTGTGGATGCTAGGGAAGCACCGGCGGCACAGCACAAGAGCTTACAATCTTATCAACACACCCGTATTCTCCCCTTACACAACACCACTCAACAGATATAACAATATATAGCTCACAAGTCAAGGCAAAGTACAGTTGCGTAACGTGTGACTTGTAGATATCCTTAGACAGCTCTACGAGTATAGAGTTCTCTGTGTGTTAGGACTATGTCGGACAGTTCAGTCCCCAGCAGTGCGGCCGGCGGCCATCAGTATGCCTAACTAAACTAGCTAACTACAGGCCTTGTTATTAGTCTCAATCAGTTTGGCGGTGCGTGCACGGTTACACCAGAGGCCTTAGTTCTCTGGCTGACCCGGGTCTGGTGGGTACCTTTAGACTTTGTCCGGAACGCAGGAATAGGATTTCATCCAAGAACCATATGAACTCACTGACGCCGCTACTTCTGAGCCCGGTCTGTAATGACCATCTTCTCCGTTAAAATGGTAGTCTGACAAACTCTGGAACAGTCTCTAATGCAGCTCCCCTCATGATAGCTCCGGTCCTCGTTGGGGTCCTTTTCCCGGTGGATCGCAGTGTCTCTCTCGCTAGCTGCAGTCCTCCCCAGCTCATCTCAGCTCGCTCACACGCACCTCTCCTCCTTTTCCTCTGCTCCTCTCTCTGGTCATGATGTACTTCTTTTTTCTCTATCCCAGTCCAGAGCACAGTGACCTCTTGTGGTCAAAAACAAAATGACATTTACAACAGAAACGGACATTCACAGCAGGAGGACTGTTTCACCACCTTACATGCCACCCCACTAGATGTTGCCGTCCCTGGCAACCTCCCCCACTCAAACTCATCCTGCGCGTAGCGCTGTGGGGGTACACCAGCGGTGGACCTGGCCGTCCTGCGCAGAGTCATAGGACCAGGGACAGTTGGCACACTCGATGGATGTGGTTCTGCTGGCTGGGCATCTCTCTCCCTGGGTGGCGAGCTTGTCACGACCGGGGACTCCGACATGGCCGGGACAGAAACTACCCACCATTCATCATCTACCAGGGGTTCCCCAATACTAGGGGTAGGGATAAGCATCTCCTTATCAGCCGCAGGTTGCTGAAAGTGACAGTGTCTCAACATGTTACGGTGGAGGTTCCTTGAGGGTCCCCCAGTCCCCTCGGGCTCAACCTCATACACGGGGATATCAGGATCTACCTTCTGCTTCACTATGTATGGAACCGCCTCCCACCGCCCATCCAATTTTCCGGTTGGCCTCTTGGCTCTGACTATCACACGATCACCTGGAGCATACTCATCCATCTGCACTGGCCCCGGGTTGGGGTGCACCACTTGTCTCAGGCGCTCACCCACAAGCTTATGTATTGCTCTCAGTCGGCGACGATGGTCTTGCACCCAGGCGGTGGTGCTCCTCGGCGGAGGCTGCCTCGGATCCGGCATGTGAAGATCCTCGATCTCCTGGCCTGCTCTCCCAAACATAAGCATGTGTGGAGAGTAACCAGTGGTATTGTGAACCCTATTGTTGTAGGCCCACATCAGCTCAGGTAAGTACTCTGGCCACTGGGCTTTTTGACTTTCCTCTAGCGTCCGCAGCATCTGTATCAAGGTGCGGTTGAACCGCTCACATGCCCCATTCCCTTGTGGATGGTACGGAGTCGTGCGGGAACGTTCGATACCATAGAGCTGATACAGCTCCCTCATCAAAGCACCCTGGAAACATGCCCCCTGATCTGAATGAATTCTCCGCGGACACCCAAACACTTGTATAAAGTGTTTACAGACTGCCTCAGCAGCCGATTCAGCCGTCTGATCTCTGGTGGGCACGGCCACTGCATATTTTGTAAAGTGGTCCGTCATGACCAAACAGTAGGGGTGTCCGGAGGTAGAGTACCCGATCTGTACATAATCAATCAATAAGATTTCCAGGGGGGCGGAAGTCCGGATAGTTTGCACAGGGGCCCATTGCTCGGGGCTTTTACTCAGCCCGCAGGACCGACATTTCAGACATGCCTCGGTCACCATTTCTCCCAAATCCGGGCAATATACGAAGCGCTGGAGCCATTGGTACGTCTTCGTGCTCCCGAAATGAGCCCCCCTCTCATGGGCTTCTTGAGCGGCAGCTGATCCCAGTGACATAGGGATGACAACCTGTTGCCGGTGCTGCAGCTCGGACTGTACGTATATGGTCCGGCACAGGAGCCCCTGGTTAATACTCAGCTTATCCCATTGTCTCAGCAACTTCTGACCTTCCTGCGTCAGACTGGCCCGCTCGTCCGGGCTAGGCCAAACCTTAGTTCGGACCCACTCTCTCACTTTCCATAGGTCCGAGCAGCTACTTTGGACTCGTTCCCAATCTCCCAACGTCTTCCCCAACACCATCGGCATCCCTGAAGCCACCCCACTTGAATGTGTCAGATTCTGGAATGGTGGTACTCTGCCGAGGTGTGGAATTTCAGTGTCTTCTAAATCCTCTTCTCCCCTCTTGGTTGGCGACCCCACCGGAACTCGGGAGAGGGCATCGGCGTTGCCGTTCTCCCTCCCTGACCGGAACTGGATGCGGTACTGATACTTGGAAAGGCGGGCCATCCATCGCTGCTCAAGGGCGCCTAGCTTAGCGTTCTCCAAGTGCGCTAGCGGGTTATTGTCCGTCATCACAGTCACTTCTGCGCCCGTCAAATACTCTGCAAACTTCTCAGTCATGGCCCAGACCAGCGCCAAAAGCTCCAACCTAAAGGAACTATAGTTGTCAGGGTTGCGCTCCGACTCCCTTAACGACCTACTGCCATAGGCAATGACCCTCTCACGCCCGTCTTGAACTTGAGATAACACAGCTCCAAGACCATATAAACTTCCATCCGTGTACAGCAAGAACGGGCTATCAAACTGTGCATAGGCCAGGATTGGGGCGCTGGTCAGAGTTCTTTTCAATGCCTCGAAGGCTTCTTGCTGTCGTGGTCCCCACTCAATGGGGCGATTCCTGGGCCCTCCGGTTGTGCCTCTCAGCAGCTCGTTTAGTGGACCGGCCAGATGACAGAACTTGGGTATAAATCTCCTGTAACAACCGGCCAGGCCTAGAAACGCTTGTACTTCCCATAGGGTTCTTGGCTGGGGCCACTTTTGCACGGCCTCCACCTTGCTAGGGGCCGGTTGTACCCCTTCTGGAGTGACCACATGTCCCAGGAACTCTATGCGCTGTTGAAGCAGTTGACACTTTTTGGGCTTGATTTTCAGACCATGATCTTGTAGTCGTCCCAGGACCTGCCGCAGTTTTTTAAGATGATCTTCGAATGAAGTCCCAAACACCACAATGTCATCCAGATATATCAATACTGATTCAAAGTTTAGGTCACCCAGACAGTGCTCCATCAACCGCTGAAACGTCCCTGGAGCGTTGGTCAGTCCGAACGGCATCCTATTGAACTCATATAGTCCCATGGGCAAGATAAAGGCTGTCTTTGTCTTGTCTTTTTCAGCTACTGGCACTTGCCAATATCCACTAGCCAGGTCGAGCGTGGAAAAGTACTTAGCTCGACCCAAGGAGGATAGTGACTCTTCGATCCGTGGAAGAGGATAAGCATCCCGGATGGTTCGGGCATTCAATTTCCGATAATCTACACAGAACCGAAGACTTCCGTCTTTCTTTCGCACCAGGACCACAGGAGCAGCCCATGGGCTTTTACTTTCCTGTATCACCCGGTTTTCCAGCATGCTGGCCACCATATTTTTCACCTCTTGATACATCTTGGGTGGGATTTGCCTGTACCGTTCTCGAACTGGCGCAGCGTCGCGGGTAGGGATTTCATGCTCGATAGCGGTGGCACACCCGAAGTCTTCATCATGCCTTGAGAACGCTTCCTGGTACTCCCATAGCGTGTCTTCCAGAAGCTTTTGTTGCCCCGGGGTCAGAGAGCGGGGGTCCACTCCCATCAGAGACATGATCACTCGACCGTTCCACTCAGCTGTTGGGGCCTGTTCTTGCTGGACCTTCACAGCAAAGGTCCAAGCCAACCTCCCATCTGGCTGTAGCGTGAAGCTCCTCCGGTGAATGACACCGCCCTCGGGCACATGAACTTCAGCCAGCAGGGTATTCCCAGGAACGATCGACTCACTGTCCCAGACATTGAGGCAGCGTATAGGCACGCACCCATCTTTCACGGTGACGAGTGCTCGGGCTACCAGCGGGCGGTTCTGCATTTCTCCCCGTGGAGCAGGCTCGATCAGGACCTCCAGTCCATTCAGTGGCCGCCCAGCTCCCACTGGAAGCATCAAAATTTTCTCCTGTCGTGGTGGAATCTTCACTGGAGCTCTCAGCGGTACTCTCACATGCCCAATAGGACACCCTGACATGAGGCTCTTCTGTAAACTGCAGCTCCTCACCATCTGCTGTAGGACCTTTTGAGTTGGCCGGTGCGTGGTGGTCCGCTGCCAGTATTTAGGCCCTTCCTTGGCATAGAGGTAATGATCGAGGTCTCTCAGCACGTTCATGCCCAGCGTTACATCGAGTCCCTTTCGGGACGGATGATCTACCAGCACAATCCCCTTTTTGCCAATGTCCTGCCCAAACAGCCGGACTCGCATCCAGACGATCCCTTGTACATCCATTGCACCATTATTGGCAGCTGTCAACCGGATGACACTTCCATCTTCCGGTTCCATCATATGCCCGAAGTGTCTCTCGAAAAGCTCCAACGGCATCAGGGTGCATTCCGATCCGGTATCCACTAGGCAGTGTACCTTTTGGCCCTCCAGCTCAGCTTCCATAATGGGACTGCTAGCATAGAGATCGCGTTCATTGCGTAGTGGGCTTAGCTCTGAGGGAACTGCCGCAGGATGCCCTGTTACTGCGGCAGTCGGAAGTTTAAAGCCAGCTCAGGTTCCGTCTGTTGGTGGCACTCTCGAGCGATATGGCCATACCGTCGGCAGCTCCCGCAAAGGGGTCCCCTTGATCCCCGCACCCCGGATGGGTCTGGATTAATGGATCCTCGCCCCCGGAACACTCTCTGTGGAGGTGGGCAGGACGATGGGGTCAATCCCGGGGCCCTGGATGAGTCCGCCTTCATCTGGGAGACTTCCAGGCGGAGTTCTCTCATTTCTGCTCGTAGGGCCTGGACCACATCCTTCAAGGACTCGGAGTCTTCAAGACCTCCCCGGGCCCCTGTCACTTGGGTGCTACTCACTGCCTTCACACTCACAGCCATGGGCTCTTCTTCTCTCTCTACAGCAGCCCGGTAAACATTATAAAATGTCAGGTCAGCATCTGCCCGGGTCAACTCTTGCAGTTTATCCTGTAAAAATCTATTGGATAGTCCTAGAATAAATTGGTCTCGTAGTAGCCGGTCCACTTCCTTGAAAGCTCCCATGGCCCCTGAATCCCGTCGTTGCACTTCATTCAACACTTCCTGTAGGGCGTTAGAGTATTGTATTAACGTTTCACCCTCTCGCTGGGACCGGTTGAAGAAGCTGCTGCGCAAATGCGCTACCCTGGTTCGCCCTCCCTGTGCCCCCTCCAGCAGGGAGAATATTTTCTCCAAAGTGTCTCTTTCTGACTCGGGCCGTACCATCACGGTCCGTCTAGCGTCGCCTTCCAGGGCCCCCAATGCTATCTCTGCACGCAGCGCAGGTATCAAATTACTCAATTTAACTATACTTTGTACCCTTTCGGTCCAGTCCTGCAACCCCATATTTTTACCGTTAAACTTTGGCAAGTGCTGCATTAGTGCTCCAGCCGATAAGTACCCTACTTGGGCTGGCGTGACAGGTACTGGGGCTAGGAATTCTTGTTGCGCAGGGGCACCCTGGGCCGCTGGCGCTAGGGGAATGTTTCCCGCCACGTCTCCGTCCATGACGATCGCTGTATCCTGCCGACTACGCCAAGTGTAAGCCGCCGACCGGGGTGGGCTTTCCAGAATACAGCGAAGTCCTGAACAAAAGACGCGACTCAGAACCAATCCGTAGCAATGAGATTTTACTTAATTTGGCAGAACCCTTAACCAACCCGAACTCCCCCAGAAAGTTACATACGCTCAGCGGGGAGGCTGAGACTCTTGTGCCATGCAGCGCTGTGCTCTATAATGTGCGCCTTCAATATCCTCCAAGCTTTTGCCTAGCCGCCGGCCGTCTCTAACCAGCCGCTATTACCTTCTATCACCCTGGAAGCAGGAACAATCAGTGTGGATGCTAGGGAAGCACCGGCGGCACAGCACAAGAGCTTACAATCTTATCAACACACCCGTATTCTCCCCTTACACAACACCACTCAACAGATATAACAATATATAGCTCACAAGTCAAGGCAAAGTACAGTTGCGTAACGTGTGACTTGTAGATATCCTTAGACAGCTCTACGAGTATAGAGTTCTCTGTGTGTTAGGACTATGTCGGACAGTTCAGTCCCCAGCAGTGCGGCCGGCGGCCATCAGTATGCCTAACTAAACTAGCTAACTACAGGCCTTGTTATTAGTCTCAATCAGTTTGGCGGTGCGTGCACGGTTACACCAGAGGCCTTAGTTCTCTGGCTGACCCGGGTCTGGTGGGTACCTTTAGACTTTGTCCGGAACGCAGGAATAGGATTTCATCCAAGAACCATATGAACTCACTGACGCCGCTACTTCTGAGCCCGGTCTGTAATGACCATCTTCTCCGTTAAAATGGTAGTCTGACAAACTCTGGAACAGTCTCTAATGCAGCTCCCCTCACGATAGCTCCGGTCCTCGTTGGGGTCCTTTTCCCGGTGGATCGCAGTGTCTCTCTCGCTAGCTGCAGTCCTCCCCAGCTCATCTCAGCTCGCTCACACGCACCTCTCCTCCTTTTCCTCTGCTCCTCTCTCTGGTCATGATGTACTTCTTTTTTCTCTATCCCAGTCCAGAGCACAGTGACCTCTTGTGGTCAAAAACAAAATGACAGTTACAACAGAAACAGGGACATTCACAGCAGGAGGACTGTTCCACCACCTTACATAATCATGCCGAACGGGCAATTTTTCTTAGGGCCACAAGGCTCAGTCATATAATTTTTGTAAACAATTTTTATACGTTTCAATGCTCATTAAAGCGTTGAAACTTTCACCTGAACCAATTTTTATTTTAACTGGGCTGCCTCCAGGCCTAGTTACAAATTAAGCCACATTAACCAAAGCGATTAATGGGTTTCACTTGCCCTCTTGGTTGGGCATGGGCAATTTTTCTGAGGTACATTAGTACTGTTGGTAAACCAATTTTTTGGGGCCCTCGCCTACAGTGTAATCCAATAAATTTTTTGCCCACCTGCATTAAAGTTGATGTTACATCAGCTGTGTTGGGCACTGCAATGGGATACATTTATGTACCGCCGGTGGGTTCCAGGGAGCCACCCATGCTGTGGGTCCACAGGGAGTTGTAACTGCATGTGTCTACTTCTAAAGAACCCCAGTCTGACTGGGGCATGCAATGTGGGCCGAAGCCCACCTGCATTTAATCGGACGTTACCTCAGCTGTGATGGGCACTGCAATGGGATACATTTATGTACAGCCGGTGGGTTCCAGGGAGCCACCCATGCTGTGGGTGCACACGGAATTCCCATTGCGGAGTTGTACCTGCCTGTGACTATTTATAAAAAAACGCAGTCTGACTGGGCCATGCAGACACCTTGACAGAATGAATAGTGTGTGGCACATAGGTTCCCCATTGCTATGCCCACGTGTGCAGCTCCTGATGGAGGTGGCACAGGATTGGATTTCTCATTGCTTCTGTACAGCATTGTGGGCTATCGCCCCGCCCCCTTTTAAAGAGGGTCGCTGCCTAGCCGTGCCAACCCTCTGCAGTGTGTGCCTGCGGTTCCTCCTCATGGCAGACGCACTTATAAATAGACATGAGGGTGGTGTGGCATGAGTGCAGCTGAAGGCTGCACAGGGACGGGGGGGGGGGGGGGGGTTGGGCAGCATGTAACCCAGGAGAAGTGGCAGCGGAGTGTCATGCAGGCAGTGATTGTGCTTTGTTGGAGGTAGTGTGGTGCTTAGCTAAGGTATGCATTGCTAATGAGGGCTTTTCAGAAGTAAAAGTTGTTGGGAGGAGGGGGGGGGGCACTCTTGCCGCTATTGTGGCTGAATAGTGGGACCTGGGAACTTGAGATGCAGCCCAACATGTAGCCCCTCGCCTGCCCTATCCGTTGCTGTGTCGTTCCCATCACTTTCTTGAATTGCCCAGATTTTCACAAATGAAAACCTTAGCGAGCATCGGCGATATACAAAAATGCTCGGGTCGCCCATTGACCTCAATGGGGTTCGTTACTCGAAACGAACCCTCGAGCATCGCGATAATTTCGTCCCGAGTAACGAGCACCCGAGCTACCGCTGTCTTCTGTATACAACGGGAGCCTTCATTTACATACTAATAAGCTCTTAAGTAGCTAAATGGCTACTTAAGAGCTTACGCAATGTGAACGCTCAAAACTGTCACGCAAACTGCCGCTTGAGCGAATTTTGAGCAATCATGATTATCGCTCAAAAGATTGCTTTTGAGCAAATTTTGAGCGATAATTGTTGTGTCTAAATTGGCCTTAAAACTTCTACAAACAGCTACTATCTAACAGATTTTAACTATATGCATTACTGCACATTATACAAACCTAGGTTAGTATAAGGTGAAGTACAGGTTAGGTATTGTGGTTAGATACAGACAATAGAAGAACTCTTTTTAAATTATTGTTCTTAACTTTTTTTCTGCCTCCTATGACAAATTAACATATTATTTCTGCTATACCGATTGCAGCTCTTTTGCTCTATATACTTCTCATATGTTGCTGCCTTCACTATCCTATTCAACTGAACTTGGCAGAATGACTAATATTGTTTGCAGATTGTCTTATCAAGTGTTAGACAAGTTTTTAATATAAAAATCAATCAGGTATCTCCTTAAAGATATCTAAAATTATATCTAAATTTGTAGGAAGGAGAGGCAATTTGTTATAACAGTCTGGAGTCTGAATCTGGTTGCTCACATTATCCATGGAGGGAAATATTTCTCCTTTGTAAGCAATAGATAACAAGGAGACATAGCAAGGACAACATTCGACAAATTTATTCTACTCTAGTCACAGATAAATCTGCAATGAAATCATAAAACTTAATGTAATTCTTAATATTGTGTATTATTGTGTATTGTGTATTATTTAAGAGTTTGCCCATTATTCTAATACCATAGTCAATGTGACCCAGCAGCTTTCTCTCTGCTTGTATTTGTTTCTTTATTATGTCATTAACTTTTTCAGCATCTTAAAACTCGAGAAGTGCCTCACGGATAATCCCATATCACCAAATAATCTTGCTCACTATGCGGCTGCCGTATCAGCTTTGTCAGATATCACTGAACGCTCACATCTGTCTGTACCAGCTGCATAGTTCATCCTTGGCTTCTTTCCCGGTGTGCATATTACTTAAGTAACAGAATTGCTATATCCATGACCAGGAATCATAAATTACATGGGAATAAGATAAATATTTTATACAAACTACACCTAGAAACAGAACTTGTGCTCCTAATCTGGAATTACTAATATATACCTCCGGTTATTGGCTCAGGTCTCTATTAGCAAATGGAGCAAGAGAACAAAAAGTGTAAAGTTACAGGAAAAATCGGATGCATTTCAACTTGATATGTTTACATTTATATAATTTGTCTTCTTCCAGATATTGTACTATAGAATTGAAGATGGTTGCTATTTGGCCCATGGGCTTAGATGCCCAATGTAAGACCATACTAGTCATATACTATACATTAGTGAGCAGCAAACTTTTCAAACGTTTGTTTCAGATAGTTCTACAAACTTTTGTAAAACGTTCAGTTTGGTCCAAATTAGTTTGAAGTGAACTAGAAGTTCACCCAAACCCCTAAAACTGGTTTATAAGGGCTCAGTCACATGGGCGCATCTACGCCCGTGTTACTGCAGGAGGAAGACGGCTGTACCTCAAGACGGATGTCTCTCTGCAGCGCTGGGAGAAAGAACATGTGACTGGCTTCATTTCCAGTCATATGTTCTTTCTTCAGCACTGCAGAGAGACGTCCGTCTTGAGGTACAGCCGTCTTCTTCCTGCAGGAACACGGGCGCCGATGTACGGGTGCCGATGCGCCCGTGTGACCGAGCCCTAAGACTGTAAATATTGCTAAAATCCATCTGTTCCTCACCATGGACATGCTAAAGACACTAGACTACAGCAACTCGCTATTCATTGGCCTTCCCCACACCAGACTCTCCCCTCTCCAATCCATACTAAAACACAGCAGCTAGACTAATTTTTCTATCCAGCCATTTAATGGACGCCTCTGCACTATGCCAGTCACTGCAGTGGCTGCTAATCCACTGCAGAACCCACAATGCTCTCCATGGCGCCGTGTCACCGCACATCGCCTCCCTCCTGTCCGTACACCACCCAGCCCACACACTCCGATCTGCTGCCACACTCATATTAAAAACCCCTCTAATGCGAACCTCACATGCTCGCCTACAGGACTTTACCAGAGCAGTACCCATCTTCTTGAACGCTCTACCCCAAGGTATCCGGACAATCCCCGATGCACAAAACTTCAAACGTGCCTTAAAAACTCACCTCTTCAGGGAGGCATACCAAATCTCCTGACCTAGTCCCCTGCCCCTCCCCACGGCTACCCACTCCTTCCCCCCTCGCCTATCGCATACGACCTCTACCCCTGCACTTCCTTACAACCCCACCCCATTTCCTTTTTAATAACTGTTTTCCACATGTAATTTCTGTACTGCCTGTGTTCCCCTATGCCTCATCCCCCCACCCCCTTGTACCTCCTGTATCACCCCCATCCCATTTGTTTCAAACTGATTGTATATCACGTGTAATTGTTGTATTGTCTGTGTTCTCTTGTGTTTGAAAGCGCTGCGGAATAAATTGGCGCGATACAAATAAAGATTATTATTGTATAGACCAACCCTGTGTTGCACAGAATTTAGCTAAAAGCTCGATTTGGGTTTGTGCCAAACCAAACTTTTAGCAAAGTTTGAAGCAAAACAGGGTTCTACTGATTCATTTTGCTGAGCACTTATAGATATATAAATGTAAGACATGATTCAACTTTCAATATACCAATGGAGGAAAATACTGTAGGCGTAAATAATGCACTACCATGTGGGCATTGAACCTTTTCCCACTCCTTTCCCACTCCACTCCTACTCTACATTTCATTTTCATTACATTTCTATATTTTCAGCATCAGAACAATTTTCATGCTTTTAACACACGCAACTAAAACTAGAATTCGAAAATAGAAAATAATAGTGTACCACCCCCACAATCAAAGAAGACGCATTCTGAAAATGTTGCCCAGCACTATACACTAATGAGCACCTTCAGGCAATTTTGCATTAAGGCATATAGGTGAGATTTTTCTGAGCAAAATGCTGCAGGATTATGTCACAGTTTGCATTAAAGAAAACTGCTGCAGTGCTTTATACCATATTTAGGCCTTATTCAAGCATTTTTAGCATCTGCAGCATTGGCTTCCAAGGCATTCATTCAGATGACTGATTTTTAGCAGTGTGAAAACGTTGCACTAAAAATCGGATGTACGCAATCAAATTATTCGCTCACAGAAACTAAAGGTCTTGCCCTATCTTTCAACCGATATATGCTGGTGGCTCCCATAGACTCCTATGGGAGCTGCAAAAAAAGGGAGTTTAGGAACGTCCAACGCTGTGATAAGCTTACAGGTGCCTCCATTCAGGCATTAGAAGTCATTTCAAGGATTTATGCCGGGTTTTCTGGGCTGCGGCATATTTTTTCGCTAATACATCACACCTGGCCTTGTAAATGCCTGAGAAAACACTAATTAAGCTTGGGACTTGATTACGGCTATCTTCTTTTTACGCAATATTCACCTGCGATGCGTGAAAACGTATACGTTAGTGTGAAGGAGGCCTTGTTATGTGTTTTAGACACTGTTTACGCTGCAATCAACAAGTGGGGAAGGGACTTATTTATATAGCACCAACTTATTCTGCAGTGCTTTCAGGCAATTTGTTTATTACCCCCCCCCCCCCCCCCCAGCTAGCTGAGCAACCATTTTACCGACCTCAGAAGGATGGAAGGCTGAGTCAACCTTGAACCCTAGTGGGAATTGAATCTGGAACCTTCAGGTCATGAGAGAGAGCTTAGGACTGCATTCTGCTGCCTTAACACTCTGCGTCACACAAGGCCTGACTTAGCATAAAAGGAACAATAGCTTAAGGCCCTTTTACACTTAACGATTATCTTTCAAAAATTTGTTCAAACAAGCGAAAATGAGGATAATCATTAAGCTTAAACGCAGCCACAACCGGACAATGATCGTTCACTTTTCGTCCATTATTCATTCTCTGTAGGTATAAAAATCATTGTTGGCTCGTTTGGCTTAAATGCACTTGTTCAGTGGTTCCCTCTAGCCCCTCCCACTCTGTCCCTGCTCTCAGGGAAGCCCTCTAGCTCTGCCCCCTCTCTCTCCTCACTATGGTGATTTCCTTATTCTTCCCTGCAGGCAAACCCTGGTCTCGCCATAGTGGGGATATCCCTCCTGTCCGGCTGAGATGAAGGGAAACCCCACAGAGAAGGAGGTTCCCCCAGGGTTTTCCTTCACCTCTCTCCCTGCTGCAAGGAAAGAGAGGTTCCCCTGCAGAGGTACTCCTTCTCTTCCCCTTATGGGGAATTTTTCATTCGAGGACAGCTAAACAGGACATTTTATTTGCCTCACTGTAAACTCCTGTTAGTCTCCTCATCCCTGTGCTTAAAATTTTTTCATCTGAGCCTTTCCATAAAAATCCATGTGTTCTATTAGCCGCACTTTTTTGCGCGGGTAATACAGCGTGTGTTTCATGGTCGTGTGAAAGAGCCCTTAAACAGAGCCTGAGATATAGGAAAGTAAAACATTCAATATGTGCAGAGTTCATACATGCCCCATATGCACATATCTACCTAAAATCATCAAAACTGAAGAAGCCATAAATCCTCTGTGATCTAAATGCAACATCTGAGTCATGGAGTCGCCTGATTAGGCACAGGGGGTGATAAGATCATGTTGTCTTCCTGATGGTATTATACTGTGTTACCTGCTAATTATTATCTCTTTATTATTATTATTATTATCAGCAGGCACTACTTCATGGAGATAAAAAGTGCCACTGATAGCCCACGCACTCCTGCTGGGGTTTATACTCGTAAATGTATTCCTTTTAGGGTGCATTCACACAGGCGGGTGCTTGCAAAATTGCAATTCTGGATGTGAGCACTATGTATTTTTGCTTAAAAAATGATTGCCTCACATTTATGTACTTGCGACTGTCATTGACATTTTTAACACATGTGAAAATATTGCAAGTGCTTCCAGTAGTTTCCAATGGCAAAAATTGTTCAGCCCTTGCATGCAAATCGCATGGGAAGCGAGTGCAATGTGATTTTTTTTTAAAAGATTCCTCAGGAAATAAAAGAGATCCCTTTTGAGGAATCACCCCAAAATAGGACTTTTAACAATTTTCAAGGGGCGAGATGGGGGCGGAGCTAAGTCCCCCACCCCGCCTCTCCCATTGCAAATAGTGATGAGGGGCGGGGAAGGGGCGGAAGCTCAGTTCCTGCTCCTGACTCTTCCACCCCCCCCCCCCCCCCCTGCAGACAAGGACACCGTATATTGGCTCGGCGTGAAAACCGAGCCGATATACGGTCATCTAAATAAGCCCTTCGGTCGGATTCACACGGGCGTATTTGCATGTGCAAAATTTGTTCACACAATACGCAGAGGATAGAACCCTTTGATTTCAATTGGGTCATTCACATGTACATATTTTGTGTGCGTATTTCGGTTGCACAAAAAAATCTGCAACATGTTCTATTTTCCTGCACAGGGAAAGGTAACCTATGGAACTCATTAAACTAATTGGCCTTTGAATGGCTGAGAGCATTGCTGCAGGGTTTTTTTGCATGTGCAAATGCATAGAATTTGTGTGTGCAAAAAGTACAGTAAAAAATGCAATTGCGTGCGCAAATATCTAACGTCTATTCTGCAAAAATGTGCCACAAATAGGCATACACTTGTATGAATCTGGCTTAATGCATGAGTTCTGTCCATATCACTATCGGAGCTCATACATGAATATCACTCATGTGAATACGTACTTACAGGTTCCCAATCCCGGTGTGTTCTATGTTATATAATACTATGGCTTTCAGACCAGTCAAGGAAAACCCAATTCTGGTACCTACAGTATGATGTGTTTCACTTTTGTGATTTAAATGGAGCTACCAACAAAAACACAGTGTTGCTTAGGAGCGATGGTGATTGGCAAGTCTAGAATTTAAATTCCTTTCTAGATTTATTAAATTCAAATAATTTGCCCCAATTATTAAAATGCATCCAAAGTGCTTTGGGATGGCTTACTAGTAGGGTTGCTCATGGTCATCAGCCAGCGGAGCGGGTATGCCCAACCCATTTTGTGGTGAAAATTGCTGGAAAATCAGCTTTTCTATAATGCCTCTTCCATTACGGTGGCTCAGTGGTTAGCTTCTACATGGACTTTGGAAAACTCCATCCAGATGTTACCCTTGGTCAGATCTGAATCTAGAACTCCAGTGCTAAAGACTAAATCACCATACTTGTTCTTTTTCCTTCTTTCACAAACAGAATATACAACAGATGTTGTCCTTGGTCAGATTTGAACCTAGGATCCCAGCACTACAAGACAACAGTGCTAAGTACTGAGCCACCATGCTTGTTCTTAGTTCTTATTTCCTCTTTCTCCATATTTCAGAGGAAAAACAGAAGAAGAAGAAAGTGATGGATGAGGAAAGGAAGGATGAGAAAAAGGAGCAGAAGAAGAGTATTTTCTTATTCTCTGGAGAAGGATGAATCAGGAGGAAGAAGCTTGGTGGCTCAGATTTGGGTTTCGATTCCATCTTTATGCTGACTATACCCAATTATATACTTCTTACTGTGAAATTACATCTCTGCTTCTATAAAACGGCAGTAATTGTCCGCTCTTTTTAACACTATGTTGTCTCTCTACCTAAAACTGAATCAATAACTGACCTTCCTGTAACTTCTCAGAAGCACACCCGCTGTGTTAGGGTCATATATGATTCTGACCTTTCCGTCACTCCCCATATTTAGTTACGTGCTCGCTTATGTCTCCTGCACCTCAAAAACATCTCCCGAATCCATCCTTTCCTCACTACAGAAACAACAAAAACTCTTACTGTCACACTTCTCCAATCTCAGCTGATTACTGTAACTTGCTACTGATTGGTCTTTCCCTTACTAAACTCTCCCTTCTCCAGTCCATCCTGAATGTAGCAGCCAGGCTCAACTTTTTGTGAAGCAGCTACACTGATGCCTCCACCCTGTGCCTTTCACTCCACTGGTTGTCCATCAAATATAGAATACAATTTAAAGTAATCTCTCTCATCCATAAGGACCTCCACATCGCTGCACCACTGTGTATCTCCTCCCTCATCTTTGTCTACTACCCTACCTGTGCTCTCCACTCTGCTAATGACCTTAGACTAAATTCCACTATAATCCAAACCTCCCACTCTTGCCTCTGATTTTTTCCAAACCGTACCAGGTCCTTGGAACATGCTATCCCAGACAATCAGGTCAATTTGCAATCCCCGCAGCTTTACGTGTGCATCTAAAAACACAAGTGTGCCCTAATCTAAACTCTTCTCCATTTAAGCTGCCTCTATTCTCTCCCTTGAAAACCTGTCGCCTTCTCCCCACTGCACCCTTCACACACCCCATTGCACTTCTTCTCTGTTTATTCAAAAACACGGCTGGTTGTCCACTCACACAGTTTCATGTATGTATACATACAGTATCCTATGTGCATGCTTCCTTATAGTCTGTAGGCTCTCACGAGCAGGGCCCTCGCCCCTATTGTTCAAGATGTACATTGGTTTATTACCGGATCTTCTGACTTATTTTTTTAATGTTTTTTGTTTATTTGTTAAGCACTATGGAATATGTTGGCGCTACATAAATGAGGCCCCTTTCACATGGGGACCTACACTCGTAAAAATCACATGCGCAAAAAACTCACGGGTATTCGAACCAATCGTTTCTATGGGAACGTTCAGATGTTTTTTGCGCATCTTAAATTCCTTCATCTGAATCTTCCTATAGGATACCATTGGTTCTAATAGCCACTGTGATCTGTGAACAAAGTCTAATCCTTTCACTACTATAGACCGTAAAAAGTCCCCACCCTACTCTAGATTAACAAGAATGTTTCTATTCACTTCCTGGTTACAGGCTTCATAAATCCCGCCTCCAGGAAGCCATGACTCTGATTGGTTCTCGAGCACTGCTCAGCCAATCAATGCAGCGCTCGATAAGCCAATGCAATGGCTGTGATTAGTTCATCAGGTGCTGCATTAATTGGCTGAGGAGCAGTCGAAAAACAAATCACAGTCATCGCGTTGTGGAAGTGGGATTTATGAATTGGCTGAGCTGTGGCATTTTCGAGCCTGCTAGGTAATGTATTCTTTTTTTAAAATTTATTTAATGCAGCTAGGGCTTATTTTTAGGGAGGGCTTATATTTCACCTCCCTGAAAAACCGTGATAGGGCTTATTTTCAGGGCAGGTCTTATTTTCAAGAAAATAGGGTATATAGCAGTATTATACGGTATGGAGCTTTTAAAATTACAGAAAATCTGAAGATGAACTCTTACATTACAACTCTATTATTTTTAAGGTTGCTCGAAACAGACACTAACTTTTCAAACAATTTAGACTAATCTAACAGCCTATGTGTGCATCCTTAATCTTGTAATATACTTGTGTTAACATATGTTTTTTGTTTTACCACTGAAAATCAAATTTGAAGAAGCTGCTGCTCAGGGCTATCCCTTCCAGCACTATGGGGACACTGCTATTTACTACATGCAACAGGGGGGTGGGCATTCAGATGCTACCTTTCAGATGATTTGGGTAGGCATGGTGTGTGATAGGAAGTCCCAGGCAGTACAGCACTGGCAGAATGGTTGCTTAGATCACGATCCCCAACCTGTAAGTGGATTGCAAACAGCTGGGATTCAATACACTAGGAAAATGTACATGGAAAACTGAATGGATAGACCTAAAACTGTGAGCAACCAATGAATTCCTGAGTTGCTTCGAAACTTTTTTGAACACTGAGGTGCGCTTTAATAAATACAGTTACATTACAGGAGTAGATATTTATAATATGCTTATTATCTGTATGCGCTGGAGAAAGATTTGTGCATATTTGTCCGGAAACACAAGATATTTATTCTATTTGACTTAGCTGATAGTGTTTATCTATTGGAATGTTTATTGTATAAAATGATTCCCCGGGCATTATAAAAGTCTCAGGGCAAATTACAGTTTAAGAATGCTACCCTACGCAATCAAGTCTATCTAATTAGGTATTACTTAAATCCAGCTTTTATCTCAGTGGGGGATTTTACCAGCTAGAGCATTACAGAATTTCATATGTTTTTATTAACGAGAGGAAAGAATCCTTCTAACAAAACTGACTGACATACCTAAACAAGTCTTTAACTGTAAATTATACCGGGTTCCCACAGGAGCGGATTATACAACTAATAGCACTTGGATGGCATAGACGTTACCAGCATCTCATAACTGAAGATAGGTTTGCAGTGTTCTTTAATGTACAGTATACATTTTTTTCCTTACTCTCAGTTTTCTGTAATTTCCATGAAAAGTATCTCATCTTTCCAAATCCTGTCATCCAGAATCTTCCTATAGAATTCACCATCATCAGTTTGTTTTACCGGGTTTGTCTTTTCTAATTGCCCTTCTTGCCTCCTCTGTAGGAACGCTGTAATTAGAGGTAATTGGGCTCATTTTCCTTATTCTTTAATCATTACTGAAATAAACGTGTTCTACTTAAAACAAGCTAATCTGAAAAAAAAAAATTCTGTCATATTCCCAAAGAGTGTGGGAGGAGGAAAACATCTTCTCCGCCTACTCAAGAGAATTTATAGGTCTCAGAATAGAACATTTTTTTCCCCTTAGTGCACACGTTGATCTGTCAGTGGATTATTGGAAATGTCATTGAATTGATGCTTTGTGGTTAAAAATAAGAAAGAAAAACGAAAATGCATGACGATAATGCACTGCAGCTCCCATACATTCAGTCTATTAAATGCAAGGTCAGATTACCTCTGCTAACTCTAAGAGGGCTGAAAAAAACAGTTAAGATGCAAAGCCATGTGCCTTGGTGATCGTCGACGGTCTTACGAAGCAATCTGAATGCCACGTACATACCAAGCTTCTCGCCTTCAAAGGAAAATGTTTACAAATAGTTTGTGTCTATATTTTTGTTTGAAAAGGTGAAATATACCTTGTGGCGGTTCAGATGTTTTAGAGTACTAACAAATTAACAAATCTACTGATCTGCTAGTATTGCCGGCCATTACATGTCCGAGTTCTAAAATCTGATATCATTAGCTGTTTATAGGCAGTTGCTGCAAAGTAAGAATGCTTTCATAAATAGAACTGTTGACACTGGGAACAAAAATAGCAATCTTTTTCAAGGTGCCTGGAAGTTTAGACCTTATTCTGGGCATTTTTGTGCCGCTGATTCCAAAAATACCATCCATTGCATTCTAGGAGCTTTAGTTTTTGAGATATTCCTCATGTTATTATCTATTTTTGGTATATTTACTTTATTTTCCCGCCAGCATTTGTTTACTATTAGTACATATGATACATATCACTACCACTGCACACAGTCAAAGTCTGCTACAAAGGTGATGTTATGGAAGACAGTTTCATGTCACAAGTCATACACCATGGCAAGACTGAGCACAGCAACAAGACACAAGGTAGGTATATTGTATCAGCAAGGTTGCTCCCAGGCTGGAGTTTCAAGATGTGTTGTTCAAGCTCTTTAGCACAAAGAAATAGGCAACATTGAGCACTGTGGACATAGTGGTCAACCAAAGAAATAGTGCAGCAGGTAAAAGACCTATTTTTTTCAGAATTACAGAGCTGCAGTAATCACTGTTGCATAGATTGCACTAGGTGTTTAAATTGTTCTTCAGGAATACTAGTGGTGTATTGGTAATGGAGGTAGTATTTTCTGAACCATTCAAAGGAAAATTTCACTGATTCATGTTGTGCCAAAATCTGACTCCCCCATCACCATTGCTTGACACAAATCCAGATTCATCTGACCAGGTTCCACTATATACTTGGGATGCTGAGGTCCTGAGTTTGAGCCTCATTGGAGACAACTTTTAATTTATTTTTCTGTGAACTATCTAAAATGGGGGGTTGTTTATATTTACTATTGTATCATCTTATGGATGGGTTCAAATTATTTGGGCTGTAGCATTCTTTGATTAGCACTAGAGATGAGCGAGCACCAAAATGCTCGGGTGCTCGTTACTCGGGACGAAATTTTCGCGATGCTCGAGGGTTTGTTTCGAGTAACGAACCCCATTGAAGTCAATGGGCGACCCGAGCATTTTTATATATCGCCGATGCTCGCTAAGGTTTCCATTTGTGAAAATCTGGGCAATTCAAGAAAGTGATGGGAACGACACAGAAACGGATAGGGCAGGCGAGGGGCTACATGTTGGGCTGCATCTCAAGTTCCCAGGTCCCAATATTAAGCCACAATAGCGGCAAGAGTGCCCCCCCCCCCCAACAACTTTTACTTCTGAAAAGCCCTCATTAGCAATGCATACCTTAGCTAAGCACCACACTACCTCCAACAAAGCACAATCACTGCCTGCATGACACTCCGCTGCCACTTCTCCTGGGTTACATGCTGCCCAAACCCCCCCCCCCTGCATGATCCAGTGTCCACAGCGCACACCAAATTGTCCCTGCGCAGCCTTCAGCTGCCCTCATGCCACACCACCCTCATGTGTATTTATAAGTGCGTCTGCCATGAGGAGGAACCGCAGGCACACACTGCAGAGGGTTGGCACGGCTAGGCAGCGACCCTCTTTAAAAGGGGCGGGGCGATAGCCCACAATGCTGTACAGAAGCAATGAGAAATCCAATCCTGTGCCAACTTCATCTGGAGCTGCACACGTGGGCATAGCAATGGGGAACCTATGTGCCACACACTATTCATTCTGTCAAGGTGTCTGCATGCCCCAGTCAGACCGCGGTTTTTTATAAATAGTCACAGGCAGGTACAACTTCGCAATGGGAATTCCGTGTGCACCCACAGCATGGGTGGCTCCCTGGAACCCACCAGTGGTACATAAATATATCCCATTGCATTGCCCATCACAGCTGAGGTAATGTCATGTTAAATGCAGGTGGGCTTCGGCCCACACTGCATGCCCCAGTCAGACTGGGGTTCTTTAGAAGTGGACACATGCAGTTACAACTCCGTGTGGACCCACAGCATGGGTGGGTGCCAGGAAGCCACCGGCGGTACATAAATATATCCCATTGCATTGCCCATCACAGCTGAGGTAATGTCATGTTAATGCAGGTGGGCTTCGGCCCACACTGCATGCCCCAGTCAGACTGGGGTTCTTTAGAAGTAGACACATGCAGTTACAACTCCCTGTGGACCCACAGCATGGGTGGCTCCCTGGAACCCACCGGCGGTACATAACAATATCCCATTGCATTGCCCATCACAGCTGAGGTAATGTCATGTTAAATGCAGGTGGGCTTCGACCCACACTGCATGCCCCAGTCAGACTGGGGTTCTTTAGAAGTGGACACATGCAGTTACAACTCCGTGTGGATCGACAGCATGGGTGGGTGCCAGGAAGCCACCGGCGGTACATAAATATATCCCATTGCATTGCCCATCACAGCTGAGGTAACGTCCGATTAAATGCAGGTGGTCTTCGGCCCACACTGCATGCCCCAGTCTGACCGGGGTTTTTAATACATAGACACTGGCAGGTACAAATCCCTAATGTGAAGTCCCTGTGGACACACAGCATGGGTGGCTCCCTGGAACCCACCGGCGGTACATAAATATATCCCATTGCAGTGCCCAGCACAGCTGATGTAACGTCAGCTTTAATGTAGGTGGGCTAAAAATTACTAGGATTACAATGTAGGCGAGGGCCCCCAAAAATTGGTGTACCAACAGTACAAATGTACTTCAGAAAAATTGCCCATGCCCAACCAAGAGGGCAGGTGAAACCCATTAATCGCTTTGGTTAATGTGGCTGAGGGTGCATTCACACGAACGTTTATCGGCTCGGTTTTCACGCCGAGCCGATATACGTTGTCCTCATGTGCAGGGGGGGGAGGCTGGAAGAGCCCAGGAGCAGGAACTGAGCTCCCGCCCCCTCTCTGCCTCTTCTCTGTCCCTCTGCACTATTTGCAATGAGAGGAGGCGGAACGGGGGCGGGGCTAAGTTCCGGGAATTAGCCCCGCCCCCGTTCCGCGTCTCCCCATTGCAAATAGTGCAGAGGGGTGGAGAGGAGGCAGAGAGGGGGCGGGAGCTCAGTTCCTGCTCCTGGGCTCTTCCAGCCTCCCCCCTGCACATGAGGACATCGTATATCGGCTCGGCGTGAAAACCGAGCCGATATACGTTCGTGTGAACGCACCCTGAATTTGTAACTAGGCCTGTAGGCAGCCCAGTTAAAATAAAAATTGGTTCAGGTGCAAGTTTCAATGCTTTATTCAAATGAGAATTGAAACGTATAAACATTGTTTACAAAAGTTATATGACTGAGCCTTGTGGGCCTAAGAAAAATTGCCCGTTCGGCGTGATTACGTGAGGTTTCAGGTGGAGAAGCAGGAGGAGGAGGATGAATATAATACACAGATTGATGAAGCTAAAAGGTCACCGTTTTTGATGGTGATAGAGAACAATGCTTCCATCCGCGGGTGCAGCCTACGTATTGTTTAGGTATCGCTGCTGTCCGCTGGTGGAGAAGAAAAGTCTGGGGAAATCCAGGCTTTCTTCATCTTTATGACTGTAAGCCTGTCGGCACTGTCGGTTGACAGGCGGGTACGCTTATCCGCGATGATTTCCCCAGCCGCACTAAACACCCTCTCTGACAAGACGCTAGCCGCAGGACAAGCAAGCACCTCCAGGGCATAGAGCGCGAGTTCAGGCCACATGTCCAGCTTCAACACCCAGTAGTTGTAGGGGGCAGAGGCGTCACGGAGGACGGTCGTGCGATCGGCTACGTACTCCCTCACCATCCTTTTACAGTGCTCCCGCCGACTCAGCCTTGACTGGGGAGCGGTGACACAGTCTTGGTGGGGAGCCATAAATCTGTCAAAGGCCTTAGAGAGTGTTGCCCTGCCTGTGCTGTACATGCTGCCTGATCTCTGTGCCTCCCCTGCTACCTGGCCCTCAGAACTGCGCCTTCTGCCACTAGCGCTGTCGGATGGGAATTTTACCATCAGCTTGTCCACCAGGGTCCTGTGGTATAGCATCACTCTCGAACCCCTTTCCTCTTCGGGTATCAGAGTGGAAAGGTTCTCCTTATACCGTGGGTCGAGCAGTGTGTACACCCAGTAATCCGTTGTGGCCAGAATGCGTGTAATGAGAGGGTCACGAGAAAGGCATCCTAACATGAAGTCAGCCATGTGTGCCAGGGTACCTGTACGCAACACATGGCTGTCCTCACTAGGAAGATCACTTTCAGGATCCTCCTCCTCCTCTTCCGGCCATACACGCTGAAAGGACGACAGGCAAGCAGTATGGGTACCCTCAGCAGTGGGCCAAGCTGTCTCTTCCTTCTCCTCCTCATGCTCCTCCACCTCCTCCTCCTCAACGCGCTGAGATAAAGACATGAGGGTGCTCTGACTATCCAGCGATATACTGTCCTCCCCTGCCTCCATTTCTGAGCGCAAAACGTCTGCCTTTATGCTTTGCAGGAAACTTCTCAAGAGGCATAGCAGAGGAATGGTGACGCTAATGATTGCAGCATCGCCGCTCACCATCTGCGTAGACTCCTCAAAGTTTCCAAGGACCTGGCAGATGTCAGCCAACCAGGCCCACTCTTCTGTAAAGAATTGAGGAGGCTGACTCCCACTGCGCCGCCCATGTTGGAGTTGGTATTCCACTATAGCTCTACGCTGCTCATAGAGCCTGGCCAACATGTGGAGCGTAGAGTTCCACCGTGTGGGCACGTCGCACAGCAGTCGGTGCACTGGCAGAGTAAACTGATGTTGCAGGGTGCGCAGGGTGGCAGCGTCCGTGTGGGACTTGCGGAAATGTGCGCAGAGCCGGCGCACCTTTCCGAGCAGGTCTGACAAGCGTGGGTAGCTTTTCAGAAAGCGCTGAACCACCAAATTAAAGACGTGGGCCAGGCATGGCACGTGCGTGAGGCTGCCGAGCTGCAGAGCCGCCACCAGGTTACGGCCGTTGTCACACACGACCATGCCCGGTTGGAGGCTCAGCGGCGCAAGCCAGCGGTCGGTCTGCTCTATCAGACCCTGCAGCAGTTCATGGGCCGTGTGCCTCTTCTCTCCTAAGCTGAGTAGTTTCAGCACGGCCTGCTGACGCTTGCCCACCGCTGTGCTGCCACACCGCGCGACACCGACTGCTGGCGACGTGCTGCTGCTGACACATCTTGATTGCAAGACAGAGGTTGCGTAGGAGGAGGAGGAGGAGGGTGGTTTAGTGGAGGAAGCATAAACCGCCGCAAATACCACCACCGAGCTGGGGCCCGCAATTCTGGGGGTGGGTAGGACGTGAGCAGTCCCAGGCTCTGACTCTGTCCCAGCCTCCACTAAATTCACCCAATGTGCAGTCAGGGAGATATAGTGGCCCTGCCCGCCTGTGCTTGTCCACGTGTCCGTTGTTAAGTGGACCTTGGCAGTAACCGCGTTGGTGAGGGCGCGTACAATGTTGCGGGAGACGTGGTCGTGCAGGGCTGGGACGGCACATCGGGAAAAGTAGTGGCGACTGGGAACCAAGTAGCGCGTGGCCGCCGCCACCATCATGCTTTTGAAAGCCTCCGTTTCCACAAGCCTATACGGCAGCATCTCCAGGCTGATCAATTTGGCTATGTGCACATTTAACGCTTGAGCATGCGGGTGCGTGGCGGCGTACTTGCGCTTGCACTCAAACACTTGCGCTAGCGAAGGCTGGACGGTGCGCTGAGAGACATTGGTGGATGGGGCCGAGGACAGCGGAGGTGAGGGTGTGGGTGCAGGCCAGGAGACGGTAGTGCCTGTGTCCTGAGAGGGCGGTTGGATCTCAGTGGCAGGTTGGGGCACAGGGGGAGAGGCAGTGGTGAAAACCGGAGGCGGTGAACGGCCTTCGTCCCACCTTGTGGAGTGCTTGGCCATTATATGTCTGCGCATGCTGGTGGTGGTGAGGCTGGTGGTGGTGGCTCCCCGGCTGATCTTGGCGCGACAAAGGTTGCACACCACTGTTCGTCAGTCGTCTGCACTCTCAGTGAAAAACTGCCAGACCTTTGAGCACCTCGGCCTCTGCAGGGTGGCATGGCACGAGGGGGCGCTTTGGGAAACAGTTGGTGGATTATTCGGTCTGGCCCTGCCTCTACCCCTGGCCACCGCACTGCCTCTTCCAACCTGCCCTGCTGCTGCACTTGCCTCCCCCTCTGAAGACCTGTCCTTAGTAGGCTTAGCAAACCAGGTGGGGTCAGTCACCTCATCGTCCTGCTGCTCTTCCTCCGAATTCTCTGTGCGCTCCTCCCTCGGACTTACTCCAATTACTACTACCTGAGTGATAGACAACTGTGTCTCATCGTCATCGTCCTCCTCACCCACTGAAAGCTATTGAGACAGTTGCCGGAAGTCCCCAGCCTCATCCCCCGGACCCCGGAAACTTTCCAAAGGTTGGGCATCGGTCACGACAAACTCCTCCGGTGGGAGAGGAACCATTGCTGCCCATTCTGGGCAGGGGCCCGGGAACAGTTCCTGGGAGTCTGCCTGCTCCTCAGAATGTGTCATTGTAATGGAGTGAGGAGGCTGGGAGGAAGGCGAAGCAGCAGCCAGAGGATTCAGAGTTGCAGCAGTGGACGGCGCAGAACTCTGGGTGGTCGATAGATTGCTGGATGCACTTTCTGCCATCCACGACAGGACCTGCTCACGCTGCTCATTTTCTAATAAAGGTCTACCGCGTGGACCCATTAATTGTGAGATGAATGTGGGGACGCCAGAAACGTGCCTTTCTCCTAATCCCTCAGCAGTCGGCTGCGATACACCTGGATCAGGAGCTCGGCCTGTGCCCACACCCTGACTTGGGCCTCCGCGTCTTCGCCCGCGTCCACATCCTCTAGGCCTACCCCTACCCCTCAGCATGGTGTATTACCAGTAGTGCAGAAACAGAACGCTGTAATTAAATGTGCCGCTTATTGGCCTGTGGTTGGAGGCTGACTTCGCTTACAGAACGCACAGCAGAGCCAGGAAAGAATTTTGCGCAAGCCCGCTGTAACACTTAGCTGGCTGCGTATTTATTAGGACTACTACCCCCAGCAGAGACGCAGTACTGTCAGGACGGTCACAGGCAGCCCAAATATATTTTTTTGTCCCAAATTTTTTTGGAAAAGCCCACTGCCTATATAGACAGTATATGTCTTTCACCTTTTTCACTGTCCCTGCCTCAGCACTACTGGCCCTATACTATGTAAAATTACTGCAGACTGAGGATGCAATGCTCTGCACGGCCGATATACAAAAAAAAAAAAAAATGTGCAACACTGCAAAAAGCAGCCTCAACAGTACTGCACTCGGTCAGATGTGGCCCTAAGAAGGACCGTTGGGGTTCTTGAAGCCTAAAATCACTCCTAACACTCTCCCTATAGCAGCTCCAGCATCAGCAGCACTTTCCCTGAGCTATGTCAGAATGCATCTGTGGCGAGCCGCGGGAGGGGCCGATTTATATACTCGGGTGACACCTGATCTCACCAGCCACTCACTGCAGGGGGGTGATATAGGGCTGGAACATCACAGGAGGAAGTTGTAATGCCTTCCCTGTCTTTCTATTGGCCAGAAAAGCGCGCTAACGTCTCAGAGATGAAAGTGAAAGTAACTCGAACATCGCGTGGTGCTCGCCTCTAGTAATGAGCATCTCGAACACGCTAATACTCGAACGAGCATCAAGCTCGGACGAGTACGTTCGCTCATCTCTAATTAGCACCTTTTTCCCACTATATGAATTTTCTTTTGGGCTGTCCCTTTATAACGTAGCTACTTGGTTAAGTGGTTACTGTCTTAACTTTGGAACTCTGGGGCTCTGAGTTTGAATCCAAGAAATGGTTTAGCTGGGTTGTTAGTCTTTTCTATGGGAGCTTTAAAATAGGTTTTAACAGTACTAACCACTGAACCACATTCATTGAGAACTCACACTCCTACGCTTTATTTGTAACAAGATTTCTGGTGACTTTTGCTAAAAATTGGATTAGGATGACCTGATCCGATTTTGCCAAAAATTTGCACAATTTTATTGCCTGACTGATCGTGACAAGCAACACTATTCTTGACCCCTTTCCTCTATGTCCATGGGATCCCCTTTCGCTGGTTGTTTTTTTTATTAGTCCCACCATTCTCAGTATACTTTCAACATTGTTGTACAAGAAAACCCCACAAGGTTGTTAGTTTTTAAGATACTATCTCTGAAATATCCGCAGACCATAATGAAGCCTCCTCCATGCCTCAATGTGAACTGAATGCAAGTAGATAGCATTTGCTCACCTGTTGCTCTATGAACAAACTTTAATCTCTTAAACATATCATATTCATCCTTTATAAGGCACTCAATGAAACTAGTATATCCCAAACAAACAATGGAAATAAAGAGGAGAGAAAGAGGTTAAAAGGGTTGTTTCCATCTTCATCAAACATGGCTGAGTTGTAGACACTATTCTCTACGAGGTGTCCAAGTGGTAGGCATTATGTTATGCTATTTTCATAACTTCTAGAGAACTCAACGGAAGTTATTGAAATAGCATACCCTGTTTCTCCAAAAATAAGACGCGTCTTATATTAATTTTTGCTCCCAAATATGCGCTATGTCTTATTTTCAGGGGGTGTCTTATTTCGCCACGGCAAATCCGTCTGTGGCCACTAATCCCTCAATTGGCTACCTTTGTGGACGAAATTTCTCAGAAATCTCGTCCACATGGGACAGCAAATCTGTCATGGCAAAGCTGGGAGAAGCCGGTGTTGTGGTGCGGATTTACTAGCCACACAAACAGAACAGAGTGCAGCCAGGTCGCTTCAAAACAAGCGGCTGAGTGCCGTGGGTTTTGAAGCAGCGCTTTCCCGGCGGAAATCTCGCTGTTTATCGCTGTGGCCAAACTGCGAGATTTCCGCTGGAAATACGCTCTGTGAGAACCCAGCCTTAAGAATCACACAGGTTGCCTGACACACAGAGCCATAAAAAAAAGGGCTGTAAAGTAACGTACCTGTCTGCAGACAGAAGTTCCTGTACCACTTGTAAGCAGGGATGGTATTGCAGCTTCCGGCCACCAGGGGGAGCTCTGCAGATCTACCTATACATCTGGAGGTAGGAGACAACGGGGATGGCAGCAGGGGACAGGCCTCTTGACTTGCCTGCACACTTTACTATGCCTTACTATCGGGGGGTGCCTTATATTTGGGACTTCTGCAAATTTTGGGGGTGTCTTATTTTTGGGGAAACACGGTAGTTTACTGTTGTATGCTGTTTCAGGCTGGGGGGGTGGAGGTCCATACATTTTCCATGCAATGTACACTAATTCATGGACTGCCTATGTCCAGCAGAGTGAGTGCTCTTCTTTGTACGTACCACCTTGTTCCGGCTTACAGAGGGAATCCTAAGTGGAGATCTCTTCTAGGATGCTTTTTATACCCTAATAGGTTGATCAGTGTATATACATATGTACTCATTTAAATAGGAAATGCATTCAAATTTGATCTATGACATACTGTAGATATGTGTTATATCAAAGTATTCCATTAGTGTTTACAGAAGTGACATCCTACTCTACTCTTTAGAGCCCTCAAACCTAGCACTCCAACTTTAGGCCCATTTACACCATCCAATGATTGCTAAAAAATCGCTAATCGGCGATCGTTTTAGCAATAACCGGTGCATCTAAATGTGCACCCATTGTGTGCTTTTCTGGCACTGCTAGCTGATCATTAAATTCAGTCTGACCTAAAAATCTTCATCCACTCTTATCAGCAGTTCTCCACAGGTACTGCTGATAGCATTGTTTTCCCCTGGAGAACAAAGGATTTGAGCACAGATTTTAACTGCTATTAACTGCATTCAGCTAAGGCTTCATTTGCACACTTAATTACTACTAAGTAATTGAGTAGCTACTTAATACTTTATGCAAAATGATCGCTCAAAGCTGTCACTCAAACTGTCCTTTGAGAGATCATCAGCCCATGTAAACCAGCTTTTACAGATTTTAGTCTTTGTGGCAGTTTGTTTTGATGCTTATATCAGACATTTTCATTGAAGGGTAAAATGAGGTTTGAGTGTGCTCTAGTTGTAGGTAGCAGCAATATAAGAGGTACAAATATTTTCTCTATAATGTAATCAATTAACATTACTACTTTATGGCAAAACCTATATTTTAGATGGATTTCTAATTTTAAGGGCTGATTTGGGCAAATGTGGTTTTCTCCTGTACGGCCTCAAAAAGATAGGACCTACCCTATCTTTCCCACACATACTGAATACTATGTGTGGGAAAGATTGGGCAGCACCTATCTTCCTGTGGTTATTTACAAACTCCTGCACTCTGGCACGGAGTTTAAAAAGCCATCGAAGGGGAAAAAATTCCCCTTGTTCAGGCACATCCCCGCTCCATAGCAGCGAGCGTAGTTGCGCCTTGGGCTGTCTGAAACTGCCCTAAGAGAGTGAGCAGAAATATATAAATGTCTTTATTTCTGTCATTATTCTAGGCAATGGTGGGCAGGAGAATGTCAAAAGAATCAGCCACCTCGCCAACATCACAGCAGGTCAGAGTCAGGCCAACCTCAGCAAATTAGTTCTACGCAATTGCCAAAGCCCGCCGCTGTCACTCTTCCAGCCACGTTTCTCAGACTTCTCCATGCCTTCCATGTTGTGGGTACAAGTGCATATGCACAAAATTACTAGTGAGTTGGGTTTTAGTAATTCGAAATCCATACTGCAAACGGAATATGCGAAAAGCAAGGATCAGTTTATTACTACTACATCAAGAATTACACATGACGAATTCAGATTGCTTTTTCTCATTGCATGATGGGCTGCAAATTTGGAATAAGCCATATGATACTATAACAACATACCACGCACTTTGCAAAAATATATTAGGCAGGCATGATTCACTGTAAAGGTGACGTGACATAATTGTCAGGTAAACTATATAATTCTGTCCTGTGATTTTTTGTCCTGCTTTAGAAACTTTATGTTTTTGGACTCATCGTTAGGGTTTCCAACCATCCGTAAAATCAACAGGCAATCTGTAAAAATAAAAGTCAGGAAATAATAGTCACTGGAAGAAAAAAGTAGGCACATGTGCAAATTATGTTTAAAGCGACCTTCCAGTCCCGAGACAAAATTTTGTCCTGAGATCAGAAAATGGGGAAGGTTATACCACCTGGTGCCCTACTTTAATTCGTGTACAGCCAATGACCTTCTCTTTTCCTACTGCCCTCCTATCATGATCCAAGATGGCCATGGTGATCGTGTTCTTAATGAAGAAAATCAAAGTAAATGTACAGATGTGATAAATTTTACCTTGATTGTGATAGTGTGGTGCAGAAGGTTGCATTATCTTAACCCAGTACAAAACTATTGTTCTCTTATCTTAACACAGCAAAAATTATTGTAAATTCAAGTACTCAGTAATCTTCGAGGCGCAAATCGAAATGAATGTGTTTACCCAACCTGTGCTTCCCACACTGTGCTTCCTTTATTCAGGGTCTGACCAGGCCCCTGTTCTCATGATCAGTGGTGGTCCCAGTGGTCAGGCCTCCATAGACCAGCTGGTTACCCCTTATGCCTTAGATGGGGGATAAATTATTGTAATACCTCTTTAAGTATAGGATATTTGGACATATGCAAAACCTCTTTAATAAGAAGAGACCGCCCAAATGTTGATAGAATGGCTGTATAATGCCTCATTGGATATTCTGTAAACTATATAATGTAGTAATATCCATGGCATATAAGATTGCTACTCGACAAAAGACGATTGGAGCCCAGCATGGAATGGTACAGCTGAAGTTTATTCTTGTACTCTGGGGTAAATGGGTGAATTAACAGAGCTCTCAACAGACTGCAAGCTGTATATAATGGATGCTAAACATAATAGGGTCTTGCTTCTCCAAATCTTGTTAATATACTATCGTTGTGGTAACTGCAATAGGTAGTATTTAAAAAAAATCAAATTTTGGTTTATTGCACCCTGTTGGCCAATCTAGTGAGCTATACCAACTACAATATGTCGTATGTCATTTAATCCAGAGTAAACTCAATCATTATCATAGATTTAGAAAAGCAGGCAAGGTGATGGGTGCAAAATGGGAATGCTTTTGTTTTTTCTGTAAAGTTTGATAGATTTTGCATACAACCTGTTGCAGTTACCATGACAACATCCTGTTTGTATCCTTTAATCCTATATATCTCTTTTGATATCATGTATGTTTTGCCTATTTTTTTCTTACTTTAAATGGGTTGTCCAAGTATAAAAAAAGAAAAATTAAATGGCCATGCAATAAAAAACCAAAAGAAGCAGGAGTTAGCTCTCTTCTACCTATGTGAAACAGCAGAGCGGCTCTGGTGAAGATCCAGCTGTGAATACAGGCCAGATGTCAGGTGACTGTTGCAGCTAATCAGAGGCTAAAGCATCACCTTCTCTTCTCCAAGTATCAGCATTCACATCCTGGGTGCTATGATGCCATGAGTTTGGAATAGGACACTGTGGCCTCTGATTGGCTGCAGTGATCACTTGACTTTTGGCCTGTACTGACAGTGGGTTCTTTACTGGAGCAGCTCTGCTGTTACCCTGGAGAGAAAAGAGGTAAGTACTGTTTTTTTGTTATTGTATCCATTGAAATCCCTTTAAGTAAACTTTATTAACCCATTTAGGACCAAGCGCAGTAAATTTATGACGCTTGGTCCTGGGCTTTAAACCCAGCCGATAGTACAAATACAGCAGGAAGGGTTGAAGCCTCTGCTTCTGCAATAAATCAGAAGCATGTTAGGTTCTCAGCTGTTAGTGATAGCTGAGAACCTGTGGGAGAGGGCAGGAATGGTTTTTAACCCTTTCTGCATTCTCCTTTCTCTAGTACACAGCACTCAATGAGCGCTATGTACTAAATAGTGAAAGTGAAAATCGTTCTTCCACTACGTGAACTGGCTGCCAGGACACCCTGTCACAGCAGAGCTACGGGGTCCCAGCCGACCCTGATTAGCTCTGCCAATGACTATTGTCAATACAGGGGGATGTGTTCCCCTGTAACTGGGGCTCCTATGGCTGCTGCTCCTATGGATGCCTCAGCTACAGTGGAAAAGTGTGAAATTAAGAAAAAACAAAAAAACATGTGAATGAATAAGAGGTCTTATATAACGTCATGGGGGACATAGATAGTAAAAAAAATAATTACATAAATAAGTAAAACAAATTTGTAGAATAAAACAAAAATATATACATAAAAAAGAAAATAATCCAAAGCCGACGCCAACCAAAACCATCGCTGTATGCGCCTTGTACTCCAAAACCATACATATTATATATCAAAATGTCTGAAACAAAATGAGGAACCAATTCTTATACTTTATTTTAGCATAAATATGCTAATTAAAAAAATAACTATAAATGTTAAAAAAAAATAATTTTCTTAAGCTTTTTACCCCCCATAAAAAAGTGGAAAAAAAAGTATTGAAAAAGATATATATATAAAAAAAACATATGTCACGGTAAAATAAATGCAGCAAAAAAAAATAATTTTGGTAGCTGAAGGAAAAAAATAGGGAATTAAAACCACCACATGGGTAAAATCCCTAAAAAGTGTCTGGTCCTTAAGGTACAAAACAGCCTGATCCTTAAAGGGTTAAAGTTAAACCTTTGTGTGTAAACCTATTTATTCTTGCATCTTAGAACTCACTTTGATACAAACTCATGGATTGCTCTTGTCTGCCAGAGTGAGAGCTGCTCTTTCAGGCCTCAGTCAGACGGGCGTTTTTTCGCGCGATTTGCACATGCGCATGCGTCCGGCGATTTTTTAAAACCATTGCTTTGCGATGGTATCGGACACATGAGCGCTTTTTATGCGCTCGTCCGATAAATTATAGAACAGAAATCGCAGGTTGGACCTATCTGCGATCTGCGATTCCTGTTCTCTTCTCTATATATGCGCTCAATGGGGTCGGCGGCAGCAGCGCCGACCCCATTGAGAACATATAGAAGAGAAATCATTCTTCTCTGCCACAGCTGTAACAGCTGTGGCAGAGAAGAACGATGTTTGCCCATTGAATTCAATGGAGCCGGCAATACAGCCGGCTCCATTGAAAGCAATGGGCTGCCGGCGTGCGCGGGATGAATTGTCGGGAAGGGCTTAAATATATAAGCCCTTCCCTGCAATTCATCCAGAAATGTGTAATTCATGAATGGGTGTGAGTGAGACCTGCCTCTGATTGGCTCAGCGCTGAGCCAATCATGGGCAGGTTTGACTCACACCCCCTTCACACCCACTGCAGGCCGGCCGCGCTGAACTCCGTCTGCCGGGACAAGGTGAGTATATATATATATATTTTTTTTTACACATTTCTGGATGAATTGCAGGGAAGGGCTTATATATTTAAGCCCTTCCCGACAATTCATCCCACGCTCGCCCGCAGCGCATTGCTTTCAATGGAGCCGGCTGTATTGCCGGCTCCATTGAATGCAATGCGCTGGACAGCTCCGGCCCGTTTCTAATGAAACGCGGCTAGGAGCAGATTTTCGGGCGATTTTTGGGCCCCGATCACGCAATTTGCGGATGCACATCCGTCATGCGATCCGCAAATCGCGCGAAAAAAACGCCCGTGTGACTAAGGCCTCAAGCAACTCCCTATTTGGGCTTTCAAAGGAAGTCCGTAGTGGAGGACTTGCTCTAGAATGTTCCTAATTAATCTGCAAATATTGATATTTTACTGTGCAATTCTTCTACCAGGTTATTAATAAATATATTAAAATTAATAGGTCCCAATACTGACCCCTGTGGTACCCCACTAGTAACGCTGACCCAATCAGAGTCTGTACCACTTATAACCACCTTGTGCATTCTATCACTGAGCCAGTTACTTACCCACTTACACACATTCTCACCCAGACCAAGGATTCTCATTTCATATATCAACCTTTTATGCAGCACAATATCAAACACTTTTGAAAAGTCCCGATTTATAGGATCCAATGACTCTCCCCGGTCCAGTCTATAACTTACCTCCTAGTAGAAGCTGGTCAGATTGGTTTGACAGGAGCGATCTCTCACAAACCCATGCTGATATGGAGTTATACAGCTATTTTCCTTGAGGTCCTCCAGGATAGCATCTCTTAGAATCCCTTCAAACATTGTGGCCACAATAGAAGTAAGACTTACTGGCCTGTCATTTCTTGGTTCACTTTTTGAGCCCTTTTTGAATACTGGCACTACATTGGCTATGCGCCAATCCAATGGAAAATACCCTATTGCTATAGAGTCCTTAAATATTAGAAACAAGGCGCTGTGTATCACATAACTTAATTCCTTTAAAACCCGGGGGTGTATACAATCGGGACCCAGTGATTTATCTATTTTAATCTTTTTAATGCTGCTCTGCACTTTTTCCTGGGCAAAACTAGTGGCATTAATGGAGAGCTTACTTTTTCCTTCTGCATCTCATCTGATATTTCATTTGGAAAAAAAACTATTTAATAGATATGCTTTCACCTCATCACCTTCTATACTTTTTCCTACATTATTTATCTTTTTCTATTTATATAGTTGAAGAACAGTTTAGAAATCACAGAATGACACTTTAGGGTTTGGTGCATCCTGCTGCTAGTTATCAGGGCTATCTACTAAGCTTTAGTATATTCAGCCAGATGTTCTTACTTAGCTTTAGGGCTCCTGTCCACGGGCGATGGTGCACTGCATTCCCCGTGGTGATAATGGAAATAATGTCCCCCCTGTCCCTAGCAATTCTCCGTGGTGAGCCTATCTGTCAGATAGACTCACCCCAGAGAACTGACAGTTCACACCCCTGCTCTCGGGCGGCGGAATATCGCTAGCAATATTTTGCAATGGCCTTAGTGTTTCCTGTCAGCTCATAGAACAGATCTTCTCTACCTGATGAAAGAGCATTTATTTAGAAACATGTCAAGACTTGTCTAATGCCCTGGAATAAATTTGTAGGTGTTACACACAATCTATTTTGGCTTTCCACTGAGGATTTAGATGGATACATGGTGGTATTCTTTTATAACACATTGGAAACCATTTGCAAGTGTTACGCACAGTCAGTATCCATCTTTGGCTGGCATTCAGTTTAGTTTTCCATTGGTGTCAGGAGTCGAACCGGGGACCCCTTGCGCTCCAGGCGGTAGCTCTTACTACAGCCTGTGGGCAATTCCCTTGCATAACTATCAGCCTTATTCTAGGATCCCAGTTATTTAGTTCCTGCCTCCTAGTCCTGATCCCGCCTTTGTTCTAGTATGTGATTACTGCTCTAATTGGAGTTAGAATCATACGATATATAGATGGCTGGTCCACATCTTGGTGATCGTGCATCATCGCCCTGTTTTACTCTCTCCCTGTGCTTAGGGATTATTTGGTGTGCTGCTGTCGGCTGGACTGTGTATTTTATTTCAGCACCTCTTCATCGTGTTACTTTACTCTATACTTCTAGTATTTTCTATATCTGCTATTTGAGAACTCTAGAAACCATTTGCTGGTTAAACTATTTATTTATACGGTTCCTGAGGAGTTGAAAGATCAACAGAAACACGTTGAACCAAGAACCTGCATCTAGAATTTTGAGTCTCTAATTTGAGTCTGTAATCTGGAACCTGAGCCTGAAAAGATATCTAGGGACAGGATTCCAGAACTTAAATCTAGAATCTTGGTTAATCTAGAATTCAGAAAACCTGAACCTAGAACCAGTACCTAGAACTTTAAGCTTGAAACTTAGATTCTCTATCTTGAGTCAGCAATCTGGAAGCCGAGCCTAGAACGATTACCTAGGGACAGGGCTCCAAAACCTAAGTCTAGAATCTTTGTGAATCTAGAATGCAGGAAACCTGGAACTTGGATCTAGAACCAAATATTCTGTACCTAGAATTTGGAACCTACATCTAGAACCTAGAACTTGGGTCTAGAACTGGAATCTAAAACCTGGTAACTTATCTAGACTGTGAATCTAGAATGTGAATCTAGAACCTGTGTTAAACAGCACCTGAAAATCTGGCACCCTCTCAGGAACAAAAGAGCAAAGTTTGTGTCAAAACATTAATAGGATGGCAGTAATAAATAGACCACTTACTTGTACTAAGTACACTGCTTATCTACAAGTTTTCTTTCACTCTTTTCCTATCTATTCGTCTATTACACGAGGGGTGAAATTTATTCTGGTGGACAGGACATGTGCCATCAACACAGCTCTGTCTTATTAATCCTACCATTAAGCCTTTGAATTATTATAGCAACTACTGGATGTAGAAGTAGGATTAGGGTGGTATTTGTTCATTATTTTCTTATATGTTTGTTCTGAGCTCGTACATGTTTTAGTTAATTATTATTAAAAGTTAAGTTTTAGAGATCATATCAGTGAAGAATTTAAAATAGACTTTTTATTCCTCTGCCCCAGTGATTTTCATTGGGCTTATTACATCCATAACATCAATGAAACTAGTGGAAACTGCATTTTTCAAATACATGTATATGAATACAGTATATATAATACATATTGTAAAATTTTATATGGCTGCAACCCCCCACTCACCCACGCCCTCCCCCCCCCCCCCCGAATCTTTTCGCCCGAGTACGGAAGTACTCGAAAATCGCGGTGCTCGGGCGAAAAAGGGGCCTGGTCGAGTAGGTTCGCTCATCTCTACCGAAAATTCAATATGGCCTTAAAGGAATCTGAATGAGATAATTCCAATCCTTGGAAATTTTGTAGTTGAACTGCCATTAAATACATTTTTGGATGTGGTACTGCCAGCCCCCCTTCCAGTTTATTCCCTTGCAGAGTTTCCAATTTAATCCTCTCATTGCCCTTATGCCATATCAAATCACAAAACAAACTTGTAACCCAATGAAAAATAGCTTGTAATATTCATAACGGTGAGTTGTATAATACATATAACAGTTGGGGCATCTAGACCATTTTGATAAGATTAATACGCCCACCACTAAGATTTAAAAAGTTTACACCTGGCAATTATTTTTTTTTTAATTTAAGCACCAGTGGTTCTATATTTTATCGTTCATAGTCTAACAGAGATGGAGTTCTGTAGAGCATCGTACTTCTGAAGAAACTGTTTGGGTAAGAATACATGGAAAGAACAACAGAAATGACACCATTGTAGGCATTTACCGTAGGCCGTCTGGACAAGCAGAAGATATTGATGAACTCTTTCTACATCAGATGGCCAAGCTCTCAAAAAAGCATGACATAGTGTTTATGGGAGATTTTAACTATCCAGACATTTGTTGGGAATCTCTCTCAGGTAAAAGTAATGGGTCCAACAAATTCTTATTCGCTCTAGCTAACAACTTTATCTTCTGAAAGGTAGAAGAGTAATTAAAGGGATCTGCTATCTTGGACCTAATTCTTACCATCAGGGAGGAAATGGCTGAGGAAGTAGGGGTGGCTGTGATTTTAGGAGGCAGTGATCATGTTATCCTTGAATTTTGGATAAAAAAGGGGAGGAAGACCCGAGAAAACTCAGACCTCAAGGTTGGATTTCAGAAAGGCAGATTTTAATGAACTCAAACAGAAGGTAGAAAGAATCCAATGGCTGGATGTTCTTAAGGACAGAAATGTCCAAGAAGGTTGAGAAATATTGTGAAATGAGATTCTCAAAGCACAATCGTTAACAATCCCTAAAAAAGGAAGAATGGGAAGCATTTAAAGAGACCAGAATGGATGAATACAGAACATGCACACATGTTAAAAATGAAGAAAAATATGTGTATCAAATGGAAAGAGGGGGGATTATCTAAAGAAGAATATAATGTGGTCTGCAGAAACTGTAGGGCAAGTGTCAGAAAAGCTATAGCTATTAATGAATTGTGGCTTGCAACAGAGGCCAAAAACATCTAGGGGGTATGTCAAAAGCAAAAAAAAGTCCAAAATGCTATTGGATGCTTACAAGATGAAAATTGTGAATTGGTTAAGAATGATATTGAGAAGGCCGAACGTTTAAATTCCTATTTTGTATCTGTTTTTTCTCAGAAAGTAGATGGAACATCAACTGATTTTCCCTGTGCTATTGGGGGAGAGGGAGAATTATTTTAGACAGTGAGGGTGATCAATGAGTGGAACAGGGTACCACGGGGGGTGGTGAGTCCTCCTGCAATGGAAGTGTTCAAACAGAGGCTGGACAGACATCTGTCTGGAATAATTTAGTGAATCCTGCACTGAGCAGGGGGTTGGACCAGATGAC
Organism: Eleutherodactylus coqui; assembly: GCF_035609145.1. Classification (NCBI taxonomy): domain Eukaryota; kingdom Metazoa; phylum Chordata; class Amphibia; order Anura; family Eleutherodactylidae; genus Eleutherodactylus; species Eleutherodactylus coqui. Next base: position 249,304,184 of record NC_089838.1, on the reverse strand, counting down.
CCTGGAGGTCCCTTCCAACTCATGGTCTTTGTCAAGCATATACCACAGGCATCACTGATCACATTAAATAGTAACAATATCCAATCACCACCATGTGGGTGGATTCTGTATGGTGATTGGGTATTGTTACTATTTAATGTGATCAGTGATGCCTGTGGTATATGCTTGACAAAGACCATAGCAACATTGGTCGAAACGTCGCATCTTTTTCTGTGGACTTTGAATAAAGACTACTTATGAATAGTATCTGGTAAGAAGACTTTTTTTTCCCATGTGCTGCCTTTCCATCATTTAAGTATTTGATAATGTCAGTGCATTCAATGGAATCTTCTCTTGATCTAATTCTGTATCCTTTTTATCTACTGGCAATAATTCTTACTTACACCAATTTATAGATAACCCAGAATATTGCCCCAAACTCTATACGTTTTATAGCATTGTTAAATGAAAATTGTGCATCCGCCAAAAACAGAAGTATGTCATCAGAATATAGAGCAATTCAATCATCCACAACACCATGGCAGAAGCCCACAATAGCAGAACATTCTATAGATTCTATTGCAATCAGGAAAAGCAGGGGAGCCAGAGGACAACCCCGCCATGTTTCCCTGCTTGTGATGCCTCTGTCAGTTGATTATTCATCTGCATTCTAGCCATCAGTCCAACATATAATAATCTTACAGTATGTATGAAAGAGTCCCCAAAGGCCATCTTGAACAAACTGTCCATAGAAATTTCCACTCAACACTATCAAAGGCCTTGGAATCCAAAGAACAAATCACTCTTTGATCAGGATTATCAACAGGAATCTGTAGATTCAGATAGTCTACACTGAATAATTGCTGTAGACTTTGCAGGTATAAAGCCACTTTGATCTGGATGAATAATAGAGGTCATCGCTTGGGAGAGCTGTATAGCCAAAGCCTTTGCAATTATTTTAATGTCTACTGGCAAAAGGGAGATATAAGGCCTATATGAGTCTGATAATAGAGGGTCTTTGCCTGCTTTTAAAAGAACAACTATGGCTTCTTGCATTGAATCCCGAAAGCATCCAGTTATCAAAGCAATTTGTAGTACCTTTAGAATCTCAGGGAGAAGCAATTCTCCAAATTTCTTATCTATACAGGAAGGCCATCCAGACCAGGAGCTTTATTAGAAGCTAATGAAGCAATAGCCTCCTGTAGCTTTTCCAATTGTGATGGTGTATCCAGGAAGCTTTTATCAGTTTCTGATAAAGTTAGGAGAGAAATAAACTCTAAAGGAGGTAAACATTTGATCTTTAAACATTTGTAGTGTAGACTTAGGGTTCCTGAACACTTGCGTTTTTCTTGTGCATTTTTTTCATGCGATATCGCTGCATTTTTTTCACACGATTGTCAATGGGAATTTCTAATGTTAAAAACGCATCACACAAAAATTGCAAAGCGATGCGTTTTTAACATTAGAATGTCCCGTTGACAATTGCATGAAAAAACGTGGCTATATCGCGTGAAAAAAACGCACAAGAAAAACGCAAGTGTGCAGGAGCCCTCATACAGATTGATATAAAAATCTTTGAAGACGGTAAGAATTTCCCTATGCTCAGACACCCGGTCTCCTGAGAAGGCCCTTATGCATGAAACATAAGAAGCCTCTAACTGATTTAGCTTTAGCTATGGTCCCTAACACGTGGACAGCTTTCTGCCCCTTCCTTACAGTAGTACTACTGAGAGCAATATCTCTTCTTCTCAGCCATTTGAAGGATATATGATTGCAATTCTACTCCGGCCTGCAACCAATTTGCTCTATGAGCATCTGTTGGTTGGTTGATAAAAATTGCTTCAGCTTCAGTCACCCGCTTACTGAATTCCTCTCCATCTGTCTGCCCCCATTATTATTTAAACACATATGGTATATGCTATGTATATGTCTGTGCATTACACTGTACAGTATGTGACATGTATATCTCCTTATAATATATATATATATATATATATATATATATATATATATATATATATAATGCTTGTATATTTGGTATCCATAGTACATTGTATAGTAATATACTGTGTGCATTATATATATAGTGTTTTTGAATGTATATATGTGGCATGTGTATATGCAGTGTGCATATGTGACTTTATGATACACTGTGGAGCAGATTTATATAGACTGGCATTTTATACGCTGGTCTAGACAAAGAATGTGCTGGCGTGAAGTGAGATACATTTATGTGCAAAAGCTTCTTAATCCATTTGTTGCATCTTCCAACTACTAACTGATGTAGATTTCAACTATAATTTATGCCATTTTTCTGGTGTAAGTTATAGTAAATTTGATGGCCTCTTAACACTAAGAAAGAACCATATACTTTTTTAAAAAAGAGCGATGAGGCCAGAATAAAATAACTATAAATTGCACATTTTGGCACACAAGATGCTGTGAGCCAAAATGTGTGACTTTTATACAGAGGTAGGGGTGCAGAAGAAAGCCTAAGTGAATGTATCTAGTATATACGCAGATACAGGCAACAGAACTTATGGGTAAAAATTAATTTACGGTTCTGGTCTGACTTAGTAATATATTTGTGCTTGTATTGAGACTTGGGGCGGCTTCAAAAGCAAGGAGCGAAAGAAGTCTTGAATAGAAACTCTGAACTTTTCAGGAGAAGTGGTCGTGGCAGTCTGGGATGGCTGTAGAAGAAAAGGAAAGAGAATGCCTCCAGTCTAAATAAGCGTCACCTGTGAGTCACTGGATTTATAGAGGAGCTGTCACCTCTCCTGACATGTCTGTAATAGTAAATCCTTTAGTACCCATGAAATAATTCTGGAGCATCTTTACTTAGAATTTTGTGTTGCTGCGTATATATGAATAAGTCCTGGCCTACTTGGGGACTTTTTATAAGACAACTAGTGTAATTAATTTAAATTATAGAGCTGCAGGTGCAATTCACAGCTATACATTTAGTTTTGTGCAGTCTTGTTGACTGCAGCTGTCACTCGATAGTTAAAATCAATCAGTAGTTCTACAGAAAGTCTTTTTGTAGTCTTGGTGTAATTGACGACTAGGTGTTAGGCTTTGCTTCCACTTTGTGCTTTTAGAGCTTTTCTACGTTGTCCCCATGGTGTTTTTGATATGCATGCTAATTGCCTATCAAATATGTTTTCTGAAAACTACATACTATAAAATGCTGTGCTTTTGCAATGCAGTTTTCAGTCAATTGACTTACAGGTGAAACACATTGAAATCATCTGCTTCTCCTGCAGAAGTCAATTGTAGAGGACCCCAAATTACTTGAGGGGCTCCAATGAATTAGCTGCTCCGTATTGTAGACCCCCTAATCTGGCCTTGTTCATGCTACTTATCTCAGAATATCTCAGAACAGGCAAAAAGGTAAGAAAGGAAAGATCATTTCTTATTTTACATAAGGCCCATTTACGCATAACGATTATCGCTCTATATTCATTCAAACGACCGAAAATGAGCAATAATCGTTGTGTGTAAACGTGGCCATCATGCACTTTTCGTCTAAACAATGATTTCAAGATGAACTTAAAATCTATCGTTTAGCCACAGAGAGATAGAGTATCTGTAGAAACTGTTTGGGTAAGAATACAAGGAGAGAACAACAAAAAGGACACCATTGTAGGCATTTACTATAGGCCACCAGGATAAGCAGAATATATTGATGACCTCTTTCTACATCAGATGGCCAAGCTCTCAAGAAAGCATGACATAGTGATTATGGGAGATTTTAACTATCCGGACATTTGTTGGGAATCTCTCTCAGGTAAAAGTAATGGATGCAACAAATCCTTATCTGCTCTTGCTGACAATTTTATCTTCTAAAAGGTGGAAGAGAAAACAAGGGGATCTGCTATCTCAGACCTAATTTTTACCAACAGGGAGGAAATGGTTGAGGAAGTAAGAGTGGCTGGGAACTTGGGAGGCAGGGATCATGCTATCCTTGAAATTTGGATAAAAAGGAGAGGAAAACCTGAGAAAACTCAGACCTCAAGGATGGATTTCAGAAAGGCAGATTTTAATGAACTCAGAAAGAGAGTAGGAAGAATCCAATGGCTGGATGTTCTTAAGGACAGAAATGTCCAAGAAGGTTGGGAAATATTGCGAAATTAGATTCTCAAAGCACAATCCCTAAAAGAAGGAAGAATGGGAAGCATTTAAAGAGACCAGGATGGATGAACACAGAACTTGCGCACATGCTAAAAAGGAAGAAAAAATACGTTTATTTAATAGAAAGAGGGGGGAATATCTAAATAAGAATATAATTCAGTCTGCAGAAACTGTAGGGCAAGTGACAGAAAAGCTATAGCTAATAATGAATTGAGGCTTTCAACAGAGGCCAAAAGCAAAAAAAAGGATTTAGGGGGTATGTCAAAAGCAAAAGAAAAGTCAAAGATGCTATTGGATGCTTACAAGATGAAAATGGTGAATTGGTAAAGAATGATGTTGAGAAGGCTGAACTTTTAAATTCCTATTTTGTATCTGTTTTCTCTCAGAAAGTAAATGGAACATTAACTGATCTTCCCTGTGCTATTGGGGGAATAAAAGAATGCAGGCTATCTGTAAGCAGAGAGATAGTGAGGGAACACTTAGCTAACTTACATGAATTGAAGTCTCAAGAGCCAAATGAATTACATTCTAGGATACTAAAGGAAGCAGCGGAGGTAATTGCTGAACCACCCACCATAATCTTTAAAAATTCCTGGAGAACAAGAGAAGTCCCAGAAGATTGGAAAAGGGCAAATGTTGTTCCTGTCTTCAAAAAGGGAAGAAGGTGGATCCAGGAAACTACAGGCCTGTGACTTCTATACAGGAAAAGATCTTTGAACAAATTATTAAACAGCATGTATGCAAGTACTTGGATAAAAATGGAGTAATTAACCAGAGCCAGCATGGGTTTATAACAAACAAGTCATGCCAGATGAATCTAATATCCTTCTATGACAGAATCACTGAATGGATTGATCAAGGAAATGTGGTGGATATAGTATATCTTGACTTTAGTAAAGCATTTGACAAAGTATCTTATACCATACTTATTGAAAAAATGACCAAATATGGGATTGACAAGGCTACTGTCAGGTGGATTCACAACTGGCTGAGTGATCATACTCAAAGAATGATTATAAATGGCTGCACATCCATGTGTAAAAATGTATCAAGTGGCGTACAACAAAGCTCTGTCCTAGGCCCAGTGTTGTTCAACATTTTTATAAATGATCTGGAGGAGGGAATTGATGGGAAACTGATCAAATTTGTGGATGACACAAAGCTTAGAGGGATACCAAGCACCAGGAAAGAGAGAATATTCAGAAAGATCTAGAACAGCTTGAACAGTGGGCGGTGACTAACAGAATTGTATTTAACAAGGAGAAATGCAAAGTCCTACATCTGAGCCAGAAAAATTAAGAAAGCACATACAGAATAGGAGGAATTAGGCTAAGCAGCAGCACAAGTTAAAAAAATTGAGTATACTAATAGATTATAGACTGAACATGAGTCAACAATGTGATGCAGCAGTTAAAAAGGCAAACACAATTCTGGGATGTATTAAGAAAAGCATAGAGTCTAGATCATGTGAGGGGGTAATTATCCCCCTCTACTCTTCCTTAGTCAGACCTCATCTGTAATACTGTATCCAGTTCTGAGCACCCCACTTTAAAAAAGACATAGACAAACTAAAGCAAGTTCAGAGAAGAGTTACCAAGATGGTGAGCGGTCTGCAAATCATGTCCATGAGGAACGGTTAAAGGATCTGGGAATGGTTAGCTTGCAGAAGAGAAGTCTGAGAGGAGACTTAATAGCTGTCTACAAATATCTGAAGGGCTATCACAGTGCAGAGGAATCAGCCCTATTCTCATTTGCACAAGGAAAGCAATTAGATGAAACTGAAAGGAAGAAGACACAGATTATTTATTAGAAAAAAACTTTCTGACAGTGAGAGTGATGAATAAGTGGAACAGGCTACCACAGAAGGTGGGGAGTTCTCCTTCAATGGAAGTGTTCAAACAAAGGCTGGGCAAATATCTGCTTGGGATGATTTAGTGAATCCTGCACTGAGCCAAGGGTTGGACCCGATGACCCAGGAGGTCCCTTCCAACTCTACCATTCTATGATTCTCTCAACAGACTGCATGCTGTTTTCTCCACAGGAGGTGGGAGATTACATTGTATTCTGCTGGCAGCTCTGAAGAGAAAATGCAGCTGTTTGCACAGCAGGGTCTGTGATTAGTCACACTCTGGGCTTTGCAAACAGCTTCTTGAGGCCCATTTACATTCAAGTGAAAATGAAAAAGTGTTAATGGAGATTAGTGGTCACTAACAGTTTATGCAAAAAGATCACTAAAACTTTCAATCTTTCGACCATTTGAAAGAGTATCTTTGTGTGAAAATGGGCCTATAGATGAGTATGATAATATCATTGTGTAGAGTTGAGGGATAAGGGACCTTGGAGGCATTTTATCTATCCCCACACATGGCCATATTCTCTATTTAATCGTTAAGAACTGGAATGTATATTGGCATTTTTGCCTGTTCTTGGGTTTTCATCGGTCATACATATAAAAAAAAAATCCTTAATACATTTTATAGGCTAATGTGCAAAATAGAAATGTGAATAACCGCAATCTTCTAGTCTTTTATTAAAGGAATCTTTCAGAGCTCAAAAAGGATTAATGTACATCAATTGTATGCAAACCATCTGTAAGTAGAATGAATTCCAACCCTTATCCCTGAGGTTTGTGCTATTCCCATTGTGGTCTTATCAAGGCTCTGATTGTCTAGAAGCACAAAAGCAAACAGTCTGTGAGGTAGGAAGCAATTTGCAGTCAAGATGTTTAAAAAAATATTCTTCCCCATAATAGTGGCGCTGATAACACAGTAAGCTGAAAATGAATTTGTTATATGAGGCAGAAGCCGGGGCTTATATATGAAGAACATCTCAGTTAAGACAACACTTCAGAGATTTCCATTCCCTCTGCAGTTGCAGGTGCATGATTCTCAGTTAATTATTTTTCACAGCCAAAACAACAGTCTGAAACTTCCAGGCCCACAGTATGCTCCGAGCCCCCTGCCCTCCTGGTATTACTAAATCATGCAGAGCACCTTCGGTTTACTCACCCTCTCAGTTTCTGGCGCCAGACTTCTGCACTCTGATGCTTTAGGTCCCAAGAAAGCTATTAAAAATCTTTTATTAGCGCATACAATGGCAAATTACAATGTTCGCAACAGACATGGATTATTATTATCATGGAATGAAGATTCTAATAACTCCAAGCTTTCATAATATGAAATAATACATTCCACTGTACAATAGCCAGTCGAAAGAACAAGAACATTAACATCTGCGCTCTCAGGGAAACAACTATGTCAAGTACTAAATCAATTTGTTGGTCTTGTGCTCCTCTGTAATCTGGGTGCTCTCCAATGAAGATCTTCTTGAGAAATTTTGTCTTTTTTTAACACTTCTAAAAAAAAACGCCCCGAGTGTCAACTGTTTTTCATAGTGTTTTACTAGTGTTTTGGTGGAGTTTATTTTTTATTTTGTTACATTTCTAACGTTTTGGGTATTTTTCAAGACCTATAGAGAAATCTAAGAAAGAAAACGCGAGATAAAAATACCATACACAGAGCATATTGTGTTTTGAGAAACACGTCACAAAACCCCCAAAAGGTCTACAAAAACAGCAAAGGCAAAAACGCTGTAGTCTTTGAAAATTTTGTTTGCAACTTTAATCCCTTCACTCCCACACCATTTTTCATTTTGTTTTTTTCTCCTTGTTTAAAAAAAATCATCTTTGCTTTTCTGTTAACATTCATGTCCTAAGGCTCATTTACATGCAACGATTATCGCTCAAAATTCGTTCAAACGATCAAATTTGAAAGATAATTGTTACATGTAAATGTAGGCATCATGCACTTTTCGTGTAAACTATGATTTTAAGGTGAACTTAAAATCCATGGTTCAGACACTGGAGATAAAACAGCTTGCTTTATCTGGCACTAGACCTCAGGCTGTTATCTCCACAGGGAGCCAGCAGTTAACATTGTATTCTGCCTGCACCCCTGATGAGAACAGTGCAGCTGTGAGCACAGCTGGGTGTGTGATTAATCACACCTTGGTGTCAGGACGCGGGGTCCGGGAAACTGGAGGTCCCTGAAAATACCCGCAACCCCTGTCCCTTCCTACTTGCCCCCCTGGGCTAAGCCCCAGGGCGACAACTGGGCGACGGTCCCTACACTCACTAAGGAAGGGGGACACGGGGACTAACGAACAGACAGGCACTGGAACAAACAACAGCAAGGAGAGTCAGGCAATCCGGGTCAGCAACAAGAGGGTACGCAGTACAAGAGGGTCAGGCAAGGCAACGTCAGGTCCAAAGGCAGAAGGTCAGTAACCGGAGTCAGGAGTCAGAAGTATGCAGTACGCTGGTGTAGCAGGAAATCCAAAACTAACACTGGCAATGCTAGAGAGAAACAGGCAGGTTTAAATGCTGTCAGAACTCCCGCCCCTGCAGCTGATTGGGGCGGGGAGTCTGCCAGCAGCCAGACCTAGGCAAAAGGCAGCGAGTGCAGATCCCAGACATGCAGCAGCAAGTGCAGATGCTGCTAATCCTAACAGTACCCCCCCTTCTACGGGGGGACACTGGACCCCCAAGACCCAGAGCGGGCTTAAGAGGGAAGGCCCTGTGGAATAATCGGACCAGACGTGGGGCATGAACATCTCTGGCAGGAACCCACGTCCGTCCATCAGGGCCAAACCCTCTCCAGTGGACCAGATACTGTAAAGAGCGCCGTACCCGCCTGGAGTCAACAATACTTTCCACCTCAAATTCAAATTCTCCTTGCACCAGGGTAGGAGAGGGCGGGTCACGGGTGGGCAAAACTGGAGTCACATATCTTTTTAGCAAGCTTTTATGAAAAACATTATGAATCTTCCAGGAGCCAGGAAGAGACAATCTATAAACCAGTGGGTTAATAACCTGCAAAATAGAAAAAGGACCAATAAACCGCGGTGCAAGTTTTAAAGACGGAACCTTCCGTCTCAAATTCTTAGAAGACAATAAAACTTGCTCCCCAACCAAAAAAGGTGCAGTGATAGTGCGTTTCTTATTAGACTGCCTAAGTACCTTCTCCTGGGAACCCTGAAGGTTCTTATGAACCTGGGCCCAAACTGTGCACAGTTCATCAATAGCAGTATTAGCGGGTGGAGTGTTCGAAACAGGAGGAGTAGAGAGTGCAAATCGAGGATGGAAACCATAATTACAGAGAAACGGCGAAACTTGGGAAGACAAATTGTCATGAATATAGAATGCAAATTCGGCGGATTCTGCAGGTTCCGGGGTACAAAAACTCCTAGACAAGGCATCTGCTTTAACATTCTTCGAGCCAGTTCTGTAAGTCACTGCAAAATTGAACCGTGAAAAGAACCCGACCCAGCGGGCTTGTCGAGCATTCAACCTCTTGGCGGAGTCTAGATACATGAGGCTTTTGTGGTCTGTAAGTACAGTGATTTGATGGAGGGCACTTTGCAGGACGTGCCTCCATTCCTCAAAAGCCCATTTAATAGCTAGTAACTCCCGGTTACCTACGTCGTAATTACGCTCTGTAGAGGAGAATTTTCTGGAAAAGTAGGCACAAGGCCTAAGGTTTGTGAGTGTGGAGGTACCTTGGGACAGTACCGCTCCTACTCCAAACTCGGAGGCGTCTACCTCCACCACGAACGGACTGGATAGATCAGGTTGGATGAGGACGGGCGCTGAAGAGAGAGCAGCCTTCAGGGTGGTGAAGGCCGCAAGTGCATTTGGCGACCAATTACTCACATCCGCCCCCTTTCCGGTGAGATCCGTTAAAGGCTTAGCCACCACGGAGAAGTTCTTAATGAACTTACGATAATACTCAGCAAACGCCAGGAAGCGCTGCAGGGCTTTTAGGGTACCTGGCTGAGTCCATTCCATGATAGCCTTCACCTTAACGGGATCTATCTGAATATCACATGGTGTAGTGATATATCCCTTTGTCAAACTGTCCTGAATATAGTCCTTCCTGGACTCTCTCTCAGGAACAGTTACGTTGTAGATCTGACCCTTCGGGAGTTTAACACCTGGGATCAGATCAATTTCACAATCAAATTCTCTAAGAGGAGGCAATCCTTCAGAGAGTTGTTTGGAGAAAACATCAGAAAACTCATCAATGTAGTCTGGTAACTCGATCCCCTCCAAAACAGAAGTATCCAGGTGCACTGGATTCATGTGATTAGTACAGTGGGACCCCCACTTGACCAGCTCCAGCGTGTTCCAATTAATAATGGGATTGTGTTCCCTTAACCAAGGGAGCCCTAAGACTATGTCCACCGACAAGTCTTTCATAACAAGGAAGGTGCAAGTCTCAGTATGCTGGGCTCCTATGGTGAATGTCAACTCTGGGGTAACAAGATTGACGAGGCCGGCATGCAAGGGAGTGGAGTCTACCCCTGCAATCTGAATAGGAGGATCTAAACGTAGCAAGGAACCAAAAATCTGAGCCACAAAATCAAAGTTCACAAAGTTTGCTGCTGCCCCAGAATCAACAAAGGCTTGTCCTGCACGAGAGAAGGAACGGAGCTTCAAAACGCAGGGCAAGAACATTTTAGACACAACAGGGGGTACCTGAGCCCCTAGACAGTCCTCCTGGCAACTGCCTAGGAGCGGAAGTTTCTCCTGCCGAGGTTTTTTCCCGCAGGTAGCGATGCGATGACCAGGCTCTCCGCAATAGAAACAAAGGTTCTTCTTTAACCGATATTCCCTTCACTGTTTAGGTGACATCGTCCCCAGTTCCATGGGTTCAGCGGGGGGAGGTGAGGTTGTCGGTCTAGCCGCAGAAGTGGCCGGGAAGGCCGGATGGATCAGACTGGGCCGAGCAGATAGTCTGGCCCTCAAGCGCCGGTCGGCTCGGATGGCTAACGACATTGCTTGTTCCAGGGTACCAGGCTCCGGCTGGGCCACCAGCAGCTCCTTTAGGTCTTCAGATAGACCAGTCAAGAACAAGTCCTTGAGGGCTGAGTCGTTCCACCCCGACTCAGTGCAGTGCTGTCTGAATTGGGAGCAATAATCTTCTGCCACCTTCTGACCCTGTCGCAAGGACAACAGTTTGGCGACAGCGTAGGCAGCACGGTCGGGTTCGTCATACAGCTGGCCCAAAGCAGCAAAAAAGGCGTCTAGTGACTGTCGGGTGGGGGAGTCAGCTGGTAAGGAGAAGGCCCAATTTTGGGGTTCTCCCCTCAGGCGAGTTATCACGAAACCCACCTTCTGGTACTCTGTGCCAGAGGTGTGGGGTCGGAGGTCAAAATAAAGCTTGCAGCCTTCTCTGAACACAAAAAACTGACTTCTCTCACCGGAAAAGAAGTCAGGAGGTGTTGCTCGGGGTTCAGAAACCGTACCAGGAGTGGCAGGGAGCTGCATAATATTAGAAGCCCCTCGCTGCTCCTGATGCTGCAGGCGAGCAGTCAGGTCCTGGACCAGGTCCGTCAGAATCTGTACCTGGTTGGCTAAGGCCGCCACAGCCTCCATAGTGGGTTTCAAGGTTGCTGGTCGGATGTAGGGATCCGACTTCCGTTCGGCCAGTGTTACTGTCAGGACGCGGGGTCCGGGAAACTGGAGGTCCCTGAAAATACCCGCAACCCCTGTCCCTTCCTACTTGCCCCCCTGGGCTAAGCCCCAGGGCGACAACTGGGCGACGGTCCCTACACTCACTAAGGAAGGGGGACACGGGGACTAACGAACAGACAGGCACTGGAACAAACAACAGCAAGGAGAGTCAGGCAATCCGGGTCAGCAACAAGAGGGTACGCAGTACAAGAGGGTCAGGCAAGGCAACGTCAGGTCCAAAGGCAGAAGGTCAGTAACCGGAGTCAGGAGTCAGAAGTATGCAGTACGCTGGTGTAGCAGGAAATCCAAAACTAACACTGGCAATGCTAGAGAGAAACAGGCAGGTTTAAATGCTGTCAGAACTCCCGCCCCTGCAGCTGATTGGGGCGGGGAGTCTGCCAGCAGCCAGACCTAGGCAAAAGGCAGCGAGTGCAGATCCCAGACATGCAGCAGCAAGTGCAGATGCTGCTAATCCTAACACTTGGGCTTTGCAAACAGCTCCAGGAGGCCCATTTATATGCAAATGAAGATGATAAAGTGTTATTGGCCATCAGTGGCCATTAACACTTTATGTAAAAAGATCGCTAAGACTTTCAATCTTTCAATCATTTGTAGGATTATCTTTGCCTGTAAATGGGCCTTCAAAGGGCCATTCAGGTAGAAACACATTTTTCCATCCCTGCTCACCTTACCTGATTGCCTATTACACTCTGGGGTTCTCCTCTGTGTATTGCAGCCACTTTTTATGCAGTACAGCCCTCTGTCTAATGCTTATCAGGCACGATCTTGGTGAGATTTTTTTGTTTCACTTTCCATCAGTCTGATGATGCATCAGCACAGTATTAGTTAGAGGATGTATCATTTCTGCCTGCTGGGGGAACAGTATCGTTAAAATTACTTTCTGTATTCACCTAAATAGGATATAGACCATAAGTATACAGTCAAGAGGATGAGCTGTGATCTCCTCAATTATATCTGACTTTTATATAGAGGTGGGGGTTCAGAAGAACTCATACTGTGAAAAAGAGCCTAAGTGAACACACTAGTACATGCAGCTATAGGCAGCAGAATTTATGGGTCAAAATAAATTTCTGGATCTGATCTGGCATTGTTATTTATTTGTGCTTGTATTGAGACTCGGGAGAGCTGCAAAAGGAGCCAAATAAATCTTAACTAGAAACTCTGAAGATGTTAGGAGAGGTGGTCGTGGCAGTCTGGGATGGCTGTAAAACAAAAGGAAAGAAAATTACTGCAATCAAAAGTAGAGTCGCCTGTCAGTCACTGGATTTAGAGAGGAGCTGTCACCTCTCCTGACATGTCTGTTATAGTAAATCCTTTATTACCCATGAGATAATTCTGGAGCATCTTTACTTAGAACTCTATGTTGCTACATCTTTGTACAAATGAGGCCTGGCCTAAACTGTGGGGTAGATTTACATAGACTGGTGTTTTAGATGCTGTTTCTGCCCCTGGTGTTTTAGGGGCAGAAACAGTCTACATAATTTCAAAGGTCCTTCATAGAATAGGCGTTTAACTAAAATATGAATCTTTATTAATATTGATTAAAATAAGGGCTACAAAGACATACAAAAACAAATATTTTGCGACTACCACAGGCCCTGTCACCTCTCCTGACAAGTCTGTTATAGTAAATCCTTATTACCCATGAGATAATTCTGGAGCATTCTTACTTAGAACTCTGTGTTGCTACGTATATATGAATAATACCTGGTCTTCATGGGGCCTTTTTATAACGTAACTACTACAACTAACTTTAATTATGGTGCTACAGCTGCAGTACACAGCTATACATTTAGTTGCATGCAGGCTTGTGGACTGCAGCTGTCACTCAATATTTAAAATCATTCAATTGCTCTACGGAAAATCTCTGTGTAGTCCAGGCCTAATTGACTACTAGGTGTTAGAGTTTTTCTATGTTGTCTCTATGGTGTTTTTAATGTGCATGTTAATTGCTCATCAAAAATGATTTCTGAAAACTGCATGACACCTGGTAACTTGGGGGCCGTACAGGAGACACAGGGAGCTCCCTTCCTCTGTCGAGCCATTTAAATACTGCTGCCAAAGACCGCCAACACCTGCCGCATATGGAGCAGGCTCGGCTCCCAGGCTCACTGCATACAAAAATAACTAAATACCATTAAGGGTGCCTACCCACTGGCGATTTTTTTTCCTGTAATGTTTTGCGTTTTTTCTCAAGAGCAATTAGTATAGAATGTGTTCTTGTCCATCTGGGGTTTTTTTTCCGTTTCATGGGGTTTTTTCACATAGGAACTGTCAGTTGCATATGTGTCCTTATTTTTCTCTTAATGCACCCATGATTGTCAATGGAGGGCTGCAAAAAATGCGCAAAAAACGCAGTGGAAAACGCGCGAAAACGCCGCGTTTTTCACGCGTGAAAATCGGCAACGCAAGTGGGTAGGTGCCCTTAGGCCTTAGTCAGACAGGCGTTTTTTCACGCGATTTGCGGATCGCATAACGGATGCGCATCCTCAAATCGCGTGACCGGTGCCCGAAAATTGCCCGAAAATCTGCTCCTAGCCGCGTTTCATTAGAAACGGGCTGGAGCTGTCCAGCGCATTGCATTCAATGGAGCCGGCAATACAGCCGCCTCCATTGAAAGCAATGCGCTGCGGGCGAGTGTGGGATGAATTGTCGGGAAGGGCTTAAATATATAAGCCCTTCCCTGCAATTCATCCAGCGCACGCCGGCAGCCCATTGCTTTCAATGGAGGCGGCTGTATTGCCGGCTCCATTGAATTCAATGGGCAAACATCGCTCTTCTCTGCCACAGCTGTTACAGCTGTGGCAGAGAAGAATTATTTGTCTTCTATATGTTCTCAATGGGGTCGGCGCTGCTGCCGCCGGCCCCATTGAGCGCATATAGAGAAGAGAACAGGAATCGCAGATCGCAGATAGGTGCGATCTGCGATTTCTGTTCTATAATTTATCGGACGAGCGCATAAAAAGCACTCATGTGTCCGATACCATTGCAAAGCAATGGTTTTAAAAAATCGCCAGACGCCTGCGCATGCGCAAATCGCGCAAAAAAACGCCCGTGTGACTAAGGCCTTAGACTGCAATAAAAATGCAATGAAAACTACACATGTGGTATGTGAACCCAGCCTTCTTATGCGGAAGTGTTTTATGAAGACCATGGATTTCTTGCAAATTTTTTAAAATTCATTATTAAATTTTTTTCTTAAGCTAAAGAACTGAATAATAGAAAAAGTCAAGTGAATGGAGTACGTAAAAATACTTGTTAATTTTATCTGAAGACAATGCTTTTTCAATATAATGTAGTGACAAACTGAACACACAAAGAAATATACCATATATACTCGAGTATAAGCTTAGTTTTTCAGCACATTTTTGTGTGCTGAAAAAACCCCTCTCGGCTTATACTCGAGTCAGGGAGGGGTTAAAAAAAAACAAAAAAACTTTATACTCACTTCCCAGCCGGCACCTGTGTTCCCGGCGGTGGTGCAGGAAGCTGCTTGAATTCCTGCGTTCCCGGCGGTGATGTGGCAAGCTGCTTGAATTCCCCCCGCTGTCATTCCCCAGCATTCTCTCTGCTTGGCTCTGTCATCCCCTGCCGTCAACGCTGTGATTGGATCGAGCGCCAGCCAATCACAGCCAGCGCTCAATCATTCACAACTAATCAATGAATGACGTTCACTGATTGGCTGTGAATGATCAAGGCCCGTCTGTGATTGGCTGGCACTCGATCCAATTACAAAGCTTACTTACACAGCGCTGATGGTGGGGGATTTGAATGTCGAGCAGGGAGATGACAACGGGGAGAATTCTAAAGCAGCTTGGCACACGCAAGCTGCCTTAGAATTCTCCCCACTGTCATCTCCCTGCTCTGCTTTCAAATCCCCCGCTGTCAGCGCTGTAATTGGATTGAGTGCCAGCTGTGATTGGCTGGTGCTCAATCCAATCACAGCACTTACTTACACAGCGCTGACAGAGATGACAGAGCTGAACAAAGAGGACGGCAGGGATGACAGTGGGGAGAATTCAATCAGCTTGCCGCACAGACACAGACGCCGGCTAGGAGTTTTTTTTTACCCAGTATATACTCGAGTATAGCTCAGCTTATACTCGAGTCAATAAGTTTTCCCAGTTTTTTGTGGTAAAACTTGTTGACTCGGCTTATACTCGGGTCGGCTAATATTCGAGTATATACGGTACTTACCTGTATACAATTTTACATAATCCATATAACAGCTTTGTAAGTAAGAGATATAAAGTATAAACTCTTGTAGTTGCATTAGTACTAGATCTTTAGATTTTTATACCTGCTTTTGCAGTTTGTGTTTCTTGTTTCCAAACAGAGGAGGAACAGAAGCGCTACAGCTAAGTGCTATATCAATTAAAGCCTTTGTGAGCGTGCGAGCTGAGTGAGTGTGCATGGCTGTCTTTTAAGTGTACTTAGTCATAAGTGTGGGACTCGGGATTAGTGATTTTGGAGTAAATTATTTAATTACTGCTTATTCAAAATATTTGCATATGTATATATTTTTTAAATCTATCTGTACGATCCCCATTAAGAATGTGCTCGAAGATTGAAGATGCTGTCCAGTGTACATTTTGTGCCGTGTATGCAGTCCTTGAACAGTCATTCGAGGGTGCATACTGCTGTACAAGATGTGAGCATGTTGCGCATTTGGAAGCCCAGATCTTGGATCAAAATGAGTAGCTTGAAACACTAAGATCCATTGCCAATATGGAAAGCAGTTTGCTGCAGGCTCTTGCTGAGGTGGATGTGGGGGTGGATGGTAATTTGGGAGAGCAGGATAAGGCGGCAGTTAGCTGGGTGATAGTTATGTGTGTTTGTGACTTGATCTTGGCAATCAAGAACCCCTCTGTTTCTCTAAAGAGGTTACCCTGAGCCAGCCAGAAGTTTGCCACAGTTCTGTGAACATGATTCCAACTAAGGTTAATGGCTTGCCTACCATGGAGCTCCTTCTTGGCCTATGATTGCTTAATGGTATTGGCATTTTTCGTGTTGTACAATTTCTAGATTACAGGAATGTAGGGTTAGCGGTGTGTTCTTTCTGTCTGCTAGAATTGCTGCTTTATCTAGCTGTGATGTCTCTTGTTTTCTGTAAAAGAACTCTTGTAGTGTCTGTATTTATTTATGGTGCAACTTTATAATTTCCCCTTTGCTCCAGGCGGCAGCTCTCTCAGCTGAGCTATCCAGCCATCTGAACAGCTTCTCTGCTAAATCGTAGACTTGTTTCTGAACTCCTGATCCGGTCGCCTGTCCACCATGCTCTTAATTAGACATACTATAAAAGCCCAGCACTTTTCACTGATAATTGCTGGATTATTGTGCCTCCCAGCCCATAGGCAAGCTCCACCTGCATGCTCCTCTGAGACAACTACAACTGTGCACCGACCTCTGGCTTCCTCTGACTATGCTACCTTCCTGCTCCTTTGTACCTAAAACTGATACTTCTATTACCGACCTCTGGCTTCCTCTGTTTACGCTATCTGTCTGCTTGGGTTACCACATTGAGACTCAAAACCAGAACCAGATTGTGACACAAGTCCTCATCCTACTTCTTTACGAAGGAGGATTAGCCTCTCTATCGCAGACTTTGGATGGTGCTGTTTATGCTTTGTTAGTGTTGTTTGTGGTTTTCTTTGCAGTTGTTCTACATCTGTGTGGGAAGAACTCCCAAGCAATAAGTGAGCCCTGGGATGGTATATGTATTTATAGCTTTGATTGTGTGTTTGGCATTTAGGTGTGTTCTTATAATGGAGTTTATTCTGTTGCTGTATGCTTTAGATAATCATTTTATTTGTGCATTTTCTGTAAGTATGGCCTGCTGCAATCTAAATACTTGTAGGTCTCACTATCTTCCGTAGATTCAATAGTGTCTCCATTTGTAAGTGTAAAGTCTTCCTCCTTTAGCATTCCTTTTTCTATGTGTAGTGTTTCACATTTGTCTAAACCAAGCTCCATGTATATGTCATTATTTTTATTATTATTATGTGTTTGTAAAGACAATTGTTGAGTTGTTAGAAGTTCCTTCCAAGGTCCATTGTTGATAGATTCCCAGCTGAGGCTCTAGTGCTTCTTATTTCTAAGCTGTAAATAGCTGTAAAAGCATCTGTCTGTTTTTTTGGTGCTATTAAGATCTGAACCGACCTCCATGTTCATACAGCAAAACTGCACAGGGACTGGTACATATAGACTAGTACCAGTGTTTCTGGTGGCGCAATGCACCTCTTACTAATATAATATAGTGAAATGGATTAGAGTTGGTCACAGGTCCTAAACCAGCAGACCAGACCTGTGATGATCTTACCGTCATTTGATCGGTCGCCGAGGCTCTGAGCTCCGCCCTTGATCACATGACAGTGACATTATCACAGGTCCTGAAAGCTCATGACTGCTATCAGGCTCTGCATGTTTTAGGACCTGTGATGATGTCACAGTCATGTGATCAGGGGCAGATCTTGGAGCTGACTTATCACATGACAAAGACATCCTCACATGTAACTCACACAGATACTCATCACTCAAAGACAGATGAGTATTTTGATAGCATGGTGGGTCAGTAGTTAGCACTGTTGCCATGCAGCACTGGGAGCCTGGGCTTGAATCTAAGGACAACATCTACATGGAGTTTGTATGTTCTCCCTGTATTTCTATGGGTTCCTCCCGCACTCCAAAAACATACTAATAGGTGAATAAAAAAAAAAACAATATTCTGTAAACTAGACCCTCATCCTTTTTCACAATTGGGTAACTTAAATTGAGCTATGTTGTACAGCAGATCAAGGCACAGCAAGTGGTTGGATGCACCCCTGTGTAGCAAAAGGTAGATTTTGATCATTTGTTCAGATAATTAGTGAGGGTCCCAGAGGTTGGCTTCCACTCAAGGCTAGTGTCTACCCATGGCCCACAGCTGCTATTTATTTGCATTGCTTCGCAGTCTAGTGTAGCTTCTTTTAGGCATACTGCTGCCCATCCTAACCTTCAATATTTTAGAAGCCTCCCCAATATTTCTCACCAGTGTTTGTGCTTTGAGGTTGTTTGGTAAAGTTGATAGGAAAATGTTCTAGTGATATAAAAACAAAAAGTGACAAAAATAATATCAAAACACCATGTGTGAACATACCCTCAGTGCCATTGGTGACATTAGGATATTACTAAGGGAGGTCAACTGTGATTCTATTGCTCAAGGTCTAACATAAATATGAAATGGCCTTGACCCCACTGATCATGAAGTGATGGCATATCTTAGTAATGTCTGCTCACTTCTTATAATAGGAATACGCCTTTAGGCCTCGGTCAGACTGGCGTTTTTTCGCGCGATTTGCGCATGCGATCTGCGCATAAATAGAACCATTGCTTCGCAATGGCATCGGACACTTGGCCGCTTTTTATGTGGATGTCCAATAAATTATAGGACAAGAGGAATCGTAGATTGCGCCTGTCTGCGATCTGTGATTCCTTGTGTTCTATTATATGCGCTCAATGGGGCTGGCGGCAGCAGCGCCGACCCCATTGAGAACATATACTACAAAGATCATTCTCCTGTTACAGCTGTGGCAGAGAAGAACGATGTTCACCCATTGAATTCAATGGAGCCTGCAATACAGCCGGCTCCATTGAAAGCAATGGGTTGCCGGCGAGTGCGGGGTGAATTGTCGGGAAGGGGTTAAATATATAAGCCCTTACCTGAAAATCATCCTAAAATGTGTAAAAATAAAAAAATATATATACTCACCTTGTCCCTGCAGCCGGAGTTCAGCCGCGGCCGGCCGGCAGTTCACCTGAACTACTCCAGCTGTGGCAGAGGAGAATGATCTTTGTAGTATATTTTCTCAATGGGGTCGGCGCTGCTGCCGCCGGCCCCATTGGGTGCATATAATAGAACACAGGGAATCGCAGAGCGCAGATAGGCGCGATCTGCGATTCCTCGTGTCTTTTTGCTGTGACGATAAACGTGGCTAGGTGCAGATTTTTCCGGCGATTTTTCGGATGTGGATGCGCATCCATCATGCGATCCGTAAATCGCGTGAAAAAACGTCTGTCTGACCGAGGCCTTAAGGTTAGGAATTCTTTCCAACATGAAATGACTGCACAAGTCATCCTTACCCCTCAAAAAAAATGTCTAACATATACTATGTTGCTATCATTTTGTTTTTAATAAGCAACATATTCTACTTATCTTCACTCCATTTTCTGTATCCATTGCTGTAATAGTTTAGATTTGTAGGTGCTTTATTGTGTAAAATCCACAAAAAAATTTTAAAAATTGTCTGTTTTTTCAGATTATTTGTATCATAATAAGTGACCTCTGCTGCAACAGTTCATTGATTAGCGACTAATATGGGAGGTGCTGCTTTTATTCTGCACATTCCTCAAGCGAGTTTCTGGAAAGGTCATACTATAATTTGTTTTTGTTTGGACATCTAGATCATGCCTGTTGCCCACATTAAAAAAACTACGAAGATCCATGTTTCTAAGGAAATGTCATCTATCTACATCCAGGAAATTTACCTGGAAATCAACAGTGACTTTTCCTGCCCAGTTCTTGTTAAAAATCTATCTGTTTTTGTTAGACTGATAAAGTTAGTCTTGCAGCGTAATGAACTCAAATCCAGTAGGACCACAGGAGTTTTCAAATCTCACTTACACCGAGGTGCCCTTAATCATGTTGGCTATTGTTCTGTATAACCTAATACCTTTAAAGTTCTTTTATGGCTTCCCTAATGATGAAATAAAAATCTTATCATGTTTATAGGGCATAAATCATGTACCTGGAGCTAATGCGATAAAGTGCTAAAGCGCTACATTTTCCACGCTTCCTTTTTTTTCTTAACTGGTTTAGGGGAATGAGATTATAGAAGTCAAATAATGGAAATGGCCAATAATATATCACATGGAAACTCAAAGCGCAACAGGGAAATATTTCCAATTGCTGATAATTTTATACTGAAGAAATCTCTATTCTATTTATTGGACATTTTATTCCATCACATATAGTAGATTTATTACTATTTTTATGCTAATGAATAGTTTTTTTTAATCATATGTACAATAAAAATAATTTAAATATATTATTCCAGTATTTTCAGCATACACTCTGCTATTTTTTAACAGTAAGAATAGAGCAGTGTTTTTTTGCCATCAAAAATGCTGGAAGCCAAGTAATCTACATTAACCCCTGAAACCCTGCGGGCAAAGGATTGTTTTGTTTTATTATATATTTATATTTAATTCGGTAATTTTTTTAAACTTCCTTTTACAACTTTTTTAACATCCATGTCCCTCATGATGTCATATTAGACCTCTGGGGGACATTCAGGGCTCAGTCACACGGGCGCATCTGCATCCGTACACCGGTGCTGATGCGCTCGTGTGACTGACAGTTAGAAGACGGCCGTACCTGAAGATGGCCGTCTCTCTCCAGCGCTGATGAAAGAACACATGACCGGCAATGAAGCCGGTCATGTGTTCTTTCCTCCGGCGCTGCAGAGAGACGGCCTTCTTCAGGTACGTCCGTGTCCTTCCTGCAGTAACACGGGCGCCGATGTATTTTTTTATTATTTCAGTTTTTCACTGCAACTCAGGCAACCATAGGAACAGCATCCTTAGGAGCCCTAGTTACGGTGGAAAACATCCACATTAGCCACTGTGAGAGCTGGGCTGGGGTCTTTTAAGGCTCTGTAGTGCTCACATGCTAGGGGTCGCCAGTGTATATGTGATCGCCAGGTCCCATACAAAAAACAGCATTGCTGCTTTCTCTATTCACTACATAGGATTCATTGAGTGCTATGTAACCTTTAAAAGGGAAGGCAGAAGTGGTTAACCTCTTAGGGAGCTTTCCTATGGGTGAGTAAAAACACAGAAATATTAAACTAATGTTTTTCAGGGGGCAGGCAGAACTTAGCTCCATCCCCATCCTGCCCCTCCCATTCCAAACAGTGGTGAGGGCGGAGATGGGACAGAAGCTCATTGCACTAGCTACTGTCTCATCCCGCCTCCTCCTCCTTGCAGAGAGGGGCTGCATATATCGGCCGGGCATGAAAACCCGACTGAATAAGCCCTTAAAGTGGAGTGAAATGGGGAAAAAATAAAAGTTTTACCATGTCTGAGGAAGTTTCTACAGCATATACACTTCAGCAGAAATGACATGATAACTTTATTCTATGGGTCAGGATAATTACTACGATACCAAATTTATACAGTCTTTTTTTTTTTTTTGGTTGTACTGCTTTTAAAATATAACATATCTTTAAAAATAAATAAAATTGTTTTCTGCCGCCATCTTCTGACTGCCATAACATTTTTATTTTTCTGTCAATATAGTTGTGCAAGGGCTCCATTATATTGGTACATATAGGAGCACATATCACTTTATGATCGCCTCTTATTAATTTTTTTGTTGCAGATAGCGGTGAGAAAAAAAAACACAATTCTGGCTTTTTTTTTTTTTTTGGCAATGTTCACTATGTGGGGTTAATAATGCATTACACTGATACATCGGACTTTTATGGACACAGTGATACTGAATGGATTTTTGAGTTTTTATTACTTTTTATATTTTTTAATAAGTAATAAAACTTTTTAAAACCGATTTTTAAATTTTTTTTAGTCCTCATAGGGACCAAGAACTTGTTTGATCACTCCTGCAGGCATGGCTTGATAGGCAATGTACAATGGAAGCCATGGGGGCTTTTAGAATGCCTCTGTCTGCCATGTCAACTGAACAGCATCCTGCAATCTCATCATGGGGGGCTGTTTAGGAACCTCAAACTTTGATCAGGGTATTTAAATGCTGCTATCAGAATTGATAGCAGTATTTAAAGTTTAACTGCTGCGATCAGTGGCAATGTAGATCGGGGCTGTTTTAATGCATGGGTACTGGTGTATCTTGATGCCACCGGAAGCTAGGGGTGTGAGAGCTGTCACCAGGAGCGAATTCCCCTGTCAATCCCCTAGCTTTGGGTTAGTTGACGAGATACAGGAATAACGGGCAGGTAAGCGAGCAGGATACTGTGTATCCCTACTCAAAGTAGTGACTGGGGGCTGCAAGGCAGACGGCGACACTGATTATCTACCAGACAGAACAAACCAGCAGCAGCAAGACGAGTGGCAGTGATCCATCGTGGCTGCACGGAGGTGTGAGCCATCGGTGAAGTGCTTGGATGGATGCATCGTAGCACTTGCAGCCAGGAAGGTGCAGAGGGGAAGCCACTGGCAGGGAAACTGTGCGCTGGGCCTTGCGCGAACACCTGACAAACCCTCTCCCCACCACCGGGGACTGTGACACCAGGGAGGCCGCCACTAGTGAAGATGCAAGCCTGCCAAAGCAAACCTCCCAGGGCAGCTGATAGCAGCAGGGTTGGAAGCTGGGAGAGCCCACCGGACAGCAGGATCCCAACACTCACATTATCAGCAGCAGGGAGATGCCAGCGGCACACTTACAGCTGCAGACTCTGGTTGCAGGTGTGCAGCGGGGGGTCGGGAGCTGAGGAAGCCTGCCGGACAGCAGCCTCCGAACACTCACATCAGCAGCAGGGAGATGCCAGCAGCACACTTACAGCAGCGTCTCCAATGCAAGTCTGTGCATGTACCCACCAGCCAATCCGGGCATGCCCTCTAGCTCCGGCAGGCCAGCCCATGTCTCCACCCAATACTGTAGTGGCATCAAGATACACCAGTACCATGCATGTTGGGTGTAAGAAACAGAAAGCATCCACATTATATGGAGCGGGATCAACTCCCGATGCCTCTACAAACAAACAACGAACCTCCAAGACATAAATGTACGCCCTAGAGTGTTAAGAAAGTTTAAAAAAACTGAAAAAAAGATCAGAGACAGCCGAGCACCTGACCTGCTCCTGCTAGTTTTCAGGAAGGGGAGCTTTATTCCTACGCAATATTTTTTATATTATGGTATGGATTAAAGCCCAAGACCTAGCACCATATCTTTAATTCATTAAAGGGAGCCTGTCATAACTATTATACTTCTCTCTCTGAGGGCAGCATCAGGCTGTGACAAGCAAGCTGATTGCAGTGATAAGTCCGTCTTATGGATCTGTGAAGTACTTTTTCAGAAACGTACATTTATCAGTAGCAGAAGACATCTACAGGAAGTAGTACTCCATATCCATAAGCTGCAGGATACTCCACCCTCCCACCACTGATTAATCACTGTTTGCCTATTATTGTGCATAGAAACACAACTGTCAGTCCATGGTGGAATAAGTAGGGCTAGCTTGCAGCTCATAATTATTTTGGACTACTTC
The DNA here is from genome assembly GCF_035609145.1 of Eleutherodactylus coqui. Classification (NCBI taxonomy): domain Eukaryota; kingdom Metazoa; phylum Chordata; class Amphibia; order Anura; family Eleutherodactylidae; genus Eleutherodactylus; species Eleutherodactylus coqui. The sequence continues at coordinate 249,280,259 of NC_089838.1, read as the reverse complement.
TGGTAGTCCTCTTTGTGTGGTGATTACCGATAAAATTTACGTTTCTGATAAACTACTCACAGATATATAAGACAGACATATCGCTGCAATCAGTGTTCTTGTCACTACACTGTACTGCCTTTAGAGATAGTAGCATGACGGTGGTGACAGATTTACTTTAAAGTCAGTGAAGTTTGTTACAATCCATTTGTAACTGTCAGAAAATGAGTCTATCACAGCAGTCATGCCTCATTCATCAATAGAAAACATTACACTGGTGTGAACAGAGCCTTACAGAATATTAAATTATAGATCCCCATTAGGATGAGCTCCGTGCCTATCAGTGTCGTCCAGTCTGCTACCTGTGCAATGTATGCGGTCCTTGATCAGCCGATCGAGGGTGCATATGTATGCGCAAGATACGTGCTTGTCGCACATTTGGAAGCCCAAATTCTGGATCTAAATGAGAGACTGGCAATACTGAGATCCATTGACAACATGGAAAGGAGTTTGCTGCTCACTGAGCAGGCACTTACTGGGGTAAAGGCGGAGGCAGATGGTAGTACTGAAGAGTAGGAGGAGCAAACAGCTAGCTGGGTGACAGATAGAAGGAGGGGTAGAGTAAAGAGAATCAGAGAGGCTAGTCCTGAACTGGCACAACTCAACATGTTTGCAACTGGGGGTCGGGTACTGGAAGTCCCTAAAAGCTACCCGCAACCCCTATCCCTACCTACTTGCCCCCCAGGGCAACAACTGGACGACGGTCCCTATACTCACTAGGGAAGCGGGGCAGGGGGTCAGACTTACAAACAAATACAGAGACAAACAGACACAGAGGCAAGTCAGGAAGTCCAGGTCGGCAACAGGAGAATACGTGGTACCAGGGATCAGGCGAGGTCAAAGTCAGGTCCAAAAGCAGAGGGTCACAACGGGAAATCAGATGAGAATAATGTGGGTGTAGCCTGGAGACAAACATACACTGGCAATGCTGGAAGAAAAAAGGCACATTTAAATGCTGTCAGAACTTCCGCCCCAGCAGCTGATTGGGGCGGGGAGCCTGCCAGCAGCCAGACCCAGACCGAAGTCAGCGAGTGCAGAGACCCAGACATCCAGCAACGAGTGCAGAACATGCTAATAGATGTCATGGCAATGGGGATGGCATCACCACATCCCCAGCAACTCGATTACCCAGGTGCCGCCCCCTGAGCACAGGAGCGTGCGACCAGAGCCAATGTCCGGGACCCCGGTGGCCAGGAGAGGTCACGAAGACCGGGGTTCCCCTGCGCCGCACCTGATCAGCTCGGGTGATTGGATCGGAGGTGCAGGCACAGAGACCCCGAGAGCAGGCGGTCCTAACAATTGGCAGATGAGGGGAATGCATTACAGAGCCAGCACTGCTGCAGCACTACATGCCCTCTGAACACCAGGAGATGACTGCTCCAGTGAGAAGGGGAGCACAGGTAGGACCTAGTGGTTGGGGATTCAATTATAAGGGGGACTGACAGGGCAATCTACCATAAAGACTGGGATCATCAAATGGTGTGTTGTCTTCCTGGCGCTTGAGTTCAACACAACACGGATCGGATTAACAGATTACTGGGAGGGGCTGGTGAGGATCCAGTGGTCATGGTGCACATTGGCACCAATGAACAAATTAGAGGTCAATGAAGGGCCCTCAAAACCAATTTCAGCGACCTAGGATCCAAGCTTAGGGAGAGGACCTCAAAGGTAGTTTTCTCGGAAATACTTCTTGCACAACAAGCCACATTAGAAAGGCAGAAGGATTTTAGGGAGGTAAACAAGTGGCTCCAGAGTTGGTATAAAAAGGAGGGGTTTGGGTTCCTGGAGAACTGGGCTGACTTTGCTGTTGGCTACAGGCTCTACTATAGGGATGGGCTGCATCTCAATGGGGAGGGTGCAGCTGTGCTGGGGGAGAAGATGGATAGAAGACTGGAGGAGTGTTTAAACTAGGGACTAGGGGGAGGGCAAAAAAAGAAACAGGGGGTAGACAGTCTAGATAGTGACCTGGGACCAAGAAATGGAAACAGGGGTTGAGCAGGGGATGAGGGGTGGGGGGTTAGTAAAGTTAGAACTGACAGAATAGCTAATAGTACCATTAGTAGCACAATGAATATAAAGAACAACAAGAACTGTATAAATTGTATGGCAAGTCTGATCGGTAAAGTGGATGAGCTTGAAGCGGAAATGTCTGATGTAGATTACGATGTCTGATTAGAATAACGGAAATATGGCTTGATGATAAGTGCGATTGGACGGTGAATTTACAGGGTTACAATCTCTTCAGTTGAGACTGTGGAAACCAGAAAGGAGGAGGGGCTTTCTGTATTTTAAATCGTACTTATTTGCCAAAGCTACAAGAAGATATAGGTTATGGGGATGAACGCATTGAATCTCTGTGGGTAGAAATACAGGGAGAAAAAAAATAACAAAATACTGATAAGGGCTTTCTATAGGGCACCAAAAGCAACAGAAGAAACTAAAATCTTATTATTAAGGCAAATAGAAATGGTGTCAAACCACAATGAAGTAATTATTATGAGGGACTTTAATTATCCAGATATTGTAGTGGATATACGCAAAATCTATATTTCTGTGACAGTGGACATACATTTCATACGTAGTGGACAGTGGACCTGTAATAGACAGTTTTACGCATACTATACATTTCTTACCTTCTATATAGCTATAACAGTATTTTTCCATCTTGTATTTGCTTACACACATATTTTTATATATCTCATATATCCACTTTCTCATATGTACAATGAAACTCTCCGTTTCCCTATACCCTATACACATGAAACCGCAGTCTTTAACATTACCGCTTCTTAGCAGATGCGCTAGTCAACATAAGCAGTTTACGGGAAATTTATGCAAATAATACAGGAAATTTATGCAAATAATAGTTCAAGTCATAACCTTCAATCATAATGGACCATCCACATGTGGTTACCAAGACAACTCACTCATCTCATCTTGCCCCCCCCCCCCCCGGACTGATACCACGTGATGGGCAACGCCAAGAATAACAGATAACCGGATGAAGGAAGGATCTCAAGACGCCTATCCAATAATCAATCAATACGTTGTATCTGTTCAATCTTTGGCATGCCCAAAAAGGGCAGATATGTTAAACTCTTAAAAAGAGGCTACGTGCCCACAAATAAGGCAGAAATGAGGACGTTTTCATATACTGAACTTGTGTCAGTGTGATTGCTTCAGGCTGTGCGCACAGTCTCATAACATTAATTTGGAAGGATGCAAACATTCCTATTGATCACGCCATGGACCCCCAAAGGTCATCCACGACAATATGAAATACAATAGATGTATGGAAAGATAAAACCTGCAAATCTCATGAGGGTGATAAGTTCTTGAGAACAATTAAAGATAGCTACAGTACCCAACTTGTGTGGGAGCCAACTAGAGGGAGGGCCACACTGGACTTACTATTAACTAACCAACCAGATAGAATATTAGGGGGCAGGTGCAGGGAGACTTGAAAAATAGAATAATTAATTTCTAGCTGTCATTTCACAAGAAGCCTTATAAGGGAGCGACAAAAAAACAAAACTTTAGTAAAGCAAAATTTGATTAGCTTAGAATTACTATCGGTAACATTAATTGGGATAATGTCCTCAAAAATAACAGCACAGACGACAAATAGGAGAAGTTTAAAAACATCCTAATGACGTCATGTGAGCAGTTCATACCCTTTAAAAAGAAAAGAGCTACAAGTAGAAAGAAACCAATGTGGCTCGACAAGACAGTAAGGGAGGCAATAAACAAAAAAAACAATAGCGTTTAAACTACTAAAACAAGAAGGCAGCTAAGAAGCGCTAAAATCATACAGGGAAAAAAAACAAATCATGTAAAGAAAAGATCAAAATTGCTAAGGAGCAAACAGATAGACTAATTGCCAAAGAAAGCAAAAATAATCCTAAACTATTCTTCAATTATATCAACAGTAATTGGATTTGCACTGAAAGCACTGGCCCATTAACAAATAATGTAGGAGAAATCATAGAAGACGATGGAGGGAAGGCAAATCTATTAAATTGTTTTTTTTCTAGTGTATTCACAAATGAAAATGAAATGCCACATAAAATGCGGGGAATAAAACGAACCCCCACTAAAATTGATAAATCGCCAGGCCAAGATGAAATACACCCAAGGGCTCTAAGGGAACAAAGTGACGTGATAGCTAGACTGCTAATTCTTATATTTATGGACACTCTTGAGACCAGGGTTGTACCGGTGGATTGGTGGATTGGTGCATTGCCAATATGGTTCCAATATACAAAAAGGGGTCTAAAAGAGAGCCTTGTAACAACAGGCTAGTAAGTCTCACTTCAATAATTGGAAAAATATTTGAGGGGTTTCTGAGAGACGCCATCTTAGAATACCTCAAGGAAAACAATGGCATAACTCCTCATCAACATGGCTTCATGAGAGGTTGATCATATCAGACAAATCTGATCAGCTTCTATAATGAAGTAAGCTCTAGGCTGGACCTGGGAGAGTCTATTGATCTCGTATATCTGGATTTCTCTAAAGCATTTGACACCGTGCCGCATAATAGGTTAATATATAAAATGAGACAGCTTGATCTGGCTGAAAACGTGTGTATTTGGGTAAAGAACTGGCTCAAAGATAGAAAGCAGAGGGTGGTAATAAATAATTTGTACTATGCTTGGGCCACGGTTGCTAGCGGGGTGTCACAGGGTTCAGTATTAGGTCCCATTCTGTTCGATATATTTATCAATGACCTGATAGAGGGGCTGCACAGTAAAATATCAATATTTGCAGATGATACAAAATTATACAAGACAATTAATACAACGGAGGACAATGTACGGCTACAAAAGGACCTAGATAAGCTGGGGGCTTGGGTAGAAAAATGGCAAATGAAGTTCAATATTGATAAATATAAGGTTATGCACATGGGCAGAAGAAATGGATGTCACTAATATACACTAAATGGGGTACTGCTAGGGAAAAGTGATATGGAAAAAGACCTGGGGGTACTAGTGTGTTGTAGACTAAACTGGAGTAACCAATGCCAGTCAGCCACTGCAAAAGCAAATAAAGTCTTGGGGTGCATTAAAAGAGGCATAGGGGCGAGGAACAAAAGCATTATTCTTCCACCATATAAGGCACTTGTCAGACCCCACATGGAATACTGTGTACAGATCTGGACACCAGTGCACAGGAAAGATGCTGCAATGTTTGAGGGGGTTCAAAAAAGGGCAACTAAATTAATAAACAGAATGGAAGGACTGGAATACCCAGAGAGGGGTATTTTCAAAACTGAAAAAATATGGTTAAATAACTTTGTATAAATACATGAGGGGACAATACAAGGATCTCTCCCATGATCTGTTTATACCCAGGACCGCGACGGTAAGAAGAGGGCATCCGCTACGTCTAGAGGAATGAATATTTCATCACCAACACAGAAGGGGGTTATTTACAGTAAGAGCGGTGAGATTGGGGAACTCTCTGTCTGAGGACATGGTGATGGCAAAATCCATAGAGGAGTTTAAGAGGGGACTAGATGTATTTCTAGAGTGCTACAATATTACAGGATATAGACATTAGGTGACCAGCGGGGTTATCCTAAATGTTGATCCAGGGATTACTCTGGCTGCCATTATGGTGTCAGGAAGGAATTTTTTTCCTCCATAGGAACTAATTGGCTTGTTGTTGTTTTTTTGCCTTCCTCTGGACCAACAAGGGGAAGGTTAAAACAGGCTGAACTAGATGGACATTGTCTTCAATCAACCTAACATACTGTTACAATGTTTATACTGCAAAAAACATTTAGATCTTCAGAGGAGAAAAGGATACAAATGTTGGATTCAGCTATTAGTTTATAAAATATTTCAATACATTAAATTAATGCTTTTCCCATGTTTAATGACACAGAAGGCACCGAAGAACTACATTTTTAGTAAATCACAATGTCCAATTCAACAAAGTCTCAGGAACTGTGTTTTTCAGGATTGGAACTCTGGTCTTCACCCCACAGTAAAAAGTTGCAGACCTTAAACCAAAAGCTTTCTATTTGCTGGATTCCTGATTATTATGTCACAATGTTGCAGCAGGTACAGAGTCCAATAGGCGAGGCATCCAACAAAATTTAAATTCTACTGCGATTTAATCTAAAAAATAAAAAAAACAAAATGCCCCTGATTGATGAATTCCTAAGGCCGCCTGCAGACGGCCAGGTCGGATCCAGCTGCGAAAATTTTCGCAGCGGGTCCCGAACCGAGCGCCTGCAGAGAGCAGCGCGGGCACTCACCTCTCCCGCGGCCCCGGCTCTTTCATGTGCCTGCTGCTGGGCAGCCGGCGCATGCGCAGAGCGAAGTCGGCGGCCGGTGAGTGACGTTTCTGTGCGGGACTCTGCGAGCCCCATACAGAAATTGAGCATGCCGCGATTTGATTGTCGCGCGAGATTTCGCACGGCCAAATCGCGGTCGTCTGCATAGGATTGCGTTTGTTAACGCAATCCTATGGCAGCTTCCGGCGGCAGAAATCCCACAGGAAATCCTGACGCGGAATTTCCGCTTGTCTGCAGGTGGCCTAACTGGTTGATGCTGCTGTTTGGGGTACAACATAACATGGTTAATAAAAATAAAGTTTTGTTATTGGTATAAGCACCACTTTATTTCAGGTAATTGTTTTGATTTATCACCTCCCACCAAGCTGAGTATTCATTTTACTGACCTTGGAAGGATGGAAGGCTGAGTCAACCTTGAGCTGGCTACCTGAGCCATGCAGGGAAGGAACTTGGGACTGCATTTCTGTTGCCTTAACACTCTGAAATAAAGTAATAAATGGATAATTAATGCAGCAGTGTCTAATTCCAACATTTCCCAGGGAGGTTGGAGAATTTTAGTTATTGTCATGAACTCCCCAAACTCATTGCATAACTTGCTGAAAACTGATAATAATAATAAACTTTATTTGTATAGCGCCAACATATTCCGCAGCGCTTACATAGACAGGGGATACAGAAAGACAAAAGTACAAACATTACAGAACCACAGTTACATAGTAATCAATTGATGGAAACAATAGGGGTGCGGGTCCTGCTCCAACGAGCTTACATACTACAAGTAATGCGGTGATACAGAAGGTAAAGGGGCTGGAGATGTGCACGGTATGGCGAGGTGGAGAGTGAGGGGTGATATACACATAGACAATGGTCAGACATTTAGCCGTGTGACGGCAGAAACAGTATGACTGCAGGAGCGGTTTATGATGGCTAGCAGGGATTGCAGTCAGTAGGTCAGGGAGCATGTTATCAGGCGGAGTACAAAGGGGTTTGTTTAGGGAATTCGGTATGCCTCCCTGAAGAGGTGCGTTTTTAGAGCACGCCTGAAGTTCTGCGAGTCCTGGATTGCTCGGGTAGCCTTTGGTAGTGCGTTCCAGAGGACCGGTGCTGCTCTGGAGAAGTCTTGGAGGCGGGAATGAGAAGTTCGAATTAAAGGGGCGCTCAATCTGGTTTCGTTAGCAGAGCGGAGAGCCCGGGCTGGTTGATGGATTGAGATGAGGGAGGCGATGTAGGGGGGCGCTGCACTGTGGAGGGCTCTGTGGATGAAGGTGGCGAGTTTAAATTGAATTCTGTATTTAACGGGCAGCCAGTGCAGTGACCGGCACAGGGCAGAGGCGTCCGAGTAGCGGCTGGACAGGAAGATGAGCCTGGCTGCCGCATTCAGGATGGATTGGAGAGGGTAGAGTCTGGTGCAGGGGAGGCCGATCAGCAACGAGTTGCAATAATCGAGCCGGGAGTGGATGAGGGCAACAGTAAGCGTTTTTAGCGTGTCCACAGTGAGAAAAGAGCGGATTCTTGCGATGTTCTTGAGGTGCAGCTGACAAGTTCGGGCCAGAGATTGGATGTAGGGGGTAAAAGAGAGATCAGAATCAAATATGACTCCAAGGCAGCGGGCATGTTGTCTAGGAGTTATGTTGGCGCCACACACTCAGATGGAGATCTCAGGAGGAGGTCGGTTAGTGGAGGGTGGAAATACCAGCAGGTCAGTTTTAGAGAGGTTTAGTTTTAGGTAGAGAGAGGACATGGTGTTAGAGACAGCGGACAGACAGTTAGTGATGTTTTGGAGTAAAGGTGCAGAGATGTCACGGGAAGAGGTGTATAGCTGGGTGTCATCAGCATACTGGTGGTAGTGGAGGCCAAATCTCCTGATGGTTTGTCCAATAGGGGCTGTATAGATAGAGAAAAGAAGGGGGCCGAGGACAGAGCCCTGGGGGACCCCAACAGCAAGGGGAAGAGGAGGGGAGGTAGAGCCAGCAAAGGAGACACTGAAAGAGCGGTCAGATAGGTAGGAAGAGAACCAGGAGAGGGCAGTGTCCTTTAGGCCAATGGAGCGTAGCATACTGAGGAGGAGTTTGTGGTCAACAGTGTCAAATGCTGCGGAGAGGTCGAGGAGGATCAGTAGGGAGTAATCGCCCCTCGATTTGGCTGTCAGTAGGTCATTGGATACCCTTGTAAGGGCAGTTTCTGTTGAGTGTTGAGGTCGAAAGCCAGAGTGTAGGGCGTCTAGGAGAGAGTGCTCTGATAGGTAGCTTACAAGGCGGGAGTAAACCAGCCGTTCTAGTAGTTTGGAGATGAAGGGGAGGTTTGAGATGGGTCGGTAGTTGGCAGCATCAGTCGCGTCCAGAGTCGGCTTCTTTAGCAGTGGGGATATGATGGCGTGTTTGAAAGAAGAGGGAAAGATTCCAGAGGTCAGAGAGAGGTTGAATATAGTGGTGAGATGGGAGATGACCACTGGGGAGAGGGAACGGAGGAGGTGTGAGGGGAGGGGGTCGCTAGCGCAGGTGGTGGGGCGAGCAGAGAAGAGCAATTTGGAGACTTCTTCCTCTGTCGCTGGTCTGAGTACAGACAGTGAGCAGGAGCTAGATGCAGTGCTGACAAGACTAGGGTCAGGGCTAGTCTGGAATTGGGAAGTTATTTCCTGACGGATGTCATCAATTTTCTTTTTGAAGTAAGCAGCCAGCTCTTCGGCACTGAGATCCGTCACTGGGGGCTGTGGTTTAGGGCTGAGAAGGGAGTGAAAAGTATCAAAGAGCCGTTTTGGGTTGTGGGATAGTGAGGAGACTAGAGAGGTGAAATAGACTTGTTTGGCATGGTGGAGGGCAAGGTTGTAGGTTCTGAGCATGAATTTGTAGTGGAGGAAGTCTGCGGACGTTTGCGATTTCCTCCATTCTTTACCCTGTCATAAGGGCTCCTTCAAACGGACGTATATGTGTAGTTGCATACACTCAACATTTGCGCTATGAATGAGGTAGACTCGCAAGTGTATTGGCACATTTCACTGTACTTTTTACGTAAGCAGTGCATGTTCACATGGGCGCAGGACCCCCCCCCCCCGCGCGCGCGCGCGCACACAATTTAAAAGGCTATTTAGCCTGGTAAGGTCCAGATGTGTTCTTTCTCTTCACGGAATTGCAGAGCGTATTGCACATTTGTGTGAGTATTGAGACTTCTATAGGGACCTTTTGTGCGCAGATGCACACAAAAATAGAGCATGCTGCATTTTTTCCTCGCACGCGGAATGCACGGGAAAAAAGGAAGGATAACCACAAACTCATTGAAATCCATGGGTTCTATTCCCTGTGTGTTACGCGAGCGCAAATATGTCAGTCTGAAGGAGCCCTCGGCCTCATACTAGAGTTCCAGAATATCTTGGTTCCAGATATCAACAGGTTCCTCACTAGTTCAGAATATCCATCCTTATAAAGCTTACTAAATGATGTACCAATGTAAAAGAAGTCTGCAGACTCTGTAAAAACTGCACATGCTACTTCCCAGTTCTTTCTAGAAAGAAGTACAGTATATAGTAACATCAGAAGGTGAACAAATATATAGAAGGGCTGCCTCACACTAGTGTTTTTTGACAGATCCAATTTGATAAAAAACGGAAATGAAAAGCATTTATTTCATTAAAACCCAACGTAGAATTCACAGTGGTCAGATTTGCACCTAGGACTCCAGCAGTGATAAGGCCTGAGCTACCATACTTGTTCTGTTTTATCTCTTCTCTGGAAGAAGAGAAGAATGAGAAACAGAAAGAGAACACGCAAAGCCTTTGCAGATGTTGTCCTTGGTCAATTTTGAACCCATGACTTCATTGCTGCCAGACAAAAGTGGTAAAGTGTAAGTCAGCATTATTTTTCTTACTTCTTTTTCTTCCTCTTTTTTCTTCTAGCACCTCCTCCAGAGGAGAAGAAGAAGAAGAAAAAAAGTGAAGGAGAATAAAGAGGAGAAGGGAAATAAGAATAAAAATAATACAATATTTTTTTCTTCTCCTCCATGGAAGGAAGAAGCATGGGATGAAAGAAGGAAGAAGCTTGATGGCTCAGTGGCTAGCACTGTTGTCTTGTAGCACTGGGGTTCTAGGTTTACATCTGACTATGGACAACATCTGCATGAAGGTTGTATGTTCTCATTGAATTTATTCTTCTCTTTCTCCTCCTCCTCTTGAGAAGGAGGGGGGGGGGGTGGGGAGAGAAACCCAAGCATTGTGGTTCAGTTGTTAGTACTGCTGCCTTGCAGTGATGGAGTCCTAAATTCAAATCTGACCAAGGGTGATGTCTGCATTGCTTTTTTATGTTCTCTTTGTGTTTATTCGTGTTGTTCTTCTACTGTGGAAGAACAAGTATGGTGGTTCATTTGTTAGCATCGCTATCTTCTAGCGCCGGAGCCCTAGGTCCAAATCTGTATTGGGTTTTTCAAAGTTGATGTTGTCTTTGATGAGATTTGAACGGAGGACCCAAGCAATACAAGGCAAAAGTGCTGAGGACTGAGCCACATTTATTGAAGAGCCACAACTACACAGTAAACCATGTTGTGTATATGTAAGAAACAAAAAATGGATTGCGTCCCAATTCCATCTGTTTCTTATTGACGACAATGCAATAAAAGTGGATTCATCTATATTGAGTTTCCAAAACTGGAAACAAAAGTGCAGCACAAAAACGGAAAGGGAATCTGTCGCATAATTTTAGCCCTATAAACTAAGTTTATGGGCTAAATGTAGGTGACCCACTGATTCTGAGGCTGTGTTATATTTGCCTCCCCCCATTGTTTCCCATGGTGTAAGTGTTGAAAGCCAACACTCAGTGCATTGAGCAGCGCTGCTAAGTAGTCCGCCTGTTCTAATTTTATAATGGGCGGACTACCTAGCAGCATTGTTCTCTACACTAAGTGGTGGGTTCTGTGCTGATGCTATGGGAACAATAGGGAAGGTAAGTCTAACAAATCTCCGGATACAGCAAGTCGCCTACTTTTAGCTCATAAGCTTAGCTTGGAGGGCTAAAATTACATGACAGAGTCTTTTTAAGACAAGGTCATTACAAAACTCAGAGCAAAAAGGAGGTTTTCAGGATTTAAAAATTGCAATCAGGCAATCAAGTGACAAAATATAAAGAGCATTTATAAGATGCTAATACTATAGTGCTTCGGCAGCTGCTATTGCAATCACTAAATAGCCACCTGAAATCCCATTTGTGGGTGTCATTCAAAACCAAAAAGTGTAACAGAATGTTAATGACTCAGAGACATCTTATGGGTGTGTCTATGACTCTTTTTTGAGCAAACTCTCTGCAGTACAATGCCATCTATAAAAATGTTGTTCTACAAAAAAAAAAAAACACCACACTAATATGTGCCATTCTACATTCGAACCTTGTTTTGAGTCGAACTTTCATAAAAGTTTAGTTTGGAGCAAAACTGAACCTTGGATGGTTCATCTGTGCAGAACCCGCTAATATAATAAGAATTCTTCTTCATTAATTTTGCCTTGAAAACAGCTCCAAAGCACCTAGGTGACCTCAGAATGTTATACAGGGCTTTTATGGCTCTGAAACAGTGTCATACACGAGTTTTTGGGGTATTAGTGAAATTCCCGTTTGGTTCAAACTAATTCGGACAAAACCAAACTTTTGTTCCATTTAGCAAAACCAAACTTTTGAAAAGTTTGCTCATCACTAGCCTAACCTAGGAACTGAGCTCATACTGCTTTCATCTATCTAGTTATTTCACCATTTGCCTAACAGAGAATTGTGACTATCCTTTACAAAGTTCTTATCTTCACTTTTTATTCTTTTTCTTATGTCATGGAACTATGTAAGCCTACAATTGACAACTCTAAGGGGAAGTTTATTAAGAATGGCATTTCATAAATTGGCCTTAATATAATCCATGCTGCAGTATAATGTGCCTAATGCATTAAAAGGTGCATGCCTCTTAATACCTTGGGCCGTTTATGTCTCGTCTTGGGCCGTTTATGTACCTAAAAAGAAATCTATGCTAGGTATGAGCTTGAGTAAATTTCTGGTATAATTTACACAAGATACTGGTGCGAGCAGGAGTACCTTTAAAAGTCACAATATTTTTGCACCAAAATTTATGATTTTTATACTCCATTTTTAGTTTAGCATTTGGAAATTCAAAATAGCGACTATTACCAATAGCTATGGCAATGCTTTGTGTAGCAATTCAAACTAGACTTCTGAGCCTTAGGGGCTCTCAATCTCCGATAACTGAATTTATTAGGTAGCCAAAAAAGATGCCTATCATCTTCTTGAAAAAGCAGAAGATGCTAAATAAGCATCGGAGTTACAGGTAGTGATGTCCATTGGGGTCCAGTGTGCATTGCTATTACACCGTATTTTAATTATATCTAAATTTTCCTTAGGCTAATTTCACGCTGGCGATCGCAATACTGTGCCGTTAAACTTGGCCCGATATCTCGCTCGGGAATCTGTGATATTTCTGTGGATGTTAGGCATTTTTGTGTCAAAAACACCTCCCATCACTTCAGGGAAGTAGGGATCCTGTTTTAAATGGAAAACCTCGCATTGTACTTGCGTGCAATTCGCACACCATGCAATGTTTTTCCTAGTCCTATTGAAAACAATGGACGAGGCATTCCAAGAGAACAGCCAAAGATAGGACATGCCGCAATTTTTTTCCTGTATATGACCCCATTTAAATGCATGTGGATCCTATTTGTGCGTCACGCAACGCACAAATCTCATGCGATTTTCTTGACCATGTGAAAGCAGCCTCAATTATGCTTTATTTGTTCGGTTGTTACATTACATTAATAGCTATCACTCTACAACATGACAACAATGCATGTATGAAAATAGCATGACCTATTTTTGATTCTCTTACATGTCTACACAATAATTTTTTATAACATTTTTAAAAGTATGGTTTTTTACCATGTGCTGTTGTAGGTTGCATTAGTATGTAGTGACTCTACTAGGGTGCCAGCAATGAAAGAAAATTTCAAACCTTACAGCTAATCTATTATAATTGTATTATAATATATTATTGGGGAACTTGTACTTATGCTTGAGTCAAACAACATTGGTACCTGAAACGTTCTCTGATTAGCTATATTCAAGATGTATTACTCAACAGGAAGCTTTCAGCATGTAAAGAGAAATGTAAAAATAAATCACACTATGGTGCCAAAGAAGAGTTTAACCTGAGGTATTGTGACAAGTGATGAGCGATTAGTGGAATGATTGGTTTGTGTCAGTAACGGGCCTATTTGATGAAAATTATCATGGATTGAGTTGGCAGATTCCAACTCCCATTCAAGTCAATAGGAGGTAAAATCAGGTTCACTAATTTGCCCTTCAGAAGTTTCCCAATGCAGCCAAGGCTACCCAAATTGCATGCAAATACAGCCACACATCTGTGGAACATTGTGCTCCTCCCAAAAATTGGGAAAAATAGTGTACAGTGGGGTAGTGGTCAATTGTAGCACAGGGGTGTCACTGGAAACAAAAGAAGGTCCACATAGGGTCTCCTAGATTCAGGTATTGTGCCAAGGAAGACAGCAGGTGTGCTGCTTGTATTAAAAGTAATGTCATACATTTTGCAAAGAGAAATACTGCCAGGTGAAAACAACACTCAAGCACAAGCCTACTCCAAGGAACACATGTAGAGCTATCAAAACTTTCACTGTACAAGACAGCACATGACTAAACTGGTGGACATAAAATCAGAGTTTCAACACATAGGCCATAGAGTGGAGGACTGCTCAGACATTATCACTAATGCTAAGGCCATGACACATGTACCAGAACATCAACACACTCACCTAGACAGAGCTCTGATCCTTCTTGAGGACTAGGAGAATATGTGACATCGCTGCAATGTGCGTATCAAGGCACTCCCAGAGTCATGGGCTGCTGAGTCCTTACACTCAATCGCTGAAGAAATTTTTGCCGTCTTCTGGGGAAACAAAGGGCCTCCACCAATATCATTGAGCGCATCCACAGACTGATTAGGCCCAAGTGCAAAATAGGAGGCCACAGAATATTAATACACTACCCAGAGAAACTAAAAAAGGCCTGGCCAAATCTTGGAATTGACCCGATCTCCATCCCATTGTGGATGCCCATGCAGGACCTTGCCTCTCTACCAGCCTTACCTACAATGGAACCCTGAAAGTTAGCAAGGAAGGCCAAATCGCCAAAGATCAAGAAACATGCTACAAAGCTCTCCCTGCTTGTTATCTGAAAAGGCAGAGATCTTACAAGCGACAGAACTGAGTGATTTTGACATTGTTCTCTTCCATTTTTCACAGAGTTATCAGAAACACAACTGCCCGATTTACCCAGACTACATTGACCACATCAACCCCATTACATCTTTCGCTACCTATCATGGAATCTATGGAACATCAAGATCTGCTTTAAAACTTGTCCCTGAGGAAGCTGCGATTGTAGCCTTTTCACACTCTCACAGACCCCTGTTACAGATCGCGATGTTCCTACTTATTAATGCTTTTACTTGTTCAATCATAATTTTGATGTACATATATATTTAACTGTATGTATACTTTAGCGGTTTAGGATATGCAAAGACAGGTGCTCATAAACTAAGGTGCTTTAATTCGATCAGGTTCATATTTAGTACCCCCAATTCTATCAGATATATACCCCCCAAGCTTCCAAGTTCCATAGTTGATAAAGTCAATCACCCCTCCCCCCTTATTATTTCTACTCCTGATTAGCCCTTTAGCACCTCCAATCCCATTCTAGTTCCATCTTCCCCCTTCCACATCTTCCAACTTCTTCACCAATTGCTCTTTATTTACTTTCCGTTCTTCCATTTCCCATCTGGATAGGGCAACAGTCACTTCAGTCAACACCAAGAGCCTAAATTTACTGAAAAAAATTACAAGTCATTTTGCCCAAACCCATGACAGGCTTCAAATAAATATAACCTTGTCTCCTGTTTTGACATCTTAAATAGAACATGCCAGGGCTACCTCCTTTTTCTGTTCCTCTTCATCATCACCTTCGTCACCCTATTACAAGCAGTCGCACAGGACCAGAGGATATGGGAATTGTCCTTTGGCAAAGACTCCATTCAGTTGGCAGCCTTCTTGGATGATGTCCTGTTCTTAATCAAAAACTCAGAACAGGCATTTAATAGACTAAAGCCCCATATACACAGTACGAATGTCAGGATTTACTTGGGAGGAATTCTGCACAGGAGCAAGTATCATTGATTTGCAGCAAGGCGGCTGGAGGAGATTTCTCACCTCGTTCTCCCCCGCCCCTCTCCATTCACTTAACACAGTGTCCGTTCAGTACTGAACGGCTGCTGTTTATATTGAATGATCATAGTTCAGGATTTTATGCAGCCTGAATGATGAAAGATGAGCTAAACAATGATCGTTCAGTATAAACAGCAGCCCTTCAGTACTGAATGGCAGCTATGTAAAGTGAAAAGAGAAGGGCGGAGAAGAGCGAGGAGAGAAATCTCCTCCTGCTGTCCCGGCCCCCTGCTGGCTGCTCTGTCAGAGAGCCAGCGATACTTGCACCTGTGTAACAGCATGGGAGTGAGTATGTGTGGGGACGAGTGTTGGGCATCGTTTGCCCAACATTCGTCGCATGTAAATGGCCCTTAACTGAGATCTTTAGTATTTTGGCCTTATGTACAACTTTAGGCCTTAGTCAGACGGGCGTTTCTAGCTGCGATTTGCGCATGCGCATGCGTCCGGCGATTTTTTAAAACCATTGCTTTGCAATGGTATCGGACACATGAGCGCTTTTTATGCGCTCGTCCGATAAATTATAGAACACAAAATCGCAGATCGCACCTATCTGCGATCTGCGATTCCTGTTCTCTTCTCTATATGCGCTCAATGGGGCCGGCGGCAGCAGCGCCGACCCCATTGAGAACATATAGAAGACAAATCATTCTTCTCTGCCACAGCTGTAACAGCTGTGGCAGAGAAGAACGATGTTTGCCCATTGAATTCAATGGAGCGGCAATACAGCCGCTCCATTGAAAGCAATGGGCTGCCGGCGTGCGCGTGGTGAATTGTCGGGAAGGGGTTAAATATATAACCCCTTCCCTGCAATTCATCCTAAAATGTGTTAAAATAAAAAAAAATTGTATACTCACCTTTCCGCTGCAGCCGGAGTCCAGCCGCGGCCGCTGTCAGTTCTCCTGAACTGCTTCTTGGCACTATTCAGCCGGCGGGGCTTTAAAATCCCCGCCTGCTGAATGATCTGCCTCTGATTGGTCACAGCCCTGACCAATCAGAGGCTGAAAACACTCACACACCCATTCATGAATTCATGAATGGGTGAGTGACTGCTGCCTCTCAGCGCTGAGCCAATCAGGGGCAGGTCTGACTCACATCCATTCATGAATTCATGAATGGGTGTGAGTGAGGCATGCCTCTGATTGGCTCAGCGCTGAGCCAATCAGGGGGCAGGTCTGACTCACACCCCCTTCACACCCACTGCAGGACGGCCGTGCGGAGCTCCGGCTGCCGGCAGAAGGTGAGTATACAATTTTTTTTTATTTTTACACATTTTAGGATGAATTGCAGGTAAGGGCTTATATATTTAAGCCCTTACCGACAATTCATCCCGGGCTCGCCCGCAGCGCATTGCTTTCAATGGAGACGGCTGTATTGCCGTCTCCATTGAATGCAATGCGCTGGACAGCTCCGGCCCGTTTCTAATGAAACGTGGCTAGGAGCAGATTTTCGGGCGATTTGCGGGCAACTTGCGCGCACCGGTCACGCGATTTGCGGATGCGCATCCGTCATGCGATCCGCAAATCGCGCGCAAAAACGCCCGTCTGACTAAGGCCTTAAAGTCAACATCACCAAATCAAAAATATTAAACATCTCTCCCCCCCCAAGAAAAAAAGAAAATCAAGGAAATTCGGAGGACATCCCTCTATGTCTGACTCAGCTCTGTGGTGGAATGCCTGGATGACACAATCTCCAGCAATTTAACAGACCTGATCAGATTCAATTTCCACCCCCTGCTTACAAAAATAAAAAACCTCATCAACTAATATAACCTTCCCACTATATTTTGGTTCAGTTGGAAAAACCTAAAACTTACATAGTCCTAAAAATTCAATATAAACTCCAGATGCTTCCTATTCACATCCCATAATCCTTTTTCAGAAACATCCACTCACAATTTTCAAGGTTTTTTGGAGACTAAAAAACACTTGGCATATTAATTGATAAAGGAAAAAGAAGACAGATGAAGATTTGGGCATTCCAGATATATATATATATATAAATATTCAATTACATAGTTGGTTGGAATTAACTTTCCCTTCCAAAAATTACTTCCAAAACTTCTACCAAGTATCTTGACCCTATATTATTAGAAATTTGCAACCTTCGCTCTGATTACTCCATTCAAGACCTCTAATCGCTAAATCACCTAGCATTAATAACTCAGAACCTTCTTAGAAACTTAAATATCTCCCATCTACATTCTCAGCACTTCACAGTCCTTTTCCCAAACTTCAGGAAACAATATCCCTCTACAGGACATTTTACACAATTCAAAAAATTGTGTATTACCTAAAATGGAGACTCCAGGCAAGTCTCGAAAATGCTTAGAAGTTTTTTTGCACATCCCATGTTCTCCAAGCCGACATTTCTTACTTCTTGGGAAAAACGTATTGAAGATCAAATTGTCTGAATCAGCGTCTAAATCAGCGTTTGAAGAAGCCAACAATGTATTTGCCTGTATAAACAGGCTGCACGAGCGAACTTTGACGGCATTTGTTCATTTGCTCGTAAAAACGATAATTGTTTGGTGTAAATATAGCCTAAGACCATCCTAAAATAAGCATATGTAGGTATGCAGGAGAGCCACTATAAACTGTTATCAAGATGGTACAAGATACCTCAGTGGTTTTCCACATATGAACTATATTCCACAAACGAGTGATGGAAATGCATTAGCCATATTGGCCTATTAACACATATGGTGGGAATACATCAAGATAAACTTTTCTAAAGCTTAATAGAAAAGATCATACAAAAAATACATTAAAAGGGTCTTGGTTCTCACCCCAGACATAGTCATTCTCAATAGACCAAACAGATCTTTCCATCCGTTGAGAGAGAAATTAGTGGCATACCTTATTGCTGCAGCAAAAATCTTGATTCAACTCAGTTGATAAGAAACAGACCCTCTATCTATCTCGCAGTGGATGGAAAAAGTTGATCAAATAAGATTCGAGGAGCAACTCTGTTGGACTAAATGAACCCATGATACTTTTATAGATGTATGGAACTCCTGGATACTTTTGAATTTGCAAATTATCTGATTCACTATTGCTATTTGCTTAACTCACCCTTCTCTAATTCTCTCTGCCTTTTGAACCGGCTTGAAGGCCATGGAAGAGACTCATTTCTTAATTGCTTCATTATTTTAACTCTACTCCATACCTTTTAGTGTTGAAGTTTCAGACAATACACACAACTTTTATTTGTACCTTCTGTATCATGCATTAGAGCCTCGTGTGGTGCAGAGCGCTAAGGCCGCAGAAAAGCAGTCCAAAGCTCTCGCTCACAACCTGAAGGTTGCAGGTTCAGTAAGCCAACTCAAGGTTGACTCAGCTTTCCATTTTGGTAAAACGAGTGCCCAGCTTGCTGGGGGGTAAAGGATGACTAGGGAAGGGAATGGCAAACCAGTCTTCAAAAACAGTCTGCCAAGAAAATGTCATGTTGTGATGTCACCCTAGGAGTCAGTCATGATTCGGTGCTTGCACCAGGGGACCTTACCTCACTTTATCATGCATTGTGTGTTAACCATCTTTTTGACATGAGCTAAATACCATCTATGTCTACTGTTTTGAATGGTTCCTTTTTTGCATTTATTGAGATTGTACTCAACACAAAACTGTTTCAGTAAAACGTGATTTAATAAAAAAAGAAACAAGGTTGTTTGTTGATAAAATAAATAGAGAGGGGAATAATGATATGTGACATAGTTTCCATAGTGATTCTGTATAATAGAACTTTGCTGCCTTATAAACAGTGATTGACTATTTTTATAAGGTAGAGACTCATGACCCTTCTAGGCTTTCACTGCATTCTCCGAAGAATTTTTATCGCCCGGCTGATCAAGAGAAGCAACACTAATTGTGACCAGACTGCCACCAGTTAACAGAATGTTACTTAAGAGTCATTTAAAAAGTAGAAACAAGGTTGGTTGCTGATAAAATAAATAGAGAGGGGAATAATGATATGTGACATAGTTTCCATAGTGATTCTGTATAATGGAACGTTGCTGCCTTACAAACAGTGATTGACTATTTTTCTAAGGTAGAGACTCATGACCCTTCTAAGCTTTCACTGCTTTTTTCGAAGGACTAAATTAACAGCAAGCTAGAAAGATGTGGAAAAGCATAAGCACAATTAAATGAGACATATTGTTAAACAACAATGGTAATTATAAAATTAAAATATGAGCTGAATAACCCCTTAATGCTAAAGGCTTCATAAAGGGAGCACACGCTCTCTATGACATCATCGTCTCCCTGTGATGTAATCGCGCAGTGGCATAGGTTGCCATAGCAACCGAATGCCATATTCTGGCCTGCCATGGTTTGTGATCGCTACTGTGAGCGACAATGCATTGCAGTATGGGAGTACTGCAATGCATTATCATAGCAATTATGCCTATTATTGTTCAAGTCCCCTACAGGGACAAAAAAATAAAAACAGTGAAAACAAATTAGTCAAGAAAAACTTTTTTGCGCACTTTCCCGTTTGTATCAAAAAATGTAAAGATGTTAAAAAAGCCCACATATTTAGTGTCATCGTATCCATAGCTACCTGTACAATATGTTGAACATACTATTTATCCTGCATGGCAAAAACAGTAAGAAAAACGCCCCTAAAAAACGGAGGCAAAATGCTTATTTTGTTCATTTTGTTTCCCAAAAAGACGCAATAAAAGTGGTCAAAAAAGCCATATGTAACCAAAGTGGTACCAATAAAAACTAAAGCTTGCAAAAATTAAGCCCATGTAGAGCTTTGTTCATGGAAAAATAAAAAAGTTATGAGACTTTAAAAAGACTTTGAATGCAAAAGTTGAAAAACCTGAAAAAAAAACATTTTGTTATCTTCCAAATCATACCAGCGGGCAGAAAAAAAATTTATCATGTCACTTATGCTGCCTAACGCTAAACAGAAAAAAAACCTATAACAGAATTGATGTGTTTTTGTTTCTCCCTTCCCTCCAAAAAAAAAAAATAATCAAAGTTTTACAATACATTACATGTATTTAATAAAATGTATACCAATACAAACTACAGTTTTTAAAACTTTAAAAAATACCAATAAAAACTACAGCTTGCTATGCCAAAAACAAGCCCTCATATGGCCATTTGTTTTGGAATCTAAAAAAGTTATGGCTTTTGAAAAGTGAAGATGAAAATCGCCCCAAAATTTTCGCATCCTTATGGCCAAAATAAGCCATGTTGTTAAGGGGTTAAGAAATAATATTTTGGAATAGACACTTTGAGAAGTGTAGATAGGCTTGAGATTTACTATGCAGTCTATCGTACTGGTAGGTAAGAGTAGGTTCACATCCGGGGAGCAGTAACACAGAATGCCAGATCCATCTAATGATGGAAAGAATTGGTCCCGGACGGCCCCATTGACTATAATGAGGTCCATCCAGCTTCCGTCCTACCCTACAGCATTTTCCAGTACAAAATAGCGCAGCATGCTGTGAGAAAAGCCTCCAAAGCAGATGTGATCTTAGTCTAAAGTGTTTTTATTCTTCGAAATAGAAAGTTTTCTAACTTGATACATACTTTTATATATTTATGCTCACTGAGGGCTCAGTCACATGGGCATTTTGCTGCACAAATTACTTTGCTCATAACTGATGCGTTCAAAAATTTGCGTGACCAAAGCCGTGGGCACACAGGAAGAACCGGACCTAGATGCGTTTTTCCACTCAAAATTGCGCTGCCCGCTGTGGCCGTGATAGCTGAAGCAGAGGATTTCTTGGATGTGAAACACCTGGATGCTGTCATAACCAGGGGTTGCACCTGTTGTCAATGGGGCTGGCGGCAGCTGTGGCGGCCCCATTGAAATACAGATAACATGGCGATCCTCTGCTACAGCTGTGACAGGGGAGTCCCTTTGTCACTGAACACTGTGACAGCATTGTCACACTGTCTAGTGAAAATGGGACTTCCCGCGGAGATGAAGAAATCCTCTGCCACAACTGTCACAGCTGTAGCAGAGGATCGCGATGTTTTCCCATTGAATTCAATGGAGCCGGGCACTTGGAGCGGAGAACAGCTGGATGCAGAAGACAAGAAGGGACACCCCACTTCTCTTCTGCATCCTCCGCTGGCAGCGCAAGGTGATCGCTCATCTTGAGCGATCATCTTGCGCTGTAAATGACCCAACGATGATCGCTCAAAAGTTGCTTGAGCGACATCTTTTGAGTGATTATCGTTGTGTCTAAATGGGCCTTTAGTTGTTAGCACTGCTACCTTGCAATGCCAGAGATCTAGGTTCAAATCTGTCCAAGGGTAACATCTGGATAGAGTTCTTATGTTTTGTTTCTTCTTCCTGTTCTCCTCCTCTGATGTAGAAAGGACACGTGTCGTAGATCAGTTATTCACATTGCTACCGTGCAGTGATTGAGCTCAAGGTTCAAATCTGACCAAGAACAAAAACTGGATGGAGTTTCTCAAAGTCCATGCAATTGTTATCTTTGATGGGATTTGAATATAGGACTTCAGCACTGAAAGGAAACAGTGCTAACAACTAAGGCATACACACAAGGCAAGTTAGTGAGGCTCATTTTTATAGAACGTATATTTACACCAGAATGAAGGTAGGAGATGGAAAGAAACAGGCTGATACGTACGTGCCAGCAGATAGATTGGTTATTTCTGTGATTGAAATGCCAGTTTGCATGTTCCCATGTTACACCCTTTCCGTGGAATAGAATGGCAATAAAATGCCAAATTAGGGCTAGCTGTCTTCTTTTCCCTCTGTTGTATGCAGGGTAACTCCCTCTCTCTCCCTTTTTTTAGGCTGTCATTGACATCTATGGCAGCTTTCTGCATAACATAGACAAAGATAGGGCAGGTCCTATATTTTCTTATCCTTAGGTGGGCCATGTGATCTCATGGTGACCCTATGGGAATTACTTGCCTTTCTGTTTTCTCAAAGGGTCAGCAGAACTCAATCACCAGAACTTCCTGTATGATAACTTTACATTTACTGTACCACACAGGCTGTTCACAGGAGAAAGTAAAACTTCTACCGATGATTATCGCAGGCTCTTTTCAGTGCTGCAATAGTCCTACACAGCAAAAACATGTTCGTCTGAATGAATCTATTGACATCAAAGGCTTCGCTTCATCTCGTTATATGGGAGAGATTTTCATGGATGGAAATGCCTCAGCAAATACGTTCATCAGAAACTGCCCTCTCACTGTATAAACTTCTATGGGAAGCATATTATGTGTGTGTCTCCCTCTGTAGCTCCTTCCTCTCCTCACCCCTCTTCATAGACGTCTATGGGCAGCATGTAATATGATCTGTCAGTGAGCTGATAATTAGTCTAGTTTACTTAGATGGATTTTAACAGTTTTTCAGAATGAGTGAACAGTTTAGGAGAGAGGAGGAAATATGGTTTTAAGGGGGAGAAAGAGGCATTGTTCTCTGATAAGATATATTACTAAATTTCTAAGATTCGCCTGTACTATTGATGGATGCAAAATTAATTGAAACCACAGTGACCATTTAATGCAATGCAAATCAGTTGGCTTTCTTCCAGTTTTATACCAAGCTTATTATGTAAGCATGCTTCCACACCTGTCTTAGGGCTCAGTTCAGGGTTTCTATCTCTCTGCTTCATCAGAGAGACGAAAACCCTGAACTGAGCCCTAATGCAGATGTGAAAGCAGCTAAGATAATCACATAAGCATTTTGTGCATTTCTAATGGACGAGAGTATTGTTAAAATAATGGTATTTTTTGCCTCGTTTGATATATGTGCATTCGATGGCGTTTAGTGCTTGGGTATGAAGGACGTAAGACAGATGATGGCTGCCCTCTTCCGCTGTGACCAATGTCAATCACTACTAATATAGTTGTATATATTATACTGTACAACATGGTATTTGGCACCTTTCCCTTTCACAATGACTTGTAGATAATTACCCTACGCAGCACAGTGTCCATGTTCTTATAACACCTTCGCACATGACAAATGACAACATCAGCTCTGCTACCTTAGGTTACCTTATGGAAAGGAAAAAAAAGCCTGCATTTACAGTGCTGTAGTAGTTGAAATAATCCAAATTGCATGCCAATTCTTTCATGCAAGCAGTTGGATATTGTCTTATCAAGCTGCATTAGTAGAATAGAAGCAGGTACTTTGGTTAGTAATTACGTGTAGCAATAGGGGTGGCACATAAAAGGTGCTACTGCCAGGTGCGCAGTCATTGGTGACTATCATCCTGTACATGGGAGATATACTGTATTTCTAGCTGTAATCGAATTGACTTTCCCTCCCACTGACTAGGTAAAAAGCCTTTAGCTAATCATATGCCTATTCTTCTTAAATCAATGAGAAGTTTTAAACAGTGTCTCATTTACCGAATATCTCCCCTTGTTCCTGCTCAGCTCGCATATTAGTGCAGAATTCATGTACATTAAATGAGCAAATCCTTATGCAGTACAGAACCATGTCCTAAAATAGAAGCAGATGAAGGCAATTCTATTCAGCCACGAGCAATCCTTTGTAGAGACGGGAAAATTGGTATTCGAAGGTATACCTAGAAATTACCAACTAATGATCTAATTTCTCAAATGGTATTTATTAAGGATTAGTTCTGCTGAGCTCATAGACTTGTGTTTTGCAGGACCTGCTGTAGACAGTATTCACTCTAGGTGTCTGAGACATACGCTATGTAATAATGTTATGCTGTAGATCATGGTAGTTAGTCATTTTATGATATCTGATTTAGTTTGGTCAGACAGTTTACAGATGTTGTAAATGTCGACTTGGTAGTTTATGCATTAAATGCACCCTGGCAGTAAATGTTAAATTCACACTTAACACAACAAAAGCCATTGTAAAAGTCAAGTTAGTTTGCTGAAACTGTGCATTTAATTTGTTAGGTTTCAAGTTAATATTTATTATATCTGTAGATGTAATGTAAGAAATGTATAGTTGTAATTCGCCTTCCTATTCTACTTTCTTTAGCGGGATTGCTCTAGTGGCTAAAAGTTACCAGCACGATCCCGGCTATAGTCATGGTGTTGGATGTAGTGACCCATTTCTGTTTGGGAAGAAAAGTAGCAAATGAGGGTTAACACTGGTAAATGTAAGGTTCTGCACATGGACAGAGGAAATACATGTCACCATTACACACTAAATGGGGAAACACTGGGCAAAACTGACATGGAAAAGGGCTTGGAGATTTTAGTTTATTGCAACGTTAATTGGAACAACCAGCGTCAGAAAGCTGCTGCCAAAGCAAAGTCACTGGTCAGACCACACATGGAATATCATGTACAGTTTTGGGCACCGGTACACAAGAAGGACATATCAGAGCTTGAGCGGGTTCAAAGACTGGAAACTAAAGTAGTAAATGGAATGGATGGACTACAATAGCCAGAGAGGTTAACAAAATTCACCTTAGAAAAAGACAACTGAGGGTGGCAACCTAATAACTGTGTATAAATATATGAAGAGATAGTACAGAGATCTCTCCCATCATCTATTATACCCAGGTCTGTGACTGTATCAAGGGGGCGCCCTCTACCTCTAAGGAAAAAAAGGTTTCTACACCAAGATAAAAGGTGGTCCTTTACTGTAAGAACAGTGAGGTTATTGAACTCTCTGCCTGAGGACATGGTGATGGCAAATTCACTAAAAAAGTTCAAGAGGGGCCTGGATGTCTTTTTTGAGTGAAACAATATTACATGTTATAACCACTGATTACTTCAGAAGAGTTGTTGATCCGGGGATTATTCTGATTGCCAGATGTGGAGTCGAGAAAATTAGCTTCTACCTCATTGGGGTTTTTGCCTTCCTCTGGATCAATATTGCAAGAAAATAAGCTTAATTGGTTTGGCACAAGTCTTTTTTCAGCCAAAAATACAATATTACTATGTTAGTATATTATCTCATGACCTCAAACTACCGGTACCCTGTATGCACAGTATTGATAGTCTCGGATACTTTCCTCGCTGTGTTGGTGCCATGTCATATAGTCCTTACTTATACAGTAGGTGGACATGAGATTGATCACATCATTCAGTAGCAACTGTCCTTTCACTCCCCTCTGCTGTAGTAGACAGGAAAAGGAGCTGTGCAACACTACACTATCCTACTAAATATTTAGCAGGGGCTTCTTTTGGCCTGAATGACATTGTATCTCCGTGACATGCTTCCCACTAATGTTTAATACGCTTCAGCTGGTATTTCCCTCCATTCATCCTGTAAATGTTTGTTGAGTTATATTAAAGAAGATGCATAAGCTCGTCTAGAGTTGAGCAAGGAGCATTGTCATTAGCCAATTGAGCAATGGAAGAACATTCTTTGGGGCTATGAATCATGCTACTCTGTCTTCAAATTACATCACAGGAGGGGAAATCAAGAATTAAAAACAATCACAGAAAATGGCCGTTACTTACTGAGTGAGGAGTGCATATAGATGCATCCTCCTCTCACCATGCAGGTAGCTGACTACCAAAAGAAGGAGCCAATAACAGCTGTGAGGGCACCGATAAAACAGCCACTCACACTGCCTCCTGATAATGAGGGGGGTGGATGCTTGGTGTACACTCCCACACATAGTGGATACAGGGTGCCAGACCATTCTGATATATGTAGTTCACCATGCAGACCAGCAACCTATTAATGACGCCATGATAATTCGGCGGGTGTCCTGCACAGGTGTTATTGGCTCCTCCATTTGGTAGTCAGCTACCTGCATGGTGAGAGGATGCATCTATATGCACTCCTCAGTCAGTAAGTAACTGCCATTTTCTGTGATTGTTTTTAATTCTTGATTTCCCCTTCTGTGTTGCATTTATATTAGTGTAGGGACCCACTACAATGCAAGGAACCATGAAGTGGTTAGTGGGCTCATGTATCTTGGCCAACATCCAACCAATGCCTTGCATTTATTATCTATTATTCACGTGCAGTGTGGCATTAAGACTCCGGGGGAGCCCAGGGTGGCAGTACCAATGTGGTTCACTGATGGAAATGCAGGGCAACCCGCCGAATTATCATGGCGTCATTAATAGGTTGCTGGTCTGCATGGTGAACTACATATATCAGAATGGTCTGGCACCTTGTATCCACTATGTGTGGGAGTTTACACCAAGCATCCACCCCCCTGATTATGAGGAGGCAGTGTGAGTGGCTGTCTTATCGGTGTCTTGCACAGGTGTTATTGGCTCCTCCATTTGGTAGTCAGCTACCTGCATGGTGAGAGGAGGATGCATTTATATGCACTCCTCACTCAGTAAGTAACGGCCATTCTCTGTCTTCAAATTAGATGTATGTATGTAGGTGTGGAGGAGGCCTGTAGAACACCTTTTGCCTGAGTGTGTTGTGCCAACGGTCAAGTATGAGAGAAGTTCCGTTATTGTCTAGGGATGTTTTACATGGAATGGTCTTGGATGTTGGTTGTAGTGGCAAGAACCATGAACACAGACGTATATGACGACATTCTAGACAATAATGTCCTGCTGACAATGTGGCAATACTCTGGGAATGGCCAACAGTACTTCCAGCAAGACAATGAAGCTTGTCACAAATCCAATTATTTTTTTACTTTGGTCTGAGGATATGGATGTTCCATGGTTGGACTGGCCTACCTGAACCTGAACCCTAATGAACATCTTTGGGATGAACTGGAACATCAGGTCAGGAAATATGAACAGTGTCCATCTTCTATGAGAAAACTCACCATGGGTTTACAGGATGAATGGAGGGAAATACCAGCTGAAGTGTATCAGATATTAAAAGAAAGTATTCCATGGAGAGTATCCAATGTCATTGGGGCCAATGGAGGCCACTAAGTACTAATATGTATAAATAAATATTACTTTTGATTCTTGCTCAGGTGTCTTAATAACTTTTCAGAGGGTAGTGTATATCTAAGTAAGTTTTTATTTTGACCTTGACTTGTCATCTTATAAGATTGCCCCATTGTATGTGTGTGTCTCAGTAATGTAAAGTAGATTGTGAGATCCATTTGAGTCAAGGATTGATGCAAATAGTGGCAGTTTCTGTACAGAGATGCAACACATGTTGGAGCAATATATTCAATGGAAATGAGCTAATTTGCTTTATTTTCACTTGGATTTGAGCAGCAAATATCCAAGTGGGCAAATTGATTCATCCAATGAATGTTAATGCTAGGCTGATCTCAGTTTGCAAATTGAATATCAAACTTAGTGGACTGATTTGCTCATCTCATCACATATTGCATTTATCTGGAACCTCTCAGCTATATCTCCAACACTGCTTCACAGCCGAACTCCACAAGTGAAACTAATTTAAAAAGTGTAAAAATCACTTTTTTTTTACGAACTTTGGGAAGTATAAAGCTTTTTTATCATTACATGGTTCAGTAACTAGCACTGTGTCTAGGGTAACTGTGCAAATCATAATATATTATTTAGCCTTTCAAGGGCATAAAGACATTTTTTCCTTGGTGTTGCTTGTTCTAGCACTTGAACTGACAAAATAATTTAGCTTCTCTGTGTATTATTTTCACTCTGTGCCTGTGTGCATGCAGCAAAGTCCAGAATCAAGCCTCAGGCCAAAGTACGCAGAAACATGTCTTGATTTCTGTTGGTTTGGAAACCTGACTGTAGACATTCTCCTATTTTGCATCCTATGAATTTCCACTACTGGATATTGGCTGCCATGAGAACAATTCTATAATCTTTTTTTCCTCACTTTTGTAAGACTTCACTTGGACTTGGTATTCTCTCTGCAAGTTTTCCCCGTGATACTTGTATTGTACAACTTAAGTTAGGCTTGCAAGGTTACCAATGAATCAACAATGTCCGACTTGGGTAACTTGGGCCCACTGAAGAAAATAATTCTGAGTGCCAAACCTCTGTCTATACTCTTTTAGTTGCATTGTAAACTTTGTTGCTATCCTTACACACACAGCAAATATCATCAATATAGACAAATAGGTTATTTGTGAATTAAAGGGGTTTTCCAGGCAAATATTGTAATTGATGACCTATTCTCAGGATAGGTCATCAATAGTTGATCAGCTACTGTTGATAGTTGATCAGTGGCCAGCCACTACACAGAGGTCAGAGCTAATTACTTCCGCTCTGTATCCCTGTGTTTTGTGGCGCTGACAGCAGGCACCCGATCAACTGATCAGCTGGGGTCCCGAGTGCTGAACCCCAGCCAATCAACTATTGATGACCTATCTTGGAAAACCCCTTAAACCATAATAAATAGACCATGATGTCAAGTAATTGGGTCTTAAAAAGGTTTTCCAAGTGGTTTTGTTTAATATAACATTGGGCCCCCCCATGCCCAAAACTATATAAAATCAACATAGTCACCTTGGCGCCGGACCGCCGTTTTGGCAGTTCAGTGCGCGACATCCTTTTACCCAGACAGAAGGCCTAGAGTCGGCCCATAAACTTGTCACAAAAGCTTCTACTGTAGACAACCCACATAATGGCTGCAGACACAGCACCAGAGGACCAGAGCGCCTTGTGGTTGGTGGGAGCAGTTGGCCAAAAGGCCACCAATGTGTCTTAATAGGAGTTAACTTAGAAAACCCCTTTGAGTCTGCTCCAAATTGGGCTATGTTTTGCTGGCCCTTTTGGGTCTACAATTGTGCCTGGACCTAATGAAGGATTTTCAAGTCCTCAGGGGGACCAAAGCCGTATTGCGAATGATTTATGAATTCCCATACACGGTCAGTAGCTTTTGCATAAAATAATGACCGTTATAGAAAAACAGCTCCTGGAAAAAAAAGTTTTAAAACCCATATTGGCCCTTATGTTTATAGCTATTTACCTATCAATTTACTATGCATTATTAGTCCTCGCTATCAGGGCTCATTCTTATTAGCTGACAAGTAATGAGACAAGAAATGTGGCAGATGTTCTTTTGCAATAAAACAAATTCATTTGCACTCAAGCAAAATAAATAAATGCTGATCTGTAAAATGTATTTAGAATTTGTATAATTATTTCGGAAGAAAAGCTAGCAGAGCCGGCTTTAAACATTTTTTATCATCATACAACAGTGTGTTATTTTAGGTTTCCATAGGCATCCAGGCATATTTGCTGCATTATCAGAATGCAGTTAAATAGAACCTACTAGCTTTACTAACATATCTGTTTTAGTAAATAATTGTATCACCTATGATACAAAAATATTGTAGACCATTTTCTTAGAATTCTATATTCTTGTGTTGCTCTGTTATCCCTCCTGGAAATTAAGGAATATATTGACAGATGGCTGTTATCAGTTGAGGGGGTGTCACTACATTGCTCAATCAGTGCAAGCATAGACACCCCTTTAACATGGGGAATGGTAAAAACCCAGCTGTCAATCTATTCCATAATTTCCAGGAAGAATAACAGAGGAACAGAACAATATATTTATAAGAAAATATTCTCAGCTCTCCTTCAGCTGTTAGTGGATCACAAGGATTTCTCATAGTGTGCAGATAATTGTTTTTAATCTACGAAACTAATGCCTTATATCTTATTATACTGACACATTGCATCAGTAGCGCGTATTGGCAGGAGGGCAATAGATTTAAATCCTTTTTGCCAATATCTGATACATTTGATTGTCATGGCAACAAGAGGGGTAGTTAGAAAAAATGGCATTTGACATAAAAGTGCATATAAAGCAATGGTATGTAAATGAATCCCTCCATGCGGAAAAAATTGCACCCAATGACATTTATTGGGGCGACGCTTGCTGAAAGCTTATAGAGACCAACCAGGGGGTGTTAGCACAGTGAGGCGGTACGTAGGGTGTGTCAATAGGGGCAATAGTGACGTTAAGGCAAGCATTATGGAAGATGGCCATGAACAGCTATCACACCATGAAATGAAGAGTGTTATAATCAGCTCATGCACGCAAGTCCTTCCAAAGCATTAAAGCCGATATTCAGCTCTTTACATAAATCCCTCACTATAATTTGCCGATACGCGCGGATAAGCTGATCAAGATGCTCTTCCTTTTGTGGTGTGACAGCATTGTGTGGTCATCCGGTACGTGGCTTGTATTTCATGTTGCTATTGCCACTGTTAGGACGCGCCACTCACTGACTCGTTGTGCTAACACCCACCGTTTGGCCTTCGTGAATGCTCAGCAAGCATGGATGAATGTTAATGGGTGCCATTTTTTCTGCATGGAGGAATTCCATTTGCTTTGTACATACTTTCATGTTAAACGGCATTTTGTTAAACTGCCTCTCTGCTGCCATCCGTTGCATGGCAATAAAATTTACTGGATATTGTCAGATTGGTTCAAACCCTATTGCCATACGCTAGCATCCATTTCTGACGTCATGTGGCAGTATAATAAAATAGGAGGCATTCGTTTGGGAGCAGCCCTTGTGGAATTAATGTTAGTGTATAACGAGTTAGTTTTCATTGCATCCTTTTCCCAAGAAATATAATTAAGTTCCAAAATACTCTTAAGTTTCTCTGCACTTAGGCTCACAATTCTTCCAGGGAAGATTATCTCCATAATACAGGATGCAGTGATACATGTTATAATTTAATTCTATGGGATTCTTCTGGAATCCATGAGAAGAATTGTCAATGTGCTTCTATAGAATACCAGAGGCAAATAGTGGTATAGTATGAACGCAAAGCGGGGTATGCCATCCATGTTCTGAATCAATGCCCCTGATATGAGGTTTAAAGTCGGCCATACCCGTGAGATATTTATCTGCAAATCATTGAAAGATCCAGTTATATTTAGTGAGATCTACATATCTGATGTCTGTGATGGTCTGACACAAAAGATTTACAGCAGATGCGACTAAAATAAGTTGGATCTGCCAATGATCTGCAGATAATGACCTCAGGTTTATGGCCATGAGATACAGATTAGATAGTTGTCTGCTGAATGCTCATTCAGAAAACAGCTACAGATTTAGCAAATGTTAACTTGACATTTAATGCGTTATGATATCTCAACTACAATGTAGTCTAAAGCATTTGACACCGTGCCGCATAATAGGCTGATATATAAAATGAGGCAGCTCGGACTGGGCGAAAACGTGTAGTTGGGTAAAGAACTGGCTTGGAGATAGAAAGCAGAGGGTGGTAATAAATGGTTTGTACTCTGATTGGGCCACCATTGCTAGTGGGGTACCACAGGGTTCAGTACTAGGCCCCATTCTGTTCAATATATTTATCAACGACCTGATAGAGGGGCTGCACAGTAAAATGTCAATATTTGCAGATGACACAAAATTATACAATATAATCAACAGAGGACAATGTGTGGCTACAAACTGACCTAGATAAGCTGGGGCTTGGGCAGAAAAATGGCAAATGAAGTTCAATTTTGAAACATGTAAGACTATGCACATGGGCAGGAGAAATGGATGTCACCAATATATACTAAATTGGGTACTGCTAGGGAAAAGTGATATGTAAAAAGACCTGAGGGTGCTAGTTGATGTAGACTTAACTGGAGCAATCAATGCCCAATTCCAGTGAGCTGTTGCAGAAGCAAATAAAGTCTTGGGGTGCATTAAAAGAGGTATAGGGGCGAGGGACGAGAACATTATTCTTCCTCTATATAAGGCACTTGTCAGGCCTCACATGGAATACTGCGTACAGTTTGGACACCAGTGCTCAGGGAAGACATTGGAGTGCTTGAGGGGGTTCATAGGACAGCAACTCAATTAATAAATGGAAGGAGGGGACTGGAATACCCAGAGAGGCTATCAAATTTAGGATTATTCACTCTGGAAAAAAAACAGTTAAGGGGAGACCAAAAAGCTATGTATAAATACATTAGGGGACCATACAAGGATCTCTCCCATGATCTGTTTATACCCATCAACACAGAAGGGGGTTCTTTACTGTAAGAGCAGTTAGACTTTGGAACTCTCTGCTTGAGGATGTGGTGAAGGCAAAATCGATAGAGGAGTTTATGAGGGGATGTAATGGATAAAACTTTCAATTATTCCTCTGCTATTTTAAAATGCTGTCATAACGAGTCTGTGATGTAGGGCGGCTTTACACTGGATGACTGTTGGGTGAAAAAGCGACCAACAGGCATCCCAAGAATTATCGCTCTTGTGCTTTCATACAGGAGTGATAATCACTTACTGAATGGAGGCAGAGTGCGCTAGAGATAACTTCCGGCCACCCGCCTCCATTCAGAGTAAGTAGGCAGTGATTCATAGATGCAAGACTGCCTGTTAACAAGGGCTGATAGTCACTTAGTTTGTAGGCCAAGCCAAGCTACTCCAACGAGTGAGCAATGCTTGCCTATTAACCCTTTCCAGGACCTTGTTTACATGAAACAACAGTTGCCCATAATTGCTTTTTTGAGCCATTACACATGCGACTATCGACCCCTGTAAAACCACCTTAACTGTGAGGGGGTTTTCCCAAAGTGGTGACTTGACTTTGTCCATTGCTCCTACAAATGTCAATGGAGGTGAATCAGGCTCAGTGGGGGCCAAGTGGTTGCACCCTATTGATCATGTACTGTATTTATGCCATATCATATTAAGAGTAAAATCTGCTTTCCCATTGGTACAGTAGTTTGTCTTAAATTAATATATTGCAACCATTTCAAGCTGTTTGCATACTTGTATGGGCCGTTTTTACTATGTGCTACACTTGTAAGCCATTCATTTTCCTTCGTTTTCAGGACTATTGGCTGACTCCCATGTGCATCGAAATAGGAGCAGGGTTATTTTAATAAGCAGATCCTAGTGTCTGAGAGCAATGAAGTTAATGCCACAAAGTGACCTAATTATTTGAATGTTTAAAAATACTAAATGCCTTATTTGTAGAGCGACAAATTCAGGCCAAATGCAAAAGGAGCCGAAATCTGCAGAAAACAATTCCGCCTGAACACAATGGATGCTTATTTCATATCACCTCCCTGACATTATAAATATTCCTTCAGAGCCTGTATCATCAGCATTGTTATAATTGAGTAACTATCTAGCGATGTGCAGCACTACCCAAGATGCTTTGTAATTGGCTTTTTAAAAGTCCCAAGGCCCAATCCCTTGCCACAAAGAGGAATGTTTTCTACCAGCTAAAGGAGATAACAGCTCCTCTCACATATCTCTGAGAAACCACAGGTCCATCCGCAGCATTTAAAACTAATAAAGGCTCAGACTTTGTTTTAACAGCAGCGAGGTTAATGCATTGCAAAAATGCATTGTGGTAAATTCAAATAGGACTATTTATGGTGTCATGGTGTTAACCATTTGATGACGGATGACTAACATATAGGGTCGACAGAAACACTTATCCAGGGTCAACAAAGATCTTTCCAGAATTGCATCAGAGAATCTGTGTGGAATATGAGTATTCCAGCGCTAAAATAACCAAAGGGTATCAATTTAAGGTGAATTAGCATAACAAACAAATAATTTCTGACTGTTAAAGGATAAGACAAATGCAGCGCTGGAAACAGAGAAGTGAGCTTTACTATGTTACAGAAAATGTTTAAAAGGACCGCTGTCAGCAACTATACAAAATTGTCCATAGTTGAGCGTGGCAGAATGGACCCCACATAGCAGTTCTGGGGTCAGCGTTTCACAGGTCGCTTGTATTTGCCTCTCCAGTTTGTCAATATAACGAGGTGCTGTTGGGTATCCATTGTAGACGGCTGCCTTAAGGTGACCTGGACTAGGAAAATTAAAGTTAGAATCTGATTGGTTCTTATGCACAGCTCCTTCTCCTTATGGATCCTTTAATTGACTAATTTGTTTTATTTCACTGATGCCATTTATTAATTGTCACCAATAAATAACTGCATTGTTATGCTAATTTGTCTTGCACTGGTTATTTTAGTGCAGGAACAAGCATCCTTCACACAGATACAATGCAGTCTTGCAGATTCATGCTCTAGGCTGGGAGCGCAAGCTTAATGCTTTTTCAAACACGGTCTGCACCTCTCAGGTGCCGAGCTACAGGACGGTGAAAACAGTGAGTTTGTGTTAGACGCGAATCGTGCTCGGATTCATGCTCTAGGCTGGGAGCGCAAGCTTAATGCTCTTTCAAACACGGTCTGCACCTCTCAGGTGCCGAGTTACAGGACAGTGAAAACATCAGAGCCGCAGGAGCTATACCTTTTCTCCTTTCCTCCACCTGCACTATACCTCCCCTAGCTAGAGGGGCAGCGCAGCATTGCCTTGCATCCTGGGTATTGCTGCTAGCCCACATAAGCGCATTGGGACACTTGATCCATTCCCGCAATAGGGATCTTTTATGGACCAAGAGCCTGATTATCCTCTATAGGCTTTTCCTGTCCTTAATTAATAACAGGAGACGATTCCAGAGCTATTGTGCTTGGACCATATGGTCCATCTGGAATAGCCCCTTGACATATATGGGCATGATATATAATGCGCTATAGGAGATAAATCTCTGCCTCCTGACATCTCTCCTGTGGGGAGGTATTGGGACGTTTAACTCCCACCTACCCGCTTTGAGACTAATACACCCCAACCGGTGTCTCGGTGCGACTAGGTATGGTCTCCGATAAATACTTCTAGGGTAAAATTAGACTCTGTGCTAATTCATCTAGCATAGTGACCTATTACATCAAGGTCCTGAGCCAGGGCAGGTAGAGGAATCATAGGAGAATTCTGCTTTAATCAATGACAAAGTTTAACTTTCTAAAGGACTATCAGCAAGGGTCTGAATCACCGTGATAGGACAAATAGGGATAATCACGCATATTTCAGGGCGATAATCGGCCCCGCTCCTGAGGCACCGCCCCAGACAGGGACGGAGAAACGCGTCGAGCAACTACCCCACTTCTAACGTTGAAACACGCAAAAACACCTGAGCGATTACTTACCTTTGAGCAATTACTCCACTTCTAACGTTGAAACACGCAAAAACACCTGAGCGATTACTTACCTTTAATGGTGAAACATATAAAAACATCTGACCAGTTATATAAATCCCTACTGTGTAAAGGTATATTGAAATATCTAAGCGGCGACACGAACAGTCAGCTAGCCTCCAGTCCTGAACCATAAATAGGAATATTTGAGTTACTCTACTACCTAAGACTGGAAATCTGACACTTTTTGACTACTCCACGTAATGTGACGTGCCGCTATGGACTAGTGACCCAGTCCCCTAATATTGTTAATAGGGTCTAACCTGACTGGCTACTGGAGGGGAATTGATACCCTCACACCACCCGGTCACTGGGTTATTGAGCACGATCTATGTTGTTAGTCCACGTTTGTTTTGTTATATGATGTATGTGGCCCTAATTTTAATTAGTTGTTAATAAAAGTTATTAATTTTAATCTATATCTGTGAAGGGTAATTCGAAAAGGTATGTTTGGTGCAAAGCCAACACTGCACATCCCCAAAAGAACACCATACTCACAGTGAAGCATGGTGGAGGCAGCATTATGCCTTGGGGCTGTTTTTCCGCTGCTGGAACTGAGGCTTTAGTCAAGGTGGGGAGAATTTTAAACAATTCTAATTATCAGTCAATTTTGGCACAAAACCTTCAGGCCTCTGCTAAAAAGTTGAAGATGAATTGGAGTTTCACCTTTCAGCATGACAACCCAAAGCACACCTCCAAATCAACCAAAGAATGGCTTTGCTAAAAGAAGTTCAGAGTTTTGAAATGGCCCAGCCAGAGCCCAGACCTGAATCCCATTGAAGATCTGTGGATTGACCTGAAGAGTGCGCTACACATGAGATGCTCTCGCAATCTGACAGATTTTGAGCACTTTTACAAGAAAGAGTGGGTAAAGATTGCCAAGTCAAGATGTGCCATGCTGATAGACATCTACCCAAAAAGACTGAATGCTAAAAAATCCGACAAAGATGATATATATACACAATGCATTATATTTAATATTTGTAGCTTTTCCTAACTCTGAAGGGTTATTTTAATCCCTTTAGGGGTCTTATGCTTCAGTAAATGCAGACCAGCCATTGACTTAAAGTATACTTGTCATGAGACATTAAATATAACGTAAAGAATTAACCTACAGTAACTGGATTTCGGAGGTATCTAAGTCTGGGTTCACACCATGCTGAGGGTGAACCTTTAGTGTATTATATGCAGTGGAAAATCCTCTGACTTATGTGTCTCTTATCCTTTTAACATTTCATTAGCCAGACTTATGTCAAAGACGTTTTCTTCTGACATATGTTTGGCTGCCATGTTTCTTTAATGGGAGTCAATGACAGACATTTGCAACTGTATAGGCATATAATAACATACATCAGGGGTATATGTTCTTATAAAACACAATCCACAAACATGGAGTGAACTTTACTTAGGACACATAGGTGGTGCGCCATGTCTGTTGTGCTCCACCATGTACAAATGTAGCAAATGTCAACTTGACATTTAATGCATCATGATAACTTAATTACGATGAACTACGATGCTGTAAACTGAGTTATCATAATGCACCAGTCATGTTAATGATTGCTACATCTGTAGCATAGTTTAGAGTTTAATTCTCTAGTTAGTTGATTTAGTTTTTAAAGTGAACGGGTTTCAACAATACAGAGGAAAACCTTTATAGAATATTGTAACAAGGATATGCAAAAAAGCAAGCAGTTTCTGTCACATTTTATGAAGCTTGTTAGAAAACTTTCTACGGTAAAATATACATTTTTATATACTTGAGAAATATTGAAGTCACTTTTCAGTTATAAGTAGAGATGAGCGAACGTGTTCTTCCGAGCTGGATATTCGTGCGAATATTAGGGTGTTCGGGATGTTCGTTATTCGTAACGAACACCATGCGGTGTTCTGGTTATTTTCACTTCCTTCCCTGAGACGTTAGCGCGCTTTTCTGGCCAATTGAAAGACAGGGAAGGCATTACAACTTCCCCCTGTGACGTTCAAGCCCTATACCACCCCCCTGCTGTGAGTGGCTGGGAAGATCAGGTGTCACCCGAACATAAAAGTCGGCCCCTCCCGCGGCTCGCCTCAGATGCCGTGTGAGTTAGATGAGGGACAGTGCTGTTTGTACCGGAGCTGCTGTAGGGAAAGAATTGGTAGTTAGTGTAGGCTTCAAGACCCCCCAAAGGTCCTTATTAGGGCCACTGATAGCTGTGTGTTGGCTGCTGTTAGCAGTGGCAATTTTTTTTTCCTCAAAATCGCCTCTGCAGACCGTTGCACCTGGCATTAGGGACAGAAGTGCTGCATAGGCAGGGAGAGTGTTAGGAGTGAGTGTAGCCTTCAAGAACCTCAACGGTCCTTTCTAGGGCCATATTTATCCGTGTGCAGTACTGTCCAGGCTGCTGTTAGCTGTGCTGCATTTTTTTTTGCTTCTCAAAATCGCTTCTGCAGAGCATTGCACCCTCCATTGATACTGCAGGGAAAGAATTGTATAGGCAGGGCCACAACACAGTTATTATTCATAGAATATACGCAGTGCTGCCTTTTGCTTGTAAAACAAGTGAAAATAATTCTATTTGTCCTGCCTCTGTCCGTCCTAAGGGCGGTGGACACGTGTCGGCTGCGTGTGACACCTTTAAAAATCATACGCACCCAGCTACGTTTTACTCCTGGCTTCGCCATTTGCTTTCCTTAATTGGGAAAAAAAATACCTGCTCTGCCACAGTTAATAACTCTGCTACCCTCACGTTCTGTGACACATTAGCAGGGACACAGCACAGTTATTAAACTTCTCATGTTCATAGAATATACGCAGTGCTGCCTTTTGGTGCCAAAAAACGGAAAATAATTCTATTTGTCCGGCCTCTGTCCGTCCTAAGGGCGGTGGACACGTGTCGGCTGCGTGTGACACCTTTAAAAATCATACGCACCCAGCTACGTTTTACTCCTGGCTTCGCCATTTGCTTTCCTTAATTGGGAAAAAAAATACCTGCTCTGCCACAGTTAATAACTCTGCTACCCTCACGTTCTGTGACACATTAGCAGGGACACAGCACAGTTATTAAACTTCTCATGTTCATAGAATATACGCAGTGCTGCCTTTTGGTGCCAAAAAACGGAAAATAATTCTATTTGTCCGGCCTCTGTCCGTCCTAAGGGCGGTGGACACGTGTCGGCTGCGTGTGACACCTTTAAAAATCATACGCACCCAGCTACGTTTTACTCCTGGCTTCGCCATTTGCTTTCCTTAATTGGGAAATAAAATACCTGCTCTGCCACAGTTAATAACTCTGCTACCCTCACATTCTGTGACACATTAGCAGGGACACAGCACAGTTATTAAACTTCTCATGTTCATAGAATATACGCAGTGCTGCCTTTTGGTGCCAAAAAACGGAAAATAATTCTATTTGTCCGGCCTCTGTCCGTCCTAAGGGCGGTGGACACGTGTCGGCTGCGTGTGACACCTTTAAAAATCATACGCACCCAGCTACGTTTTACTCCTGGCTTCGCCATTTGCTTTCCTTAATTGGGAAATAAAATACCTGCTCTGCCACAGTTAATAACTCTGCTACCCTCACATTCTGTGACACATTAGCAGGGACACAGCACAGTTATTAAACTTCTCATGTTCATAGAATATACGCAGTGCTGCCTTTTGGTGCCAAAAAACGGAAAATAATTCTATTTGTCCGGCCTCTGTCCGTCCTAAGGGCGGTGGACACGTGTCGGCTGCGTGTGACACCTTTAAAAATCATACGCACCCAGCTACGTTTTACTCCTGGCTTCGCCATTTGCTTTCCTTAATTGGGAAAAAAAATACCTGCTCTGCCACAGTTAATAACTCTGCTACCCTCACGTTCTGTGACACATTAGCAGGGACACAGCACAGTTATTAAACTTCTCATGTTCATAGAATATACGCAGTGCTGCCTTTTGGTGCCAAAAAACGGAAAATAATTCTATTTGTCCGGCCTCTGTCCGTCCTAAGGGCGGTGGACACGTGTCGGCTGCGTGTGACACCTTTAAAAATCATACGCACCCAGCTACGTTTTACTCCTGGCTTCGCCATTTGCTTTCCTTAATTGGGAAAAAAAATACCTGCTCTGCCACAGTTAATAACTCTGCTACCCTCACGTTCTGTGACACATTAGCAGGGACACAGCACAGTTATTAAACTTCTCATGTTCATAGAATATACGCAGTGCTGCCTTTTGATGCCAAAAAACGGAAAATAATTCTATTTGTCCGGCCTCTGTCCGTCCTAAGGGCGGTGGACACGTGTCGGCTGCGTGTGACACCTTTAAAAATCATACGCACCCAGCTACGTTTTACTCCTGGCTTCGCCATTTGCTTTCCTTAATTGGGAAATAAAATACCTGCTCTGCCACAGTTAATAACTCTGCTACCCTCACGTTCTGTGACACATTAGCAGGAAAACAGCACAGTTATTAAACTTAGATTATTCATTCACTAGAGGCAGTGGGGCCTTTCGTTTTCAAAAAAGGTAAAAAATTATATTTGGCCTGCAGTCTTGCGCCAATTTATTTCCTGCCTGTGAAATCAAATCACTGGTAATACAGCATGCTGAGGGGTAGGGGTAGGCCTAGAGGACGTGGACGCGGCCGAGGACGCGGAGGGCCAAGTCAGGGTGTGGGCACAGGCCAAGCTCCTGATCCAGGTGTGTCGCAGCCGACTGCTGCGCGATTAGGAGAGAGGCACGTTTCTGGCGTCCCCACATTCATCGCCCAATTAATGGGTCCACGCGGGAGACGGTTATTAGAAAATGAGCAGTGTGAGCAGGTCCTGTCCTGGATGGCAGAAAGTGCTTCGAGCAACCTATCGTCTACCCGCAGTTCTGCGCCGTCCACTGCTGCCAATCCGAATCCTCTGTCTGCTGCTCCTCCTTCCTCCCAGCCTCCTCACTCCACTACAATAACACCTGCTCAGGAGCGGGAGCACTCCCAGGAACTGTTCTCGGGCCCCTGCTTAGATTGGGCAGCAGCGGTTCCTCTCCCACCAGAGGAGTTTATCGTCACTGATGCCCAACCATTCGAAAGTTCCCGGGGTCCGGGGGAAGAGGCTGGGGACTTCCGCCAACTGTCTCAACAACTTTCTGTGGGTGAGGAGGACGATGACGATCAGACACAGTTGTCTTGCAGTGAGGTAGTAGTAAGGGCAGTAAGTCCGAGGGAGCAGCGCACAGAGGATTCGGAGGAAGAGCAGCAGGACGATGAGGTGACTGACCCCACCTGGTGTGCAACGCTTACTCAGGAGGACAGGTCTTCAGAGGGGGAGTCAAGGGCATCAGCAGGGCAGGTTGCAAGAGGCAGTGCGGTGGCCAGGGGTAGAGGCAGGGCCAGACCGAATAATCCACCAACTGTTTCCCAAAGGGCCCCCTCGCGCCATGCCACCCTGCAGAGGCCGAGGTGCTCTAAGGTCTGGCAGTTTTTCACAGAGACGCCTGACGACCGACGAACAGTGGTGTGCAACCTTTGTCGCGCAAAGCTCAGCCGGGGAGCCAACACCAACAGCCTCACCACCACCACCATGCGCAGACATATGATGGCCAAGCACCACGCAAGGTGGGACGAAGGCCGTTCAGCGCCTCCGGTTTGCACCCCTGCCTCTCCCCCTGTGCCCCAACCTGCCACTGAGATGCAACCCCCCTCTCAGGACACAGGCACTACCGTCTCCTGGCCTGCACCCACACCCTCACCTCCGCTGTCCTCGGCCCCATCCAGCAGTGTAGTTCAGCGCACCGTCCAGCCGTCGCTTGCGCAACTGTTGGAGCGCAAGCACAAGTACGCCGCCACGCACCCGCACGCTCAAACGTTAACCGTCCGCATAGCAAAATTCATCAGCCTTGAGATGCTGCCGTATAGGGTTGTGGAAACGGAGTCCTTCAAAAGTATCATGGAGGCGGCGGCCCCGCGCTACTCAGTTCCCAGTCGCCACTACTTTTCCCGATGTGCCGTCCCAGCCCTGCACGACCACGTCTCCCGCAACATTGTACGCGCCCTCACCAACGCGGTTACTGCCACGGTCCACTTAACTACGGACACGTGGACAAGCACAGGCGGGCAGGGCCACTACATCTCCCTGACGGCACATTGGGTGAATTTAGTGGAGGCTGGGACAGAGTCAGAGCCTGGGACCGCTCACGTCCTACCCACCCCCAGAATTGCGGGCCCC
The DNA here is from genome assembly GCF_035609145.1 of Eleutherodactylus coqui. Taxonomy (NCBI): domain Eukaryota; kingdom Metazoa; phylum Chordata; class Amphibia; order Anura; family Eleutherodactylidae; genus Eleutherodactylus; species Eleutherodactylus coqui. Next base: position 249,238,623 of record NC_089838.1, on the reverse strand, counting down.
AGCTCGGTGGTGGTATCTGCGGAGGTGTATGCTTCCTCCACTAAAGCACCCTCCTCCTCTGTCTCGCAATCAAGATGTGTTAGCAGCAGCATGTCGCCAGCAGTCGGTGTCGCGCGGTGTGGCAGCACAGCGGTGGGCAAGCGTCAGCAGGCCGTGCTGAAACTACTCAGCTTAGGCGATAAGAGGCACACGGCCCACGAACTGCTGCAGGGTCTGACACAGCAGACCGACCGCTGGCTTGCGCCGCTGAGCCTCCAACCGGGCATGGTCGTGTGTGACAACGGCCGTAACCTGGTGGCGGCTCTGCAGCTCGGCAGCCTCACGCACGTGCCATGCCTGGCCCACGTCTTTAATTTGGTGGTTCAGCGGTTTCTGAAAAGCTACCCACGCTTGTCAGACCTGCTCGTAAAGGCGCGCCGGCTCTGCGCACATTTCCGCAAGTCCCACACGGACGCTGCCACCCTGCGCACCCTGCAACATCACTTTAAGCTGCCAGTGCACCGACTGCTGTGCGACGTGCCCACATGGTGGAACTCTACGCTCCACATGTTGGCCAGGCTCTATGAACAACGTAGAGCTATAGTCGAATACCAACTCCAACATGGGCGGCGCAGTGGGAGTCAGCCTCCTCAATTCCTTTCAGAAGAGTGGGCCTGGTTGGCAGACATCTGCCATGTCCTTGGTAATTTTGAGGAGTCTACCCAGGTGGTGAGCGGCGATGCTACAATCATTAGCGTCACCATTCCTCTGCTATGCATCTTGAGAAATTCCCTGCAAACCATAAAGGCAGCTGCTTTGCGCTCGGAAACGGGGGCGGGGGAAGACAGTATGCCGCTGGATAGTTAGGGCACCCTCCTGTCTATTTCTCAGCGCGTACAGGAGGAGGAGGAGGAGCATGAGGAGGATGAGGAGGAGGGGGAAGAGACAGCTTGGCCCGCTGCTGACGGTACACCGGCTGATTGCCTGTCATCCTTTCAGCGTGTATGGCCTGAGGAGGAGGAGGAGGAGGAGGAGGATCCTGAAAGTGATCTTCCTAGTGAAGACAGCCATGTGTTGCGTACAGGTACCCTGGCACACATGGCTGACTTCATGTTAGGATGCCTTTCTCGTGACCCTCGCGTTGCACGCATTCTGGCCACGACGGATTACTGGGTGTACACACTGCTCGATCCACGGTATAAGGAGAACCTGCCCACTCTGATTCCCGAAGAGGAAAGGGGTTCGAGAGTGTTGCTATACCACAGGACCCTTGCGGACAAGCTGATGGTAAAATTCCCAGCCGACAGCGCTAGTGGCAGAAGGCGCAGTACCGAGGGCAAGGTAGCAGGGGATGTGCGTAGATCGAGCAGCATGTACATCCCAGGCAGTGCAACAGTCTTTAAGGGCCTGGCCAGCTTTATGGCTCCCCACCAAGACTGTGTCACCGCTCCCCAGTCACGGCTGAGTCGGCGGGAGCACTGTAAAAGGATGGTGAGGGAGTACGTAGCGGATCGCACGACCATCCTTGGTGACGCCTCTGCCCCCTACAACTACTGGGTGTCGAAGCTGGACACGTGGCCTGAACTCGCGCTGTATGCCCTGGAGGTGCTTGCTTGTCCTGCGGCTAGCGTCTTGTCGGAGAGGGTGTTTAGTGCGGCTGGGGGAATCATCACAGATAAGCGTAGCCGCTTGTCAACCGACAGTGCCGACAGGCTAACACTCATCAAGATGAACAAAGGCTGGATTTCCCCAGACTTCTGTTCTCCACCAGCGGACAGCAGCGATACGTAAGCAATACGTAGGCTGCACCCGCGGATGGAAGCTACGTTCTCTCTCACCATCCAAAACGGGGACATTTCTGCTTCATCAATCTGTGTCTAATATTCCTCCTCCTCCTCCTCCTGCTCCTCCTCCTGAAACCTCACGTAATCACGCTGAACGGGCAATTTTTCTTAGGGCCACAAGGCTCACTCAAATAATTTTTCAGAACAATTTTTATAAGTTTCAATGCGCTTAAAAGCATTGGAACTTTAACTTGAACCAATTTTTCGTTACACTGGGCTGCCTCCAGGCCTAGTTACCACTTAAGCCACATTAACCAAAGCGATTAATGGGTTTCACCTGCCCTCTTGGCTGGCCATGGCCAATTTTTGGGATGTACATTAGTACTGTTGATACAGCAATTTTTGTGGGCCCTCGCCTACAGTGTAATCAAATTAATTTTTAGCCCACCTGCATTACAGCTGACGTTACCTCAGCTGTGTTGGGCAATGCAATGGGATATTTTTATGTACCGCCGGTGGGTTCCAGGGAGCCACCCATGCTGTAGGTGCACACTGAGTTTTTAATACATCTGTACACTTCTAAAGAACCCGTCTGACTGGGGCATGCAGTGTGGGCCGAAGCCCACCTGTATTACGCACGACATTACTACCTCAGCTGTGTTGGGCAATGCAATGGGATATTTCTATGTACCGCCGGTGGCTTCCTGGCACCCACCCAGGCAGTGGGTCCACAGGGAGTTTAACCTACATGTGTCCACTTGTAAAGAACCCCAGTCTGACTGGGGCATGCAGTGTGGGCCGAAGCCCACCTGCATTAAGCACGACATTACTACCTCAGCTGTGTTGGGCAATGCAATGGGATATTTTTATGTACCGCCGGTGGGTTCCAGGGAGCCACCCATGCTGTAGGTGCACACGGAGTTTTTAATACATCTGTACACTTCTAAAGAACCCCAGTCTGACTGGGGCATGCAGTGTGGGCCGAAACCCACCTGCATTAACCCTTTCCAGTCCACTGTGTGACCTGTGAAGACATTAGGGTTTAAGGCTGTACAGCTCCGTTGTTGGTAGACGTCCGTCGGGGTTCTCTTACTGTATATTGCCAGCCTCTCTGCTGTCAGAGCCTATCCTACGTGTCAGCTCATGCAGTACTGGCTTTAGCCAGCATATAGCGCCGTTGTATAACGGCAGAAAAAGAGTAAGCCCCCTAGGAAAACCATATACAAATTGGATTGGAAAGGGTTAAGCACAACATTACTACCTCAGCTGTGTTGGGCAATGCAATGGGATATTTCTATGTACCGCCGGTGGCTTCCTGGCACCCACCCATGCTGTAGGTGCACACGGAGTTTTTACTACATCTGTACACTTATAAAGAACTCCAGTCAGACTGGGGCATGCAGTGTGGGCCGAAGCCCACCTGCATTAAGCACGACATTACTACCTCAGCTGTGTTGGGCAATGCAATGGGATATTTCTGTGTACCGCCGGTGGGTTCCAGGGAGCCACCCATGCTGTGGGTCGACAGGGACTTCACAATAGGGAGTTGTACCTGCCTGTGTCTATGAATTAAAAAGTCCGGTCTGACTGGGGCATGCAGACACCTTGACAGAATGAATAGTGTGTGGCACATAGGTTCCCCATTGCTATGCCCACGTGTGCAGCTCCTGATGGCGGTGGCACAGGATTCTATTTCTCATTGCTTCTGTACAGCATTGTGGGCTATCGCTCCGCCACTTTTAAAGAGGGTCGCTGCCTAGCCGTGCCAACCTCTGCAGTGTGTGCCTGCGGTCCCTCGTCATGGCAGACGCAATTCTAAATAGACATGAGCATGGTGTGGCATGAGGGCAGCTGAAGGCTGCCCAGGGACACTTTGGTGTGCGCTGTGGGGGGGAGGGGGGCGGTTGGGCAGCATGTAACCCAGGAGAAGTGTCAGTGGAGTGTCATGCAGGCAGTGATTGTGCTTTGTTGGAGGTAGTGTGGTGCTTAGCAAAGGTATGCCATGCTAATGAGGGCTTTTCAGAAGTAAAAGTTGTTGGGAGAGGGGGGGGGGCCCACTCTTGCCGGTATTGTGGCTTAATAGTGGGACCTGTGAACTTGAGATGCAGCCCAACATGTAGCCCCTCGCCTGCCCTATCCGTTGCTGTGTCATTCCCATCACTTTGTTGAATTGCCCAGATTTTCACACATGAAAACTTTAGCGAGCATCGGCGAAATACAAAAATGTTCTGGTCGCCCATTGACTTCAATGGGGTTCGTTGTTCGAAACGAACCCTCGAGCATCGCGGGAAGTTCGTTCCGAATAACGAACACCCGAACATTTTGGTGTTCGCTCATCTCTAGTTATAAGTCATGGTAGGGTTGAATAGCTATATCTTCTCCGATAGGATCCTGCCAAAAGCCTCCATCTGAAATACTGTAGGTATCTCCATAAGGTACTTCAGCCTCCTTTGCCGTATATGCTGGGAATCCAGCTTTGTAATAGAAGAGTTGCTTGCTAAAAACCAAAAAGGTTTTTCATCATCTTTAGGGCGCCCACCCACTGGCGTTTGCGTTTTCCGCGGCGTTTTCGCGGCTTTTCCGTTAATTTCCATTGACATTCATGGGTGCACTAGGAGAAAAATAAGGACACATATGCAACTGACAGTTCCTATGTTAAAAACGCAAACGCAAACGCAAAAAAAACGCCAGTGGACAGGAACACATGTTATCTCTATGCCTGTGCAGGAAAAACGCAAAACGCAAAACGCAGGTAAAAAAACGCCAGTGGGTGGGCGCCCTGAGGTTGGTTTCAGACAAGCATACTTTAACTTCAGATTCGGTCCTTGTTTTGCAGACAGTAATATGAAGCTAATATACTTCTATTTATCTGTTTACATGGGCCATGTTTTTCACAGCCATGTTTCAAAAAGCTAGCATAATTTATTTTGTCCATTTTTGTTTATTTATGCACTCATATTTATTGATCTGTATTAGCCGTATAGAAAATAAAACCAATGACAGTAAATACTGATTAACCCCTTAATGCTACAGGACGTACAGTTACATCCTGCATCTTCGGGGTATGTATGGAGTAAGATTGTGGGGCGATCTTGCTCCATACACCGCGGCTGCTGGCTGTTTCTTACAGTGTTACAGTGTTGTTGGATGTAGTTATAAAGAAAATAAAGGAACTGGGGCACTGGTGCTACCTGTTGGTCGATATCAACTGGAAGGAAGTAAAACCAAAGAAGTCAATTAAAATTAACTTTATTTCAAACAAGCAGGTTTAAAAGAACACTCATTTTAACTGACTTCTTCAGGTTCTACAGTCCTTCAAGCCAATACCTACCAAGTGGTAACAACAGTGCCTCAGTTTCTTTTTTATTCACCCTTCATAACTTTTTATGAATTTAGACAAGATAGATAGATAGATAGATAGATAGATAGATAGATAGATAGATAGATAGATAGGTAGGTAGATAGATAGATAGATAGATATGAGATAGATAGATAGATAGATAGATAGATATGAGATAGATAGATAGATAGATAGATAGAAAGATAGATAGATGAGATAGATAGATAGATAGATATGAGATACATAGATAGATAGATAGATAGATAGATAGATAGATAGATAGATAGATATGAGATACATAGATAGATAGATAGATAGATAGATAGATAGATATGAGATAGATAGATAGATAGATAGAAATGAGATAGATGGATAGATAAATAGATAGATATTAGATAGATAGATAGATAGATAGATAGATAGATAGATAGATAGATAGATATGAGATAGATAGATAGATAGATAGATAGATATGAGATAGATAGATAGATATGAGATAGATAGATAGATATGAGATAGATAGATAGATATGAGATAGATAGATATGAAATAGATAGAAAAATATGAGATAGAAAGATATGAAATAGATAGATAGATGGATATTAGATAGATAGATAGATAGATAGATAGATAGATAGATAGGGGATAGATCGATAGATATGTGATAAATAGATAGATAGATAGATAGATATGAGATAGATAGATATGAGATAGATAGATAGGTGATAGATAGATAGATAGATAGATAGATAGATAGATAGATAGATAGATAGATAGATAGATAGATATGGGATAGATAGATGGATAGATAGATAGATATGGGATAGATAGATAGATATGGGATAGATAGATAGATAGATAGATAGATAGATAGATAGATAGATAGATAGATAGATAGATAAATATGAGAGATAGATAAATTTAAGATAAAATATTCAGCCTAACTTCTGTTGATTCCACCTATTTTAGTCCCATGAGTGATGTCTTGCTTGTTTGTACATAAAACATATTTCTTCTGGTACTTTAGAATATTATAGGTATTAGCTGCATGTAATAAATTATCCATTTAAGCATCATTAGGTGCGGTACTGTGCTGTCATACATTTTATCACTTTTAGCCACATCCTGCTTGTTACTGCTTTTAAGAATGTGATGAGCTAACAGCGACATTTACAAAACCGACTTGGGAGCAGGTTTGCAATTCGGATTACAGGGGACTCTCTTCTTTCTCCAGAACAGAACTATGAATAACAAATGACCCTTAGAATATAGAACATTTTGTTTTCAGTCTGTACCATGCATTTTTAAAGCCTTGGTACAATGTATGCATGCCGCACCTGGAAGCAGACGGTATTTTAGCTTTTCATGTCACTGATGAATCTCCATAATGGTCTGTCAGACTGAGAGACAGCCATCATTATGTGAACCTAACCATTGGTACATTTTACAGTAGAGCAAACAGATGACCTTGGATCATACATATAACTACATATGATGCATTGATCAGCCAATTACAGCTAATTGTTCTGTAAGCTGCGCGTTGGAAAGATAAAAGTTGTTACAAGCGTCTATGAAGTCTATGGTTACTATTGTGCATTTACATATATGTGAGAAAAAATAGACATTGATTTCTCTATAATGTAGATATATATAAGAGATGTTTAAAAATGGAGCTTATTCAAATCCAATAAAACATACAGTATTTGTACATTACTATATGGACATTAGAAATTATAACAATTGCAGGTAGCAAAATTCTGATAATTCAGTATGTTTGGTTTACGACTACGAAGTTCTGAGGCTGCATAGTGTAAACCCAGAGGCGGTAATTTTAAGGTATCCATAGACATTCAATAGCTGTCAGCTGAATGCTCATACGAACAAAAAACATTTCTCTCGACTCCTCCACACACAAGAACACCTGTTTTAGATGAGTATTCATATGTTTCCATGGGGAGAGTGAAGAAAACTCCAGTCAGATATCTCGAGCAGTGCATTATCGCCAAGAAGAACAAAAGGATTGAGTTTTGAAATTCAACGTGACTGATCCTTCTTTACTTTAATATCATCTTTCTGGTAAAAGCTGGGAGGCCAACTGCAACTGTGTATATGAAAGAGTCAAACTTTTGTCCAGGGAGGGGAAGGTAAGGTGAGCAGGGAGGTAAAGAGCAGAGACTCATCCTGTGTGCTGGGGGCAGGAACAGGGCAATTACATAACAGTGAAGGCAGGCTGAACTGAGCATGCTCGACTAGAGTGGAGAATTACTGGAAGTTGCATCCAAGATCAACCAAGAGTAAACACTTTTCGTTGTTAACATAGGTACAGTGCTTTTTCCATGTGGGATTGGAGGACCATATTGACTTGGGGGTGCATATATTGCTACATATATACTCCTTGTAAAAAAAAACAAAAAACTGAATCAAGCCCCAAGGAGGAGTTGTTGTTCTGCTGCAAAAGTTGGCATGCAGTTATATCTTATGCATACATGCAAAACATTAGAGTTGTGGTGTGATTAGATGAATGGTTCTGCCACCTGAGGCACTAAAAGTGTTTATACCCTTGGCCTATAAAAAGGCTGTCAGAGGCGACTTGTGTTTAGTACACCTCTTTTTCTACTTGTGTAGAGCTTGTTGACCACTAGACATGCCTTTACAATGCAAGCAAAGAGATTTCACCCAATTAACAGAGTTTTAGAGGGGGTTCATTATTGGAATGCAAGAAGCTGGATGGTCATATCGATGCTTTGCTCATCACCTGTGCTATTCTGACCAGACTGTTAGGAGGTGTTGGGACCAGTAGATGCATGAGGCGACCAGACTCAGGATGACCTTGACAGAACACCAGTAGAGAGGATTATCTGATTGTCCGACAAGCATGAGCAACTGTGTTTCATTGTCCACCATCCAGAGAGGGTTGGCATCATCGTTGCAGGCCCCTGTGTCTGTCAGAACCATTTGGCTGAAGGACATTTTGTTTTACAGTGCCTATTATCTGTACTGCCTTTGACATCCACCACTGCTTCATTTGCAGTGGTGTTGGGAATTCCGAAACTGGACTGCTATTTAGGGGAACCAGGTTGTCTTTACTAATGAATCCAGGTTTCATTTGGGCACTGACAGTGGTCATATATATTTCTGGAGAGCGACTCATTCCTGCCTTTGCAGTGGAGTGGCACACTGCCCCCACGGCTGGTGTGATGGCCTGGGGGGGGGCATCACCTTCAACATTTGGTCACCCCTAGTAGTGTTACGAGGGACAATGACAGTTCAGCAATATGTTTATGACGTCCTGTAGCCCCATCTGTTGCTTCTCGGGACAGGATGTCCAAGAGGCATTTTCGGAAAGAATAATTGGCAGCCACACACAACAAGGGTGTCACAGAAATGCCACCACACATTGCCAAACTTCTTTGGCCTGCTCGGTTGCCTGATTTATCACCAATAGAACATGTATGGGACCATCTGGTAAGCCAACCTTCACAGCCTATATGTTTACATGATCTAGAGGCTCAGTTACAGCAAATGTAGACTGATATGCCGCAGTATACCATGCAGAACCTGTTTGCCACCATGCCCACCCATATTACATCTTGCTCCTAACAGGGTACTAAAGCCTTCCTTCAAGTTTCTAAGACTTTCCCATGCAGCTAAATGGGGCTTGTAGAAATCCATATACATGCTGCATAAATAAACCAATTCAGATGAATGAAATAGATTTTTGAGCAGCAGAGCATGACCCTGCCACTTGTGACATAAACAACTGCGTTTAAGCAATGCAAAACTATTCCTATGCTGTTCACATATAAGGTCCTATGGTGTTGGAGCATTTACACTCAGGTTTGCTATTATGGAAGAGCTCTATATCTTTTTTTCCTATTTTACTGTTGACTTTTGCACTGAGCAAAACTGTTACAATCATAAAACCCTACATATCATTATTCCTCACAAAGGTAAGAACAGAATTCCAGCTGTTCACTCTGTCTTACAAGCATATAAAGCCCACAACATTGTGATTCTGTCCTTGATCTCCGTCGCTGTGAAAACCCATTTAGCAAAACATTGAGTTAGGGCAGAGATGGATTTGACCTCCTCCTATGTATGTATTTCATGCAATGGCTTCTAGAGTATATATCCTTAAAGGATCCTTTGTGCAGAGCGTATGACGGAAAACATGTCAATAATGCGGAGAACGAAGCAGTAAACATATCACTTAACAAAGCACAACTCTGAAATTGATATACAAATCCTTAAATACCAGGCAGTAAGTTAACACTGAATTAATCCTAAAATAATCATTTTTATGATTACTTATGTACATTTTATTTTATTCTCTGTTAGGCATGGTAGCTCATACTAACTTATGGATTAAAATGATGGAAAGATGATCTAGAAATGATTTTATATTGGCTTTCTCTGTAACATTACTAGGCTTCGCTTTTAGAGTTGTAGGATATACTCTTTTTACAAATGGAATTGTAACACCCAATTGTCAATTTATTAAATTTCAGGATGCCAAGGCGTAACTCAAACCTCCTGGGCCCCATAGCAAAACCTGTAACAGGGCCCCAACTATAATGCTTTATTCATAATACTGGGCTCCCTATATGGAGAAAAGATGCCTTACGGGCCCCCTAAGGCTTGTGGGCCTGGGTGCAACCGCATCCCCTATAGTTACGCCCCTGTCAGGAGGAATAAAGAAGGAACAGCACAAGATGAAATTGTAAGAAATAGTGCACCATAATAGTTAATATATGGGGAAATCAATTATCTGCTAAAATGGTTGTCAGACAAGGTAACAGGTCCTCTTTACCCCTTCCTGCCCTGAAGACGTAGTTTTATGTCATGGGAGGGAAGGGGTTCCTGCAAAATGCTGTACATGTATGACATATGAATGGCATAGGCTCAGGAGCTGAGCCTGCACCATTTGCAGTAGGTGCCAGCTGTAAATGATAGTCACGGTTCCACTGCAGTGGAGGACATCAGGGAGCACAGCGATCCCCATTGTCAACCGCTTATATGCTGCGATCAATGTTGACCGCAGCATTTTAAAGTTAACAGAGGAAGGTAGCTCCCTCTATGATGTCAATGGCCCTCTGCCATCCAATCATGGAGGGTTAATGGACTGCCATGGCAAACAGATGCCAGTCAATGGCCTCTAGGCCTGCCATGCCTTTTGATATGAATGAACAGAGATGAATCACTGCAGTCTATGAGCCAGTCAAATTGGTTTATGGATGTTCTTGTATTTTTACTGTTCAATTTTTGGTGGTCTTTTCATTCCTATAAAGAATTTTATGCCAAAAAATTGAAAAAAGTGCCAAACCCAAACCAAGCCACAATTTGCAAAAAAGCAGCGAAAGTAAGAAAAAAAGTGACTACGAAACACAATGGTGTAGTGTTTCATATTTTACTCTTCATGTTCAGCAAATTACTGGGCACGATTTTGGACAAAAAAACACCACTGTGTCAAAATGCAAAAAAGGGATGTCTTTGAAAAAAAAAAGTAAAAAAATGTGTAAAACCAACCTTAAATATATCTGTCTGCAGTTCTTTTTAGTTTTACCAGTCTGAACCCTGCATCACCGTAATAGATATTTCTTCCTAGAGTTTTCTTTTTTCAAGTTTTTGTTTTTCTATTGCTTTGTGACCTTTTCTTAACACATTTATGGTTTGGGATGTAATAAAAAGTGTAACATAAAAACATATAAAATAATAAGATACATTGGAAAATCTTTTTATATGTTCAGCGTAAATTGAATTGTGCATGGATTGCTTCTTTAATAAACATACATCGAATGATAACATGACTCTCCTCGTGGGTCCTGAGGATAGAGTAATGCATCCTTGCTTTAGTGCTGTTTTCAGCAAGCACCGGCAATGACGGCTGAGAAGTATATGAAAATTCCACACACTATAAGCAATTTTCATTTTCATTATTGCTCAAGAAACCAAACTTTTTTTTCCTCATGTGAATACTGTTGATTTATTTCCCTTCTCTCCTCACATTCTTTAATTTTACAGTTCTTGGGTATAACTGTAACAAAATAGCAAATCTTGTCATAGCAAATAGATTTCTCTACCAACTATTTCTTTCCCTTTCCACAATTTGCTGTCAAAAGATATTATCTTTCAAAAGTGATCTTTATAATCAATAGCAACAACACTTATCTGTGTGATGTGTCGACTTTGTAGGGAGCATAATGTGCATACAGAGTGACTTGAAGATCTCATGAACACAGTTCCACCTACTTAATTTCGTATGGTGCTAAGATTATTCTCATTTTTTATTAGAGTAAGTATGGTAGCTTCAGGCACAAGGTAAGAAATAAAAACCAGACTGTGGAAGAGATATCCAAAGATAATCAAAGGATTAAAAATGGAAGAATAATATTAAATATAGATTCAAACTATTGCCAGCATGCCAATAACATCAGAACAAGAGATTTACCAAAATGCCCTCACATTTAAAGGGGCTGCCTCATTACAGACAACTCATCTAATATCAAAGCAACCGCTTTGATCAGATGATTGAAACAGGTCCAGATCACTATATGCCCAGCAAATAGCTAGTCTTGCCAGGGGAAGATGTGGCCAACTGTCATGGAATTAAGTTTTTGATGCCAACCATTCATATAAATGGCTATCTGTGGATTGCCTGAATTTGCCAGAATGAGGGTCACTGCCCGTTGTGTGTTCTGTGATCATGTGCAAATAGTTATCTCAATGTGTCAAGGACAAATATCATAAATCAATGGACTTGAGCGTCCCAAAAAGTAATTAAATAGTTAAAGGAAATGTATCACCTATATTTTTTTTACTAATTACTAATCTGTTTTCTTTATTAATTTTCTAATTTTCAGGACAACAAAGAACATGATGGCTAGAAACAATCAGGGCTGCCACTGACATGTCAATCGCAGGACTGAAAGAAGTGGTGAAAGACAGAAATACATGTAGAACGTTGATCCATAAAGTGACCGAAGGTCGCATGTGACAGAATGGATAACCATCATCATCAATCAGGTTTTTTTTAATGGTAGGTTCTTTTTTATTCTGTTTTCTGTATATGACTATGCGGATTGTCATCTTTCTGGACTGCAGTTAACAGCATTTAGACATAAACCTCATGGGCCATTGACACAATAGATAGCAGGATAGCCATTGACTTCAATGAGAGAGTGTTCAATTTTATTTTAAAAAATTACAACCTAGAGTAGAGAGCTTGGTGACTATATTGCAGTAAATTGTCTGAAATTTATCACTAAACTTACTTGTGACCCGCAACTTTGTCCATGTGGAATTAGTTTTTTTTCTAAGCTGTGTTTTGTGTATATTGAAACATAAAAAGTTTAAATAGTGAAAGGAATGTAACTGCAATCTGCTGTCAGCACAGTTTTGTACACTACATTTTTAGTCTTGTCATCTTTGGCTAGGATATAAAGATTTTGTGGGCTGTATGCACGCGAGCACGCCACATGCGAAAAACATGTTTTTTCTAAATGTACACCTGCTACCTTAAGTGTTTGCCCTTGAGCCTTATTGATTGTCATCGCAAATGCTGTGGTCATCAGAATCTTGGGTTCTAGTAATTTTCACAGCTCGAGCTCTGCTAGAGCTACGCGCTAAATCTGACTTGCGCGGCATATTAAAAGATCAAACAATGAATAGGAAATACAATTATCAAAAGTAAACCATTTCTTACACAGCTGAGGTAAAATAAAAACTACACAGTGATTGGTTGCTAGAGCTCAGATTAAATTTCTTACACAGCTGAGGTGAAATAAAAGCTGTACTGTGATTGGTTGGTATTTCTTATACTGCTAAGGTTAAATAAAAGATAGCACATTTCGTGGAGTTAAAGAAGCTACTTTCTGCGATAGAGTTTTCCAAGATTTTTGTAAAAGAAATCATTCGTCTACATGGGGTTCCCGAGAACATTGTATCTGATCGCAGTGTTCAGTTTGTTGCCCAGTTTTGGCGAGCTCTCTGTAGAAACCTGGGAACGTCACTTTCCTTCTCAGCAGCATTCCACCCGCAAACTAATGGTCAGACTGAGCGGAAGAACCAGGATTTAGTGCAATATTTACGGTTGTTTGCTAGCAAAAAGGCTCATCAGTGGGCAGAATTCCTGCCTTGGCAGAGTTTGCACTAAACAACCGTACTTCTTCTTCCACTGGGGTGTCTCCATTCCTTTGCGTATACGGTCAGCATCCTCGCTTCCTTACAGCTATATCTACTCCGTCTGCCTGTCCTGCAGCTGATGTCGCCACAGATGCGCTGCAGGGAGTATGGAAAGAAGTACAGAAGGACCTGGAAGCAACGGGGGCTCGTATGCAGCTGCGTAGTGGGAGGAGTCTGTCAGTATCGGAACCTTACCGGATGGGACAGAAGGTATATTTGTCTTCTAGAAATCTCAAATTGAAGGTTCCGTCTTTGAAATTGGCGCCGCGTTACGTGGGTCCCTTTGCCATCACGCAGGTCGTGAATCCGCTTGCTTATGAATTTGATTTGCCAGCTACATGGAGGGTTCATAGGGTTTTTCATAAGTCATGCATACACTATGGCTCCATTCACATTTGACATTCAAAGTGCACAGATCTCCCGATCGCTGGGGGTCACAGCAGCTGAATTTCCAGAGATCAGACATTTATCCTCTATTCTATAGATAGGAGATAAATATATTTAATGGGAAAAACCTCTTAAAGCTCAAAAGAGATGTCTTTGGAGAACGAGGGGTTTAAACTTTCCAAATTTTTGATGACTGTACCCATACTGATTTACAGAATTTAAAAATTTTGGGACATTATGGGAGATTTTTCTAGACATGCGCAACAGAAGTTTCAGTAAAAGCCAGCTTCACGTGGCGTAATCTTCTTTATTAACGTTACTTTTAAAACAGAGACATGACAACCTCCAAGGTGCCAGACATGTTTCAGCTATAAACTAGCCTTTTTCACAGTCAGAAACATGCTGGTTTACACCCGAAGCATGTCTGGCACCTTGAAGTTGTCATGGCTCTGTTTTAGAAGTAACATTATTAAAGAGGATTACCCCATGTGAAGTCAACTTTTACTGAAACTTTTATTGCACATTGCTTGCCCTGCTGAAGCTGGAAGCTTAACCCTGAGCTCTGTGGAGGATCTGTATCAGGCAGCTGGAGGTCCCATTTGAGAAGGTGAGCCAAACAAACTTTTTTTCTATTTTATTCTAGACATGCTCTGTGATTTGTATAGAGGTCATTATGCAGGGAGCAGAAGGAGGTAAGCTGTAACCTTCACCTATTATCATTGGGGGAACTTGTGTTACCTTTCATTGTAATCCTGCCTGGGATGATTATATCAAATGACTGCTGAGAGGTTTTTTCGACAGAACATGAAGTGCCAGACTATTATTGAGCCTAATGTATCAGTGTGAAAACTGCAGGATTTAAGATTATTTTAAAATACAGATCGTGACATTGAATATTAAAAAAAATCACCAAATAATCTTAAATATGTGTTTGGCCTCCTTCCCACGAACGGATTTACGCCGTGTAAATTCGCGGCAAAAATCCGCTGCGTTGCCCCCTGCTATTAGGTTCTATTGAACCTAATAGCTCAATGCTCACGATGCGGAATTCCACCGCGGAATTTCGCACCGTGAAATCTCCCGTCCTCACCCACAGCATGCTCTATTTGCCGCGGGTGTACGCGCTGACGGCTTCCATTACAGTCAATGGAAGCCGTCCGTTCACGCTATCTCCCGCTGTAACACAGCAGAAGATAGCGTGAAAACGCTTTCCCGCCTACCGCCGCGTCATATGACCCGGCCGGCGCGTCACGTGACCCGGCCGGCCGCGTCATGTGACGCGGTGGGCGTGTCACATGACGCGACGGCGGTGGGCGGGGAAGCGTCTTCACGCTATCTTCCGCTGGTAAGTATGGGGTCTCTGGGGGGCGCCGTGACGGGCTTCACTGCGGAATATTACGCGGCGGAGCACGTCACGCTCGTGTGAAGCCGGCCTTTAACACAAAAAACTTGATTAAGGGCTCCCACCCACTGGCGATTTTTTTTCCTTTGTGTTTTGCGTTTTTTCTCAAGAGCAATTAGTATAGAATTAGAGATGAGCGAACGTGCTCGGCCACGCCCCTTTTTCGCCCGAATACCGCGATTTCCGAGCACTTCCGTACTCGGGCGAAAAAATTCGGGGGGCCCCGTGGCGGCACGGGGGGTAGCAGTGGGGAGTGGGGGGGAGAGGGAGAGAGAGAGGGCTCCCCCCTGTTCCCCGCTGCTACCCCCCGCACCGCCACGCCTCTCCCCGCCCCCCGGCGCCCCCCGAATCTTTTCACCCGAGTACTGAAGTACTCGAAAATGGCGGTACTCGGGTGCGTAAGTACTCGAAACGAGTACGTTCGCTCATCTCTATATAGAATGTGTTCCTGTCCACTGGCGTTTTTTTTCCGGTCCGTTGCAATTTTTAACATAGGAACTGTCAGTTGCATATGTGTCCTTATTTTTCTCTTAATGCACCCATGAATGTCAATGGAAATGAACGGAAAAGGCGCGAAAAACGCGCCAAAAAGCGCGCGGAAAACGCTGTGTTTTTCACGCACGAAAATCGCAAACGCCAGTGGGTGGGCACCCTCATACTGTAGGTTATTTTGTGATGACACACTCCCTTTAAAACTTTAGTACGGTATCTGTAGATAGATGTCAGCAACTTGTTTAAATTGTTCTCAAAATGTTTGAATTAAATGTGGTATGCCAAGATGCACCTCTTTGAGAATACTGAGCTCATAGAGATCATGTGATTGCCCTGAATTCCACTTTTGGCACAGCAAACAGCAGATTTTTCCTGGGATCCTGGCTTTTGCAGGGAAAATGTATATTGCAGAACAACCAATCACATGAATGGCTCTCTAGTAATAGCAGGACGGTTGATGTTACAACAGAATGGGAGTCGTTCTTACTGAACAGATTTCCATTCTTAAACATCTAGGGGTGTCAGTTCTATGATGTTCATATGCCCTGATAGGGCTTATAAAGAGGGGATGCCATCTTTGCACAACACCTTTCAAAGGGTTATCTGTGATCTTTTTTTATATAAATCTCAGCTCCCCCCTGACATTAAATAAAAAATAGGTTTACGTATATCCAACTCTAATCATACACCACTGTGTCACATCTACAGGCTGCAGTCCTATCTGTTTATGACATGTCACAGGCTGCTGCAGCCAATGACAGAGCTCAGTAATTGAGTGCAGCCTGTGACGTCCCATAAGCAGGAGGGACTGTGGCCTGTAAACAAACAACCAAAACAAAGACCAAGTAGCGGTACAGAGGTGAGTATATGCCTATTTGTTATTTTATGGTAGGGGTAGCTGCGATTTATAGAATAAAACACTTTAAGCATACTTAGGACAAATATGGTATGTATTTAGAAATCAGCATTTGAATTAATTTTAAAATAAAAAAAAAATAAAAAAAAAAATATATATATATGTTAATTAATTTTTATATAATGCCAGTTTTTAGTACTGAATTAGTTACAGCAAACTATTCATTAGTATAGCCTAGTAACTATTCTATGATACACATCAGCTTTTGACCCTTTTAATGTAAAAGGCTACTTGGAAGTAAGTCTAATGAATACACTTCAAATGTAAATGTAAAGCATTATGACCTATAGGGCAGCAACAATAATGACCTCGTAATTAGTATTCACCACCACCCGACCAGAAAATAACAGAATATGACCATAATAAGACATCTATAAATCGCGCTTGATTTTATCCTCTAAGCAATTTTAACAATTCAACAATCAAAAGAAAAATACTGCAATTAAACAAATATGGGGAATTAAAATGCAACAAATCTAAATGAAATATATAAATGCTTATACAATACCTCACATTTATACCTTCATATTTAGATAGGAAAAGACCATTTAAAACCTATGTATGAGAATTCAATAAAATTATTACAAAGTCCACACCTTCTTAATGCTGCAAACATTTTAATAGCAAGGCATTGGCAGGAGACTGATGTACCTGCCTTTCTGGAGTCGGTTAATGAGGTGTGTCTAATTAAGTCTTGTGAAAAAATAAGATGGTCCCTAGAACTGAAATTAGAAAGTTTTGATGAGATGTGGGAGAGTTGGATCCGGTATATAGAAACAGATGCTTTCAAGACCATAATCGAACTATAAAGGTGAATTTTCAATAATTTCCCTACTCAGGGATTCAAAACTGTAGGTAGTCCTTTGTAGGTTTCCTCTCGATTAAGTAATAAGTTTGTTCAAGAGATGACAATTTATTTCTGGTTAATTTTTGTATTTCTCAATATTTTATGTAATGTTAAGAGATATCAGCAGTTTTTCCCCTTCTTCTCTTCTGTATTTTCCTTTCCCCATTTATTTCAAAAATAAAGAATTTACAAAAAAAATTAATACATTGTATTGCATAAAGAAAAGTATTGCATGACCATAGATTATATTTCCTATTATAGGGCATTTTTGGTGACATATACAGATTTAAGGCACTTTTACGAGGGCTGGTGATTGTGAATGAATGTTTGCTTATCCGATAGTTGCCCTGTATAAACAGGGCAGCAATCAGCTGATAAACAAGTAAACGCTTATTTGTCAGCTGATCGGATCTTTTGTGCTGCAGAAAAAAATCACTGCTGCTTTATATAAATTATTGGGGTATTTAATTAAGTATGCAATGCATCTTTCTTCCCTGTTTTTTTTTATCCATATGATTTTCCTTTATATGACATACTTTTTTTGAGGGCACTGACAACAGCTATGTTTATGTCTGGAGACCTAGGAGTGAGCTTTTCACTCCTGCCTTTGCTGTGGAGTAGCACACTGCCCCCACATCTGGTGCGATGGTCTGGGGGAACCATCGCATACGACAGTTGGTCATCCCTAGTAATGGTACAATAACAATGATAGCTCAGCAATCATTGCAAGTCTCCTTTAAGGGTCTGGTAGAGTTGGTGCTCTGCAACTGCTTGATCTTTCACGAGATTAGTGATGTCTCTGACAGGATAAATATGGCCAGGATGTGGTGGGCTAGGTCTTGTTCCAACTACAGAGATAGACCACTGAGCACAGGCAGAGAACATCACCAAGCTACGCTTTTGATATTGCACTTCTGATATTGATGAACTCTTTCTACATTAGATGGAGATTTTAACTATCCAGACATTTTCTCCATCATCACAGCCCCTATTGGACAAATCATCAGGAGATTTGGCCTCCAATACCACCTCTACGCTGATGACACCCAGCTATACACTTGTTCCCATGACATCTCTGCACCTTTCCTCCAAAACATCATCAACTGTCTGTCCGCTGTCTCTAACACTATGTCCTCTCTCTACCTAAAACTAAACCTCTCTAAAACTGACCTACTGGCGTTTCTACCCTCTACTAACCAACTTGATCCTGACATCTCCATCTCAGTGTGTGGCGCCACCATAACTCCCAGACAGCATGCCCACAGCCTTGGGGTCATATTCAACGCCAATCTCTCCTTTACCCCCTACATCCAATCTCAGACCGAACATGTCAGCTGCAACTCAAGAACATTGCAAGAATCCGCTCTTTTCTCACCGTGGACATGCTGAAAAAGGTTAACTGTTGCCCTCATCCACTCTCGGCTCCGTTATTACAACTCATTGCTGATCGGCCTCCTCCTCGCCAGACTCTACCCTCTCAAATCCATCCTGAATGCTGCAGCCAGGCTCATCTTCCTGTCCAAACTCTACTCGGACGCCTCTGCCCTGTGCCAGTCACTGCACTAGCTGCCCGTTAAATACAGAATTCAATTTAAACTCACTACCTTTATCCATAAAGCCCTCCACAGCGCAGTGCCACCCTACATGGCCTCCCTAATCTTAATTCATCACCCAGCCCGGCTATTCGGGCAATTCAGGACTCACAAAACTAACAGAATGGTATTTACAAGGAGAAATGTAAAGTCCTACATCTTTTGCCAAGAAAAATGACAAAAGCACAGATAGAGTGGGAGGAATTGGGCTAAATAGCAGCACATGTGAAATAGACTTGGGTATACTAATAGATCATAGACTGAACATGAGTCAACAATGTGATGCAGCAGCCAAAAAAGCAAACACAATTCTGGGATATATTAAGAGAAGCATAGAGTCTAGATCACGTGAGATAATTATCCCTCTTTATTCTTCTTTAGCCAGACCTCATCTGGAATACTGTGTCCAGTTCTGGGCACCCCACATAGATAAACTGGAGCAAGTTCAGAGAAGAGATACCAAGATGGTGAGTGGTCTGCAAATCATGTTTATGAGGAACGGTTAAAGGATCTGGGAATGTTTAGCTTGTCACAGTGCAGAGGGATCTCATTTGCACAAGGAAAGACTAGAAGCAATGGGATGAAAATGAAAGGCAGGAGATGCAGATTAAATATTAGAAAAAATCTTTCTGACAGTGAGGGTGATCAATGAGTGGAACAGATTGCCACAACAGGTGGTGAGTTCTCCTTCGATGGAAGTGTTCAAAAAAAGGCTGGACAAATATCTGTCTAGGATGATTTAGTGAATCCTGCATTAAGCAGGTGGTTGGACCAGATGACCCTGGAGGTCCCTTCCAACTCTACGATCCTATGATTTTACGAAACCTCAAAAGAACATTAGGCAATGCCTGAAAAATGTACGCTTCTGCGGGATACTGGACATAGCAGCAACACCGTTACCGGGAACTTATCAATGTGGGATTAATTTCACAGCATAATGTGCCATCTCTCTCTTACCTGGCCACACCTTGTTAAAGTGGGAATGTCCGGATTATTGCCATAACCACTATGAATAGAAGTTGAGTTGAACAGCATCTGGTGTGGTAAGCCTGTTAGAACAATAACCTTTCCATTATATGTGTCTTACCTGGAAACAAACTGGACAGGTACTGAAATCCCTGGCCCCCTAGAACTATGCCCATGCCTTCTGGGTTGCTGTCCCCATTTCCATCTTATCTGCCAAGCCCACTCTTTTCCACCTATATATGATAATTAGAAATGAGCGAGCACCAAAATGCTCGGGTGCTCGTTACTCGAGTCGAACTTTCAGTGATGCTCAAGAGTTCGTTTCGAGTAACGAACCCCATTGAAGTCAATGGGCGACTCGAGCATTTTTGTATATGACTGGTGCTCCGCTAAGGTTTTCATTTGTGAAAATCTTAGCAAATCACCAAAGTCATGTAAAAAACACAGAAATGGATAGGGCAGGCGAGGAGCAACATGCAGGGCTGCATTTCGGGCTCCGAGGTCTCACTATTAAGCCACAATAGTGGCAAGAGTGAGACCCCCCCCCACTGTCAGCATAACGATCGTTCTCCTCTGCCACAGCTGTAACAGCTGTGGCAGAGAAGAACGATGTTAGCCCATTGAATTCAATGGAGCCGGCAATACAGCCGGCTCCATTGAAAGCAATGGGCTGCCGGCGAGCGCGGGATGAATTTTCGGGAAGGGCTTAAAAATATAAGCCCTTACCTGAAAAAGAAAGATTTTAGTGTAAAAAAGAATAAAAATGCAGGCATTCTCTTCAATGGAGCCGCTGCTGCTGCCGGCGACTCCATTGAAGACAATGGTCCGCTGGCACACCTGAATTCTTTTTCAGGGAAGGACTTTACATATAAGCCATTCCCTGGAAATGAATTAAAAGTGATTTAAAAAACAAAAAAAAATAGATACTCACCTCCCTTCAGCTGCCGGGGCACAGCCGCGTGTTCTCCTGCTGTCCCCTGCACTGTGGTGCTGAACTGCTGTCATTCAGCTGAGAGCTGCGCTGAGCCAATCAGAGGCAACACTCACTCACCCATTCATGAATTCATGAATGGGTGTGAGTGAGATCTGCCTCTGATTGGCTCAGCGCTGAGCCAATCAGGGGCATGCCTGACTCACACCCCCTTCACACCCACTGCAGGCCAGGCGCGCTGAACTCCGTCTGCCGGGACAAGGTGAGTATATATATATTTTTTATTTTTACACATTTCTGGATGAATTGCAGGGAAGGGCTTATATATTTAAGCCCTTCCCGACAATTCATCCCGCGATCGCTGGTAGCCCATTGCTTTTTAATGGAGCCGGCTGTATTGCCGGCTCCATTGAATTCAATGGTCAGTGCTCGTTTAATCGAGACGAGTACCGCCTGGTGCTCGTCTCGAGTAACGAGCATGTCGAGCACCCTAATACTCAAACGAGCATCAAGCTCGGACGAGTATGCTCGCTCATCTCTAATGATAATTCATCCACCATACAGACTGAATCCGCCTATGTGAAACCAGACTTAGAGACAGTACTGTTGGTGTTTTAAGGATCTTTAACCCCTTAGTGACCAAGCCTGTTTGCACCTTAATGACCAAGCCAAATTTTGGAAATCTGACATGTGTCACTTTAACCTAGAATAATTCTGTAAAGGTTTTGCATTTCCAAGTGACTCTGAGATTTTTCTTTCGCCATATATTGTACTTTATTTAGGTAGTGAAAATAGACCAATAGAATTTGTGTATATTTAGTGCCAAAATTGGGAAAGTTTTTTAAAAAATTGTCATTTTTTCAAATTTTCTGCAATATCTCAAAAATGTGCAAACATACTGTATAAATTTTTGATGAGATATATATTTCCATCTGTTTACTTTATTCTGGAAGCACATTCGAAGAACTTCAGTTGTTTTTTTTAAACCATTTAGGAGACATACAAGTTTAACATTGATTAGCAACATTTTGAGGAACATTTTATTTTCCTACACTAAGTCAAGAATGCAAAGGTTCTTTTTTTCCTTAAATGATCACTGTTATGCATTGGATAACAGCAATCATGTGACCGGGAACTGCATACAGCGGCTTGCGGTGCTATCTCTCTGCTCCCGGCTACTCATGCTAGCTGGGAGCAGAGGGATTTTAAATTTCCTGCACCCGATGTATGACATCTGGCGCACATGCGCAGAAGGCAACGTCAGTTCTGGGAAGGACCAGAATATTGTGGGACATCGTGGAGGATGAATCCGATCCATAAGGGGAGCTGAATCTTTAACTTTTATTTACTTTTTTCACACTTTTATGTGGTTGCTGGTGTCCGATGGATAGCGGTGATCGCGTGACCAGCAAGGGACTTCCCACTGCCCCCATGACAGCTCCAGGTTTGCTTTAAACCCCAGAGCAAGTGTGTTTTTAAAGTCCACTAAAAAAGGACGTAAAAAGTCTATGGGATGGTCACTAAGGGGTTAAAAGAATTTGGAAGAATAGAAAAAGAAAATATTTCTAGGCAGGGAATGGCCTAAAATAGAACAAAAGTAAAACTCACTGGTCCAGTGCAGAAACTTTGTTATTTAGTGCTCCTGTCCAGGAAAAAGCTGCAATGTTCACATTACATTCATTGTATATGTGACCCCTAAAGTGAGTGATTGGCGGAGTATCAAGTTTACAATGAATGACATGTGACATTGCCATTTCTTCCGTGACCAGAGCGGTGAGCACAGGAGCTCCTCTGCTGAACCAGGGAGGGCATGAGACTGATGAGTATTTAGTTTTTTTTAGCTCATTCCTTGCCCCTTACTATCAGAAAATTTAATTTAATGTTCTTTGTCAGGCCGAAGGCCAAGCAGGCTTAGCAGTGATAACAGCTTTGCTGGGACAAAAACATGCTCAGAATTTTTGGAACTTCCCTGCTCCCACAGCCATTTGTAGGTCAAACGAAATTATTTCTCAGCAGATGGACAAAAATAAACATGGCAAGAAACATATCGTAGTACACTGATAGATCTGAAAACAAGGGTCCATCCTGTGGCATGATACTGTAAATCTGAAATTCAGAAATAGTAGGTCTCCTGAGGTCGAAGCAAGTTCAAGCAACAAAACTAATATTTGGTAAACTGATTTTCAAATACATTTGTCATTGAAAGGGGTTTTTAATTTTTTTTAAAATATCTCCTACTACATAATAGGTGATAAATGTGAACTGTGGTAGAAGAAGACGCATGGTGGCTCAGCAATTAGCATGTTGTGTTGCAGCGTTGGGGTTCCTAGGTTTAAATCCGATTGGGCACAACATCTGCATAGAGTTTGTATGCTCTCCCTGTGTTTGTGTGGGTTTGTTCTTTATAATAATCCCCTTTAGGCAAAATGTACAGGGGCAGATTTGCATTGCAGAACCAGGAGCACCATCTACCTTTGGATTCCGCAGCAAATACTGCCCATAAACATGCTATTGAAAATTGTTTTTCCCTGTCCACAAGTGGAAATCAATTGTGATTTTCTGCTCCTTGGGGGGAAATCGCAGCATGTTCTACTTCAGCGCGGATTCCGCGCAGACGGCTTCCACTGAAGTCAATGGAAACCATCCAATCCACTGCTCTTCCACAATCATCATTGCTAAAAGGTCGTGGAATCCGTGTCATCGTCTAACGACGGTGTGGCATAATCTGTACTGTGCATGTGTGGCCAGTACCTCCACAATATTAAGAATCCGGTACGCAGGGAGCCAACAGCCAAGCACGGGGTCAGATTCCGCTGCTTCAGTGTGCATGCGGCCTAATTTATATAGTGTATAGATTTTTAGAGAAGAAGGAAGAAGAAGCATGGTGGCTCATTTGTCAGCATTATCTTGCCGTGCTGCAGTTTAAATTTGACCAAGGGCAACATCTATATGGAGTTAAATACGGGTTACTATTATGACACAAACCGGGAGAACATACAAACTCCATGCAGATTTAAATGTAGGAGACCAGCACTGCAAAGCAATAGTTCTAAATACTGAACCACAGGAGAAGAACCAGCACCATAATTGTTTGGCTGGGTTCATTATTATTGATGAAGGCTTGGTTCAAACTAATTAGGATTGAGCCAAAATTCGGCAAATTGGCTGAATCAAACATTTCAAAAGTGCCCTCATCTTTACTGACTAAGCATGCATATGGTCCACTCTATGGTGATCTATGATTAGACTGAAACAGGTACACTTGGGTATTTTTTTAGTATCTCTCCTTGAATGGATCAGAACATATACATGTTTGGCTATGTCTGACTACTCATCCTTACTCATCCTATAGATAAGTGATAAATTGTAATAACGGTGGACCCTGTTTAATCTAGTAATGTGTACTGTACTGTTGAAGTTGACATGAATACTGACTTTTATGTTATCCATTATATAAGTGGTCAAACTTATTAAACATTCTCAAGATTGCCGCTTATTTAAAAGATACAATGAGTGACAATAGGAGAGGATATAGAAGCACAGAGGCACTTCCATTGTTTACTTGTGATCAAGAGTAATGTTACCAAGACTATGTCTATCTAAATATGTCTATATCGATCACGCTTAGAAGAGCACTAACTTTGTATAGAATGCACGTTACGCCTCATCAAGCGTCAAGTTGAGAAGTACATTTACAGTTTACTAATTAGCATAGATTAGTATTCAGTATACCTAAATTAGTTTGAGAAGTTAAGCTTGAAAAATCTCATTATTCTAATGACTTGTGTCTGAGAAAGAGAAATACATGATCATTATTTGCTATAATATGGTTAAGACATCCTACAATCACATTTGGTCTACAACCTGTTAGCCACGCAAGTTTGAAAGTGCTGGCATTATACATCTGTCCTCATTCGTCTTTTTATAATACTCTTGAAAGAGCTTTTTTCTCTCTCCTGTATTAACAAAGCCAGAGAAATCATAGATCTTTCTTACAGTGGATTTCCAGGCAACGCAGCTTATATTAACATCAAATGACTCTACTTCTCTGCCACTGTAGACATCTAAATCTACACATCTGCGCTAGTGTTGCTGCGGAACTGTGCAATATTACTGTTGCCATGGTAACGTAGAATGCACTCTGTTGGATATCCCCCAAATTGACACAGCTGTAGGGGTTCCACTTTCTCGGAGCACATTAGCACCTGCCAAATCTCAAATCACTCAAGACTAGTCTGAAAGGCACCAACTGCTGCTTCCCCAACCGATATATTATTTGTTGAGGGAGAGGTTTCCTAGATTTATAGACGTAGCTGCCCATGATAGGCAAGTGTTTATATGTATGAGCAGCAAACTACGTTCTCATTTTGTTGTGTGATTTTCACCGTTACAAAAAATGTGTGAAATTCAATAGTTACAACTGCAGTATAAAATAGATAACACTACACATTAATTGCTGTAAACACACAGATGTGCAGCAATAAATTAGAAGATACGGTGGAGGGTGTTTCATATCTGTTGCTTATACATTATGCAGACTACACGAGAAAACGAACATCCTTTTTTCCATAGTGGGGCATACAGATATAGCAATCTTTAACATGACTGGCACATCGTGATAACTCAAATTACAGCATTGTATTACATTGTAGTTAGGTTATATTAAATGTCAAGTTAAAAAGACAGAGGTCCATCAAGTCCAACCTATAATCCTACTGGGTTGATCCAGAGGAAGGGGAATCCCCCTTAACCCTATCGGACCGATTGTTCTATATTTGGGCAGGAATTTCCTTTCCGAATTTCAAATATGGCAACCAGAATAAATCCTTGGATCAGCATCCCATCTCTAGAAATCTAGTGACCATAACCTGTAATATTGTTACTTTCAGGAAAGGAATCCAGGCCTCTCTTGAGCTTGTTCAGTGAGTCCACAATCACAATGTCATGTGGCAAAGAGTTCCGTAGTCTAACTTCTTTTACAACAAAGAACCATCATTCATGATGGCGGTGAAAGTTTCAATCATAGTTACAATCCTAAGTGCAAAAAGGTCATTAAAAAGATTGGTGTACTGTCCATTCAATTATTTGTACATTGTGAACTGATCGCCCCCATAGTCAACTTTTTTCCAAACTGAATAACGCCAAATTTGATAAACCTCTTGTAATAACAGCAGGTGTTGATGCACTTTGCCTCTAATGATTTGACTTTGGGCTAAGTCTGAGGCCTAACTTGGGTTCCTTGGTTTCATTCTTTAACTCCGCCAGTTGTGATATGGTCTTTGCTGTGTGGTGCCCCAGATTGCTTCCCCAAAAATAGTCAGATAGCTGATATTATGGGGTCAGAACATGCAGTAGCAGAGGCTGTAGACAGAGACGTAGTTGAGGAACATGCCGAGGTCATGGCTGTTGGATGTATTGCATGGTTGAAGAATGGGCTGATAGTCAAAGCAGACAGTGGACAGAGAAATGCATAGTCAATTAATAAGTTGGGATCAGGAATAGAGAAAATCAGGAAACCTGGGTGGTTCAGGCATCAGTATATT
This sequence comes from Eleutherodactylus coqui, assembly GCF_035609145.1. Taxonomy (NCBI): domain Eukaryota; kingdom Metazoa; phylum Chordata; class Amphibia; order Anura; family Eleutherodactylidae; genus Eleutherodactylus; species Eleutherodactylus coqui. The sequence goes on along the minus strand of NC_089838.1, from coordinate 249,212,263 downwards.
ATCAGGAGATCAGATAAGAAATAGCTAGAATCTTTTCAGAGTAGAAGCTGAATACTCAGGCACCTGCTGATGGGTGGGGTAGCCCTAAATAGCCTAGGATCTGTCACAATTAGCTGGGGACCAGAAAGCTGGGTGCACCCATTAGCCATTTAAGAGGTAGACTATGAGCAGGAAACTGTCAGGAGGTGCAGCATCTGCCACAGACAACACAGGTGACCCGTTGCTAGCCATGCCTGACATCTGGAGGAGGTAGAGTATGTTGACGGTTATGACACCTGTCTTTTTACTCCAATCTACGAATTCTCTTAATTACGTTGCCCTTCTGCACACCCACTCTACTTCAGTTATGTCCTTCTTACCCATAGGTGTCAAAATTTGTACATAATACTCCATATGTGGTCTAACTAATGATTTGTATAGAGGCAAAAGTATGTTCTTGTGAAGAGCGTATGTATTATATGATTCTATTTGCCTTAGCAGCACAGGCTTGACATTGGTTGCTAAAGTTAAGTTTCCTGTCCACCAAATCCCCCAAGTACTTTTCATATGCAGTTTTACCCATTGTTTTACTATTAAAGGGGCATTACCATCTCTGCTTTCCATGGCATAGATGCAAAAACCCGCACTTTATTCTGACCACCTGTTGTAAAGAGCTGAGCACTTCAGCCAAGTGCTGTTGTCGTAGCTCTCGTTGGGAATTATGGAAGCAGTATAGCATATTTCACTATGCTGTTTCAGTAGTTCCCATTCACATACAAAAACAGAGCTATGCTAAGCATTTAGCTCTTTCTGTAGGCTTCAGCCAGGTGTCTGGCAGCCATGACAGTGATTTTCCATCTCGGCTATGAAAAGCCCTTCAAATACATAATTGTACATTTTTTTTGGTCGGTCCAAGTGCATTACTTTACTTTTATCCATATTTAACTTTATTTGTCATTTCTCTGCCCAGGCCTCCAGCTTTCCCAAATCTCTCTGTAACATTACATTATTGTTGCGATCGTGACCAAAGCGGACTTAGTACGCACACAGGTTGCACACGCTATTCACACGGGTTTCAGGAAACTGACACTGTGCTACCGGGAGGTTGACCTGTCCCTACCTAAGCGGGGACATTGCCCCAATAAGGGCAGCCCAGCGGTCTTCGGATCTGGGGCCTAGCTGATCCTAGGAGCCATGCACCAGAACAGGATGCATTCACATACCACATGACAGGGACTGAACAACAGGATACACAGAGCCAGAATACACAGGAAGCTGAATAGAAATACTAGGTATTAGTTGACATTTTGTACAAACCATAAAACTAGCGGGCCACTTCACGGCTCCTGGCTTTACCGCTAGTCCCTACACTAACCAGGAGTCCAGGAGCGCAAGACACAGTTCACACAGCAAGCTGCAACAGGACAGGACACAGATCGCAGGTCACACAGGAAGCTGACACAAAACTGACAGAATATAAACAAGCAAACAGACATGAACCAGCAAGACACAGATCACACAGCAAAATTCAACAGACAAGGATTCATGACTGCTCACCTTGAACACTAGACAGAGACTGACCAGTAGCTGGGTTTATATGTGAGCACAGACCCAGGAGATTGGCTAGCAGGAAGAACCACACCCAGCCAGCTCAATCATTAACCCTGCGAGTGCTGTGCTGGAATCACAGTAGTACAACATGTCTCAGCAGCACACGTAACAATTATCCTCTTCTGTATTGATTACTTTACAGTATTGTCCACATAAATTCTACTATGTATGCCATCAACAAGGTCATTAATAAAAAAAAAATTAAAAGAAGAGGACTTACTGGTCATTGTAACCCAATCAAATTATGTTCCATTATTTACCACTCTCTATTTCATATCACTGAGCCAAATGATAACCCAATTCTACATATTTTCTCCTATTACCTGCATCCTCATTTCATGTACAGCCATTTACGTGGAACAGTATCAAATGGCTTTGAAAAGTCCGCCTCCAAATATACTGGATGTGAACCCTTACAACTACAGGTAGTGTCTAAAAGCCACCTGAACAAAATACTGAACAAAGGTACATATTCAAATGGTCAGCACCAGCCTTATCCCCATCAATATATATATGTACCTAATTTCCGCATTTCTGATCACAGCATTTATTAATAAATTATTTAAACATTATTAAAAGTTCAGGTACTTTTACATGGGATGACTGTACGTTACCCATCCCAATGATTATTGCTCCTCTGCTTTCACAGAAAAGGAAACAATCGCTCAATCTCTTCCAGACGACGACCTCCATTCAGAGTTAAATGGGTCAACAGTCACTTGGTTTTAAGTGAGCTAAACTCCAACAGGTGAGTGATTGTCACTCATTTGCCTTGTTAGGTTACTTTTTTTTTTTTTACATGGGATGATAGTTGCCAGTAATTGCTTTTTTGAGCGATTACTTGGACGACTATCTGCCCATGTACAAGTATCCTAACCAACACCTGCCTTGCCAGTAGATTCTTTTACAAAGTAGCCCCTTATCAACACTTTCAGGAAACCAGGATTTACAATATGAAGAGGTACAGTTTTCTAAATTCTTTTGCTTCATGTTTAATTCTTCAAATCTTGGCAGGTAGTCAAAGCTACTAACATTTTTACTTGCTATACTGTAACTGTCTACAAAAGCAGTAAATCATTACTGTTCATACCCTTCTACTGAATTTTTTATATCCTTGATACATCTGTAATTCATACTATTATCAACTATTATATTAACTAGCAAAATTGATGCGCTTGACAGTCAAAGCTCTTAGAGTCGCAATACCCATCTCCCAGGTACGCTGCACAAAACTATTGCCAGGAATCTGGTGATAAATTCAATTGATAGTAATTGCATCTTATTAAAAATCTTACCAGTTAAAAGGCATAATAGACAAGATCGCTTATGTTCATATTGCACTCACTAATAGTTCTATTGTTATACCATTTATCGGCACATTATACACTCTTTTTGTAATGAAAATTAGCAACAGGATTCATGGTAGCTGAATCAGATAAGGCATACCTAGATTAACGTGTATATGCAACCTTTTCTAGTTTTAAAGTCACCAAGGGAAAAAGAAAAATAGCTCCGCGCTCTTTTGGACCAAGGTTACACTTCTTATATAAGTGCCGTAAACCCGTTTTCGGGTTTCCATCATTTTATTGCAAGTACATATCGCTACGCGTTTCGGCACAATAATGTTTTTGTATATGTTTAAGCATAAAAAACATATACATCTCATCTCATTGGTCCCGCTGAGCCAATCAGAGGCAGCAGTCACACACCCATTCATAAATTCATGAATGGGTGTGTGAGTGGAATCTGCCTCTGATTGGTCAGGCTGTGACCAATTAGAGGCAGCTCATTCAGCAGGCGGGGATTTTAAATCCCCGGCTGCTGAATACTACTCACAGCTGTTCAGAGCAGTTCAGGAGGACTGCCGCTGGCCGCGCTGAACTCCGTCTGCCGGGACCAGGTGAGTGTATATATATATATATTTTTTTTTTACACATTTCTGGATGAATTGCAGGGAAGGGCTTATATATTTAACCCCTTCCCGACAATTCATCCCGCGATCGCCCGCAGCCCATTGCTTTTAATGGAGCCGGCTGTATTGCCGGCTCCATTGAATTCAATGGGCTAACATCGTTCTGCCGGGACAAGGTGAGTATATATATTTTTTTTTTACACATTTCTGGATGAATTGCAGGGAAGGGCTTATATATTTAAGCCCTTCCCGACAATTCATCCCGCGCTCGCCGGCAGGCCATTGCTTTCAATGGAGCCGGCTGTATTGCCGGCTCCATTGAATTCAATGGTCAGTGCTCGTTTAATCAAGACGAGTACCGCGTGGTGCTCGTCTCGAGTAACGAGCATCTCGAGCACCCTAATACTCGAACGAGCATCAAGCTCGGACGATTATGCTCGCTCATCTCTAATAGACATGCCTATTCAGATTTATGCTTGAAAAAGGCACACTATTGTGCTGAAAAGCGTAGCGATATGTACTTGCAATAAAATGACGGAAACCTGAAAATAGGTTTATTGCACTTTTATAAGGTGTAACCTTGGTCCAAAAGAGCGCCGAGCTTTTTTTTTCACTTGGTGACTTTATCCAAAGATTCTGGTGTCCCAGTGAGTTTTTCATCTCCAGACGTCTCTCCGGTTGGCCGGATCGTGGAAAAGGACTCTATACAACACAAACTTGAATACAAGGTGCAGGTGGGATTTCCCCTACTAGGGTTACCCCACCAGGCACCAGGTGAGTTTGATTTCACCTTTGTATCTGATATAATTGTTAGATGCATAGAAATACACAAGATGCAATTTGTATACAATTTTTCTTTGACTTTTCTAGTTTTAAAGCATATCTTTCCTCAAAATACTAGTTGTATGGAAAAATGTTTCTACTTCGTATCTTCCTATAATAAAAACAGACATCGTGAAAGAACCCACATGGACCACATTCTAAATCAATGGGGCCTGTTGGGCACTGGTGGTATCAGTTGTGAATTAACGACTATGGAGCTATCACTTAGTTAAAAAAACCACCCAGATTTCATAGAATTGCATTCCCCCTGCTTCTACATCCATTCTTCTAAGTGGGTTTTATGCTGACATATAGTATTTCATTTATGGAAGCATGGAAATGAAAAGGAACTACTTCCATTCATAATAGAGTCAAGACATCAAGACTAGATCCCTGGCAGGATAATAAGGTCTCCGGGTGAATGCTCCATAAGACTTTGTGCTTGGGTGATGTGTGCAACATAGTTTGTGTAAGTCTTTACACGTCCTTGCTTCTAGGAACTTGCTTTTGCACAGGTGCTGAATATTACTGGATCTGTTTCTTGTCTACAGGGCTGGATTCCCTGCAGCTATGTTGATTGGATTCATGTTTTTTTTTATTTTGGACAGCCTATCAGGGGTTTTAGAGCAGTATTTGAACTGCCACTCTTCTTCCTGGAGTGCCAGTGATATTATCCTCTTGGTTCTTTCTCTGGTTCTGCTACTTTGGTTTTGAAGTGCTAGCTTGGTGAATCCATCACCCAGCCCGGGCACTCCGCTCTGCTAACGAAACTAGACTGCGCACGCCTCTAATTTGAACTTCTCATTCACGCCTCCAAGACTTCTCCAGAGCAACACCGGTCCTCTGGAATGCATTACCAAAGGCTACCCAGGCAATCCAGGACTCGCAGAACTTCAGGCATGCTCTAAAAATGCACCTCTTCAGGGAGGCATACCGCATACCCTAAACAAACTCCTTTGTACTCCGCCTGATAACATGCTCCCTGACCTATTGACTGCAATCCCTGCTAGCCATAATAAACCGCTCCTGCAATCATACCGATTCTGCTGTCACACGGCTAAATGTCTGACCATTGTCTATGTGTATAGCATCCCCCACTCTCCACCTCGCCATACCCTGCACATCTCCAGCCCTTTACCTTCTGTATCACCCATTACCTGTAGTATGTAAGCTTGTTGGAGCAGGACCCTCACCCCTACTGTTTTCATCAACTGATTACTATGTAACCGTGGTTCTGTAATTTTTGTCTTTCTGTATTCCCCCTGTCTATGTAAGCTCTGCGGGATATGTTGGCGCTATACAAATAAAGATTATTATTATGATAGTTAGAATTTAGCCAAGAGTCAGTAACGGTTGGTATCAGTTGCAGTACATAGGAAACAGGCAGGTAACATAGTCAGAGGGTAGCCAGGAGTCGGTAACAGGTGGTTTCGGTTTGCAGGTATGGAGGATCAGATAGATAGAGGAGCTAGAAAATTAGCAGGGAGCACAATAATCACACACTGGTGTAGTGGAAGGGCCAGGCTTTTATAGTTTGCCCAATCAGGAGCAGGACGGAGCCAGGACAGGAAACCAGACCAGTACTACAGGAACATGGCTTAAGTCCAGCAAGGGAGCTGTCTAGATGGCTGAATAGCTCAGCAGGGAGAGCTGCCAATTGGAACACAGGAGCTCCTGGGTTCAAGCCCTGACAGACTTGGACCTTGACTATTCTCTTCAATTTCTCCCTTGACAAGGTAACTACTTCATTCCTGGACATGACTATTTCTCCTGACTATGGGTTTCTCCTTATATATCCCTCCAGTTGCAGACTCTGTTTGATTAAGTACATGAATTACCATTATATCCATAAGTGCAGGTGTTATTAGGAGACTATTTAGGTTTCAGCACTGGACTGCCCTTTTCAGGGCGATAATACTGTCTAGAATGAAGAGTAGTCAAGGTCAGCAAGTGAAAGTACAGGAGGTGATCCCTTAGCTGTTTGTGCTTTCTCTCCAATACCACTATCTGTAAGTGCATTTTCTGGATGCATTCCATAGCCCTTATGCTCATCTTCAATAAAGATACTTGAATCAACCTCCTGGTCCTCCGGCTCATCAGCATGCCAACGATCCTTCTGCTCCCTTTCCATTGTTGTAGGAAATGATAGTAAAAAACTAGAGCTCTAGCACAGCCTACTAGTATGAGGTTACTTCCAAAATTGCGATAATCCAATAATATGGATTATAAGAATACTTTATTTGGAACCAGCAGGTAACACGTTTTATGGTACATAAACCTCTTCATCAGACAGCTATGAAAAGCATTACACAGTAAATACAGTCATCATATCCCAATACATGAAGTGATTATGACCAGTTGTGTCCAGAGATTAAGCTTTGGTGGTCATTAAGGAAGATCTAGAGCTAGAACTATGAAGAATATTTTTATGGTCTGATGCTTTTCCCAGCTGTCTTAGAAAGAGGTTTATGTACCTCGAAATGTGTTACTTCCTTATTCCAAATAAAGTGTTCTCTCAATTTTGGAAGCAGCCTCCTACTAAGAAGTTGTGCCATAGCTCTAGTTTTTCACCACCTTCTCCTTCAGTATTCTATGCCAACATGACCTTTGGTTGACTAGCGCTACTAGACTAGCTGCACCTATATTTACACCATCTGTATCACTGCATACTAGAGATGAGCGAGCACCAAAATGCTCGAGTGCTCGTTACTCGGGACGAACTTTTCGCGATGCTCGAGGGTTCGTTTCGAGTAACGAACCCCATTGAAGTCAATGGGCGACCCGAGCATTTTTGTATTTCGCCGATGCTCGCTAAGGTTTCCTTGTGTGAAAATCTGGGCAACTCAAGAAAGTGATGGGAACGACACAGCAACGGATAGGGCAGGCGAGGGGCTACATGTTGGGCTGCATCTCAAGTTCACAGGTCCCACTATTAAGCCACAATAGCGGCAAGAGTGGGGCCCCCCCCTCCCAAAAACTTTTACTTCTGAAAAGGCCTCATTAGCATGGCATACCTTTGCTAAGCACCACACTAGCTACAACAAAGCACAATCACTGCCTGCATGACACTCCACTGACACTTCTCCTGGGTTACATGCTGCCCAACCGCCCCCCCTCCCCCCCACAGCGCACACCAAAGTGTCCCTGCGCAGCCTTCAGCTGCCCTCATGCCACACCACCCTCATGTCTATTTAGAAGTGCGTCTGCCATGACGAGGAACCGCAGGCACACACTGCAGAGGGTTGGCACGGCTAGGCAGCGACCCTCTTTAAAAGGGGCGGGGCGATAGCCCACAATGCTGTACAGAAGCAATGAGAAATAGAATCCTGTGCCACCGCCATCAGGAGCTGCACACGTGGGCATAGCAATGGGGAACCTATGTGCCACACACTATTCATTCTGTCAAGGTGTCTCTGCATGCCCCAGTCAGACCGGGCTTTTTAATTCATAGACACAGGCAGGTACAACTCCCTATTGTGAAGTCCCTGTCGACCGACAGCATGGGTGGCTCCCTGGAACCCACCGGCGGTACATAAAAATATTCCATTGCATTGCCCAACACAGCTGAGGTAGTAATGTCGTGCTTAATGCAGGTGGGCTTCGGCCCACACTGCATGCCCCAGTCTGACTGGGGTTCTTTACAAGTGGAAACAGATGCATTTATAATTCCCTGTGGACCCACAGCATGGGTGGCTCCCTGGAACCCACCGGCGGTACATAAAAATATCCCATTGCATTGCCCAACACAGCTGAGGTAGTAATGTCGTGCTTAATGCAGGTGGGCTTCGGCCCACACTGCATGCCCCAGTCTGACTGGGGTTCTTTAGATGTGGAAACAGATGCATTTATAATTCTCTGTGGACCCACAGCATGGGTGGGTGCCAGGAAGTCACCGGCGGTACAGAAATATATCCCATTGCATTGCCCAACATAGCGGATGTAACGTCAGCTGTAATGCAGGTGGGCTAAAAATTCATTTGATTACACTGTAGGCGAGGGCCCACAAAAATTGCTGTATCAACAGTACTAATGTACATCAGAAAAATTGCCCATGGTCAGCCAAGAGGGCAGGTGAAACCCATTAATCGCTTTGGTTAATGTGGCTTAAGTGGTAACTAGGCCTGGAGGCAGCCCAGTTTAACGAAAAATTGGTTGAAGTTAAAGTTTCAACGCTTTTAAGAGCATTGAAACTTTTAAAAATTGTTTAGAAAAATTATATGAGTGAGCCTTGTGGCCCTAAGAAAAATTGCCCGTTCGGCGTGATTACGTGAGGTTTCAGGAGGAGGAGCAGGAGGAGGAGGAGGAGGAGGAGGAATATTATACACAGATTGATGAAGCAGAAATGTCCCCGTTTTGGATGGTGAGAGAGAACGATGCTTCCATCCGCGGGTGCAGCCTACGTATTGCTTAGGTATCGCTGCTGTCCGCTGTTGGAGAAGAGAAGTCTGGGGAAATCCAGGCTTTGTTCATCTTGATGAGTGTAAGCCTGTCGGCACTGTCGGTTGACAGGTGGGTACGCTTATCCGTGATGATTCCCCCAGCCACACTAAACACACTCTCTGACAAGACGCTAGCCGCAGGACAAGCAAGCACCTCCAGGGCATACAGCGCGAGTTCAGGCCACGTGTCCAGCTTCGACACCCAGTAGTTGTAGGTGGCAGAGGCGTCACGGAGGACGGTCGTGCGATCGGCTACGTACTCCCTCACCATCCTTTTACAGTGCTCCCGCCGACTCAGCCTTGACTGGGGAGCGGTGACACAGTCTTGCTGGGGAGCCATAAAGCTGGCAAAGGCCTTGGAGAATGTTCCCCTGCCTGCGCTGTACATGCTGCCTGATCTCTGCGCCTCCCCTGCTACCTGGCCCTCGGAACTGCGCCTTCTGCCACTAGCGCTGTCGGATGGGAAGTTTACCATCAGTTTGTCCACCAGCGCCCTGTGGTATAGCATCATTCTCGAACCCCTTTCCTCTTCGGGAATGAGAGTGCAAAGGCTCTCCTTATACCGTGGGTCGAGCAGTGTGTACACCCAGTAATCCGTAGTGGCCAGAATGCGTGTAACGCGAGGGTCACGAGAAAGGCATCCTAACATGAAGTCAGCCATGTGTGCCAGGGTACCTGTACGCAACACATGGCTGTCTTCACTAGGAAGATCACTTTCAGGATCCTCCTCCTCCTCCTCTTCCTCCTCCTCAGGCCATACACGCTGAAAGGATGACAGGCAAGCAACATGGGTACCGTCAGCAGTGGGCCAAGATGTCTCTTCCCCCTCCTCCTCATCTTCTTCCTCCTCCTCCTCCTCCTCCTCACCGCGCTGAGATATAGACAGGAGGGTGCTCTGACTATCCAGCGACATACTGTCTTCCCCCGGCTCTGTTTCCGAGCGCAAAGCGTCTGCCTTTATGCTTTGCAGGGAACTTCTCAAGATGCATAGCAGAGGAATGGTGACGCTAATGATTGCAGCATCGCCGCTCACCACCTGGGTAGACTCCTCAAATTTTCCAAGGACCTGGCAGATGGCTGCCAACCAGGGCCACTCTTCTGTAAATAATTGAGGAGGCTGACTCCCACTGCGCCGCGCAAGTTGGAGTTGGTATTCCACTATAGCTCTATGCTGCTCATAGAGTCTGGCCAACATGTGGAGCGTAGAGTTCCATTGTGTGGGCACGTCGCACAGCAGTCGGTGCACTGGCAGATTAAACCGATGTTGCAGGGTCCGCAGGGTGGCAGCGTGCATGTGGGATTTGCGGAAATGTGCGCAGAGCTGGCGCACCTTTCCGAGCAGGTATGACAAGTGGGGGTAGCTTTTCAGAAAGCGCTGAACCACCAAATTAAAGACATGGGCCAGGCATGGCACGTGCGTGAGGCTGCCGAGCTGCAGAGCCGCCACCAGCTTACGGCCGTTGTCACACACGACCATGCCCGGTTGGAGGCTCAGCGGCGCAAGCCAGTGGTCGGTCTGCTCTGTCAGACCCTGCAGCAGTTCGTGGGCCGTGTGCCTCTTCTCTCCTAAGCTGAGTAGTTTCAGCATGGCCTGCTGACGCTTGCCCACCGCTGTGCTGCCACGCCGCGTGACACCGACTGCTGGCGACGTGCTGCTGACACATCTTGATTGCGAGACAGAGGTTGCGTTGGAGGAGGAGGAGGAGGAAGGTGCTTTAGTGGAGGAAGCATACACCGCCGCAGATACCACCACCGAGCTGTGGCCCGCAATTCTGGGGGTGGGTAGGACGTGAGCGGTCCCAGGCTCTGACTCTGTCCCAGCCTCCACTAAATTCACCCAATGTGCTGTCAGGGAGATATAGTGGCCCTGCCCGCCTGTGCTTGTCCACGTGTCCGTTGTTAAGTGGACCTTGGCAGTAACCGCATTGGTGAGGGCGCGTACAATGTTGCGGGAGACGTGGTCGTGCAGGCCTGGGACGGCACATCGGGAAAAGTAGTGGCGACTGGGAACCGAGTAGCGCGGGGCAGCCGCCGCCATCATGCTTTTGAAAGCCTCCGTTTCCACAAGCCTATACGGCAGCATCTCTAGGCTGATCAATTTTGCAATGTGCACGGTTAACGATTGAGCGTGCGGGTGCGTGGCGTCGTACTTGTGCTTGCGCTCAAACTGTGGCACTAGCGACGTCTGGATGCTACGCTGAGAGACATTGCTGGATGGGGCTGAGGACAGCGGAGGTGATGGTGTGGGTGCAGGCCAGGAGACGGTAGTGCCTGTGTCCTCAGAGGGGGGTTGGATCTCAGTGGCAGGTTGGGGCACAGGGGGAGAGGCAGTGGTGCAAACCGGAGGCAGTGAACGGGCATCGTCCCACCTTGTGGGGTGCTTGGCCATCATATGCCTGCGCATGCTGTTGGTGGTGCCTCCCCAGCTGATCTTGGCGCGACAAAGGTTGCACACCACAGTTCGTCGGTCGTCAGGCGTCTCTGTGAAAAACTGCCACACCGTAGAGCACCTTGACCTGTGCAGGGTGGCATGGCGCGAGGGGGCGCTTTGGGAAACAGTTGGTGGATTATTCGGTCTGGCCCTGCCTCTACCCCTGGACAATGCACTGGCTCGGCCTGTGCCCACACCCTCACTTGGCCCTCCGCGTCCTCGGCCGCGTCCACGTCCTCTAGGCCTACCCCTACCCCTCAGCATGCTGTATTAGCAGTGATTTGATTTCACAGGCAGGAAAGAAATTGGCGCAAGCCTGCAGGCCAAATATAATTTTTTAACTTTTTTTTAAAAAGGAAAGGCCCACTGCCTCTAGTGAATGAATAATAAGTTTAATAACTGTGTTGCGGCCCTGCAAAAGTGTCACAGAACTTTACTGTTGCAGAGTTATTAACTGTGGCAGAGCAGGTATTTCCCAGGCAGGAAAGAAATTGGCGCAAGGCTGCACTCAACCGTAGCTGGTTGCGTCTGATTTTTTTAGGTTCTCCACGCAGCACACACGTACCCAGAGCCCTTAGGACTGACAGAGGCAGGGCAAATATACTTTTTTCCCTTTTGTTAAAAAAGAAAAGGCCCACTGCGTCTATTCAATGACTAATATAACTGTGTTGCGGCCCTGCAAAAGTGTCACAGAACTTTACTGTTGCAGAGTTATTAACTGTGGCAGAGCAGGTATTTCCCAGGCAGGAAAGAAATTGGCGCAAGGCTGCACTCAACCGTAGCTGGTTGCGTCTGATTTTTTTACGTTCTCCACGCAGCACACACGTACCCAGAGCCCTTAGGACTGACAGAGGCAGGGCAAATATACTTTTTTCCCTTTTGTTAAAAAAGAAAAGGCCCACTGCGTCTATTCAATGATTAATATAACTGTGTTGCGGCCCTGCAAAAGTGTCACAGAACTTTACTGTTGCAGAGTTATTAACTGTGGCAGAGCAGGTATTTCCCAGGCAGGAAATAAATTGGTGCAAGGCTGCACTCAACCGTAGCTGGTTGCGTCTGATTTTTTTAGGTTCTCCACGCAGCACACACGTACCCAGAGCCCTTAGGACTGACAGAGGCAGGGCAATTATACTTTTTTCCCTTTTGTTAAAAAAGAAAAGGCCCACTGCGTCTATTCAATGACTAATATAACTGTGTTGCGGTCCTGCAAAAGTGTCACAGAACTTTACTGTTGCAGAGTTATTAACTGTGGCAGAGCAGGTATTTCCCAGGCAGGAAAGAAATTGGCGCAAGGCTGCACTCAACCGTAGCTGGTTGCGTCTGATTTTTTTACGTTCTCCACGCAGCACACACGTACCCAGAGCCCTTAGGACTGACAGAGGCAGGGCAAATATACTTTTTTCCCTTTTGTTAAAAAAGAAAAGGCCCACTGCGTCTATTCAATGACTAATATAACTGTGTTGCAGCCCTGCAAAAGTGTCACAGAACTTTACTGTTGCAGAGTTATTAACTGTGGCAGAGCAGGTATTTCCCAGGCAGGAAAGAAATTGGCGCAAGGCTGCACTCAACCGTAGCTGGTTGCGTCTGATTTTTTTAGGTTCTCCACGCAGCACACACGTACCCAGAGCCCTTAGGACTGACAGAGGCAGGGCAAATATACTTTTTTCCCTTTTGTTAAAAAAGAAAAGGCCCACTGCGTCTATTCAATGACTAATATAACTGTGTTGCGGCCCTGCAAAAGTGTCACAGAACTTTACTGTTGCAGAGTTATTAACTGTGGCAGAGCAGGTATTTCCCAGGCAGGAAAGAAATTGGCGCAAGGCTGCACTCAACCGTAGCTGGTTGCGTCTGATTTTTTTACGTTCTCCATGCAGCACACACGTACCCAGAGCCCTTAGGACTGACAGAGGCAGGGCAAATATACTTTTTTCCCTTTTGTTAAAAAAGAAAAGGCCCACTGCGTCTATTCAATGACTAATAACTGTGTTGTGGCCCTGCCTACACAATTCTGTGCCTGTAGTATCAATGGAGGGTGCAATGCTCTGCACCGCCGATTTTGAGAAAAAAAAAAAAAAAGCAACACAGCTAACAGCAGCCTGCACAGTACTCCACACAGTTAAATGTGGCCCTAGAAAGGACCGTTGAGGTTCTTGAAGGCTACACTCACTCCTAACACTCTCCCTGCCTAAGCACCACTTCTGTCCCTAATACCGGGTGCAATGCTCTGCACTGCCGATTTTGAGAAAAAAAATAAATTTCTCCACTGCTAACAGCAGCCTGCACACACGTAGATGTGGCCCTAAGAAGGACCGTTGGGGTTCTTGAAGCCTACACTCACTACAAATACTCTCCCTACAGCAACTCCAATAGAACAGTACTTTCCCTCAGCTAACTCACAAGACATCTGAGCCGAGCCGCGGGAGGGGCCGACTTTTATACTCGGGTGACATCTGATCGCCCCAGCCACTCACAGCAGGGGGGTGGTATAGGGCTTGAACGTCACAGGGGGAAGTTGTAATGCCTTCCCTGTCTTTCAATTGGCCAGAAAAGCGCACTAACGTCTCAGAGAGGAAACTGAAAGTAACCGGAACACCGCGTGGTACTCGTTACGAGTAACGAGCATCCCGAACACCGTAATATTCGCACGAATATCAAGCTCGGACGAGTACGTTCGCTCATCTCTACTGCATACCCCTGTTCTTTCCCTAGTATCTGTTCTTTGCCCGGTAGTGCTCTGCTCAGTTTTTTTTCTGCTGTTCTTCACTACATTCATAATATAGGGAAAGTTCAACTGATATGATTGAAAATATATTTCCTGCGCTAGGTTCCAAGTACAATATAGATGAAGAGGTCCTGCAGCACCACTTTTAGTACCCAATCATGGGGAAGAACTTCTGCACAGCCGATCAATAAGGGTGAACCAACCTTTATATATTGCAGTCCAAATGAATAAAGAAGATCCGCAGCAGACCAGAGGATGAAGTAAAACAAAGTTCTTTTATTCCAAATCCATAAACGGTACAAGCAGCGACGTTTCGACCGTCTCCGGTCTTTATCAAGCATGCTTGATAAAGACCGGAGACGGTCGAAACGTCGCTGCTTGTACCGTTTATGGATTTGGAATAAAAGAACTTTGTTTTACTTCATCCTCTGGTCTGCTGCGGATCTTCTTTATTCACTAGGTTCCAAGTACAGTATGTCAAAGCTACATACTATAATAGTAACTAATTACCAATAGTGAGCTTATCTTTATTGTGACATGGCACCAGGAATTCTCCACAGTGCTCTTGTTTGTAATGACAATAGCAGATTTGACATATTAACATACATAGCAATACATAGCAATTTACTATGCAAAAGAGAAACACCTGCATTAGTCCTACTGTACTCGTATACAGAAGTACACTGAGTACATTCATGTTCAGAATCTACAAATACAGCTGCTCTCAGATTACTGAGTTTAATACAATTAGCATTGCTTATTTTGTTGAGGTTATAACAGTACTTTACATAGGTGCACATCAATTATTTCTTAATATGCAGAGGGAAATAGTAGATATTAAAAACATTCAAATAACTGGAACATGCCAAAAGACCAAAGAGTGGAATTTCTAGTTATGAAAGGGAAATTGAAAAGTCATGAAATTGGAATTTTTGTTGGGTTATTTTACTCTTCTTCTCCCCAAATATTGCCTGACTTTTGGTGTCTAACATGTCTACACTTGCTAGGTAGTGCTTTGTTTAATGCATAGGTGATGCTTGTGTAATGTAAAAGCACAATTCAGGTGATATGCTTATATATGAACTGCAAGTGCAGCATTCGAGGAGTGCGCCCACAGCCGAGGAGACAGCAGGGTAGAGAAAGGCCATGTCACGGGGCTCTACCATCTCTTCCCTTGAGGGTCGCTCAGGACCCGACCAAGGTACTGCTGGAGAAGATCAAGGGGTTGTAACTGAGGGTTACCTTAAGTTCAGTTGTCACTCGTGACGCCAGCATTCCGTCCTCTGTGGAGGATCTTCCAGATGAAATAAAGTAGTCCAGACACAGGGCAACTTTCTGAATAGGAACCGGGAACAGTCGGTTCCGTTTGTTTACGGCAAAACTCTTGAACGTAATTCTGAACAAATTGTCTTGGTACAAATATAACAAGCCAAAGTGATGCAACAGGGAGGATTCTCGGGGCATCCAGGCAATCCACAGTCCATGTTATCTGAGTAATTCTCATTCCCGGCAAACTCTGTCCCTCTACCAGTCAGCACTCACTCTGCTGTCCCTTCGTCCTTTGGCTATGAAGCGGTTCCTTTCTCTCCCAATGCTCATCAGAAGCGCCAAGGATACCTGGGATAGTTAGGCCAGGCTGAGCAGTAGGCCATCACTTGGACTCCGCCAAGCTCCACACACAGACCAACTCATCTGGTGTGTGGGTGTCAGACTCTCCTAGATTTCTCACTTCTCTTAGACTCCCAGATCAACAGGCATTGCATTCTTGCAAACATGCATATATCAAACATAGTCACATGACACACAAAGCATTACATTTTTCAGACAGGACACCATAAACCAGACATTAACCCATTCAGTCCTACAGCCATGCAATACACATAAATCAAATGCACTCCACAATTAAGACGCTGACAATACAGTGGCACAATACACTACACAAGCAGTTGTTCATTTATTGCTCTTCTTGCCTGCAGAGCTGGAACCAGGGGTAGGCAAAGTAGTCACCCATCCATTGAGGGCACCAGTGTACTCTAAACTTGAGGTGGCACAATTTATACAAAAAGGCTATCTTTGCTTTTATTTGCAGAGTTTCTGTGCTGTGTCTGAGTGGCTGCTAGTACAGGGTAGTCGCTGAACATTTTCCCTGCACTGGAGGTTGAAGTTTAGGGCAGAAACACACGAGCGGTAGCGCTAATACGCTTGCCACATTGTATTTGCACATGAACAAGGTTTGAAGAGCCTGTTGCGTGTATGTCTGTGCATGTTACTGTAATTTTTGTGTGTGCAGGACCAGTTCACACATGTGACACACTCTTTCTATTGAAACTCATGGCCATTTAAAGCCTAATAAAGTTCAGCTGCCTTCTTTTCCTGCGTTTTTGCATTGGGTCACACCCTTCTCCTTGCGTAATTTCACCCCTGCCATAGACTTCTATGGCAGTTTCGCTGCGCAAAATGCAGGAAAATAGACCATAACCAATTTTTTTTTGCGCACACTTAATTCGCTCATGAGAACGAACCCATTGAAATCAATACGTTGTATTCTCTATGTTTAGTTCACTCAGATTTTGCGCATGCAAAAATATGCAGAAACACAACCGTGTGATGGAGCCCTCAATCTGCACAAATAAAAGTGGAGAAACTATGGGGACACACAGACAATTTTACCATAAGGTGGGGGTATATGAGGCCTGATACACACAGGCGTATTTTATGTCCATATTATGTCCGTAATTTTTATGGATATAATACGGACAGCATACAACATCTTTAATTTACATTGGTGTATTCAGATGTGCCTTTTATAAGCCAAATTCACATGGATGTGTTTGCGCACATACTTGCTCGCGCAAAATTTGTGCGCGTAATAGAATGAAATAGAACCCATTGATTTCAGAGGGTTCATTCACATGCGCAGATTTTCCTGTACATTTCAGTCGCGTAAAAGAAAGCATTGTCTATTGCATTCTATTTTCCTTCACATTTGCGCACCAAAGTTTCCCATTGCAGTCAGTGGGAGGTGCACAGATGCCCGGGCTATACGCTAGAATTGATATGTGTGATATACTGCATAATTCCCCTGGAAAAAGAACATATCTGCAGCTCATTAGACTAATTAGCTATTCTTTGTTTGCCACATGAAAATGAACATGCATTGCAGGCACAAAAAGTACAGTAAAATGCACAAACATAGTTCCACAAAAACGCCACGCTCATGCGTGCATAAATACTCATACGCTCGTGTGAAGGGGCCTAACGTGTACAAAAATATTTGCTTCGTGACCTATATTGGTCTGTATCATGGACCGAAATTGCCTATTAAAGTGTATGGGATCACGTAAAAGTGCAGCAAATATGTAGTTGTATGCGTATTCACTGTATTTTTAATGCATGTTGTCAGGAGACAGTAGGGGAAAAACATATCAATTGGGTTTACTTGGTTTTTTTTCTGCGTGCATGAAAAATGCAGTGAATATGGATTCAGCACATACCTAAAAAATGAATACGCACCAAAAGTACATTAAAACACACATGTACACAGTGAAAATAGTGCATTTATCACGGACCAAAAGTGCATGCACCTGTGTGCATGAGACCTTGGGGTTACCAATATAAATACATCGCTGCAAAAGGGACATAACCATGTAATGAAGCCCTGTGTCATACGAATATAATTGCGCTGTGTTTTATGCACGCAAAGTTTGTGTGTGCAATATGCAGTGAATAGAACCCATTGATTTCAATTGGTTTTTTTTCACATAAGCGTATTTTGTGCGTGCACTTCACTTTTGCCAAAAAAATATGCATCATGCTCTTACTGCGAATTTGCGCAGGGAAATAACGCATGTTGAACCATTTACACTAATTGCACATTTCAGTGAATGGGGGCACGGTTGAGTGTTTTTTGTACGTGTAAATGCACACAAAGGCGCATGCAAAAACGCAATGCCCTTTGCACAAATATACGGTGTAAATGAGAGTGCCAATGCCCATATGCCAAGGTATAGACAATAGAGATGAGCGAGCATCAAAATGCTCGGGTCCTCGTTATTCAAGTCAAGCTTTTTGTAAAATTCGAGAGCTCTACTCGAGTAACGAACCCCATTGACTTCAATGGGAGACTCAAGCACTTTTGTATGTGGGCTGCCGGGTCCCGAGCTTTTTTTTCCTGTGTACTCTCTCTCTCTCTCTCTCTTGCCAGCCACAAACTACCGTTGACGTGAGCAGCGTCACAGCGCGCGGGGGGGGGGGGGGGGTGTCAAATCTGACACGTCAGCGGTGGGGAGGGGACAAAACTGGGGCAGGATCGAACACAGCGTGATGCTCGCTCGAGTAGCAAGCACAATCAAGTATGCTAATACTCGAACGAGTATAAAGCATGGAAGAGTATGTTCGCTCAACTCTAATGGACAAGTCAAGACAAGAAGGACGACCTGTCCAGAGTTTGTTTTTCAGCTTTACTTATTCACTTTTTTTTTGGGGGGGGGGGAGGTATACTGTGACTGCCAAGTAGGCATAAGGAGACTTGGTATGCAATGGGCAGATAGTATAATGCCTCTACAATGCACCCTACTGGCCGGTAGCTTTCCTATAAGTCAATGTCTGCTCTTCTAGCATGAATGAGGATACAAGCCAAACCAGGATGTTCCCCATAATGAAGATAACACGTACAGACAGCTGTTTGAGGGTTTTGTAACAACAATATTTTCAGCGGCTTTCAGTTGTCTCATTTTTATAGTTTAGTGTTTTATAGAGTTACAAATGTACAAGTGTGAAGTATGCCGGGAAATATATGTACGTTCTGAGCTGTTCAATCAGGAAAATAACTTGAGAAACGTCTCAAAACAATGGTACATCAAAACAAAGCAGAGCATTACAAAAGAAATGGGCACAGATGCACCAACTTTCAAGGTTATGCTTACAAAAGAGTGGAAGTGAAAAGCTTTTGTAATCTGTATCCATCTGCTGTATATCACCGAGTCCATAGTGAGATAATGAGACATTTCATCTTGTGCATTATCTTTCTTACTTATGATGTTGACCTTTAATAGAATGTAACACTTATATTTATTTAATATGTAGAAAAAATTGTGAAATATGTTCTATTTGTTTAATCTGTTTATATCTTCTACCTGCCTATGTGTTTTGCATCAGTATACCAGTAAGTATGACCACCTTCTTTTTTTTTTACTTGAAATGTCCCTTTTCTATGATTAACTGAAATGCTAGTTAAGGGGCTAGTGTTGAGTGATTATTCAGATATTCAGGTTGGGAGTACCTGACCCAATTTTCAAAACATAATTGGGAATCAGAACAGCTGGTTCAAACTCCCATGAGAATAGAAATTGTATGTGTATGGGATTCACTTGTTAGTATTGAAGCCTTTCCGTACTGGGGTTCTATATTCAAATCCCATCAGGGGTAACATCTGCATGGACGCCATCCAGATATTGTCATTGGCTAGATTTGAACCTAGAACTGCAACACTAACAACTGAGCCATCATGCTTGTCTGTTCTGTTCAGGAGGAAGAGAACAACAACAAGAATGAACACAAAGCGACCAGAAATGTCCCTTCCAGATTTGAACCTGCAACACAAAACAACAGTGCTAACAGATGAGCCACCATGCTTGGCCTTCCTTTTTGGAGAAAAAGAGAAGCACGAAGAGAAAAGTCTATGCAGATGTTGTCATTAGTCAGATTTGAACCTAGGAACCTAGCACTGCAATGCAACAATGCTAATAACTGGGCCACCATACTTGATCTTCCTTCTACTTGTTCATTTTCTTCTACTTTCTTTTTGATCTTCATCATGAGGAGAGGAAGAATAAGAAAGTGAAGGAAAATGAGGAAAGAAATGAGAAGGAAGAGGAGAAGCTTTCGTGCAGGGGTGTAGTTGTAGGCTCAAATCTGACCAATTAGTTTTATAGAATCGAACATAGTGCATAACAAATCTGATCCCACAAAAGTTTAAGAGGTACATACGACCACCAAATATGAAGTAGAGAGCTAACTTGTTTATGACTAGAGATGAGCGAGCACCAAAATGCTCGAGTGCTCGTTACTGGAGTCGAACTTTCAGTGATGCTCGAGAGTTCGTTTCGAGTAACGAACCCCATTGAAGTCAATGGGCGACTCGAGCATTTTTGTATATGACTGGTGCTCCGCTAAGGTTTTCATTTGTGAAAATCTTAGCAAATCACCAAAGTCATGTAAAAAACACAGAAATGGATAGGGCAGGCAAGGAGCAACATGCAGGGCTGCATTTCGGGCTCCGAGGTCTCACTATTAAGCCACAATAGTGGGAAGAGTGATACCCCCGCACTGTCAGCGTTAAGATCATTCTCCTCTGCCACAGCTGTAACAGCTGTGGCAGAGAAGAACAATGTTAGCCCATTGAATTCAATGGAGCCGGCAATACAGCCGGCTCCATTGAAAACAATGGGCTGCCGACGAGGGTGGGATGAATTTTCGGAAAGGGCTTAAAAATATAAGCCCTTACCTGAAAATCATCCTAAAATGTGTAAAAAAAAAAAAAAAATGTATGCTCACCTTTCCGCTGCAGCCGGAGTTCAGCCGCGTCTGGCCGGCAGTTCTCCTGAACTGCATTCTGTAGTATTCAGCAGGTGGGGATTTAAAATCCCCGCCTGCTGAATTAGCTGCCTCTGATTGGTCACAGCCTCACCAATCAGAGGCAGCTCTCACTCACCCATTCATGAATTCATGAATGGGTTAGTGAGTGCTGCCTCTGATTGGCTTAGCGCAGGGACCAATCAGGGGCAGCTCTCAGCTGAATGACAGCCTACAGCTGCTCCTGATTGGTCCCTGCGCTGAGCCAATCAGAGGCAGCACTCACTCACCCATTCATGAATTCATGAATGGGTGAGTGAGAGCTGCCTCTGATTGGTGAGGCTATGACCAATCAGAGGCAGCTCATTCAGCAGGCGGGGATTTTAAATCCCCGGCTGCTGAATACTACTCACAGCAGTTCAGGAGAACTGCCGGCCGTGGCGGAACTCTGTCTGCCGGGACAAGGTGAGTATATATTTTTTTTTACTTTTTACACATTTCTGGATGAATTTCAGGGAAGGGCTTTTATTTTTAAGCCCTTCCCGAAAATTCATCCCGCGCTTGCCGGCAGCCCATTGCTTTCAATGGAGCCGGCTGTATTGCCGACTCCATTGAATTCAATGGTCAGTGCTCGTTTAATCGAGACGAGTACCGCGTGGTGCTCGTCTCGAGTAACGAGCATCTTGAGCACCCTAATACTCGAACGAGCATCAAGCTCGGACGAGTATGCTCGCTCATCTCTATTTATGACATCTCCAGCACATAATGGAGTGCTGTGGTGAAATTTTAGCTGAACAATATGGACTTAGTTACCATCTATATAAATGTTTTTTCTTAGTTTCCAAATGGTTCACACCATTGTTCTTTGTTGAAAGATTCTTGAAGTTCTCGCATCTAGTTTTAAGGAAGTATATATGAAGAAGGTTTCAATGATAGTGCCGCATACGCCTTTGTAAAACCTTTAGATTGTTTCCCGAATTATATAAATAGGATTCATATTTTGTAAGAGGAGTTATATTTGGGGAGTGAGTGAAGAGAGAAAGTGTCGTAGTTGCATATATGTATAAAACTCCTTATGAGGTAGCTGAAATGACTCATGCAGTTGTGTGAATGACTTAAACATCAGTTCTTCAAATAGATCTCCTACCTTGGAGATAACTCTAGCATACCAAACATTTAAGTTTATGTCTGGGATCATTAATTGATAGAGATGAGCAAACGTACTCGGTAAGGCCAATTTCGCAATCGAGCACCGCGATTTTCGAGTACTTCACTACTCGGGTGAAAAGTACTCGGGGGCGCTGTGGGGCGGGGGGAGGTGTGGTGGAGCGGGGGGCAGCAGCGCAGAACAGTTGGGAGCTCTCTCTCTCTCCCTCTCCCCCCCCCACTCCCCTCTGCAACCCCCGTTCACCCACAGCACTCCCGAGTACTTTTCATCCGAGTAGTGAAGTACTCGAAAATCGCGGTGCTCGATTGCGAAATCGGCCTTACCGAGTACGTTCGCTCATCTCTATTAATTGAATCACTTCTAAAGGCAATTTAAGAATTTGGAGAAGTAGGAGATTAAGATTCAAAGATGCCCCTTTTCAGATATATAAAGTAGTGGATATTGTAGAAAATTATATATAGGACATTTTTTAGTTAGTCTAGAAGCCTACAACAGATTTGATAGTTTAGGGTATTCAGTAATGCTTGACTAAATATTGACCCAATGTTAAGAAGAGTCATCTAACCACCAGCTTTTCAGTTAGTCAAGCAAGGTGGCGTAGTAAGAATTTTTTATACATGGACATCCCAAGCCTAGCTGAAAGGGATGAAGATGTATAATCATGGCTGATACTCTTGGCTCTCAATTGCAACAAATAAAAATTCATTCATAAATTTAGTGATTCTCCTTTTTTAAGGAAGAATCACAGAATAAGTAAAAAGTTCTGAGACATATGTATGTAGAACCCAGAACCCAGAACCCAGAAACTGAAAGAAACATACCTTATAGTGTCAGTTTACATATCACAGCTGTAGTGGCCCAGAAGGGTCCTACAAAAGCCTTATCTCTAATTTTATGTAGGTTTGCAATTAACCCGGGGCATGCAAGGGTTAATTATAGAGATGAGCGAGCGTACTCGCTAAGGCAAATTACTTGAGTGAGTATTGCCTTTTGCGAGTACCTGCCCCCTTGTCTCAAAAGATTCGGGTACCGGCGGGGGGCGGGGAGGAATGGCGGGGAGATCTCTCTCTCCCCCCCCCCCCCCCGCTCCCCCGTGCTCACTCCCGCTACTCACCGCTCACCCCCGCCGGCACCCGAATCTTTTGAGACGAGCGGGCAGGTACTTGCAACAGGCAATACCCGCTCGAGTAATTTGCCTTAGCGAGTACGCTTGCTCATCCCTAGTTAAATTCAGTTTAATCTGCCCAGCAACAGAGCTAAATGTAATCTGTCTGTCAACCAGCTATTACTCATTGGCTTCCGGAAGTCTGAGTTCTAATTGGCCAGTCTGTCTAGAGAATTTAACTATATGATTGGCTATCTGATAGTGAGATGACAGTTGAGAGGCAGGACACAATTGGTTAGTGCATTGCAAAGTCCGCGCAGGAGGACACGAAAGGAAGTGACAGTTAGTTTAGAGAGGTCGGTTGGAGAGAACAGTCGAGTTTTGGTCAGCTAGTTAGAGAAGATAGTCAGTGGTGAGTGGAGAGCAGTGGGTTGGCGCGATACAGAACTGAAGTGAAGAACTAGCAGAGAGCTGTGGCAAACTGAGTGGATGAAGTGAGACAGATCTTGGAGCAGGTGGGATCTGTGGAAAGGGAAGGATCTAAGCACCTCTTCAAGTGGTTGTCCTTGATTGTGATTCCGCATGCGCAAGGTAAAGCATAAAGGTGCCTAATATCCAGGAGCTGGCCTAGAAGTGACAGGGGCCTACTGAAGTGCTCCTGAGAGACAGCTAAGTAGCCAGGAATAGAAGTTGTCTAATACTGGTAACAGAAAGGTTGTGATGTAGACTGACAAAAGTCAGAAGGCCACAATATATAAATGGTGATATTTTAGCCTCAAATCTCCCAAGCATCCTCGGCAATCTTCCATGCAAATTACTTGATCTGCCAATCCAATGTCTGCGCATAAATGCTGCCTAGTTTCACCTTGTGCCAAACAGCGCTGGCGTCACGACATTTTACATTAACTGCAATGCCATGAACTTTGTTAGGCTCCGCTGTAGATGTTACTATCTGAAGAGCTATGGTGATAGCTGCTGTGACACCATTTCATTTCATATACCACGCTTATCATCATCTGATCCACTGCAAGTGCCGAAGTACGACACAGCAAGTGTTGTTCATCTTGATCAGCAGGGCGATAAAATCAGGCTGATTTTTGCAATATTGAATCAAGTCAAACCTGACCAAAGGTGACATCTGGATGTGGTTTTTATGTACTCTTTGTGTTATTCTTCCAATCCTCCGCAGATGAACAAACAAGTGTAGGGGCTCACTGGTTATCATTGCTGCTTTATAGTGCTGGAGTTGTGGGTTCAAATCTGACCAAGGGCAACATTTGCATTAAATTTTCGAAGTCTATGTAGATGTTATCCTTGACAGGACTTAAACCTAGGACCCCAGCACTGAACCCCGCCCCCCCCCCCCCCCACACACACACACACACACACACTTTCCTCTCTAATCTGAATATTTCAAAAATCACTCAACACTAATCAGAGCCCCACTTGCAATTCAGTTCACTGAATATTCCTTCAAACATGGCTCTATGGCAAGGATGTCGTTGCACTGGACAGTAGGCACATTTACCATATCAGCCGTCCTTTGAGTAAATTGCATTTTTTTAAATTTACTATGGAAAGACAAGGACCTAAATCTTTGTATACCCGTATGTGAGAACTGTGGATTAATATAACTATAATACAGGTAGGATGTTCTTTTTTCATATGGATATGGGAAGCTATGCTTGTGCCAGACACTGCAGCAGGATATCATTTCCAACTTCATCCATTTGCATTATAAAATAGACTCCCTATGTTACTGGAATAAATATCAAAGCAGATACCTTTCTGCATACTTCGCATTAACTATTTATTACCAACACCAGGCTATTCATCTACCTTACACTGATTTTTCAGCATATTTAACTTTATTTCCTATTTTCACATGATATAAATAAGTGTGCAGATTTGTTTTCATACAGATCTGCATACATGTATACATGTCTTACCGTAATCAACAGGAGAATCTTATGAGCCAGGCACAATAGGTTTCCATGGAAACATCATAACATATTATTCCGTTTGCATACTGCGTTGAGAGTATAAAGTAAAAAAAAAAATACTAAAACAATAGTATGCATGTTTGATTGTGTCACATGCTAACTGCTACTGCATTGTATTCCATTGTCACAGATTTCAATAAACTCCTTCATAGCATTTCCTCATTAAAGGCATTATGTGGCATGCTGTAAATCGTATGCCAGTTTTCAACTACTCTGCAGCAAAGCTTTCTCTTTTGTTTTCTGAGATTGTACACTTAATGGCTGCTCACGCGTTTTTATGGTGACTATTAGGACATTTATTCTGATGCTGCCTGCTTTTATTATACATTAGCTTTATAGAACTGCCATTGCTGGGTTTCCACTCTTACAACACATTCCAGAAAATTCTGTTTTACATTTCTTGGCGTAACAGTAGCTACATATTTGGTCCATTCATCCAATAATGACATTCGGATGTAATTTGTAGTCCTTGTGAGGATCATATTAAAAACTTTCCATCAACAAATTGGAATGCCTTGCCACCTTTGATACATTGGCTCTGCATTTCTCTTTTTGAATTTGAGCCTGATACTGTTTCGGGGTCTCTGCAGCCCTTGATGTCCTGGCTCCTTCCCACTCTTTTTGAATTCGGACCTCTTGTTGTATGGGTTTCTACAGCCCTTCATTGGTCACACTGTTTCCTTGTCTCACTCGTTCCTTGCAATAATTTTTCTTTCTTTATTTGTCCGCTGGGTTTCCATTTTCTAGGAACATCCCGGAATCTCCATGCCGAAACACAAAGCATCTTATTTTGACATAGATCATACTATAGGTTCATTTATTGAAACTGTTTAAAAACTGTTTGCTGCACATAACAATCAATCATCATTCCTTAAACTGCTCTAGTAAAATGAAAACTGCACTGTGATTGGTTGAAATTCCCCTAGTATTTTCAGTTGAACCATGAAGAGTACATGTACCGAGTTTTGTTGCGAAAAATCATCATTCTGTAAACTGCTCCATTGAAAGTAACATGCATGCTTGATAAAGCTGTGCTTGCATGTTTATGAAGAATGGTGTGGAGTTGAATTCATGGATCCCTATGGGACGAACAGATGTCTTAAGAGTGTCCTTTTGCTATCCACTAAGCAGATGTATACTGATATACCTTTTTACTTTACTATATGGAAAAGTGCAGCAGTAGATTGTTGGATGATTCTGCTGAAATCTTCAGGTTCAACCAACTTTAATCTAATGTGTATGGCCAATTAATTCCTCAACTAAACCTTTCAAGATTCTACTGTTGTATGTTGTCTGCATCAGCCACGGTGTCCTAGGAATATTCAGTGTTATAGACACTGCAAATGTTATTATTTATTGATCGAAGCTTCCATGAAGGTTGAATAAATCTTATTTTTCTAGATTCATTAAGATTGAATGTATCAAATAATCCAGGAAGAATGTCCTGCACACTATCATAAAATTCCACTAGAACTGACAGGATGATTGCCTAGTTTTCCAGACTACTTGAACTGATCTGAAACATGATTGGTGGAATCTGCTTGAGAATCACGGTATTATAAAATTCACGCCTAAGCTTGAGACTCAAAGGTCTAACAATCAGAACGGGAGTGGATGGGGACCCAACCTGAACTCCAGGTAAGCTCCACTTTTAACTGGATCTGCATTCTCAAGACATAGATCCAATTTACAACTATTGGAAAGCAAAGAGCAGTGCGTTCCGTACCCAGCCGCTTACATTGGCTGGGGCACAGGACTACAACTGTCACTTCCAGAGGGCACAATAGAGGCATTATTATTGTATAGAGGCACAAAGGGGCACAAGTGCTGTATGACAGCAAAAACACTGTGTGGAGGCACAATGTGGCACTTTTACTGTGTGGGGCACAAAAAGGACAATCTTACTGCATGGAGATGCAAAATGACTACTATTACTGTGCGATAGCTCAAAGAAGCACTATTATTGTGTGGATCACAAAAGGGTATTCTATAGCAGTGTGAAGCACCAAGGGCGGCATAATTACTGTCCGGGGTACCACAGATTGAGTGTGTGTCTAGAGAAAGGGAGTGATGGGGGAAAAGCAGGGAGCCGAAGGCATCTGTGCTTTAAATTCAGTAGGGACAAGTTTTGGCTGAAAGAAGCATCATAGAGATCTGGGCCAGATGTACTCTATATTTAATTTGTATATAAATATATAGTTGTTTTTTGTTTTTTTTTTGGGGGGGGGGCGTCCTATAGCTTTATAGAGCCTCTTATACAAGCAAAATGTTTGTGGCAGTCAAGGTCCACAATCTACTCTTGAACCTATAGGACTCTAGTTACACCCCCGTACTCCTGTTGAGACTGTTTTTTTGTATTTTCATATTTTTAACTATAAAAGACACACCTGATGATCAGACATTCCCCCCGTTTTAGAGGCAGAAAGCAGGGAAAAAATATTTTGAACTCACCCAGGGACAGTGCATGAGATAGTACCGTGCAATAGAGCAGAAGATGCAGCAGAGGTCTGAAACACCGGAGCTCTATGTCATAGTGGCGCTTGGGTACGGCAGGAGGAAGTGAAGAATCCGATTGGTGGAGGTGGGGGAGCAGCAGCAGTTCCCGCCGGTGCTCACCACCAATCAGAGATACGTACGGGCAGCAGTGCAAAAAAGAAAGAACTGCTCTGCTAACTGATCGCAAGTTTCTTGATTGTTCGTGCAAACAAATGGCACATTTGCTCTATAACACGCACTGACCCCCCCCACCACCACCACCACCACCACCACTTTGAGGGGAAGAAAAGTGCATCTTATAGAGTAAAAAATATGCTATATTTCATAGCCCTTATAAATGAGCATTAAACTAAGGATCCTGAATGAATAATTCTAAACATCTTGATTCTATAAATCATAGTATTAACAAGTGTGAAGTAAACTAAATCCATAGAGGCAAATAATCTGCTCTAAAATTAGCTTTAGGTGGAATGATATTGAACATTTAAGTAGGGTCCATTATTTTCTCTATACCTGTGCCAACAGGAGGATTTTCTGGTCCTCTGGTGGGCCAGTCTGTCCCTGGGCAACACAATAATGATTTTGTTTCTTGAGCTAGAAATTCATTGGCATGACATCTAGTTTTCTAAAGCCAAAGGGCACAAGTGGTTTAATTATGAAACAACGTCAAGCAAAATAATTTGTAAGTAAATTGTCATATATACAACACGGTTAGAGCGGATCGAAATTAATACAAATCCTACTCATGAAGATATGCCTGAAGTTTCAATACAGTCATGAGCTCTAAATAATGAATCCTGAAATATTGCTGTTTCCTAAGCAACCTTTATCAGAACATAAATGTTTATGCAGGTTATTTAATATTCATTGCAATATCTAAGGGATATGCAACAAAACAGTTTGAGGACCTTCAAAACAAATTAATTGAAGCAAATTGGATGCAATAATGAATAAAGATTGCTAACTAATTGTAACTATGAATGTCTATCTATGTAAGGGCATACTACGGCATGTAACAGGAATCAAAGTAGGATTGTTTCCATCAGAACTATTTTAATTGTTTAATGATAAAATAATTAATAGGGGTGAATGTTTTTTTGAATCAGAAGAAGCTCATAAAACAGGAAGAAATTGGGTGGAAATAATAGGATTAGAGATGAGCGAGCATACTCGTCCGAGCTTGATGCTCGTTCGAGTATTAGGGTGCTCGAGATGCTCGTTACTCGAGACGAGCACCACGCGATACTCGTCTCGATTAAACGAGCACTGACCATTGAATTCAATGGAGCCGGCAATACAGCCGACTCCATTGAAAGCAATGGGCTGCCTGCGTACGCGGGATGAATTGTCGGGAAGGACTTAAATATATAAGCCCTTCCCTGCAATTCATCTAGAAATGTGTAAAAATAAAAAATATATATATACTTACCTTGTCCCGGCAGAACGATGTTAGCCCATTGAATTCAATGGAGCCGCAATACAGCCGACTCCATTGAAAGCAATGGGCTGCCGGCGATCGCGGGATGAATTGTCGGGAAAGGGTTAAATATATAAGCCCTTCCCTGCAATTCATCCAGAAATGTGTAAAAATAAAAAATATATATATACTCACCTGGTGCCGGCAGACGGAGTTCAGCGCGGCAGGCTGCAGTTCTCCTGAACTGCTCTGAACAGCTGTTAGTAGTATTCAGCAGCCGGGGATTTAAAATCCCCGCCTGCTGAATAAGATGCCTCTGATTGGTCACAGCCTGACCAATCAGAGGCCAGCCCTCACTCACACCCATTCATGAATTCATGAATGGGTGAGTGAGGGCTGCCTCTGATTGGCTCAGGGGCAGCTCTCCTGCTCATGCTGACAGTGGGGGGGGGGGGGGGGGTCTCACTCTTGCCGCTATTGTGGCTTAATAGTGGGACCTGGGAACTTGAGATACAGCCCAAAATGTAGCTCCTCTCCTGCCCTATTCGTTTCTGTGTCGTTTCCATCACTTTCTTGTGTTTTGCAGATTTTCACAAATGAAAACCTTAGCGAGCATCGGCGATATACAAAAATGCTCGAGTCACCCATTGACTTCAATGGGGTTCGTTACTCGAAACGAACTCTCGAGCATCACTGAAAGTTCGACTCGAGTAACGAGCACCCGAGCATTTTGGTGCTCGCTCATCTCTAAATAGGATGTATATGAACTGGTACTTAGACAAACGCATATATCCCTCATGACATTTCATGGAGCTTTAAATACATAGTACACCTCAAAGTATGATAATCTGTAGTTACTTGTATAGGGAAAGTGTCAGCCTTATGTATGCTTACATTATTATAGATGTAATAAGGAATTACTGTCTAAGATGATATAAGCACAGTGGGGAAGATATTAATATGGCATATTGGATAAGCAGACTCTTCCTTATAGCAGACTCTGACGGCAGTCTTCTGTATCGTAGATGGAAACAAATGCTTTTGGAAGAGCATTGAGATGCCCTCATGCACATTGGATATTGAGGCACTCCTATCTAAATTGGCAGGTTTGGACCTCTTAAACCGGCCATACATGTTAAAAGGGATCTGTCAACCATCTAATGTGTAAAGGAGGCTCCCAACTATCCCCGAATAGCAGATATGGATCAGATTATTGAATTTCAATATGGCCAATCATTTGGTTCTTGGGAAGATAAGCCACTGCCAAAGTTGTCTTCCAGTGAGTTTCTTCCCTTTCCTATTGACATAATATACACACTGGGCCAAGCAAGGTATGCATGTGTATTAGGAGGATCAGGAGAGATAACTGTTGGTTAACAGGTATCTCATGGGTATGAGTAGCTTGAAACCCTAAGTACTGTAAATATGATCTGCCAACTAATATCCAATGTCTAGCACCAACTTTACCTGAGTTTACATCTGGTGTGTGTGTGGGGGGAGTCCTTCACAAGAGATTTGATCTTAAAGCAATAGTTGTCTCTTGATGTCATTTGAGAGAGATTTGTCCTGTAATCCAGTTCTGTCAATATAAGTCCTCCTATATCTCTTCAGCATTGCATTGTTGCTATGTGCAGTTCCCTTCAGAAGTTTGGAAGCAAATTAGTCAGAAAAATCTCTGGAAGGTTTCCCACCAAGAATATAAAATGTATTCCTGTGAAAAACTTAAAAGTTGATCCACTGCATTCCGATATACAAAGCTGTCCTACAGGCAAAAAGGGAAATTTTGAGGAATCCAAAATCTGAAGTTACTTGCAGATCTCAACAGTCAGACTAAAAATTGAGTTTTCAATAATAACTAGAGATGAGCAAGTATACTCGCTAAAGGCAATTGCTCGAGCGAGCATTGCCTTTAGCGAGTATCTCCCCGCTCGAGACGAAAGGTTCGGGTGCCGGCAGCGGGCAGGGAGCTGCGGGGGAGAGCGGGGCGGAACGGAGGGGAGATCTATCTCTCCCTCTCTCCCCCCCGTTCCCTCCTGCTGACTGCCGCTACTCACCGCTCCCCCGCGCCGGCACCCGAACCTTCCGTCTCGAGCGGGGAGATACTCGCTAAAGGCAATGCTCGCTCAAGCAATTGCCTTTAGCGAGTATACTCGCTCATCTCTAATAATAACACATCCCAAAACATCAAGATTTTTGAGTATTTGCTCCCAAGTTTAGAAGTTTCCAAAGTTCTGCAGGGTACTGTATAAGTACACTGACATTCCAAAAGTCTTGGGATAGCAATATGTAAATTCATTATAAAGTGGTATTACCTCAAGTGATGCCTTAGGTACGCCCACATATGTATAAGCTGTGATGTGTTATCATGTGAGTGAGGTTGAATACTGTCCAGTGTGCTCATGGCAAGGCAACGTGAATTATTAGAGTTTGAATGAGGCATGATTGTGGATTCCTGATGGATGGGATAGTCCACTTTCAAAGTTGTGTGGGCCTTTAACATTCCTCATTCCACAGTGATACATGTGTATCTGGAATACATCACAGAAGGCATTATCACCCACAGCGGACAGCGCAGTGACCACCCACAAGTCTCTAATAATCATGACCTGGAACATCTGGATAGAACTGTCTGTGTGAACAGAAATCATATCTACATTCAATATCCTGCAGGTCAGTGTTGCATTCTTTAGCTTCCATTGGATATATTAGGAAAAAAAAACATCACAGTACCTTTGTTAACACAATAACCCGGGACATTGAGCCTCACCTGGGCTTGTGAGGTTGCTAACTGGACCCCAGAGGACTGGTAATATGTGGTCTGAAGAGCCATAGTACTAATTGTTTTGGGCTGATGGTAGGATGTGTAGCACAGACCCCATGAAGCCATGGACACAAGATGTCAACAAGGCACTGTGTAGGCTGGTAGTGGTTCCATACTTTTGTGGGGTGTACTCTTATGACATCCGTTGGGTCTACCGGTTCAACTAAACACATAATTGATGGATGTCCTCTTCGTTTCACTACTTGGTGGCCATTTGCAGCTCTTCATGGACTTCACGTACCCCCACAGTGATGTGATATTCCAGCAGTATAATGCAATGCGCTATCAAGCCCAGGTTGTCCAGAATTGGTTAGGGGAGCATTCTGGAGAATTCCTATAAATGATCTGGCCTGTGTGCAGAGGCGTAACTTGAAGCTCCTGGGCCCCAATGCAAAACTTGTAACAGGGCCCCCATCTATAATGCTTTATTCATAGTACCGGCCTCCCTATATGGAGAGGAGAGGCCTTATGGGCTTCCTAAGGCTCCTGAGCCCGGGTGCAACCGCATCCCCTATAGTTACGCCAGTGCCTGCATGTTTGCCCAACATGAGCCCAATTGAGCATTTATGGGATGTGGTGAAGAGGTCCGTTTGCACCCAAGATTCTGCACCTACAAATAAAACAGAGCTGTGGGTGGATATCCAGACATCTTCCATCCACTTGTGGAATCGATTCCACGTCAAGTTGCTGCATTTTACTGAGCCGGAGGGGGTCTTGCATTATATTAATTCCTGTCCCAGTGCATTTGAATATAGCGAAAACAGCACAAAGATGCTATCACTTGTGTATAAATGTTAGCATTTATCAGAATCTTGCCTTATTTCTTCCCATACACTCTTTCATAAATCTTATCACTTCAAGAGTGAGATCATTGTCATATCTTTATTGGATTTTAATGTATTTCAGGAAGTCTATATGCAAGCACTTTATAATATACTGTATGGAAACGTATGAGCACATTACACCAGACTCTTCTGTCACACTCAATATATTTTTGTGTGCTCTTGAAATAATGATACAGGTAACTTTTATGTAAAGCATCAGGAATTGCTGCTCCTTCGAAAAGGGAAAATCCACAATAAATCTTTGATAGAATGAAATAATACATATCAAACAGAGAAATACATACAGCAAAAAATCTACAGGACATGCAGTCCCCAAATACATGAAAGGTTGTAATTATAAGCTGGAGTTAAAGTTTAAAGAATACATTAGCTATTTATATAAACAGTAATCCCTATATAATCTTAATATGATAACTATTAACCATTCAGAAATAGGCTTCCTGCTTCTGACTGCTGTACGGAAACTGCAGAGGATTTGGACTTCTTTGTACTCCTGCAAGGATTTATCACAATGATTCTATACTATTTCTGATAATAACATTTATCTAGGTGTTATGTATATAGTTCCATATTGTGTACATTATCTTAAACGGATTTAAGAAGGGAACTGCAGAAATGATGTGCAGAGTTTTCCTAATAAATTTGCTCAGGCTAAAGTGTTGTATTTCTTTAGTATTTCTGTTTCCCTCACACAAATACAGGGGGTGGGCAAA
This sequence comes from Eleutherodactylus coqui, assembly GCF_035609145.1. Taxonomy (NCBI): domain Eukaryota; kingdom Metazoa; phylum Chordata; class Amphibia; order Anura; family Eleutherodactylidae; genus Eleutherodactylus; species Eleutherodactylus coqui. The sequence goes on along the minus strand of NC_089838.1, from coordinate 249,179,206 downwards.
AATATGGAAACACCTTAGAAATCCATGGGATTTTAATCATTAGCACTGAGCTGCCCTTTTGACCCCTGCTTGGCTGGGAGCTTTTCCACCAAATTTGTGTTTACTTCACCTCTTGCCCTGCTCTGGGTGGTTTTGGGAGCCAGCCAGTAGCAGCTGCTGAGTGGTTCAAACCACTGACCAATTGAACCTTGTTGCTCGGGCAGATGTTCACTTCTGCCTGGAAGCATATGTGTCATATTTCCTCCACTCCAACATGTAGAGCCCAATTATTATGGAAATATTAATTATAATTCCATGTGATTTAAGACATGCATTTCATGTTTCCATATTTTTGTCCACACCCTGTACTTGGCTACATGTCGCCACCACTATGGCTCTTTACATGACTCCTATTAACTTGACTTGCCATCAACCATTTGATGTGGATTTTGATGCAGATCTGCAGCAGATTTTATCTGAAGGCGTGAAGTTTGCCGCAACTGATGGATAACCCAACGGTAGCTGGTGACATTTACGTGAGAATGTAAAGATGTGGATCTGTTGCATTTCTCATGTGTGTTTTACTAGGCTAGATATAGAGGTGATTTTCCTGCCAAGAGGGTGGTTGTGGGTAGTGTGTTGATAGAAGAACATGCAGTTGACAAGATAGGAGTGACGCAGCTACTAGGGAGGGTTACTAGTGCTTGAGTCATTGTGGGCATATGCCTTTGCTGTGAACATCTTGCTCTAGGGTTGGCTAGTGAGCACAAGAGAGTCGGGCAGAGACTGGGACCAAGTGTGGTTTTGAAAACATTGTGAGAGACAGACATTGTTGGGACTGTGATCGGGACTGTGGGCAACAAGTCTGAGGCAGTGGGGATGAAAGTAGAACACCGACTAAGCACCATGAATTTGGTATAGCTGAAGAGAAGGAGATTTTATATTGCTATGAAGTTCCATGAGTAAGAGTTAGCAAAAAGATTGCCCCACTGTTTCTCATTTGTCTTTCGTTTCTCGGGTACCCAGAGGGTGCCTGCCCCAACTTTGTGAATCCTGTGCAGTACAGAATGGCACAAGGCCATTTTTTAGCTGGTAATGGATGTCTGGACAACCTATTTTCTGATGATATTGACAAATGTTTTCTTTATCTCTCCTCGGATCGCCGAGGCAGAGCTGAGTGGCTCACACTTCCGCAATGCTGGCTTCTAAGTAGAAGACCGAACAGAAGCACATGGCCACCGCAGACAATCATTGGCTGCAGCATCATGCCCCCAAGCTCCTGCCATCATGGCAACCAGGATATGAGCACTGATGTTAGGAGTGCAAGCATGACACTGTGGCCTTTGATTGGCAGGAGCAGTCACATACTTTTGCCCTGCTGTCTACGTGTTAACCAGCACCTGGGCAATGTGAGCTGCTCAGCTTGGCTTTGGTGGTTTAAGGAGAGATGAGTTCTCTTCAAAATCAAAAGATATCCATCAGAACTTGCAGAAACCAGTCAAGCATGGTGGAGATTCTTTGCAAGTTTAGGGCTGCATTTCAGGAAATATAGTTGGGGATTTTGTCAGGATTAATGGTGTCCTCAATGCTGAGAAAAACAGGCAGATATTTATTCATAATGCCATACTCTTAGAGAGATGCCTGATTAGCTCCAAATTTATTCTGCAACAGGACAACAAATCCAAATATATAGCCAATACCACTGAGAACTATCAAACTACTAACGACCACTTGTCTGCATGTATGTGTGTGAGTGCTTTTCATGCTCCACCCCTGATAATGTCATCGCTCTGCCCCCTGGTGACGGCATCAAAGGTCCTACAACATATATTAAGCACAGAGTCTGACCCACAGAAGAACAACACAGTTAGGGCTCTTGGAAGGGGAGGATAAACATAACACACTGAGAATACAACTAAGCCATTATTATCTCAGAAGACACAACTCAGCGGTCCTGACAGAACACATTGACCTATCACCACAGAGATCCAGTGGGCTGAAAGACCTGTGGTGATGTCAGTGCTGTGGGAGGAGCCGAGCTGTGTGTGTGGGAATCAAGCTACTGTGTGTGTGATGTGTGGGGATCATAATCCATGTACCATGTAGCAGAGCTGTGTGTGTGTGACGTGCATGCAGCAGAGCTGTGTGGCGCATTGCACCACCAGAAATACTGGTGCTATAATTTCCTAATAATTACTAGTCTTTATCATAAAGAAGAACAGGGGATCCAGGAAGTGATGATTTGGCCCCCCAAAGAACCCTGATCTCAACATCATTGAGTCAGTCTGGAATTACATGAAGAATGAAGAGACAGAAGAATTTGAGCAAGCCTACATCCACAGAAGATCTGTGCTTACTTCTCCAAGATGTCTGGAACAACCTCCCTGCCAAGTTCCTTCAAAAACTGTGTGTAAGTGTAACTAAAAGAACTGAGGCTGTTTTCAAGACAAAGGGTGGTGTGTATAGAAGGAGAATTTTTTACTATGCCTGTAAATTCATAATTGGTATTTAGAGGTATTCAACATATACTCTGCCTGCCCTCCCCCTTACTGAATGGAGTAGCATTGCTGACAGACTGGCCGATGGCTGCTCCCTCCAATGCTGTACCCAGCCCGACTAGTGGAACTATAATGAGTTACTAGCGTAACGGGTTAATTAATGGCATCATAGTTTAATGAGCTAGAATGCAAGGCTTTATGAGGATTATGGTTAAGTGGGAAATGTTATATGCAATGTGATGTTATAATGTTATGCATGAAGGGGTAGTAACAGTGTAATGTACCTGTTGTGATGTAATAGAGTGTAATAATGATTAGATGTAATGGCGCAGTTAAGCGCATAGCGTAGAGTGTATATGGAACCGAATAATGTAACGCACTAAAGAAACTGGTAGTTGATGAGGATGTGATGACCTCTAGATTTAAGTATGTGTAAGATGTGCGACGTGACGTATTCAGTAGTTAATGAGTTAAGCCTACTCCTACGGGGTATCTGAGGTTGGGGCCTATGATAATGTATGTAATGGTTACACCGCAATTAATGAGATGTAAAATTACGCTGATAAAATATGAGTAACACCATGTGTCATACTGCTGTCAGTAGGAACTAATGAGAAACCAATGTAAGTGTCAGCGAGAGACACCGCGTGATGAAGATGTTTATTAACTGTCACTTTAAGAGTACCATCCCTTTAAGTGAGAGAGTTTATGCTACCTGTTTATTACATACCTAAAATCCAAAAACCCTCCTATGGAGCATATGAATATTTATTATGCAACTGTTCATTGAAGTTATTTTTTATTAATAAAAGAATGTGTCGCCTTTGCCTCAGTTCATCAGGAACCTGTGTTGCAAAACCACTCAGACCAATAGCAGTCACACCAAATATAGATTTGATTTACATTTATCTTTTGTTCATTCACTTTGCATTTTGTTAAGTGACAAAAAAAAACTATTAACACTTCTCTTTTTGAAAACATTGTTTAAGGGCCTTTTACACGCAAAGATAATTCCTTAAACATCCACATGACTGAAGGAACTTCAAGCGAACTGATGACATTTTTAAATAACAAATTAATTGCTTTAATCATCTGTGTTTTCCTCCACGAGTTGTTTGCTCAGCTGGGCATGTGTTTAGGCCATTGTTATTGCATAAACACTTCAACCAGCTGAGCAAACATCTGGCAGATACATTTCCTTGTTCTCCTCAAGGCTGAGTAAACATTGCACTCATTAAATATGCAAAGCAAAACAAAGCCGTCCCTGGGAACACTGAACAAACTGCATTCAAACTGAAAGAATTTCAAGGACCAAGCAATGGATTTTATGCCAGTCTAAAAACCTTAGCTAACGACAATTGAACAAATACTGCACGATGCCCACGATTATCACTCACTTTTGGCCGTTTGAACAAATTATGAGTCATTATTATAGTCATTGCGTGTAAAAGGGCCATAACTTTGCAGCCTTTTTCCACTTTTGCCTACAACTTTTGCACAGTACTTTATATTTACGAATACCGTACAAGCAATGTAACACTCCTGCATACTTTGTGAGCTAGTATATCATACTTATCACTAGGGTAGTTGTATAAGAAAAAAATAAAATAAAATATATGTTGATGATTGGTGTTATATATTAGACATTCAATACCATAAAGCCTGTCTTTGGAACAACATAATAAGATACATTACAGTTATCTCTGTAACAACAGATCTATATTTCAAGTCTGAGCCCAGAACAAGCATCCCCAGTGCGAGCATTGCTTGTCTTCATCGCTTGCTTTGTTAGAGTGCTGCTTTGCGGTGGTTTTTAAGTCACTCAGTAGTTCTTGGTAAAGCACTTTACATTTTAATGCCTTTAGGTTTTATTTTCAGTGACATTTTAGTGGTTAGTCTAATGGGCTCATCTCACCTCAGGGTTACTAATGAGGTCAGAAAGTGCTCAATCTCTATACTGAATAATTCAGTGATCATCGCAGCGGACTCCAGCAACAGAATTCATTTCTGACACCAAAACAGCAATGAAATTGTGGACAGATGTTTTGCTTACTCACATACTGTACTCTACAGCCACATCAATTACCTCCAAAAGGATAATGCCCTTATCTGGCCAAGGAAATTGTATATAAAATAGGACTTACTATGTTCTCAAGGAGGCAGATCAACCCCTTCTTCTAGAACATAGAGCTGCAACTTTAACACAACACTGAATTATTAAGAAGATTATTAGGCTTTCCCCAAACTTGTTACAATAGCTGCTCTAATTGTACATTATATGGATTTCTATGCTTGACATATTGCTTTTTGATCTATGGTTTCTAGCACTTTCATGTCTGTATAGATACATCCTATTATTATGCTGTATTAAATGGCTGAAAGGGGATTAGCGCAAGCATTAATCATACAAATGTAAAATGGGAATTTGATGACATATGGGAAAGACTTGTCTGTACTTCCTGATTTTCATTACTATCTCTTTATGAACATGAAAGGAACTGCATGTCTTAACCAATTGGTACTGAGATCACACAGTAAGGTTCTCATATGCTAAGCCAATGTCTCTATAAGCAGTCATTCCCTAATATATTTTTCTGTAGTGCTGAGTGAAGTTTGGTTCAGCCGATTCCATAAATTTGGGCAAACAATTTGGCTCGGTCCTAATTCGTTCAAACTGAACCGGAATTTTACCAATACCCCTTAAACTTGTATAACACTAAGAAGCATAAAAGCAGTTATTCTCTTGTTTCTCCTTCGTTAGAAATATATGCACTATATACTTAAAGATAATTATTATTATGAAGAAGAAAGCCTTGCAAACGCAGGGTTACCGTGTTTCCCCGAAAATAAGACAGTGTCTTATATTAATTTTTGTTCAAAAAGGTTTAACTTTTTTACATGTATAGCTGCCTGGACACTATTTAAATTGACTTTTTTAATTAACTGTTAGCAGGGCTTAATTTTGGAGTAGGGCTTATATTTCAAGCATCCTCAAAAATCCTGAAAAATCATTTTGCATCCTCAAAAATTCTGGAAAATCATGCTATGTCTTATTTTCAGGGTATGTCTTATTTTCAGGGAAAAAGGGTAGATTTCAACTTACGACCCACAAGGCCAGGCAACAGTGCTAACCAATAAGAGGAAGAAGCAGAAGACAAAATTTTAGTCAGTTGGGCCAAGATGAACTACCCAATTTTTGGTTTTACACCAAATTGAATTTTTAGGAAAGTTTGACCCAAAACAGGGTTTGTCTGTTTCTGTTTGTGCATCACTATTTTTCAGGGTCGAATTGGGGTATATAGGTCCCATAAGAGAAAGATGTTCTGCAGGGATGTTTACAAAAATGAATAATGACTTGCACACAGTCGCATGAAGGCTGATGGAAACTCTAGGGCAAAGACATTGGTGAGGGTTTCCATCTCACTTTGGAAGCCGGGTCACACCTGACCCTCTGTTATAGCCGCAAGGAGGAAAGATGACTACTCATGAGTGTAGTTCTCTCTACTGAAAGTATGGAATTTATGGTGACAATCAAGCCAACAACCCCAACAGATTTCAAAAGAGAGAGCTGAACACAAGCATAGTAAACTGTTTATAAGTCATCAGAACTGGTGAACAGTCACCAAGGAACTGGATTTTTCTCATTTTCTGAATGATAATGGTCTCAGAGGTGAAGAATGTATTTGCTACCCATACAAATAGACTGTTAAGATTGTAGCTAGAAAATACTGAGTGTGGTGCAACGGAAGAACCAGCCTGGATAGATAGGGTCCTCAAGGTGATGGAGGCTCCAGAGCATTTACCTTTAACCCTTGTCCCCTCTTGTTAACTAGGTCCAACATATGCGGCTTTTATTTAGTGGAAAGTGTTATTCTTGGAAAATGAAATGGCATTGGTATGTGTGTGGCGCAGTAGGTCAATTGTTCCAGGCTTTTAACAGGTTAGACTGACACGTCTATGGGGCTGTCAGCTAAATAGAAGTTGCCTACGTAAACGTCACCTGTACACTTATGTCTGTGTGCAATGTTATTCAGTATTTGATGTCTTTCAGAACAAAAAGTGACAAAGACAATTACATAAAGTAAGATATTTAGGACTAAATAGCAAAGCTCGGAAAAGTAATTCTAATGTATGTATATTGCTACTTTCAGATTGTTAACATTTAGCCGAATACTAATCAGCTTCATACAGGTTAAGAAATAAAAACACATTGTGCAGGGAAATAGCAGATGACATTTAATGTAGATAAATGGTCTGTTATGCACTTAAGCCAGATAGCGAATGCTGCTACTTATACATTAAATAGCTGGGGAACTCTGGGAAGGAAAAAGGTTTTCGGAATACTAATAGCAGAGTCCTTACAAGAATGTGCTCTGAAAGTCTAGCTTCTTCACTGCCTTTAGCGAATGTATTGACCAAGTGTAAAGCGGAAGCTGGCGTGTATGTGCAAGGTAAAATAATGGGGAGCATCTACATCAATGACTTGGGAGCTCTTGCTATCATTAATAACCCAAAACTGACCAACATTTTTATAAAAGGGGTAAAGATAATTTTGCAACTGATTAGTACTGACCATACTGGGAGCTTTTGAGTACTTTGAGTGCCAAATGTGATTTCACCTTTACAATGGTGTCATATTTTGCAGAGATGGTAAAAACATATCAGCTTTCTTTTCTAATGCCCCTTTAAGACGAGCCGACTCTTGTTTGAACGAGTAACGTTACCGCCGTTAACTTGTTCGCACTCGTTCAGCCAGCTTAGACAGGCAGATCATCGTTGAGAATCATTCACTTCTTGTTCAGTGTTTTACATTCTTAGGGCTTTAACCCTTTGCAATCCACTGTCTGATGTCTGAAGACATTATGATTTAAGGCTGTACAGCTTCGATGTTGGAAGACATCCGTCAGGGTTCTCTTTCTGTAAATTGCCAGCCTCTCTGCTGTCGGAGCCTATCCAAAGTGTCACCTCATGCAGTACTGGGTTCAGACAGCAGATAGCGCTGTTGTATAATGGCAGAAAAAGAGTAAGCCCCCTAGGAAAGCCAGGATACAAATTGGATTGGAAAGGGTTAAAGGGGTTGTCCCGCGCCGAAACGGGTTTTTTTTTTTTCAACCCCCCCCCCGGTCGGCGCGAGACAACCCCGATGCAGGGAGGTAAAGGAAGCTTACCGGAGCGCTTACCTTAATCCCCGCGCTCCGGTGACTTCAATACTTACCGCTGAAGATGGCCGCCGGGATCCTCTGTCTTCGTGGACCGCAGCTCTTCTGTGCGGTCCATTGCCGATTCCAGCCTCCTGATTGGCTGGAATCGGCACGTGACGGGGCGGAGCTACACGGAGCCGGCATCCTGCACGAGCGGCTCCATAGAAGATTGCAGAAGACCCGGACTGCGCAAGCGCGGCTAATTTGGCCATCGGAGGGCGAAAATTAGTCGGCACCATGGAGACGAGGACGCTAGCAACGGAGCAGGTAAGTATAAAACTTTTTATAACTTCTGTATGGCTCATAATTAATGCACAATGTATATTACAAAGTGCATTATTATGGCCATACAGAAGTGTATAGACCCACTTGCTGCCGCGGGACAACCCCTTTAACAGATGAACGGGTAATGTAATACTTCCACACCTGCGCAATTTTTTGCACTGTGCATGAGTGTATTTAGTGCTCATGCTTGCGCAAATACAGGGACCTTTTGTACAGGCGCCGCTCGTTCACTCGCTGGGGGAATCACCCCATCCTGATTTAAAAGGCTACTTTGCCCAATGAGGTGCCGGTGTTCGTGGGCATGCATTGTGTTTAGTGTATGCCCGCATGAGCAGATATGCAGGTTTGTTCACCCCCCATAGACTACTATGGGGCTCTTTTGTGTGCAAACACGCCACAGATAGAGCAGGTCCTACTTTTTTGCGCCTGTGAAAAGAAAGTGAGAATGAAGCCTTTGAAATCAATGGGTTTTATTCTCAACGTTATATGTATGGAAATGTTTCCGCACGCATAATCGCGCCGTATGACGCTCATCTGTTGAAGCCTTTATGTGAAACCCTGAATGACAGTCTTTATACACAACAAGAAGTCAATGATTTTTTGTTCTGCTGAAACTGAACGACGAATGAAAAGTGCGGGATTCGAAGGACTGTCATTCAGGTCATTGGCTCGCGTTTAAACTGCACAATTAGGTTTGAGTAGGATGTAAAGGGAAAGGTTTTTGGCCTTGTGGTATATTAAAGAAAATGAGTACTACAGGGCCATTATTATATGTTTTTGCAGCTTTCTATCCCTTTTAAAGTCAGTCAGTCCACAATATCCAATGAACTCAATGAAGTTCACAAGTTTTCTGTCATTTTCTGAAACAGCTCAAATAAAGCAATAATCTTTGTATTATAAACCAGAAAAACAAATGTGTGACAAAACATATAGCACTCCACAACAAGATATCAAAAAGTCTTTATTGTTACAACATGCACTAGAAACAGACGTTACGAAAACACTTTTAAATCCCTAACATATGGGAATGTATCAACAATGTGGCTACATATATGCTAAAATATAAACACTACAAGTAACCACGGCAATTATGAAAAATGGTTATACAATAAAACAGAATTGCCAGACCTTGCTACATGATAATGTCATTATTATATTCACAATAGTGTGTTCACATTTAACAACAGACGGCAAAGGAAAGCAACATATAGGTATTATGTGCAATCACAGACAATGCTGAACTCACAAGTCCCAATACAACATTCCCCTCACATTATGAATACGCAATAACCCTCCATCCAAGTATGATTGTTTGGCTAACGCATACCCAGGTTCTAGAGCCTCATATGATGCAGAGTGTTAAGGGAGCTGAAATGCAGTCCTAAACTCTGGCTCACAACCTGAAGGTTGCGAGTTCAATCCCCCCACTGTTCAGGTAGCAAGGTTGACTCATCCTTCCGAGGTTGGTAAAATGAGTACCCAGCTTAGTGGGGGGTAATAAATTACCTAAAAAGCATTGTGGAATAAGTTGGCACTATACAAATAAGAAGATTTTTTTTATTTTACCATATAATGATGCTACTCTGCCTCTGATGAAGCCACCCTAGTGGCTAGCTGTCGGGGTATTGTATGGTAACCTGGGCATTAATTCGCCATGTTGCTCCTGGGGCCTGTAGTTCTATGGGTTACTGGGAACACACTTCCACAGGTGTGGAATGATTGAGCTGACTGGAGTTTGTGGATTGTTCCAGTCAGCCAATTACCACTGGTCTGTACAAATAAGTTTCAGCTCCTTTTTCTAGATGGTACTGGACATTTATCTCATTCCCTCTCAGAACTTTGAGTTGCTTTCCCCACCTTCCCTGAAGATGGTCTGGACACCTGATCTCCCAGTCTGTATCTTCTGCAGTCCCCTTCTCCCTTCCCTTTTAGCAGTTGTGGCCTCCAGACATCTGATGTCCTTTATTGTGTTGGATGGGTGATGTCCGGCATCCTGTTTCCTGTTGCCATCAGATAGATGATGTCTGACACTCGTGTACCTTTTACAATGTCTGCACAATTGAACTATCTCCTGTTTATCTATGCATGCATGAGGTTCTGAGTGGGATTTCATTCTGTCTGTGAGATGACCAGACTTTAGGTGTGAATAAGGTCATGTTTAGTGTATATCTGAAGGTGTGGACTACACTTGGTGTGAACTGTCCTGTTCAGGGTGTATTATGTTGTATTTCTTTGTCTGGTGTTCCTGTTCATTACCATCAGGGTGAGACAGTTGGTCCCTGGGTTCCAGCATGGGGACGTCCCTACTCAGATAATAACCCTACTTGTAGGAAGGTTCCCAACAAGGACCCTTGACCTGGGCTTGTAAGCTTACGTATTTTGGCCAAAATCCAAACCAATACCTCATACTTACTTATAGATATTTCCATCTTTCTGGTAGTTTTGTACATTGGTAAGTATGAATCCATCTGGTGAGTTGTTGGGTCTGATGTCCCTGTTTTCCCTACAGCTCATTCTACAGAATAGGACTCTGTACTCCTCTGTACATTACCTCCAAAAGTAAAGAAAGAAAATTAAAGGCAAAGGGTTTTCCAGATTATAGTAAAATTAGGAAGAGAGCAGTGAATGGTAAAAAGAAAAAAACTAAGTTAGATTCGGCACTCCTTTGCCCCCGCTAGTCCATAGCCATTGCTCCCATCTTGACCACTGGTCTTATGTTGACAAACAGCGATGATGATGAGTCCATATACCCACTTAACCTCTGCCACCAATCACTGATCTCGGTGCTCTTCAGCTGCATACCATTGGCTGTAGCAGTCATGTGTGCATACAGGATGTCACTGTTGCATCCAGGTTTAGGTGAGGAGGGGAGCAATGGCACTGGACTGGTGGGGGAATTGAGAGGTGAGTACAACTTAGTTTTTTGTTTTTAACCATCTGCTGCTCTTTGGCCAATTTTACTCCTTAGAATTCTCTCTGATTTTCTGTAGCTTTATGAGTTTGTCCTTATAACAAATGCATACTTAACCTTTGTTACAACCGTTTGTGCTGATGCTCGGCCGCCATCCATATTCAGTGTTGTCAGCCAGGGTCCGGTATTGCCTTTTCTTGCTTACCTTATGTTCAGTTTTTGAATTTGCGAATTAAATTCACATTTGCTAGTGTGACAGCTGCTAGTTTAATGTTAGCACAAATTAAATCATTGATTAATATACTTCATTGCCCACATCTAATTTAAAAAAGGTCTACTCTTTAGCTGTTTTCCCTCTACTGCCAATGCCACACTGCCTTTTTTATGACTAATGCGCTAGAATGCAGAAGATTATTTGTCTCTGTGGAGTGTGAATAGACTCTGCATTTGTTTAGGTGTAAGGACTTCTTCAGACAACCGTATTTGTGCGTCTTTTTGTGCTCATAAAATATACACAGAGAATAGAATCTATTGATGTCAATGGGTTTGTCTTATGAATGTGTTTTGTGTGTGCATTTCATACGCACATACAAAAATAGAAATTGCTCTATCTTTCTGAGTATAGTGCAGCAAAAGCCCCCATGGCAGTCTATGGGAGGTATGCAAATGCGCAGTCAATGCGTGTGGAAAAACGGAATGCAATTCTGTGAAAAACATCTGGACCTCATTAGGCTAAATAGCCTTTTAAATCAAGGAGGGGGTGTTCTGCACATGCATGTGAATAGGATCTGCATGTGCAAAAAGTAAAGTACTCTGCACCAATACATGCGCAAATCAGCATAATTCACAGCGCAAATACGTTGCGTTGAGGCATGCACAATTGCACATATGGTCATCTGAAGAAGCCCTAATAGGACTAATGTTAAAGGGGTTGTCCCGCGCCGAAACGTTTTTGTTTTTTTTTTAACCCCCCCCCCCCATTCGGCGCGAGACAACCCCGATGCAGGGGTTAAAAAAAACAAACGGAGAGTGCTTACCTGAATCCCGGCGGTCCGGCGTCTTCATACTTACCTGCTGAAGATGGCCGCCGGGGTCTGCTCCCTCCGTGGACCGCAGCTCTTCTGTGCGGTCCATTGCCGATTCCAGCCTCCTGATTGGCTGGAATCGGCACGTGACGGGGCGGAGCTACACGGAGCCGGCATTCTGCACGAGCGGCCCCATTGAAGACAGGAGAAGACCCGGACTGCGCAAGCGCGGCTAATTTGGCCATCGGAGGCCGAAAATTAGTCGGCACCATGGAGACGAGGATGCTAGCAACGGAGCAGGTAAGTATAAAACTTTTGATAACTTCTGTATGGCTCATAATTAATGCACAATGTACATTACAAAGTGCATTAATATGGCCATACAGAAGTGTATAGACCCACTTGCTGCCGCGGGACAACCCCTTTAAGTATGGCTTTTTTTCTCATTACTGTGAACAATGAAAATCGTGTAAATATACAAACCTATGAAATTCCAACAATCACCATTTAGCATTCAAGAACCAAGCATTTGATTAGCTGTAAGGGAAGAAATACTTTCTTCATCTGTTCTTTAAGGGCTTAACACATGGGAGTGATTTTGTCCCGTTTTGCAGCCAGGAAAATCGCTTACGCAAAACAAAACAAAACAAAACAAAACAAAACCATTGATTTCAATGGTTTCGTTTTCACTATCAGGATTGTCGCACATTAATAGTACGTGCAAGAAAAGATAGAACTTGCCCTTTGTTTTTTGCACATAGTTTCCTTATGTGTGAGAAAGATAGTGCAGGACCCATCTTCCTGCTTTCTTTTTTTCAAACTCACGCGCAATAGCACAATGTTTGAATAGCCAACACCCCCCCTTGTATGTGCTAATACGCTCTGTAGTGGCAAGCCCATCTGTTAATACCTCAGGCTGTTTTCACACGGGTGACAAAATCGCACAATTTTCTTGCTATGCGGCAGTGCTACAAATCGCATGCTTTCCAATGGGTTCCTTTACATTAGCAATATTTTGTGGCCTGCCACATTGCAAGGAAAAAAATTGTGAGTTGCTACATATTATTGTGGTTTGCGATGTTTTGTAGCCCATATTTTCCTATAAAGCCTTCCTTTCTGTTGCATCAAATCACATAAAAACGGGGTTTTCATGCTGTGCGATGCAACTTTTACAGTAGGAAATCCTACTGTTTCCCCTAAAATAAGCCCTAGCTGCCTAAAAAAAAAAAAAAATCACTTAACAGCTGATATTCACTCCACCGCGTCTTTTCTGCAGATCCCTGGCACTTGTTTGTATTTTTCTCTCAACACTTCCTGGTCAGGGGCTCAAATTCCCCGCCTCCAGGAAGCGCTGGCTGTGATTGTCTGAGCGGCGGCGCTCAAGAACCAATCAGAGCTATTGCATATTGCATTAAATGACTATGATTGGTTCATCGAGCGCTGGCTCTGAATGGCTGAGCCACGGCGTTCGAGAACCAATCATAGCCAGCGCTTCCTCGAGGCGGGAATTTGAACCTCCAATCCTGGAAGCGATGACAGAAGACTTCAGGCAAGTCTACCAAAGCTTTAGGGGAGGCAAGTGGGGAACTGACAGCGCTTGAAAGATGATGTATTCTTTTTTTTCTGCAGTTAGGGCTTATTTTGGGGGTTATATTTCAAGCCCCTGAAAATCCTCACACGTGGTGCTGCAAAGTCGTACAACTTTGTAGCAACAGTAAATCGCAATATCGCCAACAGAAAACACAGTGCTATCGCACAGACACCCGAAGTGATATTGCTGCGATTTTCTCATGGTGATATTGCATCGTCGGTGCGAAAGAAGCCTTAATGATTGAAAAAACATCCCCCCACAGTGCTGCTTGGTGGGACCTTATGTGTCCTGATGTATTTATTGAACCATACAATAGTACAAATCTGGTGCTTATAGGAGTTTTGTCCAAAAGGGCCCAACTCCATCAGTTGGGAGTTTTCAATATCATCATATATTTTTCCTACTTTTTTTTACGACTATTTTCAAATCTGCATCCTGCTTTGTTTCGACTCCGTTGGAATCCAAGGATACCCTTTATCTGTTGATTGAAGGGGATGTGGCCTCTTCTTTCCAGTTCCGATGGTTGTTGAAGGTGCAACTGCATCACAAAAGTGAAGAGAAAAAGAGTACTTACTGATCCTTCTCTGGAAACACAGTGCAGTGTATGTACTTAACTGATCTTTAATATGCATTGTATGTTGGCACTGAGTACTGCAGTGGGTATCAATTGGGCATGATTTGATGGTATTGGCCATACTGCAGTGAGATAAGGGTGTCAATTGGGACAATATGTCTCAAGGTCATAACTGATTCTTGCCTTGGGGATATATTGTTCACAAGAGGGTACTTGTCATGAAACAATTAAAAATCACCGCCCAATAGTTTTAAAGGCCTTGCAGAATCAAGGGCAAAGTCTGGTAACCATAAAAACATTGTTGAATATCATAAGCCTAATGAGTTCCAGATGTGTTTGTTTTTTTTTGGAATATTACAGCATATTGTGAATTTGTGCTCCTCCCATAGGCTTCTATGGGGGCCTTTGCTGCACAGTACGTTGGAAAATAGAGCAGGTCCTATTTTTTTGTGCACGTGAGAAATGTACTCCAAAAATGTAAATGAGAACTAACCCATTGCCATCTATTCTCCGCGTATTGAGATTATATTTTGCATGCGCAAAAACACATGCAAATACATCCGACTGAATTAGCCCTTATAAAAACTAATGGTCTATTCTTGAACAAGAATCGCACAAAAATAGGAAATGCAGCGATTTTTTTTAAAACTTGTACTATCAGGGCTTAAATAGATGGCGAGTTTTAGTCCCGTTATGCCACCGTAAAAATCACAGTGGCATAATGGGGTAAGATGAAACCGTTGATCTCAATGGTTTTGTTTTCACTATTGTGATTCTCGCACATTAATACTACGCAAGATCGCATGAGTGGGGAAAAGCCACGACCAAATTGCGGCTAAATCTCCCATTTTCTCACCCGATCACACGGCCAGGCAACGTCTTAAATATGCCACAGCCCGGAAATACGTGGGCCAGGTGCTGCTAAGGTCTCTCCCCCTCCCCTTGCCGGCTGATAGTGGCAATAGAAGCTCCCATAGAAGCCTATGGCAGCTGCCAACATGGGGAGGTGGAGGGACTTTAGCAATGCAAGCCGCTGCTAAACTCCGTCCCACGTCCCTTTTCCGGCAGCTCCCACAGTCTCTCATAGAAGTCTATGGGAACGGCAGGTGTATTCTTTTCTGGCTGTGCGTAAAAGTGGCAGGCTGGAATGTGCACCGTATGCGCTATCTTTTCTGGCTGGCTGATCTTTCCTAACGTGAAATCGGCCATCTTAACAAATACATTGGAATCTAATGCTGCAGATGGTTTGCGTTTTTTGGCCGGCGTTTAATTGTGGCAAAATTGCGGCTATAAAATGCTTGTGTGAAATAGGCTCAAGTCTGAAGGAAAATTGCTTGTGTGACAACCCATTAAAAGGTGCTTTGGCCTTCCTCTGGATCAACAAGGGGGGTGGAAACAGACTGAACTGGATGTACAATGTCTTCTTTCAGCCCAACATACTATGTTACTATGTAAATGAATGGGCTCTTTTCTTGTGTGAGGTCTGATCATCTCGGAATAGGCCAGAACTCATATGGAAAAATTAAAAGGCTGCTCATTATTCCATATATACATGATTACAGGCATGACCTGTATAGATATTCTACTGACTACTGCGAATTGCATAGTGACCATTCTTTTTGGACTTAGAATTTAGTAGAATAATCTACTGTAATTTTAGTACTTGAGTCTCTAAATTCATATTACAAAGACTCTGAACTTCAGATCTCCATAGAGACGAGGGTCCTAATTAGCAAATAAGCCAGTCTCGTAATCACTTACAATTTCCAAGAAAAACTAATAAAAGTAGCAATGCAATCTATTGCTGGCGTCAGATGTGACGGAAGATTGGGATAAGAGATTGCACCAATGCATGAATGATGCCGGCTGCTTAATGATAAGAAGTACAGTTCTCATCCTGTTTCCTACAAGAGGAGAGGCAGAACAGACTGTAGAGCCATCCTGATGAAAAGTATTGCTAAACAGCAAGCACAATGGAGGTCCGAGAAGGCTCTGCCTCCACATCTCATCTGCTGCTGAACAGCTGTGTGCTCCCGCCAGCACTGAAACTGCCATAGAAAAGGAGGGAATGCTCGAATGAATGAAAGATGGAGGGCTGTCTTTCAATCTGACACCAAGCCTCAGATACCATTATATCCCAGTTCATTGTACGTTCTGCTGCTGGAAATTGAAATCCAACGCTTCTAAAGACTTCCATATAGCGAATGCTTCATTCTATACTGGAGGTATCCTGCGCTATTCTGCCCAACCAGGAAAATTAATTTATATAGGAAGATTAATAGAAAGTGTTCTCGTTGCTTGAAATTACATAGAGGAGAAATCTAATTTATCTAATTTGTGTTGTAATTTAAAATAATAATAATGGGAAATGAATGGTTGTCACAGCAACCCGCATCTGCCTTCTTTATGAACAGATAGCAAGGGCAGCAGTATGACGACTAGGCTAAATATGTGGATATTCTGCAATATTGTCAGATCATCTTAAAGGGCACAGAGCAGAATAATTGTATATGTTTGGAGCGATTTATCATCTTACCTGAGATCCTATCCTATAGACATACTTATTAGCCAGTTTATTATGTGCGCCTGCAGTATACAATACTTTGCTGGGCCAACTCTGGCACGTTCTTATACTCCATGTCTGATATTTTACTGTGTGTTAAGAAGCTGAGATCTGACTTGGTCCCTGTTTCGGATTATCTGTCATGCAATACACTGTTACAGGCCTGTTGCTTGTACAAGTCAACGTTCACCATCCATTAAGACTGCAACACCATAAGTATTGCGTGCATTGTGTTCTTGTTTTGTTTTTTTTATTTTCCACCCTCTGAAAACTTTACCAGCTGTTGCTCTGGAATAATTCACAAGTCAAGCTGTTTTGCTTATACTGGCACCAATGCTTCATCAAGAATTATTCCGCTTTGTGAGATGTTCACTTTCTTATACTTTCCAGTGATCTGACATCAGCAGAATATCTATTTTAGCATAAAATGCATAAAAATGTCAAATTATTCATAAGAAACAGCAAAACGGGATCCAGTGGATGTAAATGACTTGTTAACAAAGGGTCAGAAGAGGATGTCAAGAATCATTCAGATGAACAGGCAGTGCACAGTCAAGTACATTGTAGGGAAATATAACACTGATGCTCCAAATAATGTACCCAAATGCACAATTCATTGTTTCTTAGCACTGATAGGCTGTAGCAGCAGATGAATAGTTTGAGTGGTATTGCTGTCTGAGTGGAACAGAACAGCGTAACTCTAGTGGGTAAGAGAATAAAAATTGGAGCAGTGGAAACACATTGTTTGGTCAGATGAATCCGGATTTTAGCTACATTGTGCTGATGAGAAGGTCAAAATTTGGTGTAAGCAGCATAAATGCAACATGAATTGATCACTCTTTTTGAAGTGCCAACAGTTCAGTTTGGTAAAGAGGACTAATGATGTCGGGAATGTTTATTGGCATACCCTGGGTTCTCTTGTGCCTGTGAATGGACAATGAATTGCTGCACTTCTACAGGCCAAAAGCAGGTCCCATTCATTACAACATGGATGTCTCTAATACACTGGGCATTCAGTGTAGACATGTTATTACTTCATAGGATGTATTACTGCACATGTAGCAACACAACAGGTCACAGGCCTTACAGCCTGAAGGGTTACCTTGTGTATGCAGGTTCAATTGTCCAATAGTCTCAAGGAGGATGTTCCTGGTACAGGAATAATATTCTTTAGCCTGATAGTATCTCCTCTTAACTGGTGAAAACCTCGCCAGCTACCCTCTGTTACGGGGTCACCTGTAGGGTTGGGTGACTTTTACAAAAGTTTGGTTTAGCCACTTTGTCGAATTTGCGCTTGGTCGAAATTAGTTCGAACTGAACTAAAACATCACAAACACCCCTAAAGTTGGTGTGTAACACTGTCTAAGAGCCCTAAAAGCTGAATACAGGTGAATGAAGAAGTAGAAAAAGAATACAGGAAGAGTTAGAAGAAAAAAATAAGAAAAAGAGGAGAAAAAGGAAGTGCAAGAAAAAGAAAAAAAGAAAGAAAGAGGAAGAGAAAAAGGAAGAAGACAAAGAAGCAAAAGAAAAAGAAAACGAAGAGCAATATAGGAAGAGTAAAAAGTAACAGGAAAAAAAGAGAAATAAAAAAGGGAAGACAAAGAAGAGGACGAAAAAGAAAAAGAAGTATCCTCTTTGTCTTTTTATTTGTTTGGCTGTGATGAACTGCATGAGTTTTAGATTTGCACTGAACCAAACCTTTAGCAAAGTTTGACCTAAAACAGGGTTCTACTGTTTTGGTTTACTCATCATTAGTCCCCAGTACGTGGCCCACTTTGCAGAATGCAGACAAGTGCCTGTTCACCTCTGCTTTGCAGAAGACTGCATCCACAGTGTGCCAGTGTGGTCCCAATATACAAAAAGGGGTCTAAAAGAGAACCTGGTCTCACTTCAATAAATGGAAAATATTTGAGGTGTTTCTGAGAGACACTATCCTAGAATACCTCAAGGAAAACAACAGTGTAACTCCTGATCAGCATGGTTTCATGAGGAGTTGATCATGTCAGAGCAATATGATCAGCTTCTACGATGAAGTAAGCTCTAGGCTGGACCTGAGAGACTCTAGTGCTCTTGTATATCTGGATTTCTCAAAAGCATTTGACACCGTGCCGCATAATAGACTGATATATAAAACGAGACAGCTTGGACTGGGTGAAAACGTGTGTATCTGGGTGAAGAACTAGCTCAGAGATAGAAAGCAGAGAGTGGTAATAAATTCTGTTCAATATATTTATCAACGACCTGATAGAAGGACTGCACAGCAAAACATCAATATATGCAGACGATGCAAAATTATACAAAGTAATTAATACAAAGGAGGACAATATGCGGTTAAAAAAGGACTTAAATAAGTTGTGGGTTTAGGTTGAAAAATGGCAAATGAAGTTCAATATTGATAAATGTAAGGTTATGCACATGGGCAGAAGAAATGGATGCCACCAATATACACTAAATGGGGTACTGCTAGGGAAAAGTGATATGGAAAAGGACCTGGGGGTACTAGTTGACTGTAGACTTAATTGGAGCAACCAATGCTAGTCAGCTGCTGCAAAAGCTAATAAAGTCTTGGGGTGCATTAAGAGAGGTATAGGGGTGAGGGACGAGAACATTATTCTTCCACTATATAAGGCACTCGTCAGGCCTCCCATGAAATACTGTGTACAGTTCTGGTCACCGGTGCTAAGGAAAGATGATGCAGTGCTTGAAGGGGTCCAAAGATGGGCAACTAAATTAATAAATGGAATGAGAGGACTGGAATACCCAGAGAGGCTATCAAAATTGGGATTATTCACCATGGACAAAAGACGGTTAAGATGCGACCAAATAACTATGTATAAATACATCAGGGGACAATATCGCAAAATCAGTAGAGGAGTTTAAGAGGGGACTAGACATATTTTTAGGACACTCATCGTTAAGTTTAAACAGCCGCCGTTTCATAGCAAACGGCCGCTGTGCATCTCAATGGAGAGAGGCGGGGGAGCGAGAGGAGAGAAATCTCCTGCACTGCCCCACCCCCCTGCTGGCCGCTCTGTGTGCAAGCCAGCTGTGCTAGCTCCTGTGCAGGAGCACGGGAGCACAGAGACACAGGGACAAGTGTCAGGCATCATTTGCTCGATACTCATCCAGTGTAAATGGGCCTTTACTCACTGTGTTAAAGCTTTTAAGTAAAACCCATTCACTTCTTTTGAAGTAATGGAAACAGTATAGCGGTACTGGTGCATGTTGTCTCCACCGGCAGAATGGGTGGAGACAAACTGCATGCCCACATGTACACCCACAACTTGGGATTGGCTGGGCACCAGAATGGATGGAGGCAAAGTGCACGCCCCCAACTTCTGATTGGTTGGCCCATAGCACCTACAACCCTTACCGCTACAAACATACTGGGTCGGGGGTGGGAGGGGGAGTGGAAGCACTGCCAGATGGTTGCTAGTGGCAGCATCACAAGCAGGAGAACAATAGCAGCTGCTGTCAGTCCTGAGCAGAGTTGCCCAGCCCAGCGCCACAGTGGGGGTCCAAGAACAGCTGTCAGTCCAGTCCTCGGCAGAGGTGCCAACTGTGTCAGTATGGTCCTCTGCATAGCTAGCCATCCACAGCGCCGGAGCGGAGAACAGCCGTGAGTTGGGTCCTCCTGCCGCTTCCCTGTCACTGAGCAAGGCCAACCCATTTCTTCACCCTGTTCCGGTGGAGACAGGATGCACCAATACCCCATATAGCGCAGGGTGCTTGACTGTCTCTGCAAATCCAGCAAAGTATCACAGCCTGGATGCAGTGGCCAGTGGAACATGATGGGGTGGAATGCATAAATAAGACACATAAATAATACACTGCTTAAACAAGATGCTTATGGCATATCCTGTGGATATGCCATAGATGTCTGAGATGAAAATACTGCTTTGAAATTAAGAACATTATGGCTAACAGAGTGCAAGGAGGCAAAAACAAAGAAAAATTCTAAAATATCAAAATTGACTTGGTTCTTAAAGGGAATCTGTTAGTTTGAACATACTGACCAAACTGCCGGCATCATGCTATAGACCAGAATGAGATGAAAAGATTGATATATAGTTTTATGGGGAAAGACTCAGTATTTTATTTGTATTTCATTAATTTATATCAGTGCTCATTCTGAGCTGAACAGTCCAATGGACGGTCCCATCAGTGATTGACAGCTATCTGTGTATAACTGTGCATGCAGGGAAGGTTGGTTGACAACGGGACAGAGAGGGGGAGGGAGCTTAGCGGAGCTGCTGCTAAACTCCCCCCACCTCCCTTTCCCGGCAGCTCCCATAGGCTCCGATAGGAGTTTATGTGATCGTCCACCGTATTCCGGACAAATACAGGTTCAAACCTATCCTTTCCAGTCAGCGTAAAAGCGGCCAGCCAGAATCCGCACCGTATGCACTAATTTTCCTGGCTAGCCAATTTTATGCCCCGAAAAATTGCCCATCTGAACAAATGCATTGGAATCCAATGCTTCAGATGGTTGCGATCTTTGGCTGGTGTTTTATCACGACTAAATAAACGCAATAAAACACCCGTGTGACTAAAGCCTTAAGTTGACAGATTCCCTTTAAGGGGTTCAGTGATCAGTAAGGATCACTTTCTGTGGTAAGTACACGGAGCCTGTGTCCTTCCCTGTCTGCTATGAAGCTCAAATGCAGAAACCAGATTGTTAATCAAGGTAAAAAAAGAACAGTATTTAAATAGGTATTGTAAATATCTCCATCGGTAGGCTATTTGTGCAATCTCTTCACTGATCCCTCTAATTTACAGTTCTTGGTGCTCAAAACTCTCATTAAGTATGACCTTAATTAATGATCAGGAAACTTTCAGTTAGACAATTGATCAATGCTTCATTACAGCTTTGTAATCTACCAATCAATGGCTTCTTAGGTCCAAAAAAAGAACCATTTTGAAGTGAAGAGGTGAGGTAAGGTAAGGTTGTATAACATTTACAGTGTTCGACTTAAATTACTTTTACAAAGCTATACTTGACCTTTTGAGAATGATCATAGTATCAGGCTCAGGGGACAACAAGTAAAACAAGAAAATAGAGCATATTCAGAGACCTCTCCAGAAAATATAACAGAAACAGTGATTTATTCTTGCAGTGAAAAGAGTTTGGCCTCTTTCCTATAATAGTTTAAGATTAAAGCTTTAGGAACCAGCCAGTTTATTTATAACAGACACATTGCTTGCTTTGTGTGTAAATGTGAAGTGTATGTCACAGTTCAGGCCAGTTTTGTGTCTCTATGACCGTGAAGTTGAGTAATGCTGAAGGAAAATATGCATATTTCATACAACATATATCATACAATTTAGAAGGAAAATGCAATTTCAATAGCTGCACAAACAATAAATGGTAAGGGGCCAGGGCCAAAAATATGTTTACTAGGATGATTATACTCCAAATGTGACATCAGGCTGGTGTTAGGAAAATATATTCCTGTCTTCAGTAACACAAGTTTAATACAAAAAGTTAATTCCCAAAAGAGCAACAGTGAATCAAAAGTTTAAAACATTGAGAATTTACAAATGCAAATTATTGTGCAAAGGGCAATAATTCATTGTGTTGTTTTCTGAGAACTTCTCATCCTCCACCCCCAAATTATCTGAATTGTTTAAGAGACATTTTCTGCACTTTTGTTCTGTATAGTCACGCTGACTTAAAGGTGTTTCATGATTGTTTCTCATCAATGTGCATCCATGCTTGGCTACAATAAGCTTTGATATATATGTGCTAGAGGATAATAAGAGTAAAAAAGGTCAGACCTTCTATTGAGTGGCATAGCTATAGGGGTTACAGTGGTCACATTAACGAGAGGGGAGGTCCACAGGCCCCCTTCACCACACTATAGGCTGCTTTTATTGTGATTAGTTGGTGTTGATCGTCTGCATAGCATGGCAGCATGTATAGCATGAATTGTGCTCTTGGGTCTCCTCCCTTTTGGTTCTCTGCAGTGCCCGAGAGAGGGATAAATCAAGGTGCACATGCTGCCGAGCAGCACACCTTATGAGATACTGATATCAACTAATTATAGTGCTGATGAGCAGCACACAGGAGGAACTATTACAGAATTTGGAGGCACTAACACAGAGTGTGAGGGAGCTCAAAGTGCGATATTACAAAGTGTTTGATCATGGGGAAGTAGTAGTGCTGATCACTCGTGACGCCACCGTTCCCACACACTGGTATGCTACATGGTGGAGAAATGAACACAGAGACTTGTGTATAGTACCTCGGGTCCCCAGGAACGGTTAGGGCGCGAAATAACTTTTACTGAGTGAATAAACTTTTACAACAGGTATTCAAGGCAACGCAGGTACAGTTCTCTCTCAGTAACAGCAGGTTAGAGCTAAGAGGTAGGGAGGATACACAGGATGAATACGGTCCTACAGTCTACGTTATCTGTACTTCACCGGTCCTGGATTGGGAACATTCCATAGGAGAAAGGGAGTAGGGGGTCACTCCACAGACTCTCTGGCAGATTATTATTGACAGATACAGCTCAAACAATAAACACCTCGCATGGCAGACACGTGGGTGTAACTCCTAACTTTGGACGTCCGCACAGGAAAAGCCTATAGTGTGAACTGGTACCTGCACAGGACTATTGTAGGGCTCTCTCTCTTTCCTGATGGGACTCACTCCGTTCACATCCACACTCCAAATGCTACGAGATGTTGCTCTTCTTCATCCATCTTCACCTACATGGAAGCTGAAAGTGCTTCCATGTGGCTCTGTGTTAGTACTCTCTCAAAACTCCTGAAGATGGACCCTTTCCCGCTCTCAAGCACTCCTATTTATACCTTCACTCATGCCACATGACATGACAGACTGATACATTTACATGCAGGCAATGACCCCATTACTGTTAACCTCTGAAGCGCTGCAGCTGTGCAACACACACACTGGATATGACAGGACAAGCTTTGCACAGTGCACCTACATAGGACAAAAGATGTATGAGATCTATGGAGGGGACCAGGATGGTGTTCTGGGCCACTACACCCATGAGCATTTAACAGCATGCCAGCTTCTATGCAACCTCTTCATTCAGATAATCAACAGAAGTCACAGCTCAAGCACAACTCCCCATATTTTCTGATGTGTGTATGTTATCTATGTATTGTACATATGTGGAAGATGGAGTTCTAGAGGGAGTATACATCTCACCCGGTTGCTTAGTCTGGGTGAGATGAAACTCCAGTACAGGCCTTCCTTCTGGTTCCCAGTAAGCTCAGCTGGATCCACTAAGCTCATCACTGGGACATAAAAGGCAGATGTTTATTTTTTTAATTGCACCAGGTGCACTTGCTGCCAGTGGCTGTTGTTTTCCCATTGGGTTTGTGTTTCCTGTTGCTAGAACGAAACTTAAAACTGGTTGGACATTTATACAGACCAAGTGAGTGGCTGTGTCGTCACCGACACAGTAAATAAAAATTTGTTTGTACGTTTGTTCTTCATAGGTCCCTACATGTCTTGATGGATTTCAACCAAGCTTGGTATTCATACTCTTCATGATCAAACATCCTTTGATGGATCTCAACAAAAGCTACTGTTTGTTGCTTAGAGCAACTAATCACAGCACAGCTTTCATTTTAAAAGAGCAACTTGAGTAATGATGATTGGTTACTATGTGCAACAACACAGTTTTTTACTCAGTTTTACATAGTTTATGATTCAGTATGGTGAATAATTTAGACATGTGGTGAATTCAGAATACCTTCAGAAAAACAGAAACCCATCGAAGTCCACCTTAAGGGCGCCCACCCACTGGCGTTT
This sequence comes from Eleutherodactylus coqui, assembly GCF_035609145.1. Taxonomy (NCBI): domain Eukaryota; kingdom Metazoa; phylum Chordata; class Amphibia; order Anura; family Eleutherodactylidae; genus Eleutherodactylus; species Eleutherodactylus coqui. Next base: position 249,154,787 of record NC_089838.1, on the reverse strand, counting down.
TTTTACCTGCGTTTTGCGTTTTGCGTTTTTCCTGCACAGGCATAGAGATAACATGTGTTCCTGTCCACTGGCGTTTTTTTTGCGTTGCGTTTGCGTTTTTAACATAGGAACTGTCAGTTGCATATGTGTCCTTATTTTTCTCCTAATGCACCCATGAAAGTCAATGGAAATTAATGGAAAAGCCGCGAAAACGCCACGAAAACGCCGCGAAAAACGCGCGGAAAAATCGCGGTAAACGCGGCGAAAACGCTGCGTTTTTTTCCCGCGGAAAACGCAAACGCCAGTGGGTGGGCGCCCTTAAAGTAAAGACAGTAAAATTACTGCGAGCCAATACAACAAGTAAACAATGTTGACTTAAAAATGAGTCGGAAAGAGCCAGGACATCAAGGGCTGCAGAGACCTCAGAACAGTATGAAGCCTGAATTCAAAAAGAGAAGGAAAGAGCCAGGACATCTAGGGTTGCGGAGAGCTTGGAGCAGCATCAGGCCCGAATTCAAAAAGAGAAAAACAAAGCTAGTGTATCAAGACCTGATTTCAAGTATTGCAGGAAAGGTCCACTACATCAAGGGCTGCAAAGGCCCTGGAACTACATGAGGCCAGAATTCAAAAAGAGAGGGAAAGCCAGGAGATCAAGGCATACCCAGGCAATGCAGAGTTTATAAGCTAGTATGTTATAAAAAAAGAAATGTGAGGAACCTGTAATTCCCAATGAGAATTCTATAATTCCAAATGATATCTTCTTTATGAATTAGCATTCATTTTCTACAACTTACTGAAAAATGTATATCACTTAATATCACTTTTCTAAGTGTTTGAATGTTTGAACGTGGTCACTTTTCCTGTTTGAGGATAATGAATTTGGAACGGTTGCACAACCTAAAAGATGAAAGAAATAGGACTGTGATTTTGAGCTTGTTTTTGATACCAGACAGCTTCAGCATCTAAAGGAATTTTCAGCAAGTGGTCAAACCTCTGCTGAATATCTTTAATGTATGAGCGCATGTAATAACAGGCTACAGCAGGAAAAGGCTTTGAGCTTCGAACATTTTAGTAACGTTTTTATGTAATAAATGATTTCATAGTGTGAGGAGCTGTTTAATGGGACAGGAGATAAATTGAACCCATTAGAGTGCGCAGAAAGCACACTAGGTACTCATTTAAAAAATATCTTGTAATATACTACAGAGTGCATATATAAATCATTTCCATAAAGTCACTTTTGTACACAGCTTTATTTTCGCATCAATACTTGAAAGGCCCAGATTAGAGGTGTTGCTTGTTCCAAAGAGGTGACATTGCTGCTTGACTGCATCAGTGGTTTAAAAAATAATTTTTGAAGGAAGGTATAGACCCACGCAGGACCTTGAGAGCCTGTTTAATAGTCCACCACAAATGTCACAAGAAGAAGCAGCCTCTTTAAGGAAACCACTTACAAGCTAATAATGGCAATATAATCCATTCAAAATTGAAATGTATTTGTCCATAACACAGACCAGCGATCTATCTGATATCCGGCTGCAGGCCTTTATTGGTACATGCAAGGTTCTTTCCTGGTTTTTTTTTGACTCTGGGACAATAGAGTCACAGTGGGTTTCTTATGTCTCAACTTCTTTCATCCACCCATGACAACATACATACATAGTAATGTGCCCAATGACATGTACATCATGGTTTTGATACGTTTTTTGCATGTGTTTTCTTTTTTGAAAAAATGACATAAATATATTTTTGTCATGTCTACCAAAGAATGCCCCACCCCCCAAAAATCCCAACTGTAGACATACTTTAACTCCTTAGTGATAAAACTTGTTTGTGCCTTAAGGGCCAACTAATTTTTCAGGTTTTTTTTCCATCATCGCATTCCTAGAGCCGTAACGTTTACATTTTTCCATTGAAATAGCCGTATGAGGGCTTGTTTTTTGTGGGAAAATTTGTAATTTTTCATGCCATGATTTTAGAGAATATATAATGTATTGCATATCTTTAACATTATTATGACCCAATGAAAAAGTCACTTATAAGGGCTTAGTCACACAGGCGCATCGGCACTCGTGTTACTGCAGGAAGAAGACGGCCATACTTCAAGACGGATGTCTCTCTGCAGCTTCATTGCCGGTCATGTGTTCTTTCTTCAGCGCTGCGGGGAGTCGTCCATCTGGAAGTACGGCTGTCTTCTTCCTGCAGTAAGGGCTGAGTCACACGGCGCATCGGCGCTCGTGTACGGGTGCCGATGCGCCTGTGTGACTAAGCCCTAATAGAGTGCTAACAGGGACTGCTCACTCCTCTATGATCCCACCGTATACAAAAATATTTGTAATACTTTATTTACTCGGTTAAAAGCTCCCACTACCATATTAGGCTGAAATAAAGTAATAGATTTTTACATACAGAAAAAAGGGGGTTGTCCGAGACTTTACTATTGATGACCTATTTTTACGATAGTCCATAGAAATAAGCAATGTAGACGTCAGCATTCTAAAATCAGACATACTACACACAATGCAATGGTTTGGCCCCGTTGATCAACTGTTCGCCATGCCTACTGTCATAGCTTCTAGAGCCATAAGCAGACAGCTCTGTCTGTAGTGAAGTGGACCAGGTTGGTATTGTAGGTGCATCTCTCTCTCTCAGCTAGACGAATATCAGCTGGTTAGTAAGGATCCTGAGAGGTGAACTCCTGCCGATCAACTATTGATGGCCTATCCCAGGGATAGGTCATTACTAGTAAAGTCTCAAACAACCCCTTTAAATATATAATTATAGCCAGCAAAAATGAGAAAACAACTTTGAAAATAATTAGTTCTCAGACCATAAAAACCCAATCCTCTCTCATTTCTGAATGGTTTAAAGGAAACATGTCATCATCTATGAGCACCATAAGTTATGGTGCTCACAGGACAGGTCTTGAGAAGTCAAAACATGTGCTTTGCATACTTACTGGGCTATCTGCTCCTGTTCTGTCATTCATGGAAGTTGTTATGTGGACAGTTCAGCAGATTGATCTCTGTAGGCACACACAATTCTCTATAGGACCGCACACGCTAAGCCTGCAGACATCCACTGCACAGGTGATGACTCCCACATGTGACAGCATGGGAACGGGGAGCCCAGGAAAGTATACAAATACTTTTGGTGGACTTTGGTGACCCCTCCAGACGTCTCTCCAGTTCTATTGGATTGTGGCTAACAGGATCTATTCACTACAGGCTAACTTGGACTCCGGGTGTAAGTGGACCCCTATCCTAGGAGGGGAGGAGAGGGCTTTTCCTGCATTTTTCTATGTCCACATTGCATGTCGACATAGAACGTATATCTACGATTCTGAAAGCGCTGCTCTCATCACTTGTTTCTACATCTTCAGACTGCTCAGTATTTGTCCTGTGAGCACCATAACTTAGTTTTCAGAAAGTGAAAGCAATTTAAAAAAAATTAAAGAACTAATAGTTTTTACTAGAAAATTGTAATATCAAATTTTTCAACATTCGATCATCCACTGAGATGGCACAGTTGATTATTTGAGATGCAATCAGAGTGATTTGCATTTTGCAGACTCAGCAGATGAGAGAAAATTTATTAGCTCCTCTTTAGCAGTCACACAAGCAGTCACTTCCAAATTTATAGGAACACAGTGGACTTAGTCTGACCCAGAATGGAATTTCTTGAGGGTGTGTAGCAGACTCTACGGAAATATACAATTTATTTTTGGATTTTTGTTGTTTTGAAATATAAAATAAATCTGCAGTATTTCATTTCTATAGCATAAGTGGACCGTAGAACAGGTATGCTTGTTTTTCTTTATTTCCAAAAAGCTAAATTATATGTGTCATATAAATACAGTATGTGCTGTAAAACCCAGCTAGAGCCATATAGCAATGGGTGATTAAGAAACTTGACCAGAATCCTCAAGTCCAACTGTGACAAGTTTAATCTTAGATAAAGTTAAGATAAAAAGCCCACAGATATTTCTAGAGCTTTTGAAATAAATTGATCTAATGAAATAGAACAATATACATGTAAGGAGCTTTCCTCAGCTTTTTTGATGCTCTGCATGAAAAGATTCCTGGACTTGGCCTAGTAGCTGGCTTTTCAAAGACAGCTGAAAGATCCAAGAAAATGGCAAGAGATTAGATTGTGCAGTGTTAATGACAGGAGCAGTCATCTATGACAGTGCAGGAATTGGATAAAATTGTTAAGATTCCTAATTATTGCTTTGTGTTACTTTCCCCTATTGCTGTTAGCCAATTCGAGCTGGCTTCAGGGCTAGTTCTGTTGGAGTGTGGAATAAAATCAGCCAAGTTGCTTATTGTAGCCCAGGAAAAATAAATGAGTAGGTTAATATAGAACAGAAAATCAATTATGAACTTTCACTGATTCGGAAAGAAAGAACAGACTTATGTCCACCCCCAATTAACTGTTGTATAGAGGATGCTAATTTAAGAATCAAGCCTTTGAAATTTTGTAACCGAGGTCAACGCTTGGATCTAAAGTGATACGTCTGTCATAATTAAATGGAAATCTAAATTCCAAAGGACTTTGTTTGATCAATAATTTACATTGTATGCTTAAAAGCACAACACTCACTCAGGTTACATTAAAAGGAATTATTTACCAAAGATTTTACAATTATTTATTTTAATAAAAGAATGCAAAGAGTCGGTTATTCTACAACAGCAGTTGGATACTTTTCTCAACCTAAAGCATTCGTTTGCCTTTTAATACTGTTTTACAATTGATCCACAGAGACAATCTACAGTAGAGTAAAGGCTCTTTTACACGCAACAATTATTGTTGCGTCTTTCGCTGGACCGTGAGATTCTGGATGATATTCGTTCAGCGTAGATGTTGCCAGCGACTGAACGACAATCAATAATTTGTTTGCTAATCGTTTGCCGTTCTATTTGTTGGCCAGTGAAAACAGGCAGTCGTTAATCTATGAATGACTGTCTGTTAACTGTTAATGGAGGCAGGCAGGTGGAAGTGATCTCCAGCTCACTCCACCTCCATTCACTGAACGGTCATTGCTTTTAGTAGCATATGTGTCCACCACAGTAATTTTTGGCCAGCAAAACATGCTGGTAAAATTAAAGTGGTAATTCAACCTTATACAATTGATTGCCTATCCTCAGAATAGGCCATCAATATCTGATCATGGGGATCCATTGCTCATGCCTCTTTATTGTTTACATCTGAGCACGATCATTGCCATGCAGCAGAATGCCGTATTAACCCATTCCAATCCAATTTGTGTCCTGGTTTTCCTAGGGGGCCTACTCTTTTTCTGCCATTTTACAATGGCTCTATATGCTGGCTAAAGCCAGTACTGCATGAGGTGACACGTTGGATAGGCTCCGACAGCAGAGAGGCTGGCAATATACAGTAAGAGAACCCCGATGGACGTCTTCCAACATTGGAGCTGTACAGCCTTAAATCATAATGTCTTAAGACGTCAGACAGTGGATTGGAAAGGGTTATTGATAGCGGCCGTTCTGAGTACTACACATTTTAGGCATTCCTTTCATTGAGACAAGCATATAGTACTCAAAACAGCTAAAATCAATAATATGGCGTTCTGCAGTACAAGCACGCTCTTGCTCAGATGTAAACATTGAAGAGGCCGTGGCTCTCTTAGGAGCACCACAGCCCCTTCAATCAGCTGATCGAGAGTGGTAGACTCCACCAATTAGATATTATTGGCCTATCCTCAGAATAGTAGAGATGAGCGAGCACCAAAATGCTCGGGTGCTCGTTACTCGAGTTGAACTTTCAGTGATGCTCGAGAGTTCGTTTCGAGTAACGAACCCCATTAAAGTCAATGGGCGACTCGAGCATTTTTGTATATCTCCGATGCACGCTAAGGTTTTCATTTATGAAAACCTGGGAAATTCAAGAAAGTGATGGGAACGACACAGCAACGGATAGGGCAGGCGAGGGGCTACATGTTGGGCTGCATCTCAAGTTCCCAGGTCCCACTATTAAGCCACAATAGTGGCAAGAGTGAGACCCCCCCCCGCACTGTCAGCATAAAGATTGTTCTCCTCTGCCACAGCTGTAACAGCTGTGGCAGAGAAGAACGATGTTAGCCCATTGAATTCAATGGAGTCGGCAATACAGCCGGCTCCATTGAAAGCAATCGGCTGCCGGTGATCGCGGGATGAATTGTCGGGAAGGGCTTAAATGTATAAGCCCTTCCCTGTAATTCATCCAGAAATGTGTAAAAATAAAAAAATATATATACTCACCTTGTCCCGGCAGAACGATATTAGCCCATTGAATTCAATGGAGCCGGCAATACAGCCGGCTCCATTGAAAGCAATGGGCTGCCGGCGATCGCGGGATGAATTGTTGGGAAGGGCTTAAATATATAAGCCCTTCCCTGCAATTCATCCAGAAATGTGTAAAAATAAAAAAAATATATATACTCACCTGGTCCCGGCAGACGGAGTTCAGCGCGGCCGGCGGCAGTCCTCCTGAACTGCTCTGAACAGCTGTGAGTAGTATTCAGCAGCCGGGGATTCAAAATCTCTCATTGGCTCAGCTGGACCAATCAGATTGCTCCCTGCGCTGAGCCAATGAGAGGCAGCAGTCACTCACCCATTCATGAATTCAAGAATGGGTGTGTGAGTGAGATGTATTGCTGGCTCCATTGAATTCAATGGTCAGTGCTCGTTTAATCGAGACGAGTACTGCGTTGTGCTCGTCTCGAGTAACGAGCATCTCGAGCACCCCAATACTCGAACGAGCATCAAGCTCGGACGAGTATGCTCGCTCATCTCTACAGAATAGGCTATCAATTTTATAAATTTAGATAACCCCTTTAACTTCTTCCAGCTCCAAGGCATATATTTACTCCCTGGGATGGTATGAATATAAGTTCTATGGACGGCGCAGGCTCAGAAGCTGTGCATGTGTCATCCACATCTTGCAGTTGGCTGTAGCCTCCAGCAGCAATAGCGGGGATCAGTGAGAACACTGATCCCCACTGTTAACCTTTAACCCTTGTTAACCCCATATGTGCTGCAATTAATGTTGATTGCAGCATTTAAAAGTTTTATAGTAAAGCCTGCAGAATTGTGAATACGGCTCTGAATACAAGCTATACAGTAACTCAGGGACAGTAATAGACAAAACATTTTCACATATGTTTAACTTCTCACAATGTCCTATTTTCGTGTGATCTAGCGTAACCTACAAGAACTGTAACTAGAATGTTCTCAATGCAGTGGTCTGTTTGGCACAAGTTTGATCCTAATGGACTGCTCCTATCCCCATGAGTTGTGTTTTATTAGTGACCATTCAATCTCTAGTAACAGCATCTGTTCAGTTTATTCAACACACAGTTCGGTAGTGGGGTACTCGTCATTCATGTTTAGATAGACCACACTGGGTTTTCAAAGGCTAAATAGAGTGTTTAGTTATATGGAAAGAGCAAAAAGGAAGATCCATTAAAAAAATTAAATAAATAAATAAAAAACTGAATTTTTCATAAATTTAAACACTGTACAAAAAGGATGCGTAAAAAAGAGAAATCCATCATATGATATCATAGCGTTTTTTAGATTGAATTAAAGACTTGTACACACAAAGGCTAAGCTTGTTCCAAGATTGAGATACAGAAAAAGAATTCCCTCTTTGACAAGAAATATCAAATGCAGTGCTAGAGCGCAAATTGTTAAGTGTATCATGCTGAATGCAACCATATACTCTCCTATAGGAGCAATTTCTAGTTCCGCTATAATTTTTCTCTTAAGAGACCCAATAAAATAACTGTTATTGTATCCTGTATATAAAAATAACTTCACATGAAAATTACAGTGCACTTACCCAAGAGCCCTCCAGTTTGCTCTCAATCCCATACTTTGTAATTTTGTTTCATCATAACTTTTGTGTATATATGACACAATAAAAGTTGTGTTTCAGATTTATTTCAAGGGATACTATCACCAGGTTCATGCTGCCTTAGCCACAGGCAGCATGAACCCAGAACCGGTATGCACATTACCCCTGTGTATATTTGGTTCAGAAATACTGTGGAACTTCCGAATAATCCCACCTTGAAGTTTGACTTGGAGTTGAACTCCGAGTCATGAAGATGGGCTGTTCTGGCCTTTCCCCACCCACAGCATGTTGACTGACATCTCTTTACCTATCCACAAAAGGGGAGAAAATTGTCATTCTGCATGATGCGGGTGAAGAGAGGTTGGCGTTGCCCAACTCCCTGACCTGCAGCTCCAAACCGAGTCAAACTGCAAAGGGTTTTTATTTTGAAATGTTGCAGCATCTTAGAATAAAACCAGCATGAGGGTAATAAGCATACCCGTACCGTTTTCATGCTGCTCATGGCTTAGGCAACATGAACCCTGTGATAGAATCCCATTGGATTCTCTACCAGTGTCTTATACATTGTAACAAGAGAAGTGAAAATTTAGTGTTCAAGTAGACGCTCATATTAGGATATTAATTGATTGGTATTGTCTTCTCTTAAGACCGCCTGTACACGGGCAGATTTGCCTTGCAGAATCTGTAGGGGGCGTCCACCTCTGGATTCTGCAGCAAATGCTGCCCATACCATGCAATGGCAAAGCACGATTTCCTGTCCACGAGTGGAAATCGATTGTGACTTTCCGCTCGTGGAGGAGAAATCGCAGCATGCTGCGATTCTGTGCGGCTTCCATGTGGAAGCCGTCCCCTCCCTCCCACGACCCTCCTGCAATCATCATTGCGGGAAAGGATCTGCGTCAGAGTGCGGCATGATCTGTACTGCACATGTGCACCGGTGGCACATGCGCAGCACAGATTTGAAGACAGTGGACAGGTACACTGGGGTCGCCAACTGGGCACAGGGTTGGATTCCGCTGCAGGATCCCACATGCAGAATCGGACCCGGCCGTGGGCAGGCGGCCCAATGCAGACATTTCTGGAGTAATGTAATCTAAGCCAGCTCTGTTATCTTCTATTATTACTTAGTATATTTTCTAGAAAACATGAAAGTGACCCTCCAGTCCTGAACAAACAAACATGTTCAAACCGCTCCTCTGACTACCTGAAGGTCATTCTGCATTAGTATGCATTTGTAATCCAAGATATTACATGGTGCACCTACTGGCCATTACTGCTCATGTAGGCAACACTACTCAATCAAAGCAGGTGAAGTGTCTCAGACTAATGATGCACACTAACGCACATTGTACATCAGGTACTTAGACAAGCGGATTCAGCCATCTTTGTTTGTGCAGTGCCAAATGGATCGCTTTAACTGACACATCTCCAAACTACGTATATGTAGTGACTCAGAGTTAGGGTCCCTCCATCATTTGTAATCCTGTTTGTCTTTAAGTGAGTGATGTCAATCATGTGTAAGTCTGTTTGTCTCCCTAACCTATTAGTGTGATGTTTTGGGCAGTTTGGGAATTGTGAGAGGAATTGTGAGAGAGAGATGGAGAAGAAGAGAGTATTTGGTGGTTGGAGAAATAGTTGTGCAAGCAGGAGAGACGCGCCAACGCTCCTACTGGGACTGAGCTGTGGTCATGTCTCTTCTGTCACGAGGCTTGTTCTCTTTGGGGACTGAAGCGCAGGAGATGCTTCCTAGGAGTTGGAGTGCAAGTACCGCATGCTCCCCCGCTGAACTGCATCCAGAGGGGAAGCGCAAAAGCCCACTACAGCTAGCAACAGAAGTCAAAGTGTTTGCAAGGCCATGTAACACAAGTGTGGCTGTCACAAGAGAGTGTAAGATAACAGCGACTGAGGATATGCGTGCCTTGGTAAAAAGAACTCTCTGTTGTCAAGTGTGCCGGGAAAGGTAAAGCTCAAAATCTGTTCAGAAGCATTTATTTTGGTGTTGAGAAGTACAAGTAATTGCCTGTAAAATCAAAGTTTAATCATAAGTAAAAGGAAACCGCATGTCCCCGGTTTTGAAAATAATTTTGTTTGTGGGTTCATTTATTCATCATGAGTGACTTGTTGCTTGTCTAGAGACACTGGCGTCACGACAATAATCTAGGACTGATCTGTGGTAATTAAGTCTGCTGAAATCTTATCTCCCTCACTAGTGACTGAGCTGAGCTATACTTTAGCCTTTTGGGAAAGGAGACAGTAGAGCCACCGTGAACCTCCGCCATCTTGTGCCCCGCCATCTCCCCAGCTGAAGTCCTGGTTCTCGGTAGCTGCACATCTACATCTTGCACATCTTGCAGCTTTAATGATCCTCTGAAATGACTTATACAGTACATACATCTCAATTTTCCCAGTTTTTTGGCTTGTGCATCGAGTTTTAAAGCCCAAACATCACATTGGCATTGAGTATAGTTTTACTATTATTGTACCCATCAAAGTAGTAAGTTGCATGATGCATTCTACATAAAATTTTTCAACTGCATTTACTGCTGTTTCAGCCCGGTTTCAGCAGTGCTGGCATGCGTTATCTTTATGTGTCCTAACTACATGGGGTATGTGCAGTAAGGACGTATATAGTTGTATGTGCGTTGCAAAGGGGTTAAAGTAAAGTATTCCAGAGGCACAAAACTCTAGCAACCTGAACTATCCAACATGTCATAGTTTAACAGAAAGATTCATGGATTAGGGTGGCTCACCTTACCAGGGCTTATTTCTTTACTGATAAATTGCACCCCTCATTCTAAATTATGGGACCTAAATGTACTTTATTTTATTCAGTTATAAGCTGCACATTTAAGGTTGCATCTGAAACATCCTAAACCGTTTATTGGAAGGACAGAGATAAGCACAGAGTAGTCTTGTGACATAAATAATTACATTAGTCTGGACATCACCTCATTTTCCTCTACTATGGCCTGTCTGCCCTTTAAAATGGTGCCTGAGATGACATTGCCTGCCTTAACAGAGAACATATCTCCCAGCCGCTCTCCGTCTCCAATTGATACAAATAGCTAATTCCCACGACTGATATATTCAAGTCTAAACTAAAAATAAAATTACTGTATAAATTTAGATTTATTTAATCATTTACTTTCATTGCCAGCATCTGCTCAGCAGGCAGTTTTGATTCCATAGCTGCTCTTGACAAATAAACATATAAAGATTGGGTTATTTTAGAATATTTTAGTAATCTGATTTATAGCAGTGTAATAATTTAAAAACTATTCTACAGTCTAAAAAGTTACTCGATTGGTACTGTTCCATTCAGCGATGGGTATAAGACTGAAGGGGTCACGGACAGTTGAACAGTCTTTTTTATGAAAACTTGAATTGTTTTCATAGTTTTGGAAGTTTTTGTAGTTTTTATTGCATGAGCAAGGCGGATATCTGATTAACCCTTTGCAATCCAATTTTGGATTCAGGGTTTCCTAGGGGGCTTTCTCTTTCTGCCATTATACAATGGTGCCATCTGCTGGCTAGAGCCAGTACTGTGGTATGTAACATGCTGGAGAGGCCCCCAACAACAGAGTGGCCAGTAATCTACAGTAAGAATACCCTGCCGGATGTTTTCTGACATCGGAGCTTTACAGCCTTCAATCAGATTGTCTTTAGACGTCAGACAGTGGATTGGAAAGGGTTAAGTCCAGGCTCATACGGGCGTATTACAATTGCGCAATCTGCGATAAGCATCCGCATGGAAGATTCATGGCAAAACACAGGCATTAAGAAGCATGTACATCTTTCGTTTTTTCACTCAGACTTGTGGAATCCGAATTGCATACTCCGTGACTGGAGGAAAAATCACAGCATTCTCTATTTTGCCCTGGACTCCGTGCAGATGGACTAGAGTGAAGTCATAGGATAGAAATGGAACCCATTCATTTAAATGGGTGTACTCCCTTAACTCACAGAAAAAGAAACCAAATATGCATCACCTGATACTGCAGGCAGGCTCAATCACCGCATCCCTAGTAGCATGCAGAAAGCCAGATTGCAATATGAGGGTGCTAAATGTTTATATGCCGACTAATGTGCAGCCACTCAACTCAACCCAAGATTGGGGGACGGGTGGCTGCAGACAACATAGTCTGCACATATAAACTCCTACCAAGGATGTCAGCCATAGATAAGTGCACCACACCATACAGGAATACAACCCCTACTAGCAAAACAGTGGGTTGTCCTGTATCACCACAGTGCGCCACACTGGCAGGGCATCCCGGCTCCCCCAGCATCTATAACAAACTGCATGCAAAAAATACTAATAAATACAGGTGTTAGTTTGTATTTTGTCCAAAACACTTAAGCTGACGGACCCCGGCAAGGCCACCACGCATACGTCAGAACCCACACTGTCTCATTAATAGCTAAATAAAATCACAGAGCTCAGAAAATGTGCATAACTCATAGAAAAGAGGAAAAAAAGCCAAATATGCATTGCCTGATACACTGCAGGGCAGGTTAAGTCACTAGCTGGCTGAGTCACGGAGTGGCCAGAAGGGGGGCCGGGCAGTGCAGGAGATTTCTCTCCTCTTGCTCCCCCGCCCCCCTCCATTGAGATACACAGCGGACGTTCGCTATGGAACGACAGCTGTTTAAACTTAACGATGAGCAATGCGCGAAGAGCTGATCATTCATTGTTTATGCATCATAAAAGATGAGCGATGAAGCTCGTTGCTCATCGTTAAGTTTAAACAGCCGCCATTCCATAGCGACTGGCCACTGTGTATCTTAAAGGGGTTGTCCCGCGGCAGCAAGTGGGTCTATACACTTCTGTATGGCCATATTAATGCACTTTGTAATGTACATTGTGCATTAATTATGAGCCATACAGAAGTTATCAAAAGTTTTATACTTACCTGCTCCGTTGCTAGCGTCCTCGTCTCCATGGTGCCGACTAATTTTCGGCCTCCGATGGCCAAATTAGCCGCGCTTGCGCAGTCCGGGTCTTCTGCTGTCTTCAATGGGGCCGCTTGTGCAGAATGCCGGCTCCGTGTAGCTCCGCCCCGTCACGTGCCGATTCCAGCCAATCAGGAGGCTGGAATCAGCAATGGACCGCACAGAAGAGCTGCGGTCCACGGAGGGAGCAGACCCCGGTGGTGGCCATCTTCAGCAGGTGAGTATGAAGACGCCGGACCGCCGGGATTCAGGTAAGCACTCTCCGGTTTGTTTTTTTAACCCCTGCATCGGGGTTGTCTCGCGCCGAACGGGGGGGGGGGGGGGGGGGGTTAAAAAAAAAAAAAAACGTTTCGGCGCGGGACAACCCCTTTAATGGAGAGGGGCGGGGAAGCGAGATGAGAGAAATCTCCTGTATTGCCCCCCCTGCTGGCTGCTCCGTGTGTGAGCCAGCTCTGCTAGCTCCCGTGCAGGAGCACGGGAGCGCGGGGATACAGGGACGAGTGTCGGGCATCGTTTGCCTGACACTCATCCTGTGTAAATGGGCCTTAATATGTAGCCACTCAACTCAACCCAAGATTTAGCTCCCTCATATTACAATCTGGCTTTCTGCATGCTACATGCTTAACATTGCATATGGGCTGCAGATACTTCTGTCATTGCTAAGCGATGGCCCGGGAAATAAACCCAGGGTGTCCATGCAATCTTATGTGCATGTAGCCTAATGTCCAAAAATTACAGACTGGGAAATGTTACAGTAAATTCTCAAAACAATCAGTGAATCGTGTATTTGAGTACCGTGGTATTACTTTTTAACCCCTTACAGACCAGAGTGTTTGTATTGGCCCTAAAAGAGCAGACACCTTCTTGTGATTTTATGCATGTGGTTATCTTTTTTTTTTAATTTTCAAACTTATTTTCACTGCTTCTTTTGTGACATATAGGGCTATTTTTAGTACTTTTTTCAGTTACTTTTTTCAATTTTTTGTTTCATTAGGGGAACGTGTACAAAAAGTAAGCTAAAAAAAAGTTTTTTCTAATTTATAGCTCTATATATATATTTTTTAATTAGTATACTTAAGCTAAAATAAAGCACAGAAATGGGTACCCTATTTTGTTTCACACTTTCTGATATATAACTTGTATAGTGTCGGATTAGAGCAGCTATAGTCACAGTTAAGTTGGTGTAGGCGATGGGTCATTTTCTTTTTTTTATTATATATATTTGTATTTTATTTTGTAAATTACTTACTTTTATAACCATTTTTGTAATCTATATATCCCCCATGATGTCATATAAGACCTCTTGTGTACATTCACATTGTCATTTCTATCTTATATTAGAAATTTACACTGTAACTGGGGCATCTATAGTCGCACAATCCACGTGATCACCAATCATGCCATAGGTTGCTCGTGATCACATGATTGCCAGCTCCAATACAGGAAATGGCACTGCTGCTTCCTGTATTCTCTACATATTGCACATTGAGCGCTATGTAGGCTGGAAAAATAAAGACAAAAGCAGTTATAAACCACTTATGTTTTCTTCTCTGGATCCTGAGTTTCTGACAGCTGAGCTATAGAATAGGAAATCATACAGTTTTCTAATATAAATGCATATATTTAGGCAGCCCAAAGATGTCATGTAAACTTGTGGCTAACTGAAAACCAGGGGGTCACATGATCAGTGTCAATTGAATACTAGGGGTCAAATTACATGTTTGGTGGGTCATATTACTCACATCCATTAGTATGTGTAAGGGGGTAGCGTTGCCATGCTCTCTCTTACACAATACAACGGTTCACAGCCACCGTGACCTGCAGCTAATGGCAAATATCATGGGATTGGGGACAGAGGGACTGGCCAAGTGCCAGAAACGCTAGGTGCCTGTTGGTGCTATGAGGTAGTTGTGCCGCTGACCTTCGAGAAAATAGTACAGAATACAGCGATGAGTATTGAGTACTGCGAGGATAGTGGTTAGTCATGAGAGTAATGCAAAGTGCCTAGTCCTGCTAAGGTGAACCACTGTTATGGCAGTGTATAATGTATACGGTGTAGTGGAGTTAGAGTGCAACGCTTAAAGTACGATGCTTTCCTATTGAGTATAACTAGTAAACTGGTTTGTTAAGCAAAAGGTATTTTTCGAAAAAGAAAATGCTGCCTCCACTTCTGTCTTTCACTATATGCAACACCACCACCTTCTTCACTATGGACAGACCAGTCCATGGACTGTACCAATGTACTGTGCAAATATCGGGCATTGCACTGATATTAGAAAGATATGTGAGCAGAATTTTAAGTACATGTATATTAGAAAATGGTATAATTGTTATTCTGTAAATTAATACATATTATAATGTATAAACTTGACAACCCCTTTAACCCCTTTAGTGGCGCACCCAGAAAATCTCTGGGGCTTTCCCTGGGTTTTTACTGCATATTCAGCACAGCAAGCCCCAGAGATTTTACTGCCATAATACCAACTGTCAAAGTAGTACAGAACTTTTAAATACTTGCAATATTAAACCCTTGCCTGACTCCATCGAGAGAAAAAATTAAAATTTGTCTCTGACACGTCATGCGACGCGCGAGAGTAGCTCTGGTCCCATTAAAGTCAATGGGCGATGATCGTTATCCGCTGCCACTGCTGTAAGAGCAGTGGCAGAGGATTCCTTCCATCCTGCAGGGGGTCCCCTCATCACTGCTGTCACAGTGTTCAGTGATGAGGGGACTCCCTGCGGCGATGATTTAAAATCCCCGCCTGCTGAAAGCGCTGTGTCTGATTGGCTGAGCGCTCATTCATTGAATGACAGCTGAGCGCTGCCTGTGATTGGTCACAGCACTCAGACAATCACAGGCAGTGCTCAGCCATTCATTGAATTCAAGGGATGATTTTCAGATAAGGGCTTATATTTCAAGCTCTTCCCCAAAAATCACTGCTGGGGGTTGCCTGCATCCCATAGCTTTTAATGAGGCCAGCGGCTGTAGCATCACATCTCTTAAATTATACTAAATATTTTTAAAAACATTACACTCATAAGCTCAGAAAAATCATAGAATTTAAATTGCTAATAAAAAAAGTGACATTTTTCAACTCGTAAATAACTAAAAAATGCGTCACTTAAATGGTTAAATTGCATTGTTAACTCATTTAAAAAATCAGCCCTGTGAGGCATGACATGGTAATAATAAATCTGCCACTGAAGGGGTTAAATGTTGAAATTCTTATTTCTTATTTATTGATTTCAATTAAAACTGTTTGAATTTCTGTGCCATAAGATCCCTTTATTGGCTGCTTAGTATAACTGACTGGTTGTGGAAAGGGAAGCAAAGCAGGGGATTTGAAGCTCTATATGAGAGCTCTGACATCAATGAAGTTAATTTGAATCTGTATTTCATATATATATATATATATATATATATATATATATATATATATATATATATATATACCATATAAAATTAAATTATAGACACACTTTCATGCCCTAGATCATAATCTTTAACCCCTCACTATCCTAAAACATATGATAATACCCATATAGTTATATTAGTATGCAGGATGGTCCAAAGGTATGGAGACACCTGAATATATGGAAACCAGTGGTTAGGAACACCATTTTGTGTGTGGCATGTTGCTAAGGGGACAAATCTGTGAGGGGTGGTGTCCAACATGGCAGCCATTTTGAAAGATTAAGCACAGATTTAGGTTTCTCATAAAATACGTCACATGCACACCTTCCCATTTAAAAATATTGGTTCCAAGATGGTGGCTTTCAAAATGGCCGTGTTGGACACCACCCCTCACAGATTTGCCCCCTTCCCCTTAGCAACAAGCCACAAAGGATGGCATTCCCAACCCCTGTTTTCAAATTATTCAGGTGTCTCTAAACTTTTGGACCCTGTATTTTATTAGGTGTTTGCCACTAAAACACACAAGAGATCAAGGAATATAAGTTATTATACGATTGCCATTAGAGTTGAGTGAACATACTCTGCCAAGCTTGATGCTCATTCAAGTATTAGCGTACTCGATGGTGCTTGTTACTCGAACGAGCATCAAGCCGTGTTCGACCCCCCCCCCCCAGTTTTTGGCTCCTCCCTGCTGTGACGTGCTTGTTTTGGCCCCTCCCCACCGCGACGAAGCGTGCGTCACTGGCAAATTTTTTGTCTAGGCAGGCAGGGGAGAGAGAGAGAGAGAGAGAGAGAGAGAGAAACGAACCTAGGAATAAAAAAAAAAAGCTCGGCACCCGGCGTCCCACATACAAATATGCTCAAGTCTCCCATTGTAGTCAATGGGGTTCGTTACTTGAGTAGAGCTGTCGAATTTTACGAAAAGCTCAACTCAAATAACGCGGACCCGAGCATTTGGGTGCTCACTCATCTCTAATCACCGTCCTTGAATACGATGGATAATGAATATTCATATAAATCTCTTTGTCACCCTAGACCACCAGCGAGAGATACTAGGTTAAAACTGCAAAGCCACTCTATACCACCAGGAGTAATACACAAATACTACTATGCCAAAATGTGTGTTAGAATTCATATAACAATGTGACAAAAAGTGTAGAAATGGAGGGATTTTTTTTTGCTATATTAGCACCAATGTACTTCAAAAATAGTGTATTTGTCACCAATAGCACTATGTGTAGAAAGCTGTTTCAAATTTACAATAACACCTGTAAACAATAACACGGAAATCTTTTGTAAAAAAAAAATCAATGGTGGTCAAAGATGAAGGACTTCATCGATGGGATTATCTCATGTTTCAGTAAATCATTTTAGCTAGAGTTCTCGTTTAGGACAAAACTTTCTGCAAGTTCATGGACACATGTATTGCTACCAGGAACATCTGCAATCAGACCTTGCAGGGTATTGTATTAGAGTCCAGGAGTTTCAGATTACAATGTGGTGGCAGTGCCTAGTACAGTTAGTCATACTGCACAATAACACATCACATCATGGGCTCCATAGTCCAAATCTCCACAAGTCAGCTCCACTGTTCTCAGATCCGCTATCATTTTCATCAAACAACTGTATCTTTTTCAGCAACACATTCTCTTCTTCTAAAGCCGTCTAACCCACACGGCCACTTGCAAACATTCTCTACATCTTGTTCTACAATAGATTTGAAAATAGATCAAATGACCTACCAAAGCAGATATGAATGGTTATGCCAAAAGTATTAGGGCTACATCACATGGGCAAGATTTTGTCCCATTATGCGTCATGGTTTCTCAATCATAGCATGACCCATGATTTGGGATAAAAATGCATTAGTTTCTTTTATTGATGTTTTTTGTTTCTAATTTTGAAATGAAGGAATGAACTATTAGTTATACTTGATGATGAGAACTGAATTCTATTTTTGTGTGATATGTGGAATATACTGAACCTGTGATCAAGGTGGTGTTTCTTCTTACAGCATCATAGAAGTGCGGATCAGGGCATGGAATCATCATGAGGTGAAATTGCATTTTTTTGCTTGCTTAGACCCACAAGACTCATCTCTAGTTGCATATTGCTGGCAAACACTGGAAATCCACGGAATAATAGGACTTGTATCCATCATTTGTACCATACATTTGGTAAGCAGCATGTACATTCTCTGACACTGTATTGTGGAGTTGAGGGGTAATAATAGTGTTGTCTGTCCAACCCAATACTTAATGCATGTCAATGGTAATCCCTTAAAACCGTGCATTATTCCCGAAGGTCCAAAACATTATATACTACCAGTCAAAAGTTTTAGAACAGCTCAATTTTCCAGTTATTTTTGACATTCACACAGTTGAACTACAGCATATAATGTGAAATGGTTCAGAGGTTCAAAAGAAAGTTAAAAGTTAAAAGTTTTAACCTGAAATGCAACAATTTATCTACATTTATTGTTTTAACCAAAGGGTTTTTTTCAGGGAATACATCAAGAACCAAATTATGGTTTAAAATTGGATGCAAACTATTCCTATTGGTGTCTTAACTTTTGTAGTTTACTCTCAAACCCACTATATAATCAGCATTGGAACAGACTGCACAACAACATTCTCCAGGGCAGGATTTCAACAGTTTTTCTCTTCAAAACAGAGCACAGGGGGGAGGGACCTGGGCGACACCTACTGGGTAAGTAAAATAAGATATGCCCTTGAAAATAAGCCCTAGTGCCTCTTTTGGGGCAAAAATTAATATAAGACAAGGTCTTATTTTTGGGGAAACATGATATCAGCTGGAGGTGGCTACTTTGAAGAGTCAAACATCTAGATTGAATTTGGCAAAACAAAGATAATCCATTATTTTTATTCATCCTAACTAGAGATGAGCGAGCACCAAAATGCTCGGGTGCTCGTTACTCGAGACGAACTTTTCGCGATGCTCGAGGGTTCGTTTCGAGTAACGAACCCCATTGAAGTCAATGTGCGACCCGAGCATTTTTGTATATCGCCGATGCTCGTCCGAGCTTGATACTCCTTCGAGTATTAGCGTGTTCGAGATGCTCGTTACTAGAGGCGAGCACCACGCGATGTTCGAGTTACTTTCACTTTCATCTCAGGGACGTTAGCGTGCTTTTCTGGCCAATAGAAAGACAGGGAAGGCATTACAACTTCCCCCTGCGACGTTCAAGCTCTATATCACCCCCCTGCAGTGAGTGGCTGGCGAGATCAGGTGTCACCCGAGTATATAAATCGGCCCCTCCCGCGGCTCGCCACAGATGCATTCTGACAGAGATCAGGGAAAGTGCTGCTGATGCCGCAGCTGCTATAGGGAGAGCGTTAGGAGTGATTATAGGCTTCAAGAACCCCAACAGCACTTCTTAGGGGCACATCTGACCGTGTGCAGTACTGATGAGGCTGCTTTTTGCAGTGTTGCACAATTTTTTTTTTTTTTGTATACCGGGCGTGCAGAGCATTGCGTCCTCAGTCTGCAGTCATTGTACAGAGTATAGGGCCAGTACTGGGGAGGCAGGGAAAGAGATATCCAGGCTATATAGGCAGTGGGCTTTTTCAAAAAAATTGGGGAAAAATACTATTTTTGGGCTGCCTGTGACCGTCTTCAGTTTACTGCGTGTCTGCTGGGGGTAGTAGTCCTAATTAATACGCAGCTAAGCGTTACAGCAGGCTTGCGCAAAATTGTTTCCTGGCTCTGCTGTCTCTGTTACATCACCGCCGTCAACCCGCCAGAGGGAAACAGTATACATAATATTATACGCTGCCTACAGTATCTGTCTGCTGGGGGTAGTAGTCCTAATTAATACGCAGCTAAGCGTTACAGCAGGCTTGCGCAAAATTGTTTCCTGGGTCTGCTGTCTCTGTTACATCACCGCCGTCATCCCGCCAGAGGGAAACAGTATACATAATATTATACGCTGCCTACAGTATCTTTCTGCTGGGGGTAGTAGTCCTAATTAATACGCAGCTAAGCGTTTCAGCAGGCTTGCGCAAAATTGTTTCCTGGGTCTGCTGTCTCTGTTACATCACCGCCGTCATCCCGCCAGAGGGAAACAGTATACATAATATTATACGCTGCCTACAGTATCTGTCTGCTGGGGGTAGTAGTCCTAATTAATACGCAGCTAAGCGTTACAGCAGGCTTGCGCAAAATTGTTTCCTGGGTCTGCTGTCTCTGTTACATCACCGCCGTCATTCCGCCAGAGGGAAACAGTATACATAATATTATACACTGCCTACAGTATCTGTCTGCTGGGGGTAGTAGTCCTAATTAATACGCAGCTAAGCGTTACAGCAGGCTTGCGCAAACTTGTTTCCTGGGTCTGCTGTCTCTGTTACATCACCGCTGTCATCCCGCCAGAGGGAAACAGTATACATAATATTATACGCTGCCTACAGTATCTGTCTGCTGGGGGTAGTAGTCCTAATTAATACGCAGCTAAGCGTTACAGCAGGCTTGCGCAAAATTGTTTCCTGGGTCTGCTGTCTCTGTTACATCACTGCCGTCATCCCGCCAGAGAGAGACAGTATACATAATATTATACGCTGCCTACAGTATCTGTCTGCTGGGGGTAGTAGTCCTAATTAATACGCAGCTAAGCGTTACAGCAGGCTTGCGCAAAATTGTTTCCTGGGTCTGCTGTCTCTGTTACATCACTGCTGTCATCCCGCCAGAGGGAAACAGTATACATAATATTATACGCTGCCTACAGTATCTGTCTGCTGGGGGTAGTAGTCCTAATTAATACGCAGCTAAGCGTTACAGCAGGCTTGCGCAAACTTGTTTCCTGTGTCTGCTGTCTCTGTTACATCACCGCCGTCATCCCGCCAGAGGGAAACAGTATACATAATATTATACGCTGCCTACAGTATCTGTCTGCTGGGGGTGGTAGTCCTAATTAATACGCAGCTAAGCGTTTCAGCAGGCTTGCGCAAAATTGTTTCCTGGGTCTGCTGTCTCTGTTACATCGCCGCCGTCATCCCGCCAGAGGGAAACAGTATACATAATATTATACACTGCCTACAGTATCTGTCTGCTGTATCAGCTCAGCATTTTAAAAAAATAGAAGCAAAATACTTAAGGCCTACTACTGGTCTTTGGCGACTTGACTGCTTCTGCGCTGTGAATTCCACTAGCTCAGTCTTACGCACCTACGTCTCACTACAGGCATGCGCAAAATTGTTTCCTGGCTCTGCTGTGCGTTCCGTAAGGGAAGTCAGCCTCCAACCACAGGCCAATAAGCGGCACATTTATTTACAGCGTTCTGTTTCTGCACTACTGGTAATACAGCATGCTGAGGGGTAGGGGTAGGCCTAGAGGACGTGGACGTGGGCGAGGACGCGGAGGCCCAAGTCAGGGTGTGGGCACAGGCCGAGCTCCTGATCCAGGTGTATCGCAGCCGACTGCTGCGGGATTAGGAGAGAGGCACGTTTCTGGCATCCCCACATTCATCTCACAATTAATGGGTCCATGCGGTAGACCTTTATTAGAAAATGAGCAGTGTGAGCAGGTCCTGTCGTGGATGGCAGAAAGTGCATCCAGCAATCTATCGACCACCCAGAATTCTGCGCCGTCCACTGCTGCAACTCAGAATCCTCTGGCTGCTGCTCCTCCTTCCTCCCAGCCTCCTCACTCCATGAAAATGACACATTCTGAGGAGCAGGCAGACTCCCAGGCACTGTTCCCGGGCCCCTGCCCAGAATGGCCAGCAATGGTTCCTCTCCCACCGGAGGAGTTTGTCGTGACCGATGCCCAACCTTTGGAAAGTTCCCGGGGACCGGGGGATGAGGCTGGGGACTTCCGGCAACCGTCTCAAGAGCTTTCAGTGGGTGACGAGGACGATGACGATGAGACACAGTTGTCTATCACTCAGGTAGTAGTAAGTGGAGTAAGTCCGAGGGAGGAGCGCACAGAGGATTCGGAAGAAGAGCAGCAGGACGATGAGGTGACTGACCCCACCTGGTTTGCTATGCCTACTGAGGACAGGTCTTCAGAGGGGGAGGCAAGTGTAGCAGCAGGGCAGGTTGGAAGAGGCAGTGCGGTGGCCAGGGGTAGAGGCAGGGCCAGACCGAATAATCCACCAACTGTTTCCCAAAGCGCCCCCTCGCGCCATGCCACCCTGCAGAGACCGAGGTGCTCAAAGGTCTGGCAGTTTTTCACTGAGAGTGCAGACGACCGACGAACAGTGGTGTGCAATCTTTGTCGCGCCAAGATCAACCGGGAGCCACCACCACCAGCCTCACCACCACCAGCATGCGCAGACATATGATGGCCAAGCACCCCACAAGGTGGGACGAAGGCCGTTCACTGCCTCCGGTTTGCACCGCTGCCTCTCCCCCTGTGCCCCAACCTGCCACTGAGATCCAACCCCCCTCTCAGGACACAGGCACTACCGTCTCCTGGCCTGCACCCACACCCTCAACTCCGCTGACCTCGGCCCCATCCACCAATGTCTCTCAGCGCACCGTCCAGCCACCGCTAGCGCAAGTGTTGGAGCGCAAGCGCAAGTGCGCCGCCACGCACCCGCACGCTCAAGCGTTAAACGTGCACATAGCCAAATTTATCAGCCTTGAGATGCTGCCGTATAGGGTTGTGGAAACGGAGGCTTTCAAAGGTATGATGGCGGCCGCGGCCCCGTGCTACTCAGTCCCCAGTCAGACTGGGGTTCTTTAGAAGTAGACACTACTTTTCCCGATGTGCCGTCCCAGCCCTGCACGACCACGTCTCCTGCAACATTGTACGCGCCCTCACCAACGCGGTTACTGCCAAGGTCCACTTAACAACGGACACGTGGACAAGCACAGGCAGGCAGGGCCACTATATCTCCCTGACGGCACATTGGGTGAATTTAGTGGAGGCTGGGACAGAGTCAGAGCCTGGGACCACTCACGTCCTACCCACCCCCAGAATTGCGGGCCCCAGCTCGGTGGTGGTATCTGCGGCGGTGTATGCTTCCTCCACTAAACCACCCTCCTCCTCCTCCTCCTCCTCCTCCTACGCAACCTCTGTCTCGCAATCAAGATGTGTCAGCAGCAGCACGTCGCCAGCAGTCGGTGTCGCGCGGCGTGGCAGCACAGCGGTGGGCAAGCGTCAGCAGGCCGTGCTGAAACTACTCAGCTTAGGAGAGAAGAGGCACATGGCCCACGAACTGCTGCAGGGTCTGACAGAGCAGACCGACCGCTGGCTTGCGCCGCTGAGCCTCCAACCGGGCATGGTCGTGTGTGACAACGGCCGTAACCTGGTGGCGGCTCTGCAGCTCGGCAGCCTCACGCACGTGCCATGCCTGGCCCACGTCTTTAATTTGGTGGTTCAGCGCTTTCTGAAAAGCTACCCACGCTTGTCAGACCTGCTCAGAAAGGTGCGCCGATTCTGCGCACATTTCCGCAAGTCCCACACGGACGCTGCCACCCTGCGCACCCTGCAATATCGGTTTCATCTGCCAGTGCACTGACTGCTGTGCGACGTACCCACACAGTGGAACTCTACGCTCCACATGTTGGCCAGGCTCTATGAGCAGCGTAGAGCTATTGTGGAATACCAACTCCAATATGGGCGGCGTAGTGGGAGTCAGCCTCCTCAATTCTTTACAGAAGAGTGGGCCTGGTTGGCAGACATCTGCCAGGTCCTTGGAAACTTTGAGGAGTCTACCCGGATGCTGAGCGGGGATGCTGCAATCATTAGCGTCACCATTCCTCTGCTATGCCTCTTGAGAAGTTCCCTGCAAAGCATAAAGGCAGAGGCTTTGCGCTCGGAAACAGAGGCGGGGGAAGACAGTATGTCGCTGGATAGTCAGAGCACCCTCCTGTCTATATCTCAGCGCGTTGAGGAGGAGGAGGAGGAGGGGGAGCAGGATGAGGAGGAGGGGGAAGAGACAGCTTGGCCCACTGCTGAGGGTACACATGCTGCTTGCCTGTCATCCTTTCAGCGTGTATGGCCTGAGGAGGAGGAGGAGGAGGAGGAGGAAGATCCTGAAAGTGATCTTCCTAGTGAGGACAGCCATGTGTTGCATACAGGTACCCTGGCACACATGACTGACTTCATGTTAGGATGCCTTTCTCGTGACCCTCGCGTTACACGCATTCTGGCCACTACGGATTACTGGGTGTACACACTGCTCGACCCACGGTATAAGGAGAACCTTTCCACTCTTATACCCGAAGAGGAAAGGGGTTCGAGAGTGATGCTATACCACAGGACCCTGGCGGACAAACTGATGGTAAAATTCCCATCCGACAGCGCTAGTGGCCGAAGGCGCAGTTCCCGAGGGCCAGGTAGCAGGGGAGGCGCGGAGATCAGGCAGCATGTACAGCACAGGAAGGGGAACACTCTCTAAGGCATTTGACAGCTTTCTGGCTCCCCAGCAAGACTGTGTCACCGCTCCCCAGTCAAGGCTGAGTCGGCGGGAGCACTGTAAAAGGATGGTGAGGGAGTACGTAGCCGATCGCACGACCGTCCTCCGTGACGCCTCTGCCCCCTACAACTACTGGGTGTCGAAGCTGGACACGTGGCCTGAACTCGCGCTGTATGCCCTGGAGGTGCTTGCTTGTCCTGCGGCTAGCGTCTTGTCAGAGAGGGTGTTTAGTGCGGCTGGGCGAATCATCATGGATAAGCGTACCCGCCTGTCAACCGACAGTGCCGACAGGCTTACACTCATAAAGATGAACAACGCCTGGATTTCCCCAGACTTTTCTTCTCCACCAGCGGACAGCAGCGATACCTAAACAATACGTAGGTTGCACCAGCGGACAGCAGCGGTACCTAAACAATACGTAGGCTGCACCCGCGGATGTAAGCATCGTTCTCTAGCACCATCAAAAACGGGGACCTTTTAGCTTCATCAATCTGTGTATTATATTCATCCTCCTCCTCTTGCTCCTCCTCCTGAAACCTGATGTAATCACGCCGAGCGGGCAATTTTTCTTAGGCCCACAAGTCTCAGTCATATCATTTTTTAAACAATTTTTATATGTTTCAATGCTCATTAAAGCGTTGAAACTTTCACCTCAACCAATTTTTATTTTTACTGGGCTGCCTCCAGGCCTAGTTACCAATTAAGCCACATTAACCAAAGCGATTAATGGGTTTCACCTGCCCTCTTGGTTGGGCATGGGCAATTTTTCTGAGGTACATTAGTACTGTTGGTACACCAATTTTTGGGGGCCCTCGCCTACAGTGTAATCCAATTAATTTTTTGCCCACCTGCATTAAAGTTGACGTTACATCAGCTATGCTGGGCACTGCAATGGGATATATTTATGTACCGCCGGTGGGTTCCAGGGAGCCACCCATGCTGTGGGTCCACATGGAGTTGTAATTGCATGTGTCCACTTCTAAAGAACCCCAGTCTGACTGGGGCATGCAGTGTGGGCCGAAGCCCACCTGCATTAAATCTGACTTTACCTCAGCTGTGATGGGCAATGCAATGGGATATATTTATGTACCGCCGGTGGGTTCCAGGGAGCCACCCATGCTGTCGGTCCACACGGAGTTGTAACTGCATGTGTCCACTTCTAAAGAACCCCAGTCTGACTGGGGCATGCAGTGTGGGCCGAAGCCCACCTGCATTAAATATGCCATTACCTCAGCTGTGCTGGGCACTGCAATGGGATATATTTATGTACCGCCGGTGGCTTCCTGGCACCCACCCATGCTGTCGGTCCACACGGAGTTGTAACTGCATGTGTCCACTTCTAAAGAACCCCAGTCTGACTGGGGGATGCAGTGTGGGCCGAAGCCCACCTGCATTAAACATGATATTACCTCAGCTGTGCTGGGCACTGCAATGGGATATATTTATGTACCGCCGGTGGCTTCCTGGCACCCACCCATGCTGTCGGTCCACACGGAGTTGAAACTGCATGTGTCCACTTCTAAAGAACCCCAGTCTGACTGGGGCATGCAGTGTGGGCCGAAGCCCACCTGCATTAAGCATGACATTACCTCAGCTATGATGGGCAATGCAATGGGATATATTTATGTACCGCCGGTGGCTTCCTGGCACCCACCCATGCTGTCGGTCCACAGGGACTTTATAATAGGGAGTTGTACCTGCCTGTGTCTATGAATTAAAAACCCCGGTCAAGTTGGGGCATGCAGTGTGGGCCGAAGCCCACCTGCATTTAATCGGACATTAGCTCTGCTGTCCAGGGACCTGCAATGGGATACATTTATGTACAGCCGGTGGGTTCCAGTGAGCCACCCATGCTGTGGGTGCACACGGAATTCCCATTGCGGAGTTGTACCTGCCTGTGACTATTTATAAAAAACCGCGGTCTGACTGGGGCATGCAGACACCTTGACAGAATGAATAGTGTGTGGCACATAGGTTCCCCATTGCTATGCCCACGTGTGCAGCTCCTGATGGAGATGGCACAGGATTGGATTTCTCATTGCTTCTGTACAGTATTGTCGGCTATCGCCCCGCCCCTTTTAAAGAGGGTCGCTGCCTAGCCGTGCCAACCCTCTGCAGTGTGTGCCTGCGGTTCCTCCTCATGGCAGACGCACTTATAAATAGACATGAGGGTGGTGTGGCATGAGGGCAGCTGAAGGCTGCGCAGGGACACTTTGGTGTGCGCTGTGGACACTGGGTCGTGCGGGGGGGTGTTGGGCAGCATGTAACCCAGGAGAAGTGGCAGCGAAGTGTCATGCAGGAGTGATTGTGCTTTGTTGGAGGTAGTGTGGTGCTTAGCTAAGGTATGCATTGCTAATGAGGGCTTTTCAGATGTAAAAATTGTTGGGAGGGGGGGGCCACTCTTGCCGCTATTGTGGCTTAATAGTGGGACCTGGGAACTTGAGATGCAGCCCAACATGTAGCCCCTCACCTGCCCTATCCGTTGCTGTGTCGTTCCCATCACTTTCTTGAATTGCCCAGATTTTCACAAATGGAAACCTTAGCGAGCATCGGCGATATACAAAAATGCTTGGGTCGCCCATTGACTTCAATGGGGTTCGTTACTCGAAACGAACCCTCGAGCATCGCGAAAATTTCGTCCCGAGTAACGAGCACCCGAGCATTTTGGTGCTCGCTCATCTCTATATAACATACATAAGCCAGTCTGCGGCAAGTTTCTGTTTCCTGGTGCAATTGGAATGAACCTGGTTATTTCTGCATTTACCATAAAAATAGAAGGAAATAGGATGCAGATTTTAAAAAGAACAATTCTGCGTTCCACTTTTGTGAGTCTTAAATTATTTGTATACAAATTTAATCTCAAAATTAATGTACCCTATATAAAACATTAAATGTTAATATAACAACTCCATGGCCCTTTATCGGGTGGCACTATATGCAAGCTTGCTATCATTTTCCTCAGTCCTTAAAACAATAAGGTACAGGCAGCTCTGGTGTAAAAATAATGTCCTTTTGAAGGTTTAATTTCATGCTATGGCATGCGTGATGTATCCTGTCAGCTAAGTTTATAGCAAACAAGCTCCATTAGTCCTTACATTCGTATTTGATCTTTGTGCCTATATATCTTCTTCTCACTCTACCAGTCTCTCACATGACACACTCTGCTTAAATTCCTAGATCCAAAATGACATCATTTTGAGAGGAAGAAAGGGAACATGCGGCATATATATGAGTATTGAAAGTTGTAACTCAAGTCTTGGCACAACCATTATCCATACATCAATTTAGCACAATTATTAGCCCTCTTTCCATGGTGTTCCCAGCTGCCATCATTCATAATCTAAAGTGGTCTACCAAGGCTTTTTAAGACTATTCAGTAAAGCTTATGAGTTGGAAATGAAACGACAGGAGAAAAGAATTATGGAAGAAATCTATATCTTAATAAGTCTTGAATATATGACATGAACTAAAAGTGACAAATAACACTCTGCTGATTCCTGATGAAAATTTCTGGGCAGTTACAGAATATTTCCAATTCAAGTTCTACATTGAAGAATAAACTGTTCCTAGAACAGCCATACAACTGCTATAATTTTTAGCCTGATAGGATTGACAGGATCTTTCTCTTAGCAATCTCCTATGATCAGGCCACACAGTGATGCATATCATGGTCAGTGAGTTGATTCTGCAGTAGAGAGGTGACCTTTAGGCTTCCTTCATTCTTCTTAGAACCAAAAAATGGCCCAGAAAAGCATGAAACTGACCTAAATGATGTGCGTATCTGATTTTACTGTCTTAGTGTGCTTTTTTCATGGTGAGCTCTGTTTGTTATGAAAGGACCATTCATAAAAGCATTAGGGGAATCTATCACCAGGGATTTTTTCAACGCCAGTTTTCTAGTTGCTTTTCTTCCCTTCTCCAATTTATGTGACGTTAAACATTCTTGTATAAAAAGACAAAAGTATTATAGAGGTGATAACGTCATTGGCTAACCACAAAAATGATATTTGCGAGCTTTTGAGGCATCTTAAACCTCTTCATCAGGCAATGGCCTAAGAAGCCTAGATAGCCATGAAAGCTTGCAAATGTAATATTTCTGTGCATACAAAAAACAAGGCAGCACTTCCAACAAATAATGCATGTAAACCATGGCTGCAACAAATACAGTAGCAGAAACATAAGCCTCAGCACTCATACATATTTATTATCTGAAAAAAAAATTAACAATAGCTGTTTATACTAACCACATAAATATGCAAGGTTCTTAGCACATATTTTAATCAAAGTACGTGCGCCCATCCGGCACGGATAGACGATATTTATTGAATGGGTAGCTAGCTCTAAAAGACTCCTCTCTTTAGGTCAGAAGCTTCCAATGAAATCTGGATACCTAGATAAATACTTTAATTAAGCTGGCTGGGACAGATGGGTGAATTAAGTGCAAGACAAAAGTCAGGGCAGTCACTGGCCCACCAATGCAATGCATACAAATAACAAAGTCAGCACTTCTAAAAAGCAAATGTCAAGGTGCTGTAGCAACACAGGGGTTAAAGAGTATGCCAAATGGTCACTTTTACTTCTTGGTTAGTTTATTCATACAAGCTTTAGCAGAACATAAACGACTGGGTCTCCAGAGAAATAATAAAGTTTGCAAAAAGTCCTTTCAATTTAACCCTCCATAGTCCACAGGAGGAGCAAGTAAGTCCACAGCTGAGAGAAACAGTAATAAGTCCGTTGGTTTTCACAGACCTGTGGTTGTCCAGAGCGAAGCTGGTCCTTAAGTCTTAGTGTCTCCAGACCCCAGTCATAGGGCAGGTGTTCCCCAAGGGTCCTGCTGGAACAAGGTAGCTCCTTGTCCACAGTGTCTCTCTGCTCACAAGAGAAGTCAAGTTTCAACTAAAGTCTGGTTCTCCCAGACACACACACCTACTCCTCACTTCCACCTGTCTCCTTACATAGCTTGCTGGTTTAGGTGTAAGATCTGTCCTGGAGTAAAATTGGACCGATCTACATCACAGAAGCTAACAACCTCTGCGACATATACCTTCCATTCCAGACCACACCTCTCACCCTGTTACAGTGCACATATATCATGGCTGCAACAAATGTATGCATGGCTTAATGAAAGTATATAGCCAAGCAACCAGCTTTCCCTGCGTTCTTTGGAGGCCTATGCCCCAATTAGAGGAGGTTTTTTTGAGCTAGGTACCCAACCAACAAGGTTCACCTGCACGTGGCTTACATGCTACCAAATTATTTTTGCTGTTCTCCAGTTTAAAGATGCAGCAAATTAATCAAATATTGCGCAATCTTGATAAATTCGCTGCATCTTTGAATATAACATTTACCAAACCAATCTATTTTGGACAACATACACAAAAAATAAGTATTTGTGAAACTTGCGTCGGGTGGGATGGGTGACCTCTCTTTGCATTCCCTACTTCCATATGCGCTTTGCTGGTTATCAATTTGCTAACTTCTTTGGTGTCATGACTGTATGTTTATTTTTATGTTCCCAGCACTGGCACTTTGATTAGCATTGTGGTGATTTATTTAGACACTGTATCCATATTATGTTTTGTGGAATTATATTTAACTAACTGATATACCCAGCTTCGCCCGAGTTAGTTTGGTACTGGTGTTTATCTGGTGTTCACACGGAAAATCTTATGAAGTTGTGGTTACTTTAGAGATACCGAGGAAAAAAATATGTTACCATTTTGCATGGTTCTTTGCGTTACCCAGGAAACACCACATGGAGGTAACCATGCGATGTATATAAAATGACATCAGGAAGTGAGAGAATTAGATTACGTATGTAAAATGTGGACACTAATTCTTTTGCGTTTAGAATTGAGTAATCGAGTTGGGACTCATTAGTTTTTCCTATTTATGACATAATCAATGCTTGTGCCAAATTTCAAGTTTCTATGACATCGGCAAGTGAGAGAATTAGATTACGTACACAAAGTTTGGATGCTATTTCTTTTGTGCTTAGAATTGAATAATCGAGTTGGGACGCATTAGCTTTTCCTATGTATGACATAATCAAATCTCTTGCCAAATTTCCAGTTTCTATGACATCGGGAAGTGAGAGAATTAGATTACATGCGTAAAATGTGGACGCTAATTCTTTTGTGCTTAGAATTGAATAATCAAGTTGGGACACATTAACTTTTCCTATGTATGACATAATCAAAGCTCGTGCCAAATTTCAAGTTTTTATGACATCAGGAAGTGAGAGAATTGATTACGTGCGTAAAATTTAGACGCTAGTTCTTTTGTGCTTAGAACTGAATAATCGAGTTGGGACCCATTAGCTTTTCCTATTTATGACATAATCAATGCTCGTGCCAAATTTCAAATTTCTATGACATCGGGAAGTGAGAGAATTACATTCTATACGTAAAATTTGGATGCTAATTCTTTTGCACTAGAATTGAATAATCGAGTTGAGACCCCTTTACTTTTCCCATTTTGGAGATAATCTATGCTTGTGCCAAATTTCATGTTTCTACGACATGAGTGAGTCAGTGTGGGCTTTCGTCTTTACATATATAGATATATAAATTATATGACAACTGTATACAGAACACTTAGGCCTCATGTCCACGGGGAAATTCGGGCCCGCTCGAATTCTTCATGCAGAATCCCGCTGCGCGTCCCTCCTTTCCCGACGGCATGAGGCCACAAAATCAGAAATACTCACCTGTCCGGACGCTGCGGATCTCCTCTCCGTCATGGCCGGATCTTCTTTCTTCGGCCCGGCGGATGTGCTTGGCACACCGGCAGCGTGCCGCGCGCATGTGCCGTGCACACTTTTTTTTTTGAATGCCTGCTTTCCCACAGTCCCGCGGCACAGCAGAAATACAGCTGCGGGTGTGCCGCGGGACCGGACGGCTTCCATAGGCTTCAATAGAAGCCACGGGAGACCCGCACTAAAATGGAGCATGCTGCGGGTGTTTTCCCACACATGCAATCCGCACCTCAGGGGACAATGACATCTGCAGGTATTTAATCCCTATGGGGCGCGGATCACGCGTGCGGGTGATCCACTGCGGATATTTTCCCGTGGAAATGAGGCCTTTGGCTGGGTTCACACGGGGCAGAATTGCCACGTTATTTCCCTCCAGACTTTCTGCAGGGAAATTCCACCGGCAATTTTTATCCCGGGATAAAGCAGCAAAGTGGATGAAATTTGCAAAAATCTCATCCACGCGCTGCAGAGAAGCCGTTGTGGCCAAGCCGTGATGAAACTGACATGCCGCACAGAATTCTAAGCCGCGGCATGTAAATTATAGCGCCGTCTCTGCTGCGGCCTCTCTCCTCTCTATGGGGAAAGATGGCCACAGTAGAATGCAGGTGGCCACTTCAAAACCTGCATTGAACGGTGCAAGTTTTGAAGCTGCATTTCTGCCACGGAAATCTCCATGTGGTCATTCTGTGAGATTTATGCAGGATTTACGCCCCGTGTGACTCAGCCTTACTCTTTATAATGTATAATTGGGGATGGGGTGGTTGCTCATCCTGCTGTGTCTACACACGAGCGTTATTGGTTTTATATATGTTATTGATTTTTTTGTATATTAATAAAGTTACTTATATTTTATTTTTTGTCCAAAATAGCTTGCTTTGGTAGGTTTTCTTAAAGTGTATGCTATCAGACTTTTTAGAAAAGTCTCCTTCGTTGGCATAGCATCTTTAAATATGTCTAAGCATGTTGAGTCACTTTGTATGCTACCCACCTATTGCAGTGAGAGTGTGACAAATGTTGCAACTTTTTTTAAAAAAGTCACATGTCATCAATGTTTTTAAAATCCTCCCACCAGTCAAAGCCCACCTCTTTTTCTAGACAATTTTGAAAAGTGAAGTGAGAGGCATTATATCTTATCTATAGTAAATCTGTCTAAATTAAATAGCACACAAAAAGGTGCAATTTAAGCCAGAATTCTACAGCAACACCAATAACAAATGTGACCCACTGTATGGTTACATGCGCTCCTCCAGTTTTTAATTATGATTTTACTTTACGCTTTTACATTTATAGACACCAGCACTTTATGACTGCAAAGAACTTATTCTTTCTAAATTAAAGAGGTTTTGTAATGTGAATATGACATATGGGTTACATTGGTTGGGTACAGTAGCTAGGATGCTCTATAATATTAAAACAAGTGAATCTCAGTAGCAGAACTGCTATAAGGGTAATACAGGTGGTACTAAAAGACACTTTTAGCAACCCAAGCAACTACAAGTCCCTAATTAACCTGTAACCATCATCCATCCAACACAGCTGCATGGGAGCGATGAAGTTTCACTTATAAAATAAAAAGCTTATTTATAGTTCAAGCAAGAAAAAGTAAGTGAACCTCTGTGTTAATGACTTCTCCAAGAGCAAATCGTCAAAATGTATTTGCGTGAAGGAGATGAGATTGGAAGTGTGGGTTTTACAGATGTTTCACTCATTAAAAATAAAAGTACACAAAGCCTGGTTATTGACAAAACTGTTCTTCTCATGGAAGACAGGTTAGTGTGAACCAGGCCTCAGTGAAAATAATTTTCAGATCTCATAAGACATATTATAGAGATAGATGTAGATGGAAAAACTACAAAAGCATTGCCAAAGACTTGGGTGTACATCAATCCACGTTTAGACATATTTTCTACAAATGTAGAAAATTCAGGGCTTTACCTACTCTCCCTAGAATCATAGAATGGTAGAGTTGGAAGGGACCTCCTGGTCCAATCCCCTGCTCAGTGAAGTAGGCATCCTGTTAAGATCACTCAAAGAGCAATATGGGCAATCCTGAAAGAGGTGAGAAAGAACCAAAGTGTAACAGAAAAGACTTATAAAAGACTCTTCAAACTGCAAAAGTACTCTGTTCATCTGTCCACTATTAGAAAACACTGAACAAGAATAGTGTCAACAGAAGGACATAATGGAGGAAGCTGCTGATGTCTATATAAACACATTGCAGTCCATCTCGAGTTTGCCTGAGACCACCTAGATTTTCTCAAATGCTTTAGAGAAAATGTTGTGTACACTAGCAAAAGCGGAACAAATGCACTCTGCACTATATTTAGAGGTTGAAGAACTCTGCACGCCAACACCAAAACCATAATGGAAGACGTGCGCTTGGAATCTGGCCCAGAATAGAGCATGCTGTGAGCAGAAAATCACTATTGATTTCCACTTGTGGGCATTGAAACCCACGTTTACATAGCATGTCTATGGCCGGTATTTGCTGCGGAATCCGAAGTGAGCATCCGGTTCTGGATTCAGAATCCGGTATTTGCTGCAGAATCCACTTTGGATTCCACAATGCACATCCGGTTGTGTGCATTGGGCCTTCATATAGAAATTTAGATAATTGTAAAGGGTTCACTTCCTTTTCTTGAACCTGAAATAGCCATTAATCTATAAAAATCTTTTCCAACATGGTTCCCTCCTTATGCATAAGTTCAAATGTGCAGGTCCTAGTTTAGTATTTTGTTCTCCCTTCCTCATGGACCCACAAAATATATGGTATGAACCTGATAAACTGCACATAGATTATATTTTTCCCCTTAATTTCAAAATCAGTAGGCCACTGACCTAGAGAAGAAATACAAGTGTCTTCCTTTGATGCCCACCAAACAAATGGAATGGGGATACAAGATTGATATAATCAGGAGTTCTGGGCCCTGACAGTTGCCTTTATGGTCTACATATATCTTTAATGGCAGCCCAGTCCATAGAGATTGCTTTGCTTGGTACCTTGGTTCTGTTCTACTCTAAAGTCCTATTATTTTTCCTAGTTATTGTACATATATGTATACAGACAGAGATATTGTTCTTGTAACAACTGTTTACCACGCTACAGCACAGCTGGTTTACGGTTTAGAGGAGTGTTTCCTATTCTCATCCATCATTCAGATATATTTTGTAATATGGTGATACTATACATGTTGAACAGATAATGTACTTGAATATGTAATAGAGAAATACATCATTTCCCTTGTTTTCTAATATGTTTTTGCTTAAAATATTTTTGCAAGGATTTTGTGATTCATATTATTATTTGCTTTGCCTATAAAGGAATGATTAGATTTATCATGAGAAGCCAAAAGAATCCTAATGAGAAAATCAGATTGAAGCATGGTGGTCTGCAGGTTGGCGGTAGAATTGTCCCAAGAGTCACCTCCTCTTTCCTACCACAAATCCCCTGCAGTTGTGTTCCTTCCTATGTTTACTATACATTCAGTGTTTTCTTTCATTTAACTATGCGGGATCATCACACATGGGATAGTCCCTCCATGCTTTCCGATTGTCTGAGAGAGTGAATGGGTCAGTTCAGGTGGTTGCGATCTTAAGGGACTACTCGCCTTTTATGTTATCCATCAAAACTGTGTAATCCTAGGAAATTGTTATGGTTTCCCACCCTTTTCACCCTGTAAGGCTACATTCACAAGGGTGAGTGCAATATCGGACAGAGAAACCTTGGCCTGATATTGCACTTACAAACGTGCGATTTTTGTGGCAATGCGTTTTTATTTGAAATTTGCATTGCCACTCATGAAAAGATAGCAACTGCTTCCCATTGTCTAAATTGGGAAAAATCGCATTGTACTCACATACCCATTGTATGGCATGCAATTTTCAAGGTTCCATTTGAGACAATGTGTTCCAAGGGAAATCCCATATGTAGAACATGTTGCAATTTTTTTTTCCGTTACTTTGAATAAATCCATCCAAAAGAATGGATTTCGTATTCATGCGAGTTTTGCGTGCATCTCATCACACAAACTCGTGCAACAATCTTGTTTTTGTGTGAATAAGCCCTAGAGCCAGTTTCACATCTGCATTGGAACCGTCAATTGAAGATTTCGCTGCAGATCTGGCTAAAAAACACAGAAGAAAAAACGCTGCATGCAGTGTTTTTTCTTCTGTCCAAATCTGGAAACCTTAACGGAAACCAAACGACCCCATAATAGTCAATGGCATCCCTTTGGTGCTGTTTAGTTCCATTCTGAGATGAAGCCATTCGCCACAGGGATTCCCCTTTCCTGCTCCATAAACGGAGCAGTATAGGGTAACCCTGGGCGCCGGTGTGAAACCATCCTTAGGCTGCCTGCACACAGGTGGGTTGGATTCCACATGCAGAATCCCGCAGCGAAATCCAACCCTGTGCCCGGCCGGTGACCCCCGCATACCTGTCCGGCGTCTTCTATCCTATTCTGTGGATGTGCCGGCTGGCGCACGGGAGCACATGCGCAGTACAGAGTAGGCTGCGCCATTGCTTGGTGATTATGCGGATCCCACGACCTTTCCGCAATGATGATTGTTGAAGGGCCGCGAGATGGATGGCTTTCATTGACTTCAATGGAAGCCGTCCATTCGGAGGCCGCACAAAATCACGTGCTGCGATTTCTCCTCCATGAGTGGAAAATCACAATCGATTTCCGCTCGTGGATATGAAATCATGTATTGCCATTGCATGCAATGGGTGGTATTTGCTGAGGAATCTGATGGCTGACGCCTGACCGGATTCTGCAATGCAGAAAAAAATTTCTATGTTTCTTTTTACTTACAGAATTGTATAAGTTTACTAAACTCCCTCCTTTTAGGCCCAATGTCCACTTGCATGCACGGATTTGACTGCTGAATCCCGCAGCAGAATCCCTGTGGACAATGGGAGAAAAATAGGTTTTCCTACAATTCCGGCTCCCACACAGATCTCCTCTGCACCGGCCATATCTTCTTTCTCCAGCACGGCAGATGCGTCCAGTTCATCTTTTTTATGTCCTGTTCTCCCGCAGAATCCGCTGCACAGCCAAAAATAACAGCTGAGGCTGTGCAGCGGATATGACGGATTCAATTGACTTCAATGGAAGCCATCCCGCGGAATCCACGGCCAAAATGGAGCATGCTGCAATATTCTCCCGCAGCGTGCGACCCGCATGCCGGGAAAAAGTGGCATCCACATGCTTTTAAATCGTTTGCGAAAGCTAATGCATCCCTATGGGCGGCTTTGATTTGTGGGTGACCTGCGCGGATTTCGCAAATCAAAAGTGCAAGTGAACAATGGGCCTAAGGCTATGGACATCTCTTAGGTTGCTGCTGCTGTAGGTAACACATAGCACTAGTGTGCTCAAGTTATCTGCAGTATTTTAATGGAAGCAGAAACAAACATCATCTGTTATAGGAGTCATAATGATCGATAATATGTCAAATCGAAGAGTAATGCACGGATTCCCCATGTGATGGACTAGTTATTCTGACATCGGACATAATATTCTTTATAGGATAATATCTTTTAGCTGTTCAATTGGTGATTTGGTGTGGGACCATTAAAACAAATCACTGCCTTGCTTCAAAAAATGTATTTCATCAGATATTCTGCAGATATAATGCACCAGAGAACAGTCATATTTATCACTGAAGTTCCTGAATATTCAAAGAATAGGAATATTAGACATCTTTTTTAGAACTTTTTACCATACTTTTCCAGAGAATAATTTGGTCTGTTAGACCTATTACCTAATGCTCGCATATTATGAAAGTAAACATGTAATTGTTAAAGGGGAACTACTCTCTGTAGCCCTTTTATAAATTAGTATTATGAAATGTTAAAGGGAATCTGTTAGCTCACACATGTTGTCCATTGGGCAGACCTGATGTTCTAGAGCTGGAGGAGCTGAGCAGATTGATATATAGTTTTATAGGGAAAGCTTTGGCAGAACTTGTCTTTGATGCATTGAAATCTCATGCACATTCTGAGCCAATGGGTGGAGCTATTAGTGATTGACAGATATTTCTATATACCTTAATACACTGATAACTGTCAATCACTGATAGGACCGCCCACTGGACTATTAAAGGAGTATTCCGGTTGTGAACAAATTTTCAAAAATTCTGATATAAAATGTGTTTGAGTCATGTTTATGCACAATTGGTTCTGGGTATAAGTTGTGTTTTTCTCCTGTCCTGCATTTCTGATGTTTCCCTAAATCACTGTTTTCCAAGATGGCCACCGCATTCCTGCTGACATATAGCTTGAAACTACATGTACCACAATTTTCTGCTCTATGCAGTCATGATTTGCTATGTTTTATAGCCCATGTTTCCCTATGGAGCCTTACTTTGTGTTGCATTGCACGAAAACGTGATTTTCATGCAGTGCGATGCAGCTTCGACACTAGGAAATCCTGCTGTCAGAGCCCTAAAATAAACCTTATGCGCATCCAAAAAAAAAACAATTATGCATCCCCTATCAGGCACTGTCATCTCCAATGCACATCTCCCCTGAAGCTCCTGGACACTTTTCTGTAGACAGCAGAAAGCATTGGCTGTGATCTGTTCTTGAACATTGGCTCTGACTGGCTGAGCGCCGTAGCGCTCAGCCAATCAGGGAAAGCACTTCCTGGAGGTGGGGATTCTCCAATCCCTGACCAGAAGAGATGCTGGGGACTTAGGAGAAGACGCAGCAGAGCCAGACAGCGCTTCTTAGGTGATGTATGTGTTTTTTTTAATGCAGCTAGGGCTTATTTTCAGGTTATGGCTTATATTTCAACTCCCTCCCGTGAAAATCCTTGCACATGGTGCTACAAAGTTGCGCGACTTTGTAGCACCACATGTCGCTATAGCAACACAAAGCTGCGTTATCATCGCGAGAAAAGGCAGTGATATTGCACAGACCACCAATGCGATAATGCTGCCATTTTCTCACGTCCATATTGTGTCACCCCTGTGGAAGCGGCCTTAAATTTAGAATGAGGAGAGATTTCAATGAATAAAATACAAGATCTACTGAATCTTTCCCGATAAAACTATAATAACAACCGTCTCGGCTCCTCCTGCTCTATAAGATGCTGCCTACAGTTTGGACAACATGTTCCAGCTGACAAACTCCCTTTTAAATTACCCTATGTAGATTTCCTTGTCTGTAGTTAAATGTCCTGTTTAAATGGAAATTCACATACATTGCACACAACTAAATTATGGCTCCATACAAGCTTTATGTTCTATGGAACCATAAAACAAAGTACCTAGAAGTCTATTGGACAATACTCTACCTGCACATGTTTCTAGTTTTAGGTAGAGACATAGAATGCATTATTCCTGTACGAAATCAACAGCAAAAAAGTATGCATTACATGGGTATTCTACCTAGGGGCTTCTTCGCACAACCCTATTTGCACATGTTTTTGCGTGTGTAAAATATACTCTTGCAAAATACAGAGAATAGAACCCATGGACTTCAATGGATTAGTTCTAGAGATGAGCGAACGTGTTCTTCCGAGCTTGATATTCGTGCGAATATTAGGGTGTTCGGGATGTTCGTTATTCGTAACGAACACCATGCGGTGTTCTGGTTACTTTCACTTCCTTCCCTGAGACGTTAGCGCGCTTTTCTGGCCAATTGAAAGACAGGGAAGGCATTACAACTTCCCCCTGTGACGTTCAAGCCCTATACCACCCCCCTGCAGTGAGTGGCTGGGAAGATCAGGTGTCACCCGAACATAAAAGTCGGCCCCTCCCGCGGTTCGCCTCAGATGCGGTGTGAGTTAGATGAGGGACAGTGCTGTTTGTACCGGAGCTGCTGTAGGGAAAGAATTGGTAGTTAGTGTAGGCTTCAAGACCCCCC
This sequence comes from Eleutherodactylus coqui, assembly GCF_035609145.1. NCBI lineage: Eukaryota > Metazoa > Chordata > Amphibia > Anura > Eleutherodactylidae > Eleutherodactylus > Eleutherodactylus coqui. The sequence goes on along the minus strand of NC_089838.1, from coordinate 249,115,573 downwards.
AAAGGTCCTTATTAGGGCCACTGATAGCTGTGTGTTGGCTGCTGTTAGCAGTGGCAAATTTTTTTTTCTCAAAATCGCCTCTGCAGACCGTTGCACCTGGCATTAGGGACAGAAGTGCTGCATAGGCAGGGAGAGTGTTAGGAGTGAGTGTAGCCTTCAAGAACCTCAACGGTCCTTTCTAGGGCCATATTTATCCGTGTGCAGTACTGTCCAGGCTGCTGTTAGCTGTGCTGCATTTTTTTTTGCTTCTCAAAATCGCCTCTGCAGACCATTGCACCCTCCATTGATACTGCAGGGAAAGAATTGTATAGGCAGGGCGACAACACAGTTGTTATTCATTGAATATACGCAATGCTGCCTTTTGGTGCCAAAAAACTGAAAATAATTAAATTTGTCCTGCCTCTGTCCGGCCTAACGCCGGTGGACACATGTGAGCTGCGTCTGCAACCTGTAAAAATCAGACGCACCCAGCTACGCTTTACTGCTGGCTTCGCCATTTGCTTTCCTTAATTGGGAAAAAAATACCTGCTCTCCAAGAGTTATAATAACTCTGCTACCCTCACGTTCTGTGACACATAAGCAGGGACACAGCACAGTTATTAAACTTCTCATGTTCATTGAATATACGCAGTGCTGCCTTTTGGTGGAAAAAAACTGAAAACAAATCTATTTGTCCAGCCTCTGTCCGTCCTAAGGGCGGTGGAGACGTGTGAGCTGCGTGAACAACATTGCTAAATCAGACGCACCCAGCTACGCTTTACTGCTGGCTTCGCCATTTGCTTTCCTTAATTGGGAAAAAAATACCTGCTCTCCAAGAGTTATAATAACTCTGCTACCCTCACGTTCTGTGACACATAAGCAGGGACACAGCACAGTTATTAAACTTCTCATGTTCATTGAATATACGCAGTGCTGCCTTTTGGTGGAAAAAAAACTGAAAACAAATCTATTTGTCCAGCCTCTGTCCGTCCTAAGGGCGGTGGACACGTGTGAGCTGCGTGAACAACATTGCTAAATCAGACGCACCCAGCTACGCTTTACTGCTGGCTTCGCCATTTGCTTTCCTTAATTGGGAAAAAAATACCTGCTCTCCAAGAGTTATAATAACTCTGCTACCTTCACGTTCTGTGACACATTAGCAGGGACACAGCACAGTTATTAAACTTAGATAATTCATTCACTAGAGGCAGTGGGGCCTTTCGTTTTCCAAAAAGGGCAAAAATTATATTTGGCCTGCAGTCTTGCGCCAATTTATTTCCTGCCTGTGAAATCAAATCACTGGTAATACAGCATGCTGAGGGGTAGGGGACGCGGCCGAGGACGCGGAGGGCCAAGTCAGGGTGTGGGCACAGCCCGAGCTCCTGATCCCGGTGTGTCGCAGCCGACTGCTGCGCGATTAGGAGAGAGGCACGTTTCTGGCGTCCCCACATTCATCGCCCAATTAATGGGTCCACGCGGGAGACGGTTATTAGAAAATGAGCAGTGTGAGCAGGTCCTGTCCTGGATGGCAGAAAGTGCTTCGAGCAACCTATCGTCTACCCGCAGTTCTGCGCCGTCTACTGCTGCCAATCCGAATCCTCTGTCTGCTGCTCCTCCTTCCTCCCAGCCTCCTCACTCCACTACAATAACACCTGCTCAGGAGCGGGAACACTCCCAGGAACTGTTCTCGGGCCCCTGCTTAGATTGGGCAGCAGCGGTTCCTCTCCCACCAGAGGAGTTTATCGTCACTGATGCCCAACCATTCGAAAGTTCCCGGGGTCCGGGGGAAGAGGCTGGGGACTTCCGCCAACTGTCTCAACAACTTTCTGTGGGTGAGGAGGACGATGACGATCAGACACAGTTGTCTTGCAGTGAGGTAGTAGTAAGGGCAGTAAGTCCGAGGGAGCAGCGCACAGAGGATTCGGAGGAAGAGCAGCAGGACGATGAGGTGACTGACCCCACCTGGTGTGCAACGCTTACGCAGGAGGACAGGTCTTCAGAGGGGGAGTCAAGGGCATCAGCAGGGCAGGTTGCAAGAGGCAGTGCGGTGGCCAGGGGTAGAGGCAGGGCCAGACCGAATAATCCACCAAGTGTTTCCCAAAGCGCCCCCTCGCGCCATGCCACCCTGCAGAGGCCGAGGTGCTCTAAGGTCTGGCAGTTTTTCACAGAGACGCCTGACGACCGACGAACAGTGGTGTGCAACCTTTGTTGTGCAAAGCTCAGCCGGGGAGCCAACACCAACAGCCTCACCACCACCACCATGCGCAGACATATGATGGCCAAGCACCCCACAAGGTGGGACGAAGGCCGTTCACCGCCTCCGGTTTGCACCCCTGCCTCTCCCCCTGTGCCCCAACCTGCCACTGAGATGCAACCCCCCTCTCAGGACACAGGCACTACCGCCTCATGGCCTGCACCCACACCCTCATCTCCGCTGTCCTCGGCCCCATCCAGCAGTGTAGTTCAGCGCACCGTTCAGCCGTCGCTTGCGCAAGTGTTCGAGCGCAAGCGCAAGTACGCCGCCACGCACCCGCACGCTCAAACGTTAACCGTCCGCATAGCAAAATTCATCAGCCTTGAGATGCTGCCGTATAGGGTTGTGGAAACTGAGTCCTTCAAAAGTATCATGGAGGCGGCGGCCCCGCGCTACTCAGTTCCCAGTCGCCACTACTTTTCCCGATGTGCCGTCCCAGCCCTGCACGACCACGTCTCCCGCAACATTGTGCGCGCCCTCACCAACGCGGTTACTGCCACGGTCCACTTAACTACGGACACGTGGACAAGCACAGGCGGGCAGGGCCACTACATCTCCCTGACGGCACATTGGGTGAATTTAGTGGAGGCTGGGACAGAGTCAGAGCCTGGGACCGCTCACGTCCTACCCACCCCCAGAATTGCGGGCCCCAGCTCGGTGCTGGTATCTGCGGAGGTGTATGCTTCCTCCACTAAAGCACCCTCCTCCTCCTCCTCCTCCTCTGTCTCGCAATCAAGATGTGTTAGCAGCAGCATGTCGCCAGCAGTCGGTGTCGCGCGGTGTGGCAGCACAGCGGTGGGCAAGCGTCAGCAGGCCGTGCTGAAACTACTCAGCTTAGGCGATAAGAGGCACACGGCCCACGAACTGCTGCAGGGTCTGACAGAGCAGACCGACCGCTGGCTTGCGCCGCTGAGCCTCCAACCGGGCATGGTCGTGTGTGACAACGGCCGTAACCTGGTGGCGGCTCTGCAGCTCGGCAGCCTCACGCACGTGCCATGCCTGGCCCACGTCTTTAATTTGGTGGTTCAGCGGTTTCTGAAAAGCTACCCACGCTTGTCAGACCTGCTCGTAAAGGCGCGCCGGCTCTGCGCACATTTCCGCAAGTCCCACACGGACGCTGCCACCCTGCGCACCCTGCAACATCACTTTAAGCTGCCAGTGCACCGACTGCTGTGCGACGTGCCCACACGGTGGAACTCTACGCTCCACATGTTGGCCAGGCTCTATGAACAACGTAGAGCTATAGTCGAATACCAACTCCAACATGGGCGGCGCAGTGGGAGTCAGCCTCCTCAATTCCTTTCAGAAGAGTGGGCCTGGTTGGCAGACATCTGCCATGTCCTTGGTAATTTTGAGGAGTCTACCCAGGTGGTGAGCGGCGATGCTACAATCATTAGCGTCACCATTCCTCTGCTATGCATCTTGAGAAATTCCCTGCAAACCATAAAGGCAGCTGCTTTGCGCTCGGAAACGGAGGCGGGGGAAGACAGTATGCCGCTGGATAGTCAGGGCACCCTCCTGTCTATTTCTCAGCGCGTACAGGAGGAGGAGGAGGAGCATGAGGAGGATGAGGAGGAGGGGGAAGAGACAGCTTGGCCCGCTGCTGACGGTACACCGGCTGATTGCCTGTCATCCTTTCAGCGTGTATGGCCTGAGGAGGAGGAGGAGGATCCGGATCCTGATAGTGATCTTCCTAGTGAAGACAGCCATGTGTTGCGTACAGGTACCCTGGCACACATGGCTGACTTCATGTTAGGATGCCTTTCTCGTGACCCTCGCGTTGCACGCATTCTGGCCACGACGGATTACTGGGTGTACACACTGCTCGATCCACGGTATAAGGAGAACCTGCCCACTCTGATTCCCGAAGAGGAAAGGGGTTCGAGAGTGTTGCTATACCACAGGACCCTTGCGGACAAGCTGATGGTAAAATTCCCAGCCGACAGCGCTAGTGGCAGAAGGCGCAGTACCGAGGCAAGGTAGCAGGGGATGTGCGTAGATCGAGCAGCATGTACATCCCAGGCAGTGCAACAGTCTTTAAGGGCCTGGCCAGCTTTATGGCTCCCCACCAAGACTGTGTCACCGCTCCCCAGTCACGGCTGAGTCGGCGGGAGCACTGTAAAAGGATGGTGAGGGAGTACGTAGCGGATCGCACGACCATCCTTGGTGACGCCTCTGCCCCCTACAACTACTGGGTGTCGAAGCTGGACATGTGGCCTGAACTAGCGCTGTATGCCCTGGAGGTGCTTGCTTGTCCTGCGGCTAGCGTCTTGTCGGAGAGGGTGTTTAGTGCGGCTGGGGGAATCATCACAGATAAGCGTAGCCGCTTGTCAACCGACAGTGCCGACAGGCTAACACTCATCAAGATGAACAAAGGCTGGATTTCCCCAGACTTCTGTTCTCCACCAGCGGACAGCAGCGATACGTAAGCAATACGTAGGCTGCACCCGCGGATGGAAGCTACGTTCTCTCTCACCATCCAAAACGGGGACATTTCTGCTTCATCAATCTGTGTCTAATATTCCTCCTCCTCCTCCTCCTGCTCCTCCTCCTGAAACCTCACGTAATCACGCTGAACGGGCAATTTTTCTTAGGGCCACAAGGCTCACGCAAATAATTTTTCAGAACAATTTTTATAAGTTTCAATGCGCTTAAAAGCATTGGAACTTTAACTTGAACCAATTTTTCGTTACACTGGGCTGCCTCCAGGCCTAGTTACCACTTAAGCCACATTAACCAAAGCGATTAATGGGTTTCACCTGCCCTCTTGGCTGGCCATGGCCAATTTTTGGGATGTACATTAGTACTGTTGATACAGCAATTTTTGTGGGCCCTCGCCTACAGTGTAATCAAATTAATTTTTAGCCCACCTGCATTACAGCTGACGTTACCTCAGCTGTGTTGGGCAATGCAATGGGATATTTTTATGTACCGCCGGTGGGTTCCAGGGAGCCACCCATGCTGTAGGTGCACACTGAGTTTTTAATACATCTGTACACTTCTAAAGAACCCGTCTGACTGGGGCATGCAGTGTGCGCCGAAGCCCACCTGTATTACGCACGACATTACTACCTCAGCTGTGTTGGGCAATGCAATGGGATATTTCTATGTACCGCCGGTGGCTTCCTGGCACCCACCCAGGCAGTGGGTCCACAGGGAGTTTAACCTACATGTGTCCACTTGTAAAGAACCCCAGTCAGACTGGGGCATGCAGTGTGGGCCGAAGCCCACCTGCATTAAGCACGACATTACTACCTCAGCTGTGTTGGGCAATGCAATGGGATATTTTTATGTACCGCCGGTGGGTTCCAGGGAGCCACCCATGCTGTAGGTGCACACTGAGTTTTTAATACATCTGTACACTTCTAAAGAACCCGTCTGACTGGGCCATGCAGTGTGGGCCGAAGCCCACCTGTATTACGCACGACATTACTACCTCAGCTGTGTTGGGCAATGCAATGGGATATTTCTATGTACCGCCGGTGGCTTCCTGGCACCCACCCAGGCAGTGGGTCCACAGGGAGTTTAACCTACATGTGTCCACTTGTAAAGAACCCCAGTCTGACTGGGGCATGCAGTGTGGGCCGAAACCCACCTGCATTAACCCTTTCCAGTCCACTGTGTGACCTGTGAAGACATTAGGGTTTAAGGCTGTACAGCTCCGTTGTTGGTAGACGTCCGTCGGGGTTCTCTTACTGTATATTGCCAGCCTCTCTGCTGTCGGAGCCTATCCTACGTGTCAGCTCATGCAGTACTGGCTTTAGCCAGCATATAGCGCCGTTGTATAACAGCAGAAAAAGAGTAAGCCCCCTAGGAAAACCATATACAAATTGGATTGGAAAGGGTTAAGCACAACATTACTACCTCAGCTGTGTTGGGCAATGCAATGGGATATTTCTATGTACCGCCGGTGGCTTCCTGGCACCCACCCATGCTGTAGGTGCACACGGAGTTTTTACTACATCTGTACACTTATAAAGAACCCCAGTCAGACTGGGGCATGCAGTGTGGGCCGAAGCCCACCTGCATTAAGCACGACATTACTACCTCAGCTGTGTTGGGCAATGCAATGGGATATTTCTGTGTACCGCCGGTGGGTTCCAGGGAGCCACCCATGCTGTCGGTCGACAGGGACTTCACAATAGAGAGTTGTACCTGCCTGTGTCTATGAATTAAAAAGCCCGGTCTGACTGGGGCATGCAGACACCTTGACAGAATGAATAGTGTGTGGCACATAGGTTCCCCATTGCTATGCCCACGTGTGCAGCTCCTGATGGCGGTGGCACAGGATTCTATTTCTCATTGCTTCTGTACAGCATTGTGGGCTATCGCTCCGCCACTTTTAAAGAGGGTCGCTGCCTAGCCATGCCAACCTCTGCAGTGTGTGCCTGCGGTCCCTCGTCATGGCAGACGCAATTCTAAATAGACATGAGCGTGGTGTGGCATGAGGGCAGCTGAAGGCTGCCCAGGGACACTTTGGTGTGCGGTGTGGGGGGGAGGGGGGGCGGTTGGGCAGCATGTAACCCAGGAGAAGTGTCAGTGGAGTGTCATGCAGGCAGTGATTGTGCTTTGTTGGAGGTAGTGTGGTGCTTAGCAAAGGTATGCCATGCTAATGAGGGCTTTTCAGAAGTAAAAGTTGTTGGGAGGGGGGGGGGCCCACTCTTGCCGGTATTGTGGCTTAATAGTGGGACCTGGGAACTTGAGATGCAGCCCAACACGTAGCCCCTCGCCTGCCCTATCCGTTTCTGTGTCATTCCCATCACTTTGTTGAATTGCCCAGATTTTCACACATGAAAACCTTAGCGAGCATCGGCGAAATACAAAAATGCTCTGGTCGCCCATTGACTTCAATGGGGTTCGTTGTTCGAAACGAACCCTCGAGCATCCCGGGAAGTTCGTTCCGAATAACGAACACCCGAACATTTTGGTGTTCGCTCATCTCTAATTAGTTCCCATGAACATTTTTTGAATGTGCATTTTACGTGTGCTGAAAATAATAGGACTTGCTCTATCTTTCTTCATACTGCTCAGCAAAGGCCCCCATAGAAGTCTATAGTAGGTGCGCAAATACGCAAGGAAATACACAACTAAAGGAAAAAGAACACATCTGGACCTCATGAGGGCTCAGTCACACGGGCACATCGGCACCCGTACATCGGCGCTGATGCGCCCGTGTGACTGACAGTTAGAAGACGGCCGTACCTGAAAATGGCCGTCTCTCTCCAGCGCTGATGAAAGAACACATGACCGGCAATGGAGCCGGTCACATGTTCTTCCTCCCAGCGCTGCAGAGAGACGTCCGTTTTCAGGTACGGCCATCTACTGGCTGCAGTCACACGGGCGCTGGTGCACCCGTGTGACTGAGCCCTTAGGCACAATAGCCATTTAATCAACGGAAGGGGTGTGTCGCACGTGTGTGAACTGGCCCTGCATGCACAAAAAGTACAGTTCTATGCGCCAAAATGCGCGCAAATCAACTATGCGCGGCTTTTTGTGCATACGGTCATGTGAAGCCACCCTTGGAAGTATTGCAATTGCTGTTATATGGTGTCTCATCAGCAGATCAGGGGGGTATACGTTCCTTCCTTAGGGTGACTACCCACTACAGTTTTTTTTCACTGTGAAATTCGCAGCGTTTTTTTTTCTCCAGGGGTCTATGGGACTTGTATTGTTAAAATCAAGATAGCTCAAAATCGCGGTAAATTGCGATTTTGTGGTAAATTGCGATTTTGCGCGATTTTAACATTACAAGTCTCATAGACCCCTGGAGAAAAAAAACCTGTAGTGGGTAGTCACCCTTACAGGAATTTTACTTGCCTATATACAGACTCCACATGGTTCTGCCCTATCTGCAAGCGACACCTACGGGGAATAAGGAATATGATTAGGGAGTCTTACCCTCTTCTTCAGCACTCCAACTACACTGAATGAATATTGTAGATGTATATATAACAAAGAGTATTAGGTACATCAATGCTTTAATATGCTTAAATCAGGTACTGGTGAATGTCTATTAGAAAGCTTTAGGGTGCCTCTTCGTTGATGCATCAATATAGTCTGTTTAAACCGGCTCTCTGGGCGTGAACAAACAAAGATGGCCGCACCAGCTTCTCTATCTGATGGTGCATTAACATGCAGCATTGCTCTAAAGGCCCATTTACATGTAATGATTAGTGCTCGAAATTCGTTTAAACTTGTTGTACACGGTTGTTTAAGCTGACTTTTCAGTCAGCTTAAAAAACCTTGTTTGCTTGCTGGCTTCTCATCCTGTGTAAATGCTCCCCGCTTAGTGCTTCACATAGGAGGTGGAGCGCTGAGTGATAAGCAGGTGAGAAGCCAGCGAGCCAGCGGCAAGTATTTCTGCTTAAACGCCCTACATGAGCGCTGATGACCTTAGCGGTCACTTCAGCGCCCGTGCAGCCATTCAAAAGACTGTTGGGCCGTGTAAAAGGGCCTTAAGAGATTAAACAGACTAACTTGTTACGCCGCAATTTTGCTCGTAAGAAAATCCCATGCATATAACGCGTAGAAGAGAACTCATTGATTTCAATGGGTTCTTTCTCACTTTATTTTTTTGCGGCCCAAAATTAATTAATTTATTAGAAATAATCTATTTTTTTGCACATTTTGAAACTTCAGTCTCCTTCAAAGTTCTCTCCATTTGCAGCAATACATTTGTTCAAACATTTTTTCCACTACTCAAAGCATTTTATGAACTCGTCGTTATTGATGCCTTTTAGTACTTCTGCCGTTTTTTGCTTCACCTCTTCAGCATCAGCAAAATGTTTTCCTTTGAAGTCTTGTTTAACCCAAGGAAATAAAAAAAAGTTGCACAGAGCGAGATCGGGTGAATGTGGAGGGTGAGGCAAGCGTGCCATGACTTTTTTATAAAACTCTCAGAAACATGCAAGACGTTGTGTGGGCAGGTGCGTAGTTAGGATGGAAGAACCCGTCACCTGTTTCCCACAAATTGGAACAGTTTCTCTGAACATTGTGACATTTCACCCATTTTTAAATAGATGAACCATTCGTAAACTTGTGTTTCACTCTGGTAGCTTTCTTATACTCTCTTTGTAGCATAACAACTGTATCTGTTGCTTTCCACCTCCCCCCTCCCAAAAAAATACACATTTGTATGAATCAGCCATCCCAAAATAGGCAGAAAACTGAGCATCTTGTTGAAAAATGAATCACTGGAGCCGAACGGAACCTTCCCTAACAACATTAGCCGGTAGTCTGCCTAACAAGGCTTCCACAGATATTCACCTAGCAGCAGAAGCCTGTACTAGTAACACTCCAACCACCAGAAGAAGATTCCTGTTTCTTTTGGGTACCCCCTCGTATAGTGAACTCCCACTATATAGAGTTGCCCTCGATTGGCTGTGACAAGTTTACCAGTTTTACACACTGAGTAGAAAATCAGTGTACTTAGCAAATGAGAAATAGATCTCAGTAAAGAATCTCTTCTGCAAGAGTGGTATCAAGAGATGCAAGAGTCACTTAGACCCCATTTACACTGATAGATGATCTCTCAAAAATCGTTCAAACAACAGTTTAAGTAACAGTTTTGAGCGATCATCTTTGCATAGCCTATAGTAGTTACTAAAGAGCTATGCAGGCTGAGCGGGACACCGCCACGATCGTTCGGCAAACAATAAAGCTGTTTTGCCTAAGCAGACAGCTGCATTGTTCTCCGCGCTTACAGATCGCATCCAGCTGTGCACTACCAGTGGGACATGAGCTGAAAGAATCTTATCAGCGGTGCTGACTGTGATAACAGCCTGCACCGCTGATAACAGTACATCTCTCAATTCTAGAAAATTAGAATTGAGCGAGGAACGAATCGTGCATGAAAACTGCACGATGTCCGTGCATTTAGACGCAAAGGTTATCGCTCAAAAGACGGTTTGAGCGAATTTTGAGCGAGAATCATTGTCTAAATGGGCCTTAAAGGGCAAACACAACAGGGCAGATTTACTAATACTGTCTAATAGTAAAACGTGCAAACTTAGACTAGACAATCTTAAAATGCACTAGTTTCCAATAGTATTTCATGCTCAATTGGTAAATCTGTTGCATATTAACATCTGCCTAAGTTTATATCATCTGTTAGTTGACTTAGTTAACACCCATCTTTGTGCCAAAACATTGTGTTAAGCTCCATGTAACCAATTCCACTTCAAACAAAACCATGTCCCTTTTCAGATGCAGCAAAAAAAAGTGTCTGAGAGAATCTAAACATAGAATGTTAGACCAAAAAAAGACAGTTTAGCCTATTACACCCCCCCCCCCCTACACACAGGCCAATGTTGATCCAGAGGAAGAACAATGTTCTCATCATGTGCCCCTAGACCTTTTTTGATGCACCCCATGATCATTTGTCTTGGCAGCAGCTGCCTGACACTGGTTGCCCCAGTTAAGTTTACAGGTAAGTTTAACACTGATAAATGTAAGGTTCTGCACATGGGCAGAGGAAATACATGTCATTAATATACACTAAATGGGAAACCACTGGGAAAGTCATTTATCACTGTTAAACCTCATTTGCCCCTTTTTTCCCAAACTCCCAACTTACCTATATCAATTTGCAATCCCATTCTGTTGTCTCCTGTGTTAATTACTCTACATAGTTTTGTATCATTTATAAATATGATATTTTGCTGTGCAATTCTCTTACCATATCATTATCCCCTTAGTGACGCAGCCTGTTTGCGCCTTAGTGATGGAGCCAAATTTTGGAAATCTGACATGTGTCACCTAAAATAACTCCATAAAGGTTTCACATATCCAGGTGATTCTGACATTGTTTTTTCGCCACATTTTGTACTTCATTTAGGTGGTAAAAATAGACAGATAGAATTTGTGTATATTTCTTAAAAGTGCCAAAATTGGGGAAAGTTTGAAAAAAATGATATTATTTCACATTTTCAACTGTAATATCTTAAATATGTGCAAACATGCTGTACACATTTTTGATAAAATATATATTTCCATCTGTTTACTTTATTCTGAACGAACATTTGAAAAACTTTAGGTTTTTTAACCATTTAGGAGACGTACAAATTTAACATTGATTATCAGCTGTGTCAGAAGTCTGCAATGTACTCCCTATGTTTTCAATGGGTCTAGTGCTGCTGCCGGCCTCATTGCCAACACTGAGCGATATCGCAGATTTTTTCTCTGTGCTGCGAGGCTTTAAAGTAAAAATCACAAACAAGTATGAAACCATTGAAAATCATTGGTTTCATAATCATAATCATCGCTCTTGCATCGCAAGAAAAAATATCGCTAGTGGGTAGGCACCCTAAGGGCATCTTACAAAGCACATAAGACAGTTTAGTAGCACAATTTAGTGCATTTTCTATAATAAATCTGTCCCATTGTATGAACCACTTTGGAATAGCATTTAAAATTCCATTGAGATGGTACTACACTCCATCCAACAGCATGTGTTTCTGGCAGATGTAGCTTTTGTATTCTGAATTGTGGGAAGAAAGGCACTCTACTGCATATGTGTTGGGACTGTATAAAGACTGTATAAGGCTCGGTCAGACAAGCGGCGATCCTATGCTTCCCTATGGGTTCTTCCACGCGAGCATTGTTTTGTAGTCTGCGACATTGCAAGACTACAAAATCGTAGTATGCTCTATACAGCCGCCATTTGTGATTTTTTTGTAGCCCATGTTTCTCTTTCTGTTGAATTGCATGAAAACACAGTTCCTGCTGCCTGTTTATTTTATCCCCTCTTTCTCTTTCTCTCTTTTTACCCTTTTCTTTTTTGGCGCTCCCTGATATTAAGGGACATGGGGCTGTGAGATTGGTTTGAACAATTTTAATGGAAGCAGCAGTTAATTTGTTGGGCTGAAATACTTAATAAAGCTAATTCAAAAATTGAACCATCAGACACAACCACCTGTCTCGGCGCACTATGGACATTAGTATATAAAACAATATTTCCCCTTCTGTAGAGTATAGGAAGTTCATAATTTTCAAAGTTTCTAAAAGGGATCTAAGGTGCCATTATCATAAAGCCCGGCAGGACCAGAGATATTTAATTGTTTATATTAGTTTGTTCGTCCCTGCCTTTCAACAGCCATAACTTTTTTTTTTTCAATTGGCATATGAGGACTTGTTTTTTGCAACACAAGTTGTATATTTTAATGGTGACATTTAATGTACAGTATAATGTGCAGGAAAACTTTTACAAACTTTTAAACATGGAGAAATTTTTTAAAAATGCAATTGCGCTATTTTTGGAGGGGTTTCCTTTTTACAGCATTCACAGTGCAGTAAAACAATATATGAACTTTGTTCCTTAGGATTCATATTGTTTATTAATGATTTTCTGTTTTTAAAAAGTAAATACTAGAGATGAGCAAGCGTACTCGTCCGAGCTTGATGCTCGTTCGAGTATTGGGGTACTCGAGATGCTCGTTACTCGAGGCGAGCACCACGCGATGTTCGAGTCAATTCCATTTCCTTCCCTGAAAGTTTTGCGCCATTTTCTGGCCAATAGAAATGCAGGGAAGGCATTGCAACTTCCTCCTGTGACGTTCCAGCCCTATCCCACCCCCCTGCAGTGAGTGGCTGGTGAGATCAAGTGACCCCCGAGTATTTAAAGTGGGGCTGCCTGCGACTCGCCACAGTCACGCACTGGGAGAGATCAGGGACAATGCTGCTGATGCTGCTATAGGGAAAGTGTTAGTGTAGGATCCTGTGTACAAGAACCCCAACGGTCCTTCTTAGGGCCACATGTGACCGTGTGCATTACTGTTATGGCTGCTGGGAGCAGTTTTGCAAAACATTTTTTTTTTGTATATCGGGCGTGCAGCCCCATTACAGCTATAGCGTTCTCAGGCTGCAGTCTGTACTACACAGTATAGGGACAGCGTTGCTGAGATAGGGAGAGTGGTAGTGTAGGATCCTGTGTACAAGAACCCCAACGGTCCTTCTTAGGGCTACCTGTGACCATGTACATTTTACAGGTTGTCTGATGGGAGTTGTAGTCCCACACTATTGCACTTAGGCCTTTTTGCTGCCTTCCTGACTATTTTTTTCTGCCTGGAGTTTGCCTTATTATACCGCTCTCAGCAACAAAGTCTACGCACATAATTCCAAGATTATTTACACTGGGCTGTGTCTGCAGTGAATTAGAGACGCACAGCATACGGCCACAGCGGCTAATAGAGGGAAAGTTATATACACACTATATAGCCTGTATTCTTTGACCAAAAAAAACAAAAGGCTACTTCTTAGGGCTACCGCTGACCGTTTAAATTTTACTGGGTGTCTGGTGGGAGTTTTAGTCCATCACTATTGCACTTAGGCCTGTTTGCGGCCTTCCTGACTAGTTTTTTTCTGCCTGCAGTGTGCCTTACTATACCGCTCTCAGCGACAAAGTCTACGCACATAATTCCAAGATTATTTACATCGGGCTGTGTCTGCAGTGAATTAGAGACGCACAGCATACGGCCAAAGCGACTGATAGAGGGAAAGTGATATACACAGTATATAGCCTGTCTTCTTTTTCAAGAAAACCCCAAAAAGCTGCTTCGTTGGGCTACTTCTGACCGTCTGCATATTACTGGGTGCCTGGTGGGAGTTTTGGTGCATCACTATTGCATTGCTAGGCCTGTTTGCGGCCTTCCTTCCATTTCTTTCTGCCTAGAGTTAGCGTTACGATTCCGCTCTCTGCGTGAAAGTGTACGCATATAATTCCATAATTATTTACAGCGGTCTGTGTCTGCTCTATTCGTAATCCACCATGCTGAGGGGTAGGGGTAGGGGTCGAGGATGTGGACGCGGGCGAGGATGCGGAGTTCCAAGTGAGGGTGTGGGCACAGGCCGAGTTCCTGGTCCAGGTGTATGCCAGCCGGCTGCTGCGGGATTAGGAGAGAGGCAAGTTTCTGGGGTCCCCAGCTTCATATCACAATTTATGGGTCCACGTGGTAGACCTTTGTTGTAAATAGAGCAGTGTGAGCAGGTCCTGTCGTGGATGGCAGAAAATGCATCCAGCAATGTATCGGGCACCCAGTCTTCTACGCAGTCCACTGCTGAAACTCTGAATCCTCTGGCTGCTGCTCCTCCTTCCTCACAGCCTATACTGCTGCTACAATAATGGTACTGGGGTCTGTATATGCTTCTGCTACATAAATGTTACAGGGGTCTGCTGATATTGCTGCTACAGAAATGTTACAGGGGTCTGCGTATACTGCTGCTAGAGAAATATTACTGGGATCTGCCTATACTTCCACTACAGAAATGGTACTGGGGTCTGCCTATACTGCTGCTACAAAAATAGTACTGGGGTTGGTCTATACTTCTGCTACATAAATGTTACAAAGGTCTGCCTATACTGCTGCTAGAGAAATGTTACTGGGGTCTGCTAATACTTCTACTACAGAAATGGTACTGGGGTGTGCCTATACTGCAGCTACAAAAATTTTACAGGGGTCTGCCTATACTGCTGCTACAGAAATGTTCCTGGGGTCTGTTTATACCTTTGCTACAGGAATGTTACAGCGGTCTGTCTATACTATGGGTGCACTAAGTCTTCCCAACGCATTGTTTTACCTATGTGGCACAAATAATACAGTGACTGACTACGCCAGAATTGCTGGCCGAGGCCAAGTTGCTTGGTGGAGCGAAACTCTCCCATGGCTGGGCACTTCGATTTCTTCCTGTGTAATACCATCTTTGTGTACTTACAGCATAGGCTAGGCCAAGGAACTCAAAGACTGCCCCTTCCAGTGTTGAGCTATCTATGTTGCGACACATGGATTTCCCATTGCTATGTAACTCAGGGCACCTTGTGTCACAAAGGTGGAGGCTTGGAACCGAGCCTGACCCTGGGCCTGCTAACGTGCTTCCCCCACAGACTATAGCGGGTCCTGGCCATGGTGTCTTGGCCTTGTAATGCCACTTCCTCCTCCCGCTTGGGGTCAGGGGATCAGCAATGCGCATCATGTATTTTCTCTCATGTTACCACAGTTATCGGAGAAACTTGTTTGGGCCAAAGGAGAGGAGCGTAACTGCATTAACGTTACAGGGGTCTGCCTATACTTCAGCTGCAGAAATGTTACAGGGGTTTGCCAATACTGCTGCTACATAAATGTTTCTGGGGTCTGCATATACTTCTGCAACTAAAATGTTACTGGGGTCTGTCTATACTGTTACTACTGAAAAGTACCTAATACTGGGCTCTGCCTATACTGCTGCTACGGAAATGTTACTGGGGTCTGTCTATACTGTTACTAGTGAAATGTTACTAATACTGGGCTCTGCCTATACTGCTGCTACTGAAATGTTACTGGGCTCTGTCTATACTGCTGCAACTGAAATGTTACTGGGGTCTGTCTATACTGTTACTACTGAATTGTTACTAATACTGGGCTCTACCTATTCTGCTGCTACTGAAATGTTACTGGGGTCTGTCTATACTGTTACAACTGAAATGTTACTGGGCTGTGCCTATACCGCTGCAACTGAAATGTTACTGGGGTCTGTCTATACTGTTAGCACTGAAATGTTACTAATACTGGGCTCTGCCTATACTGCTGCTACTGAAATGTTACTGGGCTCTGCCTATACTGCTGCTACGGAAATGTTACTGGGGTCTGTCTATACTGTAACTACAGAAATGTTACTGGGGTCTACCTAGACTTCTGCAAACATAACTGTTAGTGGGGTCAGCTTATACCTTTGCTACAGGAATATTACAGGGGTCTGTGCATAGTATGGGTGCACTAAGTTTTCCCATCGCGGTGTTCTACGTATCTGGCCCCCCAAAAAACCCAGACTGACTAGTGCATGCAGTGTGGGCCGAATCCAACCTGTATTTTATCTCACGTTACCTCAGCTATCCGGGCCACTGCAATGGGATATATTTATGTACCGTCGGTGGGTTCCAGGGAGCCACCCATGCTGTGGGAGCACACAGACTTCCCAGAGCGGAGTTGTACCTGCCTGTGACTATGAAAAAAGGCCAGTGTGACTGGGGCATGCAGTGTGGGCCGAAGCCAACCTGTATTTGATCTCACGTTAGCTTAGCTGTCCGGGGCACTGCAATGGGATTTATTTATGTACCGCCGGTGGGTTCCAGGGAGCCACCCATGCTGTTTGTGCACACAGACATCCCATAGCGGAGTTGTACCTGCCTGTGACTATTAATAAAAAAAAAACAGTCTGACTCGGTCATGCAGTGTGGGCCGAAGCCCACCTGTACTTTATCTCACATTACCTCAGCTATCCAGGGGACTGCAATGGGATTTATTTATGTACCGTCGGTGGCTTCCTGGGACCCACCCATGCTGTGGGTCCACACAGACTTCCCAGAGCGGAGTTGTACCTGCCTGTGACTATTAATAAAAAAAAACCCAGTCTGACTAGGGCATGCTGTCAGGACAGTGTCCGGGATATGGGGGTCCCTGAGATATCCCGCAACCCCTGTCCCTGCCTACTTGCCCCCCTGGGCTAACCCCCAGGGCGACAACTGGGCGACGGTCCCTACCCTCACTAGGGAAGCGGGACACGGGAGACAAACAGACACTGAGACAAAACAACGGTAGAATGGTCAGACAATCCGGGTAGGCAACAAGAGGGTACGCAGTACGGAGGGGTCAGGCAAAAACGTAGTCAAGTCCAAAAGCAGGTGTCAGAAAAGCCGAGGTCACAAGAGCAGTCAGGATAAACGCGGGTGTAGCTGGAGAACCAAACTAACACTGGCAACGCCTGACAGGAAAACACACATATTTAAATGCTGTCAGTGCTCCCGCCCCAGAAGCTGATTGGGGCGGGGAGCCTGACAGCAGCAGGGCTAATCAGGGAGGTGCTGGGGGCACGCCCCCAGTCTTGCAGCACAGACCGTTACTAGGGAAGCCAGCCTGGTAGTCAAGTGACTAGAAGCACCAGCTGCCTCCCTAGCAACCCGGCGGCGACCAGTCTTACAGCGGCCCGGGGAGATCACCAGAACCGGGGCTCCCCTACGCCGCACTCCTGTAGCCCGGGTGGCAGGACCGGTGGTGCGGGCACGGCGGCCCCGAGAGTTGCAGGTTCTGACAGTACCCCCCCTTCTACGGGGGGACACCGGACCCCCATGGCCCGGTGCGGGTTTAAGCGGGAAAGCCCTGTGGAATGACTGGACTAGGCGTGGCGCATGAACGTCCCTGGCAGGGACCCACGTCCTATCCTCAGGGCCAAATCCTCTCCAGTGGACCAGGTACTGCAGCCCACCTCTAGCCCGTCGGGCATCCACGAGCCTTTCTACTTCATACTCCAGTTCCCCCTGTACCAGAGAGGGAGGAGGCGGGTTCTGGGTGGGGAGAACTGGAGTCACATACTTCTTAAGCAAGTTTTTGTGAAAAACCTTGTGGACCTTCCAGGGGTCAGGAAGTGCCAACTTATATGACACCGGGTTGATGACCTGAGAAACCGTAAATGGGCCAATGAACCGAGGAGCAAGTTTCAGGGAGGGAACCTTAAGTCTCAGATTCTTGGATGATAATAAAACCTGCTCCCCGACCACAAAAGGTGCAGAGATAGTACGTCTTTTATTTGCGTATTTACGCAGTTTCTCTTGGGAACCCTGAAGGTTCTTACGAACCTGGGCCCAAACTGTGCACAGTTCTTCAGCGGATATGTCAGCGGCCGGATTGTTCGAGACAAAAGGATTAGAAAGCGAGAACCGGGGATGGAACCCATAGTTACAAAAAAAAGGTGACAGTTGGGTCGACGAGTTACCATGGTTGTTAATAGCAAATTCGGCGAGAGGTAAGTAGTTGGCCCACTGATACTGGTTATCAGAGACAAACAGTCGCAGATACTGGATAAGTTCTTGATTCATCCGTTCCGTTTGTCCGTTACTCTCGGGGTGGAAAGCGGAGGAAAAGGACAAATTAACGTTTAGATTTTTACAGAAGGCTCGCCAGAAGCGAGCGACGAACTGAACCCCTCTATCTGACACAATATCCTCGGGGATCCCATGTAACCGAACAATCTCCTTGATGAACATCTCAGACAAAAGTTTGGCGTTAGGCAACTTGCCAAGCGGAACAAAATGAGACATTTTAGAGAAACGGTCAACTATTACCCAAATGACCGTATTCCCCAGCGAGGATGGCAGATCAGTAATGAAATCCATGGACAAATGGGACCATGGCCTGGACGGAATGGGCAAGGGCAGAAGAGGACCCTCAGGACGTCTCCTGAGATTCTTCCCCCTTGCGCAAACCGGGCACGCGGACACAAATACCCGTACATCCTTGGCCATGTGCGGCCACCAATAGAGTCTGGCCGCTAACTCCAGAGTACCCCTGATGCCGGGGTGTCCAGCTAGGACTGAAGCATGTGTCTCCTCTAACACTTTCAATCTCAGTGACAACGGGACAAATAATTTGCCTTCCGGAAGGGCTTCAGGAGCAGATTGTTGAGCGGCGTGAATGAGAGGTGAAAGGTCGGAGGAGACAGCAGCGAGGACCACCCCAGGGGAGAGAATGCTCTCAGGCTCTGGCTCGGAAGGTTCCGGAGAACCAAAACTCCTAGACAGGGCATCAGCCTTGACGTTCTTAGAACCGGGTCTATAGGTAACAACAAAATTGAACCGAGAGAAAAACAAGGCCCAGCGGGCTTGCCGAGCATTTAACCTCTTAGCGGAATCTAGATAGGTGAGGTTTTTATGGTCTGTGAGTACCGTGATCTGGTGATGGGCTCCTTCCAAAAAATGCCTCCACTCTTCGAAAGCCCACTTAATCGCCAGCAATTCCCGGTTGCCTATATCATAGTTCCGTTCGGTGGAAGAAAACTTCCTAGAAAAATAGGCACACGGTCTGAGGTTGGTGAGAGTGGAGGGACCTTGGGACAGTACCGCTCCCACACCAAACTCAGAGGCATCCACCTCCACCACAAAAGGGCTGGACAGATCCGGTTGTACTAGGACAGGTGCAGAAGAGAACGCCGCCTTTAGGGTATCGAAGGCCCTCAGAGCCTCAGAAGACCAGGTCCTCACATCTGCCCCCTTTCTGGTGAGGTCCGTTAGAGGTTTAGCCACCACGGAGAAGTCTTTAATGAATTTGCGATAGTAGTTGGCGAAGCCGAGGAAGCGTTGAAGGGCTTTCAACGACCCTGGCTGGGCCCACTCCGTGATGGCTTTCACCTTTTCAGGATCCATCTGGAAGTCGCATGGCGTGATGATATACCCCAAAAATGATATCTTTTGTACCCCGAAAACACATTTCTCGAGTTTAGCAAACAGCTTGTTATGTCTGAGTCGAGCTAGTACAGTCTGAACGTGAGTATGGTGACTCGGCAAGTCGGAGGAAAAAATCAAAATGTCGTCTAGATATACCACCACGAACACCCCCATGATATCCTGAAACACTGAGTTCATGTACCCCTGAAAAATGGCGGGGGCGTTACACAACCCAAAAGGCATAACTAGGTATTCAAAATGCCCGAGGGGCGTATTGAAGGCGGTTTTCCACTCATCCCCCTCCCGAATGCGGATGAGGTTGTATGCTCCCCTGAGATCAAGTTTAGAAAACCATCGGGCACCAGCGACCTGGTTGAGGAGGTCAGGAATGAGTGGAAGAGCATACTGGTTTCGGACTGTGATTTTATTTAGCTCTCTATAGTCAATACAGGGCCGGAGACCCCCATCCTTCTTCTCAACGAAGAAAAACCCGGCACCCACCGGGGATTCTGAGGGCCGGATGTGCCCCTTGGCCAGGCTGTCCTGGATATAGTCCCTCATGGATTCTCTCTCTGGAACCGTAACGTTATAAATGCGGCCCTTAGGAAGTTTGGCCCCAGGAATCAAGTCTATTTTACAGTCCCATTCCCTATGAGGGGGCAGAGCTTCAGATAGTTGTTTGGAGAACACGTCGGAAAACTCGGAGAGGTATTCTGGTAGGGGGCTCCCCTCGCAGGTGGAGATTCCCACCTTCACCGCACAAAGGTGGTTGGCACAGCGGGGACCCCACTTTACCAGTTCCAACGTGTCCCAATTTACTACCGGGTTGTGCTCCCGGAGCCAGGGGAGGCCTAGGACGACGTCCACAGACAAATCTCTCATCACTAGAAAGTTGCAGGTTTCCACGTGTAAGGCTCCTATAGTAAACCTTACTTCAGGGGTAACCAGATTAACCACCCCTGCTTGCAATGGAGTGGAGTCCACTCCTGAAACCAGAATCGGAGTCTCTAAACGTAACAAAACCCCGGACAGTTGGGCAACGAAATTAAAGTTAACAAAATTAGCCGCAGCCCCAGAATCCACAAAGGCTTGCCCAGTACGGTGGAAAGCATGAAATTCTAGGGTGCAAGGCACTAACATTTTGGACAACACAGGGAGTACCTTGGCTCCTAGACAGTCCCCCCGACAACTGCCCAGGAGCGGGAGTTCTTCCTGCCGTGGCTTCTTAGCGCAGGTAGCAATGCGGTGACCCGGCTCCCCACAGTAGAAGCGGAGGTTCTTCTTCAGGCGGTGTTCCCGTCGTTGCTTGGGGTTCATGGCTCCCAGCTCCATGGCCTCGGTGGTGGGAGGGTAAAAGGTCGGGTCAGTCGAAGAAGTAGACGTGGGGAGTGGGGTGGTCCGAGCGGCGTGTCTGGCCCTCAAACGTCGGTCGGCTCGAATAGCCAGCGACATGGCTTGCTCCAGGGTTCTAGGCTCTGGGTGGGCCACAAGTAGGTCCTTGAGACCCTCAGACAGACCGGTCAAAAATAAGTCTTTTAGGGCGGCATCGTTCCACCCGGATTCCGTACAATGTTGACGGAATTGGGAACAGTAGTCCTCCGCCACTTTACAACCCTGGCGCAGGGCCAGAAGTTTGGAGACTGCGTAGCCCGCCCGGTCGGGTTCGTCATAAATTTGACCCAGGGCGGAAAAAAAGGCGTCAAGGGATAGTCGGGCTGGAGAGCCAGCTGGTAGCGAGAAAGCCCAATTTTGGGGTTCTCCCCTCAGGCGGGTAATTACGATTCCCACTTTCTGGTATTCAGTACCAGAGGAGTGGGGGCGAAGATCAAAGTAGAGCTTGCAGCTCTCTCTAAATGCAAAGAACTGATCTCTCTCTCCGGAGAAGCAATCCGGAAGCGTGGCTCGAGGTTCTGACATTGTTCCTGGAGCGGACGAGGGCTGCATGGGACCTGCAGCTGCCACTTGTTCCTGTGGCTGCAAGCGGGCTGTTAGGTCCTGGGCAAGGGTCGTAAGAACCTGGACCTGGTTCGCTACAGCCGCCACGGCCTCCATCGAGGGGCTCAAAGTTGCCGGGCGGATGCAGGGGTCTGACCTTCGTTCGGCCAGTGTTACTGTCAGGACAGTGTCCGGGATATGGGGGTCCCTGAGATATCCCGCAACCCCTGTCCCTGCCTACTTGCCCCCCTGGGCTAACCCCCAGGGCGACAACTGGGCGACGGTCCCTACCCTCACTAGGGAAGCGGGACACGGGAGACAAACAGACACTGAGACAAAACAACGGTAGAATGGTCAGACAATCCGGGTAGGCAACAAGAGGGTACGCAGTACGGAGGGGTCAGGCAAAAACGTAGTCAAGTCCAAAAGCAGGTGTCAGAAAAGCCGAGGTCACAAGAGCAGTCAGGATAAACGCGGGTGTAGCTGGAGAACCAAACTAACACTGGCAACGCCTGACAGGAAAACACACATATTTAAATGCTGTCAGTGCTCCCGCCCCAGAAGCTGATTGGGGCGGGGAGCCTGACAGCAGCAGGGCTAATCAGGGAGGTGCTGGGGGCACGCCCCCAGTCTTGCAGCACAGACCGTTACTAGGGAAGCCAGCCTGGTAGTCAAGTGACTAGAAGCACCAGCTGCCTCCCTAGCAACCCGGCGGCGACCAGTCTTACAGCGGCCCGGGGAGATCACCAGAACCGGGGCTCCCCTACGCCGCACTCCTGTAGCCCGGGTGGCAGGACCGGTGGTGCGGGCACGGCGGCCCCGAGAGTTGCAGGTTCTGACACATGCAGTGTGTGCCGAAGCCCACCTGTATTTTATCTGACGTTTGCTCAGCTGTCCGGGGCACTGCAAAGGGATTTATTTCTGTACCGCCGGTGGGTTCCAGGGAGCCACCAATGCTGTGGGTGCACACAGACTTCCCATAGCGGAGTTGTACCTGCCTGTGACTATTAATAAAAAAAAGAAAAACAGTCTGACTTGGGCATGCAGTGTGGGCCAAAGCCAACCTGTATTTTATCTGGCGTTAGCTCAGCTATTCAAGGCACTGCAATGGGATTTATTAATGTACCGTCGGTGGCTTTCTGGGACCCACCCATGCTGTGGGTGCACACAGACTTCCCAGAGCGGAGTTGTACCTGCCTGTGACTATTTATAAAAAAAAAAACAGTCTGTCTCGGGCATGCAGTGTGGGCCGAAGCCAACCTGTATTTTATCTGACGTTAGCTCAGCTATCCGCGGCACGGCAATGGGATTTATTTATGTACCGTCGGTGGGTTCCAGGGAGCCATCCATGCCGTGGGTGCAAGCAGAATTCCCAGAGCGGAGTTGTACCTGCCTGGCACTATGAAAAAAACCCAGCCTGACTAGGGCATGCAGTGTTGGCCGAAGCCCACCTGTACTTTATCTCACATTACCTCAGCTATCCAGGGGACTGCAATGGGATTTATTTATGTACCGTCGGTGGCTTTCTGGGAGCCACCCATGCTGTGGGTGCACACAGACTTCCCATAGTGGAGTTGTACCTGCTTCTGACTATGAAAAAAGGCCAGACTGACTAGGGCATGAAGTGTGGGCTGAAGCCAACCTGTACTTTATCTCACGTTAGCTCAGCTATCCGGGGCACTGCATTGGGACAAACAAGAGGAGCGATACAGCACTAATGAGACGTTCACAGCTACGCTAGCCTTGGAGTCCGCTCTAGGCCCGCAATTGCTGAGGGTTTGTGCAGAGGCCTATGCCCTGGGTGCAGTGAAAGTCCGCTTCCTGCCTATGATTGCTGAAGCTGGTGGCCGAGGCCTGTGTCCTGGGGGAACTGCAACTGTGCCAGGTTGGGGCTGTGCAACTTTTTCCTGGCTAATCCAGTCATTGGAGCGGTGAAAGGAAAGCTAACTGATTTAATAAGCCCGTTGCAGATGAACTAGCATCGAAGTCCACTTCATGCCTACGATTGCTCAAGCTGTGGGCCGAGGCCTATGTCGGCGGCGGCGCGGTACAAGTCTGCCATGTTTGGCCACTCAGATCAATTTTTTGTTCATTTCTTGGGTTTCCTAGGACCCACCTATGCTGTTGGTGCACACTTCGTTCCCATCGCAGTGTTTGACCTGTCTGGCACAAAGACACTGACTGACTTGGGTAGGGGGCCATGTGCAAGCGGCCTAAAACCTAGTTGATCAGTGAAGATTTGACCTTTCAATGTCAAACCAGAATAAAAGCAGGGTATGGAGCAGGGCTATGAAAGCCATACCTTCAGTGACAGAATCAATGGATGAACCACAGTCTCAGAAACTAGAATGTTGTTACACCTTGGTTGCATAAAACATTTACTTTTTAGAGCTATGAGTCCAGGTCTGGTGCTGCTAGTAGTCTATTAGCATGTACAGTGCATATATGGATGTATTACCATGATTACTGTTGTTTTACCATTATGATGGCAAGCATAGTTGATTGACTATACTGCTGACTGATAAAGAGTCTGATAGAGATGGACAGGATAAAATGCCAGCCGTTATAAAATGCTTGAATATACCTGAGGCTTAGAATCGTGGATTTATCATGAAGGTCAAGTTTCAACAAAATTATGGGAATCCTTTACTGTGTATTTATGTGTATTACAGCAATGAAGGGTTTTTATGGCTTGTGTCAACAATATATAACTATGTGCTTGTTATATCTCTTACCAAAGTAGACGATCCTCTAAGCAGCTGAACTAGAGTGCAAGTTCTAAGGAATGTTCCTGTTCACCCCCCTAAAAAGGTTCTCCAGGCAGCGTCGGACAGAATACACCGGGGTCGGAGCGGAAGCACTGCGCCGACCCCTGTGTATTGGCCGGGCTCATAATTGCAAGTGCAGCTCTTACTGAAACCAGTGGGAGCTGCACCTGCAATTACAAGCACAGCTCCCATTGATTTCAATGAGAGCTGCGCTTGAAATTATGACTGCCAGCTTTTACACAGGGGTTGGGGTAGTGCTTCTGCTCTGACCCAGTATATCCCATCGGACACTTCCTGGATAACCCCTTTAACTCCCACTTTTGTCATACAGTTTTAATAAAAGATCCTCCTAGCTGTATACTTATGGTCCGTAGCTTATTTAGGTGAATATAAAAGCTAATGACAATTACATTGTCCTCCCTGCAGGCAGAGATGGTACAGACAGTGGCTGCTCATGTAGTTATGTGCTGATGCCTCATGAGCTTGATAGCACAGAATAGTGAAAGAAAAAGCAGGGAGAAATCTTGGCATCAAGATGTTGTGTGATAGGTATCAGACAGGTGGCTGCACTGCATGGAAGTGATTGCAATAAACATCTTCAGAGTGCAAAAGGCAATCAGGTGAGTGGGACTTTAAAAATCCAACCAAATTCCAGAATTGTATTATTATACACTAATGTATAGTAAGATTACAATATGTGCACTGTGTTGTTCTGTATGTAATACCGCACACAGGCCAAATATTCTGTTATACCTCTTTAACATGCGGTAAGTACATGAGGAGGATTGACAATGCTGTCACTCCTGGAGATAGCAGTTTGCATACAAATGCAAGAATACTTTGTACGCAACCTATAAAGCATAAGTACATCACATAAACGGTACAGTTCTAAATATTTTATTACGTTACATCGGTTATCTGCAAAGCAACATTATGTGTTATTTAAGGAAAAGTGAAAAAAAAAAAAAAGACAGAAAGATCCGTGATAAAATAGAATAAATATTTGTCAAGTGGCAGCCTTAAAAATATTCCGAACTATACGGAATGTTTGTTACGCCTGACGAACATAGCGCAAGTAGATTTGTTAATTAAGATGTCACATTCTGAGGGCAAAATGGCGATTGCTATTTGGCTGTCAGTCATTTTTGGCAGTGAAAAGGTAGCAGCCAGGAGGTAACTAATAGCTGGCAGGAGAATTACCATAATCATGTTATTTGTTTCCCTGTATGAAAGAACTGCTAGCTAAGCTGTGCCTTTTGACATCTTACAATTACATGAGATCTCGCTTTAAGAAAAAAAATCGCCTGAATGTATAATACAGTTAATATAATGGCATCCTCCAGACTTCACATTTCACACTGGGACATGACTGGGCCGCATGATAAAAGCCTCTTTTTATGCTTCCACAATGTTGAACATTAATACTAAAGTTTTCCTTTATAGCAGAAATGACAGCGCTGGGTCATGTTTAACATTTACCATTCTCTAAATTTATCCCTCTTTTTTTTCTGCCGGAGCTTTATCTTATTAATTTTGGATTTGATGCCTCCATCCCGACTATAATCACCGACCTCACGCCGTTCTCTAACGTCCGTAGACTCTCGATGATAATGTTGCTGGGGGCTAACACTCTACCACTGCCGCGCTGTTTTGATACCGTAATGTTCTGTTTAAGATCTAGAAAAAAACAAACAAAAAAAAAAAAAGAAAATAGGAATATTGTATAGAGTAATCTTTTTGACAAAAAGTCCCATTAGTGGAAATACTGGGGGCAGCAAAGAGAATGTTTCTGTCTGATGTTTCGTACTGAACAGGAGCTCTTTTAAGCTTTGTATTGTCTGCTAAGGGGTGAAATTTTCTCATTATGAAAGCATTCTGCCATTTGCTTCGCAGCAGTAGATTAAATTATTATTTCTAATATGACATGACCGCCATCAAGCCCTTCCACACCGGAACTTGAAGAGATTTGTCCACTGACACGTCGTTAAGAGTAGTTAAAAGAAAGGAAAAGACAATTGCTCTAACAATAAAAGCTCTTCTAAAAATATATAGGAAATCTGCATGTTGGCTCGGTGTGGAGATAGGCAATGAAAAGCTCTAACAGATAAAGAGCATTTTTGTGACGTCGTAAAAAACTGGTAACAACAATACGTAATGTCACTGATGAGTTTCAACAGCCGCTCTTATTGCCTTTACTTTAACTCAATGTAGTAGAGTTGGATTTAGCAATTAAAGGGATGTTCCCATCTTAGAATGTTATGGCAGATCACTAGGATTATGACAAGTCCTAATTCTCAGCATCAGTAAGGGTCTTGTCAGACCTTCACCAACTCGAAAGCAATGGTGTATTTTAATGATATAGAATCATAGAAGGGACCTCCAGGGTCATCGGGTCCAACCCCCTGCTCAGTGCAGGATTCACTAAATCATCCCAGACAGATGTCTGTCCAGCCTTTGTTTGAAGACTTCCATGGAAGGAGAACTTATCACCTCTCGTGGCAACCTGTTCCACTCATTGATCACCCTCACTGTCAGAAAGTTCTTTCCAATATCCAATTTTTTGTTTTTTTCCTTTCAGTTTCATCCCATTGCTTCTAGTCTTTCCTTGTGCATATATCATCCCTTTCTCTGATGAGAAAACGGTTTCATCTTATTGGACTGCATTATTTGTGTCTCATGAAAGTTCAGCCAGCTAAACTATAGTCTCATGCAAAAACACCCATTCTGTAACATAGCATTTGGCTGTGCAAAATTACAAACTCAGCTTTGTCTCATTTATGATTTATGCCCAATGTCCACATGCGGATATTATTTGCGGAATCCGAGCCGATTAGCCCCATGGAAATCTGCAAATCCAGACGCCCACAGGAAAACATGGGATGTCCACAAATGATTAAAGCTATGCGGATTTGATTTTTATGGTATTTATTGGGGACCTGTGCGGATCTAAAATCGCAACATGTTCTATTTTATTGCTGATGTGGCTCTATTCATCTCTATTAGAATTTAGGATCCACAGCGATCCGCAAATACATTTCAATACATTTGCAGATTTCACATGCAGATTTGAAGCCTGGGAGGTGGGGAAAAGGCCTGTGTACTTCTGAGAAACAGCTCTTTCGGCCATTTTAGCCAACATGTTCAGCATGGGCAGACTAGGGGTCTTGATGCAAGACTATCCCACCATTTGGGACACAAACCATGCAGATTTTGCTGACAGAAATATCAAGGAGTGGAGTTGGGAGGATTTGGCAACTATATCCAGCCCACGAATGGATCGATGGCAACGTCCAAGCAAAATGACTTCTATGCATTGGCCAGTGGGCTGGATATAGTTGGAAGGGATTTGTCTAGGGTTTTGGCCCCTCTTTCCATTTTTTTTTTTTTTTAAATTTCCAGGCGGATTATCCGCATGTACATCCGTGCACAAAAAAAAACCACAATCTGCAATCACCTGCAAGCATTTAAAAATCATTTAAAATCATTTAATAGATGATCCGCAGTGCATCCTCTGTAGGCCACTGTACCTCTGTATAACATTGGAGACATATAGGGGTACACTAGGGCTCAGTAGGAGTTTATAGATGCCATAGTATGGGTTCAAACAAATTGGAGATCATACTGAATCAAGATACAGCACCTTTAGATGATGGTTTTACATTTCGCCAATGCATACTAATACGTGTTAAACTTTTATATATGGAACTGCTTAGTTCCATCTGCATAATTTGTACAACTTACATTTTTCACTTAGAACATTTCAGTAGTGCAATATGAGTGAATTAGTATATAGAATAACTGCAAGTGAAAGTTACACCCACTGATATAATATGTTTCCCAATGTGATATTGCTGGGTGTAGCTTTCACTTACCGCTTATTTACACAAGCGTATATCAGCTGGCATTTTCGATCTGAGCAATCCTCCCCTTCCCTCCCCTACACCAACTCTCTGCCTCTCTCCTCCCCTCCGTCTGTTTGCAATTGGAGTGGGTGGGATGGGGCAGAACTAAACTTCCACACCCTTACCGCCCTTTATCCGCAGCCAGCAATGGGAGTGGGAGGGACAGAGTGGAGCTTAGATCCGTCCCCATCCCGCCCTCTCCCATTGCAAATGCCGGAGTGGAGGAGAGAGGCAGAGAGTCGGTGAGGGAAAGGGAAGGTGGGAACTGCTCAGATGGAAGCATATATCGGCCAGCCGTGAAAACGCTCTTGTAAATAAGCCCTTATATAAACCAATTCGATGTAACAAGCTCATAAAAACATTTGGTAACCAGATTGTAGAGGCCCAGAGTACAAAAAGTGAATGTGTTTACTGTTATTAAAAATATGTATGTGCTTATAAAGTAAATGCTGTATATTTATTGCTCATTGTTTATTCTGCCAGACAACCTGCAGCCTTTATGATTGGCTGTCAGAAGCATTATTTTGATTGGGTATTTCACCACCCAAAAACAGGTCTGTGATTGGTGGAGGAATTTCAATCATAGTAATTTCAAGTGTGCGTAAGTATCAGTGGGCAGAAAGGAGAAGGAGTTGAGACGTAGAGGGGAGAGGATGTAAAGAGTACAGCAGGAGAGGAAGACCTTCAGTGCGGCGAGAAGGCAGTAGTGCGAGTACTAATAAAAGACAGCAAAAAAAAACAATTAGAATACAGCTGGGGTTTCTGTTGTTACAAGAAAATTAATATACCTCGGAAAATGTATTGTCTGTGAAGAATTACCTCATGAAATGAATTAATATATTGAGGACGGCTCTCAAAGAAATCCACTGTTGTTTTGGTTTACCGTGCATTCCTGCCTCCTGGAGTCCCTTCTTGCCACAGTAACACCCATACCACAAGTACTACACTAATACCATCGCCCAGGGAAAGCACTATTCCCCAACTCTACCATAGACTGATAGAGTTGGAAGGGACCTCCAGGGTCATCAAGCTGGAGTCACTAACTGATTTGTTACCATCATACGTGTAAAAAAAAAAAACGCATGACCAGGTGCATTTGCACTCACATGTCCTATCATTTGCAAGTGCTAATTTTTAGCGCTTCTAAAATTGGAAAGCATTGGTTCTAATTGAGCTGTTTTTAAAATGCGCCTATACATGCATGAAAAAAACATTTGTCTGACTGAGCCCTTACACTGCTTTCTGCTGGATCCATTTCTGGATTTGGCTTAAAAAATGTATTCAGTTGTAAATAGAGATGAGCGAGCACCCAAATGCTCGAGTCCGCGTTATTCGAGTCGAGCTTTTCGTAACATTTAAGAGCTCTACTCGAGTAACGAACCCCATTGACTACAATGGGAGACTCGAGCATTTTTGTATGTGGGACGCCGGGTGCCGAACTTTTTTTTTTTTTAACTCTCTTTCTCTGGGCGGGGTCGAACACAGCTTGATGCTCGTTCGAGTAACGAGCACCATCGAGTACGCTAATACTCGAACGAGCATCAAGCTCGGCAGAGTATGTTCGCTCAATTCTAGTTGTAAACTATCAGCCTATGATTAGGATAAGCCAGCAATAGTAGATTGGCATGGGTTTGCCTCCTGGGATCCCTGCTGATCAGCTGTTTGTCAGGCCATTGCACTCATGCACTGAGCTGTTTTCTACAGGGAGCGGAAAGCTCTATTTTCTCAGCAGCGGCAAGGCTTTCTATTGCAGGCCATTCACTTTAATGGAGACTTTGCCTGAAATACCAAGCCTTACCACTGCGGTGAGAATGGAGCTGTCTGCTTCTTGCAAAAATCAGCTAAGTGCATGAGTGCATCGACCAGGCAAGAAGCTGATCAGCAGAGATTCTGAATGGTGGATTCCCACCACTCTACTTTTGATGACCATCAGTAGTTTCCAACTAGGAAAACCCTTTAAACATCTGCAGGAAAAACGTGCTTTACAAAAAATAATATGTGAAATAATGCTTAATATTAATCCTTCCATTACTTTAGGCTTGTAGAACATCACAGTATTGATGAAAACAACCATACTTTCTTGGATGTAATGTGCGATATACAAAATACAGTCCAAATACAGAGTAAAAATACACTTGCATGAAAGTAGTCTAAGGCTTTATTCACACTAGCATATATATGCGGCTATGTAGCGGCATTTTCACGCTTGGCCAATATACGCGACCATCTGAGGCATTTATTTGCAATGCATTCGTTCACATGGGTGAATTTACGGCGCGTGAAAACATTGCACCATAATAAATAGAACATACGTGACCAAAATCCATGCCTGCTAATATAGATAGTTCTGGTTCTATCTTTCAACCGATATACGCTGGCGGCTCCCATAGACTCCTATGGGTGCCGGGAAAAAAAGGGAGGGAGAGGCAGTTTAGTAGCACCTAACGCTGCGAATAGCTTACAGGCACCCCTATATAGGCATTTGAAAGGATTCCGAGGATTTTTTGCTGAGCGAGGGATTTCCAGGGTGTGAGGTATTTTTTCGCTAAAACATTGCATCTGGCCATGTGAATGGACAAGAAAACACTAATTAGGCTGGGAACTTGATCGTGTGCATTCATGCAAATTTATGGCGCGAACATGTGGACGTAAAAACTCATACACTCGTGTGTAGGAGCCCTAACACTGCAACGCCAAATATGAAGGAAACAACTATCTCTTTTGTATGTGTACAACATAATTTAAAATAGAAGCCCATTTTTTGAAAGTCCGAATACACAAAGATACACATTCCCCATTGTATGGCATATAGATGTAGAATGACTCTCTAAAGTAGTATACATTAGCTATCAGTTATAAAATCCCTGAAAAAGAGGAATAGGCAGTCTGTGACTTTTAGTTCCACCACAAGTGATTCGCTGGATGTCCCCGGTTCGGAGAGTGACCTATGTCTTTCCTATGGTGGATGCGTCTATTGAGTCGCATTACAATATAAGTTAGGTATAGTATAAAAGAATGCTATATTTAGTCTAATATCTTAACATGTGTACATAAGGTCAAGTCAGTGGGAAGACTGAAGCTTTCACCCAAGAGACGCACACATTCTGTTCTCTGCAATCTGGGACCTTTCTCCAGTTTTCTTGGCTTAGCTAACAAAAGATCTTTGAGCCAAACTTAAAACACATCCACACACAAGTGTCTACCGGAGGAAAGCCTGGATGCTTTTCAGAAGCTGAGGTCAGTGGTTGCCTGAGGGGAGAGATCCAGTCCGAGCTTAAGCACCTTTCCAGATAGAAGGGAAAAAAAGAAAAGAAACTTTAAAACTGCTTTATTGCCATTTGGTTTCCTTTACTTTGCCAATAAAACTACTATGTACAATTATATACTAACTGCCACTCTGGAGAATGAAGACTTGCATGCATCACTCATTCACTCAGTGCCTCTATATAAATGCAGATGAGGTATTTCCAGCAAACGGCCAAAATGCATTTCAATAATCCAAACAATAAAACAAGCAGACAGTAAAACTTTAAAATCAATATTTTAAAAATCCCTTTGGTAATCCTCTGTTATTCCTTTTCTCATTTTTATGACTCTTTAGGGGAACAATGAGCAAGGCAGCAAAGATCATAGTATGTCTGTCTGTTCCACACAAGCTGACCTTGACTGTAATGTCAAACTGCAAAGTTCCGAAAAATAACATTTAATAGATGTGAGGTTTTATGTGAGGTTTTTTTTTAGAAAAGTGGGCAAGACTTCTATAGTGTTCTTAAAATGGCTACAATTCAATATCTAGGAAACAAAATTGGCCGTCTAGAACAAGGCAAGATTGTACAACACTATGGATTTTGTAAAATAGAGCATCAGATTTCACATGAAAATGTATTCCTCGATGTACATTAAAGGGGTTGTCCCGCGCCGAAACGGGTTTTTTTTTTTCAACCCCCCCCCCCCCCCTCCCTTTCGGCGCGAGACAACCCCGATGCAGGGACTGAAAAAAAGAACAGCACAGCGCTTACCTGAATCCCGGCGCTCCGGTGACTTCTATACTTACCGGTGAAGATGGCCGCCGGGATCCTTTACCTCCGTGGACCGCAGCTCTTCTGTGCGGTCCATTGCCGATTCCAGCCTCCTGATTGGCTGGAATCGGCACGTGACGGGGCGGAGCTACACAGAGCCCCATAGAGAACAGGAGAAGACCCGGACTGCGCAAGCGCGGCTAATTTGGCCATCGGAGGGCGAAAATTAGTCGGCACCATGGAGACGAGGACGCCAGCAACGGAGCAGGTAAGTATAAAACTTTTTATAACTTCTGTATGGCTCATAATTAATGCACAATGTACATTACAAAGTGCATTATTATGGCCATACAGAAGTGTATAGACCCACTTGCTGCCGCGGGACAACCCCTTTAATTTTTTATTGGCATAGCAGGAATTTAGATGGGTATACTATCACAATTAGATTTCGCTATTGCAACTGTAGAGCAATAAGGCAGCCATTACAAAGAATAAGAGGTTTCAAATCCCGATTTTCGAGCATGTGATGCCCCTATCCAAAGAAAAGATTTGGGTTGTCAGACATAGAAGAGTACTAGAAAATGGCTATTTCCATCAGTCCCATGTACCAATGAGCATGTTCAGATGGCAGGCATATCTATGGAAAGTGAGAGCAAATGCTTTTCTGGCCAAGAACAGAAGCCTCTTGTTTTCAAGGGGTTGTCCAAAACTTTTACCATTGATAAAATTAAACAAAAAAGCACTCCATAGTGCAGAGGAACTTACATGACTGCAGAAAATATAATGGAAAATGGACTAATGATACCTCCAACAGTCGTGCAGCAGCACAACACATACTACACCAAGTACTCCAGCTGCAGCCAGCAACCATAGGATAGTCAGAACCTCTGTGTGGGAAACTTGAGAAACATCATAGAAAATCCAGGCATGCTGAAGGCAGGACTAGTGTTAACATACATACATATATAGTAGCATAGTATGTTAGGCTAAATGAAGACAATGTCTGTCCAGTTCAGCCTGTTTCAACCCCCTATTGTGCAAGAGGCAACACAATTCTGTGCCGGACTGGCACGGTTATCTGCCATTTATACTTCAAGACAAGACGACGAGGATACTTCTAAGCTGCAGTAATAGCATGCGGATGATATCACAAGGTCATATGACAAACTGGAGGAGGGAAGAGGGTTGGAGTTTAGCAGACACGCTGCTAAACTCCCTTCCACCACCCTTCTCTGGCAGCTACTGTAGGCTCCCATAGGATCCTATGGGAGCTGCCGCCGTATTCTGGCCAGGAAGATAGTTCCTGAACTATCTTTTCTGCCTGGCTTAAAAGTACTCGTCCGAAATGCTCACCGCATGCACTATCTTGGCCACCGTGTGCTGTTACGCCACGGGAATACGCCCATCTGAACTGATGCATTGTAAATAGAGATGAGCGAACGTACTCGTCCGAGCTTGATGCTCGGGCGAATATTAGGGTGTTCGGGATGCTCGTTACTCTTAACGAGTACCACGCGGTGTTCGGGTTACTTTCACTTTCATCTCTGAGACGTTAGCGCGCTTTTCTCGCCAATTGAAAGACAGGGAAGGCATTACAACTTCCCCCTGCAGCGTTTAAGCCCTATACCACCCCCCTGCAGTGAGTGGCTGGCGAGATTAGGTGTCACCCGAGTATTGAAATCTGCCCCTCCCGCGGCTCAACATGGATGCATTCTGACATTAGTTCAGGGAAAGTGCTATCGTGTTGGAGCTGCTATAGGGAGAGTGTTAGGAGTTATTATAGGCTTCAAGAACCCCAACGGTCCTTCTAAAGGCCATAGAAATCTTCTCTATATGCGCTCAATGGGGCCGGCGGCAGCAGCGCCGACCCCATTGAGAACATATAGAAGACAAGTCCTTCTTTTCTGCCACAGCTGTAACAGCTGTGACAGAGAAGAACGATGTTTGCCCATTGAATTCAATGGAGCGGCAATACAGCCGCTCCATTGAAAGCAATGGGCTGCCGGCGTGCGCGGGGTGAATTGTCGGGAAGGGGTTAAATATATAACCCCTTCCCTGCAATTCATCCAGAAATGTGTAAAAATAAAAATATATACCGGCGTATAAGGCGACGGGGCGTATAAGACGACCCCCCAACTGTCACCTTATACGCCGGGAATACAGTGGAGCAAAGAATAAAAAGCATTACTCACTTCTTCAGACGATCTGCGCCGCTCCTGCAGGCTGTCACTCCCTCCTGGTGTTTGCAGGCTTTTGCTCCTTCCTGGTTCCCGGCAGACTATTGCTTTCTCTACGAAAGGCTTTAAATCCCTGCCTCCAGAAACACATGTGCCTTCAGCCAATCACAGCCAATGACAATGATGTCATTGAATGGCTGTGATTGGCTGTGGTTCTGGAGGCGGGGATTTCAAGCCTTTCGTAGAGAAAGCAATAGTCTGCCGGGAACCAGGAGGGAGCAAGAGCCTGCAAACACCAGGAGGGAGTGACAGCCTGCAGGAGCGGCGCAGATCGTCTGAAGAAGTGAGTAATGCTTTTTATTCTTTGCTCCACTGTATTACCGGCATATAAGGTGACAGTTGGGGGGTCGTCTTATACGCCCCGTCGCCTTATACGCCGGTATATATTTTTATTTTTACACATTTCTGGATGAATTGCAGGGAAGGGGTTATATATTTAACCCCTTCCCGACAATTCACCCCGCGCACGCCGGCAGCCCATTGCTTTCAATGGAGCGGCTGTATTGCCGCTCCATTGAATTCAATGGGCAAACATCGTTCTTCTCTGCTACAGTTGTTACCGCTATGGCAGAGGAGAACGATCTTTATGCTGACAGTGGGGGGGGGGCCACTCTTGCCGGTATTGTGGCTTAATAGTGGGACCTGGGAACTTGAGATGCAGCCCACCATGTAGCCCCTCGCCTGCCCTATCCGTTGCTGTGTCGTTCCCATCACTTTGTAGAATTGCCCTGATTTTCACACATGAAAACCTTAGCGAGCTTCGGCGAAATACAAAAATGCTCGGGTCGCCCATTGACTTCAATGCGGTTCGTTACTCGAAACGAACCCTCGAGCATCGCGGGAATTTCGTTCCGAGTAACGAGCACCCGAGCATTTTGGTGCTCGCTCATCTCTAATTGTAAACCAAAGCATCAGATGGGCAGTGTATACCGTCCGGCTGTGAAAGCGCGGCTGATATATGCTCGTGTGAATGAAACCTAAGTATAATACTAAGCAGATACTCCCCCCAATATATGGTATGCATGTGAGTAGTAAGGTTGGGACATTGAAAACTGAAATATCGATATATCGCTAATGTTTGGCAATACTTTTCATCGATATTGTTATGTCCGATATATTGGTGACATCGATAGTTTAGGGTGATATAATATCGATTTTCGTAAAGAAGAAGCCTGTCTTGTGGTCCGGTGACCATATTTTCTTTCTTTAAACTCTGCCCTTTCCTTTGTGTTGTACAGGATGTAGTTTTGCTCGCGGCACTAATGAACTTATAAACAAGTTCTAGAAACTTTTGGAGAGTGTGAGGTGACTCTTTGTCACCAATCAGGTTTGCTCCAGGCAAAACGACTCTCAGAAAAAGTGGGGTCTTGGGCCCCTTTTCCACATGCGTTTGTTCATCGCGGTAGACGCAGGCTCTGAACGCTTGCGTCTAACGCGATGGCTGTGGGCAATGCTTTCTAAATGAAAGCATTTCCACATGCAGATGGAGGGCTGCGCTGAACGCATGAAGGTCGCGTCCAGAAAATGAGACGTGACATGTCGTGCGTTCAGCGTCTAACACAAACGCAGTGTCCATAGAAAAGATAGGAGACCCATCTAACGCAAATACAATTGCGTTCGGGGCACTGTGTTTGCGTTACCAGGCCCTGCATTGTTTACAAGTTGCCATGGAGACCATTGGTCCCTCAGCGGCAACTGGAAAAAATACTCGAGCAATTGCCCTTAGCGAGTATATT
The DNA here is from genome assembly GCF_035609145.1 of Eleutherodactylus coqui. Classification (NCBI taxonomy): domain Eukaryota; kingdom Metazoa; phylum Chordata; class Amphibia; order Anura; family Eleutherodactylidae; genus Eleutherodactylus; species Eleutherodactylus coqui. The sequence continues at coordinate 249,079,558 of NC_089838.1, read as the reverse complement.
CGCTCATCTCTAATGAAAATTTTTTTTTCCTATACATAATTAAAATATATATATATATAATAAAACTATATATTTTTTTGTTGATTGTTGCTTTATTAACCCCAGACCAGTTTTATTTTTATACAGCATTCAAAAAAGTTGATATATCGAAAATATCGATAGTTTTCCACCGATATTTTACAATAATCGATAGTTTGTTCAGCGATAGTCGATACTATCGACTATCGATATTTTTGTGCCAACCTTAGTGAGCAGTTGTTTATAAGTATTTTGCACCTATGCAAGCTGCTCCATGCTTTCTGCATGCTGTTGGGATTTGGTGTCTATACTTGTCCTTATATCTTTGTATCAGTATTAGAGATGAGCGAACGTACTTAAGGGCGATTTCGCAATCGAGCATCGCTATTTTCAAGTACCTGACTACTCAGGTGAAAAAGATTCGGACAGCACCGGGGGTGAGCGGGGGGTTGCAGAGGGGAGTGGGGTGCAGAGAGAGAGAGAGCGAGCTCCCCCCTGTTCCCCACTGCTACCCCCCCCCCCCCCCAGCTCCACCACGCCGCCCCCCGGCGCCCCTCGAATCTTTTCACCCGAGTAGCCAAGTACTCGAAAATAGCGAAGCTCGATTGCGAAATCGCCCTTAACGAGTACGTACGCTCATTTCTAATCAGTATACATCGCTAAAATGACTAACTAATTTGAATAATTTGTGCATGAGTGGGAGATAATGGCATCCTATCGTGGAATGACAAGACATGCCAAATATCCCCGGTCACTCCCAACCCTACTTTTTCTACTTTTTATACAACCTGGTGTCCATATGTTTTCATATTAGCCTTACTTGTCCATTAGGGCTTTTACCCACTAGCGTTTTTTTAGCGCTGCGATATCGCAGCGTTTTTTTCAATGGGACTTTCTAATGTTAAAATCCCATTGCACAAAAATTGCAGAAGCACAAACTTGCAATTTTTTGTGCTTTGCGATTTTAACATTAGAAAGTCCCATTGACATTTACATTAAAAAAAAAAAGCAAATGTCGTAGCGTTAAAAAAACGCTAGTGGAAAGAAGCCCTTAATCTGTGACTACTACAGCTCATAAGAGTGTACATTGCCCCAGCTGTGGCCCGCATACTTGATTGACAAATACTTGTCTATTCAAAAGTCAGAGATATTCAGTTTCTAATTAATGACACGACACAAAGGCATTCAGATTGTAAGACTTTTTGTAGAAGCCAATTAGACTGCTCATTTCTTCACTGAAGGCATACATTCTTCTCTGGGAACTTGGAGTAACAGGGTTAACAAAAAAGGGCTACACAATGAATTAGATAAACTTAGAATCTCATTGAACAGCATTTTATTCTGCTTGTGCTTCCTTTGAGTCATGTATTAAGTTGGATTCTAGTGTCTGACACAAGTCTGTTTGGGATTATTATACAATCACAATCTAATTGCCTCAGAAGAAATATATGACAAGGAATTGTGTAAATTAAATCTCATCTGGAGATGTATTAAGAGGTCATATACAGCAGTTGCCAACAATGGTATATGTAGAATGCATTATCCTCATGTCACGTATGCCTAGAATTGTAGAAAGTATTGTTCTTGCCTTCCTTTATATACAAGCCCAGCATGGGCTGTTTGCAGAAATATACACTTCATTCTGCTATGTCCTCAATCTAGGGTCTGACCACACTGTCTTCTGCAACATCTGTTTCACTTAGGGCTACTTCAAGTAGGCAATGTGATTTTCGGAAGCATGCGTCACAGCCGCATTGTGGTGGAAAATCACCATGAATGAGAGGCAGTTGCGACCAAGTCGTGGCTGCATCTCTCGCTTTGTTGCCTGTTCAGATGGCCAGGGCTGTGATGCAAATACAGCAAGAGGCGGAGGGAGTTTAGCAGAGCGCTGCTAAACTCCCTCTCTTTTCTGGGAGCTCCCATAGGCTCCCATAAGAGCTATGGACCGGCCACTGTATTCTGGCCAAAGATAGGTCCAGACCTATCTTTTCCGGTCAGCGTAAATGCGGCCGGACGGAATGCGCACCGTGTGTGCTATTTTTCCGGCGAGCCGATTTTACACCCCCAAAAATCCCCCATCTGTACAAAGGCATTAGAATCCAATGCTTCAGATGGTCGTCATTTTCAGGCGGCATTTTATCGTGCCAAAATCGCTGCAATAAAATGTCTGTGTGAATAAAGCCTTATGGGGTGCAGAAGTGTGTCCCGGCCTTGGAACATTATATATGTGTATGATGCTCCGAGTTCTGCACTCCATATGTGAATGGACAGTGCAGAAGACAGTGTGGCCGGGCTCATTCTACCTTTGCCTAAAAGTGCATTTACACTCAAAGATGATCACTCAAAAGATGGCGTTTGAGTGATCATTTTGCATAAACTACTACTTGGTACTAATGCCTATTAGTACCAGTTAGTAGCATGTGAGCCACGGGGAGCTGTAATCAGGGAACAGACCACCCGCTGTTTACTGAATGCATTCCCTTTGCTGTGCCACAGCTGGCAGCTAAGACAATGCAATCAGCGCTTCCCAGGCAGAACACAGTGCGTGATCTGTCTTATCAGCTGTTCTGCCGAACGAAGACTTTAATGCAGAACTGAAATCCATCGTTCGACAGAAAACTGGAGGATGGGCACATTTACACGCAACGATTATCGCTCAAAAGATGGCTTTTGAGCGAATTTTGAGCAATAATCATTGTGTCTAAATGGGCCTTTACTTGATACTAAACAGATATATCAAATGTTAACTTGACATTTGATGTGTTATGGCTCGACTACAATGTACTTACAATGCTATAAATTAAGTTATCATGTCTGTATATCTGTGTTGTCTTGGCTAGGTGATTGAACATAGATAATAGCACACTGAACACAATTAGGACCATGTATCTATTGTGTCACTCTTATTCTAGGTAAATTGTAAGCTCGGATGGACAGGGTCCTCTCTCCCTTTGTTTCATTGTTTGTTCATTTGATTTAATTCCTTTGTAACTTTCCCAATTACTGCAAAGTGTTGTAAAATACTACAAGCTGGTGCTATTTCCAGCATATGTGTGAGGAGCATGCTTGTGAAAGTGCTAAAATTACCAAAGGGAATCAATTTAAGACACATTAGCATAACAAACAAATCATGTCTGACTGTAAAGGATAAAGACAAATGCAAGACTAGAAATAAAAAAGTGAGCTTTATTATCTTACAGTAAATGTTCAAAACAACCCCCATCAGCAACTATATAGAAATGTACATGGATAATTGTGGCAAAATTGACAGCAGGTTTCAAAGGCTGCCTGTATTTGTCTCTCCATTTCTCCAACATCATGAGGGACTGCTCGGTATCCATCGTAGACAGCTGCCATAAGATGACTGACACTACAGGAGGAAATCCAGGATCAAGTGTAGGGAATGTGGTGGCCAAGTGCTGTCCAATCCAATGGTCTCCAAACTGAGCTGCAAGCCACAGATGCATGTCTCTCCAGGCATGAGGTGGGGCGCCATCGTGTTGGTACTAAACTCATTGACATTGCACCAATGGCGAGTTATTAAGCCACTTATCTAAGATCATGTTTAGAATGCTAAGATATCAGTCAGCATTCAGAATGCCATCAATGAAAATGGGACCAAGTTGCTGCTTAACCCGAATTCCAATTGCCACTGATGAATAAATGGGCCATTTTACAATTATTAATCAAATAATCATTGAATATTGCGAAAATGAATGATTGTTCAGTTTAAAAATGGGCAATGATTGAATGATGTATGACAATCCGTTTGCCTATCGTTTGTCGTTCATTCTATACAGACCTAAAAATCATCATTCATTGATTTGCCAGTCATTTCATATAAAAGGTGATCTTCAGTCACCTGCAGACCATTCCCAGGCATTTTCAGACTCACGAACAGACCAACGCTGGAGTGAATGAGCTCTGAAGATAAAGTGATGAAAAAACAAACGATTATCTGCGCATGTAAATAGGCGTTGTTTGAAAGCGGTCATTTTTCGTTCATTATTTCATTCCAACTGTTAACCCTTTCCAATCTAATTTGTGTCCTGGTTTTTTTAGGGGGCTTACTCTTTTTCTGCCATTATACAACAGCGCTATATGTTGGCTAAAGCCAGTACTACATGAGGTGACACGTTGGATAGGCTCCGACAGCAGAGAGGCTGGCAATATTCAGTAAGAGAACCCCGACGAATGTCTTCCAATATCTCAGCTGTACCGCCTTAAATCGTAATGTCTTCAGAGGTCAGACAGTGGATTGGAAAGGGTTAATTGCTCCACATAAAAAGACCCTCAGGACCCTCAGAATAGCGGAATATGCTATCCCATATGAAGGGTCCCGTACCTGCAGCAACCACTGTTAGAACTGTTCACATCTAACTTTTAGGGCTTTTACCCACTAGCGTTTTTTTTTTTATGCTGCGATATCACTGCAATTTTTTCAATGTGACTTTCTAATGTTAAAATCGCATCATACAAAAATCGCATCATACAAAAATCGCAGGTTTGTGCGATTTTAACATTAGAAAGTCCCATTAACATTTGCATTAAAAAAACGCAGCGATATCACAGCGTTAAAAAAAAAATGCTAGTGGGTAAAAGCCCTTAAACTTATAGAATCAAGAAACGTGTGGCTACTCATGTCTTTTGTATATCTATTTGTGAAAGGGCGGGGGGGGGGGGGGAATAAAAAAATTTAATCTACTTAATGATGCAGAGAATTGCAGAGAGCTTTAGAAATTCTGGATAACAGTAAATATAACTTGTTATTCTAGTGTTGTGGCTCTGCCTCCTAGTGATGGTGTTCCATCTCAGTAGGTTTAGAGATGGTGACGTTACATATAAAGAGGTGACTTATAGAAGGTCAGTTGTCATGTGAACAATGTCAAGGGCTGTGGGGCTGGTAGGCAGATGTCCCCCGAGACGGGCCCCTAGCAGGTATTTGAGGCTGCCCGGTGTCCTAACTTGCACAGAAGGACTCTGCACCTTCATGGTTAAGTATGTTTTTTTTGGCATTTCTGGTATTGTTACTAGTAAATTATAGGGCATGTAGAGGGCAATAAAGGGGCACTTGAGAGCACAATTATTAGTAAGGGGGAACTTAGGAGTGCTATTACTATTAAGTAGGTAATTGGTGGCACAATTAGAGCTAAATGGGCACTTGGGGCATAATACTACTTAGGGGGCACTATTACTATTAAGATGGCGCTAAGGAATTGGAGCAGAAGCTGCTGTTCTGAGTGTTATACAAGGCTTTTATGGCTCTTAGACAGTGTTATACACAAGTTTTATGGGCTTGGTGAACGTCCAGTTTGGTTAAAGGGACCAAACTGAACTTTTTGAAAAAGTTTTGTGAACAGTCTGAATCAAATGTTTCAAAATCTCTATGGCTGTCTGGGCCAGATGAAAAAGATGGGAACAGTGAACTCCAGAGCGGATATGGTCTATGAGTCAGTAAATATAATTGTACTATTATCACTTATAGTTTGCAGAACTGATATCTACCAGTATATGGTCACTGTATGGTGGTAATATCGGTCTTTGTATAACTGTCGGAATTCAAACCTGCGACCTCCTGCACTCCAAGCAGTAGCCCTTCCTCTGATTACTAATCCAGTGTTCCTCGTCCCTTGTCTCCTGTTGCATGTCTTGGCTCTGTGTTTCCCTGTCTAGTCCCCCCTGTGTCTTGCACCTACTCCAATTAGCCTCCTAAAAAAAACTTGTGCCTCTAACCGAACTACCTTCCCGTATACCTGCCCTTCTACAAACAGATCGTCCATCTTGTGTACCAGACCCTGACTTTTCCTACTGACTTTTGTACTGCTTAAACTTTTTGTGCTGCACCACCATCTCGTGTACAGAACCTCGGCTGCCTCCTAGACCTCCTTTGCAGCCAGTGGTGGTTACAACAAGGGACTCCAGTCTTGGGCCAGATCTTGACAATAACACTCTGATTAGGATGTGCCTCTATGATGCTGTGAGTTCAGTTCAATGGACCCATGGTCAGGTTGGGACACAAAAATGTGCCCATAATATACTTGTATGAGACTGGCCACATAGTGAAGGACTATGCATCTCAATTATGCAGGTAGACATGCCTTGGTTTTGTTTGGTCATCTGCACTACGTGTTTTCACCTTTAGGGCCAGTGCTGTGTGCTTGGACCCCAGGCTAAAATTTGACAGTCTGCCCCTAGTCACAACATTAATGTAGAAAACATGTTTCCTCCAGACTAGATTACTGATATATAATGCTCGAAGTTGCACAGATGTAGAACTATATTTTAAATCAATAACTCACCATTGAGAAGTGATCTCTTCTAGTCCTGTATTCTTACCGCCTTCTGCCCTGCGAGTTCATACTCCTGTTGTCATTACACTATCATTTCCAATGGGACACTAAAATATCCTTTAAAACAAAATGAAATGATAAAGGCATCATAAATCAGTGGTCCCATGGGGTCCTCGGGACTTCTCAGCTATAACTAGGGCTTAAGTTGCTGTAATTGAAACCTTTTTATCAGTGCACAGTCAATTAGAAGTTCATTGAGTATCAATTTCCAAGTCTCACTTGTGATATAACTATAGATTAGGGACCAGTCAAACTGATTATTTCTGTAATGGAATATCTGATTGATTGATTAATTAGGAAGATTATTTTTTAACACATGAATGTAAGTGGGCAGGTTGTGGGTATGCAATAATTCATTGTGTCTAGTAAGAAATTATAAATCATGACACTGAAATGTAAAGCAACAGGTCGGTAAACACAGTTTTATAGGGTTGCATGAGTCGGTCACCTTAAAACACAGATGCTCTTTGCTTCTCATTAATGGTCATCAGTTTCAAATCCTTTCACCTCACTCCTTTAGGCTTCGTTCACAGGAGCGTGGTTTTAGCTCTTAAATAGCCATGCTAAAAAAATCACATCTTACTCATGCAAAAATCGCGTGAACGGGTGATTTCCAGCTAATAAGTCTCAAACTCAATTAGCTGTGAAATTGCCCATTCACATGATCAGGAAATGTGTTTTGCGTGTTATCCAGCTCCCGTAGGAGTCTATGGAAACTCCCACGCATCACCCACCAAAGATAGGTCAGTACCTATACTGTTTTCTCGCACCACGCACCTTAGGCATCATTCCCACGAGCGTATATCGGCCTCCGTTTTTATGGCTAGCAGATATACTCTACCATCTGGGGCATAAAAGCTCGTGAACGGGCGCACAAATCCAACATTTGTGCGCCCGTTCACACGACATGGGGCCCGGCGCATATACGCCAAGGCTGCCATGCCGTTGAGCCTTCTATTTCCCTTCCCCTCACCGGCTCACCTCTTCTCTCTTTCCCTCCGGCTGATTCCAATTGGAGGAGGCGGGGAGGGGGCGGAGCTCAGTGCCGCCCCATTCCGCCTCCTTCCATTGCTGGCTGCAGACAAGGGGCGGGATGGGGGCGAAGCTAGTTCCTCCCCCTCCACACTCCCTCCCATTGGAATCAGCGAAGGGGAGGAGGGAAGAGGGAAGGAGTTTAGCAGTCATGCTTCAAAATTTCCTCCCACCTCCCTTCTCCGGCTGCTGTCATTAGCTCCCATAGGAGCCCATGCAGTGGCCGATGTATTCCGTCCAAAAAGATAGTTCCAGGACTATCTTTTAGGCCCAACGTAAAGTGCCCAGTGCTATATCTGCCGGCCGGGCGCTTTTACATCGTGGGAATACGGCCATGTGATCTGATGCATTTGAATCTAATGCATTAGATCACAGCGTATATCGGCCGACCGTGAAAACGGCGGGCCAATATACTTTTGTGGGAAATAAACCTCAGATGCAAGCTTTGCAGTCACATGTTCTATCCTTGTTAGGTGGAAGTATTTTGCGTGTCTAAAATTCCTTTATCTGAACGGTTCTATAGGAAACCATTGGTTCTATTAGATGCGCTAAAACCATGCTCATGTGAACAAGGCCCTAGAGTGCGCTGTGGCCCTTAGATGTCATCTGTCGGGAATCTTTCTGTGATTAGTGTTTCCCTCTTTTTTTCCTGCTTTAATATCTAATGTGCTGTGTGGACTGATTAACTGACAGGGAGGTATCCAAACAGCCATAAGGGAGCTGCATTTATTCCGGTCCCGCCCCTACATGGGCGCCATTTATTCTCCTGTGGGCATGCATATTGTGCAGACTTTTGTCTATTTGTCTGAATCTGGTGTTATTCAAGTCTGGTTTAAGTCCTGTTTGTGCCATCTGTCCAAATTGGGGTCAGATGCCTGAGTCCTACTTCTTCACTCCTCTGATGGTGGTCAGATACCTCAATCCTGTCTATTGCCCCTTGTGCCACCCATCTAAATGTTTGTTGGATGCCTGAGTCTTGTTTGTTCCCCCAGTCCATTGATGAGTGGACACCTGAGTCAAGTCTAGACTATTTCCTCAATCAGTTGGTGTGCAGACACCTGAGTCCCTTCCATATAAATAGTTGTCAGATGCGTGAAGATGTTCTACATGTTCCGTCTTTGTCTGAAGGGTTGTCGGATGCCTGAACGACGTTCTATCTGAGGAGATTTGTGTGGCTGTGGACTAATGTACCATATGCAATGTACCTTTTCCTAGCTCTGTTAGCATTTCCACCTGGTGTATATTATTTCCTATCCTCCATTTAAGGATAGGCTACAGTAGATCTCCTTGGTACGAGAAATGGGGCCGTCCCTATCGAGACATTCACCATGCTTTTAGGCAGGGTCCACTAAGCCGAATTTGGCTAGGGAGAGTGTTCCTCTCCTGTATTTTGTATTTCCCTTGTGTTGGGGATAAAATATGGGTATATGTTGTTCCATTACGGACATTATGACAGTATGATGTTTGGTGACATCTGTGAGGGGCACCAAATATATGCTCTGCACGAAGTAAACAGGAGTTTTCTTGAGATGTAACATAGTTGAGTTTATAGATGCACCAGAATCCAAGTTAACCATTTTAAACAATTCATCTGTATATCGCCTCTATGTTTTCCTTGGTTTTACATATAATTGGAAGTAAACCTGCTAAGTTGAGGTTACTGAACAGATGATAAAAGCCTGAAAACAGCTTCTTCAGGTAGCCCCGCTGCTTCATGCATAACACAATACATCCTCAAGTCATAGCTGAAAGAATATACAGTATTGTAATGCACAGAGCATGGCTGATGTGCTGAATGATGGCAGGATGGCTGCAAGATGTTTTACAGATGAATTTATGAGATTAGTTGAGTTGAATACAACTGGAAGTAAATCTGCTGCATTTTTTAACCCCTTGACGTTTTTAAGCGTTCATGTACACTCTCCAGCATTAATGCTTAAGTGAAGCAGAGTCTGTAGCTGATCCCACTACATACAGGGCGTGTGCCGGCTATATCTCACAGCTGACACCCGCCAGAAACAGCTGGAATCAGCGCTCACGTTACGCACATATGTTAACCCTTTAAGTGTTGCTGTCAATTCTAACAGCAGCATTTTAAATACCCCGTTCGGAATTCGGGGGTCCCAAAAGGCCCTCCGCAATGAAATTGTGAAGTGCCTATGGTTGCCAAGACAGCAAACTGAGGCTTTCTGGCTGCCAGAATGTAGTTTATTACATTATACTGTATGAGCGATCAAAGAATCAAAAATTTAAGTCCCCTGTGGGAACTTAGAAGTCTATAAAAATAAGTTACAAATGTTTTATCAATTATTAACCCTTTGCAATCCAATGTTGGATTCAGGGTTTCCTAGGGGGCCTTCTCTTTCTGCCATTATACAATGGCGCCATCTGCTGGCTAGAGCCAGTACTGCGGTATAGGACATGCTGGAGAGGCCCCTGACAACGGAGCAGCCAGTAATAAACAGTAAGAATACCTTGCGGGACATCTTTCGACATCGGAGCTGTACAACCTTCAATCAGAATGTCTTCAGACGTCAGACAGTGGATTGGAAAGGGTTAAAAAAATTAAAGGGTGCAAAAGGTTTGCCCTCCCCTTCCCATATTAAAAAATCTAAATAAAAAAAACAAAAGCATATTTCATATTACCGCATCTGTAAAAGTTTGATCTATGAAATTAACACATTATTTACCTTGCATTGTGAATGTCAACGGAAAAAAAGTACCCAATGCAGAACTTTTTGGCCACCCTGTCTCCAAGAAAAAATGTAATAAAAAGTGAAGAAAGCAAATTATATTTTATTTTTTAAAAGTAGTACAGCAAAAAAAAAAAAAACTGTGGTATTGTCGTAATCGTTCTAAATAACAGAATAAAGTTATTGTGTTATTTGTGTGCCATAAAAATAATACGTTTTTAAAAGTTTTTCAGTACATTTTATGGTACATTAAATAGTATCAATGAAAAATACAACTCGTCCTGCAAAAAACAATCCCTCATACAGCGACGTTGATGGAAAAATAAAAGATTTGTGATTTATTTTTTTTTTAAGTGGAAAGGAGAAACAGAGAAAAAAGAAAGAGCTGCATCTTTAGGGATTTTACTCACAAGCGTCTTTTTTAACGCTGCGATATCGCTGCGTTTTTTTAATGGGTCTTTCTAATGTTAAAGTCGCGAAAGCACAAACTTGCGATTTTTGTGTGATGCAATTTTAACATAAGAAAGTCCCATTGAAAAAAACGCAGCGATATCGCAGCGTTAAAAAAGACGCTTGTGGGTAAATGTCCTTAAGGGGTTAAAGCAGTTTTTCTGACAAATCTGTGTGATCAGCAGAGATTTGACCATTGGCCTTTGCTTGACTGCTTTTCTATGTCTCAGCAGATTACAGTACCAACCAGTAGATGAGACTTGAATAAATCGCCATCCTCACCCCAGCAGGGCTAGTATTGGGCCGAGATGAAGCAGCAGAGGGGCGCGGGCCGAATGAGCAGTGCAGTGCCAGCGAATCAGCGCCATGCTTATGTACTGCACTGTGCTCATCGGGGCAGATCGGCTGAACCACTATGAAAAAGGAGTATGTGTGCTGCATAGGACACTGTAATAGAGGAGGGGGTTGTGTTGTATGTTATTACAGTGGAGATGCTGCAGAGTACATTATTCTGGCGGTGCTGCAGGCACATTATTACAGGGGGAGTACAGAGCACATTATTATGGGGGCGGGGGGCTGCAGGTACATTATTACAGGGGGACTGCAGAGCACATTATTATGGGGGTGCTGCAGAGTACGTTACTACAGGGGGAGTGCAGAGCACATTATTATGGCAGTGCTGCAGCGTACAATATTACAGAGGGAGTGCAGAGTACATTATTATAGGGGCGGGGGGGGGGCTGCGGAGTATATTATTACAGGGGGAGTGCAGAGCACATTATTATGGGGGTGCTGCAGAGTACGTTACTACAGGGGGAGTGCAGAGCACATTATTATGGGGGTGCTGCAGAGTACGTTACTACAGGGGGAGTGCAGAGCACATTATTATGGCAGTGCTGCAGCGTACATTATTACAAAGGGAGTGCAGAGTACATTATTATGGCGGTGCTGCAGAGTATATTATTACAGGGGGAGTGCAGAGCACATTATTATAGGGGCGGGGAGCTGCAGAGTATATTATTACAGGGGGAGTGCAGAGCACATTATTATGGCAGTGCTGCAGAGCACATTTGATGGCGGTGCTGCAAAATACTTTATTACAAGGGGAGTGCAGAGCACATTATTATGGAGGCGGGGGGCTGCAAGTACATTAGTACAGGGGCAGTGCAGAGCACATTATTATGAAGGCGGGGGGCTGCAAGTACATTAGTACAGGGGCAGTGCAGAGCACATTATTATGGCAGTGCTGTGGAGTACATTATTACAAGGGGAGTGCAGAGTACATAATGGGGGTGGGGGCTGCAGAGTACATTATTCAGGAGGAATGCAGAGCAGAGCAGATTATTAGGCTGGGGTCACACGTGACGGAATTTCAATGGAATTCTCAAGGAATGGCTGCACTGAAGAACAGTGAGAAAAACTGCTGGAGAAGCGCAGCTGCAAGTTTTGGAGTGGTTTCGCTGTCAGTATTCTGCCGCGGCTTTCTCTCCCCATAGAGAAGCCACTGCGAAATAGAGAAAAGAATTGACATGCTGCAGAATCGAATTCCTCGCAGCATGTCAGTTTTCGCGCGGCTTGGCTGCAGAGTGTGGACAAGATTTTTGCAAAATCTCATCCACTTTGCTGGCTAATCCCGGAATTAGGAGCCACGGGCAGAATTGCAGTGTGGACTTTCCACACGGAAATACCATGGCAATTCCGCCCCGTGTGAACCCAGCCTTATAGCGATGCTGTAGAGTGCATTATTACAGGGGGAGTGCAGAGTACATTATTATAATATAAGGTAATATATACTCTTAGTGACATGCACCCATAGTAATTCCTTAAAATGAACCTGTCAGCTCCTTTGGAACCACTAAACCACCAGCATGCTGTCATACAGCGGGGATTCACTTTCTAAAGATGCCCCTGTGACAAGCAGCTGTCTTGGCATTATCTAGAGAAGGGATTCGTAATTTACCAAAGATAAGTCCAAGATTCTTCTCCACCGCATATGTAAAATGTTACATCATCATCAGTAATCATCTGGAAGAAGAGGCTCATTAGATTAGCTCAGAATTTTATTTGAAATCAATGTCTTTGTGCAGCTCAGGAAAAGGAGAATGCAATATTTATGCTGCTTATTGTCAGTCATAGGTGAAAATGGGGAAGGAAATTGTATGTTTGCGGTGAGGGTTTATACAATTACAAAGACTTCCATTATAAGAAGTCAGCAAAAAATAAGCATTGCTAAAACTGGCCAAACAATGTAGTCGCATTGAGGTCAGCAGACCAAGAACAAACAAAATCAATACAAAACCAACTATAATTTAATCAACTGCAAACCCGATGGTTGTCTGATTTTATTAGTATTTTCCCAGCATACAATTTTTGTTTATTGCGCCACAATTGTTTTCTGCAAACTGAGTATCATTTGACTTGTTGACTCAAAAGTCTGAGCTTTTATCTACTTAAGGAAATTGATGTAATTATTCAGGATATGCGAGCAAAATTCTGGCTGTGTCAGCATTTCATTTAGGTGAACCTTTGTGGTAAATCCCAAGTTAAGGTGAAGCTTAAGTAACTGTACATATTGCAGTCTCTTAGTGCTTTATAAAAAGTATGTTACATCATCTTAGAAATGATTTTACATGTTGTAATGATGGGACATTATTATTGTAAATGAAATGTCATTGTCTCTCAAACACCCCGAAACAGCTGTCTGTGTATGGATTATGGCCTGGCTTTCAATTCCCAGTCATCATGACAAGGCTTGTATAAAGTGTCTAACACTGACTTTCAGAAATGCTGCCTTTTAATATGTGGCACGGCGGAGGTATTGTTTCATCTCTCTTATTTGTATATTACCCAGAGAAGCATGAATGGCCTTTTAAGTCTCCTCACTCACCTTCTAGGTGCTCTCCCTAAGGAGAAAATATGCAGATTCTGACCCACATCAGAGGCCTCTCGCTAGCAAAGCCAGAAACCTCCTGCACACTGATGATGGGCAAACACCCCGGAACAGCTGTCTGTGCATGGAATCTGGCTTTTCAATTACCAGTCATTGTTACAAGGCTTGTATAAAGAGTCTAAAATTGACTTGCAGGAATGATGCCTTCCAATAGGTGGAGCTTCAGAGGTATTGTTCCATCTCCGTTATTTATCTCTCAATCGTAACATGTGGCAGTAGGATTAATGGGTGCTGGTGGTTGGGAAGCGGAAGAATGTGAAAGGTCAGTATATTACAAAGTTTATTATTTTTCAATTTACCGGACAGATTTATAAGGTTTTCTATTGTTAGTAGATTTACCTGGAATTATATGGAAAACCACTATATAACATTGTCACATTTATTTATTTAATGCATTTATATAGTGTATACATATTCTGTAGCACTGTACATCATAGGGCTTTTTCTCCACTGGGGCTTACCGTCTAAACTCACCTATTGGTATGCTTTTAGAGCGTGGGAGAAAACCGTCACAAATATAGGGAAAAGGTACAAACTCCATGCATATGTCCTTGGTCAGGCTTGAACCCAGGACTTCAGTGCTACAAGGCAACATTGCAAACTACTGAACCATCCCTTTAAAAAGTATGCATACTCTTTAAGACAACCTTCATAATGCTGCAGGCTTATATACTGCTGCTCAGCTCTAGTATACCTCTAAATATTATAGCTAACATATAATGTACTCAAATACAGCTCTACACCTTGAGGGCTTAGTCAGGCGGGCGTTTTTTCGCGCGATTTGAGCATGCGCATGCGTCCGGCGATTTTATAAAACCATTGCTTTGCAATGGTATCGGACACATGAGCGCTTTTTATGCGCTTGTCCGATAAATTATAGAACAGAAATCGCAGATCGCACCTATCTGCAATCTGCGATTCCTGTTCTTCTCTATATGCGCTCAATGGGGCCGGCGGCAGCAGCGCCAACCCCATTGAGAACATATAGAAGACAAATCATTCTCCTCTGCCACAGCTGTAACAGCTGTGGCAGAGAAGAACAATGTTTGCCCATTGAATTCAATGGAGCCGGCAATACAGCCGGCTCCATTGAAAGCAATGGGCTGCCGGCGATCGCAGGATGAATTGTCGGGAAGGGCTTAAATATATAAGCCCTTCCCTGCAGTTCATCCAGAAATGTGTTACAATAAAAATATTGAATGGGTGAGTGAGTGCTGCCTCTGATTGGCTCAGCACAGGGACCAATCAGGGGCAGCTCTCACTCACACCCATTCATGAATTCATGAATGGGTGTGAGTGAGAGCTGCCTCTGATTGGTCAGGCTGTGACCAATCAGAGGCAGTTCATTCAGCAGGCGGGGATTTTAAATCCCCGGCTGCTGAATACTACAGAGAGCAGTTCAGGAGAACTGCCGGCCGGCCGCGGCTGAACTCCGTCTGCCGGGACAAGGTGAGTATATATATTTTTTTTATTTTTACACATTTCTGGATGAATTGCAGGGAAGGGCTTATATATTTAAGCCCTTCCTGACAATTCATCGTGAGATCGCCCGCAGCGCATTGCTTTAAATGGAGCCGGCTGTATTGCCGGCTCCATTGAATTCAATGCGCTGGACAGCTCCGGCCCGTTTCTATTGAAACGCGGCTAGGAGCAGTTTTTTCGGTGATTTTTCGGCCCCGGTCACGCGATTTGCGGATGCGCATCCGTCATGCGATCCGCAAATCGCGGCAAAAAACGCCCGTGTGACTAAGGCCTGATAGTGTTTATAGTGCAGTTACCTCCAGTGATTATAAGTAATGTCTCTTTTTGGAGTCGCTCGTATTTGTTTTCTTCTGTCTGACCCTAAACCATCATTCAGGCTTGTTCTAGCTACAATTCTCCTCTGCACACTATCCAATTAGTAATAGTGATCTCTTATGTGGACCCAAGTAGTACTAGGGCCATCTTTTAGTTATAGGATTCCCCCTGTCGTGCCAAATAATAATAGTGACCCCTTCTGCGGTTCCACTTAGTAACAAAGCCCTTTGTGCTCTAAATAGTTTAGAGACTCCTTTGAGACTAGTTGAAGGTAATATATACATTAATACACTGCTTGAGGGCTCAGTCAGACAAGCGTTTTTTTGCGCACTTTGGATGTACAAAATGCGCGTGACTGAAGCTCCATCCTGTTTTTTACATGTGTGTGGAGCAGTTGTGCTTTTAGAAGTGCAGCTGCTCCATGAAGGTCCCCTCATCACTGAACACTGTGACAGCACTGTCACAGTGTTCAGTGATGAGGGGACTGCAGCGGGGACAAAAGAATCCCCTGCAACAGCTGTCACAGAGGACCACAATGCTATCCCATTGCTTTCAATGGAGCCAGATGTGATAGCTGCAGCAAGAGATGTCTTGGATATAAAACCCCTGGATGCTGTCACATCCAGGGGCTTCACCTTGTTGTCAATGAAAACAGAAGGAGAAGATGCGCTCCTCTGCCGCAGCTGACACAGGGGTGAAGAGCCGGACAACACTTCTAGGTGAGTTAAAAAAAATGTTTAACAGCTAGGGACGATTTTCAGGGTAGGGCTTATATTTCAAGCCCCCACCCTCACCCCAAAAATCATTGCTGCACGGGTTGCCTTCATTTCATTACTTTCAATGTGGTGGCAGCAGCACCGGCCCCATTGAAAGCAATGGGATGACAGCTGTGCAGGGGATTTTTTTTAGTCCAGTGACAGTGTTCAGTGATGAGGAGACTCCTCAGGGGAATTACTGGAACCCTCCGGGTGTCCCCTCATCCCCTGTCAGCTCTGTCTTTTACGCTCAGCAGTACCTTACTGCTGTGCATTCAAGGCTCGCATGTCTTATGTTTTGCAGGTGTGAATATTTTGCGCCTGTAAAAAACTGACGTGAACACTTGATAGGAAACCAATAGTTCTAATAGAAACAGATTTTTTTGCGCACATAGGCACACACAAAAATATCGCTCGTCTAACCGTGGCCAAAAGTTGCCCATCCTCACTTTTAAGACTCCTGCCAGTGGCTGGGGTTAACAGGCACAATGATACTGGCTGCCCTCTCCTGTCTGACAAAGCTGCACCCCCCCCCCCCTCCCTTGTGTAGTGGCCTGAAAAAACAATAGATAGATAGATAGATAGATAGATAGATAGATAGATAGATAGATAGATAGATAGATTAATAGATAGATAGATAGATAGATAGATAGATAGATAGATAGATAGATAGATAGATAGATAGATAGATATGAGATAGATAGATAGATAGATAGATAGATAGATAGATAGATAGATAGATATGAGATAGATAGATAGATAGATATGAGATAGATATGAGATAGATAGATAGATATAAGATAGATAGATATGAGATAGATAGATAGATATTAGATAGATAGATATGAGATAGATAGATAGATAGACATGAGATAGATAGATAGATAGATAGATAGATAGATAGATAGATAGATATGAGATAGATCGATATGAGATAAAAAATAGATAGATAGATATGAGATAGATATGAGATAGATAGATAGATAGATAGATAGATAGATAGATAGATATGAGATAGCTAGATAAGAGATAGATAGATATGAGATAGCTATGAGATAGATGGATAGATAGATAGATAGATAGATAGATAGATAGATAGATAGATAGATAGATAGATAGATAGATAGATATGAGATAGATAGATGGATAGATAGATAGATATGAGATAGATAGATATGAGATAGATAGATGGATGGATGGATAGATAGATAGATAGATAGATAGATAGATAGATAGATAGATAGATAGATAGATATGAGATAGATATGAGATAGATAGATAGATAGATAGATAGATAGATAGATAGATAGATAGATAGATATGAGATAGATAGATAGATAGATAGATATGAGATTGATAGATATGTGATAGATAGATAGATAGATAGATAGATAGATAGATAGATAGGAGATAGATAGATAAATATGAGATAGATAGATAGATAGATAGATAGATAGATAGATAGATAGATAGATAGATAGATAGATAGATAGATCTGTATCCATTTCATGTAAAATATGCTCGTCATATAATGGTGATAATAATTTACTCTCTTTAGCAGACAACAACTGAGCTTTCAAATAGAGGATTGTTTTTATTTTCAGCTTATTAAAATGGAACACATGAGCAATATTCTTCTAATGAGTATATGCAGTTACTTTAGCATCTAAACAATGGTCTGAAGAGGATCTTGCAGGATAAATGATTTTCTCTGCAATACAGTCAAGTACGCAGCTACACAATACAATAGTAAAGCCACATTTGTACAGCCTCCTGCTGAGCATTATATCTTCATGCATAGCTAAACTCATCCCGACATCCATCAGAAGTCAGCAGCAAAGACATAATAGTCCTCTAGAAAGTAAAATATTAAAACTCTGACTAGGAAGTTAAAAAGATTCAAATACGACACTTGATACATGTGAAATTACCATAATAAAAGGAGTATTTTGTGCACTAACTGATGTATAATTCATGCTTCATCCTAGCTTACCATCTAGAACATGAAGGCTTACACATAAATTCATCACTTCAATAGGTCTTAGCTATTTAGCTAATATTCCAATACACTGGCGCTCATTGGATCTGTCGGGGCGCAGTTGGTATCAGGTGTTGCCTTCTCAAACAGCAGATATAAGTAACCAAGAGTAAGATACCTGTGTTCCCCTGGATATACAAACTGTGTTTATAACCTCAGGTGGTTACAGTATGTGCTTGCGATATACCGGAAAACTGAGATAAAGGACAAACTCATATACATATGTAATAAAGTTTACTTGAGACTTGATGTGATAAGTTTACTGTGTCACTGGTTATTTGCCCTTTCAATAGGTTTTGTGGTGTTAAGGTGGTAATAACTTTCCAATGCCTTAGGATAATATAACTTGTCTCAGAAATGTATCACAGTCAAGTTAAACTTTGATATATATGTTTTGTACACATTCACCGTTATCACATAGTTGGCAGCCCGTGCTAGTGATTGGTAGAGCAGAGGTTATATCCACAAGATGTTGTGTTTTTCTGTAAGGGCTCTGAGTAGTTTAATCATCTGATCCATGGCTTTTGCCCAGGGAGCATTACATGGGCTTTACAGGTCTTCCTGTACCATTGTGAATGCTCTTTTCTGTGGAAACATAAGCCCCCCCATTCCCAGGACCCCTACATAAAGGAGGAAGAGGGCTAACGCTTACCCTGAGGAAGGAGAATGTGTTTCCCAAAACGTGTTGGAGGTGATTTTCTCCATTCTGTTTACCGTACCTATGGTGGTATCATCATACTTTCAGATTTAGACAGATATAGCTACCAGCCGGAGCTATACACAGCAAAAATATCCATGGACTTCATCTGATTCTGGACCAGATGATTAAACTACTCACTGCCGTTACAGAAAAACACAATATCATGCGAATAACCTGTGCTCTACCAAGGATTAGCACAGATGTCCATCTATGTAATAGCAGTGAGAGTCCTTGTTATATTGGTTTTTGTCCTTTATCTCAGTTTTACAGATGAACTTACTGTAAGTAGCTCTAGTTATATATACAGTTTCTTTGTATATCTAGGGGTGTGCAGAAATCTTCTGCTATCAGGCCTTGCTTAAGATTCCTTTACACTGACCGATTGTTGCTCGATGAATTACTCAAAGGAGCGATTATGGGCAACTGTTGGCCTGTAGACAAGGCACTGATCGAGAAGTCCCTCAGTAGTCCTGGTCATTCCAATTCAGCTCACTGATTGATGGCTGCAATCTAGTTGGAGTAATACATTTTCATTATTTTATCTTTTTGTCGGTACACCTTGGTAAAGGTATCTAGCATGTTTCTGTAATATGAACTTGCAATGGTAATCTGCTCCAGAAGATAGCAATTTAGAAGACGTAGCATTATTTCTAAAGGCCCACTGAGAGCCTGTGGGTTTGTATTACAGATCCATAGAGACTTCAAAGGCTGTCTTATAGAGTCCATGCTCTCAGCTTTTCCGTGTTCATCAAGCCTTAGCCTCAGTGTTGTGAAGGACTCCTTCACACGGGCGTATGTGCATTTGTGTGTGACTCAGTGCAACGTATTTACGTTGTGAACAACCCTTTTTTGCGTGCATATTTCAATGCATTTAAGTAGCTTTTTAGCCTAATGAGTTCCAGACGTGTTCTTTTCCCAGCAGAATTGCACAGTGTTTCACGCATCTCCTTTCATATTGCACACGCATTTGCGAACTTAGTCTCAGTGTGGTCGTATTGTGCTCAAATAAGAAATCAACTTTTTCAGTTGTCCACGTAGTGCAACTTTCTGCAATACCTCCCTCACCACTGCAATACCTCACTCCCCAATGTATTCCATACATTTCACTTATGACATTCTTTATTTGTTCTGATCAACATCTTCTTCTATTAGTAGAGCATGTGTCCTATCATAGATGCTGAGCAATAACCACAAAGCTAAATTCAGAGAAGAAAATCTATTGCCAAATGGAAACTGGAATGGTTAAGGTTTCACGGAAATGGTTGCATAATTGAAATGACTGATTAGGATAAAATGCACATCTCAGCCAATCTGGGTTGCAATTACTCTAGTTCATTTTAGTCAAGAGTTGATTATGTTTCCTAACGTGGACATTAGGGGGACTAAAAAGAAAGTAGTTCTCTGTGGCTATCAGTCATCAAGAATATAAGACTAACAAGCTTGATACATTTAATATTAGAGAAGGGAAACATGGGAACAAATGGCTTTGAATCTTTTTGTAGAATGACTATAGCTGTCGAATACTCTCTTTACGAAACATAAGGTTTGACTTTATTTTATGAAGGGCAATAAAATTCAATATTGGAAAGTTCTGTGCTTATGATGTCACTCAACCAGGTGTAGATGTTTTATCTTGTGCCTCCTTAAAAGACAATACAAATGTTTTAGAGATGTTTACATGTTGTCCTAAATCTCTCAACTTTATGGTGATTCCTTCATTTTCCACCTGTTATGGAGTACTCTATGCAGAAAGTGATGCGGGTTACTAGACAGATTTATATGACATGCCTGTCTTTCCCGTACTGAATTACTGTCATGTCAATGTAGAGTTGTAGGTTTTTCCACTAAAGATATTATGTAATTTTGGAAGACCCCAGCTGTCACAAGTTTTACTGTATACTTTGTTAGATCATTGGTAAATGTTGAAGAAAACAAACTAGAAAGTTACAGTCTAGGCTTCATGCTAAAGTGTAGAAAAAATTGTTAAATCTCGTTGATCTAACAACGGAAGTGCAACTAGGTTGTATATGTACATGATATTAGTCAGCATGCAATTTATAATTAGTAGAACTTGTTGCATTGCCATAGTAGCCTGTGAAAAAGAGTTATGAAATTAAAAAGTTTTTTCTTTATGTTTTTTTTTTTCTAACATGATGACTTTATTCCGAACTCCTCTGAATGTGCAGAAGCAATAACTGTGGTGTGATACTTACTGCTGAAAGGCCATGCTAATTGCAAGCGCTTATACTCCACCTCCACAAGACGGGTTCAGGAAGCAAGAGGCAATCTGACAGGTGGGCTTTGGGAACAAGCAGACACAGAGCAGAAAAGGACTTTGGTCATGCATGGAATTTAATTGTAACTTGCATTAATTAAAAATTGTCTGTGACTTCAATGCTCAAAGACAATTACATTATCAGATATAAAGCAAGAAAAAAAACAAAAAAAAACAGCAACAACTTAATGATAACAATATTAAAATACATCCTGTTGTTCTTCCTGTAACTTTTACCATTTATTTTAATTGAATATTAATTATAACAGAGTAAAAACAAATTTGAAATGACAATGTGGAAACCTGTGGGGAGATAATTTGTTCTAAAAGATACTCGGTGATACAAAAAAAGAAGGTAGACCAGATAAAAGAAGTCTTCACAATCATTCCACAGTGTCTGATATCTTGAAACAAAATTAGCATTAAAATATAAAAAGTTCCAATCCTCCAGTGCTGCAACAAAAAGCATAATTGCTTGCTTAAACTTTTATTTCTTTGACCTTTATTGCAGATAAAAAAAACATTTCACATACAGACATTAACTGCTGTAGTAACCATCACTGTAGGAATCTCTTGTGTTAGTTCATATTAAACATAGGAGACACCATTCTTTGTACATGCAGCCCAGAGCAGTCTTGTAAAATGAAGGGCTTAAACACATGAACTAGAGATGAGAGAGCACCCAAATGCTCAGGTCCGTATTATTCGAGTCGAGCTTTTCATAAAATTTGAGAGCTCTACTCGAGTAACAAACCCCATTGACTACAATGGGAGACTCAAGCATTTTTGTATGTGGGACGCCAGGTGCCGAGCCTTTCCTTCTCTTTTAGTAGGTTCGTTCTCTCTCTCTCTCTCTCTCTCTCTCTCTCTCTCTCTCTCTCTCTCTCTCTCTCTCTCTCTATCTCTCTCTCTCCCCTGCCTGCCAAACAAAAAATTTGCCAATGATGCGCGCTGCGTCGCGGCGGGGAGGGGCCAGAACAGGCACGTTACAGTGGGGAGGTGCTAAAAACTAGGGCGGTGTCAAACACGGTTTGATGTTCGTTCGAGTAACGAGCACCATCAAGAACGCTAATACTCGAACGAGCTTCGGAGTATGTTCGCTCAACTCTAACATGGACGTGTTTTAGTCCCATTATGCGGCTTTGGTAATTACAGCGGCATAACGAGACAAAACAAAACCACTGATTGTAATGGATTCCAGTGGTTGCGTTTTCACTATCAGGATTCTTGCCCGTTAATTGTACGGCCGAGAAAAGATAGGAGCTGCTCAATTTTTCTTGCAAGTAGTATTAACTATATTTGGGAAAGATAGGGCAGGACATATCTTCCCGCTATTTTTTTCAAACTCCTGAGTTTGGATGGCCGGCAGACAAAAGGAAAAAAATGCTGTTCATGCAACAACGCTCCGTAGAGGCTGTGATTGGCTATTCGAGCGCCAGCAGCCAATCACAGCTGGCGATCGATGAGCCAATCACAGCCATTCAGTGAATGACCAGGTTAGTATAAACCCTGCCCCCCCCCCCCCAAAAAAAAATAAGACATTAGTATAAAATGTAGGCCTTATTTAGACGAATGTGTGTGCAATTGCACACTCTTGAGCACAATACATGTGCGCCATGAAAGAAGTAGATTTTCCGTGTATATCGATGCATAGTATTGTACTTTTTGTACACACAGGGCCTGTTTACATGCGTGCACAAAAAATGTGTTCTTTTTTTTCCACGAAATTGCGAAGTATTTTGTTCATTTGCGCACCTTCTATAGACTTCCAAAGGGTGCCTTTGCTTCGCAATAAGCAGAAAGAGCAGGTCCAATTTCTTTCCACATGAAACAGGCTCATGAGAACAACCCATTGACATCAATTGGTTCTATTCTCTGCGTATTTCACGTATATTTTACGCACACAGAAACGCATGCCAGTACAGTCGTCGGAAGAAGCCCTTATGGCCTACATTAGAGGCATATATCAGAAGAATCTCCCAGCATATACCTTTGACAGAAGGCTGTGACATATCCCACTGTATACGCACACAGTTGAATATGTCACCCAAACGCCTGGAGCTTTACCTGGCGTAGATGCCAAACATAGATTACATTCATATCATCTTGGGAAAGACTTCTGGATAACCTGAGTTTAGTTTAGTTTTTTTTTTTACATATAATTTTTTGGTTATGTTTCTCCTATATTTTTCTTTCTAAAATGTTTATTTTTACTTTTTTGTGCAGGTTCCTGGTCACTAGCAATTCATATTCTTCACTGCATTTCAAGTTTGTGTTGGGACAATCAACCATTTGTAGAATCGTCAGGAAGATCTGTGATGTTCTTTGGGAGCTTTTAGTGCCTTTAGTGATGGCGTCACCTTCTCATCTAGATTGGCTGGACATCGCTGAGAGATTCCAGGTGGCTGTGCAGTTTTCAAATTGCATCAGGGCCCTGGACAGCAAACACATCCGTGTTAAAAAATTGCCTCAATCAGGGTGCTGGTATTTCAATTATAAGCAGTACTTCTCAGTAGTTCTGTTGGCTGTGTCTGATAGCAACTATCAATTTCTGCTTGTGGATATCAGGGCCTATAAAAGTGCTGCTGATGCTTGCATTTTCAGGGATTTCAGAATGTAGCAGAGGCTTGTGGCTGACCAGCTGTCCCTGCCAGAACCATGGAACCTTCCTGGTTCTTCAAGTCCACCTGCCCTTTGTCTGTGTGGCAGATGAGGAATTTGGCTTGGTGAATCTTGCTCTGCATCCCTTTGTTCAGAGAGACATGGACACCAGGAGGCGGTTGTTTGATTACATGTGCCACATTTTGGGATTCTCGCCAACGAGTGGAGTTTTCCACAGCTCACTGTGGCTGAAACCTGACAATGTGCGTACGGTAATTAGAGGCTGCATGGTTCTGCATAATTTCTGCCGAGACAACCATGCTGGTTGGAATGCAGAAGAGGCTCAACTGCAACTCTCTTAGCTGAAGTTGAGGATGACCCTATGCTGCATTGCAGACAAGCAACATCTGGTCTCCAAGCCATGGGCACCTTCACAGACTACTTTCTGAGTCCCGAGGGAGCAGTTCCATTGCAGATGGACCATGTTTGAGGAACCAGATGAACTGATCTCTCCAAACAGCATCATTTTATTATTTTTTTTAAGCCGGCTGTTTTTCATTTTTTGTTTTAGATAGATACTATTTTGCACTTTTTTTAGTTAGGGACTAGCAAAACAATGAGGACCCTTGACGTGGGTTGTAAGCTTTAAATAATTTTGCCAAATTAATATACGTTATTATTTCTTTCATCCTAAATTTTCTTTTTTGAACACTTTACAATGTGGGCAAAATTATTAACTAATTCCTCATTCTAAAAAAAGTTCTAATATGAATTTTCACAGAAAAAGCTGTTTGTCCTTGTCTAAACAAAACCCATGTGTTGTCTGTCGAAGTGTTTGCTTAGAATGTGTTGGATAGCAGTGACTTCCATTAAATGCTGACAGGCACAGTAGTGCAATACTGCCATACAACTGTATGCATGTGCTCTATTGTTTTCATATATTGTGGGAACCCAAATGGGAGCTCACTGTCTGGAAGCAATGTAAGAACCTGAAACAACCATGTGTTGGTGTGTCTATAATGCCAGTAAACATACAGCGGCTCATCAGGGGAACACTGTATGACTACTGTCACAAAATGTAACATTTCACAATAGTGAAACTATATAGATGCAACTATTATCCATGTTGGACAAATAAACTACTATAAAGCAGCTAGATGAACCAAAATGTTTTTTTTTATGGCGACACAAAATAATATATTAACAGTTTGGTCATATTTAAACAGACAGAAAAACTGTAAAATGAAAAACAAGACGGCCTTTATAGGATAGCTAACTGCACTGTGGCTCCTGGGGCTCTAGCCATGCACTTTAGCCCACCCAAAAAAAGGAGTGCAGGCAATGTGAACACTGTCTGCTATGGTATTATAAAATGCTTTTCAGTTAGTACAACACTTTAGCATGAGGCCGTCCCAAACTATCAGTAAACAATTCTAACTGCACACAAATGCTAGAGGTACAATGGAACACTGCAAAAAAGGCATATAAAACCATGTTTGCATAGCACATTACCTGCTAGGAGTCACAACTTGCTAAATATGTTTCAGAGACATTCCATGGCAAATG
This sequence comes from Eleutherodactylus coqui, assembly GCF_035609145.1. NCBI lineage: Eukaryota > Metazoa > Chordata > Amphibia > Anura > Eleutherodactylidae > Eleutherodactylus > Eleutherodactylus coqui. The sequence goes on along the minus strand of NC_089838.1, from coordinate 249,054,333 downwards.
AAGTAAAATTTAAAAAACAACTTACAGAATTGCTTGCACTGCTGGGAGCCGGTTGTGTTCAGCTTCTCCACAAACACACCCTGGGCCACCTCTTACTAGTAGGTGTCCTAATTTTGGCACTACTTGTATTCCGCTCAGGAGGTTCCAAGAGGGCCGGCCTCTGCTGAGCAAGAATTATTAACAACTCCATCTCCCCGCTATATGGCATGCCTGCAGAATGCTTTTATTTCCAAATCCCTTTTCAAAATGTCTGCTGTGGCTTTTCTTTAATGACCTGCAAGCTTTATAGTATTCTGACAGGTGGCAGTGAAATTATGCTGTTTTTATTGCATGTACTTACGTGCGCATTGTGTGTTCATTTGCGTACCCCCATAGACTCTTATGGGGATCTTGGGTGCATAAATGTGTACGAAAATAGTGCATGCGGAAATTTTTTTGCATGCGCAAAAACGAAGAAAGGGAATGAATTAATTGGAAACAATGGGTTCTATTCTCTGAGTATTGCACACACAAATACGCTCATGTAAAGCCAGCCTAAGAGTATGCACAAAATGCATTAGTTTAATTAGCAATTAAAATAAGGGCGGGGTGATTCCGCCCATGTAAGCAAGCAATGCCTGTGCAAATATGCACAGTGTTTCCCTCATTCTCTACGCAAAAAAGTAGGGCAGGAACGAGTATATTTTGATATTTAATTCTGCCCACCTCTAGAGACACAACAGAAATCCCACAGCTCAGATGTCCTGTGTGGACGTAGCCTGCATGTCTTGTATCAAAGAAATTTTCCAAGATTAGATTTTAAAAAATTATCATTTTTTTCTAAAAACTTTGATGTCTGTCCATAGGTGGCATTAATCATTGCGGCTCATCACCCTCTATGAACAGAGTACAGATATAGATACTGTATTCAGAACTAGAGATAGCACCAAAATGCTCGGGTGCTCGTTACTCGGGACGAAATTATCGCGATGCTCGAGGGTTCGTTTCGAGTAACGAACCCTATTGAAGTCAATGGGCGACTCGAGCATTTTTGTATATGGAGAAGAGAAGTCTGGGGAAATCCAGGCTTTGTTCATCGGTTGACAGGCGGGTACGCTTATCTGTGATGATTCCCCCAGCCGCACTAAACACCCTCTCTGACAAGACGCTAGCCGCAGGACAAGCAAGCACCTCCAGGGCATACAGCGCGAGTTTGGGCCACGTGTCCAGCTTCGACACCCAGTAGTTGTAAGGGGCAGAGGCGTCACGGAGGACGGTCGTGCGATCGGCTACGTACTCCGTCACCATCCTTTTACAGTGCTCCCGCCGACTCAGCCTTGACTGGGGAGCCGTGACACAGTATTGCTGGGGATACAGAAAGCTGTCAAAGGCCTTAGAGAGTGTTCCCCTGCCTGTGCTGTACATGCTGCCTGATCTCTGCGCCTCCCCTGCTACCTGGCCCTTGGAACTGCGCCTTCGGCCACTAGCGCTGTCGGATGGGAATTTTACCATCAGTTTGTCCGCCAGGGTCCTGTGGTATAGCATCACTCTCGAACCCCTTTCCTCTTCGGGTATGAGAGTGGAAAGGTTCTACTTATACCGTGGGTCGAGCAGTGTGTACACCCAGTAATCCGTAGTGGCCAGAATGCGTGTAACGCGAGGGTCACGAGAAAGGCATCCTAACATGAAGTCAGCCATGTGTGCCAGGGTACCTGTACGCAACACATGACTGTCCGCACTAGGAAGATCACTTTCAGGATCCTCCTCCTCCTACTCTGGCCATACACGCTGAAAGGATGACAGGCAAGCAGCATGGGTACCGTCAGCAGTGGGCCAAGCTGTCTCTTCCCCCTCCTCCTCATCCTCCTCATGCTCCTCCTCCTCCTCCTCAACGCGCTGAGATATAGACAGGAGGGTGCTCTGACTATCCAGCGACATACTGTCTTCCCCCATCTCTGTTTCCGAGCGCCAAGCGTCTGCCTTTATGCTTTGCAGGGAACTTCTCAAGAGGCATAGCAGAGGAATGGTGACGCTAATGATTGCAGCATCGCCGCTCACCATCTGTGTAGACTCCTCAAAGTTTCCAAGGACCTGGCAGATGTCTGCCAACCAGGCCCACTCTTCTGTAAAGAATTGAGGAGGCTGACTCCCACTGCGCCGCCCATGTTGGAGTTGGTATTCCACTATAGCTCTACGCTGCTCATAGAGCCTGGCCAACATGTGGAGCGTAGAGTTCCACCGTGTGGGCACGTCGCACAGCAGTCGGTGCACTGGCAGATGAAACCGATGTTGCAGGGTGCGCAGGGTGGCAGCGTCCGTGTGGGACTTGCGGAAATGTGCGCAGAGCCGGCGCACCTTTCCGAGCAGGTATGACAAGCGTAGGTAGCTTTTCAGAAAGCACTGAACCACCAAATTAAAGACGTGCGCCAGGCATGGCACGTGCGTGAGGCTGCCGAGCAGCAGAGCCGCCACCAGGTTACGGCCGTTGTCACACACGACCATGCCCGGTTGGAGGCTCAGTGGCGCAAGCCAGCGGTCGGTCTGCTCTGTCAGACCCTGCAGCAGTTTGTGGGCCGTGTGCCTCTTATCTCCTAAGCTGAGTAGTTTCAGCACGGCCTGCTGACGCTTGCCCACCGCTGTGCTGCCGTGCCGTGCGACACCGACTGCTGGCGACGTGCTGCTGCTGACACATCTTGATTGCGAGACAGAGGTTGCGTAGGAGGAGGAGGAGGGTGGTTTAGTGGAGGAAGCATACACCGCCGCAGATACCACCACCAAGCTGGGGCCCGCAATTCTGGGGGTGGGTAGGACGTGAGCGGTCCCAGGCTCTGACTCGGTCCCAGCCTCCACTAAATTCACCCAATGTGCCGTCAGGGAGATATAGTGGCCCTGCCCGCCTGTGCTTGTCCACGTGTCCGTTGTTAAGTGGACCTTGGCAGTAACCGCGTTGGTGAGGGCGCGTACAATGTTGCGGGAGACGTGGTCGTGCAGGGCTGGGACGGCACATCGGGAAAAGTAGTGGTGACTGGGACCTGAGTAGCGCGGGGCCGCGGCCACCATCATACTTTTGAAAGCCTCCGTTTCCACAACCCTATACGGCAGCATCTCCAGGCTGATAAATTTGGCTATGTGCACGTTTAACGCTTGAGCGTGCGGGTGCGTGGCGGCGTACTTGCGCTTGCGCTCCAACACTTGCGCTAGCGACGGCTGGACGGTGCGCTGAGAGACATTGGTGGATGGGGCCGAGGACAGCGGAGGTGAGGGTGTGGGTGCAGGCCAGGAGACGGTAGTGCCTGTGCCCTGAGAGGGGGGTTGGATCTCAGTGGCAGGTTGGGGCACAGGGGGAGAGGCAGCGGTGCAAACAGGAGGCGGTGAACGGCCTTCGTCCCACCTTGTGGGGTGCTTGGCCATCATATGTCTGCGCATGCTGGTGGTGGTGGCTCCCCGGCTGATCTTGGCGCGACACAGGTTGCACACCACTGTTCGTCGGTCGTCTGCACTCTCAGTGAAAAACTGCCAGACCTTTGAGCACCTCGGCCTCTGCAGGGTGGCATGGCGCGAGGGGGCGCTTTGGGAAACAGTTGGTGGATTATTCGGTCTGGCCCTGCCTCTACCCCTGGACACCGCACTGCCTCTTGCAACCTGCCCTGCTGCTGCCCTTGCCTCCCCCTCTGAAGACCTGTCCTCAGTAGGCGTAGAAAACCAGGTGGGGTCAGTCACCTCATCGTCCTGCTGCTCTTCCTCCGAATCCTCTGTGCGCTCCTCCCTCGGACTTACTGCCCTTACTCCTACCTCACTGATAGACAACTGTGTCTCATCGTCATCATCCTCCTCACCCACTGAAAGGTCTTGAGACAGTTGCCGGAAGTCCCCAGCCTCATCCCCCGGACCCCGGGAACTTTCCAAAGGTTGGGCATCGGTCACGACAAACTCCTCCGGTGGGAGAGGAACCATTGCTGGCCATTCTGGGCAGGGGCCCGGGAACAGTTCCTGGGAGTCTGCCTGCTCCTCAGAATGTGTCATTATAATGGAGTGAGGAGGCTGGGAGGAAGGAGGAGCAGCAGCCAGAGGATTCAGAGTTGCAGCAGTGGACGGCACAGAACTCTGGGTGGACGATAGATTGCTGGCTGCACTTTCTGCCATCCACGACAGGACCTGCTCACACTGCTCAGTTTCTAATAAAGGTCTACCGCGTGGACCCATTAATTGTGAGATGAATGTGGGGACGCCAGAAACGTGCCTCTCTCCTAATCCCGCAGCAGTCGGCTGCGATAAACCTGGATCAGGAGTTGGGCCTGTGCCCACACCCTGACTTGGGCCTCCGCGTCCTCGCCCGCGTCCACGTCCTTTAGGCCTACCCCTACCCCTCAGCATGGTGTATTACCAGTAGTGCAGAAACAGAACGCTGTAATTAAATGTGCCGCTTATTGGCCTGTGGTTGGAGGCTGACTTCGCTTACGAAATGCCAGGAAATAACTTTGCGCAAGCCTGCTGTAACACTTAGCTGGCTGCGTATGAATTAGGAGGACAACTACACCCAGCACAGACCCAGTACACTGAGGACAGTCACAGGCAGCCCAAATAGATTTTTTTTCCCAAATGTTTTTGGAAAGGCCCACTGCCTATATTCAATAAATATATGTCTTCTGTCCCTGCCTCACCACTACTGGCCCTGGAGTATGTAAAATAACTGCAGACTGTTGCACTGTGGACTGGAATACAGCGGTGATGTAACAGCCAACACAGAGCCAGGAAATAATTTTGCGCAAGCCTGCTGTAACACTTAGCTGGCTGCGTATGAATTAGGAGGACAACTACACCCAGCACAGACCCAGTACACTGAGGACAGTCACAGGCAGCCCAAATAGATTTTTTTTCCCAAATGTTTTTGGAAAGGCCCACTGCCTATATTCAATAAATATATGTCTTCTGTCCCTGCCTCACCACCACTACTGGCCCTGGAGTATGTATAATTACTGCAGGGCGCAATGCTCTGCACGGCCGATATACAAAAAAAAAAATAAAAATGTGCAACACTGCAAAAAGCAGCCTCCACACTACTGCACACGGTTAGATGTGGCCCTAAGAAGGACCGTTGGGGTTCTTGAAGCCTAAAATACTCCTAACACTCTCCCTATAGCAGCTCCGGCACCAACAGCACTTTCCGTCATCTATGTCAGAATAAATCTGTGGCGAGCCGCGGGAGGGGCCGATTTTTATACTCGGGTGACACCTGATCTCGCCAGCCACTCACTGCAGGGGGGAGGTATAGGGCTTGAACGTTGCAGGGGGAAGTTGTAATGCCTTCCCTGTCTTTCTATTGGCCAGAAAAGCGCGCTAACGTCTCAGAGATGAAAGTGAAAGTAACTCGAACATCGCGTGGTACTCGTCACGAGTAACGAGCATCTTGAACACGCTAATACTCGAACGAGTATCAAGCTCGGACGAGTACGTTCGCTCATCTCTATTCAGAACGTGTTTAAGGTTGGATTCCCACATGCCAATCTTGATGCAGGTTTAAGGACATATTTTTCTTATACAAAGCCAGAAACAAACCAACAAACGTAGAAGTATATACTTTTTGGTTTTCCTACCCTTTTGGAACTGTTCCTCGGTTTGACGGGAAAAAAAAAACTGCATCAAAAGTACATAAAAAATGTATGAAAAACTGCATGTGTGAATCAATGCTCAAGAGGATACAAAATACATAGTTCAACACTGCGAAGCTGGTTCTAACACGAATTGAAGATTCTCAGAAGTCGCATTGAAGTATTTCATGTATTCTCTACTATATGGACTGATAAATCCTAGGAACTACTGAATTATAATGGTTTATCAGTTTTTAGACATTTTGCTTTTATGTTCATAAGGGCGGACTCACACGGGTCATGATATCCTGCTAATACGTGCATTTTAATATACTTTCTGCACTGCTGGGGTTCATTCACATGCATCCCATACCATGATTTAAAAGGCTGTGCAGCTTAATTAGTGCCAGGTGTTTGCAATTCCCCACCAAATTTTGCAGCATATTGCGCAATTATCCGAGTATCAGGTGCACCTCCTATGTGCCTTTGGTGCAAATGAGCATCAAGATAGAACACGTGTTTCTTTTTCGCACTCGCAAAAGTAAAAATGACAATGAACCCATTGAAAACAATGGTTGCTATTCTCTGCACACTGTGTGCAAATGCGTGAGCAAGCACAATTGTATGAGCCTGCCCTTAGGGCTAGGTTACATGGGCATAAGTGTACTTTGGTGCATAAATATGCAGCATATGACAGACCGAAAATTAGCTATTCCCTGCAAATTTCAACCCTTCTACAGTTTTTATTTTTTTGCATACTTAGGGCTACTTTAATCGAGTGTAAGCTAAGGTCGCGCTATCTCGCAAGTATCTGCACTTCATACTGTATTTTTGGTGCTGCTGGGGACCCTTCATATAGGTGTAGGACACACCTGTACCATTATTTTAAAGGCTGTACAGCCTTAAAGGGGTTGTCCCGCGCCGAAACGGGTTTTTTTTTTTTTTCAATAGGCCCCCCGTTCGGCGCGAGACAAACCCGATGCATGTGTTGAAAAAAAAAAACGGATAGTACTTACCCAAATCCCCGCACTCCGGTGACTTACCTTGCGAAGATGGCCGCCGGGATCTTCACCCTCGGTGGACCGCAGGTCTTCTGTGCGGTCCATTGCCGATTCCAGCCTCCTGATTGGCTGGAATCGGCACACGTGATGGGGCGGAGCTACGAGGAGCAGCGCTCCAGCACGAGCGGCCCCATTCAGAAGGGAGAAGACCGGACTGCGCAAGCGCGTCTAATCGGGCGATTAGACGCTGAAAATTAGACGGCACCATGGAGACGGGGACGCTAGCAACGGAACAGGTAAGTGAATAACTTCTGTATGGCTCATATTTAATGCACGATGTATATTACAAAGTGCATTAATATGGCCATAGAGAAGTGTATACCCCAACTTTGTTTCGCGGGACAACCCCTTTAATTAGTACTCGATGTGTTGATTTCCCTGTGAAATTGCACAGTTAATTGTAAATGCAAAATAGAACGTCTCATTTTTTCGTAAAAGCAAAAGTGAGATTGAACCCATTGCAAACAATATGTACTATTCTCTGCACAACATGAGTAACCCCTTAAACATCTAGCATATTTATTGGCGCAATATAAATACACAATGAATACACAGGTTTTCCAGTAAAGGCTGGAGCAAGGCCCGCAGGACTGTAGGTGGAGATGAAACGGGGTAACTAAAATGTAAGGTGAATCCAGCTGAGAGCTCCAAGCGGGGTATACAGAAGACACCTGGAGCGCTGTCTTCTGTATACAGCTGCTGTGTTCTCGGAGCACTCAGCTGATATCCAGCTGAGAGCTCCGAGCGGGGTATGCAGAAAACAGCTGGAGCGCTGTCTTCTGTATACAGCTCCTTTCTTCTCCACGTTTTCAGCTGGTGTCTCACTGAGAACTGCCAGCGGGATACCAGCTGAGAAAATTTTATCAGCAGCTTCTTGGTGCTCACCTTAAGGAGTGATAATACCCCTCCGGATTAAAATGCATGAAAATGCTTATTTTGTGGTGAATTTCACCCATATATTGCCATGGTGGGTAAAGCCTTTCTACAAGAAATACACTCAGATTTTTTATATGCATGTGAAACATTGAAAGCCTGAATCAATTCTGCAGTGTATAAATCCAGTGTTTTATCTCTTCTTTTACAGCAAATACAAGTGGATTGATACAGCTGATGCACAGAACAATGTCAGTATGTGTCTGTTTTTCTAGATTCTACTTGAAAGTTGATTTATTCCTGTAAGAAGTAGGAAAATTCCCTTCAAAGAAGCAATCACAATGCATGTTGGTAGAAAAATTACCTTACTGTCTTCAAACAACAATGGCGCAGTATGCTTAATGGTTGATAACAGTTCACATTGTAAGTCACAATGTGCCTGCTGGTTATAATATAATCAAGGTGGCATGGACATGTAAGCTTGATTGTTACGGGTGACACTAGGTGGCAGAGAACACTTGAACATGCTAGAGCTCAGTTACTTTACTCGAATTAGCTTTACCTACAGTTGTCAATGTAAACTGGGAATCGCACTTTGAGACAATTTATGTTAATGTGATAGCAAAATGTTACAATCAGAAGGAAAGTGCCTGCTGCATCCTCATCTCCTGTATTTTAGCTTGCTATTGGGGCAATTTCTACGGGGTAGTGTTGAGCGGTTATTGAAATATTCTGCCCAATTTTTTTAAAAATGATCATGAATTGGAACAGCCATTTCCAACTCCATTGAAAACAATAGGGGTAAATATTGGGTGAGTGGGTTTTCTACGAATGTGACACAGATGTTAGCAGTGCTGCTTTTCAGTGCTGTGGTCCTAGTTTCAAATCCCATCAAGAATAAGATCTGCATGGACTTTGAAAACCTACATCCAGATGTTGCCCTTGGTCTCCATCTCAGTGTGTGGCATGGCCACTGCCTTGGGGTTATGTTTGACTCCGATCTCTCCTTTACCCCCTACATCCAATCTCTTGCCCGAATAGGTCACCTGCACCTTTAACGTGCACCTGTAGATTTAAATTGGGAAGTGCAGAATGTTTCTCCTTTGTTATTTTATGACTAGTATATAGTGAAGTAGTGGCTATCTCCACCTGTTTATGCACGCCCATCCATTTACCTTCTGTCCCTCCTATTGGACCATATAAATGGAATCCTATTTTCCCTGGTTTTATTTGTAGGCTTAGTCCCAAGAGATGAGTATTCTGAGAGGTAGGTACCCATCTTTCCCAGGTTGAGATTAGACCACCTGGTATTAGTGTTAGGATCCATCTGAAAACTTGGTCACCTGGACGGTGGTAGATGGGCCAATATGATTTGATAAAGTTATATACCAAGACCCTTGCATTATTTACTGTGATTAGTGTGTATACTGTAATTTGGTATATTTCTGATAAATCTATTTTGAGTGCTGTTTCCACTTTTTTGATTTCTGAACCTTACGAACATCACAAGAATCTGCCCTTTATGCTAAAACACTCTGTTGCCCTCATCCACTCTTGGCTCGATTATTGAAACTCGCTGTTGATCAAATTCATAATTCAATTCATATTCACTACCTTCATCCATAAAGCTCTCCATAGCACTGCGCCGCCCAACATTGCCTCCGTCATCTCAATCCACCACCCAGTCTCCGCCCTCCGCTCCACTAATGAAATCAGATTGAGTGCCCCTTTAATTTAAACCTCTCATTCCTGTCTCCAAGACTTTTCCAGAGCAGCACCAGTCCTTTGGAACACGCTGCCCTAAACTATCCGGGCAATCCCTGACTCACAAAACTTCAGGCATGCTCTAAAAACGCACCTTTTCAGGGAGGCATACCTTATCTCCTAAGCCAAACCCCTCTATACTCCACCTGATAACATGCTCCCTGTCCTACTGACTGCAATCCCTGCTAGCCGTAATCAACCGCCCCCTGCAGTCATACCGATTTAGACACTATGGCTAAAGTCTGACCATTGTCTATGAGTATAGCATCCCACACCCTCCACCTCGCCATACCATTCACATCTCCAACCTTTACCTTCTGTATCACCCCACTATTTGTATTATGTAAGCTTGTTGGAGCAGGACCCTCATCCCTACTGTTTCCACCAATTGATTACTACATGTAACCGTGGTTTTTGTATCTGTTTTCCCCCTGTTTTGTAAGTGCTGCAGAATACGCTGGTACTATATAAATAAAGATTATTATTATTATTATTATTATTATTACACCTTGGAGCCAAACTGTTTTCTTATAGTCCCTCTTCTCAGGGCCCTCCAATCAGCCTCGGAGTGCATGGCTTCAGTACCACAATGCATGCACCTACATCAGAATCAGCCTCTACCTGGGCCCACACTGACATTGGCACCTGCTCTTGTAGGAAAGCACCATTTCTGCTGTCAGCTACCTGCTATCACTGATGCTGATGGTCTTTATTTGGTTAAAATTAGGATGCAAGATTAAATATGATGGTAAAATGTGGTTGTCTATTTTTATTTGTGCACAGAAATCTGCGGCTGTGTGCATACTATAATTTATTTCTATAGTTCTCATTGATTTGTTATTCTGTGAATTACACTCAGTATTTACCTTGTGAGTAAAGAAACAGTCAATGTAGTTCCTGAAGCTAATGGGAGTCTACCGTCAATGAGAATAACATTACTAATCAGACTATTTGCGAGGTTCTAATTTTATATTATTCATCATGGCTCCCATGGGTAGAAGCTATACATATGGGTGTCTTTATTCTATCCATAGTAAAATAATATTCTCTCCAGCCATTGGCATGCTATATAACACATGGAATGGTCCTTGGAGACTGATCTTCTGTCCGGTATGTTACATCTGTAGCATATAAACCTTACATGACCGAGTAGTAAAAGAGTTTACTGATCTTTGTTGATAAGAGAAGTAACAAATGCTTATTGTTATTCTAAGACTGTTATCCCAATTTAACATGAGATATAAATGATGTCTGCCAAAATCATTGGACATTGATGTGAGTTCTTATCCTTTGGGCTTCATAAAATGTTCTTTACAATGCATGATCTGTAAAATAGTAAAAATCAATGTCTCATTAAAGTAAACCTTTCTTGATTTTCTGTGTTCCCTTTTATACATTATTAGTCTTCTGTCTTAGACACCTGTAGTCATGAGAAGAGGGCTGTGTATCAATGAAATAATATATATCATATAACAATATGTCACCCAGTGGGTACTAAGCCACTGACCAATTTAACTTTGGAATACTCCTGAGGGAAGCACCTAGGCGTCCCCTGGTTTCCACCCTTTAAGCCAGTGTTTACCAGCCTTTTTTGGTTCTTCGCACACCTTGGCAAAAATGTTTATCTTATGGCCCCTCTACAAAAGAAAAAACCTCTCTCTCTCACAGCACCCCCTAGGAGCTTCTCACGGTACACCAGGGTGCCGCGGCAACGCGGTTGGGAGTCATTGCTTTCACCCCTCCAAGTGAGATCTAGTCTTAGCTGTAATGGCCCCCAAGCCGTTACCCAAGAGTAGTCTTTTCTTGATGTGGTGGCAGCTGACAGGGACTGGTTAGAAGTACCATAACATGGTTTGGAGGGACAGGCAGAGACTAAGTCAATTACACAATTCTTGTGTAAATGAATTACATTTACACAATTACACAATTCTTGCATAAATGAAAAGACAGGCAGAAAGTCAGGGCAGGCGACAATCAAGTAAACTGTGGTCAAGTTACGAGCCAAAGTCAGGGCAGGCGAAATCATGAAAGCTGGGCAAACAAGCATAGTTCACACTAAACGTAATTTATGAAGTGTGGCAAGGCTCTGCAGAGAAAGCCTTGCAGGGGGCTGTAGCGAGGCCCTCTGTGTACTGAAGGGGTGCTAATTAGCAGGACCAGCTGTGTGGGTGTATCTGAAGGAACTAAAGTCTCCAGACTCATTCAATTCCTTGTTGCAAGCTGGGGATGAAAGCTGAGTCAAAGCTACAAGCCAGAGCAGGGCTGCTGCTGAAAAATAGAGCCAGGATTAGAGAGCTGGAGCTACTCCCTGAGAGGAGAAGGAAAGACTGACATCTGTGGGAGACCAGGCTGTGGTAAGGCCACGAGTCTGACGGGGAAGGGTGGCCCCAGACTGACACCCAGTTGAGTATGTCTAGTGGCGCCAGGCCACGGTGTAGTAATGAGTGAGGGAACTACTATTTAATTAGCACCTGATCAGCTTCTACGATGAAGTAAGTTCTAGGCTGGACCTGGGAGAGTCTATTGATCTTGAATATCTGGATTTATCTACAGCATTTGACACCATGCCACATAATATGTGGATATATAAAATGAGGCAGCTCGGACTAAGCAAAAACGTGTCTATCTGGGTAAAGAACTGGCTTGGAGATAGAAAGCAGAGGGTGGTAATGAATAATTTGTACTCAGATTGGGCCACCGTCGCTAGTGGGGTGCCACATGGCTCAGTACTAGGCCCCATCCTGTTCAATATATTTATCAATGACCTTATAGAGGGGCTGCACAGTAAAATATCAATATTTGCAAAATTATGCAAGATAATTAATGAAACGGAGGACAATGTTTGGCTACAAAAGGACCTAGATAAACTGGGGGCTTGAGTAGAAAAATGGCAAATGAAATTCAATGATGATAAAAGTAAGGTTATGCACATGGGCAAGAGAAACTGATGTCACCAATATACACTAAATGGGGTACTGCTAGGGAAAAGGGATATGGAAAAAGACCTGGGGGTACTAGTGGATTGTAGATTTAACTGGAGCAACCAATGCCAGACAGCTGCTGAAAAGGCTAATAAAGTCTAGGGGTGCATTAAAAGAGGCATAGGGTCGAGAGATAAGAACATTATCCTCCCACTATATAAGGCACTTGTCAGGCCTTACATAGAATACTGTGTACAGTTCTGGACACCGGTGTTCAGGAAAGATGTTGCAGTGCTGGAGGGGTTCAAAGAAGGGCAACTAAACTAATAAATGGAATGAGAGGACTGGAATACCCAGAGAGGCTATCAAAATTAGGATTATTCACCCTGGAAAAAAGACGGCTAAGGGGTGATCAAATAACTATGTATAAATACATGAGGGGACAATACAATGCCTCCCGTGATCTGTTTATACCCAGGACTGCGTCGGTAACAAGAGGGCATCCTCTATGTCTAAAAGAAAGCAGGTTTCATCACCAACATAGAAGGGGATTCTTTACTGTAACAGCAGTGAGACTGTGGAACTTTCTGCCTGAGGACGTGGTGATGGCAAAATCCATAGAGGATTTTAAGAGGGGACTAGATGTATTTCTAGAGCGCAATGATATTACAGGATATAGACATATCCAGGTCTTACATTTAGGTAGGAGCTATCAAAGGTTGATCCAGGGATTATCCTGACTGCCATTATGGAGTCAGGAAGGATTTTTTTTCCCCTGAATGGGCTAATTGGCTTTTGCCTCTTGTTTTTTTTTTTTTTGCCTTCCTCTGGGTCAAGAAGGGGGTTGAAAAAAGCTGAACTAGATGGACATTGTCTTCATTCAGCCTAACATACTATGTTATTATGTTACTATGTCACCTGGATGGGCAAGCATTTATTATTTTTCATAGCACAAAGTGTATGTGCTGCCAGTGGCTGATGTATTTGCACTGGATTGCCATGTTATTGCTGAATACAGCAGAAAATGAATCTATTCAGACTTTTACATGGACTGAGTGAGCTGCTGTGTTGTCGTAGACCCCCACCCCCCACACAGACATTGCCACATAAGATAAAGCAGCTTTACATAACCTATTGCTTAGCACCCTCCAGTGGGAAAGAATGCCTAAAATAGCCTAGGAACCACTTGGATTGGTTGGGGATGGGTAAGTTGGGTGAGCGCACTCTCTATTTAAGATGCCAGCTGCCCTGCCCTTTGGGTGATGCTGCCATGGAGGAATACAGAACAGCTTGTGCTTCCCTCAAGGTAATGTAAGCACTGTTAGCTGTGACCAGTGGTAGGAGAAGAAAGTGAGAGGAGCCATCAGCTATAGCCGGCAGTTATTAAACAATATCTGTTATATCTAGCAGCTATGGGCCATCATTGTTAGATTAGTCATATTTTATGAAGTATTTTGTGTTTAGTTTGTGTTGGTAGTTTTTTTTAAACTTTGTTTTATATCCAGTAAAATTGTATTATATTGCTGGTATGAATTGCCTACGAGACTGACTTCTAGGTAAACTTTCTTTGGAAGAGTAATGAAAAGTCTCCAAAAACCTCTAAACATGTCTGGTTGATTTGGTAAAAGTCTACTAGATAAACCCTGGTTGAATTATTGTCAGGTTGCGCTGCTACTGGTTGTGTTGTATTTCAGGGTTCCAGGAGTACACCTTCACAGGTAGGGGTTAATTGAGCTGGTTGGGTGTGGTTGTTCTGGTCAGTCAATTCCCTGGGTTTGGGGGGTAGATATATACCCCAGACTCTCTGCAAAAGGAAGCCGTATTTCTTCAGTCTTGTCTGCCTGTGTTTGTGTCATGTTAGCTTGCAGCTTGCTGTGTGTGGAGTGTCTGGTCAGCTTGCAACTTGCTGGGTGTTTTGTGTCCTGTGCTGTCTGTTTTCTGTCTTGTCTTGCTAGAATAGGGACCGCAAGACACGAGGAGCCTTGATTGCGGACTTGCGGCTTAAGTTCATAGGCCAATGTATGAATTAATCCCTTGTTTTTATATTAAGCTTTACCATCTGCTTTAGTGTGCGAGGTTGAGTGGTAAGTGTATTTATCATCTATAAGTTACCAGTTTGTGCATTGGGTTTGTCTGTACTTGTCTTGGTTCCATGTACCACCTATTCTGGGAGAGCCAGGGCAAGGCTCCAGCGTGTGCTGTTTAGGTAGGGCCTCGCCATCTTCCCTTCAGCATAGGGTCAGTTTCCCTATCCTGAGTCCCCACTCCGATTGTGGGTCATGTTCATGGGGGCCTGGTGCTTGTTTGCCCACATGAACATAACAATTATACTCTACATAGCTATTATTCAATGTTCCATATTATTCAGGTTCTGTGCCTTCTCGCTTTGATTAATTTGTGTTGTCTCTTATGAAAGTCTCTAGCTCAACAAGAGACTTGCCTTGTAGATTAAAGGTTGTTCATTTAATGTATAGTATGTTGCTTGTGTTGCACAACCTCATATACCTTGATTGTCCTTAACTCCTGAGTTTCTTCTCCCTCCTTTGAATATTATTTCTGTAGTACCCGTTCAGCTTTATTGTTTAGCTTCCTATTGTGCTCTTAACCCTCTGCATAGCCTGCTTTTTTTCAATTTACGTGAATCTGAAAACAGTTGAATTTTGGTTATGAACTCAATCTCTAAGGATGGCTTTACAGGGGATGACTGTTGGGTGTCCCAAGACTTATCGCTCCTGTGCTTTCACAAGACTGATAGCCATTCAGTGAATGGAGGCTGAGTGCAAAGAAAGCGCTCACTAGTTTTTTCATTTCATTTTTCAACTGATAGTTGCCCCAAGTAAAGCCACCATAAGCTAAAGGGAGATTATTATGTTGCTGAATGTGCTGCCCAAAGCTATAAACTTGTTTTCCACTATGATCTGTTTGTAGGTACTTTACTAATGTCTCATCTCACCTGTTGCTCCTTCTTCATTCTTAGTATTGGTCTGGTTTTCTGCATTTTACCATATCTCTGTCCGGACCGGTGACTCTCGGTGTCTCCGTGCCCGCACCACTGGTCCTATCACCCGGGCTGCAGGGGGATGGCGCAGGGAAGCCCTAGTTTTTGTGACCCATCCTGGCTGCTGTAATCCCGGATGCTGGCCCCGGGCGAGCACTCCCATGCTAAGGGGGCAGGCGCCTAGGTGGCTGGGTTGCTCGGGATGCGGCAGGTGCCGTCCCACGCCGCGTTCCTGTTGCAATGACACCCGGGTACGCTTGCTCTGTCTCTGCCTGTCTGTAGCAGGTGCCAGGGGCTGTCTCTCCCAGCGTCCTGTAATTGGGGCCTGCTGCTATCAGGCTCCCTGCCCCAATCAGCTGCTGGGGCAGGAGTTCTAACAGTATTTAAACTGCTCAGTTTCCTTTTGAGATTGCCAGTGTATGTTTGGTCTCCCGCTACACCCGCATTACTTAGGATTGATACCCTGTTTTGACTCGCTTACTTTGGACCTGACTTCTTAACTTCGCCTGATCCCTTAACCCATCTATTTGTCTGTGAGTCTGACTCCTGCCCCGCATCCCTAGGGAGCCTAGGGAATGCCGCCTAGTTGTCACCCTAGGAACAAGTAGGTAGGGACAGGGTTTACGGGTAGGACTAGGGACTTCCACCTGCCTGGACTCCAGTCGTGACAGTCTCATCTTGCAACGTGTTGTTGGCTCATCAAACTAATCATACTAATTTGTCTTTTTTCTTCTATTGTTAAAAACAATGATGTAGAGGCCAATTTTGCCCATTTAGGGAAATAAATTCCTTCCTGACTTCAATCTGGCAATTGGAATAATCCCTGGATCACCGACCCTTCTGAAGTTATTAATGATTATAACATATAATATTGTAACTCTCGGGAATGACTTCCAGGCCCTCTTGCACTCTTTTATCGAATTCACCATCACCACGTCCTCAAGCAGAAAGTTCCATAGTCTCATTGCTCTTACAGTAAAGAACCCCCTTCAATGTCAGTGTAGAAACCTTCTTTCCTATAAACATAAAAGAAGCCCTCTGTTTTATGTCAGTCCCGGGTTTAAATAGATGATGAGGGAGATCTTTATATTGACCCCAGATATACATACATAGTTATTAGGTCGCCCCTTGGGCATCTTTTTTCTAAGCTAAATAGTTCTAGCACTTCCAGCACTTTTGCAATCCACTGCTGGTCATTAGACATTTGGCTTCTCTAGTAACAGGGACATGGGGACACTGGTAGTTACTACATGCGAAAGAGGAGCAGGCATTTAGATGCTGCCTTGCAGATGATTGGAGCATGACAGCATGGGAAATGTGAGAGAGGAAGTCCTGGTCAGTACAGTAGTGGTAAAATGATCGGTTTAGGGCACTCCATGGAAAACTGAATTCACAGAGCTCAAGCTGGGTGTAAAGAGCAACAAAGCAGTGGCCGTTGAGGACCTGAGCTGCTTTTGAAAAGTTTTTGAAAACTCATGTTATCTATCTATCTATCTATCTATCTATCTATCTATCTATCTATCTATCTATCTATCTATCTATCTATCTATCTATCTATCTATCTGTCTGTCTGTCATTTCTGCGAGTCAGTATAAATCACTGACCTGAAACTGCATTATAAAAATCTGTCATGAAAAATCTGACATTACTAACTGAACAGAACAGGTTTGCTTGCTAAGAGATTCTGTACTATAGCTCTGTATAATACTGCATACATTTGACTATATGATGACGGCGGTATTGGTTCTGAATATGCAGCCAGTATGTTTTCATGACAGATTGATTTCTGACATATGAGGTTTGAGGCATAAAGCTAATCTACTGCTGTCAGAATACTGTAGCTAGGTCAGCAACCTAAAACCAGGGATTTGTAAAATATACATGTGGAAAGGCAAAGTATCAATCAACCTGCATGTATGAATATGGCATCAGGGAATGCATCGTCAATCATCCATGGAACTTTAATATGCACAGAAATGCATTTTTCAAAGGTTAACCTGTTAACTCTTTCGCTATCATTTTTGTGACAAACTATGATGTATGTGTATGATAGCATCACATACACACACTCAATAAAATACAGTAATACTTTTAATTAGTACTTTGAAAAGAACTATTTGTAGCGTTTACCATTATATAGAAGATACATTGGTAGTCCACTATGGACAATCCCTTTTATGTTACAAGGATCCCCAATGATAAAGTGGTCATTAAGGCCTGTGTACACATTAGGCTAAACTCATCCAAACCCATTGATTTGGGCAGGAACAGCCTACTGTAAGATATGAATGGGGGCCTCCTAACTTTTCCCTGATAGATGATGTCACCAAAAAGAAAGATTGGGTATGAGGAATTTTAATGCCTGGAGCGTTTGTTTTCCTCTGGATATAAGCCTCTTCCAAAGCTGTCTGGATGGGGCTTTCTACTCTACCCCCATAGATATCACATGAACAGTTGGCTGAACCAAGCATTCATGTGTATGGGGGAGTCAGGGGAAATAGCTGTTAACCAAACAAGCAAATGGCCAACAGCTATTGAAGGTGTATGTACACCGTACGTTGTCCCTAGTTATTAGCTGTAATTAGTGTTGAGTGAACTTTTAAAAAGTTTTGTTCAGCCAGTTTGCTGAATTTCAGGTTAGTCCGAATTAGTTTGAACTAAAATTGATGTGTAAAATTTTTCTTCTCCTTTTACTATTTCTCCTTCACAGCACCAGGTTCCTAGGTTCAAATCTGACCCAGGACAACATCTGCATGGAGTTTGTATGAATGTTTGAAAAAACAAACAAACCTCATGCTGATGTTGTCTTTTGTCAGATTTGAACCTAGGACTCCAGTGTTACAAGGAAACAGTGCTGAAGAATAGGAATTATTTTAGTGGATTTAGCTCAGAAGAAGCACCTGAGGTGGTTCCAATGAGGGGTTCAACTTTTTGGGTTTACTCAATACTAACTGCAATCAAAGAGAAGTCCAACAGCAAGTATTCATTTTCTTTGTAGCACCATCACTGGGTAAATGAAGAAATACAAATTTAACACTGTAATGAAATGGTTGTCCATGTAATATACTAAGCGAAAGTCTTGAATGAAGGAGTCTATCTCTATAAATAGGTATTTGAAAATTGTATTTAGAAACCAGACATCTAAGAATTAGCAAAATCACAAGGTCTTAAATTCACCAATTACCGTATATACTCGAGGATTAGCCGACCCAAGTATAAGCGGGGTCAATAAGTTTCCCCAGAAAAAACTGGTAAAACTTGTTGACTCAAGTATAAGCCGAGCTATACTCGAGTATATACTAGGTTAAAAAAAAAACAAAACGCAATACTCACCTCCCAATCTGGGGTCTGTGTCCCCGGCGTGATTGTCTCCCCGGCGGTGCTTGAGACTTCTTCCTGCTGTCATCTCCCTGCTCATCTTGGAATTCCCCTGCTGCCAGCGCTGTGTAAGTAAGTGCTGTGATTGGATCGAGCGCAAGCCAATCACAGCCGACGCTCGATAAACCAATCACAGCCATTCAGTGATATAATTCACTGAATGGCTGTGAAAGATCAAGCGCCAGCTGTGATTGGCTGGTGCTCGATCCAATCACAGCGCTTTTACCTTCAGTAATGTGCTGAAAAACTTGGCTTATAATCGAGTATATATGGTAATGTGATTACATAAAAGAATAATTTAAATGTTAAATGAAAAACAAAAAACATATTTTTTTTCTATAAAATCTTATCCAAACTATCTGCAGTCTTCTTTAAACCTAGTTCCACTTTAATATGAATGCTCCTCTGTTCTCACTAGTATGGTTACTTGTAGTCTATTTAGCTAGAGTATTTGTAATGCAGTCATTACTTAACACATTTATAGTCTTATGCAATATAATTTTCCATGCTCGGTTCTGAGTGTCATCACAGCTGCTTTTAACATAGAGTTTATTTCTGATGACCTGCGTGTAATTGCATAATCATTGGTGAAAATATGAATTAGATGTAATCAGCTTTCCATCATTTCAAGGTCAATAAAAGGAAGACCTTTCAGAAATCGGTAGTAATGAGACATTTCACCTGTTTTTCACATACGTGGAAATAAAGCACAGCATGAGGATACCAAACTGGTCTGGCCAGATTATTTTGGTTATTGAAACTATCAGTGGTGCTCAATTTAGTCATCCTAGTACCCTCTCATTACTTTATCCTGAGGAGATGTACTCAGAGCTGTATCAAATGTATATTCCTTCAAATCAAGTCCTCTCCAGTAAAGTTGCAATAAAAGAAAACAGATTAGTCCTTTTCATATCAAACAGCTAAAGTACCTCAGGCGGATCTGATGTCAAGATGCAAATCTATATATATAAAGCTGAAAGCCCTCACTGACTCACTGACTCACTGACTCACTGACTCACTGACTCGCCAAAAGTTCTCCAACTTCCCGATATCGTAGAAACATGAATTTTGGCACGAGCATAGATTATCTCCAAAATAGGAAAAGTAATTGGGTCCCAACTCGATTATTCAATTCTAGCGCAAAAGAATTGGCGTCGAAATTTTACGTACATAATATAAATCTCTCACTTCCCAATGTCATAGAAACTTAAAATTTGGCAGGAGCATTGATTATGTCATAAATAGGAAAAGTTAATGGGTCCCAACTCGATTATTCAATTCTATGCGCAAAAGAATTAGCGTCCACATTTTACGTACGGAATCTAATTTTCTCACTTGCCGGTGTCATAGAAACGTGAAATTTGGCACGAGCATTGATTATGACATAAATAGGAAAAGCTAATGGGTCCCAACTCGATGATTCAATTCTATGCGCAAAAGAATTAGCGTCCAAATTTTACGTATGGAATGTAATTTTTTCACTTTCCAGTGTCATAGAAACGGGAAATTTGGCACGAGCATTGATTATGTCATAAATAGGAAAAGCTAATGGGTCCCAACTCCATTATTAAATTCTAGCGCAAAAGAATTGGCGTCGAAATTTAACGTGCAGAATGTACTTTTTTCACTTTCCGGTGTCATAGAAATGTAAAATTTGGCACGAGCATTGATTATGTCATAAATAGAAAAAGCTAATGGGTCCCCACTAGAGATGAGCGAACGTGTTCGGCTCCGCCCCTTTTCGCCCGAACACCGAACTTAGCGAGCAATTCCGTGCTCGGGTGAAAAAAGTTCGGGGGTCGCCGTGGCAGCGCGGGGGGGTGCGGCGGGGAGTGGGGGGGAGAGGGAGAGAGAGAGGGCTCCCCCCTGTTCCCCGCTGCTGCTGCCCGCGCCGCCGCGCCTCTCCCCGCCCCCCGGCGCCCCCCGAATCTTTACGCGCGGACACTGAAGTCCTCGGTAAAGCCGGTGTCCGGGTGCGTAAGTGTTCGTTAAGAACACGTTCGCTCATCTCTAGTCCCCACTAGAGATGAGCGAACACGTTCGGCCCCGCCCCTTTTTCGCCCGAACACCGAACTTTGCGAACACTTCAGTGTTCGGGCGAAAAAGTTCGGGGGCCGCCGTGGCAGCGCGGGGGGGTGCGGCGGGGAGTGGGGGGGAGAGGGAGAGAGAGAGGGCTCCCCCCTGTTCCCCGCTACTGCCGCCCGCGCCGCCGCGCATCTCCCCGCCCCCCGGCGGCACCCGGACCTTTACGCGCGAACACTGCAGTGTTCGCAAAGCCGGTGTCCGGGTGCGGATGTGTCCGTAACGGACACGTTCGCTCATCTTTAGTCCCCACTCCATTATTCAATTCTATGCGCAAAAGAATTGGCATCAAAATTTTACGTGCGGAATGTAATTTTTTCACTTTCCGGTGTCATAGAAACGGGAAATTTGGCACGAGCATTGATTATGTCATAAATAGGAAAAGCTAATGGGTCCCAACTCGATTATTCAATTCTAGCGCAAAAGAATTGGCGTCGAAATTTTACGTACGGAATGTAGTTTTTTCACTTTCCGGTGTCATAGAAACGTGAAATTTGGCACAAGCATTGATTATGTCATAAATAGGAAACGCTAATGGGTCCCAACTCGATTATTTAATTCTAGCGCAAAAGAATTGGCGTCAAAATTTTATGTGCGGAATGTAACTTTTTCACTTTCCGGTGTCATAGAAACGGGAAATTTGGCACGAGCATTGATTATGCCATAAATAGGAAAAGCTAATGGGTCCCAACCCGATTATTCAATTCTATGCGCCAAAGAATTAGCGTCCAAATTTTATGTATGTAATCTAATTCTCTCATTTCCTGATGTCATTTTATATAAAGGAAACGTCGCATGGTTGCCTCCCCGTGGTATTTCCTGGGTATCGCAGAGAACTATGCAAAATGGTGAACATATTTTTTTTCCTCAGTATCTCTAAAGTAACCACGACTTCATAAGCTTTTCCGTGTGAACACCAGATAAACACCAGTACCAAATTAACTCGAGCGAAGCCGGATATATCAGCTAGTGTATTTATAATGAGATGGCAATTTTTTTAGTACAACCGTATGCACAGTGTTATTGGATACAATACAATCATTTTGTATATATTTAAAGCCCTTAAATGTTATTTAATACATTTACCTTGTTCTAGTAATTCTATAAACAGTGCCACTCTTGAACATGGGCTGTGTCTGGTACTGCAGATTATTCAAGTTAGTAGGGTTAAGCTGCATTACCAGATATAGCCTACGGTCAAAGTAGCATTGTTTATGAAAAATGAAGAAAAAAAGAACCCAAATTTCAGCATGCTGGGACTTCCATAGCAATAGTGTTCCCATCTGACCCCACAAAATAATAGTACCTTCTCTGTGGTTCATTCAGCTGAGAGCTGCCCCTGATTGGTCCCTGCGCTGAGCCAATCAGAGACAGCACTCACTCACCCATTCATGAATTCATGAATGGGTAAGTGAGAGCTGCCTCTGATTGG
Organism: Eleutherodactylus coqui; assembly: GCF_035609145.1. Classification (NCBI taxonomy): domain Eukaryota; kingdom Metazoa; phylum Chordata; class Amphibia; order Anura; family Eleutherodactylidae; genus Eleutherodactylus; species Eleutherodactylus coqui. The sequence continues at coordinate 249,032,257 of NC_089838.1, read as the reverse complement.
TGAGGCTGTGACCAATCAGAGGCAGCTCATTCAGCAGGCGGGGATTTTAAATCCCCGGCTGCTGAATACTGCTCAGAGCAGTTCAGGAGAACTGCCGGCCGGCCACGGCTGAACTCCGTCTGCCGGGACAAGGTAAGTATATATTTTTTTTTTCCTTTTTACACATTTCTGGATGAACTTCAGGGAACGGCTTATATTTTCAAGCCCTTCCTGAAAATTCATCGTGCGATCGCCGGCAGCCCATTGCTTTCAATGGAGCCGGCTGTATTGCCGGCTCCATTGAATTCAATGGGCAAACATCATTCTTCTCTGCCACAGCTGTTACAGCTGTGGCAGAGGAGAATGATTTGTCTACTATATGTTCTCAATGGGGTTGGCGCTGCTGCCGCCGGCCCCATTGAGCGCATATAGAGAAGAGAACAGGAATCGCAGATCGCAGATAGGTGCGATCTGCGATTTCTGTTCTATAATTCATCGGACGAGCGCATAAAAAGCGCTCATGTGTCCGATACCATTGCAAAGCAATGGTTTTATAAAATCACACATCACATGCGCAAATCGCGCGAAAAAACGCCCGTCTGACCGAGGCCTTACTGTGCAGAAAACAATACAATGCATCACATCCAGTTAGAAGCTCTTAGCACAAACAGATCATTTACACAGATATAATCAAATAGTAAATATAATCCACCAAGAGCTCGTAGCACCAACTATCAGACACTCATATCCCGTACTACAGATACACTCCACAGATGGTACTAGAAAACACCATGCACAAATTGTACTACGACAGAGCTAGAATCACAGACAATACAATCCACCATAATAGACCACACATCATATTTATTGACATACGTAACAAAAACCCATTCCTCATAGACATATCCATCTCAAACAGTCACAACATACAAAATACATACACTGAGAAAACCAATAAATACACTGAACTGGCGCACGAGGTGAGACGCCTGTGCAGAATGGATGGGTACTTATTGTGCCTGTCATTCTTTCTACCACTGGGGTTGGACCACAGACATTATGCAAACTTTACATCTAAACAAAAAATATTCATGTTCCTGCAGAGAGCAGCCATACTAAATCCATGACACATTGTCAGGAAGTTTCTAGACCCAGACACAGATAACACACAGGTTTCATTTTTGCATTGCTTTAGACACTTTGCCTTGACAGTTGTCCAATGTAGCGCTTGTCCAATATTATTTATTTAATTACAGAATAGGAACTCATACAGTGTTCTATTATACATCTATTTAAAATTCTGCTTTCTTTAAGTTTCTTTCTTATCTCAGAGCAGTAGACCGTCTGCACAGTAGAATGGTTTAGTCCACAGATAGTCTTGTATAATGCAACCTAATTGAGGGCTCAGACAGACGGGCGTTTGTTTGCTGTGCATTTTTTTTTGCGCAGAATACAAACGGACAAAAATTAGCATGACCGGAGAGGGCGTGAAGCTTAAAAAAACCTGCACTTGGCTGTGTTTATGCGCACTATCCCCTGCTGCGGCTGTGACAGCTGCAGCAGGGGATTCATTGGATGTGAAACCCCTGAATGCTGTCACATACAGGGGTTTCACCTTGTAGTCAATGCGGCCGGCGGCAACAGCGGTGCCCCATTGACATACAGAGAAGATCACGATCCCCTTGTCACTGGACAGCATTGTCACAGTGTCCAGTGACAAGGGGACTCCCTGAAGAGATAAAGAAATCCTCTGCCACAGCTGTCACAGCTGTGGCAGAGGACTGCAATGCTATACCATTGAATTCAATGGAGCCAGTGCTACTGACGGCTCCATTGAAAGCAGTGAGAGGTTGGCAGCCCCTGTAGTGACTTTTGGGGTAGGGCTTTAAATATAAGCCCTTCCCTGAAAATCATCCCTAAAATGTGTAAAAAATAAAAAAAATATATACTCACCTCTCCGCGCTGCTGGGGCTCAGCCTTCTTCTCCTGAACTGCTCTGAAATCCTTTCTGCAGGCAGGGATTTAAAATCCCCGCCTGCTGAAATGGCTGCCTCTGATTGGCTGAGCACTGTGACCAATCAGAGGCAGCACTCAGCCATTGAATGACAGCTGAGCGCTGCCTGTGATTGGTGCCTGACCACAGCCAATCAAAGGCAGCACTCAGCCTTGAATTCATTGAATTCAGCCATTTATTGAATTGAACACAGTGCTGTCACAGTGTTTAGTGATGAGGGGACCTTCGTGGAGCAGCTGCACTTCTACAAGCACAGCTGCAGAAGTAGCATGGAGCTTCGGTCATGTGCATTTTGTACATCCATGCAACACATTTTTTTGCGCACATGGGTGCGCGGAAAAGAAACGCTCATCTGACCGAGGCCTAAAAAAAAAGGATTTAGTAGCAGTTGGGTATTTCTTATGGTCTCTGGCAAGGATCTGTAAAACAAAATGTTGGACAGTGCCCCCCCTCCCCCTTATGAATAATTCACTGCACTTCATGAGCTAATTAAGTGCAGTGATAAGGTCCGATAACATTCTCTATGTATACCAAAGGTGCGCAGCATCATACATAGGGAACCATGTTAAAAGTAGCTATGCCATTAATAGCAATGTTACTTTTAGCGCAGACAAAGTACTGCATGCAACATTATTGTGCAATATGCAAATTGCATAACATAATTGCTTGTTAAAACAATTGTAATGTTGGCTTAATTTACCAAAAGCAATGCTAATTAACTTAATGAAAATTCACATTCATTTACATGTAATCCTACGCTTATCTACAACCTTTTCCACTAATAAAAAGAGACTGACACCAAATTTGGATAAATAAAGGCAGTGGTATTAATTAATGGGTTTTTTAACACTTGGGGAATAAAACAACCTCTTTAATATAACTTCTGTCTTAAAGACACGATATATCAACAAAAACAGTCCCCAAGTACAACTGTCCACCCGCCTAATGCGGGCGACAATCCCCCATTACAATACCGCGACAACCTAAGGGAGAAAGAGTGAGAAGCTGCTTCTCTCAGCCAAAGATGGCTCTTCCACCTCTGCTGTTATCTAAATCACCTCTGGTAAGGCCCCACCTGCTTGACCTGCACCAATCCACATCTGCTGCCAGGCTCTCTGCTCCTGCCTGTCGCAGCGGGAGGCCGACTACTACTGACAGCCGGCTCCTGCTGCGGGATAGCGCGAGATCTGCTATGATCTTGTGCTATCCCTATGACGTAAGGGTACGTCATTTTGCGGGAAGTACCCTGCTCCCATGACGTACCCTTACGTCATGGGGCGGGAAGGGGTTAATACTAGAGATGAGCGAACGCGTTCGTCCGAGCTTGATATTCGTGCGAATATTAGGGTGTTCGGGATGTTCGTTATTCGTGACGAACACCATGCGGTGTTCTGGTTACTTTCACTTCCTTCCCTGAGACGTTAGCGCGCTTTTCTGGCCAATTGAAAGACAGGGAAGGCATTACAACTTCCCCCTGCAACGTTTAAGCCCTATACCACCCCCCTGCTGTGAGTGGCTGGCGAGATCAGGTGTTCGCCTAATATAAAAGTCGGCCCCTCCCGCGGCTCGCCTCAGATGCGGTGTGAGTTAGATGAGGGACAGTGCTGTTTATACCGGAGCTGCTGTAGGGAAAGAATTGGTAGTTAGTGTAGGCTTCAAGACCCCCCAAAGGTCCTTATTAGGGCCACTGATAGCTGTGTGTTGGCTGCTGTTAGCAGTGGGATTTTTTTTTTCTCAAAATCGCCTCTGCAGACCGTTGCACCTGGCATTAGGGACAGAAGTGCTGCATAGGCAGGGAGAGTGTTAGGAGTGAGTGTAGCCTTCAAGAACCTCAACGGTCCTTTCTAGGGCCATATTTATCCGTGTGCAGTACTGTCCAGGCTGCTGTTGGCTGTGCTGCATTTTTTTTGGGCTTCTCAAAATCGCCTCTGCAGAGCATTCCACCCTCCATTGATACTGCAGGGAAAGAATTGTATAGGCAGGGCCACAACACAGTTATTATTCATAGAATATACGCAGTGCTGCCTGTTGGTGGGAAAAAACTGAAAACAAATCTATTTGTCCAGCCTCTGTCCGTCCTTACGGGCGGTGGACACGTGTGAGCTGCGTGAAAAACATTGCTAAATCATACGCACCCAGCTACGCTTTACTGCTGGCTTCGCCATTTGCTTTCCTTAATTGGGAAAAAAAATACCTGCTCTCCAAGAGTTATAATAACTCTGCTACCCTCACGTTCTGTGACACATAAGCAGGGACACAGCACAGTTATTACACTTCTCAGGTTCATTGAATATACGCAGTGCTGCCTGTTGGTGGGAAAAAACTGAAAACAAATCTATTTGTCCAGCCTGTGTCCGTCCTTACGCCTGTGGAGACGTGTGAGCTGCGTGAAAAACATTGCTAAATCATACGCACCCAGCTACGCTTTACTGCTGGCTTCGCCATTTGCTTTCCTTAATTGGGAAAAAAAATACCTGCTCTCCAAGAGTTATAATAACTCTGCTACCCTCACGTTCTGTGACACATAAGCAGGGACACAGCACAGTTATTAAACTTCTCAGGTTCATTGAATATACGCAGTGCTGCCTGTTGGTGGGAAAAAACTGAAAACAAATCTATTTGTCCAGCCTGTGTCCGTCCTTACGCCTGTGGAGACGTGTGAGCTGCGTGAAAAACATTGCTAAATCATACGCAGCCAGCTACGCTTTACTGCTGGGTTCGCCATTTGCTTTCCTTAATTGGGAAAAAAAATACCTGCTCTCCAAGAGTTATAATAACTCTGCTACCCTCACGTTCTGTGACACATAAGCAGGGACACAGCACAGTTATTAAACTTCTCAGGTTCATAGAATATACGCAGTGCTGCCTGTTGGTGGGAAAAAACTGAAAACAAATCTATTTGTCCAGCCTCTGTCCGTCCTTACGGGCGGTGGACACGTGTGAGCTGCGTGAAAAACATTGCTAAATCATACGCAGCCAGCTACGCTTTACTGCTGGGTTCGCCATTTGCTTTCCTTAATTGGGAAAAAAAATACCTGCTCTCCAAGAGTTATAATAACTCTGCTACCCTCACGTTCTGTGACACATAAGCAGGGACACAGCACAGTTATTAAACTTCTCAGGTTCATAGAATATACGCAGTGCTGCCTGTTGGTGGGAAAAAACTGAAAACAAATCTATTTGTCCAGCCTCTGTCCGTCCTTACGGGCGGTGGACACGTGTGAGCTGCGTGAAAAACATTGCTAAATCATACGCAGCCAGCTACGCTTTACTGCTGGGTTCGCCATTTGCTTTCCTTAATTGGGAAAAAAAATACCTGCTCTCCAAGAGTTATAATAACTCTGCTACCCTCACGTTCTGTGACACATAAGCAGGGACACAGCACAGTTATTAAACTTCTCAGGTTCATTGAATATACGCAGTGCTGCCTGTTGGTGGGAAAAAACTGAAAACAAATCTATTTGTCCAGCCTCTGTCCGTCCTTACGGGCGGTGGACACGTGTGAGCTGCGTGAAAAACATTGCTAAATCATACGCAGCCAGCTACGCTTTACTGCTGGGTTCGCCATTTGCTTTCCTTAATTGGGAAAAAAAATACCTGCTCTCCAAGAGTTATAATAACTCTGCTACCCTCACGTTCTGTGACACATAAGCAGGGACACAGCACAGTTATTAAACTTCTCAGGTTCATTGAATATACGCAGTGCTGCCTGTTGGTGGGAAAAAACTGAAAACAAATCTATTTGTCCAGCCTGTGTCCGTCCTTACGCCTGTGGAGACGTGTGAGCTGCGTGAAAAACATTGCTAAATCATACGCACCCAGCTACGCTTTACTGCTGGCTTCGCCATTTGCTTTCCTTAATTGGGAAAAAAAAATACCTGCTCTGCCACAGTTAATAACTCTGCTACCCTCACGTTCTGTGACACATAAGCAGGGACACAGCACAGTTATTAAACTTAGATAATTCATTCACTAGAGGCAGTGGGGCCTTTCGTTTTCCAAAAAGGGCAAAAATTATATTTGGCCTGCAGTCTTGCGCCAATTTATTTCCTGCCTGGGAAATCTAATCACTGGTAATACAGCATGCTGAGGGGTAGGGGTAAGCCTAGAGGACGTGGACGTGGACGTGGCCGAGGACGCGGAGGGCCAAGTGAGGGTGTGGGCACAGGCCAAGCTCCTGATCCAGGTGTGTCGCAGCTGTCTGCTGCGCGATTAGGAGAGAGGCACGTTTCTGGCGTCCCCACATTCATCGCCCAATTAATGGGTCCACGCGGGAGACGGTTATTAGAAAATGAGCAGTGTGAGCAGGTCCTGTCCTGGATGGCAGAAAGTGCTTCGAGCAACCTATCGTCTACCCGCAGTTCTGCGCCGTCCACTGCTGCCAATCCGAATCCTCTGTCTGCTGCTCCTCCTTCCTCCCAGCCTCCTCACTCCACTACAATGACACCTGCTCAGGAGCGGGAACACTCCCAGGAACTGTTCTCGGGCCCCTGCTTAGATTGGGCAGCAGCGGTTCCTCTCCCACCAGAGGAGTTTATCGTCACTGATGCCCAACCATTCGAAAGTTCCCGGGGTCCGGGGGAAGAGGCTGGGGACTTCCGCCAACTGTCTCAACAACTTTCTGTGGGTGAGGAGGACGATGACGATCAGACACAGTTGTCTTGCAGTGAGGTAGTAGTAAGGGCAGTAAGTCCCAGGGAGCAGCGCACAGAGGATTCGGAGGAAGAGCAGCAGGACGATGAGGTGACTGACCCCACCTGGTGTGCAACGCTTACTCAGGAGGACAGGTCTTCAGAGGGGGAGTCAAGGGCATCAGCAGGGCAGGTTGCAAGAGGCAGTGCGGTGGCCAGGGGTAGAGGCAGGGCCAGACCGAATAATCCACCAAGTGTTTCCCAAAGCGCCCCCTCGCGCCATGCCACCCTGCGGAGGCCGAGGTGCTCTAAGGTCTGGCAGTTTTTCACAGAGACGCCTGACGACCGACGAACAGTGGTGTGCAACCTTTGTCGCGCAAAGCTCAGCCGGGGAGCCAACACCAACAGCCTCACCACCACCACCATGCGCAGACATATGATGGCCAAGCACCCCGCAAGGTGGGACGAAGGCCGTTCACCGCCTCCGGTTTGCACCCCTGCCTCTCCCCCTGTGCCCCAACCTGCCACTGAGATGCAACCCCCCTCTCAGGACACAGGCACTACCGCCTCATGGCCTGCACCCACACCCTCATCTCCGCTGTCCTCGGCCCCATCCAGCAGTGTAGTTCAGCGCACCGTTCAGCCGTCGCTTGCGCAAGTGTTCGAGCGCAAGCGCAAGTACGCCGCCACGCACCCGCACGCTCAAACGTTAACCGTCCGCATCGCAAAATTCATCAGCCTTGAGATGCTGCCGTATAGGGTTGTGGAAACGGAGTCCTTCAAAAGTATCATGGAGGCGGCGGCCCCGCGCTACTCAGTTCCCAGTCGCCACTACTTTTCCCGATGTGCCGTCCCAGCCCTGCACGACCACGTCTCCCGCAACATTGTGCGCGCCCTCACCAACGCGGTTACTGCCACGGTCCACTTAACTACGGACACGTGGACAAGCACAGGCGGGCAGGGCCACTACATCTCCCTGACGGCACATTGGGTGAATTTAGTGGAGGCTGGGACAGAGTCAGAGCCTGGGACCGCTCACGTCCTACCCACCCCCAGAATTGCGGGCCCCAGCTCGGTGCTGGTATCTGCGGAGGTGTATGCTTCCTCCACTAAAGCACCCTCCTCCTCCTCCTCCTCCTCTGTCTCACAATCTAGATGTGTTAGCAGCAGCATGTCGCCAGCAGTCGGTGTCGCGCGGTGTGGCAGCACAGCGGTGGGCAAGCGTCAGCAGGCCGTGCTGAAACTACTCAGCTTAGGCGATAAGAGGCACACGGCCCACGAACTGCTGCAGGGTCTGACACAGCAGACCGACCGCTGGCTTGCGCCGCTGAGCCTCCAACCGGGCATGGTCGTGTGTGACAACGGCCGTAACCTGGTGGCGGCTCTGCAGCTCGGCAGCCTCACGCACGTGCCATGCCTGGCCCACGTCTTTAATTTGGTGGTTCAGCGGTTTCTGAAAAGCTACCCACGCTTGTCAGACCTGCTCGTAAAGGCGCGCCGGCTCTGCGCACATTTCCGCAAGTCCCACACGGACGCTGCCACCCTGCGCACCCTGCAACATCACTTTAAGCTGCCAGTGCACCGACTGCTGTGCGACGTGCCCACACGGTGGAACTCTACGCTCCACATGTTGGCCAGGCTCTATGAACAGCGTAGAGCTATAGTCGAATACCAACTCCAACATGGGCGGCGCAGTGGGAGTCAGCCTCCTCAATTCCTTTCAGAAGAGTGGGCCTGGTTGGCAGACATCTGCCATGTCCTTGGTAATTTTGAGGAGTCTACCCAGGTGGTGAGCGGCGATGCTACAATCATTAGCGTCACCATTCCTCTGCTATGCATCTTGAGAAATTCCCTGCAAACCATAAAGGCAGCTGCTTTGCGCTCGGAAACGGGGGCGGGGGAAGACAGTATGCCGCTGGATAGTCAGGGCACCCTCCTGTCTATTTATCAGCGCGTACAGGAGGAGGAGGAGCATGAGGAGGAGGGGGAAGAGACAGCTTGGGCCGCTGCTGACGGTACACCGGCTGATTGCCTGTCATCCTTTCAGCGTGTATGGCCTGAGGAGGAGGAGGAGGAGGAGGAGGAGGATCCTGAAAGTGATCTTCCTAGTGAAGACAGCCATGTGTTGCGTACAGGTACCCTGGCACACATGGCTGACTTCATGTTAGGATGCCTTTCTCGTGACCCTCGCGTTGCACGCATTCTGGCCACTACGGATTACTGGGTGTACACACTGCTCGATCCACGGTATAAGGAGAACCTGCCCACTCTGATTCCCGAAGAGGAAAGGGGTTCGAGAGTGTTGCTATACCACAGGACCCTTGCGGACAAGCTGATGGTAAAATTCCCAGCCGACAGCGCTAGTGGCAGAAGGCGCAGTTCCGAGGGCCATGTTGCAGGGGATGTGCGTAGATCGAGCAGCATGTACATCCCAGGCAGTGCAACAGTCTTTAAGGGCCTGGCCAGCTTTATGGCTCCCCACCAAGACTGTGTCACCGCTCCCCAGTCACGGCTGAGTCGGCGGGAGCACTGCAAAAGGATGGTGAGGGAGTACGTAGCGGATCGCACGACCATCCTTGGTGACGCCTCTGCCCCCTACAACTACTGGGTGTCGAAGCTGGACACGTGGCCTGAACTAGCCCTGTATGCCCTTGAGGTGCTTGCTTGTCCTGCGGCTAGCGTGTTGTCGGAGAGGGTGTTTAGTGCGGCTGGGGGAATCATCACAGATAAGCGTAGCCGCTTGTCAACCGACAGTGCCGACAGGCTAACACTCATCAAGATGAACAAAGGCTGGATTTCCCCAGACTTCTGTTCTCCACCAGCGGACAGCAGCGATACGTAAGCAATACGTAGGCTGCACCCGCGGATGGAAGCTACGTTCTCTCTCACCATCCAAAACGGGGACATTTCTGCTTCATCAATCTGTGTCTAATATTCCTCCTCCTCCTCCTCCTGCTCCTCCTCGTGAAACCTCACGTAATCACGCTGAACGGGCAATTTTTCTTAGGGCCACAAGGCTCACTCAAATAATTTTTCTGAACAATTTTTATAAGTTTCAATGCGCTTAAAAGCATTGGAACTTTAACTTGAACCAATTTTTCGTTACACTGGGCTGCCTCCAGGCCTAGTTACCACTTAAGCCACATTAACCAAAGCGATTAATGGGTTTCACCTGCCCTCTTGGCTGGCCATGGCCAATTTTTGGGATGTACATTAGTACTGTTGATACAGCAATTTTTGTGGGCCCTCGCCTACAGTGTAATCAAATTAATTTTTAGCCCACCTGCATTACAGCTGACGTTACCTCAGCTGTGTTGGGCAATGCAATGGGATATTTTTATGTACCGCCGGTGGGTTCCAGGGAGCCACCCATGCTGTAGGTGCACACTGAGTTTTTAATACTTCTGTACACTTCTAAAGAACCCGTCTGACTGGGGCATGCAGTGTGGGCCGAAGCCCACCTGTATTACGCACGACATTACTACCTCAGCTGTGTTGGGCAATGCAATGGGATATTTCTATGTACCGGCCGTGGCTTCCTGGCACCCACCCAGGCAGTGGGTCCACAGGGAGTTAAACCTACATGTGTCCACTTGTAAAGAACCCCAGTCTGACTGGGGCATGCAGTGTGGGCCGAAGCCCACCTGCATTACGCACGACATTACTACCTCAGCTGTGTTGGGCAATGCAATGGGATATTTTTGTGTACCGCCGGTGGGTTCCAGGGAGCCACCCATGCTGTAGGTGCACACTGAGTTTTTAATACTTCTGTACACTTCTAAAGAACCCGTCTGACTGGGGCATGCAGTGTGGGCCGAAGCCCACCTGTATTACGCACGACATTACTACCTCAGCTGTGTTGGGCAATGCAATGGGATATTTCTATGTACCGCCGGTGGCTTCCTGGCACCCACCCAGGCAGTGGGTCCACAGGGAGTTAAACCTACATGTGTCCACTTGTAAAGAACCCCAGTCTGACTGGGGCATGCAGTGTGGGCCGAAGCCCACCTGCATTACGCACGACATTACTACCTCAGCTGTGTTGGGCAATGCAATGGGATATTTTTGTGTACCGCCGGTGGGTTCCAGGGAGCCACCCATGCTGTAGGTGCACACTGAGTTTTTAATACTTCTGTACACTTCTAAAGAACCCGTCTGACTGGGGCATGCAGTGTGGGCCGAAGCCCACCTGTATTACGCACGACATTACTACCTCAGCTGTGTTGGGCAATGCAATGGGATATTTCTATGTACCGCCGGTGGCTTCCTGGCACCCACCCAGGCAGTGGGTCCACAGGGAGTTAAACCTACATGTGTCCACTTGTAAAGAACCCCAGTCTGACTGGGGCATGCAGTGTGGGCCGAAACCCACCTGCATTAACCCTTTCCAGTCCACTGTGTGACCTGTGAAGACATTAGGGTTTAAGGCTGTACAGCTCCGTTGTTGGTAGACGTCCGTCGGGGTTCTCTTACTGTATATTGCCAGCCTCTCTGCTGTCGGAGCCTATCCTACGTGTCAGCTCATGCAGTACTGGCTTTAGCCAGCATATAGCGCCGTTGTATAACAGCAGAAAAAGAGTAAGCCCCCTAGGAAAACCATATACAAATTGGATTGGAAAGGGTTAAGCACAACATTACTACCTCAGCTGTGTTGGGCAATGCAATGGGATATTTCTATGTACCGCCGGTGGCTTCCTGGCACCCACCCATGCTGTAGGTGCACACGGAGTTTTTACTACATCTGTACACTTATAAAGAACCCCAGTCAGACTGGGGCATGCAGTGTGGGCCGAAGCCCACCTGCATTAAGCACGACATTACTACCTCAGCTGTGTTGGGCAATGCAATGGGATATTTCTGTGTACCGCCGGTGGGTTCCAGGGAGCCACCCATGCTGTGGGTCGACAGGGACTTCACAATAGGGAGTTGTACCTGCCTGTGTCTATGAATTAAAAAGCCCGGTCTGACTGGGGCATGCAGACACCTTGACAGAATGAATAGTGTGTGGCACATAGGTTCCCCATTGCTATGCCCACGTGTGCAGCTCCTGATGGCGGTGGCACAGGATTCTATTTCTCATTGCTTCTGTACAGCATTGTGGGCTATCGCTCCGCCACTTTTAAAGAGGGTCGCTGCCTAGCCGTGCCAACCTCTGCAGTGTGTGCCTGCGGTCCCTCGTCATGGCAGACGCAATTCTAAATAGACATGAGCGTGGTGTGGCATGAGGGCAGCTGAAGGCTGCGCAGGGACACTTTGGTGTGCGCTGTGGGGGGGAGGGGGGGCGGTTGGGCAGCATGTAACCCAGGAGAAGTGTCAGTGGAGTGTCATGCAGGCAGTGATTGTGCTTTGTTGGAGGTAGTGTGGTGCTTAGCAAAGGTATGCCATGCTAATGAGGGCTTTTCAGAAGTAAAAGTTGTTGGGAGGGGGGGGGCCCACTCTTGCCGGTATTGTGGCTTAATAGTGGGACCTGTGAACTTGAGATGCAGCCCAACATGTAGCCCCTCGCCTGCCCTATCCGTCACTGTGTCATTCCCATCACTTTCCTGAATTGCCCAGATTTTCACACATGAAAACCTTAGCGAGCATCGGCGAAATACAAAAATGTTCTGGTCGCCCATTGACTTCAATGGGGTTCGTTGTTCGAAACGAACCCTCGAGCATCACGGGAAGTTCGTTACGAATAACGAACACCCGAACATTTGGGTGTTCGCTCATCTCTAGTTAATACCTTTTTAATACTTACACACTTACAAGCGAATTCTGTGGTTTCACGGGCTATGAGTTTTTTTCCATTTCATTAATTTTGGCTGTATATACATATAATTGTTGAGTGCAACCCAAAGCGATCATTTCCATATGATGACGATCACTGCCATGGTACAATAAATCCAAATAATGTGACCTTCAAAAAATTTGTAGAAGTGAACAGAAAAGGGAAGGCATACTACAAACATATATGAATTTTAGATTGCATTACTATTATATTTACTACACTCATAAAACAGTGAGGTTCACACACTTTGATCAAAATGTGTAGTTATGACCTCACTTTTTACTTGAGTAGTAAATATAACAGCAACGCCATTTAAAGGTAATATATCCAATGTTTGTAGTGTGCTGTTGTCTCTGGTGTTTGCTTTTGCTGTACATCACAGCCATGGCATATGTGGACCTACGCATATATTTAGCTTTGTAGCAGGTCTACCAACCCAAATTTTTCTTTTTTCTGGACATCTTATTTAAAAATCACCGAAGATGATGTTTTTTACAGACACATTGGAAACCATAATGAAAGATAAAAATGATAAGTAATGTCTATAAATCAGATACTGATGTGAACTCATCGCCAGCATTTACTGTCAGATGTAAGGGTCCTTCTAGATGAGCCGATTCTCGTTTGAACAAGTTAACCAGCCAGTGATGTCACCGCTAACTCGTTCACACTTGTGCAGCCTGTTTAGAAAAGTAAACATATCATTGGCTCGTTCAAATGAGAATCGTTCAAAATCATTCAGTCCCTCTCATTTGCTTATACAAGGACTAAACAATTCTGTTTAAACCGAACAATAAATATACAAGCCAACAATGGATAACATATTACATATTGCAGTGTTCGAATTGATTTGGTTGGGCAAAATAAGATGATGAAGCTTTTCTCATTAGTCTCCCTAACCAGAAACGAACAGCAATCCCCCATCAACGAAGGGCTCCAGTGTCCTTGATAACGATGATCCATAGTAAGGATATCTTGGTCAAAGTGTTCAACCAGTTCATCATTGAAGACCCCCCAACTTACCTGAAAGGAATCAAGGTCTAAATGGAAAAAAAACAATTTTTAGAGACATTCTACACCCCATGTTCTTGTAGCTGTCTGATAGATCACTCACTATGGATACATGTTGCCCAAAAAGCCATATATAGTCGCTTTGAAAGAGGACGAAGCAGCCAATTCGAGATTTGTGAGTTTAGCATTGAAAGTTGGGTCTTTCAGTGATTTTCTGATTTATGGCCCAACAAATATGTCCTCTTTTCGCTTTCTGTCGCTTTTTTAATAAAATGATTGAATGCCTGATCTTCTTCATCAGCAGCATAGACGAAGTTCTTCATCAGGCCCAACTTGATATGAAGCAAAGGCAAAATGACTCTACTCGGCTCAAACAATGGAGTATTCTTCACATTTTCTTTTCCAGGTATATATGATTTCCTCACAGGCCATTTCTTGACTTTGGTTGTTGGAGTCTTGGCTGTCTCATAAGCATAAAAAGAGCAGTATTTTGTGATCACACCTTGTAAACCTCTAAGCAGTGCCCTAACTTTTAAATCCCAGCAAATCTGCCACTCGTGATCTTTATATTTGATTGCCTCCACTATCAAAGCCATGCTTTCATATGTTTCTCTCATGTCCACTGCATAGGCCAAAGGCAGTCACGGCAGTTTGTTGCCATTATAAAATAGCCTTAATTTTAAGCTGGTTGTACTGGAATTAATAAATAGTCTCATCTCCTGTGGGTTATGCTGAACACCCACTTCCATCATCAAATCATTCTAGTGTACACACACACACACATTGAATTCTGCATTTCAAAATATTCAGATGAATGGATAGTTCTTGATCTAAAAGTTGAAATCATTGTCCCTTCAGCTAAAAAGTTTCATTGGTTTAATCTAGAACCCAATAGTTCAGCCTCCTGTTGGAAAGTTGTAAATCATGACCCAAATGGTTTAGTTCCTTCTATTCTATGAGGTGAGGCGATCTGTCATGAGATTTAGGATTGTACTCTTCTACAGGTCATGCATCATCTGATTAGCTTTCCTCTGATAGGTCCGATGCAGTAGTTTGCAAATTACGGACAGGAATAGTCCCCATGAGGCACAGGTCTATGCACTGAAGACATATCTGAATATTTTATTTTATATCTGGTTTTACTGGAATGTCCTGCAATACTTGTGAGGGAAAAATAACAATTTGCATGATCAGTTGGCTCACGCCAAACCACAAGAACAGCAAACGGCATGGCTCTGCATTTTCCTTTCATCCATTCTGTTAGAGTAACTATGCAGGTTATGCAAGTTATATGAGATGCAAAATCCAGTTTTTAAGCTTTCTTATCTAAATCAGTGATTGGCTTTCTTTGGGGTTTTGGAGTGAATTTTCCACACACATAGCAAAAGTTGTCGGGGTGGTTTACACAACAACTAGGTTTACCAGTTGCCATAGTACTAACTATACCTCTGATGTGTCAGAATGTTTCACTAGCTCACACAGGAAATTCAAATAACAGAGATAAACACAAATTGAGGTAAAGGAAACAAAAAAATACGGATACGTTAAGGTAACAATGAAGTGGAGTGTAACAATAAAGAGGCTAATGCTGGTACACTTCCCGCACAACTACATTGTACTGACTTCTAATGACCATTTTCACAACTTCATCCATTATGTATTACATCCAAATAAAGAGTTTAGCATAATTACTAATTTAATTTTCTATACATAATTCATCAGAAAAAGAGAGCACAAACAACACAAAAACCTTAAAAAAAATAGAAAAGCATCAACATTTCATAAAAACCTTACATGATACTTCATTTACAAAGGCAAATAATTCGGATTCTACACCCAAAGATCCGTAGGAATTGATGTATCCCCCACCTGAAACAAAAATTCTGTTGACTAGAGTTATCGTTCACTTTAGCTCATTTGAACGATTATCGTTATGTCTAAAAGCACCCTAAGATAACTATAATTACAGTCATATCAACCTACTCAAGTACTACTGGCTTTAAAAACACAACACACGCACCTATTTTTTTTCACGGACAGTGTCCTATTTTTGTAAGCTGTGCAGGAATTTCTTGACAGTTGGCAACTCTGCTTTGTAGGAAGTGCTGACCAACTTGTTCTCTGCTAAAAATTTGTGTCGTGAGAAGAGGACTCTATTGTGATTATTACTATTGTGCATGTGAACATGAGACTCATTCCATTTATCCAAACCAATCACATAGTGTTCCTGTGCAGATGCCTTTCCAAAAAATTTACACATAAGATATAGAATTAGAGGTGAAAGCCAGTAGAAGATCCTCTGGCAAGTTCATGGTCTGGCACAATAATACCCTCATAGATTTAGCAGCCAACAATGCATTTGCCTGTCTAAACAGGCTGCTTGAGTGCAAATGAGTTAGCGATCTTGTCACTCTCATTCAAACGAGAATCGGCTCGTCTAAGAGGTCCCCCCCCCCCAAAAAAAAAAATCGATGTAGCCATCTTGCTTTCTCTGGGACTGAAGGGTCGTTTTAACAATCAATTTTTTTCTTAAATTTAGCAACCCACAATATAAAAGTTAATTAATTTTTTTTTTTTTACCTAATGGTCAGAATCCGTAACTTGAAGCTCCCCAATGCAAAAGCTACGACAGAGCCTCCAGCTACCATATGCCAATTGAAATTCTAGTGTTTTCTTACGATGCAGAAGGGAATCTGTAGACTGTAATTGGCATTTCCTTTATTTTCTCTTAAATTTAACACTGGAAACCAGTTTTTGGACTAGTATTAGCTGTATTATGCAAATCTACTATTTCCCTAGATGATTGCTATACTTTACCACGACACAAAGACATAAAATATCTGGAAAATAAGTTTATCATCTTGTAAATATGACTAGCATTATAAAAGGCATATAAAAAAAGCCCAAAACACTTAAATCAGATGCAAATTTGCTTCACAAATAAACACAAATCAGACACGATGCAAATTATGCAAATGTTATCTGTTCTGTGACACTCCTGATGTTCCCTCTTCTCACCTGAAATGTATATATGATTAGAAGTTGATGTACATGAGTGCCCTCAATGATTTACTGTAAGTGATTTCTCAGTGTGCAAGCTGCGATAAGGATGATGAAGTATTTACCCCTAAGGTATAACAATATAGGTGCATTTATATTCTGTGTGACTAGAGAATAGCATTTTATTGCGCATTTCTCCACCTTTAGCACAGAATGAATTTGTAATCAGGATCTGAAGAGTAAATAGTGACCATTATCCCATATTTTAACCGATCCGACCAGCTGCCTAGGTCATCGTACATTTCCTAACCAAAGAAACCAATTAAAATTTTACTTCTTGGTTGACAAATTCAGTGGTTTTAGTGTATGGACATTAACCTGCTACGAACTGATATTCTGTTGTGTTTTTACATACCACTAATTGGAATCATAAAATAAAATCCGAGCCGCTTAAAGCCATATTGGTGCTCTGGGTATCCATTTAATACTTTCTCTGTCTGGATAAAGGGCATCTCACTTGCTAATAAGTGTTAAATTGCAGCATCAAATTTTAATAAGCCCTTTAATGCAGCATGGCTAGTGTTCTCTGTCATTTTGTTTTGTGCTATAAATGATGTTATGCTTTATATCGGCTTGTGGCGAATGGAAGAATATAATGTATTAAAGACAATAAGATGACTTATCTAAGTTTATAAAATGTTTCCTCCAGCATTTGAGTATGCCATGGGAATTTCATAGTTACACTCTAATACTTAAATATCACTTTGCTTGTTATTTATTTTTCTTTAGTTTCCCATGTCTACTAGTTGAAAAGTATGATTTATTCATTTTTTAATATAAGATTGCAGAACAAACATGTGAAAAAAGCAAGTTTAGTTAAAAAAAACAAACTTGAAGGGGTTGTACCAGAATTTCAAGTTATCTCCTATCCAAAGGATAGGGAATAACTTGTTAATCAGTGGGGGACTACTGAGATCCAATTGATCTCAAGAATGGGGATCCTGCACCCCCACCCTCTATGGTGATAAGGAGACTGAATGAAGTGCTGGTGTCAGGTTGTGCTGCAGAGACCTGTTGTTCTACAGGTTCTCAGGAGCACACTTTCACAGGTGTGGAATAATTGTGCTGGCTTGGTGTGGATTTCTCCAGCCAGCCAATCTCTACTGGTCTGCTGCATATATATAACAGTCCCTCTGCAAGAGGAAGCTGGTATCTATTTACTCTAGGGCTTGGTTTTCTTGCATGCCTGTTATGTGTTGTGTGTGTATGTGACATCAGGTGAGAACAGGCATGTTCAGTGTAAATGGTGTTCTTTGTTGCATGCTATCCCTAGTGTGTTGGTGTGAACTGTGTCCCTGTCCTGCTTTGGTTTATTTTCCACCTTGGGCAGTTAGGTCCATAGGTTCCAGTGCAGGACCATCCTTATCAGGACGATCGCCTTGCTTGCAGGCAGGTTTCTTGTGGAAGTTGTCTCAAGACAATGAGGACCCTTGAAGTGGGCTTGCAGGCTTAAGTGACTTGGCCAATTCCCGAACTAATACCTCATACATTTTATAGCAATTCCATCTGTTATGTATGCAGCTATGTATGGTGAGTGTCTTGAGAATTTGTCAGTTGTTGGCTTATGTCTGTTCATGAGTACACTTTGTAGTTCACGGAGGAAGGCAATGTGACAGCTGGACTTTCCAGTGAAATGAATGGAGCACTCACTGCAAATGTGTGGCCAGTGCTCCATTCAGAGTGATGTCACTGCAGGGAGAGAAGAGACCCTCACAGTGACACAAAAGCAGGAGATGAGAGTCCTGTTCTCAAAATAGAAGGGGTCTCAGCAATAAGACCCCCCCATTAATCAGCAACTTACCCCCCTGTAGATAGTGGGTAACTTGAAATTCTGATACAGCCCCTTCAAGGAGTTACTCATCTACCCAGCACTGGCTAATACGGTATTGTTATATAAGTTGTGAGGAACTCTTCACTCATGGTAATAGAAGAGTGGTCTTAAACAAAAGACTTCCCCCTAAAGTTCATAAATCCTAAAGATATGGTCACATATCACAGAGTAAATCCACACCAAAATCATGTGCAAATTCTGATGATAAATTTTCAAAGTGGAATTAATTAATTGCATTGCAATGAATGAATTTCACAGTGAAATTCCATGGCATTTCCACAACAAAGAGAGCATGCTGCGGATTCGAAAATTCACAGCACGACAGTTACAGCATCGACTATACAGTGACTTCTGGGTTAGTCTGGGGTGATATCACTAAGTCAGCTTTCTGTCACGTGATCTGTCTGCCAGCACATGCACATTTCACTTGGCCTTAGCAGCTGAGGGTTAATTATCCCTTCTGCTGTTTAGCTTGCTGTGATGATTATCAGATCCCCCAGTTAATCAGGTTCTTTCTTGCACTACTTACTCCAGCTCCTCTTAACAGAGGTTGCTGGTTATACTGATAGTGTTCTGGCCACACTGTGCCTGAAGTCTCTCATAAGGTTTATTGGTTATCCTGTGTTCACTTGTAGAGTTTAGTCAGATTTGTACTTTTAATTTATTTAGTATCAGAGGTTTAGTGATAGTGTAGTTGTCATCAGATAGATTCGGATTGGCTCTGGTCTCTCTTCCACAGTGGGGTCACCCTTCTCGAAGCAAGCACTCCGCTTGAGAGACCAGTCTGGTTTGGACAATTCTGATCCTTGTAGTTCTTCCTACCTGGTTATATTTAGCTTTTATTAGTTTGTCTGGAAAGATTCCTATTACCAGATTCCAACTGTGCATCTACACAAGTCCTGTTCATACTACCATCATCTCTTTTATTCTTGTTGTGTTCTTGCAATCCTGATTGTAATTCAATCATTGACTTATAATGGCGTTTATCAGCTTTCGAAAGAGTTTTCATTTTTTTAATGGAAAAATAGTGCTGCAAATTGTGCTACTCTCATATTTTAGATGATTGCTATGTGTAAACCTGTAGGTAGCATTAAATAGAGGACTTTCCATGTTATTTACTGCCAATCTGATATTCAACTAAACTATTCCACCATGTACTTACAAAAGATTGCCTAATCTAAAATACAGAGATTTACCTAAAACTAGCCAATGCCTTTAAGACCAGATTTTTTTTTTCAAGAAGGATGGGAATACTACAATGAACATAAGTAAAATCCCCAGCAGTTGTTAGCCAAATCATAAAGACATAGCATTGTGTGATGTGTTTTATTGCTGATAAATTGGATATATTTTAGAAGAAAGTAGGAAGAAAATGATGTAAGAAAACTTTTACTAAACTGATATAATAATCCCAAATATTCTCCTGACCTCTCTTCACCCTGAAAATCTCACTTGCATCTGTTACATGAAAAGCTTGGACAGCATTAATACTATTAGACTTTGCTTCAGGAAATAAATCCAACAATGAACTCTTATCTGTGGGATTAATCTGCTATTTTTGTGAGTTGTGATGTAGAAATATATACTAGATAAGTAGATAGATTAGAGGGAAACAACCATGAAATGTTACAGAGAATTTTGCTGACGTGTAACACATAATTTCTTGAAGAACTATAGTGTAAATTGCTTCATTACCATTCATTATTGGAATTATTATGTATTAAGAAGCACGGCAGATTACAGTACATTAACATTTGGAATGAATACAATACCGACAGTAGAAAATCAGATGACATAACTACAGTGTAGCAAGGCAGCAAGTACCTGAGGAAATAGCAATACTATTGTTCAGTGCCTAAATTACCCGCTGCTGTGGACCTGATGCTCCTGCTGAGTGATAGTTATCTTCCGTCTGAATGGCACAGCTATTAACTGAGTGTCTACAACAAGATGGTAACTGAATTGTAAGGCAAGAAGAAGAAAGAAGTTGTTTGAAAGGTACAGGTTGAACATTCCTTAAATTGCAAGGAAGACAAACAAGTGAATCCTTGGCCAAATCAAATCTAATCTCCCCTTTGCAGCCTAAATGACCAGACTGAAATTATCCTACTTTGGACATAGAAGGCACAGTTCATGGGGAAAGACTATAATGACCAGAAAAGTTGAAGGGAAAGGAGAAAGAAGATGAGAAATAGCAAGCTATAAATCATGAACATGCTACAGAATTCTGTCTGTGTGATAAGGGACTTGTAGTATTTGTAATTTTAGTAATTGGAGTTGTAGGTAATTTGAAATACTAAATTGTAAATAGTGTAAATTGTAATTGTAGTAAACTTCTAGTATTTTTTCTCAAGCAGAGCAGCATTTCAGAATAGAGCATACATGGGCTGAATGGGTATATCTATCCTGGGTTTATGCTTCCTGTTGTTCAAGCAGCATGGTGACAGGTTCACTTTAAAGAACTCATCACCTATGCACAGATAAGTGGTGGTCAGACTGCTAGGACTCTCTCTGATGAGCAGAATAGGGGTCGAGAATGTCTCTGGGAGCACTAATGACCATGAGTGACTGCCACTCAATTCATTCAGGGATAGATGATAACTTCTTTTTGTGGGACTATTACTTAGTGAGCGCCCTATCGTGTTTTTATGTACTGCCGTTGCAGGACGTGTATGGACGTGCGATTAATTCCACATCGCTGGTGTCAGCTGTTTATTACAGCTGACATTGGCGGGCAACAGCCCCAACAAGCCGTACTGAAAGATGACTCAAACGCAATGAAAGATGGTGGAATATAATTTTTTTTCATTTTACTCCACTTAGAATTTTGTAAAAGTTTTTCAATACATTATATGGGCAACTCGTGAATTATTATTAATAGGTTGCTGGTCTGCATGGTGAACTACATATATCAGAATGGTCTGGCACTTTGTATCCACTATGTGTGGGAGTAAACGCCAAGCAGCCATCCCCCTCTATATCAAGAGGCAGTGTGAGTGGTTGTCTCATCGGTGTCCTGCACAGGTGTAATTCGCTCCCCATTTGGTAGTCAGCTACCTGCATGGTGAGAGGAGGATGCATCTATATGCACTCCTTACTCAGTAAGTAATGGCCGTTTTCTGTGATTGTTTTTATTTTTTTTTTATATTTCCCCTTCTGCGATGTACTTTAAATAGCACTATTGAAAAATACAACTTGTTCTGCAAAAAACAAGCCCTCATATAGCGATGTCAATGGATAAATAAAGGAGTCACGATTTTTTAAAAGGGGGAGGAAAAAGCGAAAATGGAAAAAAGCAACTAAGTCACTAGGGGGTTAAAAAGATGTGTCCCATTTAGGGCATATGTATATCATAGAAGGGGGCCCACTGAAAACAGCAATTTTAATAACATTTTAAACTAATTCTCAAAAGGGTAGTATTAAATCATGTATGCCGAGCATACTCGTCCGAGCTTGATACTCGCTCGAGTATTAGGGTGTTCGAGATGCTCGTTACTCGAGACGAGTACCACGCAATGTTCGAGTCACTTTCATTTTCTTCCCTGAGAAATTTGCGCGCTTTTCTGGCCAATAGAAAGACAGGGAAGGCATTACAACTTCCCCCTGCGACGTTCAAGCCCTATACCACCCCCCTGCAGTGAGTGGCTGGCGAGATTAGGTGTCACCCGAGTATAAAAATCGGCCCCTCCCGCGGCTCGCCACAGATGCATTCTGACATAGTTCAGGGAAAGTGCTGTTGATGCTGGAGCTGCTATAGGGAGAGCGTTAGGAGTGATTTTAGGCTTCAAGAACCCCAACGGTCCTTCTTAGGCCATAGAAATCGCAGATCGCACCTATGTGCGATCTGCGATTCCTGTTCTCTTCTCTATATGCGCTCAATGGGGCCGGCGGCAGCAGCGCTGACCCCATTGAGAACATATAGAAGACAAATCATTCAATGATGTCATTGAATGGCTGTGATTGGCTGAAGGCACGTGTGTTTTCTGGAGGCGGGGATTTCAAGCCCTGTGTCCAGAAAGCAATGCTCTGCTGGGGACCAGGAGGGAGCGACAGCCTGCAGCAGCGCCGCAGAACGCCAGGAGAAGTGAGTAATGATTTTTATTCTTTGCTCCGCTGTATTCCCGGCGTATAAGGTGACAGTTGGGGGGTCGTCTTATACGCCCCGTCGCCTTATACGCCGGTATATACGGTATATATTTTTATTGTAACACATTTCTGGATGAATTGCAGGGAAGGGCTTATATATTTAAGCCCTTCCCGATAATTCATCCTGCGATCGCCGGCAGCCCATTGCTTTCAGTGGAACCTGCTGTATTGCCGGCTCCATTGAATTCAATGGGCTAACATCGTTCTTCTCTGCCACAGCTGTTACAGCTATGGCAGAGGAGAACGATCTTTATGCTGACAGTGGGGGGGGGGGCACTCTTGCCGCTATTGTGGCTTAATAGTGGGACCTGTGAACTTGAGATGCAGCCCAACATGTAGCCCCTCGCCTGCCCTATCCGTTTCTGTGTCGTTCCCATCACTTTCTTGAATTGCCCAGATTTTCACAAATGAAAACCTTAGCGAGCATCGGCGATATACAAAAATGCTCGGGTCGCCCATTGACTTCAATGGGGTTCGTTACTCGAAACGAACCCTCGAGCATCGCGAAAAGTTTGTCCCGAGTAACGAGCACCCGAGCATTTTGGTGCTCGCTCATCTTTAATGATGTCTCATGATTGGTAATCATAAAGAATAAGATGAGAATTATATCCAGTGTAAAACCTTCTGATACAACTAAAGCTTGGCAAGCAACTGGCCATGTAACGTACTAGTTTTGCATTTTCTTATGACCAAGTCTATAAAGTATGTCCCGGTGAAACCAAATCAAGTTTTTGATTTGGAAATCTAAGTTTTCCTCTTGAAACGCTCGTATCTTGTGGCGCCTCTTTGCTTTGGTTTCTCTTTTTTCATGTCTGATTTTACATGCAGAATTAAAATCTGTGATTTTCCTAAAAGCATGGATTATAGTGTCACTCACTGTGCTCGGCCAGGCAATAAGATCACACTGATTTTTGCAACATTAGAAAGGGGCATTCTAGGCACATTTTTAGCAAAAAGCTACAGAAAATCATTTTACAAATGGAAGTGGAAGGAGTGTGTATGCATATAATAGCCATAAGCATTCAGTGTAAATGCTGGTAGCAACTGAACGACAAATAAGAATTTGTTTCTACAGGCATAGAAATCAAACGACGATTGGGAACATTAAGGCCTCATGTCCACGGGCAAAAGAAGAATTAAAATCCGCAGCGGATTTTAACTCTTCTCCTGCCCGCGGATCCGCGCCCCATAGGGATGCATTGACCACCCGCGGGTAGATAAATACCCGCGGATGGTCAATAAAAGTGATTTAAAAAAAATGGAGCATGAAAAAATCTGGACCATGCTCCATTTTCGTGCGGGGCTCCCACGGGGACGGCTCCCGCGGGCTTCTATTGAAGCCTATGGAAGCCGCCCAGATCCGCGGGAGTCCTAAAATAAGAATTAACTCACCCGCAGTGGGCCGGGAGGGTCTTCTCTTCCTCACGGCCGGATCTTTCTTGCTTCGGCTCGGCGGATGTGCCCAGCGCATGCGCGTGGCACGCCGGCGTGCTGAGTTCATCCGTCGGCCGAAAAAGAAGATCCGGCCGTGAGGAAGAGAAGACCCTCCCGGCCCGCTATGGGTGAGTTAATTCTTTTAAATTCCTATTTTAAGCGCTCATGTCCGCGGGGCAGGAGGGACCCGCTGCAGATTCTCCATGGAGAATCCGTAGCGGGACAGATTTTCCCCGTGGACATGAGGCCTAAGGGATTCTCAAAATAGCCTGTTTAGTAAAATAAAACTTGGGTGGAAGGCCAAGCCCTATAAGTTTGGCCAACAACTAGATTTCCATTTTTATCAGATGTTACACTGTAATCAATATCATCATATAAATAAATGCATTCAATTTAAAGGAACAGTAAATGAAAACCTGATATACTATGTTATTCCTAGAGACCTGAGGGGCATTGCATGGTAAAAAAAACAGTCATGACCCACACATTCATGCCTTGCCTTAGGCATAACACAGTGTTTCAGCTTTTACTGGAGTGTTCTTAAGGATGACTCCTACTTTCTGGGTATTTTTTTTCAAAAAATATAAATTAGATGTGAACAACTGTAGGTTGTGTTACCAAATCAATGGCTTAGGTCTTGAAGACTTGTCCAGCGAGGACTGTAGCTTTACGCACTCAAAAGTTGTCTATGGGGGTTTGTGGGTAAAACTGCGTCATTACTTACAAAATTAATTTGTCCTTACCTTTTTCGTAAAACTACTCGCAGTGACATCCTACTGTATGAATGCTATATCTCCAGGACACCGGGAGTTGAATAAGGACATTATTTTCTTATTAAACTGACAAGATTTAGGAGTCATAATAACATTGTTCTGAACTCAAGCATACACAAAAGATAGATGTCTCAATCTCATTGTTTGTACTCACCGTATCTACAAATTATTCTTAATGTTTAATTTACCTATTAAATAAGATGAACTTTGTGACTTCATGGAAATAGAGTAAATCTGAAGGTGACAGTTAAAAGCTAATTGGATTCCTACAAGCCTACCTCGCCGCGGTGTTAAGTTTAGCTTCTGAGGGGAACATCGGCTTATACCTTAAGGCTATAGCTCTTGAAAGTGAATGTGGCATACTACTTTCTAGTACCTGAGTTTTAATAGAAAAAACATGCTAGATATAATTAGCATTTTTCAGATCTTACACCCAAGTTTAGAATTAGAAGTATTCATGAGTTTCTTTAACACTCAGAAATATTGAGTCATATCCTTCATGTACATTTCAGGTCTAAGTCACATGGTCTCTTTCTCTGCCCAGTGTATATAGCAACCATGGTACTAGACAGATCAATATAAAGTGACTGTATTGTTCAGTTTCTCTTAAATTGTAGGACTAGGGGTAACAAAATTAGCCTACTAAATAGCCTTTCAACTTTACCAGTCAATGGGTTAAACCTTAGAACATATGAAAAACCAAAAATGTGGGTTGCAGTCCAGCACCTCCGCATCGCCCTTCTACTCTGGACCTTTAATTATCCATCGGCGCAGAGCAGCAATATGATTGTACAGATTTTTTTTTTTTTTTAATAAAAGCTTAAAGGGGTTGCCACTTGAAGACAATCCCTTTTTAAAATGAACCCCCGCAGGTCTGATGTCTCTTGGGTCTGCCTATGTGGGAACCACTGTTACAGAGCAATTCAGTACAGAGGTGGGCTCCCTCTAAAAAGTATGTAAGCCATAATATTAGCATTATATACCCACCACCCAAATGAATGGCCACCCAAGTAATGCATTGATATGCCAGGTCTCCATTACGTGCCTGGAAGGGCACATGGACAGAATTTGTAGTCTGGAGACAACTCTCTTTACAAAAACCCCATGAAGCCAAAATGTGCAAAAACCTGGTTATTTGATACCCGGAGAAATAGTTGAACCAAATCTCAAGTATCACCTCCTTTCTCTTGGTTTTGGTTTGATTTGGGCCCCTTTAGGTACCAGGAGTTAATTTGGTACTTAATTTTCTGGTGGAACAGAAGCAGAATAATGTATTCAGCAGGCAGTTGCTGGTAGCTATAGAAGTCTCATGGCAATCAGGCCAGGTCAGGAAAACTGTGATTGTTCCCACCACGAGAAACCAAGTAATCTTGTAGATATGATACCTTTTAATGGCTAACAAAATACATGATGTTATAGCGAGCTTTCAAACCTACTCAGAGTTCATCCTCAGGCATAATGGAACAGATCTGAAGATGCACTTATATAAATACATATACACATGATGACATGAAAGGGCACAGACATGGTGTGAATAATTTGCACTTAAAAAGAATTTCAGAACAGAATGAGAAGGCACAAACATGGTTTGATTAATTATCACTTAGATAAATACTAGAAAGAGATGAGCAGAACAGTAAATACCTAATTAGTTCAATGACAAGGGATGTGAAAGTTTTATGGTCTCTGATGTTAGAGTGTCACCAGGCCAGAGTGTTACCTTCTGCTCTGGGTTTTTTACATTCTCATATTCTCCACTGATGCAAAAAAAACTCTCAGAGATTCATTCTGTTTCTGATAGTAGCAAAGATGGTTATAAACTTGTATTCGCAAATCTTCTGTGATGTTGGGATTTAAAATTGCCTTTAAGAATAACACTGGTCAACAAATTTTTACAAAAGTCATGTTACTGAAATAAAATTTGTCATTTCTTATCATTCTTTATGTGCTCAACACAAATATGACAGTCAAAATGCAAAATTGGCTCTAGTTTTTTTTGTAATCTGCAATAATTGTTTACATCAGGTAATGCGTGCCAATAGTAATAGGCCTATGGTTAATACCTGTAAAAAATCAAGTCATAGACTGTGTCTGTTCGGGAGCCTCTCTGTGGAGTGTCCAGCAGTAGTCAGCCAGCATGGTAGTGTCCAGCAGTAGTCAGCCAACATGGTAGTGTCCAGCAGCAGTCAGCCAACATGGTAGTGTCCAGCAGTAGTCAGCCAGCATGGTAGTGTCCAGCAGTAGTCAGCCAGCATCTCTATGGAGTGTCCAGCAGTAGTCAGCCAGCATCTCTGTGGAGGGTCCAGCAGTAGTCAGCCATCATGGTAGTGGGCCATTTTCCCTGGTATCTTTGTTTCATTGTTGTGATATCTTGATGAAACATTTGTCATGTTCATCACTAACCATACCACAGTTGTCTGGAAAGAAATCCAGATGGGAATGAAGGAAGTGGATCTTTAGAGACATATTGCAGACAGGTTTCTGATACTACATCAGCATGTCTTGTACTAGTTCATTGTAGTTTTCTGCCCTAACATTCCCAAGAAAGTTTGTAGAAACTAGGCGAAAAGCATTCCATGCTTGTTTCACATCACCCTGCAGCAAGTTGTTGAATCGGTCATCTATGAAGAGCTCTCGAATCAGAGGACCCACAAAAACTCCCTCTTTAATTTTTAAAATGTTAGGATGTTGTTCAGGATGTTGTTACAGTCCTACTGGATACATTTACACGGTGAAACACAGAAAATGAACTATATGAAATATCTTCAAAAAGAGAGCCAATAAAAAATTTTCACAGTCATGTTCAGCACACCAAGATACTACAGATTGGGGCCTTTTTAAGTTAGTAACAATTTCAGTGTTAACCAGTGTAATACCACTTTCATATGTCGTATATTGTGTCTGTGACAAGAAAAATGCTCCGCCACAGGTAATTCTGTCTTTCTCTCTTTAATTGTGTGGCAAAGCAATCTCATCCTGGCTTTCAGTTTTAGTCCTGTTTTCCCAACATAAAGCCCCCCAATAGGACATTTACTGCACCGGATCAGGTGCACAACATTGGATGTCCTGCTGTGTGTTGGGGATCCGTATCCTGTCCGCGGTCCATACATGTGAGCAGGTCTTGCAGCTCCTTACTAGAGATGAGCGAGCACCAAAATGCTCGAGTGCTCGTTACTCGAGTGGAACTTTCAGTGATGCTCGAGAGTTCGTTTCGAGTAACGAACCCCATTGAAGTCAATGGGAGACTCAAGCATTTTTGTATATGACTGGTGCTCCGCTAAGGATTTCATTTGTGAAAATCTTAGCAAATCACCAAAGCCATGTAAAAAACGCAGAAATGGATAGGGCAGGCGAGGAGCAACATGCAACAGCTGTGGCAGAGAAGAACGATGTTTGCCCATTGAATTCAATGGAGCCGGCAATACAGCAATGGGCTGCCGGCGAGCGCGGAATGAAAGCAATGGGCTGAAAGCAATGGGCTGCCGGCGAGCGCGGAATGAATTTTCGGGAAGGGCTTAAAAATATAAGCCCTTACCTGAAAATCATCCTAAAATGTGTAAAAATAAAAAAAAATGTATACTCACCTTTCCGCTGCAGCCGGAGTTCAGCCGCATCTGGCCGGCAGTTCTCCTGAACTGCTTTCTGTAGTATTCAGCAGGTGGGGATTTAAAATCCCCACCTGCTGAATGAGCTGCCTCTGATTGGTCACAGCCTCACCAATCAGAGGCAGCTCTCACTCACCCATTCATGAATTCATGAATGGGTGAGTGAGTGCTGCCTCTGATTGGCTCAGCGCAGGGACCAATCAGGGGCAGCTCTCAGCTGAATGACAGCTGAGAGCTGCCTCTGATTGGTCACAGCCTCACCAATCAGAGGCAGCACTGACTCACCCATTCATGAATTCATGAATGGGTGAGTGAGAGCTGCCTCTGATTGGTGAGGCTGTGACCAATCAGAGGCAGCTCATTCAGCAGGCGGGGATTTTAAATAGTATATATTTTTTTTTACTTTTTACACATTTCTGGATGAATTTCAGGGAAGGGCTTATATTTTTAAGCCCTTCCCGAAAATTCATCCTGCGCTCACCGGCAGCCCATTGCTTTCAATGGAGCCGGCTGTATTCAATGGTCAGTGCTCATTTAATCGAGACGAGTACCGCATGGTGCTCGTCTCGAGTAACGAGCATCTCGAGCACCCTAATACTCGAACGAGCATCAAGCTCGGACGAGTATGCTCACTCATCTCTACTCCTTACCTTACAGGGATAAGTTCCCTTTTGTGTGTCAGAGGGCAATGCACTTCTGATTATAAAGTTCCTCAAATTTGGAGATTGCCTGTAGCACAAAAGGAGAGGGTCCAGCAATATGGTTTCCTTGTGTAGTGTATAATGGAGTTTCTTTGCGGTTTTCCTTAGTAAAGCAGTCACAAACATATAGAAATCAAACAATCTTCATCAAAAAGAGAGTAAACCATGAGTGGATACAAACAGAATATCAGCAAGTCTCAAGGTATTAACCACTATAACTGTCATCAGACAGAGGTTGCAGGCAGTTTTAAGTATGGAACTTGCCAAGGTGGTCATACACATCTGCCTGGCATCCCAACAGGTTCTGCTACAGGGAACGGACTGGCAGCAGTGGGTACCTACCAGTTTTACATTCATACCTTTATGAGTAATGAAATGCATTCCCTAGCAGTATTTTGAAAGAGACTTGAATTGGATTTTCTTCTACTACTAGAGTCAGGAGAAGTATACAGTAGTTTCTAATTTTGGTGTGAGAAGTCTTATAAGGCCATGCATGCTCCTCTGGGAAATGTAATATGACGATGGAACAATGCCTCTACAGTGCCACCTATTGCCAGGATGCATTCCTGCAAGTCAATATCTGACCTGTTAACAGACCTTGTAAGATGACTGGAAATATAGGCCAAAGCCAGAGTCTTCTCCAGAAGGAACAGATAACCATGTACATACAGTAGTTTTGGGATTTTTGCCCCTCATCAGAATCGGGCAGGTTGCTGGCTGGCCGGGTAAGTTTCTCTGATGTGAGTCGGGATTTGTAAAGTTTCTCTTTGCACCTATCCATGTTGTCTGCAAATATCTATCAGCAATAGTTTTGTCTAATATAACTGTACGAATCTGTAAACATTCCCTATGACATTGATGACCTTCTCACCATATGCAGAACAGTTGGAAATGTACTTTGTGTAATTCTCAGATTATACAATGTAGTCATGAACTCTGAGCAGCTTGTGTTGTCTGCACTTTACCACACTTACATGTTCAGTACACTTTCATCCCGAAAACCATGTCATTTCTCCAACTTCTCCTTCCCTACGGAAACTTAAACAATCTGGTTTCATCGGGAACACAATATCACACCTCCTCCTCAGTGCTGTGTAAAATGCTTCCTTTATTTACACATATGAAAATCTCATGCTGTAACTCAGGCTGGAGGTAGGTGTCAAACAAAGAAGAAAACAGGGAAGCTGATGAGCGTATTGTGTATATATTGTGACAAGGTGCAGATATTTCCCCCTGTTCAGTAATTAAGTGCAACCTGTAGCATTTGACATTTAAATTATTTACAAGTAATTACAAATATTGTATTTTTCTTTTGACTTCCATCATCGCTGTTTATTATAAAAGTCGATTTTTTACATTTCCGAAACGGAACTCTTTACAGAAAATGTAAGGCTGAGTATTTTCGGCTATATGAAGATTTTCTTTGCTTAACACATTTCTCCAGTCTTGGGCCAAAATTCTGTCCCAGAAGAGGAGCGGCAGTGGGATATATTACCTGCAGTTGTTCTTCTCTGCCGCCACTCCAGTTCACGGCCTTATTTTTAGCTTTCCAAGATGGCTGTTGCAATTTTCTAATTACCTGATTGGCCAATGATTATTACATGAGCAATTTCAACTAATCAGACAGCAGGTATAATGCATTGGTAGTCTAACTCTACCAATGCACTAACTAACTCAACATTGGTAGTCTAACTCTACCAATGCACTAACTAACTCAACATTGGTAGTCTAACTCTACCAATGCACTAACTAACTCAACATTGGTAGTCTAACTCTACCAATGCACTGTGGGGGATTAGGTAGTCTAAAACTTGCATCAGCAATATTAACCAGACAATGATAATCTTTTATCTTCCAGCTGATTTTACATATTAAAAAAAATAACTTTGAACATTATCATAGAATTCTAGAGTTGGAAGGGACCTCAAGAGTCATTGAGCCCAACCCCCTGCTCTATGCAGGATTCACTAAATCATCCTAGACAGATATTTGTCCAGCCTCTGTTTGAAGACTTCCATTGAAGGAGAACTCACCACCTCCCGTGGCAACCTGTTCCACTCATTGATCACCCTCACTTTCTAAAAGATTTTTCTAATATCTAATCTGTGTCTTCTCCCTTTCAGTTTCATTCCATTGCTTGTCTAGTAGTTCGAAGTTGTAGTGTTGATGTATGTGAATTACTATTGTGAATGAATCCTGTGTGGGTGCCCCTTTAACTGTGTGAGTAACTTGGTTGTAAGTCTTGGGTAGTTAGGGGGTAGAGCTTAGGAGAAAGAAGGAGGTGGATGTACCAGCCTGAGGCTGAGGTGCAGAGTAACGGTTCTCCTGCTACCCTAAAAAGAAGAGTAATTTAAGGAGCACAAGAAAAGAGAAGCTCGAGTGAATGCTTTTACTGTGTCAGGAGTGCAAACCCCATGGACGGTCTATCAGATAACTTGGACTGAGGATGTCTGGACTTCAGAGAGAAGAGTGTCGCCTAGAAAGCGTGTGATACTGAAAGTGCAAAAAAGGAATGAAATCTTGTAAAGAAAATGTTATACCTGAAAAGTCTACTACGCAAGTGATTTGTTGGAGAATCAAAGCTGGAAAAGTGTGAGTAAAGTACAGCCATGCACCTCTAGTTGTTTTCTTGAAACTTCACTATTGGACTGTAGACTACTTTGCACCATGTGAATAGCAGCATAGAAGAGGTGCTGGCGTCACGTGACATTTATATTGAAAGCCTTGATCATCGTAAGCTTTGATGCTTTGTTATGTTCACTGTGTGCGTGACCAAGCTAGGCCATGCTGACGTCGCTGTCGGGAGAGATCATAGAGCCGCCTGTGACAGCCATCGTAGTTTCCCCGTGGTCTCCCCTGTAACGGTGGGCCTCTTGCTTGGGCCACCACACTTGTACTGAAATGCAAGTACAAAGTCATAGGGATGGAGCAGCTCTCTCGAACAGCTTTGCTATAAGTGGCATTTAGCACATGTGCGGTAAAATGTGATGTACTGGTCTTGGCTTCATCTGCGCACTATACATTGCCGGGGGGGGCTTATGATGGTGTATCAGCCAGTGATATGTTAATTAAGCTAAGTGAGGGGCCTGCCAACATGTGACTGTTTAAGTATTTTGGGAATCCATTTTTGTCTTTATAGTCTATATACTGTCTATAAAGCATAGCATTGTAACTAAAAAGATTTCACAATATACGATTAATCATCAAGATGTGAACTATACTTCTGTATTTCATTGAAACATGGATGGAAAGACAGTGTTGTGTATGATTTACATCTGCTCTGTTGCCAGCGGACGGGTATTTATTGACTTCTTGGATATGCTACTGTGTTACATGTTGTAAACAAGGCTACTAACTGCATGTGTAAATTATGTATAAAAGGGAACTGGAAAATGCAATTCCCGCCAGCAATCAAAACAATTAAACATCCCTTAGAGGTGATTTACCTATGTCCATCAGTTCTATCAGGGATAAACGGTTTTTCCAAGTGTCCATATTTTCTGCAGTGTAGCTCTGGCTTCTACTCTATGTTTAAGCAGACAGCGCTGCACTTTGCTCTCCCGACTCTGAAATCAGTGCTGCTCGCTTATTATCCTGCATAAGGTTTACTTCTCCTCTTCAGTCTTTGTAGGAGTGCAAACCGTAATGTGCAATGCCTTTCAGACATATAGTATGTCTATTAAATGTATTTCTTTACTTCTTACCAACCATCATTAGGGCTCCTTCAGGTAGATGTATGCGCAAATATGCACATTTCAGTGCAACATATTTGCACAGTGAACGAGGTTGATTCGTGCCCTTATTGGCACAAATGAACCAAGAAAAGCTGGGGGCTTGGATAGAAAAATGGCAAATGAAGTTCAATATTGATAAATGTAAGGTTATGCACATGGGCAGGAGAAAAAGATGTCACCAATATACACTAAATGGGGTACAGCTAGGGAAAAGTGATATGGAAAAGACCTGGAGGCTCTAGTGAACTGTAGACTTAACTGGAGCAATCAATGCCAGTCAGCGGCTGCAAAAGCTAATAAAGTCTTGGGGTGCATTAAAAGAGGTATAGGGGTGAAGGACGAGAACATTATCCTTCCATTATATAAGGCGCTAGTCAGACTCCACATGGAATACTGTGCACAGTATTGGTCACCGGTGCTCAGGAAAGATGTTACAGTGCTGAAGGGGGTTCAAAGAACGGCAACTAAATTAATAAATGGAATGAAGGGACTGGAATACCCAGAGAGGCTATCAAAATTGGGATTATTTACCCTAGAATAAAGATGGTTAAGGGGTGATCAAATTACTGTGTATAAATACATTAGGGCACAATACAAGGATCTCTCCCATGATTTGTTTATTCCCAGGACTGCGATGGTAGCAAGAGAGCATCCTTTATGTCTAGAAGAAAGCAGATTTCATCACCAACACATAAGGGGATTCTTTATTGTAAGAGCAGTGGGACTGTGGAACTCTCTGCCCGAGGAAGTGGTGATGGCAAAATCCATAGAGGAGTTTAAGAGGGGACTAGATGTATTTCTAGAGCGCTATGATATTACAGGATATAGACATTAGGTGACCAGCCGGGTTGTTTATCCGGGTCTTACAGTCAGGTAGGAACTTTCAAATATTGATCAAGGGATTATTCTGACTGCCATTAGGAAGTCGGGAAGGATTTTTTCCCCTCAATATAGGATATATTGCCTCTTGCCTCAATGTTTTTTTTTGCCTTCCACTGGATAAACGGGGGAGTGGAAACAGGCTGAACTGGATGGACATTTGTTTTTTTTTCAGCCTAATGTACTATGTTACTATGTTACATTACACTGTACTTTTTGAGCATGAAAGGCCTGTTCATTTGTGCGCACATCACATCCCCACCCTGATTTTAAAGGCTATTTAGCCTAATTGCGGCATGTCCTATCTTGGGGCATTCTTTCGGAACACCTCGCATCACCTATTGCTTTCAATGAGGCCGGAACGGCATCGCACGGTGTGCAAGGTGTACGTGAGTGCAATGTGAGGTTTACCCATTGAAAACAATGGAAAACACTCCATGATTGCTACTTCCCTGAAGTCATGCGAGGTGGACATCACATGTTGGCAAGCATGATTTCACAGCCCAATATCACACTCTCCCATGTGAAATTAGCCTAATTCATCTTCAGTACTGTAGATGCTATACTTTTAAGGCAATGTTCTCCAACATGTGGCATAGAATGCATTAACGTTATTACTGACATATCCTATACCAAGAATAGATAGATAGATAGATAGATAGATAGATAGATAGATAGATAGATAGATAGATATGAGATAGATAGATAGATAGATATGAGATAGATAGACGGACGGACGGATAGAAGGTAGATAGATCAGACTAGATAGATAGATATGAGATAGATAGATATGACATAGGAAATAGATACTTAGATATGAAATAGATAGATAGATATGAGAGAGATAGATAGATATGAGATAGGAAATAGATAGATAGATAAATCCCTGAAGATATGACCCTGTCTTATATTAATTTTCCCCCCAAAATATGCCTTATGATACTTACCTAGCATGCTAGGTCCGTGTACCTCCCACTGCTGTCCGGTAGGCTTCCTGCAGACCTTGGCCATCCACAGAAGATCGCTTCCTGGTTATGGGATTAATAAATCCCACCTCCAGGAAGCAATAGCTCTGATTGGTTCTTGGGCGCTGCTCAGCCAATCGATGCAGCGCTCAATGAATTAATGAGATGGCTCAACCAATTCATAAATCCTGCCTCCATAGCGCGATTGCTGTGATTGGTTCATCGAGCGCTGCATTGCTTGGCTGAGCAGCGCTCAAGAACCAATCAGAGTCAGCACTTCCTGGAGGTGGGTGGCCAAGTACTGCTGGAAGCTTGCCGGAGCTCCGGAGGGCAGAGGGAGGGAAATGGAATAAGCCTGCTAGATAATGTATTGCTTTTTTTTATTTAACGCAGTTAGGGCTTATTTTGGGGGTAGGCCTTACATTACAAGCCTCCCCAAAAATCTTGAAAAATCAGGGTAGGGCTTATTTTCGGAGAAACACAGCAAATAGATACATAGATGAATCCTATAGTGCATTATTCAGATTTAGTAATATATTTTAAAGACAAAGCCTTTTTTCTTTAAGACTTAGAAATCAATAGCATGTTTATTACCGGTATTGATTTTATCTGGCCTCTTCAGATCAGAATAACCTTCCATGTGTACCCTCTGGATCCTCTTTACGTTTGAGAGCTTTATCCTCATTAATGAGACAAAAGATTCTATGTGGAGACTCTAAGGGACTTTCACACGAGACGGAATATTCTACAACAGTGTTGCAAATATGTCACCCCTGAATTCCTGCACCAGAAACCTTAATGCTGACTGCAGATTTTGATGCAGCATTCTGCTATTTTCAGTTCGCATCAAAAACATCATGTTAGTAGTGTAATTTTTGTGATGAATATTCTGTAACGCTGTTACAGAATATTCCGTCCTGTGTGGAAGGTTCCAAAAAGTATTATGATAGACAGTGCTGGAAATACCAGAGCTTACTCCCGCAGCACTAGAAATCAACAGACTGCATAGGATTTTACTGCTGCCTGGTCAAGAGATTTGGAATTATTTCCACGCTTTTGTTTTTCCTTGTTAAGATTCCATTCACTCCTTCTTTTAAAGCTCAGGAGCAATGAGGTTCACATCAACAGACATACAAGAGCGTAGCTAGGCTTTCTTTCACCCATGGCATAGATTCATCTCGGCATGGAACACATTCTAGCTTCTGCCCATTCCCTAATGTACCCCCACTCCTGCATACGAGACAGGTGTGCCCACATCTCCACCTAGATATAACTCTCCTTTGTAATTTTGCAATGGTCTGCCTGATATCTGTTGCCTTATATCAAGCATGGACATGTAAATACACCAGCTTGGACCCAAAGACCGGCTGCACACGGGCGGATTTGCATTGTGGAATCCGGAGCGAGCATCCACCTCCGGATTCCGCAGCGAATACTGTCTGTAGCATGCTATGGCAAAACACGTTTTCTTCTACACAAGTGGAAATCAATTGCAATTTTCTGCTTCCCGAGCAGTATGCTCTATTTCTGTGCGGATTCCGCACGGACGGCTTCTATTGAAGTCAATGACAGCAGTCCGACCCGGGGCTCTTCGCAATGACATTGCGGAAAGGTCGTGCATTCCGCATCATCGCCTAACGTCAATGCGGAAAAGCTGGGATTTAGATTAAAAAAAAAAAAAAAAAGTACTGTACTGCACATGTCTGACGGCTCGCCATACGGACCATCCGCAGTACAGCTGTCAAAAGAAGAAAGCAGATATGTGTGGATGCTGGCTGGGCACAGGATCGGATTCCGCTGTGGGATCCTGCATGCGGAATCCGTCCTGGTCATGTGCAGCCGGCCAAAGTATATGTCACAGTAGCATTATTTGTAGTGGTAAAAGATTTACATGGCTTCAGCTTTCAATGTATTGGCATTTTAGTTTAAACAAGCTTGTTGATTTTCTTCTTCATGCATTACTTAAAGAGAAACTGTCATCAGAAAATGATATACCATATTAATCATATTCTTGTGTTCAACATATTTTTAAAGAATTTTTGGTGAGTTTGTTTTTTCAATTTTTGGTCACAATCTATATTTTTTTTTAAAAAAACCTAAAATCCTGCATTATTCACAGAGCCTAATACTAGTCCTGATCTGTAAAGCAAGTTTTGCAGCAGTCATCTCACTAACATCGCTATTAGTGCAATATGTCTCCACCAGAAGTAAGGGTTGGCCCTGGCTGATCTACAGGTAACGCCCAGAACACGCCCAAAGTTGACAAAAGCTCCTGAGTGGAGACATACCACACTAAAAGGCCATTTTCCCTGTGAGCGAGCCAGTGATACTGTAGTATGTCTTAATGGGGCGTGAAACTGGACGTGACCTGGGCGTTACATGTAGGTCATCCCGGCCAACCCATACTTCCGGTGGAGACATACTTCACTAATACCACTAACATCAGAGATAGGATTACACTGAGAGGGAGCACATATATGTAGATAACACAGGATCCACCATTCACAAGAGGTATAAACTGTGGCTATCTACTACCCTTCCATGCAAAATGACCTCTATACCGGTCACAGAACATGTCTGGAACATTTATCCATACAAGTCAGCTCCTGTCCATTGTGTGAATGGCCCATGAAACTGCTGTAAAGAATACCTCTAAATGCTGTTAAATGCAGCTCAGGAGAGATGGCCGCCCCCATAGTCAACTATAAATAACAGAATAAAAAATTCTACAATCAGAAAATAAAACCAGATTAGAAAAATGTAATATGTTTTTCCATCTGGTTTTAATTAATAGGAAAAAAATTGGCGATATAGTCCCTTTAAAGTGCCCCTTCAGTTTCCCTCTATATTAGGCATCTTACTTCTATATAGGATGCCTAAGCAATTTGTCTCTTGTAACCGTTAAAGCCCCTGTTTGTGTGAATTCGAGTTTTTTACTCCTGCCTGACCCTTGACTACTCTGTGCTCCCTGACCTTGGCTCCATACTTTGGACTTCATTGCTCGCTGCCCACACTGACTGACGATCTGCCTGAATCTTGTTTCTGTACACATGTCAGCTGCCCAGACCTCCACCAGTTAAACTACTCTCCAGTGCATACCCTCAAGCTCCACGCATGGGCTCAGTGCCGTATCGACAGGAGTAACTGTAAAGGGGTCAAGGGTGAAAACTGGGATTCCTTAGGTTTTGCCTCTGCAGATAGCCCAAAGCCAAGCCAATGTGTGGCAAGGTGAGTTCACATCTACCTGCCTGTCTCTGTCCATGTTCACATCCCGCCTCTCTTCTGGAATGTATGCCACAACTGAGAGTCTCACACTTCTTTTTAACAAGTCCTTTGAGGTGAAGCATAT
This sequence comes from Eleutherodactylus coqui, assembly GCF_035609145.1. Classification (NCBI taxonomy): domain Eukaryota; kingdom Metazoa; phylum Chordata; class Amphibia; order Anura; family Eleutherodactylidae; genus Eleutherodactylus; species Eleutherodactylus coqui. The sequence continues at coordinate 248,994,372 of NC_089838.1, read as the reverse complement.
TAGCAATCTCCAAAGTAGAGAAAACTTCGCCTCTGCCAACTGTTCTCCTACAATCTGGCCCCCTAGTGGCTCAAACATGCCACTACAGATGATCCTCTGTCCCAACAAGTAGCAGAATATTCTGCTAGATGCTGTGCAATATTCCGTTGTCTAAATCCGTACCAAAATCTTGTCTAAATGCGGGTTTTGATAAGGAATAGCGGTCAGAATAAAGCTATTTTCAAATCTGCGTCAAAATCCACGTTAGACATGCAGATTTTGATGAAAATGCTTCTGCACGGTGGAATATTCCCGAGTCTTGTGTGATATTATGTAAAAGCAGCCTTGGATTTCTTTAGGTACTATACATGAGCTCAGTATAACATTGATCTTGCGTGGATCCGTAATATAATAGTGTGAATGGGCACTACAAGTAGACTAAGGCCGGGCTCAACAAGCATGTTGTAAAATGCTACAGGTATAACGCAGTTTTACCGCAGTGTGAACTGGTGTATCTCACGCATGCTGTCATTCGCATTTTGACTTTTGTCGCTTAGTAACGTGGTGTATAAACTCCGCACGTATGCAATGTATTTGCGTATGTACAGCATTTAATAGATTCCAATAGACAACAATAGGGCTCTATAGCGCATAAAATGTGGTAAAATACAAAATGCTGCGTTTATTTTTACACACGTATTACACGCAACGTAAATACTACACAAGTGTATATAGATCAATGAAAATACATGCACTTTCATTGACTTCATTCGCCGCATATTATGCACACGTGCATCGCGCATGTAAGGGCAGCCACAAAATCTGTGTGCTGTATACACAGCAAATGAAACCCATTGACTTCAATGGGTTTCTTCACGTGTTTTTTTTCTGAGCGCAGGGAAAAAATGCAACGTGCTCTATTTTGATGCGCAATTGTCCACTGAAGACCCCATCTGCCAGCAATTGTGCACTGAACTGTGCGATTTAGTGGGGTTAAACGATAACACCTGGGACTACCTACTAAGTCAGCTGTCCCGCCTACTAAGTATGCTGCCCCACCTACTCAAACATGGTCTGGCAGCGCAAAAAAGTACAGTTAAATGTGCCAATACGGGCGCTATAGCATGCAATCATGTGCCCTGCACAGCGCATATACACCTTGCGATAGCCATATGCTGTTAAACTACACTGGTGTGAGCCTGCCCTAAGGTAGAGCGTGGTTCGTCAAGGTCTTCTAGCAATGTGATGCGGCTGTTAAAAACTAAAGGTTTATGCATTGATTGCAAGAACCACTTGCAGATACTGTAGTGGATGGATGCCCATTTGTAGGAAGGGGTTAACATTAGGGTTTTTTTTGCTACTACACCTCCGGCAGCACATATGAACATATCTGGTATTTCCTGGGCAAGCTTCTGCTGCCGCACCTGTTGTTGGTGGGGTGTTGGCGTCATCTGAAGTCCACATGATTATGGAGGGAGCTCATTGTGCAGTCCGTCTAGAAATATGAAAGAATCATAGCCTATTGTTGATTCAAACCTTACATTCCCGATTCTTCTGAAAGATCATTTTATTTTAGTGTTTTCGGCCAATAAATCTGTTTGCAGAAAAAAGCCCAGTAGCTACAGGCAACAGCAGGAGACATCATGCCGGTTCTGAAAATAGAAGGAGACTCGCTGGCCGCGGCCGTGTGCTGATTGTATGAGGAGCAGCTAACCGTGTTCATTCTATAAACTCCGACACAACCAAGCCTTGACAGGCCGGCTCACCGTTAACCCTTACCTGGGATTTACAACAGCACAATGCATTTTAGAGCTCGGATATACTGGAAATAAACAGTGAGGGGTAGAGCCAGATGTGTATAACACGATTGTATCATGAACCGTCACTGCTCAAGATATATTATATACAAAACATTCTGCGAAATGTAAGACCCTCTTACACTGATCGGCAATGACTCGTTCATCGCTGATCAGATCATCGCTCTCAGCAGGACATCTCTCCATGTAAACAGGGAATGTGCTGCCAACAGCAGTGGAGATCCATGATGGATCAACGATTATATTAACGATTGTGAACGCCCAGTAAGGGAGCTCCAATATCATCAATCGGCACTTGTCAACTGGCTCATAAAAGGATGGTTACAGTTGTTTAGCCCAGTCCATAGAGTGCCAATTTGGTGCCACGTTTGATGTGCAATTTAATCCAGAAGCTAAATAGAGAAAAAAGTTTGAAGCAAGGACTGAAGATTGTTCACACCATACAGTAATTTCTGTAGGTCCTGTATATGTAGCAATGTGCCTTTAGGCTGAGATTGGGACTAGACGAGTTTGTTGTTAGTTGTTTTGAGAGAAGGGAAAAGGCACCAGATCAAATGGCAAGGGGTTGCGGGCTGAAAGGTCACAGCCATGGAACTACTTCACCTGGGAGAGCAGGACACCAGACTGGAACTCAGCCAAGACCTAAGAGTGGAAGCAGAGAGAAGTGTTCTTGACCCCCAAGGCAACATATGAATCACTGGGGCTGGTAGAAGCTGCGGCACTCATTCAACAAACCGTAAGTGGGACCAGTCTCAACATGAACACTAGGTGTGCACACCAACAGAAACTCAAACAGTCAATAGGCCTGCTGCCGAAGACACGTACTGCAGCAAAAAAATCTGGACTGTTTCCCAAACTGCTGTTGCTCGCGTTTCCACTTACTGACTGAGACAGCGCATGAGCTGTAGGTAATAAAGATACTTCGATTTGGGGGATCTGTATGCAATATTTCCAAGAGACAGTGTTGCTAGTAGTGAAGTGTTATAGATACTGTTATTAGGGTATTGCGTTATCTTGTATTGTGTGCAAAGTATTATTATTCATTAGCTTCAGCTAGCAGTAGATTGTACCTAAGTATTCATAGGTAAAGGCTCAATTGCTCAATTTGTATCATTCCATCATTCACTTTTATTCATGTGCTCTTAAATAAAATTATGTTATATTTTGGTTACTTCTTCTGCTACATCGTATCCTGAATCCTATATCGCATCCCCACACCTGTGATAATCCAACCAAATATATGGGGGGCTTCTGAGACGTGAAAGTGGCTATTCATCAGTATGTTGCACCTAGGCAAGCTACTCCATACAGCAGCTTGCCTATCTGCATGCTGTGGGAATTGATGTCTTTGTATCAGTATATCAGTAAGTATGGCTACGGGCAGTGATTTTTTTGAATTGATATCTCCTTTTTTAGTGATTTGCTTAAAATATAAGATAACACATTTTACATTGTAACATTCAAATGCAAACACAGTAATGGAATTCTCTAGAGATTGAATCAGGTTTGAACTCGTATAAAACACATTTCGTGGAGAATAATAATGCATTAACTGCGGCGGGGCTGATATAAAAGTATTATTTATGACATTTGTTTTAATATTTTTAGTTTTAACATGAGTAATATAACTCGTTCACATTATAAACTGTGGACAAGTTTGTTGAGCAATTCAATTGTTGGCATATTTACATGTCTAAATTCTCCCACGGACACATCGCTGACCCGTGCGATTGCGCAATAAGCTACGCAATTTAATGGGGAAAAGAACACCAGGAACTAATTAGGCTAAACAGCCTTTTAACTCAGGGCACGGCTGTGTCCCACACCCCTCTGAATGGTCCCAGTTAGCGTGAAAAGCACAGTAAAATGCGCACATACGCGTGCGATAATACAACATTTTTGTACGTTGTGCTATTGGGAGCTTTTTGCGCACTCACTTGTGGGAAGCTGCCCTGAGGGCTCGTTCACATGGGCATTAAAATCACGCAGAAGTTGACCGTGCAAAAATCGCCTGAAAATCGCGTGAATGGGCAGTTTTTGGTGATGAAGTCCTGAGCTTTAAAATTGGACGTTCGCACGATCGGGAGTGGCGTGTTGCTTCTGACAGAGAGACAGAGAGTGATTTTTAATTTGTCCGGGCAGCACAAAACCTTCAACTCACTACATACACCCATCTGGATTCTAGAGGTGAACAACTGGCTACATCGATGGTGCATGATTTGGATTCCTAGACCATGGAGTGAATTACCCATATGATGGACTGCTTGCTATGGACAGGGTGCCCCTTATATTTGGTGGGTGCCTTGCTTTACTCACAGTATCCTTGCTGTTTTGTCATTCGTAGTGCGAGGGGTTAGTAGTGTGTCCCTGTCAACTTGTCTAGCTCTTATGGTCATCTCTCTCTTACTGTCTCAGATGGATACTCTCTCTGGACAAATGTATTAACCATAGCTTCTAGGCAGGTATCCACAAACTCCTCGTCCACTACACAGCGGACCCTAAGTAACTGGCTCCACGGTAATGAGTTGAGCATTTTAGGAGGGTGACAGCTGTTAAAATACAACAAGCTATTCCTGTCAGTCGCCTTTGCAAAAATGTCAGTTTTCAAATCTCGTCCACATGGCTGGCTAATCTTGGGATTAGCGACCGCAGGCAGATTTGCCGCCGCGAAATTCCGGACGGAATTTCAGCGGCACACTGCCCAGTGTGAACCCAGCCTTAAAATACAAGGGTTTCATTCCTCAGATATTCCACAAGCAAAAACGTGGAAATACTGTGGGTATTCTATTGCGGAATGCCTGCAGCAATTCTGGAATCTGAGAAGGCGGCCTTACAATAAAAATGAAAAATAAAGGGCTCTGATTTGCTGCACAAAACCTCTTACCATAGTCAGTACCAAACACTGCATGACGCTGGGAGATCAGTGGGGTCTCTACTTCATGACACTGGCCGTGATAGAAGTGGATCTGCTTATATTGTACTTCCGTATACCTCCAATTTCATGTTTTGTTTGCCTTGTTGAGTCCAATAGAAAAAAAAGTGTAATGTTCCATTTCATGTTGTATTAGAAATAGATTTTCCTGTAGAAGTATATGGCTGTATAGTACAGAGCTGCAAAGACCTCCTATGCACACATTCTGTCGTGTTTGGATCTTAGCCCAAAATAAATCTAGCTCTAGGGTAAGAAGGAAAACACAAAAATTCTGTATAGTTTTAACAGCAACAACCCACACAGAATATTTACAAACGTACCTTTGGTGTTTGGTGAACACATATTTACTATTTTCCCCAAATAAAGTGTGCAAATGCATATGTACTCCCAAGTTCTACCTATAAATACTACAACTTTTCGCAAAACAAAAAAATACAGTCGTTACTCAGACGCCTCTGCAATATGCCAGTCGCTGCATTGGCTGCCCACCCAGTGCAGAACTAAATTTAAACTCCTCTACCTCACTCACAAAGCTCTGCATGGTGCTGTGCCAGCATACATTGCCTCCCTCCTGTCAGTACACCACCCAGCCTGCTCACTCTGATCAGCTAACACACTCAGACTAAACACCCCTGTAATACGAACCTCACATGCTCGCCTACAGGACTTCACCAGAGCAGCACCCATCTGCTGGAGCACTCTACCCCAAGGCATCCAGTAAATTCCCAATGCATGAAATTTCAGACGTGCCTTAAAAACGCACCTCTTCAGGGAAGCATACCAAATCCCCTGACCTAGTCCCCCGCCCCTCCCTATGGTGCTCCACCCTGTTTGCCTTCTAATAATTGATCTCCACATGAAATCCCCTATTGCCTGTGCTCCCCATGCCTTCCCCCCTGCACCTCCTGTTCCACCCCCCACCCTATTGTGTCAAACTGATTGTACCTCACATTGTAATTGTTGTATTGTTTTGCATTTATCCTATGCTTGAAAGCACTGCGGAATAAGTTGGCGCTATACAAATAAAGATTATTATTATTATAAAATATCATATGCTTACATAGACTGAACATTAGAGGAGCTATAATCCTTAGTCCTAGGTCGTATAAAAGCACCTTTGTGTTGGATCCACAAAAAGCCGCCTTATTTTCTAAGCGCAGTTCTATATGATATCCATATGCAGTCTATGGCTCCAGCTTTTACTTCAGCATTTCATTGGTTTTCACATCTGCTGAAAAAAAAACCTAAATCGGCCCAATTATTTTTTTCTGCATTTTTTTAGCAACAGACTCAACAGCAACAGATGAAATACGGACAGCACACAGATGGCAGCTGAGAGCTGCCCCTTCTTTTTTGCATCTCCATTGACTTGAATAGGCAAGACTCATCTGCAAGTTGGATCAGAATAGCACATGCTGTGTATTTTTTTTTTTTACGTGAGTCGTGTGAAAAAATTGATGTGTGATTTGGCACAATGACTACTATGGCTTCATATGCTGCTCGAGTCTTCTGTGGGCAGTACATGGACTGAAAATATGGACGTGTGCCTTATGCCTTAGCATAGTAAGGGTTTAAAATAAATATAGCCTTTTTATTATAGTCCTGAAAGGGTTAAGCAGCCCCTCTCTAAACAATTACACATTGCAGCCTAACGTGATTTCCCTGCAGAATGTGTAGAAGCCCTATTATATTCTTTCACTTGTTTAATTTCATTTATGTATTTTTAATGTGAAGGACATAATACAGAAGACTGACAGCTACCCTTAACCGCTCGAAGGCCTTTAAAATGTAGTAATGCAGTCTGGATCGATACAAGTAGCAGAGCTTATTAATATATATGTTTTTTTACTTTTTTCTTGCTAAATGTATCTCTCAAAGGGAAGAAAGTAGTGCAATAAAATACATAAAGGATCGAACACAACACATTAAATGTAAACGGGCTGGGACAGCGCCTGGGTAATGCTGCGTTTAAACGTAGCGCATCACTCAAACAAGTGAACTAGCAACTGAACATTGAACGGGGATCGCGCACTTTCCGTTCATCGTTCCATTTCAGCAGGACTAAAAAACATTGTCGGCTCGTTCACTTATTGTTACCTTTAAACACTCCCCTATAATCCAAGTGTTTCACATTGGAAGTGAACCAGATCATCATTGAGAATCGTTCACTTCTCGTTCATTTCCTATGTGAAACAGACTGAGCGAGTGCGAACAGCTTAGCGGTGACGACACTCGCTCATTCAGACGAGAATCAGCATCATCTAAAAAAGAGCATCACAGCACATGCAGCACAAAACAATATGGTGAGCAACCCAAGTATGGATAAAGGGTCTCGCATGACCATGAGAACAACGTTACAGATGACAATGTGGCTCACTTAGGTTACAATAAGCAATAAACAGAAGTTTAAGACGAAATAGCAGTAAAATAGGGAATGAGACTAGGAATGCACACAGGATCAATGTACCTTGGTCTAGCACAGAAAGCAAAAAGGTTTATAAAGATCATGATATCACTATTCAGGGACCATCAAAGGCAGCAGATAAAAAGAAACAAAAGAGAGTGAAGAGAGAATAAATGAAGGAAGAAAAAAAAAAAGAAAGAAAAAAAAAGAAGAGAAGAGGGGAGAAGGGAACTTGAGGAACCAGGAGTCTAGTAGTAGAAGCCCATCAACTAAATGACTAGAAAAATTACACAACTCAAGGCTTAATAGGAAGAGTATGTTGGGTAAAGGGGATGTTGATGACTTAAGGCCCTTTTACATGCAAAGATAATCTTTCAAATGACTGAAAGATTAAAAGATTTAGCAATCTATTTGCATAAAGTGTTAATGGCCATAACTTTTTTATTGTTTCGTTAACAAAGTTGTGCAACATCTCATTTTGTGCAGGACATCCCATAGTTTTTGTTGGTACCATTCTGAAGTACATACGACTTTTTGAGCGCTTTTTTACATTTTTTCTTGGAGATGGGGGTGACCAAAAAAAGCGCAATTTTGTCGTTCTTTTTTTTTTTTCTTACAACGTTCACTGTGTGGGATTATTAATGCATTAACTTGATAGATCAGACTTTTATGGACACAGTGATACCAAATATGTATTTTTGTTTAATTATTTAGATTCTTTTATTATAAGTATGGCATAAGAGGGGGCCCTTCACAGATAAGAACCCATAAAACTTAACCTTTATTAATTGAAAATTAAAACTTAGTGGCCATATAACAATGGACAAGATGGACACACAAACATATGATCAGTAGGTATCCCTTGGGGCAGTAGCTGGGGTCAAAAAGAGGCAGACCCTCTGTAAATGCCCGCTCGTTGGGGGAACCAAAGATATCTTTAGGAGTCTCCTGGAACAGTAAATTCCCCAGGAGATAAAATTATACTCCCATAAAGATATATATTCCAAATAGCGCCAGATATGCCAACGGGCACTGGGGGGTGATGACTAGATGCATCAACTGGATGAACTCGTACCTAATGTATTTAGCGTGATAAGGATCAAAAATACGTGGACCCATACATTCATCCGTCTTTTTCTTGCCTGTGAACCTAGTTGAGCCACCAGAGAAAAGAGAGCCCCCTATAGGGGCAATAGAGTAGTGCTTCAAGACAATAGATGCAGCCTGAAAACACCTCTCTTTGCGTAAATTTTGTTATAGTGATTCTTTGTATAGAAATAAATAAATAGCAGAAGTGGTTCCTTCTAAAGTTTAACGAGTAGCAAAGATGGTTCAAGGCAGGAGATACAGCTTGAAGAAACAGCTCTTTGTGCAGAAATAAATGTAAATGGTTCTTTGATACATAGCACAAGTGGTTCTGGAGTTTGAATAATGGCATAATCAGTTATAACAATTTTTTTTAATAATTAGTAAAACTTTTTTATACTTAATTTTTACTTTTTTTTTAGTCCTCAGAGGGAACTTGTGATGCTTTGATCGCTCCTGCAGTATGATGTAATGCCATAGCATTACATTATACCGCATTCTAACAGGCATTCCACAGCATTTCAGAATAATACACACAAGAGGGAACTGCGCATACCTGCTCTGGGTTCATGCTGCCCATGGTTTGGGCAGCATTAACCTTGTGACTGGTTTTCTTTAACTTCTGAAGGATCAAGAGTCTGCTGGTATTATTGAATCTTGACGCCATCGGAAGCTAGGGGTTTGACAGGGCTTGGATGCAGGAATGCCCCTGTCATGCCCCTAACTCCCGATTGGGTCAAGGCTTGAAGGTCGTAGCAGCGTGTGCATTGCTTTTTGCCTGCCCTGCAGACTTAGGGTGAAGGTTCATTTTCCAGTTAGGCTTAGATTATGAGCTGTAAATGCTGGCATGTTACAGCTGTAAGATGCCATATTACAGTTTATAATCTAAGCCTAAGAAGAAAACTAACCCACACCCTAAACCTGCAGAGCAGGCAAAAAGCTATGTACATGCTGCAGCTCTGACTCTCACCAGAGCTCCCGGCCGGCGTGTCTGTGCTCTTTCCCTTGCAGTGTAGCTGTGCTCGGTCCCATGCCACTTCTGTCTGATGCATCCCAGCCACCCGGCGAATGACGCCTCCGTTCCGATCGCCGCCTGTATGGTGCGTCCCGGCCGCCGGCTGGCTGCTCCGTCTCTGCTCTGTCATGCCCGATGCCCACTCACACTTTCTGCCCAAGTGCCGCCGCTACAGATGCTCCTGGTGCCGCAGTCCTTAGGACGGCACCACGTGAATGAAACATTGCCGCAGCCAGTTCACAAGCTGGGGGCGTTAACATTGTTTGACACTGCTGTATTATGTGGCCACCCCTAACTTCCGGTGGTGACATAATACAACAATATCGAGACTGCTTTCTCTATGACGCTTCAGTCATTTGCCTCATAGACAAAAAAACACGAAATAAATTAGGGTGCAGGAATGAGGGCAAATATCTAATTGCAAAGGATCTCTGGTGGGATTTTTTTGCCACATCCTGTAAGAATAAGGATAAGGAAATATGTGTGTAGGTATCCAAATCCTCCTCACCATATATGAAGCAAAGCATATATAACGTAGCAAAATTGAACTGTTAATTTAACTGTATTTTTGGTACTATAATAATCTAGGGCAGTAAATTTACTGTAGTAGGATTGAAAGACACATAGGCAGTTCTTCAGGAAATATAGCTTCTTTAACCCTTTCCAATCTAATTTGTATCCTGGTTTTCCTAAGGGGCTTACTCTTTTTCTGCTGTTACACAACAGCGCTATATGCTGGCTAAAGTCAGTACTGCATGAGGTGACACGTTGGATAGGCTCCGACAGCAGAGAGGCTGGCAATGTACTTTAAGAGAACCCCGACAGATGTCCTCCAACATCGGAGCGGTACAGCCTTAAATCATAATGTCTTCAGAGGTCAGACAGTGGATTGGAAAGGGTTAATTTTACCAGTACAGCCTCAGAGAAGTATTCTCTCAAATTTTGAGCCACGAACGCAGGTAGCATATACTTTTTATACAACTTGCACAATAAAAATTATTTTCGTATATATTTATGCTGATTCTTCACATGTTGCGGCATTGCTGCGCACATGTAGCAAACTTTTCTTCATCCAAACTGCTGTCTTATTTTCTCGCCCTTAAATAGGCATACTTCTACCCTCCTTTTTACAACATCTGACATTTTAGATGCATTAACTCTTTTTTATCCAGATCCCAGGTACCATATTACCACTCAATGAGACACTTTTTTAATTTGGTGCAATTTAAGCTATCAAGTTCTAAGAATAATCGGTGCACTATGTGTCAATATTTATAAATAAGAGCCAATGTATACCTATGAAGTGCAAATGTAACTCTAACATTACAAAGCAGGTTATCACAATAAATAAACCATGCTGCTCCAAAAGAGTTCTAAAAGACATTTTCTACTGTGCTACATCTCTAAATTGATAAACTCAATATTCGTAAAGACACAAGAATGTTTCCCATGGTTCTCGTACATGTCCTTTATTATGCTTATTAAAATACCTTAAAACTATGACAAGTAGTGAGAACTCTGATCTCATCTGCACAAATGATGAGTCATTGACATAGCATAAAACCGTACAACACCTACAAGTAGCGTAATATACTGAGAAAATACCATTATGCTTAAAATGCTCTTAGCAGACAAAAGAATCCATTTATAGTTTCCTTGAACAGCATATCCTAAATTAGGAAGGTCACCTTGATAGAGAACTTCAATTTTCAAAAGGCATCTACTGTATCCTTTGTTAAAAGCCAAGATGGAAGTTTGGCAAGCAGGGTCATTATGAAACCTATTGTGGGGTTTTCTGAAAGCTCTGTCTGTCTGCTGAAGTCCATATTAGAAGCTTAGCAGTGTTTTTTCATTGCTCTTTAAACCATTACAAACCGCTCTGAGTGCAGTGGTTTTCAATGTGGTGTGCCTTAATCCACAGGAGGGCGAAGCAGAAACACAAATTCCCTGCTATTACGGAGCTTTAAAATGGATTGCAAATGAGAGGCAAGGAGAGAAAGTGCAAGAAAAGAGAGAAAAATGCATTCAACAGCAAATAAACATATATCAGCATTTAATAGAATCTAAATAAATAATATATTGGATGAAGTGCCTCAGAAACTGAAAATGATACCGATTTAAACATCACTTTGCAAAAGAGTGCAGCAGCCAGCTTGTTTAATCTGCTCTCTACGGACTCTATCAATGCTAAGGTACAAAAGTCAAACTAATGACTAATCGGATTAATTGGTCTCATTTTACTCTTTTCAACATGTTAAAAGCTTGTTTTTTTTTAATAACTCTACTGTGCAATACATACAGTTAGGACACATTCACACGAGTCTACTTTTTTGATGTGTTAGGCTTGCTTCACATGGGTGAGATTCTCGCGCGAGATTTGTGCATTGTGAGACGCACAGATCTCACACGAATATGAACCCCATGCTCTTGAATGGGATCATGCACATGAGTGGAAAAAATCATGGCATGCCATATCTTTGGGTGTGCACTTACATTATATCGCCCATTGCTCTTAATGGGGCTGGCAACATGATCGCGCTGCGTGCTAGGTGCATGTGAGTGTGATGCGAGGTCTCCCCATTGAAAACAATAGGAGACACTCTCTGATCATCCGCTGCGGCAGTCAGATGTGGCAGAGGATTGCTACTTTCCCGAAGTGATGCAAAGCAGTTTTTATATAAAAATGCCCTATATCCACTGGAAAATCACATTTTTGCGAGCATGATATCAGGCTATGATTTAAGGCACTTCACCCATTGAAGTTAGTCTTAGGGCTTCTTCACATGACCGTATGCATTTATACGTTCTGCCGTGGTTGACTGTAAAGGCGTTAAAGGGATTCTGTCATCAGGTTCTTGCTACCTGAACCTCCGGCAGCTTGAACCGATGACAGATATGTCTATTGCCCCCATATATGTTTTATGTTGAAATGCTGTAGCATTTCAGAGAAATCAAACTTTGAAGTTTGACATTGAATGGAGCTCCAAGTCACAAAGACGAGTCCGGCAGCCTCTTCCTGCCCGCTGTCTGTAGACTGACAGCTTTTCTCCCTATGTACACAAAAGGCAAGAGAGCTGTCAGTATATATGCTGTGGGCAGGGAGAAGTCAGTATGGCCCACCCATGACTCAGAGCTCGGATCCTGTGTCAAATTTTAAAGTTTGTTTTTCTGAAATGTCACAGCCCTTCAGAATAACACATACACAGGGGCAATGGGCATCCCTGTTCTGGGTTCTTGCTGCCCGTGATTCAAGCAGCATGAACCTGATGACAGAATTCCTTAAAGATAATCTCTTTGAACTGAAATAACAAGGGTATTCACTGAAAAAGCCAAAAATGCAATATCAGATAGGCTGCAGAGGAGGCATAATCACCATAAGGCAGGCACAATTACCGTAAACCCTAATAGAATGCAGTCAGCCAGACTATGTTATGGAGAAGCTACTTGTTCAGTGCAGGCTAATGTGCAGTTACCCCCTCAACCCAGCCCAGATTGGGGAGGAGCGACTGCAAACAAACATAGCCTGCACATGTGAACAATAGCAAAGAAGCCAGCCAAGGATGGGTTTCCCTGTATCTCCAAAGCGGGCCGTACTGGCTAACATCTTGGGCACCCCCAAAATCTATAGCAAACTGCATGCAAAAAAATACTGATACACACTAATAATTGCGGGTGTTAGTTCTGCATTTTGGCCAAGACGCATAAGCTGATGGTCCAACGGCAAGGTCACCACATGTTCATCAGAACCTGAGAGGAGAACCATAGACATTCACTGAAAAAGCCAAAAATGCAATAACTGATAGGCTGAAAAGCAGGCACAATAGCTACAGAGCAGGCACAGTTGTCAATAATAATAATAACAACAGAATAGAAAAGGTGGTATCATTGGGCACTCACTCCAATAAGAGGCCCGTAATCATTTGTCCGTGTATTTCTACGGCCCAGCATTTGTCTCATAAGGCCTGCACAATTTCTTTCATTTTATAAAAACACGCCTTGTTTAATGGGTAATAATGTGCAGAAATGAGACCAAACAATTTAATGGAATAAAACCCCCAAATATTCTTTACAAGGTCCATAGTACCGGCGTGTGGGAAGGGGGATATTACTTATGTTGGAAAAGAGTTATATAAACTCAACCAAACATTTTGTCAAAGACAAAGAATGGGATAAAAGAGCTCAACAGGCCCTGACCATTCGACTCTATAGGGCCTATAAACTTATGTTGGCAGTCCAGGTAATAAATAGAAGTCATCTGATGCTTCCCATACTATGCTCAGGTGGCTATAGTGAATGTGCAAAGTCTATATGGCTACAGCTAATAGATATTGTACAGTGCACAATAAACATCGAATTTACAGTTAATGTCATATGTTTATCTTTAGATTTTTAGCCTGAGATGAGGAGCACTTTTTTTTGCCTTTCTCTGGATCCACATTGCAGGATAGTAGCCTGAACAAGATGGACATATGTGATTTTTCAGACATACAAGGTATCAGGTAGACAGATGGGGATCTACTTTGCCACACGTTGGTTTGACTTTAGGCTAATATAGGAGACAGCACTTGGAGAAGCCTAGTTTTCCCCCTTGACCCCTCCAAGCAGGATACAGTCTCAGTTGTGTGACTGATGATGTTGCACTGGCCCGAGGCACAGTACCTGATGGTGTGAACAGGTGCTTATCCAGAAAAGATCCAGTAAAGATCAGAGCTTTTGGCAAAGAAGCAATAATGAAAAACAGGCAGAAGGTCATGGCATGCAGTAATGTTATCCCATAATCAAAGCCAAAGACAAGGAACACAGAAGTCAGAGTACTCCAAGGTCAGGCAGGAGTCAAAACCAGAATATACACAATAAGGGCTTTATCACAAATTGTAGTAGGAGATTAAGTACTTAGACATCCACCCTAGATTTTGGATGCCTAAAAAAACTGGTGCAAGGATGGGATTAGAGGTGGACAGGTTTAAGAGAGTGAACTGGCACTTTAAGAGAGAGGCATGAGCACACAAATCTACAGGCAGGCATTAGGAATGTAGAGGAGGAATGATCATGGTGTGCAGAATGGTTGTGTCCAGTGATAGGCGAGATAGGAGAGCGACAGCAGAATGTGTCTATGTTCTAAAAATGGCTGTGAGGAGAATTTTTTTTTGGAATATACTACGTATATATGACCAAACTAAACTATCAGTTGAGTGTTATTTTTTCATTTCCTATTTAATATTTTTTTTTTTAAGTTGAAAATTAAAAAAATAACCATACTTCAGTATTACTATAGGATGTTGTAATATTTCTAACTCATTTATAAGTTCTACTGTCTTCATCCAGTTCACACTGTAGCTTCTATCCATCAGAATGTGCTGTTGGTAATTTGTCACCGTGTGCTTCCTAATGGCATCATAGTCCTTTATCACCCCACTCCCCATTTCCCGCTTATACTGTATGTTTATCTGGCATCCATTCCACGCACCCCCATAGTTCTAAACAAAACAATAGTGGTGGATTTTGGCAAGCATAATGCTGAACAGGAAAAAAGTTAGAGAAGTGTTGCTACAGGGGGTCTTATCCGGTTGTTAAAATCTATTGGAATTGCAGGTTAAAGATTCTGCAATGATGGAGAACAAAACGGATGTTATGCTAATTACTCTCAGAGAAACTCTACTGGGAGATTTTAAACATATGCTATAACAAATGTAACATCACCGAACGAGGAGACCGCACATTGTACACCGAGACGAAAATGAATGAATTTGCTTTTGCCTATAATGAACGAGTAGAAACTAATAATGCACTAGGTAACCACAAAAGTTATCAATTTATATAAAGTCTTACCTAAATTAAGTAACTTTACATTAAAGACAACTTTGAGCATTTTCTATTTTCATTTTTCAGTATAATTTCAATAAACTATTTCTAACTCCACAGTAAATGCCTTGGAACTTTGTTCCTTGATATGCTTTTGTGCGATAATTAATTCTTACTGCTTCCTCTTTGTCATCAGCATTCTGCACTGTTTCTCTTTTTTTAAACCCCTATAGGTATCAAAATGCTAGCAGCATTTCCACCCCTTTATTGGTGAATTAAGCACCATTTGTTCTTATTAAAAAGGGGGAGGAAGAAATTGGGGCCAACACTTATTGGAAGCTCATGCTCATTTTAGCTTGCAAGCCATTCTGTAAAACTAATGTTACAACATAGTTTGTTAAAGGGGTTTGGTTTAATTGCTAGAATAAGCCATCAATATCTGCTGTTTGCAGGTCCTCATAATTAAAGGGGTTGTTTATTTGTAAGCTGTTTTTAGCCTATCAGCAGGATAGGCCATCAATAATAGATTGGTGGGAATCTGCCATCAGTGATCCCCTACATTTAGGTGTTTGCTGGGTCGGTGTGCTTATACAATGTCCTGATTCCTGTTGGAAGCAGACAGCTACATTCTCACTACAGTGGTCAGGCATCTCAGATTCATTTCAATGGGAACTTTGCTTGCAATACCAAGCCTGGCCACTGCAGTGAGAACGGAGCTGTCTGTTTCCTGAAAAAATCAGCTCAGCGCACAATTACACAGGCTCAGCAAACAGCTGATTTTCAGGGGCTCCTGGCAATGGACCTCCATCGATCTACTATTAGTGACCTATCCTGCTTACTACTGGACAACCCCTTTAATCACACAGTAGAGTCCAATAAAAGAGTATTGTACAGCCAGAAGAGATCTTCAGAACATCAAAAGCCTAAATACAAATATACACTGGAACCAACGATCAGATAAAGGGTTTTGGAATAAAGTTGCTATATTTACAGTCAATGTCTGATTGAGTCAGTGAGTTAATAGACAGTTTTTATTTGGTGTGAAAACATTACATATACAAAAACATGCCAAAAAATTGTAGCAAAAAAAATACTGTTACTACTCCTTGTGGTGCTGGAAGACAATTGAAGATTTACTTTTAAGATATGGACAAAATTACCCATAATTACCTCGAAATACTGAGAAATAACCTCCATGTGCTCCACAAGTTATGCTGAAAGTATACAATTATAGTAAGTTAGTAACAATGGATTTTCTGTTAGAAGAATACTACTATCCTATGACCTCCGTAGGTATTAGAGATGAGCGAGCACCAAAATGCTCGGGTGCTCGTTACTCGGGACGAAATTATCGCGATGCTCGAGGGTTCGTTTCGAGTAACGAACCCCATTGAAGTCAATGGGCGACCCGAGCATTTTTGTATTTCACCGATGCTCGCTAAGGTTTTCATGTGTGAAAATCTGGACAATTCAAGAAAGTGATGGGAACGACACAGCAACAGATAGGGCAGGCGAGGGGCTACATGTTAGGCTGCATCTCAAGTTCACAGGTCCCACTATTAAGCCACAATAGCGGCAAGAGTGCCCCCCCCCCAACAACTTTTACTTCTGAAAAGCCCTCATTAGCAATGCATACCTTAGCTAAGCACCACACTACCTCCAAGAAAGCACAATCACTGCCTGCATGACACTCCGCTGCCACTTCTCCTGGGTTACATGCTGCCCAACCGCCCCCCCCCCCCCACAGCGCACACCAAAGTATCCCTGCGCAGCCTTCAGCTGCCCTCATGCCACACCACCCTCATGTCTATTTATAAGTGCGTCTGCCATGAGGAGGAACCGCAGGCACACACTGCAGAGGGTTGGCACGGCTAGGCAGCGACCCTCTTTAAAAGGGGCGGGGCGATAGCCCACAATGCTGTACAGAAGCAATGAGAAATATAATCCTGTGCCACCGCCATCAGGAGCTGCACACGTGGGCATAGCAATGGGGAACCTATGTGCCACACACTATTCATTCTGTCAAGGTGTCTGCATGCCCCAGTCAGACCGCGGTTTTTAATTCATAGACACAGGCAGGTACAACTCCCTATTGTGAAGTCCCTGTGGACCCACAGCATGGGTGGGTGCCAGGAAGCCACCGGTGGTACATAAAAATATCCCATTGCATTGCCCAACACAGCTGAGGTAGTAATGTCGTGCTTAATACAGGTGGACTTCGGCCCACACTGCATGCCCCAGTCAGACTGGGGTTCTTTAGAAGTGGAAACAGATGCATTTATAATTCCCTGTGGACCAACAGCATGGGTGGCTCCCTGGAACCCACCGGCGGTACATAAAAATATCCCATTGCATTGCCCAACACAGCTGAGGTAGTAATGTCGTGCTTAATACAGGTGGGCTTCGGCCCACACTGCATGTCCCAGTCAGACTGGTAATATGTACCTTAACAGTAACCTCGTTGGTGGTAATGTGGTGGTAACTGCGGACCTGGTAGCGCGGTTTTATGTAGTTGGTTTTCGGAATGTGGCCAGGATTAAGTGGGCCGTGGCGGGGGGATGGTGGTGGTGCTCTCTTGTTGTGTCGTTAAAGGTGAAATTCTTGGACTGCCACCAGACGGACCAATGCAAAGGTATTTGCCAAGAATGTTTTCATTGTTGGAGGAGGAGGGGGATGTTTTGGAGGCACTATGTGTCCTCTACACGTGTCCGTGGTTATATGCACCTTAACAGTAACAGTGTTGGTGGGAAATGGCCTCGCCGCCATCATGTCTTTGTGAAGTCTCTGTTTCCACACCCCAGTGACATACCATTAGCAGTGGTATAGGCAGAGCCCACAATTATTAACATTTCAGCGGTAGCATTAGGGACAGGCCCCACTAACATATCACTAGCAGCAGTATAGGGGGAGCGCAGTCTTAGTTCCATTTCAGTAATAGTAGCACTCAAGACAGGCCCCAGTAACATTCCCATTGCAGCAGTTTAGGGAGATAACAGTCTCTTTCACATTTCAGTAGCTGCAGTATAGACAAGGCAACAGTTATATTTATGTAGCTAAAGTGTAGGCCAACCCCACACACCTTTCTGTACCATGAGTGCAGGCGAAGAACATAGAAATTACTATGATTACACTGTAGGTGAGGGCCCAAAAAAATTGGTGTACCAACAGTAGTAATGTACCTCAGAAAAAATTGGCCATGCCCAACCAAGATGGCAGGTGAAACCCATAAATCGCTTTGGTTAATGTGGCTTAAGTGGTAACTAGGCCTGGAGGCAGCCCAGTTTAACGAAAAAGTGGTTCAAGTTAAAGTTTCAACGCTTTTAAGAGCATTGAAACGTATAAAAATTGTTTAGAAAAATTATATGAGTGAGCCTTGTGGCCCTAAGAAAAATTGCCCGTTCGGCGTGATTACGTGAGGTTTCAGGAGGAGGAGCAGGAGGAGGAGGAGGAATATTATACACAGATTGATGAAGCAGAAATGTCCCCGTTTTGGATGGTGAGAGAGAACGATGCTTCCATCCGCGAGTGCAGCCTACGTATTGCTTAGGTATCGCTGCTGTCCGCTGGTGGAGAAGAGAAGTCTGGAGAAATCCAGGCTTTGTTCATCTTGATGAGTGTAAGCCTGTCGGCACTGTCGGTTGACAGGCGGGTACGCTTATCTGTGATGATTCCCCCAGCCGCACTAAACACCCTCTCTGACAAGACGCTAGCCGCAGGACAAGCAAGCACCTCCAGGGCATACAGCACGAGTTCAGGCCACGTGTCCAGCTTCAACACCCAGTAGTTGTAGGGGGCAGAGGCGTCACCGAGGACAGTGCTGCAATCGGCTACGTACTCCCTCACCATCCTTTTACAGTGCTCCCGCCAACTCAGCCTTGACTGGGGACCGGTGACACAGTCTTGCTGGGGAGCCATAAAGCTGGCAAAGGCCTTGGAGAATGTTCCCCTGCCTGCGCTGTACATGCTGCCTGATCTCTGCGCCTCCCCTGCTACCTGGCCCTCGGAACTGCGCCTTCTGCCACTAGCGCTGTCGGATGGGAAGTTTACCATCAGTTTGTCCACCAGTGCCCTGTGGTATAGCATCATTCTCGAACCCCTTTCCTTTTTGGGAATGAGAGTGCAAAGGCTCTCCTTAAACCGTGGATCGAGCAGTGTGTACACCCAGTAATCCGTAGTGGCCAGAATGCGTGTAACGCGAGGGTCACGAGAAAGGCATCCTAACATGAAGTCAGCCATGTGTGCCAGGGTACCTGTACGCAACACATGGCTGTCCTCACTCGGAAGATCACTTTCAGGATCCTCCTCCTCCTCCTCCTCCTCCTCCTCTGGCCAAAGGATGACAGGCAAGCAGCATCTGTCCCCTCAGCAGTGGGCCAAGCTGTCTCTTCCCCCTTCTCCTCATGCTCCTCCCCCTCCTCCTCAACGCGCTGAGATATAGACATGAGGTTGCTCTGACTATCCAGCGACATACTGTCTTCCCACACCTCCGTTTCTGATTCCAAAGCATCTGCCTTTATGCTTTGCAGGGAACTTCTCAAGAGGCATAGCAGAGGAATGGTGACGCTAATGATTGCAGCATCCCCGCTCACCATCTGGGTAGACTCCTCAAATTTTCCAAGGACCTGGCAGATGGCTGCCAACCAGGCCCACTCTTCTGTAAATAATTGAGGAGGCTGACTCCCACTGCGCCGCGCAAGTTGGAGTTGGTATTCCACTATAGCTCTACGCTGCTCATAGAGTCTGGCCAACTTGTGGAGCGTAGAGTTCCACTGTGTGGGCACGTCGCACAGCAGTCGGTGCACTGGCAGATTAAACCGATGTTGCAGGGTCCGCAGGGTGGCAGCGTGCGTGTGGGATTTGCGGAAATGTGCGCAGAGCTGGCGCACCTTTCCGAGCAGGTATGACAAGTGGGGGTAGCTTTTCAGAAAGCGCTGAACCACCAAATTAAAGACATGGGCCAGGCATGGCACGTGCGTGACGATGCCGAGCTGCAGAGCCGCCACCAGGTTACGGCCGTTGTCACACACGACCATGCCCGGTTGGAGGCTCAGCGGCGCAAGCCAGCGGTCGGTCTGCTCTGTCAGACCCTGCAGCAGTTCGTGGGCCATGTG
The DNA here is from genome assembly GCF_035609145.1 of Eleutherodactylus coqui. Taxonomy (NCBI): domain Eukaryota; kingdom Metazoa; phylum Chordata; class Amphibia; order Anura; family Eleutherodactylidae; genus Eleutherodactylus; species Eleutherodactylus coqui. The sequence goes on along the minus strand of NC_089838.1, from coordinate 248,974,226 downwards.
CCTCTTATCTCCTAAGCTGAGTAGTTTCAGCACGGCATGCTGACGCTTGGCCATCGCTGTGCTGCCACGCCGCGTGACACCGACTGCTGGCGACGTGCTGCTGCTGCTGACACATCTTGATTGCGAGACAGAGGTTGCGTAGGAGGAGGAGGAGGGTGGTTTAGTGGAGGAAGCATACACCCCCGCAGATACCACCACCGAGCTGGGGCACGCAATTCGGGGGGTGGGTAGGACGTGAACGGTCCCAGGCTCTGACTCTGTCCCAGCCTCCACTAAATTCACCCAATGTGCCGTCAGGGAGATATAGTGGCCCTGCCCGCCTGTGCTTGTCCACGTGTCTGTTGTTAAGTGGACCTTGGCAGTAACCGCGTTAGTGAGGGAGCGTACAATGTTGCGGGAGACGTGGTCGTGCGGGCCTGGGACGGCACATCGGAAAAAGTAGTGGCGACTGGGAACCGAGTAGAGCGGGGCCGCCGCTGCCATCATGCTTTTGAAAGCCTCCGTTTCCACAAGCCTCTACGGCAGCATCTCTAGGCTGATCAATTTGGCAATGTGCACGTTTAACGCTTGAGCGTGCGGGTGCGTGGCGTCGTACTTGCGCTTGCGCTCAAACTGTAGCGCTAGCGACGTCTGGACGCTACGCTGAGAGACATTGCTGGATGGGGCCGAGGACAGCGGAGGTGAGGGTGTGGGTGCAGGCCAGGAGACGGTACTGCCTGTGTCCTGAGAGGGGGGTTGGATCTCAGTGGCAGGTTGGGGCACAGGGGGAGAGGCAGTGGTGCAAACCGGAGGCGGTGAACGGGCATCGTCCCACCTTGTGGGGTGCTTGGCCATCATATGCCTGCGCATGCTGGTGGTGGTGCCTCCCCAGCTGATCTTAGCGCGACAAAGGTTGCACACCACTGTTCGTCGGTCGTCAGGCGTTTCTGTGAAAAACTGCCACACCGTAGAGCACCTTGACCTCTGCAGGGTGGCATGGCGCGAGGGGGCGCTTTGGGAACCAGTTGGTGGATTATTCGGTCTGGCCCTGCCTCTACCCCTGGCCACCGCACTGGCTCGTCCTGTGCCCACACCCTGACTTGGGCCTTCGCGTCCTCGCCCGCGTCCACGTCCTATAGGCCTACCCCTACCCCTCAGTATGGTGTATTACCAGTGATTTGATTTCCCAGCCAGGAAATAAATTGGCGCAAGCCTGCTGTTAACCTTAGCTGGCTGCGTATGATTTTTTTTACGTTCTCCACCCAGCACACACGTACCCAGAACGCTGAGGACTGTCAGAGGCAGGCCAAATAGAATTTTTTCCCTTTTTTTTTAAAGGAAAGGCCCACTGCGTATATTCAATCAATAATAAATATGTCTTCTGGCCCTGCAAATGTGTCACAGAACTGCAGGGTTGCAGAGTTATTAACTACAGCAGAGCGGTGATTTCCCAGGCAGGAAATAAATTGGTGCAAGCCTGCAGGCCAAATAGAATGTTTTCCCTTTTTTTTCAAGGAAAGGCCCACTGCGTATATTCAATCAATAATAAATATGTCTTCTGGCCCTGCAAATCTTGTTACAGAACTGCAGGGTTGCAGAGTTATTAACTACAGCAGAGCAGTGATTTCCCAGGCAGGAAATAAATTGGCGCAAGCCTGCTGTTAAACTTAGCTGGCTGCGTATGATTTTTGTTTACGTTCTCCACCCACCACACACGTACCCAGAACGCTGAGGACTGTCAGAGGCAGGCCAAATAGAATGTTTTCCCTTTTTTTTCAAGGAAAGGCCCACTGCGTATATTCAATCAATAAAATATGTCTTCTGGCCCTGCCTACACAATTCTGTCCCTGTAGTATTATTGCAGGGTGCAATGCTCTGCACGGCCGATTTGGAAAAAAAAAAATGTGCAACACTGCTAACTGCAGCCTCCACACTACTGCACACTGTTAGATGTGGCCCTAAGAAGGACCGTTGGGGTTCTTGAAGCCTACACTAACTCCTAACGCTCTCCCTACAGCAGCTCCGGCACCAGCAGCACTGTCCCTCAGCTATCTCACAAGGCATCTGAGGGAGCCGCGGGAGGGGCCGACTTTTATACTCGGGTGACACCTGATCTCCCCAGCCACTCACAGCAGGGGGGTGGTATAGGGCTGGAACATCACAGGGGGAAGTTGTAATGCCTTCCCTGTCTTTCAATTGGCCAGAAAAGCGCGCTAACGTCTCAGAGAGGAAACTGAAAGTAACCCGAACATCGCGCGTTACTCGTTACCAGTAACGAGCATCCCGAACACGCTAATATTCGCCCGAGCATCAAGCTCGGACGAGTACGTTCGCTCATCTCTAGTAGGTATCCATTACTTCATGGTGTCGAACTCATTTTCACTGAGGGCCACATCAGCCTTATGGTTGCCTTCAAAGGGCCAATTGTAATTGTAAGACTGTATATTTATAGTGAACCCTGTAGTTGTAATAGTGTCCCTATAGTAGTTCCAGAAGTATTAGTGTCTTCATAGCGGAAGTAATAGTGACCACGGTAATTATAGGGTCCCCCCATAGTGACCCTAGTAGTAATAGTGCCCCCACCTATAATAATGACCTCAGTAGTGATAATAGTCCCAGTAGTAATCGTGACCCCCCCCCCCCCATTGTGGTCCCAGTAGTAATAGTGACGCCCCATAGTGGTCCCAGTAGTAATAGTGACCCCCCACAGTGGCTTCCTTAATTATTGTGACTCCCAAAGTATGCCCAGCAGTGGTGGGCTCAGTAGTAATAGTGCTCCTTATATTGGCCCCAGTAGTAACAAATGATCCCCATAGTGGTCCTAGTAGTAATAGCAACCCTCCTATTAGCTTCTGGCTGTGCAGCATCCATACAGGCATTCCACTAACTCAGCCTGCAGTTCTGGTCCAGCAGCAGCACCAGCCACTACTGAGTCTGTGACTGCTGACCTCACCCCTCGATGTCTGTGCTGTGTACACAATGGTGCATGAAGATGCCGGCGAGAGAGGTCAGCCATCACAGACTCTGCACTGCCCATGCCACACTGGAGCTGCAGGCTGGGTGAGTGGAATGCCTGTTAGGTTGCAGGACCAAATATAATGAGGTGGTGGGCTGGATGCGGTCTGCGGGGCTCATGTTTGACATGTGTACCTTAGTTAATACACAATAACAGGATATAATGTTTACCAATTGTATTCTGAACCAAATATGTAATCAATATGTTGAAAAGTTATACATTAGATGTAATTTACATTGTGTTATCAGCACATATTGCAAATTACTGTATATGTTTTTGGAGTGTGCTGCCACTTCAGAAAGGACCATAATAGAGAATAATACTTTGCAGCCTCCCTACAACATTGATTTCTGATGCTTTGTCTGATTGAGTGTCTAAAAGTTCAGACAAAATGTATTTGGTATTAGCAATTCTAGTATACATTGAACATATAAATAATTATATACAATTCTAGAGATAAACCTAAATACATTGCCTAGAAGAATAGGCAGAATGTAATGTCAGGGGATCTACATTAGCGGAATTCCAGATATATACACTTGTATGCTCACTGTAGACTCATTGGGCAGAGTAATGGATTCTTTGTAAAGTCTTGAGGCTAAGATTGTATTGGACACACAGAAAGCTGTTAAGTCCTAATACTAATGTTCAAGTATAATAACAAGTATTTATGAGCCTACATGCCTTAACATTGTCAGGAAATATATAATTATTTTAACTAGCACATCAGAGGAATCACTGCCAGCAGCCAAACTTACTGATATACTGATACAAAAATACAAGGACAGGTAGAAACACCACTTCCCAATAGCAAGTAGATGGGGAAATTGTTATATTAAGGAGCAGGGGCGTAACTATAGGGGATGCAGGGGATGCGGTTGCACCCGGGCCCAGGAGCCTTAGGGGCCCATAAGGCCTCTCTTCTCCATATAGGGAACCCAGTACTATGAATAAAGCATTATAGTTGGGGGCCCTGTTACAGGTTTTGCATTGGGGCCCAGGAGCTTCAAGTTACGCCTCTGTTAAGGAGCATTGCTCAAGTGCGAAATACAGATGAACCACTACTCCCACACCTACCAAATATTGGGGAAGTGGGTGCTTGGTATTTTACTTGCACATAGATAAGGCATAAAATAGGTGCTAGCCAACCCGATATGTGTAGTGCACCATGCAGTCTTACAGCCTATTAATGATGCCCCATACAATAAAGCCTAGTGGGTTATTCTGCACCTTAAAAGTGAACCCCATTAGTGCTGACATTGTATTATAAGCCAGACTACTGCAAAAATAATGATAAATGCCAATAAAAATGAGGTATTGGTTAATATTTTGGCCAAAATAAACAAGCTCGCCACCCACATCAAGGGTCTTCATTGTCTTGTAAGTCCCTACACTAACATAGCAAAAAATTACAGAAAAGGGGCAAATCAACTCACAGAAATCACTGCCTATGGCCATACTTACCAATATACTGATACAAAATGCAAGGGCAGGTATAGACACTATATGCCTCAGTCAATGCCGTCTTAACAGCATTATGGGCCCACGGACAAAGCAGTCTACTGGGGCTCCTACGACAACTACTCACAAGGAAAAAAAATGTAAATTGTCAATAAAATTTAACATATATTTATTTTATTGCCATTTCCAACACAATTGGTGGCTGACGTTGCATCGGAGTTGAACCACGTTGTTAATTTTGAAAGTTTTCCAATTTTCTCCTTCTCATCTGCAGCTCTCCTCCCCTTCTGTGCTCCGCTCAAAAGAGGCTACGTTTTATTTCTGCTGAAAGGGCTATTCATCTGTAAATATATATATTATATGGGGATGTGGCAGTCACGAGACGATATTGAGAAAACTCGGGAGGACAAGTTAGTAAATATCCGGCAACCTAGACCAGAGAAGCAGAAGTTTAAGTCTCTAGGGTCCATTTTCCTCTTGCACTGTAGATGTCTCTTTGTTCATAGTGCGAGGCTACTTTACACTAGAAAGTAACGAGACGATGTACTGCGCTTCACAAGATGATCCACACATCCTTTCGGTGGGAAATCTATCTTTTTATTATAGAAATTATGGATAATTTACAAAAAGAATTATGGGTACTTTGAAAGGGAAACAGCAAGAAACAAAATTAAAGTCTTCACACATGGCAAAGACAGGTTGGAGCCAAGTTCATATCCCGCCATACAACATACACTATATGGACAAAAGTATTTGGACACTGCAGAAAATCAGCAAATATGCAAATACTGAGTTTGCCGAATGGCATGCTGGGAAGGGCATGGGCAAAATAAAAAGCTGCTCATTTTGTAATAACCATTCATCCGATTCAGCCCTTATGGGACGAACTGGAGCAACGGGTACGACACAGCGCCCCATGCCCATCCTCACAACAATCTCTCCTCACAGCCTGGCAGGAGGAATGGTGAGCTATTCCTGCCCAGACTTACAGAGAACTTGTGGAAAGTATGCCTCGACATGTTACCGCTGTAATACAAGCCAAAGGAGGGCCGACTCGTTACTAAATAAAATAATAAAGCACTTTAAAGCACAGGCAAGTGTCCATCAGGCCCATGCGTTAAGATTGCACTGCCCTCAGTGTGCAGACATGCAAATTACTATACAGAAGAGCTTGCACAGGTGCAAAATACTGATGAACAATGGCTCACATACCTACCACATATTAGGGAGGTGCTTAGTATTATACTTGCACATACGTGTTTCCCCATACCAAGCCCTACTCTGATTTTCAAGGTGGGGGAGAGAAATTGAAATATAAGCCCTCACCCAAAAATACGCCCTAGCTATGTTACATGTTAAAAAAATAAAAAATACTCACCTAGCAGCCAGTGTTTGGGTCTCTCACGCTGTGCTGCGGTGCTGCTGCAGGCTTCTGTGTCTTCCTGCATGCCGACAGAGCAGTTCTCCCTAGTGGTGAGGTTTGATTACCCCACTTCCAGCAAGCTAATGCTCTGATTGGTTATTCGTGCATTTCATCAGCCAATGAAAGCCGGCACTCGACTAACCAATCACAGCCATTCAATGATGTCATTCAATGAATGGCTGTGATTGGTTAATCGAGCATCGGCTCTCTTTGGCTGACGTGGTGTTCGATTAACCGATCAGAGCATTAGCTTGCTGGAGGCAGGCTATTCAAGCCCTGCTACCAGGAAGAACTGCTCTGTCGGCATGCCGGAAGACACGTAAGCCTGCAGCAGCAATAGAGACCAGCGAAAGGGACCCAAATGCCGGCTTCCAGGTAAGTATTATAAGATACCTCCCCCGAAAATAAGACACTGTACCTCTTTTGAGGCAAAAATTAATATAAGACAGTGTCTTCTTTTCAGGGAAACACGGTAGATAACACATAAAAAGGTGCTAGTTCACTGATATATAGTATAATGCAGGCTTACAGCCTAGTAGTGATTTCCCACACAATAAAGTCTGGAAGACTGTCTTGCACCTCAACCATTCTTGTGGTTGGAGCCAGAAGTGTAATAAAAGGCATAGCTCCCATTGATATCAATGGGACCTATGCCTTCTATAAGGCCCAAATCTCTGTGGGCATTCCCACAACTTAATACCATCCGCAATTACACGGAAAATCTGTGGTGGCCAAATCTCCACCATGGTACGAATTTGGACAAGTTTTTAATTGCGGGTCAGCTGTGAAATTTAATCCTTGCATTGCACAGGGTAAATTTGGCAGCATAACTAGACATGCTGCGGATTTAGCATGCCCACTGCTTGACATGCTCATTAGCTGGAAATGGATCTGAAGGGCTGTGCAAAAATTTACCGAAGTAAATAGAGATGGTTAAGCAGCAGTGGGCCCTCTACATACTGGGAGCCCTAGTGTCTGCTAGTTCTGATGGGGGCCTAGCTAGACCATTGGAAAATCTGATTACTGAATGCCGGATTAAAGTGTTATAGTAAAGTATTATAATATTCTCTTTACTGCTTATATATATAATATAGGCAGTGCTATGGAAATGCAACAGAAAAAGAAAAAGCGATAGTAAAAAAAAAAACTGTCTAAAGTGTTTGGTTGTCTATTTCCTTGTGCTATCTAATTAACCTTGTCATATACAGCCTCTCACAAGAAACATAGAAATTACACATTCTTTTGAGTTTCAGGATCCAGTGGACACAAAACAAAGAAATTTGATTTTGATTAAAGTAAATTGCAGGAAAGCTTGTGAGAGGTCCAGAGCACTTACACAAACCTCTTATGCAGCTAAGATTTGCTTCTCATTCAATTCCTTGCACGCCAACAAAAAAAATGAGATTTTTTACAACGCTAACTATTCCTTCACTTTAATCATCTCAAGTCTTCAGTGTAATTTCACATGCACTCCCAGCCCTGCGATAAAATTACCGCCGCTCACTCTTTCTATCCCAACGCTCTCTGTATATGTGAGGGTCGAGAAGGTTTCTTTTAGATGATACTATAAAATATGTTTATTATAAGGTGGATTCACATTATCTTATGATGTACTCAATCTCTCTTTAAGTAGCACATGGAGTCCAAAGCCGCACAAAATCAGAACAGCAAATAGATGAATCAGTCCGTGGGTAAAATATACTGATTATTTATGCCATATAGAAGCTTATTTGTAACTCATTCAGAAAGTCTGAAAGGCAGCACTAAGCTAGTTGTAGAAACTTATGCTGAACACTAGAGGGATGATGGTTTATTATTTTCTTCCTTTCCAAATTTTAGGTTTGTTTTATACATTTCCTGGGGGGACAGATATAGAAAGGAACAAGCTGCAAACGCTGTAGTACATAAATGATGATACAATAAGTACAGGACAAAAGCCTTTATTCCTCACCTAATCAAATAGGCACAATCAGAAAAACAAATGATGAAACTTTTCTTTGCATTGTCCACAGAGTATAAAGAGGATGAGAAGACATCCAGATGTTGAGGGAATTGTGTAATACTTTTATGTTTTAGAGCAGGAAAAGAACGTCAAAGCAGAGAAATGGTTCCCTATTACCCTTGTGACTCTATGGACGTCTGTGTATCCAGCAACATAGATCTATAGCCATTTAGACCAACTTGCTTACAGTGCTTTCAAGCTTGTGAGCTATGTAAAATATGGGAACATGGCTCGGGAGTAGAAGATAAGTGGAGAGTAGTGTTGAGCAAACCAAACCAGAAGATCCCTGTCTGTGGTCGAATTTTGCTAAAAGTTCGGTTTGGCAAGAACCTGAACTGAGCTTTTAGCAAAGTTCTACCTGAAACAGGGTATTTCTGGTTTGGTTTGTTCAACACTAGTCTTGAACACTGATGTATATATATTATTTTTTTTTACACATTTCTGGATGAATTGCAGGGAAGGGCTTATATATTTAACCCCTTCCCAACAATTCATCCGCGATCGCCGGCAGCCCATTGCTTTTAATGGAGCCAGCTGTATTGCCGGCTCCATTGAATTCAATGGGCTAACATCGTTCTGCCGGGACAAGGTGAGTATATATATATATATATATATTTTTTATTTTTTTTTACACATTTCTGGATGAATTGCAGGGAAGGGCTTAAATATATAAGCCCTTCCCGACAATTCATCCCGCGCTCGCCGGCAGGCCATTGCTTTCAATGAAGCCGGCTGTATTGCCGGCTCCATTGAATTCAATGGTCAGTGCTCGTTTAATCGAGACGAGTACCGCGTGGTGCTCGTCTCGAGTAACGAGCATCTCGAGCACCCTAATACTCGAACGAGCATCAAGCTCGGACGAGTATGCTCGCTCATCTCTAATGCTGAATAATTTCTTCATATATATTTATTTTGTTTTTATAGCATTTTTTTGTGGTCAGTGGCTTTTTTTTAAAAGCAGCCAGTAGAGCTTTCTCCATATAATTCAAAAAGTGTTTTTAAAACAGCTCTAGCTCTCTGGGAGTACTGTTTCTCCTTGTGGAGACCCCTAATTGGCATAAGGCTTAAAGGCTTACAGGCAAATGCTCTGTGATAAAAAAGTAAACAAATTAGATTGTCCCTAGAAGGAAAAAACTGTCACTCTAAATCTACCTACAGATAGCTACTGTCATGTCTGTCTCCTGAGTCCTGTGGTTCTGTAGGTGCTCTGAAGGTCTCCTTTTCAGGTGTGGGGAATTGTGCTGGCTGGGCGTGTGTGTGTCTCCAGTCGGCCAATCTCTCTAGGTCAGTACACATAACGCTGTTTTCCCAGGTAAGGGTGTGGTCAGCTGTCTCTGTTCTCATTCTCTCTCTGTGTGTGGTGTAAGCAGGTTCTATGTGTGGCGGCTGCAAGAAAGGTTTGCATTTTGTGTTTGTTTGGTTGTGTCGCTGGAGTCCTGACTAGTGTAGGGACTAGCGGTATAGCCAGGAGCCGTGACATAGCCTGCTAGCCTCCATATTTTGATCAAAATGTCAACTAAAACCTGGCATTTATAGCATTTACATCTGCTACTAATGGTTGTGTGTTTGGTGCTGTATGGTGTGATTATGGTTCTGTGTGTCTTCTTACTCTGTCCATTTGTCCCTATCAGTGGTGGCATATATATGCATCCTAGCCTGGGTTTGTGGGTTCCTAGGAGCAGCAAGGGCCTAGATCGGAAGACCACTGGGCCGCCCTTTATTGGGGTGATGTCCCCGCTCAGGTAGGTCCTTTGTCTTCTTCCTTTGTAGAAGATATGGAGAGATGTTAATTGGTGGTTGTTTCACCTGCTGTTCCCTATCCATGGTAATGTGCATGTGGGCCCAGTGCTCACTTGCCCACATGAACATAACAGCTACCTTGAAAGTCAATATCTGACCCATCAGAGAGCTTGAAAGCTATTTTAGCCAAACCAAAGTTTCCTGCAAAAAATGTCCCTTCCTTTAGTAGAAGACTCTGGCTTAGCTAAAATCCCTAGTCATTTTTTAAACTCTTTAGTGAATCGGAAATTGACTTATAAGGTACAGTAGCTACCTATACTCTATGTGGCTTTAAACAGGCAGTTTTCTGGACAGTTTATTTGCATAACACAGCTTAAAAAACACCCGAAAAAGCAAGTACATCATGAAATCTAGAAATTAGTAAGTGGAGGTTTACGTATTTTTGTACACTCTATAATGTGAGTTGGGATCGATAAACTTAGGCACAATTTGCATCGGACAGCCCATGGACTTTGCACACTGAAATTCATTGGCGTATCCTATTTCTTGTCCATTAAATGATCAGGAATAAGACATGATATGAGTTTTCTTTCATGTGCTCCATTTGAAAAAAACTTCATATGCATAGCTTCATAGGCCTATAATGGAGCCTTGTACTGTCCATTGTAATCCATAGACAGCACAAGACCCCAAATATGCTAGTTTGCCAGAGGCCTTCGGCCTCCTGCACACGGGCGGAAATCCTGCGGCAGGATTCCCCGCAGAAAGCAAATCGCGGCATGCTCTTAGTCATTCCCCGGCCGCCGGCTCTGGTCTACACATGGGCCGGCTGCCCGGCAGCTGGCACATGAAAGATCCCGGGCCGCAGGAGCAGGTGAGTGACGCGCTGCTCTCTACAGGGGCTCAGGTCAGGTTCCACTGCGAGAATTCTCGCAGCGGGATCTGACCCGGCCGTCTGCAGGTGGCCTTATAGACATATTGGCAAGTGACAGAAAAAGTGGGTAGAGTTTCCAAAGAAGATGTATATAATTTAAATTTTATTTTCTCAAAGTTCGATATTTTAAAATGCACCAAATTTGTTTTAAAGCATGTGCCTTTTATTAAATTTGGCATAAATCATTCCTACCGTCTCCTTTACTTAGACTGATGTAAATGTGGGTCTATAAGTGCAGAGCAACTTGCATGTCCATTTAAACACAGATCCTATGAAAATTAATCAATTTGCATCTCTGAATATTCCTTCTGCAAACCCTGCAATCCCTCTTCATGTATTATATTGCACAACTAGGAAAATGCCATTTATAGTTTATGTACAAAATGAGAATCATGCATTTGGTTTTGAAGCAAGAGATTCCTGACTGTTGAACACATACAGAATATAGACTGGCATGTTCCAGCAATGTAATCACACTACGATCATATATCCCTGGTGAGTGTTCTTCTTTTAGTTTCTACTTTTGTGAAGCATTCCTTGATGCAAGGAAGTAATATTTTATGAAACTCGCTCATAGCATGAAATGTTTTCAAAAGTGTAATCCCTGAGTTACAAATTTCTAGAATAATGTCTTGTGTATAATAAAAAATACATGCTACGTGACGAATATGTGAGCATATTTATTACATGATGTTCTATATCCTTCCTGTAGTTTGGATTTTGTTTAGAATCATGTATGCGCCCTTGACATAAAATATGGCTTATCATAAATTTCACCTTAAATAGCTGAGGGGGAAAGTATATAAAATAAGAGAAAGAAAAAGTGTCGTCAAATTTTACCATTATTATTCTGGATGGATGATCCTGAGAATGGGGGTCCCTTGTCCTCATTTGCCTGACACTGTAGTGTTGCTTCTCCCCCTGTAGGGACGCTAGAATGAATGGAGCGCTGGTCAAGTATGCATAGTTGATGTTTCATTCATTTCAAGGGAGCTAACGGAAATACCTAAGGCCTCATGTCCACGGGGAAAATCAGGCCTGCCGCGGATTCTTCATGGAGAATCCGTAGCGGGTCCCTCTTGCCCCGTGGACATGAGGCCAAAAAAATAAGAATAAACTCACCTCTCCGGACGCTGCGGTTCTTCCTTCCTTCCCGGACGGATCTTCTTTCCTCGGCCCGGCGGATGTGCTCGGCAAGGCCGCAGTGTGCTGCACGCACGCGCCGGGCACATCCACTTGGCCGAGGAAAGAAGATCCGTCCTGGAAGGAAGGGAGACCTGCAGAGTCCAGGACAGGTGAGTTTTAATTATGGCAGGGTGTTCCGCGGAACCGGACGGCTTCCATAGGCTCCAATAGAAGCCTGCGGGAGACCCGCACTAAAATGGAGCATGTCTGGATAAAGGAAAAATGACATCCGCAGGTGTTTAACTACCTGCGGGTGTCCAATGCTTCCCTATGGGGTGCGGATGCGCGTGAGGGAAAATCGCTGCAGATTTTAACCCCATGGACATGAGGTCTAAATGTGTTTACTTAAAGTGAATGGAGCATTAGTGTTCTTGCGCGATCAGCACTCAATTCAGTCTCCTCCTCACTGCAAGGGGTGCAGTAAGCCTGCAGTGAGGAGGATCAGGGATACAGGCCCCCCATTCTCTGGATCACTGAGGATCACAGCGGGGAGACCTCCTCAGATCAGCAAGTTCTGGTACTACCCCTTTAAGAATTATTCCATATAATAATGGATATTATTCCAAATAATACTTGTGTTGAGGTCACTGTGGTGCACACACTTTAAAGTAAAGAATATAAGTTTAGACTTGTGAGTAATGTAGCTCAGCAGAGTTCACCTGTAGCCATTCTGAGAAATATGAATGTTGAGCTCTCAGGACCACGGACCACTTTCACTTTAAGCCGACTTCTCGCAGAGGGGTACATTTGCCACTTGTGATCTTTTGTCACTCACTGATAGGCTGATGCTTCTAAGGCTTTTCCCAGATGCAGTGATACTGAATTTCTCTGCTATAACTACCGCACCTCTGTATAATATCCTCTTACAGTCCAGTCCACTATGGATATCTTCACATCTGCATCTTAGGCTCCATTTGAAGCCACCAGTGCAAAACCATGACAAAATCCCAGGTGAAATAACATATCATATTGACTACACTTTGTAGTCAATCGGTTCCGTCTGGATGCTGCTCAGGTCCAGCATGTGACAGATCTGGTAGTTCTAATCTTTTCATTTTTCAGCTCTGAGGATGGAGCCAAACTACGGAAATGATAGCACAAATGGGAAAAGAGCCTAAGCATCTTCTCCCTTGCTGTAGCTCTGTTCCTCGGGCTAGACGCCTCACCTGCTCTAGGGTCTCCCACAGTCACTAGTTGACCCACATGGTGTCATATCTAGTAATCAGAGACCTAATCTCTTTCCCACTAGCCATTGTCACCTCGCACCCATCAGTAACCAGCTAGCCACTGGGTGGGCACAGATCTCTGGTTAGGCTGCAGGGTCCTGATGCCTACCAGCTAGCTGGCGAACTACTACAGTAACACTATTCAAAGGAATAGAAATAGCCCCTTACACTTGCTCCCTCTGCTCCAACTTAATTGTGGCTGTGGTGCTTAATGCTCACCTGCAGCCACCACTGACACCAATGACTTCCACATGGGATAAAATAGAGATACAAACCAAATGAGGGCAGACACTAACTGGGACATACACAGTCACAAGAACTTACCACCAGGAAAGCCAATTAACCCATGTTTTTAGAGGGTGGGAGGAAACTGGAGTACTCAGAGGAAACCCGAACGAACTTGAGGTTGACATACAGAATCCATGCAGATGTTGCCCTATTCAAACCCAGGACCCCAGAGCTGCAGGCAAGTGTGCTAACTACTGAGTCACCAATTATCATTCCAACATAGTTTATACAAAAGCATAGAAGAGCGTTTTGGTGGCAGATAGTTCTTGATTATCTACATCTGTAATGTTCAGAAAATTGTGTTTTTTCCTTGTTACTAAATGTCTTCAGAATTTCTGAGTAATGGACATATTTTGGTCATTGTATTAACGCTTACTCAACATAAATCAGATATTGTTTTTTTTTCTTCTGCTTTGCTTTTTAATCTATATATTTACTTATTAGATGTTCCTGTTTACAAGAATGCCCGGACTTTTCATGTGATTTGAAGTGTATAAAAGCAGCACTATGACAATGTATTTTGGCACAAAGAGTATGGAAGGTTGATTAATTTATGTACAATAAATTACAACCAGATTTGAATTGCGATCAAAACACTGAACAGCTGAAATAACGTGTCTCGTATGTTTGACTGACAATGATCTATAACTAGAGATGAGCGAACGTACTCGTCCGAGCTTGATACTCGTTTGAGTATCAGCGTGTTCGAGATGCTCGTTACTCGTAACGAGCACCACGCGATGTTCGGGTTACTTTCACTTTCTTCTCTGAGACGTTAGCGCGCTTTTCTGGCCAATTGAAAGACAGGGAAGGCATTACAACTTCCCCCTGCGATGTTCAAGCCCTATACCACCCCCCTGCAGTGAGTGGCTGGCGAGATCAGGTGTCACCCGAGTATAAAAATCGGCCCCTCCCGCGGCTCGCCTCAGATGCGTTGTGACATAGCTGAGGGACAGTGCTGTTGGTGCCAGAGCTGCTATAGGGAGAGTGTTAGGAGTTAGTGTAGGCTTCAAGAACCCCAACGGTCCTTCTTAGGGCCACATCTAACCGTGTGCAGTACTGTGGAGGCTGCTTTTTGCAGTGTTGCACATTTTTTTTTTTTTTCGGTATATCGGCCGTGCAGAGCATTGCGCCCTGCAGTAATACTACAGGGATAGAATTGTGTAGGCAGGGCCAGAAGACATATATTATTGATTGAATATACGCAGTGGTCCTTTTCAAAAAAATATTGGGCAAAAAATCTATTTGGCCTGCCTGTCACTGTGCTCAGTGTTCTGGGTCCGTGTGTGCTGGGTGTAGTAGTTCTACAAATAAATACGCAGGCAGCTAAGTGTTACAGCAGGCGTGCGCCAAATTATTTCCTGGCGTTCCGTAAGCGAAGTCAGCCTCCAACGACAGGCCAATAAGCGGCACATTTAATTACAGCGTTCTGTTTCTGCATTACTGGTAATACAGCATGCAGAGGGGTAGGGGTAGGCCTAGAGGACGTGGGCGCGGCCGAGGACGCGGAGGCCCTAGTCAGGGTGTGGGCACAGGCAGAGCTCCTGATCCAGGTGTATCGCAGCCGACTGCTGCGGGATTAGGAGAGAGGCACGTTTCTGGCATCCCCACATTCATAGCACATTTAATGGGTCCACGCGGTAGACCTTTATTAGAAAATGAGCAGTGTGAGCAGGTCCTGTCATGGATGGCAGAAAGTGCTTCCAGCAACCTATCGTCCACCCACAGTTCTGCGCCGTCCACTGCTGCAACTCAGAATCCTCTGGCTGCTGCTCCTCCTTCCTACCAGCCTCCTCACTCCATGAAAATGAGACATTCTGAGGAGCGGGCAGACTCCCAGGAACTGTTCTCGGGCCCCTGCTCAGATTGGGCAGCAGTGGTTCCTCTCCCACCAGAGGAGTTTATCGTGACTGATGCCCAACCATTGGAAAGTTCCCGGGGTCCGGGGGATGAGGCTGGGGACTTCCGGCAACTGTCTCAAGACCTTTCAGTGGGTGAGGAGGCCGATGATGATGAGACACAGTTGTCTATCAGTGAGGTAGTAGTAAGGGCATTAAGTCCGAGGGAGGAGCGCACTGAGGATTCTGAGGAAGAGCAGCAGGACAATAAGGTGACTGACCCCACCTGGTTTGCTACGCCTACTGAGGACAGGTCTTCAGAGGGGGAGGCAAGGGCAGCAGCAGGGCAGGTTGCAAGAGGCAGTGCAGTGGCCAGGGGTAGAGGCAGGGCCAGACCGAATAATCCACCAACTGTTTCCCAAAGCACCCCCTCGCGCCATGCCACCCTGCAGAGGCCGAGGTGCTCTAAGGTCTGGCAGTTTTTCACTGAGAGTGCAGACGACCGACGAACAGTGCTGTGCAAACTTTGTCGCGCCAAGATCAGCCGGGGAGCCACCACCACCAGCCTCACCACCACCAGCATGCGCAGACATATGATAGCCAAGCACCCCACAAGGTGGGACGAAGGCTGTTCACCGCCTCCGGTTTGCACCGCTGCCTCTCCCCCTGTGCCCCAACCTGCCACTGAGATCCAACCCCGCTCTGAGGACACAGGCACGACCGTCTCCTGGCCTGCACCCACACCCTCACCTCAGCTGTCCTCGGCCCCATCCACCAATGTCTCTCAGCGCACCGTCCAGCCGTCGCTAGCGCAAGTGTTGGAGCGCAAGTACGCCGCCATGCACCCGCACGCTCAAGCGTTAAACGTGCACATAGCCAAATTTATCAGCCTGGAGATGCTGCCGTATAGGCTTGTGGAAACGGAGGCTTTCAAAAGTAAGATGGCGGCGGCGGCCCCGCGCTACTCAGTTCCCAGTCGCCACTACTTTTCCCGATGTGCCGCCCCAGCCCTGCACGACCACGTCTCCCGCAACATTGTACGCGCCCTCACCAACGCGGTTACTGGCAAGGTCCACTTAACTACGGACACGTGGACAAGCACAGGCAGGCAGGGCCACTATATCTCCCTGACGGCACATTGGGTGAATTTAGTGGAGGCTGGGACAGAGTCAGAGCCTGGGACCGCTCACGTCCTACCCACCCCCAGAATTGCGGGCCCCAGCTCGGTGGTGGTATCTGCGGCGGTGTATGCTTCCTCCAGTAAACCACCCTCCTCCTCCTCCTCCTCCTCCAACGCAACCTCTGTCTCGCAATCAAGATGTGTCAGCAGCAGCAGCACGACGCCAGCAGTCGGTGTCGCGCGTCGTCGCAGCACAGCGGTGGGCAAGCGTCAGCAGGCCGTGCTGAAACTACTCAGCTTAGGAGATAAGAGGCACACGGCCCACGAACTGCTGCAGGGTCTGACAGAGCAGACTGACCGCTGGCTTGCGCCGCTGAGCCTCCAACCGGGCATGGTCGTGTGTGACAACGGCCGTAACCTGGTGGCGGCTCTGCAGCTCGACAGCCTCACGCACGTGCCATGCCTGGCCCACGTCTTTAATTTGGTGGTTCAGCGCTTTCTGAAAAGCTACCCACGCTTGTCAGACCTGCTCGGAAAGGTGCGCCGGCTCTGCGCACATTTCCGCAAGTCCCACACGGACGCTGCCACCCTGCGGACCCTGCAACATCGGTTTAATCTGCCAGTGCACCGACTGCTGTGCGACGTGCCCACATGGTGGAACTCTACGCTCCACATGTTGGCCAGGCTCTATGAGCAGCGTAGAGCTATAGTGGAATACCAACTCCAACATGGGCGGCGCAGTGGGAGTCAGCCTCCTCAATTATTTACAGAAGAGTGGGCCTGGTTGGCAGACATCTGCCAGGTCCTTGGAAACTTTGAGGAGTCTACCCAGGTGGTGAGCGGCGATGCTGCAATCATTAGCGTCACCATTCCTCTGCTATGCCTCTTGAGAAGTTCCCTGCAAAGCATAAAGGCAGACGCTTTGCGCTCGGAAACCGAGCTGGGGGAAGACAGTATGTCGCTGGATAGTCAGAGCACCCTCCTGTCTATATCTCAGCGCGGTGAGGAGGAGAAGGAGGAGGAAGATGAGGAGGAGGGGGAAGAGACAGCTTGGCCCACTGGTGAGGGTACACATGCTGCTGGCCTGTCATCCTTTCAGCGTGTATGGCCTGAAGAGGAGGAGGAGGATCCTGAAAGTGATCTTCCTAGTGAGGACAGTCATGTGTTGCGTACAGGTACCCTGGCACACATGGCTGACTTCATGTTAGGATGCCTTTCTCGTGACCCTCGCGTTACACGCATTCTGGCCACTACGGATTACTGGGTGTACACACTGCTCGACCCACGGTATAAGGAGAACCTTTCCACTCTCATTCCCGAAGAGGAAAGGGGTTCGAGAGTGTTGCTATACCACAGGACCCTGGCGGACAAACTGATGGTAAAATTCCCATACGACAGCGCTAGTGGCCGAAGGCGCAGTTCCGAGGGCCAGGTAGCATGGGAGGCGCGGATATCAGGCAGCATGTACAGCACAGGCAGGGCAACACTCTTTAAGGCCCTTGACTGCTTTATGGCTCCCCAGCAAGACTGTGTCACCGCTCCCCAGTCACGGCTGAGTCGGAGGGAGCACTGTAAAAGGATGGTGAGGGAGTACGTAGCCGATCGCACGACCGTCCTCCGTGACGCCTCTGCCCCCTACAACTACTGGGTGTTAAAGCTGGACACGTGGCCTGAACTCGCGCTGTATGCCCTGGAGGTGCTTGCTTGTCCTGCGGCTAGCGTCTTGTCAGAGAGGGTGTTTAGTGCGGCTGGGGGAATCATCACAGATAAGCGTACCCGCCTGTCAACCGACAGTGCCGACAGGCTTACACTCATCAAGATGAACAAAGCCTGGATTTCCCCAGACTTCTCTTCTCCACCAGCGGACAGCAGCAATACCTAAGCAATACGTAGGCTGCACCCGCGGATGGAAGCATCGTTCTGTATCCCCAACAAAAACGGGGACCTTTTCGCTTCATCAATCTGTGTATAATATTCCTCCTCCTCCTCCTGCTCCTCCTCCTGAAACCTCACATAATCACGCCGAATGGGTAATTTTTCTTAGGCCCACAAGGCTCAGTCATATAATTTTTGTAAACAATTTTTATACGTTTCAATGCTCAT
The DNA here is from genome assembly GCF_035609145.1 of Eleutherodactylus coqui. Lineage (NCBI taxonomy): Eukaryota > Metazoa > Chordata > Amphibia > Anura > Eleutherodactylidae > Eleutherodactylus > Eleutherodactylus coqui. The sequence goes on along the minus strand of NC_089838.1, from coordinate 248,955,911 downwards.
TAAAGCGTTGAAACTTTCACCTCAACCAATTTTTATTTTAACTGGGCTGCCTCCAGGCCTAGTTACCAATTAAGCCACATTAACCAAAGTGATTAATGTGTTTCACCTGCCCTCTTGGTTGGGCATGGGCAATTTTTCTGATGTACATTAGTACTGTTGATACACCAATTTTTGGGGGCCCTCGCCTACAGTGTAATCAAATTAATTTTTAGCCCACCTGCATTACAGCTGACATTACATCAGCTGTGTTGGGCACTGCAATGCGATGTATTTATGGACCGCCGGTGGGTTCCAGGGAGCCACCCATGCTGTGGGTCCACAGGGAGTTGTAAATGCATCTGTGTCCACTTCTAAAGAACCCCGGTCTGACTGGGGCATGCAGTGTGGGCCGAAGCCCACCTGCATTAAACATGACATTATTACCTCAGCTGTGATGGGCAATGCAATGGGATATTTTTATGTACCGCCGGTGGCTTCCTGGCACCCACCCATGCTGTGGGTCCACAGGGAGTTGTAAATGCATCTGTGTCCACTTCTAAAGAACCCCAGTCTGACTTGGGCATGCAGTGTGGGCCGAAGCCCACCTGCATTAAACATGACATTACTACCTCAGCTGTGATGGGCAATGCAATGGGATATATTTGTGTACCGCCGGTGGGTTCCAGGGAGCCACCCATGCTGTGGGTGCACATGGAATTCCCATTGCGGAGTTGTACCTGCCTGTGACTATATATAAAAAAACGCGGTCTGACTGGGGCATGCAGACACCTTGACAGAATGAATAGTGTGTGGCACATAGGTTCCCCATTGCTATGCCCACGTGTGCAGCTTCAGATGGAGGTGGCACAGGATTGGATTTCTTATTGCTTCTGTACAGCATTGTGGGCTATCGCCCCGCCCCTTTTAAAGAGGGTCGCTGCCTAGCCGTGCCAACCCTCTGCAGTGTGTGCCTGCTTTTTCTGTGGCAGACGCACTTATAAATAGACATGAGGGTGGCGTGGCATGAGGGCAGCTGAAGGCTGGGCAGGGACAGTTTGGTGTGCGCTGTGGACACTGGGTCGTGGGGGGGGGGGGATTTGGCAGCATGTAACCCAGGAGAAGTGGCAGCGGAGTGTCATGCAGGCAGTGATTGTGCTTTGTTGGAGGTAGTGTGGTGCTTAGCTAAGGTATGCATTGCTAATGAGGGCTTTTCAGATGTAAAAGTTGTTGGGGGGGGGCCACTCTTGCTGCTATTGTGGCTTAATAGTGGGACCTGGGAACTTCATATGCAGCCCAACATGTAGCCCCTCGCCTGCCCTATCCGTTTCTGTGTCGTTTCCATCACTTTCTTGAATTGCCCCGATTTTCACAAATGAAAACCTTAGCGAGCATCGGCGATATACAAAAATGCTCGGGTCGCCCATTGACTTCAATGGGGTTCGTTACTCAAAACGAACCCTCGAGCATCGCGAAAAATTCGTCTCGAGTAACGAGCACCCGAGCATTTTGGTGCTCGCTCATCTCTATCTATAACCCATATAAAAAAGTGACACTGTTGTAACATTCTCCTTCATTATTAAGCTTATTTATAAAATGATGTTCAGTTTAAATGGCCACTCTGGTGAAATTCTTATTTCATTCATGCTGTAATTAACCTCCCAGGACATATAAGACAACTGATATTAACTTGGTTAGTTACTTCTTACTATCTGAAACTTCCTGGACTACTGATTTTCCTTGGCTTTGTACTCTCTCAAAAAGTCAGTTTTTTAGTGAGCACAAATCCTGTGTTATGGCCCCTACCACACAAGCTCTTAAGAGGGGAACACAGAGACTTCTGTCACAGTTACTGCTGGTGATTAGAGGTTCTTTTCATACAGTTATAATGAAGGAAATGATAGTTTATCCCCATGACTGTATACTTAAGGTCTGTAGCTTATTTAAGTCAATTCAGACAGTATTGATAATTACAGTGTTCTCCCAGCTGGCAGAGATGGTACAGGATCTAGCTACTCATGTGTGATACTGATGCATCATGGGATTGATAGCACAACATAATGAAAGAGAATGCAGGAAGAAATGTCAACATCAAGATGGTGCCTGATGATTATTAGAAAGGAGGCTGTATTGCATGGACGTGACTGTAATACACAGAGGAAACCTCCAGAGATGCAAAAATGTGTTTCCCTGGAGTGGTCCTTTAATACTAGATTTACTTTTTTATAATTAAAAAAAGTTGATGGTTTTTTTTAGAGAGATATGACTTTTATTAAATCAAAAATTAGGGTTTTAAATGATTAGGATAAGTGTATGGAACTTCTGTAATGTAATTACCATATATTCTCAAGTATAAGCCTAGTTTTTCAGCACATTTTTAATGCTGAAAAAGCCAACCTCAGCTTATACTAGAGTGAGGTAAAAAAAACAAAACAACAAAAACCCCTCAATATTTACCTCCCAGCCTGCATCTCAGTCCCCGGCGCGATAGTCTCCCTGGCGGTGCGGGAAGCTGCTTGAGAATTCTCCCTGCTGTTATCTCCCTTTTCAGCTTTGAACTCCCCCGCCGTCAGCGCTGTGTAGGTTAGCGCTGTGATTGGATCAAGCACTAGCCAAACACAGCCAGCGCTCGATCTTTCACAGCCATTCAGTGGATGATATCACTGAATGGCTGTGATTGGTTTATCGAGTGCTGGCTGTGATTGGCTGGCGCTTGATCCAATCACAGAGCTTACTTACACAGCGCTGACGGCTTTACCTAGCATATACTCGAGTCTAGCTAGGCTTATACTCGAGTAAATAAGTTTTACCAGTTTTTTGTGGTAAAACTTATTGACTCGGCTTATACTCGGGTCGGCTAATACTCGAGTATATACGGTACCTATTGTCTTTGATTTTCTTGTTCACTATTATGGCAAGGCTTGAAAATATTTAATGGAAAGTATTGCAAACAAAGTTAGTGAAGTAAACTACATTATGTCATAAGCTTGAACTTTGTTTTTGATCAATGTTGTTGTTTGCATCAATATTTTTCAGCAATGTGTTAGTTTCACTTACACTGGCATCCAGTAAACTGCTTTGAAAGTTCATTTTCAATACAGAAAACATGCATAACTTTGACTATAATTATATGTACAATAATTATGTAATTTATACTTAAATTCCTTAGATTATGTGATCAGTAGTGACCATGGCATCTAAGCTGTTAGACAGGGTGCTGAGTGAATGTCATGGTAGTGCAGAACCTAATAATGAGCTACAGGCCTGCCAGGTATAGAATTCTATTAGACCTTGTCACAGGCAAGGTTTAGTAGGCTAACTCCAAGTAAAGCTAACAAACGTTTTGCAATCTCTTATGCAAGTGTTCAAGCAATTTCATGCCTGAGGAAGACCCCAATCCTGGGATTAAATGTGTAGTATGTTCCATTTTATTTTGTTGTTTTGTTTTTAACATTTAACAAGCGCTGCTAAGTTTGCAAAGTGTTGTTTTTTTCTGGAAACGTGGTTATTTGGGGGGAAGTGCCAAGTTCCTGCTGTTCTTTGGTGTCCATATATTAGTTAGTAGGTAGGGATGAGCGAGCGTACGCGTCCGAGCTTGATGCTCGTTCGAGTATTAGGGTGTTCGAGATGCTCGTTACTCCAGACGAGCACCACGCAGTGTTCGAGTCACTTTCACTTTCTTCCCTGAGAAATTTGCGTGCTTTTCTGGCCAATAGAAAGACAGGGAAGGCATTACAACTTCCTCCTGTGACATTCAAGCCCTATACCACCCCCCTGCAGTGAGTGGCTGGGGAGATCAGGTGACACCTGAGTATTAAAATCTGCCCCGCCCGCGGCTCGCCACAGATGCATGCTGACAGAGATCAGGGAAAGTGCTGTCTTGCTGTAGCTGCTATAGGGAGAGTGTTAGGTGTTATATTCATCTTCAAGAACCCCAACGGTCCTTCTTAGAGCCACATCTGACCGTGTGCAGTACTGTTGAGGCTGCTTTTAGCAGTGTTGCACAACTTTTTTTTTTTTCTATATCGGCGTGCAGACCATAGCGTCCTCAGTCTGCAGTCATTTTACAGAGTATAGGGGCAGTACTAGTGAGGCAGGGAAAGAGGTATACTGGCTATATAGGCAGTGGGCTTTTTCAAAAAAATTGGGGAAAAATACTATATTTGGGCTGCCTGTGACCGTCTTCAGTGTACTGCGTGTCTGCTGGGGGTAGTAGTCGCTAATTAAGACCCAGCTAAGCGTTACAGCAGGCTTGCGCATAATTGTTTCCTGGCTCTGCTGTGCCTGTTACATGACCGCCGCCATCCCGCCAGAGGGAAACAGTATACATAATATACGCTACATACAGTGTCTGTCTGGTGTTTCACCTCACCATTTAAAAAAATAGAAGCAAAATACTTAAGGCCTACCACTGGCCTTTGGCCACTTGACTGGTTCTGCGCTGTGAATTCCAGTAGCTCAGTCATACGCACCTACGTCTCACTACAGGCTTGCGCATAATTGTTTCCTGTCTCTGCTGTGCGTTCTGTAAGCGAAGTCAGCCTCCAACCACAGGCCAATAAGCGGCACATTTAATTACAGTGTTCTGTTTCTGCTCTACTCGTAATACACCATGCTGAGGGGTAGGGGTAGGCCTAGAGGATGTGGACGGGGGCGAGGACGCGGAGGCCCAAGTCAGGGTGTGGGCACAGGCAGAGCTCCTGGTCCAGGTGTATCGCAGCCGACTGCTGCGGGATTGGGAGAGAGGCAAATTTCTGGGGTCCCCAGATTCGTCTCACAATTAATGGGTCCACGCGGTAGACCTTTATTAGAAACTGAGCAGTGTGAGCAGGTCCTGTCATGGATGGCAGAAAGTGCATCCAGCAATCTATCGACCACCTAGTCTTCTACGCCGTCCACAGCTGCAACTCTGAATCCTCTGGCTGCTGCTCCTCCTTCCTCCCAGCCTCCTCACTCCATGAAAATGACACATTCTGAGGAGCAGGCAGACTCCCAGGAACTGTTCTCGGGCCCCTGCCGAGATTGGGCAGCAATGGTTCCTCTCCCACCGGAGGAGTTTGTCGTGACCGATGCCCAACCTTTGAAAAGTTCCCGGGGTCCGGGGGATGAGGCTGGGGACTTCCGGCAACTGTCTCAAGAGCTTTCAGTGGGTGAGGAGGACGATGATGATGAGACACAATTGTCTATCAGTGAGGTAGTAGTAAGGGCAGTAAGTCCGAGGGAGGAGCGCACAGAGGATTCGGAGGAAGAGCAGCTGGACGATGAGGTGACTGACCCCACCTGGTTCGCAAAAGTCTACTGAGGACAGGTCTTCAGAGGGGGAGGCAAGTGCAGCAGCAGGGCAGGTTGGAAGAGGCAGTGCGGTGGCCAGGGGTAGAGGCAGGGCCAGACCGAATAATCCACCAACTGTTTCCCAAAGCGCTCCCTCGTGCCATGCCACCCTGTAGAGGCCGAGGTGCTCCAAGGTGTGGCAGTTTTTTACTGAGAGTGCAGACGACCGACGAACTGTGGTGTGCAAGGTTTGTCACACCAAGATCAGCCAGGGAGCCACCACCACCAGCCTCACCACCACCAGCATGCGCAGGCATATGATGACCAAGCACCCCACAAGGTGGGACGAAGGCCGTTCACCGCCTCCGGTTTGCACCACTGCCTCTCCCCCTGTGCCACAGCCTGCCACTGAGATCCAACCCCCCTCTCAGGACACAGGCACGACCGTCTCCCGGCCTGCACGCACACGCTCACATCCGCTGTCCTCGGCCCCATCCAGCAATGTCTCTCAGTGCAGCGTCCAGCCATCGCTAGCACAACAGTTTGAGCGCAAGCGCAAGTACGCCGCCACACACCCGCACGCTCAAGCGTTAAACGTGCACATAGACAAATTGATCAGCCTGGAGATGCTGCCGTATAGGCTTGTGGAAAAGGAGGCTTTCAAAAACATGATGGTGGCGGCCCCGCGCTACTCGGTTCCCAGTCGCCACTACTTTTCCCGATGTGCGGTCCCAGCCCTGCACGACCACGTCTCCCGCAACATTGTACGCGCCCTCACCAATGCGGTTACTGCCAAGGTCCACTTAACAATGGAAACGTGGACAAGCACAGGTGGGCAGGGCCACTATATCTCCCTGACGGCACATTGGGTGAATTTAGTGGAGCCTGGGACCGCTCACATCCTACCCACCCCCAGAATTGCGGGCCCCAGTTCGGTGCTGGTATCTGCGGCGGTGTATGCTTCCTCCACTAAACCACCCTCCTCCTCCTTCGCAACCTCTGTCTCGCAATCAAGATGTGTCAGCAGCAGCACGTCGCCAGCAGTCGGTGTCGGCCGGCGTGGCAGCACAGCGGTGGGCAAGCGTCAGCAGGCCGTGCTGAAACTACTCAGCTTAGGAGAGAAGAGGCACACGGCCCACGAACTGCTGCAGGGTCTGACAGAGCAGACCGACCGCTGGCTTTCGCTGCTGAGCCTCCAACCGGGCATGGTCGTGTGTGACAACGGCCGTAACCTGGTGGCGGCTCTGCAGCTCGGCAGCCTCACGCACGTGCCATGCCTGGCCCACGTCTTTAATTTGGTGGTTCAGCGGTTTCTGAAAAGCTACCCACGCTTGTCAGACCTGCTCGGAAAGGTGCGCCGACCTGTCTGGCACAAAGGCACTGACAGACTTGGGTAGGGGGCAGAGCGCTGACGGCTTTCCCCTTGCAGTGTGGATTGAGCTATGCGACACCTTGACAGAATGAATGCTGTGTGGCACATGGATTCCCTATTGCTATGCCCACGTTTGCAGCTCCTGACGGAGGTGGCACAGGATTGGAGTTCTTATTGCTTCTGTACAGTATTGTGGGCTATCGCCCCGCCCCTTTTAAAGAGGGTCGCTGCCTGGCCCTGCCAACCCTCTGCAGTGTGTGCCTGCGGTTCCTCCTCATGGCAGACGCACTTATAAATAGACATGAGGGTGGTGTGGCTATGAGGCCAGCGTGTGGCATGAGGGCAGCTGAAGGCTGCGCAGGGACACTTTGGTGTGCTCTGTGGACACTGGGTCGTGCAGGGGGGGTTGGGCAGCATGTAACCCAAAAGAAGTGGCAGCGGAGTGTCATGCAGGCAGTGATTGTGCTTTGTTGGAGGTAGTGTGGTGCTTAGCTAAGGTATGCCTTGCTAATGAGGGTTTTTCAAAAGTTAAAATTGCTGGGGGGGGGGGGGCCCACTCTTGCCGCTATTGTGGCTTAATAGTGGGACCTGGGAACTTGAGATGCAGCCCAACATGTAGCCCCTCGCCTGCCCTATCCGTTTCTGTGTCGTTCCCATCACTTTCTTGAATTTCCCAGATTTTCACAAATGAAAACCTTAGCGAGCATCGGCGATATACAAAAATGCTCGAGTCGCCCATTGACTTCAATGGGGTTCGTTACTCGAAACGGACCCTCGAGCATCGCGGGAAGTTCGACTCGAGTAACGAGCACCCGAGTATTTTGGTGCTCGCTCATCTCTATTAGTAGGCTAACTCCAAATAAGGCAAACAAACGTACTGCAATCTGTTATACAAGTGATTGCATGTTCAAATTCCCTTGTGTGACTAAAAATGTAAAATAATGTTTGATTACATGTTTTAAGTTATTTAAAAATAAAGAAAAGATTGAAAGCTAAAAAACCCCTTCCTATTCATCAACTAAAAAATCTTAACAATAAACACAATTGTTTCCTCTGCATTCCTAGTTGTCTGAGCTATTATAATATCACATTATTTATCCTGCACAGTGAGTGCCATAAAAAAAGGTAGAAAAAACAAAATGTCTGTTTTAGGGCCTACTTACATGGACGTAGGCGTTTTACGTGTACCTGCCGGCGCTGTAAAAATGCCTGAGCGGCAAAGGGCCCAGAGCATGTATGCCGAGGCTGCAATGCTGTGGGGCCTGGAGAGGCATTCCCCCTTCCCTCCCCCTCACTGTTTGCAATGGAAAGGGTGGGATTGATGCTGAGCTAAGCTCCCACCTCCTCCCTGCCTCTTGCCCGCAGCCAGCGTGGATGGGGCGGAGCTTATCTCCACCCCAACCCTGCCCATCCCATTGCAGACAGCGGCAAGGGGCAGAGAAGAGAAAGGGGAGGGAGTTTAGCAATCCCGCTGCTAAATTCCCTCCCACTTTCCTTCTTCAGCAGCTAGCAGAAGCTCCCATAGAAATCTATGCAGCTGCCACCGCTGGCATGGCAGCACCTGGTCGGGTGCTTTCACGCCACAGAAATACGCCCCTGTGCATTGATGCATTGTAAGACAATGCATCAGAGGGGCAGCATATGTCAGCTTGGCGTGAAAACCCGGCAGATATATGCCCGTGTGAGTAAGCCATGTCAGTAAGCCCTTATGGTCACTTTGCCTCTCCCCAAAAAATAGAGTTAAAAGGAATCAAAAAATTGTATTTATCCTTAAGTGGTACTGATTAAAACTACAGGTCACCCCACAGAAAATAATTCCTCACACAGCTCCATTGATGTAAAAATCAAAAAAGTTGCAGGTCTCAGAGTATAGCAACACAAAGTTAACTGTTTCAGAAAAGATTTTTTTATTTTAAAAACTAGTAATATATAATATAAATTTGGTATCACCATGACTGTACTAACACACACAATAAAATTCGTATGTCATGTGCAAACAAACTCTACCCCCCACTAAAAAAATAACTGATTTGCATGAGTGAGCTGACACATCAAGTTCTGCTGCGCTGAGATCTCAACCACTGTGTGTTTGTAGAGGGCCATCACAGCTTGTCTCACTTCTGTCATGTATTATCCCTATGAAAAGAAAGGGACCGAGAGGGGCAGAGAGGAAACAGTGAGAAATGTTAAAGGTGAGTATATAGAAAATGTTATTACTTTTGCGTATTGGCCAAATGTTTGCATTATTATTATTTTAGGAAATCCACTTTAATTGACTAACTTACCAGAAAAAGAAATTGAGAAAAACAGAACTTTCTATTTACCCAGTGTCATGTGAATGGCTGGCATAATTTCTGTAATAGTGAACATTTCCTTAAAACATTAACAAAGTAATAAAAATTGGTAATAAAAATATTTAAAGAGAATTCATCACCATCTTTTTTCACCTCTCTCTGAGGACAACATAAAGCCTCATTCAGATGAGCGTGAATTTGCACAAATCCGAATGTCCACGGACGTGCCGAAAAACGGGTGAATGCAACCCCTGCAGTAATTTTCGGGGAAGGGCTTCAAGTATAAGCCCTTCCCTGAAAATCATCTCTGGCTTATGTAAAAAAAATATATACTCACCCCTCCGCCTCTGTCAGGGCTTGGCGTGTCTAGCCGCTTGATTTCCTGGCAGTGTAGTGAAGTTTCTGAAAGAGCTGTATCTGATTGGCTGAATGCTCATCCAATCACAGGCAGCACTCAGCTAGTCACTGAATGACAGCTGAGCGCTGCCTGTGATTGGTCACAGTGCTCAGCCAATCACAGGCAGAGCGCAGCCACTCAATGAATGGCTGAGCACTGCCTTTGATTGATTGAGCGCTCAGTTAATTAGCTACAGCCCTTTCAGCAGGCGGGGATTTTAAATCCCGGCCTGCTGAAAGAACTTCACTACACTGCCAGGAACCAAGCAAGGAAGACACGTCTAAGCGCAGACAGCAGCAGAGAGCCCCATTTAAAGCAATGGGAGAAAATCGCGATCCTCTGTCACAGCTGTTGCAAGGGATTCTTTACTCCTCCCAGGGAGTTCCCTTGTCACTGAACACTGTGACAGTGCTGTCACAGTGTTCAGTGACAAGGTGACTCCCCGCGGGGAATATTAAAGTGCAGCAGGGACGTATGCATGCACGCATGTCCTATGTTATGCAGGTATATTGTGTTTGCATGCCTGTAATACACAGCATAGGGAACCAATGGTTCTAAATAGATGCATGGTTTTGTGCACTTGTATGTAGGCATAAACACACTCGTCTGAATGAGCCCTCAGATAGTGACATACACATGCATAGAGGACCACTTAAAGTAGTCCTGGATATCCATGAGCTTCAGCTAGACACACCTACCACCCTCCTGCCACTGATTGACTGCTGTATGCCCATTACTGTCCATAGAGAGACAGCTGTCACTCATTGGCTGGAGGGTGGGATGGGTGTGGCTAGCTGCAGTTCATGAATATTGAAGACAAGTTCAGTGTCTTCCTGCTGCTCATAAAGTGCAAGTTTCTCTCAAATGACTGCACAGATCCACACAGCAGACATATCACTGTAATCAGTATTACAGGCACTACCTTATTATAGCGCTTTCATGGAGGACTGCAAAACAATGGTGACAAGTTCCTTTTAAATCCACTTAAAGATTAGTTATGAAAGTTAATAATTTCTTATTTATAAAAAGAAGGTGCTGTGCAAAGTCTTTATTTTGCACAATGGAAATTAAATATTTGTCATTTGTGGTTTCAATTTACAAAGTAAGTCCCCGTATATAGCTGCTGGATCAGCACATTTCTGTTTATCTTGTAGATAAATAACATTTTACAAATTATTTTCTTAAACAATGACTAAGTATGTAAAGAAGGGTGCCAGGAGGCTCGTCAATGGAGCATTATCTTCATGGAATCCCACACATGAAGAATTTATAAATCTTCATGGACTGTTAGAGAAACCGGAAGGACAATTAAAAAGACTTTTCAGATCTGACTTTGCTTCCCTTGAGTGCACTAAACAAACTGGGATTATATTGAACATCTGCCACCGAATGTTGTCAGGTACACATCTAGGACAGAATGTTCCCCAGCTGAAACATCACAGTCTTGTTCTATGACTGAAAAGTAAAGTTAAGTAATTGTGCTAAGCAGAAACTAGTCAAGCAATCATCTTAGTTTGCGTGATAATGCTCCCTAGTATGTTGTGCTTAGTAGAGAAAATGTTCCGTGGATATGTAGTATCCTCTTAATTGAATGTGTTTGTACCATGCTGTCTGGGAAGTACTAAGGGAATTTTCTCAATGCTGCTTAAAGCATTTCACTGTAATGTTACCTTAAGGCAGTCTAATTTCCTTTAAAGAGATTGTTGCACAAGGACAATCCCCGTCCATATGCTCTTTAGGGCATTTGAATGTCTTAGCGAGTCTCCATCCTACCTTCTATAAACAAGGGCACGAAATCTATTACATATAGTAGCAGATTTGAGTCATTAAAGGAATTGTTCAGTTGTAAACTACTAATAGTCTATCAACAGGATAGGCTATTAATTATAGATTGTCAGGAGTCTACCACCCGAGACCCCTGACGATCAGGTGTTTGCCGATCAGTGTGTTCATACAATGAGCTGATTTCTGCAGACAACTTTGTTCCCACTGCAGTGGCCAGGCTTGGTATTGCAGACCAAGTTCTCATTCACTTCACTGCAAGCTGGGCTTGCAATACCAAGACTGGCCACTGTAGTGAGAACAGAGCTGTCTGCTTCCTGCAGAAATCAAGTCAGTGCACTAGCACATAGCTGCAGGGAACAACTGATTAGTCATTCTACTATCCTGCTGATAGGCCACCACAATTTACAACTGGGCAACCCCTTTAATGCAACTTCCACTGGTAAAATCTGACATAGACTTTGAATGTAGTGGCAGAATGCATTCTCAACCAACACTTCATTCCATATTTTCCTAATAGAAAATAATACTTATGAATCAAGATATAGGTGCAAATACAGATCAAATAATGCTGAAATACAAATGACATGCATATTTTAATGACATCCATATTTTAATCCCTTTTCATAGACTACAGTAGGCATATTTTTCACCAAAAATGGGCAAAACTGCATTTTTAAAACATGGTTATGAAAAATATTTCCATATAAATAGATATATTCATTTAGATTAGCACCGTATTATGGTCTGCAAAACAAGGACCAAATATGGAGTACAAATACACTCGTCTGAAAGGAAAGTTATACTATTCTCTGCTGTATCCATTTCTGGCTTCGGCTTAGAAATCTGCAGGTAAAATTGCTTTTAAAAAAAGGAAAAACTGTGTGAAATCATCCTTAATGCAAATCCTTCCATTACTTTACACTTTTAGAACATGGAACATTACAATATTGATGAAGGCAGCCGGACTTTCTTGGATGTAATGTACAATTTACACAAAGAAAAATGATATTATGGCAGAATTGGTATCTCACTGCTTCTTTGTCTCCGGAACAAAGAAAAGAGGCTATAAAATGCATTCACCTTCTCCGTAATGACAATATTCCAAGAAGCAACTTAAATACAACAACTTGTAAGAAATTTCACACAGAGTAGCACAGAATTTGCAACATAATGAGAAAATAAATATCAACAAGAAAAAAAAATCAAAGAAAACAGACAAAAAGTATATTGTAAAGGAGAACGACCACAATTATTACATAAAAGGCTTGTTAGTGTACATGAAAAATGTTCTCACTGATCAGTGGCTTGGTAACTGAAGTTACAGGATTGAGGTTTTAGTTTTTTTAGGTCCTAATGAGAATATTTATTATTAGGCTTTCTTCATACATTTTATTGCTGTTTTTGGATTTTAAAAAACATAATTAACTTGTTTGCTTTTTTCCAAGCTTTTTCTGAAGTTGTCTTTTTTTTATTTCAGTGCTTTAGAGAAGCTTATTGGAAAATGCATGAAAAAGACTATAGTGCATACTGCGTTCTGAAACAACTGCCATTGACTACATGAAAAATGTAGAAAAATGCCTCCAAAAAAGTACACTTTTTGTAGTGCATTTTATATTTCTTTATTGGAAAGATAGAGCGGGCGCGAAAGAAAAAGAAGTGAGAATGAACCCATTGAAATCAATGGGTTCTATTCACCGTGTATTGCCGGTGGAGTTTTCCCACGCTCAAAAACAAGCAAAAACAAGCTTGTCTGCTTAAGAACCTTATTCTGAGTTCTGTATTTTTCAGTGTACACTAAATTGAACCAAATCACTTTCATGCCAATGATCACTCATATAGCTGCTACTATTTAAAACAATTAGGGTGCCATTACACTGGCCGATAGTTGCCCAAGAAATTAATCAAAAGAGCGATCACAGGTACTGTCGTCCTATGTGAACAAGGGACCCAACAGGGTAAGTGAGTGAATCATTACTCATTAGAGTCTCTTGACTTTTGGCTTACCTAAAAGCCAAGAGCTTATCAGCCCATGTAAACCAGTCATTCATCTATAAATGACTACCTGATTACTTTGAATGGAGATGACCAACTGGAAAAGATCTCCAGTGCGCTCTGCCTCCATTCAGTGAGCAGTTATTGCTCCCATGTAAAGTTTCCCTTAGGATATGTTTATTGATGGGGAAGGGTATTTAGAAGAAATAACCCTATGATAACACGTTGGCCTCGTTCACAATGCAGAGCTTATGTGGAGTCACATCTACTATGAAGCCATCGCTTCTCTGTGTTGCCTCCATATGTGGTCATATTGTAGAAATTCTGCTCAGAATGGTATCTGATGTAACTTGGTAAATATTTTTAGTCTCTTGAGTTCATAAGCAATGTGACAGGAAAAAAAACTGTTTATGAAATTGAAAGCATGTGAAGATACAATAGAGACACAAAGTCTTCTACTAGCCATTTATTATGTAAACTAGCTGATATACCAGGCTTCGCCCGAGTTAATTTGGTACTGCAGTTTATCTGGTGTTCACACGGAAAATCTTATGAAGTCGTGGTTACTTTAGAGATACTGAGGAAAAACATATGTTAACCATTTTGCATAGTTCTCTGTGTTACCCAGGAAACACCACGGGGAGGTAACTATGCAACGTTTCCTTTATATAAAATGACATCAGGAAGTGAGAGAATTAGTTAGAGAGAATAAGTGAGAGAATCAGAGTTAGATTACGTACATAAAATTTGGACACTAATTCTTTTGCGCTGAGAATTGAATAATCGAGTTGGGACCCATTAACTTTTCATATTTATGACACAATCAATGCTTGTGCCAAATTTCATGTTTCTATGACATTGGGAAGTGAGAGATTTAGATTATATACGTAAAATTTGGACACTAATTCTTTTGCGAATAGAATTGAATAATCGAGTTGGGACCCATTAGCTTTTCCTATTTATGACATAATCAATGCTTGTGCCAAATTTCCCGTTTCTATGACACCGGAAAGTGAGAAAATTACATTCCGCATATAAAATTTCGACGCCAATTCTTTTGCGCAAAGAATTGAATAATCGAGTTGGGACCCATTAGTGTTTCCTATTTATGACATAATCAATGCTCGTGTCAAATTTCCCGTTTCTATGACACCGGAAAGTGAAAAAATTACATTCCGCACGTAAAATTTCGACGCCAATTCTTTTGCGCTATAATTGAATAATCAAGTTGGGACCTATGAACTTTTCCTATTTATGACATAATCAATGCTTGTGCCAAATTTCACGTTTCTATGACACCGGAAAGTGAGAAAATTACATTCCGCACGTAAAATTTGGACGCTAATTCTTTTGCACATAGAATTGAATAATGGAGTTGGGACCCATTAGCTTTTCCTATTTATGACATAATCAATGCCCGTGCCAAATTTCACGTTTCTATGACACCAGAAAGTGAGAAAATTAGATTCCGTACGTAAAATTTGGACGCTAATTCTTTTGAGCATAGAATTGAATAATGGAGTTGGGACCCATTAGCTTTTCCTATTTATGACTTAATCAATGCTCGTGCCAAATTTCACGTTTCTATGACACCGGAAAGTGAGAAAATTAGATTCCGTACGTACAATTTGGACGCTAATTCTTTTGCGCACAGAATTGAATAATGGAGTTGGGACCCATTAGCTTTTCCTATTTCTGACATAATCAATGCTCGTGCCAAATTTCCTGTTTCTATGACACCGGAAAGTGAAGAAATTACATTCCGCACGTAAAATTTGGACGCTAATTCTTTTGTGCATAGAATTGAATAATCGAGTTGGGACCCATTAGTGTTTCCTATTTATGACATAATCAATGCTCGTGCCAAATTTCCCGTTTCTATGACACCGGAAAGTGAAAAACTTACATTCCGCACGTAAAATTTCAACGCCAATTCTTTTGCGCTAGAATTGAATAATGGAGTTGGGACCTATGAACCTTTCCTATTTATGACATAATCAATGCTCGTGCCAAATTTCACGTTTCGATGACACCGGAAAGTGAGAGAATTAGATTCCGTACGTAAAATTTGGACGCTAATTCTTTTGCGCATAGAATTAAATAATCGAGTTGGGACCTATTAACTTTTCCTATTTATGACATATTCAATGTACGTGTCAAATTTTAAGTTTCTATGACATTGGGAAGTGAGAGATTTAGATTATGTACGTTAAATTTCGACACCAATTCTTTTGCGCTAGAATTGAATAATCGAGTTGGGACCCAATTACTTTTCCTATTTCGGAGATAATCTATGCTTGTGCCAAAATTCATGTTTCTACGACATCGGGAAGTTGGAGAACTTTTGGCGAGTCAGTTAGTCAGTCAGTGAATGAGTCAGTGAGGGCTTTCGTCTTTATATATATAGATGTATAACTTAGAGGTTGTCACGAAACCATAATATGGTCATGTACATGAGACCTTTAAGGAGTTGTGCCAAGATTGAAAGTTATCTCCAATTCACAATTTAGGGGATAACTACCTGATTGATGGCATGTCAACCACTAGGACCCCACTGATCCTGACAATGGGAATTACGATGGATTCTGAATGAATGGAGTGGCGGTCGAACACGTGTGTTGCTACTCCATTCATTTCAGTGGGACCACAAAAATAGCAAAGTTCAAGTTGTCGACTATCTCTGTCAGTCCTATTGAAATAGAGTGGCAGTATGCATGCACAACCACGGCTCCATGTGCACAGGTGGTCAAGGGCATCCTGAGCCCAGTCATCTTTGTGTGTGCTCTCCACTGGTTCAACACATATCCACTGGTTCCAACACCTCCTAACATTCTGGTCAGAGCAGCCCAGGTGGCAGGAAATCGTTAATATGACTATCCAGATTCTTGCATTCCAATAATGTGCCCTCTTTCAAACTCTACTAACTAGGCAAAATCTCTTTGATTACATAGCAAAGGCGTCTAGTGGGCAACAAGCTCTATACAAGCGGAAAAAGAGGCTCACTACACCCAATTAGCCTCTGAGAGCCTTTTTATAGGCTAAGAGTGGGACCACTTTTAGGGCCTCAGCTGGCAAGATAGTTCATCTAATCACCCCACAACTGTAATCATGTGCATATATACTTGAGATATAACTGCATGCAGAGTTTTGCAGCCAAACAACAACTTCTAGGTGTTTGATTTTTTTTTTACAAAGAGTGTATATATGTATATATTGTCTGGTAATGACTGGCTTTGCTATCTCCTGCATATCTGTGCTGTTTTTGAAGAACAAAAGGAAGTTTTCACAGGTGAAAAATAACCATAGACATCCATTATAGTTGAAAAGTTGCCGCCTTGTTAAATCTCAGCCAATGTCAGTCAGCAGGGACACCCCTTCTGCCCCCTGAACACTGGCAACAATCATGGAACAGCCATCTATACATGCTTTTCTATGAAAGACTTTTTATCCTCTTGTGTGTGTTCTCTGGAGCTATGTGGCTCAGGAACAAAGACATTTCTCCTATTTCCACCAGGATACTATTACTAGCATTGTACTACCATGTTTCCCCCCAAAAATATAACCTCCCCGATAATAAGTCCTACCCAGATTTTTTGGGGTGGTGGGAAGCTTGAAATATAGGTTCTCCCCTGAAAATAAGCCCTAGCTACACTACATGAGCCAATCACAGCCATTTAATTATGTCATTCACTGAATGGCTGTGATTGGCTCACCTGGGTCAACTATGATTGGCGCAGTCGTCCGTCCTGAGCCAATCACACCATTCTCCTGCTGGAGGCAGGGTATTCCACCCATGTTACCAGGAAGAGAATGCTCTTTCAGCACTGAGGACCACGTGGAAGATTGCTGCAACGCCTGCAGAGCAGTGAGAAGGCGAAAGTTAATATAAGACAGTGTCTTATTTTCAGTGAAACACGGTAGCAGATGGAGAAATTTATATAGATTCTTTTATTTGTTATTCTATTTTATAACCTCTGTGCATTAATAGAAATACATATAAGTAATCGTTCCGATCATCAAATTATTATCGCCAATAAATTATTGTTAGTTACCTCCCATAGTCTAAAACCATATCTATTTTAATTAGAATCATAGAATGGTAGAGTTGGAAGGGATCCCCAGGGTCATCTGGCCCAACCCCCTGCTCAGGGCAGGATCACTAAATCATCCCAGACAGATATTTGTCCAGCCTTTGTTTGAACACTTCCAGTGAAGGAGAACTCACCACCTCCTGTGGTAACCTGTTCCACTCATTGATCACCCTCACTGTCACAAAGTTTTTTATAATATCTAATTTGTGTCTTCTCCCTTTCAGTTTTATTGCATTGCTATTAGTCTTTCCTACTGCAAATGAGAATAAGGCTGATCCCTCTGCACTGTGACAGCCCTGCAGATATTTGTAGACAGCTATTTAGTCTCCTGTCAGACTTTTTTTTTTGCAAGCTAGACATTCCCAGATCCTTTAACCGTTCCTCATAGGACATGATTTGCAGACCGCTCACCATCTTGGTAACTCTTCTCTGAACTTGCTTCAGTTTGTCCATGTCTTTTTTAAAGTGGAGTACCCAGAACTGGACACAGTATTCCAGATGAGGTCTGACTAAGGAAGAGTAGAGGGGGATAATGGTCTCACGTGATCTAGACTCTATTCTTCTCTTAATAAATCCCAGAATTGTGTTTGCCTTTTCGGCTGCTGCATCGCATTGTTGACTCATGTTCAATCTATGATCTATTGTCTATGATCTATCACTTTGTTGATTCATGTTCAGTCTATGATCTTTGGGATTGGTTCTAGCATATACATAAGTTACATGTTGGAGATAATATTAGTAATCATAATAATAATAGAGTTGGTGCTGGCAAAGACTAGAATCTGGTCTTTGCCCTCACATTTATACAATTCAGAAGACTTTCGCGAATACAATGGAATAACTATTTAAATGACAATATTAAACACATAAATGATACTCTTCTGCTTTGGGCCACGTCCAAACCGATGATGAGGGGCCATGTGATAAACTACATCTCATTTAAATGTATTAGGTCACAATTAATTAAACTCCAGCGTTCCCTGCTGACCACAAAGCGACATCTTGCTTGCTCCCCTTCCCAGCAAAACAAACTAACCTATGTTCAAACTAAACAAACTCTAGAAGCTTTTGTCTAACGGCAAGCGGTCTGGCTCACGAAACTCGAACAAAATAAAATTTACCACCAAGCTAATAAGCTTGGCAGATTGCTGGCTCGTATAGCAAACTCACAATTAAAACGTAAACCAATCACATACATCATGGGTCTGCACATAGAGATTAAACACTTCCAACAAACAGACATGGAAGGGAATATATGTGACTACTTTGAAGACCTATACAGGGCAACCCCCACAGACATGGAGAAGATAGACTCCTGGCAACAGTCTCTCACATTACCCAAACTCACACTGGACCAGGTAGCCTACCTGAAATCACCATTTTTGGAACGGGAAATACAGGGAGTGATCATGGCCGCACCAAATAACAAACCCCCAGGCCCCGACAGTCTCAGTAATGACTACTACAAGATCCTACTAATAGAGATGATGTCCACATTAACTAAACTATTTAACAACATATACACTCAAAATAGACACCTTGATACGCTCCTGGAATTCAGGACCATTTTCCTTTTCAAACCCAATGAAGATCCCACACGAATCCCATCCTATCACCCAATTTCCCTACTAAATTGCAATTATAAATTCCTAACAAAGGCACTGGCCAACTGCCTCCAAAAACTACTTTCTACCTTTATACATTCCTCTAAACGATGATTCACAACACACAGACAATTCACCAAAAAGATACGAACTGCCATCGCAGCTGCAATTAACGCTGGCAAGCTGCACGCCCCTCTGATGTTACTACTGCCCTTGGATAAGGAAAAGGCGTTTGACCAAGTGTCTTGGCCTTTTCTAAACTTTACTCTACAGCATAGGAAATTTGGCACAAACTTTTGCAATTTTATACAATTTACCAAATCAGATGTAACCACCCTCTTCATGGTAAATGGCCATATAACCCAACCTACAGATATCTTTAGGGGAACTAGACAAGGCTGTCCCCTTTCGCCTCATCTATTTAATTTCTCATTGGACTCCCTACTGCATTATTTCCAACCACTGCCCCCAACACAGACAGCCCAAGCGAGACAACCCACCGTTTTGGTGGCGGCGTTCACGGATGACATACTCCTAATTATCAATAACCCATCTAAATCTCTCTTATCAATCCTTCAGGACCTTCGGAAACTGGGCTCACATATGGGATGCTCCCTTAACCTAGAGAAAATGGAGGCTTTGTTGCTGAATGGCCCATCGCGACCGAGGTAAACTCATAGATACCCCTTTCAATGGTGAGAGAGTTTCATCTCATACCTTGGTGTCCATATACCCAAATCTTTTCACAAAATATATGCGCTTAACGTCAAACTGGTATCACAGTCCTAGGACAGGCATTATTAAAATGGCGCAAGCTCCCACTATTATATATAGGTAGAGCTCACTTAATAAAAATGGTAGAATTCCCTCACCTACTATACCTATTGCATGCTCTCCTAATCTACCTCACGCTCAAAGATGAAAAAAAAAAAAATATATATATATATATATATCTGATGCACACCTTCATCTGGAATGGGGGCAGAAATAGAATACCGTTTAACATCTTGAGACAGCTAAAACTTAATGGTGGGCCTAACGTTCCCAATATAAGGTTATATAACGTGGTGGCACTAATGCGCATAATCATTGATTGGAACAGCATACCTCCCTATTTGTGGACACAGACACAGAACAGAAATTCCTTCATGGGATCACGCTCCCTAATTTTTTTACACCTCACATATCAGAAAATCTAAAAAGATTGCAGAGATAATTCCTTATTGAAATCAACATGGAAGACATGGCAAAAACTACAAAAACTGACTTCTTCACATCCGAACTACTCCACCTACTTAGGGTGACTTCACACAAGCGTGTTTTTGTGCGTGCATACGCACGCACAAAAACACGCTTCTATTAGCTACATTGCATTCCCTATGGTGTGTGCACATGTCCGTGCTTTACAGGAGTATGCCTGCAAAGATAGGACATGCGTGCACCATTGGGAATGCACGCATTGTTTTCAATGGAGCCGTGGCTGCTGTCGGCGGCTCCATTGAAAACAGTGGTCTGTTGGCACCCCTGCATTCTTTTTCAGGGAAGGGCTTTACATATAAGCCCTTACCTGAAAAAGAAACATTTTAGTGTTAAAATATATATATATATATATATACTTACCTCTCCGCCGCTGCCGTTACCCCCACGGGGATGAAGAACACATCTGCCGCTTCAGCTGCCGTCTTCTCCTGCTGTCCCCTGCACTGCTGTGCTGATCTATCTTCCCTGCGGCGCCTGCTGAAAGAGCTGAATGTGATTGGCTGAGGTGCTCAGCCAATCACAGGCAGCTCTCGCCCGTCATTCATTTGGGGGCCACGGCAGCAGCGGACAGGTAAGTATATATTTTTTATTTTATTTTATTTTTTTTTTACACTAAAATTTTTCTTTTTCAGAGAAGGGCTTATATGTAAAGCCCTTTCCTGAAAAAGAATGCAGGGGTGCCGACAGAGCATTGTTTTCAATTGAGCAGCCAGCAGCAGCCGCGGCTCTATTGAAAACAATGCATGGACCTGCATTCATGCGTGTTTTTGCACTTACATCGGTGCGCACCTATGTACGCGCAAAGACACGCTCGTGTGAAGCCACCCTTAACATTACTAAATAACCCAAGTTTCTAAAACATCGCATTTAAGGGAGAATTCCTGTGATGGATGGCTGGAGGAATACATTACATTGGCTGCTTACTACAAAAAAAGCACAAAAGATGTTAACCCTTCCAGAACTACAGGACAAATATCCACAAATCCATATAACTTTCTTTCCATACCTACAAGAAAAAACTATATTGACAAAGTAATCGCTAATATTTGGCAATGCCAGATAGCATTTATTTGACCCATCTCCCACACATGAGGAAACATATAACAAAAATATACAACCTCCTTCATACGCCTATAGACCCCATTACTTCTCCAACGGCAATTAAAAAATGCGCCATAGATATCCCGGATTTCACAATACCACAGTTACTGAAGGCCTTGAAATATAGCTTGCATGCTCTCCCTTCAAGCCGATAAGTACAGATGACCTTACAGATTTTCCACAGGGTATACATTACCCCCCTCAGAGGATTTAGGATGGGAGTATTCACAACTGATAACTGCTTTCGCTGCTGGGAGGTGGGGGTGGGTGTCCATCATTGTCTGTGTAGTTCAGATCTTTTGGACTACAGTATATAGATTCACTACATAGTAACATACTATGTTAGGCTGAATGAAGACAATGCCCAACCAGGCCACTCTGTCACTACCTACCACACATCTAACATCGGCCTGCCCTTTTAACCCGATATGGGTAATTTGTGAACACATTAACCAAGTTGAGACCCGATGCACATCAGATAGTCAAAAACTATTGCACATGGTGGCTATGGCCGGGATTAAAACAATCTTGCTGACGTGGGTTGATACATCTCCCCCTCTCTTTCGGTTTTCCATGGAAAAAGTATCTTTTATCATGCAAATGGACTAAGTAGAAGCAAAAGTATCGCATGTTCAAAATTTCTTTGAAATATGGGAAAGCTTCATTGAGATATTGCCTCAATAGGTAAAAGAAGCTATTAAGGAGTCCTTTAAACTGACTTGTTGGTACATGGAGAGAGTGATAGTATGGGACCCGCCAATCACCACCGCATAGGAATGCTCAAAGGCGAGGGACGGGAGACCGGTGTGTCACGGTGTGGATGCAGGTTCTTGGACCTACCTTACACCGTGAAGTAGATAATAGTAAGAAGACAAAACTCGAAATATACCTAAGGATCATTTTGGCATCAGATTAATTGTTATTGGTTACCAGAGACCTAGTGAAAAGTTTTTGTTGTTACCCCCACATTCCTTCCCTTCCCCAATAAAGGAAGAAGTATATCTCCTCCCCCCCCCCCCCCTCTTTTTTTCCCGTATCATTTTCCTTATACCTCCCTAATAAAACCTATGTGGAAAGATGTTTTGAATTACTGCATCAAATTTGGATTAGATTAGTTATAATAAGCAATTCTCAGAAATATCTGATATCATCTTTTACAGATTTATCATATTCAAAGTATCTCTGTTAAACAACTAGTATGTTACCAGTTTACCCTTTGTAAAGTAGAAAAGAATTTAATAAAAACATTTAAATAAAATAGAGTTGGTGCAGCTTGGGAAAAATCTTGGAGATGTGCTTGGGAGGTTTAGACTAGAGAGGAACTTAATAGCAGAATGGAGAACACATATATGCTAGTAGGCAGAAATGAGGGAAAAATACAGGGAGGTGCAGCACTGTGGAGAGGTTTATGGATGAGAGTGATGAGTCTAAATTATGTTCTATAGCAGATGGACAGCCAGTGTAGTGACTGGCACAGGATGGAGGCTTCAGTGTAGTGATTGGCACAGGATGGAGGTTTCAGGACAGTGGTAGAACAAAAAGGTAAGCCTGGCTGCTGCATTCAGGAAAAATTGATAAGTAGTGAAGTACAGTAGTAGAGATAAAAATGGATTGGGCCAATAACAAGAGTTTTTGCTGTTTTCACAGTTAGAAAAGGGTGAATTCTGGAGATGTTTTTGAGATGCAAGTGACTTGTGATTGAGTCTAGGGAGTAAAGGAAAGATAAGAATCAAATATGACCCCAAGACAGTAGACGTGATGCCTAGGAATTATAGTAAGACTACATACTGAGATGGAAGCATCAGTTTTTGTAGGATTAGTAGATGGGAAAAACACAAGAACTTCACTGAGACTGAGAAATTAGATTTTGAATTCCACTTGCTAACATGACCACTAGGAGTAAATTCAATACAGCATTCCAGAATATGGTCTAAATACGTGCTGGACAATAATTAGGTCATATTCTCATCATACACCATTTCTATTGCTGCTGGTACATAATGATTGTTTCAGCAAGCAACCCTAGCCATTGATAATATAATAATGGCAAATATTTCATGGAGCAATGCGATTTCCAGTTCATAAAGCAGCATGTGCCGATGTCTAAGCTTTCACCATGCTGTTTAACATTATAGTTGATGTCTGACACTGTTACTACTGCATCTTTATTCATGTAAACAAACTTAGGGGGTCACTGATGGATTATAGCACTCCTGCGCAGGCTGAATAGATTTCGGAGCTCATCTGACATGTGAACTGATTTTTTCATTGTAACCATACTTTATAGCAATGTAACTGTCATCAGGAATGCAGATTAATGCTTAATTTAATCACGCAGATGCAGTAGTACAAGATAAACAGTCAAGCACATTTCACATTTCATTCCTCCAATACTTATTTATGGTTGTGGTATAGATATGAAGGCTAATAGTTTTGGAATCTTTGTAATTTCTTTACCTCTTTGTGCTTTTGTTTCCAAAGAAATGGCAAAAAATGGGATGTAAACAGTTCAACAGTTTTGTAACTCCCATAGAAGCGAATGAAGTAAGATGTCCATACATGCTTCCACCTCTCCATTCATTCCTTTTCTGAATGCGCAGCCAATGACCAAGTAGGATGGGAATTGGGGAGCTGCACATATCCAAATCCCGTGGAAATGTCTAAAATAACAATAACCCTTGAAATTGTCACTTCTCCTTTGCGCTACTAGGCCTACCCAATTTTGCATCAAGCATGGGAAGACACAAGTAGTAGTGCTGTTACTGAATGTAACTATATGATGCCTGAGGATTCCCACATGGGTACTATCAGGTGGAAGAGTAAAGCTGCAGTGACATTTTAAAGTGGTTGTGGCAGAATTGAAAGTTATCCCCTATCCATGGTACAACAATTAGGACCCCCACTAATCCCGAGAACAGGGATCCTGAAGGTCCATGCATGAATTCAGTGGCGGTTGATATTTGGGATCCCCATTCTCAGAATCAGTGGAGGTTCCAACAGTCTGCCCCCAATGATCTGAAAGTTACCCCCTATCCTGTGGATAGGGAATAACTTTTAATCCTAGCACAACCCCTTTTAAGAGTGAGTTTACATGTGGTAGAATTGATTTAGATGCTTCAGCCCATCCCACCACCATAATCTTAGGGTATACCCAATGCTATTTTCCAGGATTTACCTATGATCCACACAGAGAACATGAGCAGGAATGCTTTGCAAGTTGTCTAGGTGATTCCTTGGCCAGTACAATTCCCAGATCTCTCTTCAATTAATAATTTGTGGGACTCGATTGGATGTCGAGTGAATGCTCTCCCACAGTCTCGTAGCGAACTGTGGACTATAGTCAATACCGCATGGTCAACATTACCCTAGGATAGTATTCCGGCACTCATTGAATTAAAACCATATCATATTAATAACTGTATTGTCCAAAATGATGGCCCCACTACTTGCTGATCATCCTGTTTATTGGGCCAGGGGAGATGTGTAATTGTTTGAAATTCAAATCAGTTGTTCAGAACTTAATTCTTTATCTGTGTATTGAGTTTTGTCTCATTTCAAGCATCCCTTTATGTTGTGGAATTTTCTCTGTTAGATAGTATATAAAACTGAACAACCCCTTTAAGAAAGTGTTCGGCCATGCGTGTTGCAACCACCAAAGATAATTATACCTCTTAGAGTATAGCAACCAATAGTATTGGGTACCATTGTATTTGTAACTGTAAAGTTTGCCAGTTGAAAATGTATTTGGTCTGAGATTGTCTTCTCCCCTTAAAGGGAAACCTAATACAGAGTACAATGGGTTTACCGGTGTTACATGTCATCCCATCAGTCTCTTTAATGAATTTGCTTTGAGAAAAACAGGTATCGAGCATAGCCTATTAAAATCATAACTTAAGAACTCTTTATGGACCTCACATATGAGCATTCTTAGAATGGATGCAATATTATATTTGTTTTCCATGATCTTACATCTTATCTTTCTTTCTCAGTATATAATACATGACTGTTTCAAATTAGATTAAACCTGGGATTGTTACCAAATGTGTATTGAAAAATAGATTACCA
This sequence comes from Eleutherodactylus coqui, assembly GCF_035609145.1. NCBI lineage: Eukaryota > Metazoa > Chordata > Amphibia > Anura > Eleutherodactylidae > Eleutherodactylus > Eleutherodactylus coqui. Next base: position 248,930,703 of record NC_089838.1, on the reverse strand, counting down.
CCAGACATCATAGAAAGTGCCATTGCTTTTGATGACCTTTAAATTTCAACTCCTTCAAACTTGCAGTAATATCACCTTCCGTGCACTTTTTCTTTCAATCAACACAATGTAGACTTTCTAGTAAATGCATCTCAACAATTCAGTAGAAAAAGAGAAAAATGAGCTATATTCTCTAGGTAGGTAATCATGTGGCACTAAGAGTCACAGAGATTTCACACATAAGGTTTCTTCAACAATTTTACTTACAGGTCACAGCATGCTTGTACTATAAAGAGGCTCTGCACCAGTAAAAAGGACTGGAAGTACAGAAAGTCTTTACTTGGCTAATGGTCAAATTGTCGAAATATCATACTGAAGCTGTAATTCATCCAGATAAGGGGCAAGTGTCATGGGGTCATTAAAAATATAATAAAGTATTTCTTTTCATGCAAGTAAAAATGTATTTGCGCTTTTGTTTGTTGACATTTTTAGATTACATCTCCTAAGACTATGGAACACTTTATCAGCGGCGCATCTATAAATCCGTTCTGAATGGAATGAATTAAAATGTAAGGTGCCCATACACATTCAGATGGGCGTCAAAATTGCGCAGAAGTTAGCCATGCAAAAAAATTGCGGCAAGCTGCACTAAAAATCGTGTAAATGGACGATTTTCCACAAGCCTCATTAGCGTTAAAATTGCCCAGTCACACAATCTGGAGTGGCACATTGCCAAAAAAAAGCACTGCTGTGAGAGGAGGAGATTTGTATTTCCTCTAGCCAGCACAAAACCTTAGATACATACAGTATAGACATACAATGGGATGTTTATCGTAACACTGCTAATCTCCCTTAACGTTCCGATTCCTATTGTTAGCAGTTTAAAATAAATAATGGGAACCTTTAGGTAAACACTGCTAATCTCCCTTCCTCTCTGATTCCCATTATTTAGCAGTTTAAACTAAACAATCGGAATGTTTAGCTTATCTCCCTCCCCCCTCCCCCTTGTTATCCAGCAACAATAGGAGTCTATGGAAACTCCTGCATATTGCGCACAAAAGATAGGTTAGGTCCTATCTTTTCACGCAGCAGGCCATTTTAGTTGCTGAATTTCAGTTGTTCATGTCCTATCTTTTTAGGTGTGATTTTTTTTTTTTGCGTGGCTTAAATTCCTTCATCTGGATTTTTTCATTGGAAACCATTGGTTTTAATAGTCATGGTTTTTGTGCACATGTAAGTTGCTTGTGCAAATTCCCTCGTGTGTATGAGCCTTAACGTTGATAAAAATGGACAACATCAACCAAAACAGTCATTCATCAGGTGAAATTTAACAGCAAACAATCATTTCAGATGACAAATAACAGACGGCCATTGTCTAGAAAGAAGATGACCAGCTTTACATTTTTCTTCCATTAGTCAAACAAAAGATCTTTCATGTAGACAACAGATCTTTGGTCCATGAACAATCTTGCTTTAAAAGAATGTTCTCAGAAAGTTATCTCGTCCATTGTCTGGTGTCATAGAATACGGTATGTATGGTCAGTTTGAATGACTGTGATGGCCGATAAAAACTAAAAAATGTAAGGCTGCATTTGCTTACCAGATGACAATTCTTTCAATAGTTGTTCAACCATCAACTTACAACATGAAGGAATTTTAGACGTGCAAAATACTCACATCTATCAAAGATAGGACATGTGACTGCAATGCATGCCTCTAAGGTCTATAGTGTGTGAAAAGATAGGACCTGACCTATCTTTGGTGCGAGCTGCGCAGGAGTTTCCATAGACTCCTATGGGAGCTGGATAACACGGACCACCCCCCTCCTGATCATGTGAATGGACAATTTTACAGCTAATTAAGCTCGAGACTTAATAGCTGGAAAACACCCATTCACCCAACTTTTAGTGCAGTAGAGCTTCAATCTTTTCACGCCCCTATACTGCACTAAAACCACGCTCATCTGAACGAGCCCTAAGGGTGGCTTCAGGCAAGTGTATGCGTAAATACCCTTTCCTCTGCACAATGTATTTGTGCGGTGAACAAGATAGATTTGCCCACTTATTGGCACATAGTACTGTACTTTTTGCGCACACAGGGCCTGTTCACATGCACATACGAAACCCTCCACCTCCACCCCGCCCTGATTTAAAAAGCTATTTAGCTTAATGAGGTCCAGGTGTGTTCTTTTTGAATTGTGCAGCCTAATGCACATGTTGTTTTGCACGTGCATTTGCGTACCTCCCGTACACTTCTATGGGGCCTGTGCTGCACAAATAAAGCAGGTCCTATTTTTCTGTGTGCACAAGAAAATGAACTGAGAACAAATGGATTCTATTCTATTCACAAATACGTCCATCTGAAGAAGGCTTAAAAAAATTAGATTGGGAGAGCCATTAAAAAGGGACTGATGTGAATGGGGACATCCTCTGTACAGTGCTGTGGAATATTGTTGGTGATATAAAAGTAAAAGGAGTAAATGAACATGGGTGAGTCTTTGGAAAGTTAAGGCCCATTTACACGGAGCGATGATCACTCAAAGGACAGTTTGAGTGACAGCTTTGAACGATCATTTTGCATAAACTATTAAGTAGCTACTCAGCTACTTAATAGCTTATTAGCGCACAAATGAAGCCTTTGGTTGAATGCAGTTAACAGCCGAAGGGCTATCTGCTTTCAGCTCCTTTGTTCTACCGCGGGAAACAATGCTATCAGCACTACTCAGCGTGTGGTCCACGATGATGTTTAGGCTGGCTTGAATTTTACGATTTTACTAGTAGTGCACGAAAAGTGCACGATGGCCGCACGTTTAGACGCAATGATTATCGCTCAAATGATGGCTTTTGAGCGATCATCGCTCCCTGTAAATGGGCCTTTAGTTAATACTACTTGTATAATTGCTTTCCTGACTGCAGATAGAATCCTCATGCAATATGGCTTCCATACTATAGGTTTATACTAGTTCAATCAAGCGTTCCAAAATGATGAATTTATGCTGACTGCATACACATTGCTGTTTTCTGTATAACCTATTTCCTGGAAAAAAGGCACCTGTCATCCATTTCCTTATACAGTCTCAATTTGTTAGACCCGTAATTGGCAATACCATTCCTGTACAGCAGCATATGGAGTCTCTGCAGTCTACACTACAGGATAATTTGCACAAGTATTCCATGTGCCGCTATATGAATCTGTAACCCTGCCATGTACATGAGGTTTAGCTGTTTAACCTGGATGCCAGGATAACCAACTCTCATTATATGTCATTGTTTTTGCACAAGGATGTTAGCTTGAAGAAGGAATTAAAATACATTTTTTAGGCCACACGTGCATCTAATGTGTTTATACCATTGATTGACTAAACAAATCTCATTGTTTATTTCTAATTAGAATCAGGCACTTTATTTAGCTTATTTAGCTCTTCTGTCACACTTTCCCAGAACAATCAGATCTAAAAACTTGAGGTCATGACATGGATGGAAACAGTTATTGAATGTAACCACATTCAACATCTCTGAGTCACAGAAACATGAAAGAAATGTCAAACTCTATAAATATTCTTTGATGTTTTTATCACATAATTGTGATTGACCATCAACTGTTTGATGTCATAGACACAGGGACAGAAATTCGTACCAATAAATGAACGAATATCAAGTACTAAGAAAAATAAGATTTATATTTATTTTGTACTTTTGCCCCCTTCACCATCCCAAAAATTGAGGTCAAGTTTACTGAGTGCTGATTTTGTGGCTTTCTTGTTGTGATGTTGCACAAAACAAAAGAAAAAAACATCACATGAGTAAATACACCCTAAAGGCTCTTTCACACAAGCATATATTGGCCCGACGTTTTCACGGCCGGCCGATATACGCTACGATATGATGCATTGGATTCCAATGCATCACATCACATGGCCGTATTCCCGCGGCGCAAAAGCGCCCAGCCGGGCCAATATAGTGACGGGCACTTTCACGCGGGGCCGAAAAGATAGTCCTGGAACTATCTTTCCATCCGGAATACATCGGCCGCCACATGGGCTCCTATGGGAGCCAATGACAGTGGCCGGAGAAGGGAGTTGGGAGGGAGTTTAGCGTTGTCAAATAGAGATACGGCGGCATTTAAAGGTAGAAAAACTTTTTTTATCAAACTTTTATTTGTCCCATAAAATCAGGACGGACCGTCCGGTCCTTTTTCTACCTTTAAATGCTGCCATATCTCTATTTGACATTGGGATTGATCAGGGGTACTTTTGTTCATTGACCCCATACGGCTCTGCATGAACTTTCCTCCCTATCCAATTTTGTGGATTTTATTATTTGCGAGTGTGCTGTTGGCCTCTATACTTATAGAGTTTAGAATTGTGACGGCTAAACTCCCTCCCCCTTCTCTCCTCCCCTCCGTCTGCTTGCAATGTGAGGGAAGGGGAGAAGGAAGCTGGAGTTAAGTTACTCCTCTCGCATTGCTGGCTGCAAACAAATGGTGGGGAGGGGACGGGTGCTTAGCTCTGCCCACGTCCCACCCAGTCCCATTGCAAACAGACGGAGGGAAGCCGGCGAGGGGGAGGGAAGGGGAGGCAATGGCATTGTGGCCTTGGCATATATGTCCTGGGGCCCATCTCATCTGAACGGGTGCACACGTTAGATTTGTGCACCCCTTCAAGGGTTTTTTTTAGTGCGCCAGCGGAATGTGTGAAGGAGGCCTAAGGGCTCATGCCTAAGGCCATATACGTAAAGCGCTGTGGGTCTCCTCACAGAGTTTTACACATTTGGCAGCCATAGGCTCTGCTGGCAAAGATCCATCAGAGATTGTGTATGGCTACGTATGACACTGCACATGCCCGCAAGTCACACCCACACGGACATGCGCAGTGTGATTTTTTTATTTACTTTTTAAATTCCTTGCTGTATTCAGAGCGTGGATGAGCATGGAAATGCTACCCATGCACAATGTATTGCACATGGACAGCATATAATGCGCTGCCCATACAAGTTTATAGGACTCACACTGCATATGAACACAGAGAAATAGAGCATGCTGCGATTTATTTATTTTGTGCATTGCTATTCAGTGTCCACATGCCAGTGGGCATGGATCAATGAAAGTCTATTGATATGCAGTGAAAACATGGTCTTGGACACGAGCCTTACGGGCTTAAACAGCCGGGCATGATTTTGTCTCGTTTTGCGATGGTGAAAATCATGGCTTCATAACAGAATAAAACAAAATTTTTCTTTTTTTTTTAAACAGTCTCTTTTTATCGAGTAAAGACAAACAAAGGGACCCGTAAAGATGTGGTCCAAGTAATAGGCTGGCCATTGGACTCATAGGTCCTTGCCTAGATGCATAAGGGGAAATGTATTAGTCCATGTCTGTCCAGATTTGTGCAAATAAGTTTCACATAGACGGTGTTCTTTTAGAACTGCTTTCGAGATGGACAAATATTGCCAATATAGGTAAAAAGAAACAGTGAAACAACAGGGTTAATTTCAATGGTTTTGTTTTCACTAGCAGTATTTTCACCGGTCAACAGTATGCATGTGCATATGTGCTAATACACTCCGTAGTGGCGAATGTATTAGCGCATCCTCTCATATTTTTTTTTGCCATAACTAAAGGCCCATTTACATGTAACTATTATCGCTCAAAATTTATTCAGACGACTGAAAATGAGCGATTAATCCCAGGCTGGGCTCTGCAAACAGCTCCTTGAGGCCCTTTTACATGCAAATGAAGATGATAATGTGTTAATGGCCATTAACACTTTATGCCAGGGGTGTAACTATAGAGGATGCAGGGGATGCGGTTGCACCCGGGCCCAGGAGCCTTAGGGGGCCCATAAGGCCTCTCTTCTCCATATAAGGAACCCAGTACTATAAGTAAAGCATTATAGTTGGGGGCCCTGTTACAGGTTTTGCATCAGGACCCGGGAGCTTCAAGTTATGCCTCTGCTTTATGCAAATAGATCGCAAAATCTTTCAATCTTTCAGTTGTTTGAAAGATTATCGTTGCGTGTAAATGAGCCTTAAGGGAAAAGTATTGGTGCAGTTTTGAGGGTGTGGTTTCACACTGGTGCAATTTGCCACTTAGGTCCTGGAACCTCAGACAGACAATAACTAGAATTGTATAGTATGGAGACACCTGAATAAATGGGAAACGGTGGTTGGGAACACCATCTTGTTGTGTTCGTTGTTGTGTTCCCAGTCATGGAAAAATTGTTAGTAACTCTGGCAGTAATAAAGATGTGTGACATTTAAGCACACATTTGGATTCCTCATCAAATTCTCTATAATCAGTTACATATGTGATAGAGATGTATGCTGATATGGAGTTATATGGCTCTTTTCATTTAAATACTTCATCACAGCATATCTTAGAAGTCCTTCAAACATTTACACACAGTTCAATTTACACCTACCACCAATTTACACCTACCACCCTATGGTTTCCAGGTTTACTTTTAGGGCGCCCACCCACTGGCGTTTTTTTACCTGCGTTTTGCGTTTTACGTTTTTCCTGCACAGGCATAGAGATAACATGTGTTCCTGTCCACTGGCGTTTTTTTTGCGTTGCGTTGCGTTTTTTAACATAGGAACTGTCAGTTGCATATGTGTCCTTATTTTTCTCCTAATGCACCCATGAATGTCAATGGAAATTAACGGAAAAGCCGCGAAAACGCCGCAAAAACGCCGTGAAAAACGCGCGGAAAACGCAAACGCCAGTGGGTGGGCGCCCTTAAACCCCTTATTTAATGTGCTATGTGCCAGTCCCATAGAGCAGACTCCATCACTATAGAGTCCTGTACGTATGTGTACATAGCCAGCTGATGAATGTGACTCCAGCTCTCTACCCCTTTACCCACAGCAGTCTTCTGCCACACCTAAGTCCACTGGTGACGTTCCTATCACCGGATGAAAGAATATCAAATACATATAGAAAATGCCTGACCACACAAACTCTGTCTTATAATATAAAATTACAGGCACTTGTTATTGTAGGCAATTGTTTTGTAGTGCCACTGGGCTCCCAATGTTAACACAGGCTGGACGAGGCAAAATATACTAAGTTCAAATCGCAAGAAGCGTTTTCCTTTGTTCTACATCTCCTACTTTTATAATCTGGTATAAAATTGTTTTATTTCAATTAACTGATTACTCGTTTGCTAATTGACTAATTCTTCTTTAACACGTATTTTGATTAATCTGCTTTTGTATTGAAGCAAAGTAATTAAAACTGTCCAACACAGAAACTATCTTTGATTCCCATAGCAACCAATCACAATGCATCTTTAGTTGTTTTAGAGAAGTTTCTATGACTGGTCTCTGATTGGTTGCTAATAAAAAGGCTATTTTTTGTTTTAAGGCTACAGCCATTGTATGCAGTACAAAAAATAAAAATGATAAAAGTATTAAAAAAGTGCAAAAATGCTAATCCCGAGACATTGGAAGGAGGCAGACCCCCCTAATTTCTATGAATGGCTGAACGAGGTCAGCCTAATAAACAGCTTTGAAAAGACCAGATTCATGCAAGAGGGTAAACCAGAAAAATATTTCAAAATCTGGAATAAATGGATCTCTTACAGGAACAAATAAATCTTTATTCAGGAATAAGCCAGCCAGCTAACCCCCCTTTCTAATATAAAGATCATACCATATTTTTCAACATGACCACAAGTTCGGATCATAAAGCAAGCTACTAGAAACTTTACCTTGGTTTTTTCCCCACTTCCCTATTCTTATCCTTTCTCGGTTTATGTAGCAAAATTACCTTACTCAACTGTACACGATGATAAATTTTATTGTGCTGCATTATTGCTTACCCCCCTCCCTTTTCTCCCTTCTGTACCCAAGTTCAAATTATAAATAAAGAATTTAAATAAAAAAAAAAAAATGTTCCAAAAAAAAAAAAAAAAAAAAAAAAAAAAAAAAAAAAAAAAAAAAAAGTGCTACCTCAAGTTATAATATTGTAACTTGAGGGACCATTGAGTTGATTCATGGCATGATATATGATATGACATGATATATGTGAGACACAGGGGGTGGACAAAAATATGGAAACACCATACAAAATGCATGGGATTTTAACTATTAGCACTAAGCTGTCCTTTTGACCCCTGCTTGGCTGAGAGCTTTCCCACCAAATTTGTGTTTACTTCACCTCTTGCCCTGCCCTGGGTGGTTTTGGGAACCAGCTGGTAACAACAGCTGAGTGGCTCAAACCCCTGTCCAATGGAACCTTGTTGCACGGGCAGATGTTTACTTCTGTCCAGCAGCATCTGTGTCATATTACCTCCACTTAAAATCGGTCTCTACATGTCTTACTGAAGTATGATTTATAGAGATTAGCGAACGTACTCGTCCGAGCTTGATATTCGTGCGAATATTAGGGTGTTCGGGATGCTCGTTACTCGTAACGAGCACCACGCGGTGTTCTGGTTACTTTCAGTTTCCTCTCTGAGACATTAGCGCGCTTTTCTGGCCAATTGAAAGACAGGGAAGGCATTACAACTTCCCCCTGTGACGTTCAAGCCCTATACCACCCCCCTGCTGTGAGTGGCTGGGAAGATCAGATGTCACCCGAGTATAAAAGTCGGCCCCTCCCGCGGCTCGCCACACATGCCTTGTGACTTAGCTGAGGGAAAGTACTATCGTGCTGGTGCTGCTGTAGGGAGAGCGTTAGGAGTCAGTGTAGGCTTCAAGAACCCCAAAGGTCCTTCTTATGGCCACATCTACCTGTGTGCAGGCTGCTGCTAGCAGTGTTTTGTTTTTTTTTTTCTCAAAATCGGCAGTGCAGAGCATTGCACCCGGCATTAGGGACAGAAGTGGTGCATAGGCAGGGAGAGTGTTAGGAGTGAGTGTAGCCTTCAAGAACCTCAACGGTCCTTTCTAGGGCCAAATTTAAGCGTGTGCAGGACTGTGCTGGCTGCTGTTAGCAGTGTTGCATTTTTTTTTTTTTCTAAAAATCGTCTGTGCAGAGCATTGCACCCTCCATTGATACTACAGGGACAGAATTGTGTAGGCAGGGCCACAACACAGTTATTGTTCATTGAATATACGCAGTGGGTCCTTCCCTTTGCAAAAAAGGAAAAGAAATTATATTTGGCCTGCCTGTGTCAGTCCTAAGGTCTCCGTGTACGTGTGTGCTGCGTGGACAACGTACAAAAATCAGACGCAACCAGCTACGGTTTACTGCAGGCTTGCGCCATTGTCTTTCCTGACTGGCAAATACCTGCTCTGCTAGAGTTAATAACTCTGCTACACTAAAGTTGTGTGTCACTTTTTCAGGGCCACACTACAGTTCTAAAAGTTATTGTTCATTGAATATACGCAGTGGGTCCTTCCCTTTGCAAAAAAGGAAAAGAAATTATATTTAGCCTGCCTGTGTCAGTCCTAAGGTCTCCGTGTACGTGTGTGCTGCGTGGACAACGTACAAAAATCAGACGCAACCAGCTACGGTTTACTGCAGGCTTGCGCCATTGTCTTTCCTGACTGGCAAATGCCTGCTCTGCTAGAGTTAATAACTCTACTACACTAAAGTTGTGTGTCACTTTTTCAGGGCCACACTACAGTTCTAAAAGTTATTGTTCATTGAATATACGCAGTGGGTCCTTCCCTTTGCAAAAAAGGAAAAGAAATTATATTTGGCCTGCCTGTGTCAGTCCTAAGGTCTCCGTGTACGTGTGTGCTGCGTGGACAACGTACAAAAATCAGACGCAACCAGCTACGGTTTACTGCAGGCTTGCGCCATTGTCTTTCCTGACTGGCAAATACCTGCTCTGCTAGAGTTAATAACTCTGCTACACTAAAGTTGTGTGTCACTTTTTCAGGGCCACACTACAGTTCTAAAAGTTATTGTTCATTGAATATACGCAGTGGGTCCTTCCCTTTGCAAAAAAGGAAAAGAAATTATATTTGGCCTGCCTGTGTCAGTCCTAAGGTCTCCGTGTACGTGTGTGCTGCGTGGACAACGTACAAAAATCAGACGCAACCAGCTACGGTTTACTGCAGGCTTGTGCCATTGTCTTTCCTGCCTGGGAAATCAAATCACTGGTAATACAGCATGCTGAGGGGTAGGGGTAGGCCTAGAGGACGTGGACGCGGCCGAGGACGCGGAGGGCCAAGTGAGGGTGTGGGCACAGGCCGAGCCAGTGCGGTGGCCAGGGGTAGAGGCAGGGCCAGACCGAATAATCCACCAACTGTTTCCCAAAGCGCCCCCTTGCGCCATGCCACCCTGCACAGGTCAAGGTGCCCTACGGTGTGGCAGGTTTTCACAGAGACGCCTGACGACCGACGAACAGTGGTGTGCAACCTTTGTCGCGCCAAGATCAGCTGGGGAGGCACCACCAATAGCATGCGCAGGCATATGATGGCCAAGCACCCCACAAGGTGGGACGATGCCTGTTCACCGCCTCCGGTTTGCACCACTGCCTCTCCCCCTGTGCCCCAACCTGCCACTGAGATCCAACCCCCCTCTGAGGACACAGGCACTACCGTCTCCTGGCCTGCACCCACACCCTCACCTCCGCTGTCCTCGGCCCCATCCAGCAATGTCTCTCAGCGCAGCGTCCAGACGTCGCTAGTGCCACAGTTTGAGCGCAAGCGCAAGTACGACGCCACGCACCCGCACGCTCAAGCGTTAAACGTGCACATTGCAAAATTGATCAGCCTAAAGATGCTGCCGTATAGGCTTGTGGAAACGGAGGCTTTCAAAAGCATGATGGCAGCGGCGGCCCCGCACTACTCGGTTCCCAGTCACCACTACTTTTCCCGATGTGCGGTCCCAGGCCTGCACAACCACGTCTCCCGCAACATTGTACGCGCCCTCACCAACGCGGTTAATGCCAAGGTCCACTTAACAATAGACACGTGGACAAGCACAGGCGGGCAGGGCCACTATATCTCCCTGACGGCACATTGGGTGAATTTAGTGGAGGCTGGGACAGAGTCAGAGCCTGGGACCGCTCACGTCCTACCCACCCCCAGAATTGCGGGCCACAGCTCGGTGGTGGTATCTGCGGCGGTGTATGCTTCCTCCACTAAAGCACCTTCCTCCTCCTCCTCCAACGCAACCTCTGTCTCGCAATCAAGATGTGTCACCAGCACGTCGCCAGCAGTCGGTGTAACGCGGCGTGGCAGCACAGCGGTGGGCAAGCGTCAGCAGGCCGTGCTGAAACTACTCAGCTTAGGAGAGAAGAGGCACACGGCCCACGAACTGCTGCAGGGTCTGACAGAGCAGACCGACCACTGGCTTGCGCCGCTGAGCCTCCAACCGGGCATGGTCGTGTGTGACAACGGCCGTAAGCTGGTGGCGGCTCTGCAGCTCGGCAGCCTCACGCACATGCCATGCCTGGCCCATGTCTTTAATTTGGTGGTTCAGCGCTTTCTGAAAAGCTACCCCCACTTGTCATACCTGCTCGGAAAGGTGCGCCAGCTCTGCGCACATTTCCGCAAATCCCACACGCACGCTGCCACCCTGCGGACACTGCAACATAGGTTTAATCTGCCAGTGCACCGACTGCTGTGCGACGTGCCCACACAGTGGAACTCTACGCTCCACATGTTGGCCAGACTCTATGAGCAGCGTAGAGCTATAGTGGAATACCAACTCCAACTTGCGCGGCGCAGTGGGAGTCAGCCTCCTCAATTATTTACAGAAGAGTGGCCCTGGTTGGCAGCCATCTGCCAGGTCCTTGGAAAATTTGAGGAGTCTACCCAGGTGGTGAGCGGCGATGCTGCAATCATTAGCGTCACCATTCCTCTGCTATGCATCTTGAGAAGTTCCCTGCAAAGCATAAAGGCAGACGCTTTGCGCTCGGAAACAGAGGCGGGGGAAGACAGTATGTCGCTGGATAGTCAGAGCCCCGCCTGTCTATATCTCAGCGCGTTCAGGAGGAGGAGGAGGAGCATGAGGAGGAGGAGGAGGAGGAGGGGGAAGAGACAGCTTGGCCCACTGGTGAGGGTACACATGCTGCTGGGCTGTCATCCTTTCAGCGTGTATGGCCTGAGGAGGAGGAAGAGGAGGAGGAGGAGGATCCTGAAAGTGATCTTCCTAGTGAAGACAGCCATGTGTTGCGTACAGGTACCCTGGCACACATGGCTGACTTCATGTTAGGATGCCTTTCTCGTGACCCTCGCGTTACACGCATTCTGGCCACTACGGATTACTGGGTGTACACACTGCTCGATCCACGGTATAAGGAGAGCCTTTGCACTCTCATTCCCGAAGAGGAAAGGGGTTCGAGAATGATGCTATACCGCAGGGCGCTGGTGGACAAACTGATGGTAAACTTCCCATCCGACAGCGCTAGTGGCAGAAGGCGCAGTTCCGAGGGCCAGGTAGCAGGGGAGGCGCAGAGATCAGGCAGCATGTACAGCGCAGGCAGGGGAACATTCTCCAAGGCCTTTGCCAGCTTTATGGCTCCCCAGCAAGACTGTGTCACCGCTCCCCAGTCAAGGCTGAGTCGGCGGGAGCACTGTAAAAGGATGGTGAGGGAGTACGTAGCCGATCGCACGACCGTCCTCCGTGACGCCTCTGCCCCCTACAACTACTGGGTGTCGAAGCTGGACACGTGGCCTGAACTCGCGCTGTATGCCCTGGAGGTGCTTGCTTGTCCTGCGGCTAGCGTCTTGTCAGAGAGTGTGTTTAGTGTGGCTGGGGGAATCATCACGGATAAGCGTACCCACCTGTCAACCGACAGTGCCGACAGGCTTACACTCATCAAGATGAACCAAGCCTGGATTTCCCCAGACTTCTCTTCTCCACCAGCGGACAGCAGCGATACCTAAGCAATACGTAGGCTGCACCCGCGGATGGAAGCTACGTTCTCTCTCACCATCCAAAACGGGGACATTTCTGCTTCATCAATCTGTGTCTAATATTCCTCCTCCTCCTCCTGCTCCTCCTCCTGAAACCTCACGTAAACACGCTGAACGGGCAATTTTTCTTAGGGCCACAAGGCTCACTCATATAATTTTTGTAAACAATTTTTATATGTTTCAATGTTCTTAAAAGCGTTGAAACTTTAACTTGAACCAATTTTTCGTTAAACTGGGCTGCCTCCAGGCCTAGTTACCAATTAAGCCACATTAACCAAAGCGATTAATGGGTTTCACCTGCCCTCTTGGTTGGCCATGGCCAATTTTTTGGATGTACATTAGTACTGTTGATACAGCAATTTTTGTGGGCCCTCGCCTACAGTGTAATCAAATGAATTTTTAGCCCACCTGCATTACAGCTGATGTTACATCCGCTGTGTTGGGCAATGCAATGTGATATTTCTGTGTACCGCCGGTGGCTTCCTGGCACCCACCCATGCTGTGGGTCCACAGGGAATTATAAATGCATCTGTTTCCACTTGTAAAGAACCCCAGTCTGACTGGGGCATGCAGTGTGGGCCGAAGCCCACCTGCATTAAGCACGACATTACTACCTCAGCTGTGTTGGGCAATGCAATGGGATATTTTTATGTACCGCCGGTGGGTTCCAGGGAGCCACCCATGCTGTAGGTGCACACGGAGTTTAACCTACATCTGTCCACTTGTAAAGAACCCCAGTCAGACTGGGGCATGCAGTGTGGGCCGAAGCCCACCTGCATTAAGCACGACATTACTACCTCAGCTGTGTTGGGCAATGCAATGGGATATTTCTATGTACCGCCGGTGGCTTCCTGGCACCCACCCATGCTGTGGGTCTACAGGGAATTATAAATGCATCTGTGTCCACTTGTAAAGAACCCCAGTCTGACTGGGGCATGCAGAGACACCTTGACAGAATGAATAGTGTGTGACACATAGGTTCCCCATTGCTATGCCCACGTGTGCAGCTCCTGATGGCGGTGGCACAGGATTCTATTTCTCATTGCTTCTGTACAGCATTGTTGGCTATCGCCCCGCCCCTTTTAAAGAGGGTCGCTGCCTAGCCGTGCCAACCTCTGCAGTGTGTGCCTGCGGTTCCTCCTCATGGCAGACGCACTTCTAAATAGACATGAGGGTGGTGTGGCATTAGGGCAGCTGAAGGCTGTGCAGGGACACTTTGGTGTGCGCTGTGGGGGGGAGGGGGGGCGGTTGGGCAGCATGTAACACAGGAGAAGTGGCAGTGGAGTGTCATGCAGGCAGTGATTGTGCTTTGTTGGAGGTAGTGTGGTGCTTAGCTAAGGTATGCCATGCTAATGAGGGCTTTTCAGAAGTAAAAGTTTTTGGGAGGGGGGGGGGGCCACTCTTGCCGCTATTGTGGCTTAATAGTGGGACCTGTGAACTTGAGATGCAGCCCAACATGTAGCCCCTCGCCTGCCCTATCCGTTGCTGTGTCGTTCCCATCACTTTCTTGAATTGCCCAGATTTTCACACAAGGAAACCTTAGCGAGCATCGGCGAAATACAAAAATGCTCGGGTCGCCCATTGACTTCAATGGGGTTCGTTACTCGAAACGAACCCTCGAGCATCGCGAAAAGTTCGTCCCGAATAACGAGCACCCGAGCATTTTGGTGCTCGCTCATCTCTAATGATTTATAATCCCATGTAACTTAAAGAGGTTTTCCAGGAAGAATACTATTGATACCATCAATAGTTGATTGGCTGCGGTCCATCGTTCAGGACCCCAACCGGTCAGCTGATTGGGCACATGCTGATAGCACCACAAATATACAGAGGTCGGAGCGGAATAGGGGTAGTCTCTGTGCCGACCATCTGTTTAGAGCCGTGCCTGCAGTTACAAGCGCTGGCCACTACACAGAGGTCAGCAAGGAGACTTCCGCTGCTTTGGCTCCAATCATTGTGTATTTGCGAAGCTGACTGCATGCGCCCACTCAGCTGATTGGTCGTGGTCCTACGCGACGGACCCCTGTCGATCAACCAGGATAGGTCATCAATAGTATTCTCCCTGGAAAACTCCTTTAAGACATGCATTTTGTACGGTGCTTCTATACTTTTGTCCACCCTCTGTATATAATAAAAAAGTTGTCAAATTATCCCTAAAACTTGATTTCTATGCGCAACATTGGCTTTGTTTTGGTGATAAGTTGTTATCAATATGACTACAACCTACCATTTCTTTCAATAGACTGAAGATTGGCTATGTGTGCACCCAGCTATGACCATCAGGCCTAGCTGTAGATGACGGGGAGATTGTGTTTTATTTATTGTATTGCACAGTTGATTAAATAGCATCTTGCTTTAGATTTGATAAGCAGTCTATTTGAGACTTGCGGCCCTCAGTCTCTTCAACGTACAAGTCTCCAGTCGTTGCCACACAGGCTTAAAATATTAAATGTGGAGCCATAATTATCTTCAGCACAATAAACCTTGCAGAAGCAGAATTTAGTCACTGTGGACACTATGTCTTTCCTCTAGAATTTAATATGCTCATCATGAATATAAATGATTAGTAAATTATGCTGAAATCTCCAAGCAATAACAACTACTGGTATATAATGCATGGTAGTATTTCTTTTATAAAAGAAGCCTACAAGATTTCATTTCCCTTCCTTTGCTCTGATATTTTCAATGGAGTACATTCTTTACATTAAGTACAGACTGTCACTTCACTGTCATCTTTTTACATACAAAGCAGCTCCGAAGATGATGCGAGACATTATTGTCTTTTAGATTGTCGTTGCCTACATTATATTGCTGTACAGTCTTCTAAGCATTTTCTCTACCGCCTCAAAATCAATTTTGAATGTTCTATACATTCTCTTGTAATGTTCTTAATTCTACTTGACAATTGTATATCTAAATGCAGATGTAACACAGTGGATGCCAGTAGCATGATTTTTTTTTTATAATTTGTGAAATTTCTACAGCATGTTCAGCGATTTACTTTAATTACAATGTTGTGTTTCATGACTTTGTCCTTGCCTTCTTGCTATTTGAGAACAATTACAAAGGCAGACTGGTGACATTTGAAAAATTAAGAATTACAATTTCTCATTGAGAAAATACCATATTTAATTAAAAAAAAATATTGTCTTTGTCACGTAGGTTTGCGTCATTTTGTTTGTCTATGCCGTGACTTCTGTGTTTCAGCCACTGATCTTGGTGGCATCATAGCGTTGTCCTCCGACCATGTGACATGTGGGGAGGTATATGCCCAGTGTTATTTGGCACTATACACCAAGAGAGTAACATCTCCCTTCGGTGCCAGTGCTGATGGTCTGGCTGGGTTGTCTTGGAGCCCAGTCAGCCTATCATTCTCAATGAGTGGATATTTAAACCAGTTCAGTTATGTAAAGGACACCAGTTATACTTCTTCTGCTCTGGCCAGTGAGCTGTGGTTTTGTGTGCAGAGATCTGTGTTGAGAGGTTCTGTTCTTAGAAACTCATTACTAGAAGTTAAGCTTCCAGTACTCTGTGGTTTGGCGTTCTGTAACTGTGTCACCAGTTCTACTTTGATCCATCTTCGTCTCCTTTTCCCCAGTGGGGTCGCCACTTTACGTCTGGTGCTCCGCTTGAGTGGCTGGTTCAGTTCAGGTGGATCAGATATACTTTTGTCACCATAAGCACAATTCTATTTATTAGCCAACTTCAGTCACCCATGTTTTGCCATGGATATTCCATTTATCCATAATTTTCTTTGACTGTGTTTTTAGCTCTGTATTTAATTGTCCTTGAATTGCTCCAACAAATTAGTTATATGTGACAAGTGGTGGTCCATAAGCTTAAAACCCTACCCCTTCCTAAATAGACTTATGCCGCATGCACAACAGAATTGTGTGCATAGAGACTTTATGATTGCACACAGATTCCCTATGGATAGATTCTGCATAAGGAAACATTCACCCCTTGAAGCATATTATTCATAGTACTGCACATCGTCCAATTGATCATGTAGCATTTTTTTCTCAAGGCTCTCTTATTCTGTACCAAGTGATAAACTCACCTCTGTTAAATTTCTAAATATCATTTAACCTTATTGACTATAGGTGTATCTGGTAATAAAATACTGAAGAATATATTTCCGGATTCTAAACTTCACTTAGAATGGATTAGAATGGCTCTTCCTGGTGTATACTGCCATTTTAACAGTAGTATAGCTACAGGGATCTCAATTATGACCAGGCCTCTAAGCCTGAGAGACCAAAGCCCCCACCCCCCTTGACACAGTTCCAGGTCCTCCTGAAGTTCCAGAAAGGAAGATAACATCTTGCTCTATTATGCACACTACCAGGCCACAGCCTTTGGGAGCATAGCACAGACAGGCTCCTTCCTCCTCTCCAAAACACATACACTGTGCTGAGAGCAGGAGAGGCAAGGAACAGATAGGCTGTGCTATACGGCCAGGCTGTGGCATGGCAGCATGAGTAATGGAGTGGAATGTTATCTTCCTGAATGGAGCTTAAAGGGGCTGTGGGACTATAGGGAGCCACACTGAGGTTGACTAGGAAGGAAAATTTTTGCAAGAAGTCTTCATGGCGATCTGGACTTGGATATAGAAGAAAAGGGAAAGTTAATAACACCAATTAGAGAAGACGCCACCTGTGATCACTGGAGGCAACTGCACTGTAATTACTATCACTGTGTAGCGCTGGTATCTATTATATTGTGACTGCATTATGTCGAGGTATAATAAAGCTGAGCCACTTTATCCGAGCCCACTGTGCTATTAAAGTCGTCTTATGCTGTCTTCAATGTGTGTATATTTGTATGGCTTCTAATGCTGCATTGATGGGCCATTTAAGAATGCAGTGATGCAGCGTAAAGTTCTTTGCAGAGTTTTCTCAGAATCCATGAAGGATAGTTGCAATGGGGAGACCTCTAGCTAAAGTTTCGAACTAGAACCCATGAGCCTTTAGCTACACCCCTACATATTAGTTTCTGGAATCTCTGTCCAGCAATGACAGAAAACCATTAGGAAAACCATATACGTTTCTTTGACCATCTATGTGCAAATAGAAATCTTAACTGCATAGATTTTTTCAGCAATCATAATTCTGCAATATTGGGCCATGTTAATAAAAGGTCTACCATGTTGAATACTGCCTTGTCTTCATTGCATAGGTTGTGATGAAAAAGATGCAGTGCTATATAAACAACAAGCTTAAACATAAAAATTCATGAAAAGTCAAGCTTGTAGGTATTGAGTTTTCAGATTACCCATACATCCATTAATCCCTGTAGGCATTATGCAATAGACTCAGACGGGATATTATGCCTAATGGTTTCTTGATTTTTTTCTCCTTTTATTGCGTGATCTGCTAAGATTATTGTGGTGAAATACATGTGCTCCTCTTTGGCCTTTCCATCAAGATGCTCCATTAGCTCTCTCCTATCAATAATCACAACTCTGACAGTGGGACAGGATGAAGACCCCCGAAAATTACATTACACAGTTAACGATGATGGATAACGCTTCAACCTTTCCCTCGGCAGCAGAAAGCCGCCTCTCTTCTTCCCATAATGAAAGGCAAGCAGAACATTTCCAGATAACAGGAGCAGCTGGTTAAAATAAAACAAACAGTGTCTCTGAAGACTGGCGGTTGTGAGAAAATCATGGAGAATTCTTATGGAATGGTTAATATTCTTCCTACGTTATACTCACTCTTGTGTAAATGTTGCATCTCCTGGAATTAAGCCGCTTACATTTACTGAACAAGTGTAAGTCACAATAAAAATCTGCTTCAAATCCGCTCTTTATTTTCCAATAGTATCTGTAAATATCATTACTGTGAAAATAATTAGTAAATATCTGAAATAATCTATTTTCTAATCTTTCTATTACCACAGCTCATAAGAAGAATTAGCAGAAAACAAACCAGGCATAAGAAACTACAAGATCCAAACTACAAGTCCTGAAATGTGTTTGGAATTAAGAAAACATGCTGCAAATTGGTTTACTTGCATGCCCTATTCCACAGAAGACAGCACAATATATTTTACAGTACATTACATATTGTATGGTATTTTAGATATTGGAATTCATGCTAAGAATATTGCTTATTTTAATTATTGCAAGTTTAAATCTATATAGATATGAGATAGATAGATAGATAGATAGATAGATAGATAGATAGATAGATAGATATGAGATAGATAGATAGATATGAGATTGATAGAGAGATAGATAGATAGATAGATATGAGATAGATAGATAGATATGAGATAGATAGATAGATAGATAGATAGATATGAGATAGATAGATAGATAGATAGATAGATAGGAGATAGATAGATAGATAGATAGATAGATAGATAGATAGATAGATAGATATGAGATAGATAGATAGTTATGAGATAGATAGATAGATAGATAGATATGAGATAGATATGAGATAGATAGATAGATAGATAGATAGATAGATAGATAATAGATAGATAGGAGATAGATATGAGATAGATAGATATGAGATAGATAGATAGCTAGATATTAGATAGATAGATAGATATTAGATATTAGATAGATAGATAGATAGATATTAGATAGATAGATAGATAGATGATATGAGATAGAAAGATAGATAGATATTAGATAGATAGATAGATAGATATGAGATAGATAGATAGATAGATAGATAGATAGATAGATAAATATGAGATAGATAGATATGAGATAGATAGATAGATAGATAGATAGATAGATAGATAGATAGATAGGAGATAGATAGATATGAGATAGATATGAGATAGATAGATAGATAGATAGATAGATAGATAGATAGATAGATATTAGATAGATAGATAGATATGAGATAGATAGATAGATAGACAGATATGAGATAGAGATATATATATATAAGATAGATAGATAGATATGAGAGATAGATAGATAGATAGATAGATAGATAGATAGATAGATAGATAGATAGATAGATAGATAGATAGATGAGATATGAGAGATAGATAGATGATGTAAAAATTAATTTGTATACTAGTTTGTTTGTCATAGGCTCCTACATGTCTTGATGGATCTCAACCAAAGTTTGTAAAAATAATCTTCATAATTCAGCTTAAAATACTGGGTGGTGGAATTGTTTCAACTGTTTCAGTCACAGCCTAACTTTCATTTTACAAAAGCAGCTTAAGGAATAATGATTGGTTGCTGAACAGGTTTTTACAGTTTCAATGAATGAGGTCTATTGTATAATCTAGGGTAAAATAAGATGCTTTGTGCTTCAGTGTGGTGCATAATTTAGACGTGTGGTGGATCCAGAATGCCTCCAAAAAACAGAATCCCATTTGACAATTCAAGGCGAAAGCAAATAAAGTAAAATTGTTGCAAGCAAGTGAGACGAGCAAGCAACATGACCAATGCCTGAAGAATGAACGAGAAAGAGCCAGGACATCAAGCGCTGCAGAGACCTCGGAACAGTATGAGGTGTGAATCCAAAAGAGATGAGAACAGCCTCTGCGTAAGGGATTTCAGAATCCACAGAACAATTTCAGTCCTGACTTCAAGTATTGCGGAAATGAACCACTATATGAAGGGCTGCAGAGACCCCGGACCGCATTAGGCCAGACTTCAAAAACGGAGGGAAAGATCCAGAACATCAAGGGATACCCAGGCAATGCCGAGTACATAAGCTAATATACCGTAAATCTTATATACACTCATTATAAAAAAAATTAAACACCTAGTTGGGTTCAAATGAACTTTTATATGTGTGATTGTAATGTTGATATAAGTAAGTGATTACAATATCAGAGAAAAAGGATAAATTTATTGTGGAAAACTGAACACTTGAAAGGAGGCTCTAGCACTCTGTTTTACCGCCTCTAGTTTGGATGCAAGATGTTATATAGGTGGGCATGGAGTTATACAGGTTTCATCCTGCGACATATTGGTACACATTTGCTGTAACTGTGCCTCTATATTGTGCAAATTTGGAGGCTGTCGAAGTTGGCATCCCAGATGGTCCCATACATGTTCTATTGATAACTCCTGCAACTTGGCAGGTCACGTATATGTGGCAATGTTATGGAGATATTCCTGTGACACCCTTGGTGTGTGCAGCTGAGCATTATCCTGCTGGAAATGAGAGGATGTGGCTGCAGGATGTCCTAAACATATCACTGAGCTGTAATTGCCCCTCATTACACTACTATGGGTGACCAACTCTTTTATAAGAAAGCCCCACCAGACCATCACACCAGCAGTGGGGGCAGTGTGCTGCTCCACAGCAAAGGCAGGATTGAGGCGCTCAATCCGAGGTCTCCAGAAATGAACAATGAGATTGTCAGTGCTCAAACTAACCTGGAGTCATCACTGAAGACAACTTGGTTCCACTCTGTAACAGCCCTGTTTCGTCATTAACTACACCACTGCAAATGAAGGTGATTGTACGTGGTTGTCAAAGGAAGCAGATGTAATGGGCATTGTGAGATCAAATGTCCTTCAGCAAAGTATCTGGAAAAGGTTCCAACAGACACAGGGGCCTGTAACAATGGTGCCGCCTGTCTCTGAATGGTGGGCAATAAAACAGTTGTAGCTACTTGTGCTTGTCAGATGATCCTTTTTAACACCTAACAGTCTGATCAGAATGGTCCAGGGGGTGGCAATTTGTCAATATAACCATCGAGCTTCTAGCATTTATTTCACCTCCTCTCGAACTCTGTTTAATAGAAAAAATCTTTTTGATTGATTCATAGAGGTGTCTAGTAGTCAACAAGCTCTACACAAACAGAAAAGGATGTCCTCTAAACACAAGTATCCTCTGAGAGCCTTTTTATAGGCCAAGGATGGAACAACCTTTAGAAGCTCAGGTGGCAAGACTGTTCATTTAATCATGCCACAAGTCTAATCATTTGCATATTTGCAAAATAAAAGAACACAGCGCTCCATTGAGTAGCATAGTTGAGATGAGGAACGCAAAGGCAAATTTGAATAATTATACCTGATGGGGTTATGCTAGCAACACAACATGCCCAAAAGCTTGTCAAAGGAAGAATCAGCCACCGAAACGGAGCAAAGAAGGAATGTCTGTAGGAATTTCCTTAGAGTTTGAAAATAACAGGGGAGAGTTGGCTCGCTTGACAGGATACCAAAGAATCTGAAAACGTCTCATTTACATATCTACCTGTGATGTAACTGCATGCTACGTTTTGCAGCAAAACAATAATTCCTTCTCGGTGCTTGAATTTTTTTCAAAGAGTTGTAGTTAGAAATCCATAAAACATAAAAGGTAGATACCAGAAGATTGGATATTGTTTTCTAAATTAACAACCCTTCACAGTACAGACACCTAAAATAATCTTTATTTAATAGTATTTAAAACAAACGGGCTCAGAGACATATACATATAACACTTATACCCCCACAACCATAGAATGGTTTTAACAGGATGGGGTAATGCCTGACAAAATGTCTTGAAATATGCGAATATACCAAGGGATATTCTAAGTGGAGATAAATCCCAACAGAAACACTGTGATGCAGGGGCGTAACTATAGAGGGTGCAGGGGATGCGGTTGCACCTGCGCCCAGGAGCCTTAGGGGGCCCATAAGGCCTCTCTTTTCCATATAGGGAGCCCAGTACTATGAATAAAGCATTATAGTTGGGGTCCCTGTTACAGGTTTTGCATTGGGGCCCAGAAGCTTCAAGTTATGTCTCTGTGCAGCATGGTTTAGGTATGGGTACGGGTACAGATACAGATAGAGGGGGGGCCCAGCTCACCTTTTGCATCAGGGCCCCTGAGCCTTTAGTTACGCCCCTACTCTGATGTCAATGGGAGCAGATGTAGTTATTGAATCAGTCAGTGAAAAAATGACAAGTCAGTAATGAGTATGTCTGTCTCTATGTAGTCTATACTTATATACAGTACAAAGATAAAAGGATAGAATATTCCTTGACTAGATAACTTTCAAGGCTAATCCTGATAGAGAGATCAAAGGGAGCGCATGCAGTAAACCCCTAGTACATTAATAAGATAGTGTCCTAGATTTCTTTCTAGATATTCTAGATATTCCTCCATACCTTATATACACTAAATGATAGGACTAAATGGTTCATTTAATATATACCACTTGTCCAAGAAGAACGAGAATCAGACCAATGTTGTCCAAAAAGTCTCCATCCACAACTTCACAATTAATTTTATGGTACGAAGTTCAAAATTCATTTCATGGTTCAATTTTATGGTTCAATGCATTTCCCTATTTCCATAGTTCTTCAGGAAGCAGATACTTCTGGCTAGATAGACTCACGTATGTAGAAGGCTAGAAAGTCATACCTAGCTAAGAGTTAGAGTGATAACCGATGAGTCCAATATATTCATATAAGAGGCAGCATCCAACAGTGCATATTTAAGAGGATAAAAAACCTTTATTCCCCCTGGTCATCTTGCTGTCCTCAATCATAAATGCCAACAACAGTGAGCCAATCACAAATAACCCGAACGACCAAGTCTAAGATATCACGATCTAGGCTGTAGTGAGCCAATAGCAAGTCGTTAAAAAGGCTAAGTCTCAGACAGCAAGGCCCAGACCAGCTATAGGTAAAGGGTAGCTGTGTATATAGTATTTCTAGGGTAACTATGCGATTTGGCTTTTCGAAAACACAAATCATCCTTTTCAATCATTCTATAGTTTATTTACTTTTGCATTTTGGGTTATTATCTTGTTGTATTACCCAATGCTACTTCAGCTTGAGATCATGGACTGCCGACCTTAGATTTTCCTGTAAAATCTTTTGAAATACTATAGAATTAGAAGCATTACTTCCTTAATGATCAGAAGCCATCCAGGCAATGAGACAGTAGAACAGCCCCAAACCATGATGCTTTGTCTAACATGTTTCATAGTGGAAAGGTGATTTTTGTAATGTGTTTTTTTACCTCAATACATAGTGGCAGATTTCTGAAAAATCTAAATTGTATTTTCTGCAGGGATGAGCGAGTATACTCGCTAAGGCACTACTCGCTCGAGTAATGTGCCTTAGCCGAGTATCTCCCTGCTCGTCCCGAAAGATTCAGGTGCCGCCGCGGGGCGGGGAGCTGCGGGGGAGAGCAGGGAGGAACGGAGGGGAGATCTCTCTCTCCCTCTCTCCCGCCCGCTCTGCCCCGCTTTCCGCCGCAACTCACCTGTCAGCTGCGGCGGCCCCCGAATCTTTCGGGACGAGCAGGGAGATCCTCGTCTAAGGCACATTACTCGAGCGAGTAGTGCCTTAGCGAGTATACTCGCTCATCCCTAATTTTCTGCCATAGCTAGAAATTAGAGTGCAGTTTTTATATTTCAAGAGTGCTATAAGAAATTAAAGCTGTGTTATGATTAGTTGCTTGAGGCAACAGAGAGAGTTTATTTTTTAAATAGTTTCATAAATCTTCTCCATACCAGTGTGCATGTGTGCCTCATTTATCCATAGAACATTTTTTTCAGAAGCGTTGGAGAACACTCAGGTCAACTTGAGCAAACCTAAGATGAACAGTAGTAGGTATTTTTTAGACAGCAGTGGTTTCCTTCCGTGAACATCATCCCTGTTCAGTGTTTTTCTAATATTAAACACATGAAAAAAAAGTTTTTGGCAGTTTGTAAAGTCTTCTGTAGGTTTTTGCTACTTTTCTGTTCTTCCTCGTGTCTTTCAGGATTGCCTATTTTCTTGAAGAAATTTTAAGAGGATGCCTACTTCAAAAGAGCGTAGCAACTGTCCTGAATTTTCTCCATTTATAGATAGCTTGTATAACCACGAATGGAGGTACAGCTTCTTTAGCAATGCTTTTGTAGCCTTTTCCATCTTCATGTGTCTCTATAAAATGTCTTTTGAGGTCTTCTGAAAGTTATTTGCATAGAGGCATGTTTAACACTAGTCAGTCTTTCTTGGGAAGAACAAATTTGTCAGTAACCAAGCTTAATGTTGCTTTATTTGCAGGGCAAAGTACCCGGCAAAACCCACAGTTCCAAATTCATCTCCGTAATTGAAACACCTATTGTTAATTACCTCTTTGAGAAGTCATTAACACAGAGATTGACCAAGCGTCTGTGTGTTATTAGTGTAGTCAGATTGTGTTTGACTGTAATTGTGACATATATAACAATCGGTGCACATTTTATTAGTAATCAGTGCAGAAATCTAGGTCATTCCAAAGGATTTATTAACTTTTTTTTGCAACTGTATGTCTTGTGTGAAAGTAATATTGGTACATATGTAGTCATAGTCTCATAGGAGGCTAGATGAGAGAGAAAATATTTTGTTTTCTATCCTTTTTTATTATGCACAAAGTTGTATTATTTTTGTATCACTATAACAAATAAATGTAATTGTTTATTTTGTTTTTATCATGTAGCTCATATTCACTATTAAACACATTCCAGTTTATACAATTACCCTGAAATATTATATCCTATTATACCCTTTTGTTTGGGCAGTATATTTATCAGTGGTACTGTAGGTATTCTGGCTGTTTTATAACGGCCTCAAGTGCCACATTATTATCTTTAGATGATCTGTACAGTTGTTTTGTTTACTGTAGTCAATAATTTGTCATCACAAAGCCATGTTTATTTCAGTTTTCTTGTTATTTGCTCCATAGAACTAGGCCCTTAGAGCATTTTCAATTTGGAGCCAGCCATCATCTGTTTAATAAATAACAGGGTTATCATTTGACAGCGTCTTTATAAAGTCATTACCAACCAAATGTAGAAATATAATGGCTCCAGACACCAAAATTAATGTGACCTATACAATATGCATTAGACTGAACATGCTGGCTCAGCTATTGTATATTGTTCTGTCTGACATGCTGTTGGTCTATGTAGCTATCCTATTTTTCTAGGAAGTGTAAATCATGACACAGATGGTGTGATCCTTTTTAATGGACCAATACATCAGTGTTACCGAGTTATAAGATATATGACAGTGTGATATTACATAGGTCTTCTCTCCTTAGTTTAAAGTTCTGCAGCAATATGGAGAAACAATAAGCTTCAGAAAACCCAGTTACGTTGTTAAATATTTCTTTTGTTATTGTGTCAGCATACAGTCTTCCAAACAAGATTTTTACTAAAAATTATTTCCTGCTTTTTCAATTTTTCAAATGCTTTATAAAAAATTCTTCCTACTATAATTCTATTAATTTAAGAAACTTTATACCCCACCTGTCACATTTGTGTTTCTGGGCCCTGTGGCTCTGTGGGTTTCCAGGAGCAAACTGCTGCAGGTGAAGATGATTTGGCTGGAAGATGGTATGGAGTTCTCCAGCCAGCCAATCACCACTGCTCTGCTGCATATAAATACCAGCCCCTATTACTGGAGAGGGCTGGTCATATATACCTTTAACATCTCCTAACTTACTTTGGTGTTAGGATGCATGCTGTGCAGATCTTTGTTCTGAGAGTCTTTTGGTCAGTGTAAATGCTTTCCAGTTTGCTTTCTGTCTGTATTTCCCTTGTCTGAATTCTGTCTGATGTTGTGTCTTGATGTATGTCTGAACTATGTCTTATATCTGTTCCACCCATCTATTAGTTGGGTAACTCCCAGTTCATGTTTGTTTGTCCTATCAATCCGTTGGTGAGTGGACGCCCAAGCTTTGTCCTGTCCTCTTCGTCCGTTGGTAGGTGCATGCTAAGGCCTTTTGTCTTACTGTCCATCTGTAGGTGTGCAGATGCCTTGTGTGAACTAGGTCCTGCTTGTTGGTTTGTTGTCTTGTTTGTATTTGCTCTGTTCCTGCCAGTTACCATCTAGGGCAAGCCAGGTCCCTAGGTTCTAGCGTTGGGCCATCCTTATTGGGATAATCACCCCATTTGTGGGCAGGGTTCTTGGGGTTAGATTGTCTTTTTAGAGTAGGGGCTCACAAGACAATGAGAACCCTTGACACGGGCTTGTGAGCTTTCGTACTTTGGTCAAAGCACTTGTATTTATTAGCTGTTCCATCTACTTATGCTTGTGGGTATCATGAGTAAGTGTTTTGGTGTTTGTTGTTTGATGTCTGCTCGCAAGTCCCATTTACTGTTCAATTTGTTGCTGTCCAGCATGTATGCACATTCCCCCTATCCCAATCCTTTCCCTCCAGCCCTTATTTGGGTTGCATCCATGTAGGTAATTGTTCCCACTGCCTGCATCGACATGACACCACCAAGACCACTTATATCCAAAGGAGAGAATCAGTGGGAGGGATAGAGTAACACATAGTTCTAATCAGGGAAACTCTAAACTGAAAAAAAAAACTGGTACTATGGCTTCCATGGTACTATGTTTTAACCCTACTTTACTTCTTAACGCGAACCTCCAGTTTGTGGGCAAAATTCTATCCTTATGCAGCTGATGAGTTCCAAGCGCACTGACAGGCCCAATTTGACTTCACCATGTCAACGTTGGACCACATGATGCACCTGCTGGTGCATGTGCAGTGGATGCACTCTGGACGCAGAGAGAGAGATCATAGAATCATAGAATGGTAGAGTTAGAAGGGACCTCCAGGGTCATCTAATATCTCCCATGTGTCTGTGGGCTGATTAGCTGTCTGACTGTCTTTTGCCTCACCTAACCTATCAGTATCTTCTTTAGGGTATTGATTCTGGCTTCTCTAAGCAGAAGCTGCTGGTTAAACTCTTAAAATACTTTAGAAATTTTGGTCCACCTTTACTGGGTGAAGTTTTGCCTGTTACATTACATTGGTCTTCTGATTTCTATTGCCTTTTTGTCTTGGGAATCCATCTTTGTTTGTCTAGTTTTCTGTCCCTAATCTATTTGATAGTTTAAACTGTCTTGCTCTTTTCTTATATCTGCCTTTCCCCCATCATTTCATTTAATAATGGTTAGGGAATCTAGCCAGGATTCAGTGGTGGGGTAGTCCTTGGCAGGTTCAGTTAGGGCAGAAATAGAGCAAGAACTAAGGTCTTGTTTCAATTCACTTCCACTGTCCATTAAACTGTTCTGGACCCCCGGCATCTCTGTTATGCCCTAAGCCTTACACATCATTCAGCCTGTCCCTGCACTAAACCTTTGTGTCTGTTTGTTGGTATTGCCGACAGGTCTGAACAGACAATGACAATCTGACCAAGTCCTGATGGTAGTCATGCCTGATCAGATGGGACCCTGACCTGGCTGGCTTACTGGGGTTTTACCCTGTTGGGCCTATGGCCAATCCATCTCTGCCCTGTAAATAATTTCATTATTAAGATATGCTGACTGTAATATTATATGGGATGTCAAGTATTTCATAGTTCAAAGTATAGAACTGTTACAGATGTGATATAATCAAATGCAAATGAACAATTTGAAAAAAAAAGGTAACAACATTGGGGCAGATTTAGTATTGCACATGTGTCAGTTTGCTGGCGTAAATTGCACCAAAAGACTGTCTAAGATGCCCTGCACTACATTTGTTATGTGTTGTAGACACTTTTTAAAACTTTTTGCACCTAAGCTGGAAGGGTCCGCAGCCTTAATTGCGACATTGTGAGCTGAACAAAAGCACCAACGTTTTGTCAAAAAGCTGCTATAAGCTAAGCCTTCTAATGGGTGAAATGAAATGAAATGAGAGAAATGTGTATAAAGATGCACCAAATTTATCATCCAGCCACTGTGATCAATATTACACATTTTTTCCCAGGCCATTTACCATATATGTTTGCATATACTAAGCATGTTCCTGCTTAGCAGTCCATTCTCAAGATGAAATAAGATGAATTCATTTCATCTATCCTCAGAACTAAGATTCTCCATGCTCCTTATCAATTTTGCTGGTCCTCTTTGTATGTTTTCTAACTCCAGGACATACTTTCTATGAACTGGTGCCCAGAAGTGAACTGTATATTCTTCAAGAGGTTACACTAATGCTTTGTAAAACGGTAAAATTGCTTGTGGGCAAGACGCATGATGTGGTACTTTTGTGAATCCTGTGAACACCACATTTTCTCTGTTTATACCAGAGGCTTCCCTGTTTGCTAGAAGAGGTTGGAAGCTCTAAGCTGTTTGCCATGCCTCTGTGTCTGAAGTAGCCTATTGATAACCCATCTGTGTCTCCTGCTCCAGCTCAGTCAATGGTTAGCAGTGAGGGGCTGAGAAAGAAATAGATAAAAAAAAATATGCCCAGGGAACAGTATTAAATGTAAAGATCTTCTTCACTTCCATTAAAATAGAAGTGCCTGCAACAAAACCACTTCGAAGAGCTCATAATGGCTTTTAAAGGCTATGAACAACTTTCGGGAGCAACATTTTGCCAGCTCATAATACATGCATTTAAGTATTAAAAAAATTGCCCTTCAAAGGCGTCCATAGCCTTTAACCCCTTCCTGCCCCATGACATAAATTTATATCCTGGCTGGGAAGGGGGTCCCATGAATGGATGCCAACTTACGTCACATGGACGACAAAGGCGCAGAAGCTGAAGCTGGCTGTGACTGACAGCCATCTCCCACTGCAGACATGCCATGACCAATGTTGATCACGGCATGTAAAGTGGTCACAGAGGGAGGACCCTGCCTCTGTGACATCATTGGCCTTCAGCCATGTAATTGCGAGAGGCCGGTGGGTTGCCATGGCATCCGGATGCTAGACAATGGTGTCTGGGTCCGCTATGGCCTGTGATGCTATGAGAAGTATTGCAATGTACTATCAGTGCAATCATAGCATCACAGGTTCAAGTACAGGGACATAAAAAGTGTAAAAAGAAAAAAAAAACATGAAAAAAACTCTTTGCGTATTTTACCTTCTTTCTTTGTTTTTTTTAAAATAAAAAAGACACATTTAGTATTGTTGCATCGATAATGACCCATACAAGGAATTGAACACACTTTTTATCCTGTATAGTAAATGCTATTAAAAAAAATTATCCAAAATGCTTTACATTGAAATTTTCATTCCCAAAACACAAGAAAATTGAAAAATAAAGCTGTACGTACCCCAGAATGGTATCAGTAAAACCCCATTGACAAGAAGGTGAAACCCCTGGATGTGACAGGGTTTCATATCCAAGGATTCCCCTGCTGCAGCTGTCACGGGCCACAGCATAGAATAGCGATCCTGTCCTCTTACGCGTTTTAAGATCGTGTGCGAATTGCTGTCCTATTTTTTTGCAGGTGCAAATTTTATATGTATGTAAAAAACAGGCATGACCACTTTCATTGGAAAGCATTGGTTCTAATAGATGCGAATTGCAAACGCACCTAAGATATGTGAAAAAAAAGCTCGTCTGACTGAACCCTTATCATGCTACAATTCAATGTTCCATGTAAGGTACAGAATTTTTTTTTTAAATTGTTAAGTGGGGTGACATGAAAAAACAACTGTACCTTCTTTTGAAAAAGTTTATTCTGCAAGTCAGTACAACTATGGCAATACCAAATTCGTGCATTTTTTTTGCTTTACTTCTTTCAAGATGTCAAAAACCTTTTTTATTTATAGAAATTGCTTTCCATGATGCATTGCTTTTTACTTTTATGTCAATAGAGCTGTATGAGGGCTTGCTTCTTTGCTGGACGAGCTGCAGTTTTTATTGGTACCATTTTGAGGTGCATACAAGTTTTTGATCACTTTTTATTCCATTTCTTTTAAGAAAGGGGGTTAAGAAAATGCAATTTTGGCATTGCATTTTTTTTCTTACAGTGTTCACCATCCAGGATAAATAGTGCAGTATTTTAAAAGTTTGTATGTTTATAGATGAGGATACCAATTGTTTATTCTTTATGTATTCTTTTACATGAAAAATGGGAAAAGGGGTGGCATTAAGCTTAATAATTTTTTCAATAAACCTTTTTTTACATTCCATTTATTCCCCTAAATGACTCTAACTTGTGATCAGTTGGTCACTATTATTATATGCAGCAATACAGACATATTGCAGTAGACAGTACTTTCCACTGTTACCTATTAAGTCCTCCCACAGCCCTGCCACTAGGCCCAGGCTGCCATTTTTAATCTATCAGCCCCCCATAATTGTGCCACAGGGGTATCAATGGGGTATCATTGAAGGCTTCAATGTAGCTAGCTGTTTAGATGCTAAGGTAAAGTTTGACAGTGCAGCTAGACAGTCGCTATCAGAAATAGTCTGATTACAGCCATTGTCGGTATGCTGGGGAAGTTGCAGTCAGCATGACATTTTTACTGCAGCAACATGGGAAATGTATTATTATAGTACAGGCATTCACAAGAATGGCCGTTGTGTAATGACAGGATTGCAGAAGGCCCACTAGGATGGGAGCCGAACTTACTGAGCAGCTCTCTGTTCTGGGATATGGAGGGTTCCTAAGTGGGGGGCCATAGCTGATGGGGCATAATGAACAGCTCATGTCATCTTGGCACAACCTCTGTAAGATACTTTGGTCTCATTTACCTTACAGTTTACAATAGTAATTCATTGTAATAAATACTTATAGCCTTAACAACCTAATTAGTCCCAAAAGTAGATTAGCTATGAGCATGTCCTTTAAAACCCAAGTTTGTTTATTTCAAATTGTACCAACAACATGCTTATTATTAATTAAGAAGAACCCTGTGCCTGTCCTTTTCTTCCCCTCAACAAAATCTGTTAATTGCCATCTATTCATAGCAGCAATTATAAAGGAATTAAACATATATTTATATCTCATCTCACCTCCAGTCCACAGCATGTATGCACAGTGTTTATTATCATCAAGATACTGCAATTCACATAATAGAATAGATACAGCTGCCCTGGAGGGGTTTATTATTGTAATTAAAGAACAAAAAAGTCAGATTGCATTTTAATTTGTTTGCTTTTCTCATTACCTTTCCCATTAATAACCAAGTGTATTATAAAAAGAAGATGGTACAGTATGTATATAGAACTTTAATTAAAGAGAAAAAAGTATTGGACACACTCAAATGATTAACATAGGAGTTATGTTATGTTACCCAGGAGGTCTTTTAGAAGGAAGCAGAAGATTTCTAAGAGCATATCCACATAGACAGACAAGGTGCAGTGTAGCCCGCTGTCATCACAGCCACCGGTAAAAATGTGCCTGTGTCAGCATTTATTGGGCCTTAGGACAGCCATATCTACCTGTTTACACGGACTGTGGACATAGATAGCATGATCAAACAGTACACTGCTTGACTACAGTATATAGCAGAGATAAGTGGGCACAACTACCAAGTCAACTTATGTTACATTGTATCTAAGTAGGAAGTTCAGTTTGCAATACTGTAGTATAAGAAACCCTAGAAATAGAAAGTTCAGTGGTCATTACATTTTGAAACAACTTGTATTAATAATAATAATCTTTATAGCGCCAACTTATTCCGCAGCAATATCGAGGCACATTGAACACAAACAATACAAAAGTTACAGAAATTACAAAAGTTACATATGGTATTCAATTATTTGGAAATAAAGGGGGTGGGGTGAAACAGGAAGTACCGGGACAGGAGGTGGAGCAAGGGAGGGGACAGCAGTGTGATGGTAACATGTGGCATACAGTGTTCAGGACACAAACAGGGTGGAAGATAAATGTGGTAACTAGCAAAAGTGCAAATCACTTCACCTAAAGTTAAAGGGGTTGTCTCGTGAAAGCAAGTGGGGTTAAGCACTTCTGTATGGCCATATTAATGCACTTTGTAATATACATCGTGCATTAAATATGAGCCATACAGAAGTTATTCACTTACCTTCCCTGCGCTGGCGTCCCCGTCTCCATGGCTCCGTCTAACTTCAGCGTCTAATCGCCCGATTAAACGCGCTTGCGCAGAAGGGTCTTCTGCCTTCGGCTCGGTCCGGCACGAGCGGTGTTCTGGCTCCGCCCCCTTCTATGCGTCATCGCGTAGCCCCACCCCGTCACGTGTGCCGATTCCAGCCTCCTGATTGGCTGGAATCGGCACACGTGATGGGGCGGAGCTACACGATGATGCGTAGAAGGGGGCAGAGCCAGAACGCCGCTCGTGCCAGACCGAGCCGAAGGCAGAAGG
Source organism: Eleutherodactylus coqui (assembly GCF_035609145.1). NCBI lineage: Eukaryota > Metazoa > Chordata > Amphibia > Anura > Eleutherodactylidae > Eleutherodactylus > Eleutherodactylus coqui. The sequence continues at coordinate 248,897,936 of NC_089838.1, read as the reverse complement.
CCCTTCTGCGCAAGCACATCTAATCGGGCGATTAAACGCTGAAGTTAGACGGAGCCATGGAGACGGGGACGCCAGCGCAGGGAAGGTAAGTGAATAACTTCTGTATGGCTCATATTTAATGCACGATGTATATTACAAAGTGCATTAATATGGCCATACAGAAGTGTATAACCCCACTTGCTTTCGCGAGACAACCCCTTTAAGCTATGTACTAAAAAATTTCTCTAAAGTGGTAGCCAATAGGAATCTCACTTCTTTCTAATTTGTTGACCACTGCCTGTTGTCAAAATAGTAGTAATAGAGATAACAAGACAGAACAAAGGAAGTGGGGGTGGGGTGCTGTTAATAGAAGTCTACGGAGTGGGTAGGGCAAGGAGCTTCAGAAGGGTGATAGAACCAGAGACTTTCACAGATGTGCTACAGCTTACTGGTAAGTCATTTGCAACTATTAGAATCACTACACTGCCCAGTACTACTGTACACTATCCTCCATGCTGATGTTATTTTTGTGTATGCTACAGAATCTTGTGTTTTCTCTATTTGCTCTGTGCTGTGTATGGGAGACCTCATAAAAGCCAGCCTCCATCCACCGACTCAAGGAGAATTGAAATTTAAAGATGCAGCCTGTAGAGGGGAAAGCTGGTGAAAAATGCAGTATACAAGTTATATAACAGCCAGATATAATATTAATGCTCATAAGCATGAAAAGTTATCTGAATGTGCCGGTATGCTTTCAGCTTTTACTACTGTTGGCACTTTGTCAGCTAAATTACAATTTAGGACTTTGGGACTTTTTTTTGTCTCAAATAACTTTATTAAGCGTTTAAGCTTATCCATATAGACTGTAAGCTAATAAATTCCCCTTACAGAGGGTACACTAGTATAGAACAAGTATGAACATCAGAACACAGAATATCCACACTAAGATGGATAGATATATAGCTAGCAAATTGAAAATTTTTGGCAAAATTTTCTCCCCCCCCCCCCCCCCCTTTTCGCTTAAAAGGAAAAATTAACTAGAAAAGTAAGAATAGACAGATTGGCCTCAACAACCCTTTGTCCTTAACACTCCCCCTCTATGTGTTATTCTCATGTAGTAAGATGTCGAGGTAGACCAGGAATCTCCAGTTAGGCAGACCAAGGGTGCCACGTTTTTACAAATAGCTCTTTTTTGTCTTCACCCATGGCTGACAGTTTTTTGTAGAGCATCATTCTTGATATTCTTGCATGAATCGGACCGGCCTGGAGAATGGGGGATAGGCACTGAGAGGCAATGTATATTCTGGTTGCCATATAGATGTACTGGAAAACTTTATGGTGTTGATTGATGTGCCCAGGTGGCCTGTCAGCCAGGAGATGAGTCAATGGGGAAGGGGTGAATGTTTTACCAATGACTCTGATTATGAGATTAGCTACCTTCCTCCACAAAGACCTCACGTTTGGACATGTCAACCAGATACCTAAGGTCATTCCAGGTGAAGCACATCTTCTGAAACAATTTGGTGAGGCACTTGTAGAGAATTTATGGATTATGGAAGGAACTAAATAGGTTCTATGTAAGATCTTAAATGATGATTCGACTAAAGTTACTTGGTGGCTGCTTTCTGATATAAAAGTTCAGCAGTGTTGCCGTCCAGGTAAAGAGGGATTTGGGACTTTTTTAAGAGCATTGGCTTAATAATAGGGCAAACAGCACTGTATATAAATGAGATTCCTGATTATGAAAAAACAGAATAATCTGCAAGAGTCCATTATTTAAGAAAACAAAAATGCCAAAATGTTGGGATGCATGTACTGCAGGGATTTTGGCTTTGCCTTTTGGCCTTAGTTTTCCTACAAGTAATTTGATCAAAGCATCTTTTTCTTCTTTATATGATTCTTATTATTAGTTTTAGAATCATTTAAAAATTAAATAACCTACTTAAAAATTAAACATGAAGGAGAAATGAATGTAGGAGCGCAGAGTAAGCAGGAGGAAGATATTGGGAAGATTGGTGAAGAGATTAGATAAATTATTTCCTGCAAATATTTATGGACATTGGGAAATTGAAATACACAGTTCAGAACTGGTACTGGATTACTTTTATTGAATTTAGAGTAATAGTATTGACACCTAGATGCTTAATCAACGTATATAATTTGGGATTTATTAATGAATATATGCAGAAGTGCACCATGTATTTCCTGGATCCCAATATACAATCAACAGAGCACCCCATATACCATGTGTCATTTATAATACTGGTGGTTTATTATGTGGCAACAGGTGTGACTGACTACAGTAGCCCTGTAACACCTATATCTTTGCCCTTAAGTACACAATCAAGGTCAAATTACACAATTAATAAACATTAGAAGAAGTGATATATTACCCTCAAAGTATCAGTGTTGGTCCCACTATCTGGACCCAAAAATGCAATATTCTGACATGTCAAAAAACAGAATAAAATTTTTAACCTCTTTGTTACCAAGGCCTTTGATGGCTAAATGTTCCCATCGACATTTCATATTTTTTAAAAATACATTCTAAGAAAACTGAGTAAAAAATATACAGCTTAAAATTCTAAAATTTTTTCTTTCTAATTCTCTGTAATAAATCTATAAAAAATTGATTTATAAAAAAATAAATCTCACACTTATGTACATAAAAGTCACAAATATATGTACTCCGATTAACTTATCATCACTGGAGCATCTGTGAACAATGCTCCCCATATTTATTTTTTTGATTTCCACTGTCATTAGCTGCTAATTTGGCTCACTTTGACTCTTTGACAGCTATGTTCATCACTTTTAATTAAAGAGAGCATTTCAACTTCCTGTCACTACACCAGAGTTGCACTGACAAAGTGCTGGCTCAACCTATTTACTGGCAGAGTGCTATAGAATGACATCTGTCACTTTAACGGGGGATGTATATATACATGCTAGCTGCACAATTAGGACATATACAGAGATGGTGGACATGAAGGGGTTAAGCAAAGTAATCAGTAGTTCAGGGACTGGAAAGAAGTAGGGTTCATTCATATATATATATATATATATATATATACAAAAAATTGTGTATCAGCTCATGGCATTAAGCTTAGTTTATATCAAAATTTTTGAACATTTTTGACACACAGCATTGTTAAATTTGTAAATTAAGCTAAACAGTCTAATTTTGGCTTTGTAAGATAGGGGTGTGGCTTAAATGCAATATAGAGCAATTTATCTAAATTGGCTTAGCATATGCCAACCCAATACTGCGTTTACACCACACCTTGTTTTGTCACACCAAGCCCCTTTTAATGGAAAAGGAGTAAAAAGTGTCTGAAAGTGTCTAAAAACACATGATAAATATTGTATTATGCAAACCTTTTAAACAGAAAAATTGCATTTTCTATCTATTTGGGTTATCTTTGCGTAAAATTAAGTAGTAAAATGGTCTGAAACATTCAGTGGAGACAAGTATGCAAATATAGAAGAAATTGGGAAGCCGACAAATACTTTTCCCCATCACTTCTACAAGATGAAAAGAGTAAGATTCTCCAACTATGTATATCTTCACTTGTAAGCCAACTGTGGCATAAACACATATCTCCATAAAGAAAGTTCATAGAACTATTTTTAAAATTTCAAACTATCCTGTTACTCATCCAATTCTAATTATAGGTGAAACCTTGATGACCCTGGTCAATAGGTAGTTGAAAAACTAAGAACCTGACTTGACCTTAAGCAATTATAAATCATGGTCTAGAACTCAGGCAATCATTTGATACATTTAGAAATTCTGGAGGAGTGTTGATAAGAGGACTATTAAATGACATCAAATCACCATAAACTGAGCAATTTGCTATCTTTTTGATTGCCTGCTTTAGATATATCTTACCAGCTGTCATTATCTGTGACCATTAGTACTTAAAGCCTGTCCTGATTAACATTTTCATTTTTAATGCCAAGTCAAAAAATTTGTAACTGTGATAATATTGTCACAGCTACTAATTTACCTCCTAGAAGAATGCATCTTGTTATTTTACTATTGTCTCAGCAGGAAATATTCAAAGCAATTAAGAAACTATATCAAGGTATCTATAATTGAAATGTAGTTTGAAAAGCTCCTGGCAATTATGATCCCTGACATATATTTAATAAGAGGAAAAATGTAACATTTTACGATATTTTTCATTTTCCTATTCAAAGGTTCAATGACCTTTAATGGGTTCATTGATGACCTTTATTTTAATCTATGAAGGTCACATATGTAAATTCAAAACAGCATTTACTCAAGTTAATCAGTGTTTTGAGTATGAGGAAGTGGAATTTGGAGCAGCCAGCTGTTCTTCATTGCAGTTTTTTTTACACGTTATTACTTAACCTCTTGGCTACTGAAGATTTACTCCTTCCCTCCAGGGGCAAAATTCTCTGCAAGTGCTGCGATTAATCAACAGAAACATTGAACCATTGTACAATGAAGCAAAAGGAGACATAGTTTTTTAAAGTATTTGTTTTAAGATAAATGGTGGTTCTTCTTCATTGACTGAAACTAATCGAAACTTGTAGCCTTTATTTGTGGTTAAAAAAAGAAAAATCTGAGGTGTATCTCATTTTCTATAAAAATGGAAAAGGATCTTTTATATCGCTCGTAAGTAAACAAAAATGTGTAAGTCTTCTTTTTACTTAACTAGCCAATTATTCATTTCATAAGTACAAAGGACTAATTTTCTGTGGTCAGCTTTATTCAGTGCTAAACGGTGCTGGCCATCTGTTCTTCAACCTATGAAGTTGCACAAAGAACATCTCTTAGCCTAGCTGAAGGTGGCACCCCCAATCGCTTTTGCATAAGATGTGCAAGCACCATAAATCGAGCGAGTAGTGCCTTATTCGAGTACCTGCCCGCTCGTGTCTAAAGATTCGTCTGCCGGCGCCGGTGAGAGGTGAGTTGCGGCGGTGAGCAGGGGGAAGAGAGGGAGAGAGAGATCTCCCCTTCGTTCCTCCCCGCTCTCCCCCGCCACTCCCTACCCCCCGCCGGCAGCTGAATCTTTAGGCTGCATTCCCACGAATGTATATCGGCTCGGTTTTCACGCCGAGCCGATATACGTCGTCCTCATCTGCAGGGAGGGGGGAAGGATGGAAGAGCCAGGAGCAGGAACTGAGCTCCCGCCCCCTCTCTGCCTCCTCTCCGCCCCTCTGCACTATTTGCAATGAAAGGAGGTGGGACAGGGGTGGGGCTAAGTGGTGAGAATTAGCCCCGCCCCTGCTCTGCCTCCCCATTGCAAATAGTGCAGAGGGGTGGAGAGGAGGCAGAGAGGGGGCGGGAGCTCAGTACCTGCTCCTGGCTCTTCCATCCTTCCCCCCCTGCGGATGAGGACGACGTATATCGGCTCAGCGTGAAAACCGAGCCGATATACTTCGTGGGAATGCACCATTAGAGACGAGCGGGCAGGTACTCGAATAAGGCACTACTCGTTTGAGTAGTTTGCCTTAGCAAGTATGCTCGCTCATCTCTATTAACTAACTTAGTTACAATGTATTTGCATTACTTCAGCATTGTATGTTGATATTTTATTGGCACTACAGTATATAGCACTGTTATTTAGGTAACCTTATGGAAGTATTATGTTGTTTCTCTTTTATTTGGGTTCCATACTGTATGAAATTGCTAGTTAATGCATAAATCATTTTAGTCTGGGATCTATTTATTTTCTACATCATTCTAATTAAGTAAACCTTGCTGTATTATACTCAAGCTGTACTTATACAGTATTCTTCACAACAGCTGGACTATCTAATTTTATTATGAAATTATACAGCGACTTCATGGACAGTCCAGAAATGAAAGGCTAAAAACTGAACTACAATCTATGTAGCAAGTATTCCAGAAATGACAGCTAATAGTCATCGTCATGCATGATTAAATATGGAGTGTTACATTAAGTACTGTACAATGAATTAATATGCTCTGTGATGTATATAAAGAAGTGGGCTGGTGCAAGGTATAGATGAGAGCAGGCAAGTGCTTAGGGTGTCATCTTGCCACAGGAGAAGAGGTGAAATTTCATTGGTTCAAAAAGTTACTTTTTGCAACACTTAACTTTCTATACAATGAGCTCTTCCATTAATGATGAAAGTGCTCATTGTTACAGGAGTCTCTAGGAGCAATGAGCATCTTTTGTATTGCTTACTGATCCTCACTCCTGGCTGGTCACTGTTGCACTGAGTTCCAACGCCGCCCACATCAGGATGTAGTGTCCATCAGCATCAGGGCATAGCACAGTGCCTGCAGCAGAGGGGAAGCCAGACGACTGGAAAGGCATCAGCGGCAGAAAAAGAGTGGTGGGAGTGGTGCCCTGACAGGTGAGGATATGTAATAATTTATTTTTGTGCTCTGCTCTGAATTTAGGGGTCTGATCTGGACTTGTGTGTTTATTAATTATGGGGTCTGATCTAGGGTTCGGCATTAATAATGGGTTCTGATTTGGGGGACAGCGCAAAATCTGCAACAGGATTACGGATTTCCCTGCTACCATTTGTCATTTATAATACTGGTGTCTTTTTTGAGGTAGAGGAGCTTTTGAACCCTATTAGGCTCAAGGGCCCAGGTGGGACTGCTGCTTCTGCACCTAAAATGGTTACTTCCCCGGCCAAAGATGTCTTAATAAGAAAATCTGTAGTGTTCAGGAAAAATTGTCTGAATGGCCTGGCCAAATGAAGAAGAGAAGTAAAGTGAGTCACCAAATTAAATGCTTTCTGTGCCTATTATTTCTTTAATGCAGCCATGTAATGCCCAGGCCCTGATAGCCTCCTGGTGTCCTTTTATAAAATGTTTCTTCCTATTTCCTTCCCCAAATAATGAAATGATGCACTGCGCTAATGGAAGATGCAAGCCTCCCAAAACTGGCACTGGAGTCAATTATTGCAAAAATTCTAAAGGAATTGAAAGATTCGGAGAACTGTAGGAATTACTAAATGTTGACATTAAAATCTAGGTAATTTTAATAGCTAAAAGATTAAATACATTCCTACTAGAGATGAGCGAGCATACTCGTCCGAGCTTGATACTCGTTCGAGTATTAGGGTGTTCGAGATGCTCGTTACTCGTAACGAGTACCACGCGGTGTTCTGGTTACTTTCATTTTCTTCCCTGAGAAATTTGCGCGCTTTTCTGGCCAATAGAAAGACAGGGAAGGTATTACAACTTCCCCCTGCAACGTTCAAGCCCTATACCACCCCCCTGCAGTGAGTGGCTTGCGAGATTAGGTGTCACCCAAGTATTAAAATCTGCCCCTCCCGCGGCTCGCCACAGATGCATTCTGACATTAGTTCAGGGAAAGTGCTATCGTGTTGGAGCTGCTATAGGGAGAGTGTTAGGAGTGATTTTAGGTTTCAAGAACCCCAACGGTCCTTCTTAAGGCCATAAATCTTCTCTATATGCGCTCAATGGGGCCGGCTGCAGCAGCGCCGACCCCATTGAGAACATATAGAAGACAAATCCTTCTTCTCTGCCACAGCTGTAACAGCTGTGGCAGAGAAGAACGATGTTTGCCCATTGAATTCAATGGAACCAGCAATACAGCAGGTTCCACTGAAAGCAATGGGCTGCCGGCGAGCACGGGGATGAATTGTCGGGAAGGGCTTAAATATATAAGCCCTTCCCTGCAATTCATCCAGAAATGTGTTACAATAAAAATATATACCGGCGTATAAGGCGACGGGGCGTATAAGACGACCCCCCAACTGTCACCTTATACGCCGGCAATACAGTGGAGCAAAGAATAAAAATCATTACTTACTTCTTCTGACGTTCTGCGGCGCTGCTGCAGGCTGTCGCTCCCTCCTGGTTCCCGGCAGAGCATTGATTTCTCTACGAAGGGCTTTAAATCCTTGCCTCCAGAAACACACGTGCCTTCAGCCAATCACAGCCAATGACAATGATGTCATTGATTGGCTGTGTTTCTGGAGGCGGGGATTTCAAGCCCTGTGTCCAGAAAGCAATGCTCTGCCGTGGACCAGGAGGGAGCGACAGCCTGCAGGAGCGGCGCAGAACGTCAGAAGAAGTGAGTAATGATTTTTATTCTTTGCTCCACTGTATTGCCGGCGTATAAGGTGACAGTTGGGGGGTCGTCTTATACGCCCCGTCGCCTTATACGCCGGTATATATTTTTATTGTAACACATTTCTGGATGAATTGCAGGGAAGGGCTTATATATTTAACCCCTTACCGACAATTCATCCTGCGATCGCCGGCAGCCCATTGCTTTCAGTGGAACCTGCTGTATTGCTGGCTCCATTGAATTCAATGGGCAAACATCGTTCTTCTCTTCCACAGCTGTTACAGCTATGGCAGAGGAGAACGATCTTTACGCTGACAGTGCGGGGGGGGGGGGCACTCTTGCCGCTATTGTGGCTTAATAGTGGGACCTGTGAACTTGAGATGCAGCCCAACATGTAGCCCCTTGCCTGCCCTATCCGTTGCTGTGTCGTTCCCATCACTTTCTTGAATTGCCCAGATTTTCACAAACGAAAACCTTAGCGAGCATCGGCGATATACAAAAATGCTCGGGTCGCCCATTGACTTCAATGGGGTTCGTTACTCGAAATGAACCCTCGAGCATTGCGAAAATTTCGTCCCGAGTAACGAGCACCCGAGCATTTTGGTGCTCGCTCATCTCTAATTCCTACCTAAATTAAACAACCTAAAACAGGCAGGTTTTGTCCCAGACAGGGAAGGAGAACATAACTCCACTAGAGCTATTCATGCTATTTGTTATGCCGTGAAAAATAAAATTCCACTAATCTTTCTGGGCACAAATGCAAGGAAGGCATTTGATAACATCAGATGTATTTACACGACCCAGACACTTACTAAATTTGCTTTCCCCACCAAGTTTATTTCTTTGATAATGTCATTAAATCAGTTAACGATACCCTATATGAACCTTTTAATATTCAAAATGGTATTAGACAGGGAAGTCCCTTACTCCTTGGTCTTTTCATGCTAGTTATGGAAACATTGTTACAAGTTATCAGGCAACATCCTGACATCTAGGGACTCAAAATTGGAAACCAGACCCAGCAGAATACAGGATTTGCTGATGAACTTCTCATCCTGGGGTGGCTTCACACGAACATGTGCATATGCGTGCACAAAAGCACACGTCTATTACAACCGCTGCATTCCCTATTGTGTGTTCACATGTCCATGTTTTACAGGCATGCGCCTGTAAAGATAGGACATGTGTGCACCATAGGGAATCCATGCATTGCCTTCAATGGAGCCGTGGCTACTGCCGGCAGCTCCATTGAAGGTGATGATCTGCTGGCACTCCTTAATTGTTTTCCAGGGAAGAGCTTTAAATATAAAAATAAAAAATATATATTTATATATACTTACCTGTCCGCCGTTGCCATGTCCCCTGCGAGGATGAAGAACACATCTGCCACATGCGGCAGATGTTTTCTTCATCCCCATGGGGATAAAAGAATTCCCTGCTGCACCTGTCACAGATGTGACAATGCGGCAAAGGAATTCTTCATCCCTGCGGGGAATAAAGAATTCCCTACAGATGACAGCTGCGGTAGGGGATCCAGCTGCCAGCACCCCATAGTTGTTTTTCAGGGAAGAGCTTTAAATATAAGCCCTTCCCTGAAAAACAAGGCAAACTGGTGTAAAAAATAAAAAAAATACATACTCACCTTCTGACACATGCGCATAGGCTGGCTGAGGATGCTGGCAAGATGGAGTCCCGATGCGGTCAGGTGGAACTATATAGCTGCCTCTCACGTGCTGCCCTATAGCAAGAAAAATAAGGTATGAAACACATGTGAAATATTTTTTTAGATTAATGGGTTGTTGGTGATTGGTTGATATTTTATATAAATTAATGAGTGTAACAGTGTATGCTAAGTTGGCTTGAAAAAGACCCATGTGATGGGTCGAAACGTCCGTCGCTGCTGCTGTAACGACCAAGCATGTGAAATAAAATAGATGCACTGGGAGCAAAAGCCGTGACTTGGAATTACTTCTAGACCTCTGATGCTGCTTAACTTCATTTGATATTTGTACATACTCACCTTCCTTCAGCTGCCGGGGCTCAGCAGCGTGCTCTCTGCACTGTCCCCGGCACCTCAGCCAATCAGAAGCAGCTCTTTCAGCAGGTGAAGATTTTAATTCCCCGCCTGCTCAAAGAACTGCATTGCAGAGCTGGGAGCAGTGCAGAGAGGACACAGCTGAGCCCTGGCAGCTGAAGGAAGGTGAGTATGTGTTGTTTTTTTTTTTTATACGTTTGGCTTATTTTTCAGGGAAGAGTTATATTTAAAGCCTTTCCCTGAAAAACAATTACAGGGTGCCGGCAGACCATTGCCTTCAATGGAGCCGCCGGCAGCAGCCGTGGCTTCATTGAAGGCAATGTGCACCTGCGTACATGCGTGTTTTTGCTCGTACAGGGGTGCGCACATATGTACGCACCTATGTACGCACAAACACATGCTTGTGTGAAGCGACCCTTAATCAGTGATCCCATGCAAGCATTTCATCACATTCTACTTAACTATGCTTTCCACTATTAGAGATGAATTGCTTTCTATTGACCTTGCATTCATTTCTTGGATAGGTAGAAGAAAACTTCCTCAAAACATATTTTACCAGAACTCCTATACCTGATACAGATGGTCCCAATCCACCTACCAGATATTTTTTTAAACAAATTTGATCCCTCTTTATATCATTACTACGCAAAGTGAGATGTACCAGACTGCCCTTTGATAGATTGATCCTTGGACATGTTAGATGGGATCGATCTCCCTGAAATTTATAATTATTATGAGGCTATTCAATCATCAAGCCCCCAACCTAGATGGAAGGCCTAATCTTAAAAGATAGAATGTGTATCGTATCTAAATATCACGTTTTTGAGGTGTGTCCAACTCCGAGAGGCATCATATAAACTCTTAACAAGATGGTACAGGACACTCCCTTTTTTAAAATTGATTGGGCTTACAAATTCAGATCTTTGCTTGAGATTTGAGGGAGACACAGGCTCCCTATCACACATTTTCTGGTCTTGCCCCAAAATCCAATCCTTTTGGAAGAAAACAGAAAGACACATTAAAAAGATTTGTGCATTCTCCATACAGTTAACAGCTGAGTCTGCTCTCCTCTAGCTGACCAGCTCAAGTTGAATACTGAGAAAAAATAAACTCCCCACTATGCTGATACAAATAACAAAACTTTTGATCCCCTTAAACTGGAAAAGTACAGAACCCCCATCGATAAGCACATGGGTCAAAAAAAGTTGGAGGTCTTCATGCTGGAATAGTTGGCTAGTCGGATGTTGAGAACTCATGACAAATTTATTGACTTGTGGAACCTGTGGATTACTTTTAGAACAAATACCTTAAACATGTGATCTTGTACTTCTTTGCTTCTACCCCCGCCTCTCATTCCTTTCAATTCTCTGTGGACTTTTGTCAGCTAACAGAGAAACTGATCTCATGATGATGTCAAAGAGAATATATGTCTTACACAATTCAATTTATTGTCCACCACTCTTTTCTTACATTCATTCTCTAATCCAAATTTTGCCACTCTTGTATGATTTTTTACTCCTAAGTAAGTTGACAAACCCCTTGTGCTACCCCCACCACCTTTACTCCTCCTCATCCTTACATGATTTTAAACATCTTTCATTAAAGAGTAGGTTTTTTTTTTTAAATTGATCTAGGGGTTGCAGGAGGGGAAGGCAATATGTCTTGTCTAAGGCCTGAGTAGGTTGCATTGCAGCTAATTTCCCCAAACCACAAAACTGTGATTTCTGATGTGTGTTGGAAGTTCTTTCACCTGTTTTGGCCTCTGTACCAAATGTAGTAATGTCTCTTATATCCCCTTGGAGAACTGACAGAAGTAAGTGTAGCTTGCCAACAGCCATATTTGAGCTATCATAATTGGGAAATTAAGATTCATGAGTCACCTCTGGTGTTGATACCCAATGATGGTGCCAGTTCACTGTCACAACACATAATAATCAATAGAGGATTTCACTTCACTACTTTAGTCCATGTATCTATATCCATCGAAACTACAGGTGACCTGCAAATGTTGATTTCCTGGTTGTGTAGGGGTAGCTTTGAGACTAAGACTCTGTACTGAGCTCACAGCGTGCTCACGCTACACAGTTTAATCAGGTGAGCAGATCACCAGATGTCTGTCTGGGTGTTTACAGATTAACTACACAGTGTACACTACGGAGCACCGTGCCTTCTTCTTTTCCCTCCAGTGATTACATTTGAGCTATAGTACTGCTGGTAATATAAAACTTCTGTTTGAATAACATCAAATGCGACATCACAGATGGTTGCATTTTTAACATGGACACCTAAGGATTATTGTACATATGACTGACTTTGATGTATGAAGCAACTCCAGTGAAATTTCTAAGTGAACTGGAGAAAAGTTAAGAAAATGTAGTGTGATAAAATGTATTTATTAGAGATGAGCGAACACCAAAATGCTCGGGTGCTCGTTACTCGGGACGAAAATTTCGCGATGCTCGAGGGTTCGTTTCGAATAATGAACCCCATTGAAGTCAATGGGCGACCTGAGCATTTTTGTATATCGCCGATGCTCGCTAAGGTTTCCATTTGTGAAAATCTGGGCAATTCAAGAAAGTGATGGGAACGACACAGCAACGGATAGGGCAGGCGAGGGGCTACATGTTGGGCTGCATCTCAAGTTCCCAGGTCCCACTATTAAGCCACAATAGCGGCAAGAGTGGGCCCCCCCCCTCCCAACAATTTTTACTTCTGAAAAGCCCTCATTAGCAATGCATACCTTAGCTAAGCACCACACTACCTCCAACAAAGCACAATCACTGCCTGCATGACACTCCACTGCCACTTCTCCTGGGTTACATGCTGCCCAACCCCCCCCCTCCCCCCCGCACGACCCAATGTCCACAGCACACACCAAAGTGTCCCTGCGCAGCCTTCAGCTGCCCTCATGCCACGCCACACTCATGTCTATTTATAAGTGCGTCTGCCATGAGGAGAAACTGCAGGCACACACTGCAGAGGGCTGGCACGGCTAGGCAGCGACCCTCTTTAAAAGGGGCAGGACGATAGCCCACAATGCTGTACAGAAGCAATGAGAAATATAATCCTGTGCCACCGCCATCAGGAGCTGCACACGTGGGCATAGCAATGGGGAACCTATGTGCCACACACTATTCATTCTGTCAATGTGTCTGCATGCCCCAGTCAGACTGCGTTTTTTTATAAATAGTCACAGGCAGGTACAACTCCGCAATGGGAATTCCGTGTGCACCCACAGCATGGGTGGCTCACTGGAACCCACACGCTGTACATAAATGTATCCCATTGCAGTGGCCTGGACAGCAGAGCTAACGTCAGATTAAATGCAGGTGGGCTTCGGCCCACACTGCATGCCCCAGTCAGGCTCGAGTTTTTTATAAGTATACACAGGCACGTACATCTCCCTAATGGGAAGTCCATGTGGACTGACAGCATGGGTGGGTCCCAGGAAGCCACTGGCGGTACATAAATATATCCCATTGCAGTGCCCAGCACAGCTGATGTAGCGTCAGCTTTAATGCAGGTGGGCAAAAAATTAATTGGATTACACTGTAGGCGAGGGCCCCAAAAAATTGGTGTACCAACAGTACTAATGTACCTCAGAAAAATTGCCCATGCCCAACCAAGAGGGCAGGTGAAACCCATTAATCGCTTTGGTTAATGTGGCTTAATTGGTAACTAGGCCTGGAGGCAGCCCAGTTAAAATAAAAATTGGTTCAGGTGCAAGTTTCAACGCTTTAATGAGCATTGAAACGTATAAAAATTGTTTACAAAAATTATATGACTGAGCCTTGTGGGCCTAAGAAAAATTGCCCGTTCGGCGTGATTACGTCAGGTTTCAGGAGGAGGAGCAGGAGGAGGAGGATGAATAGAATATACAGATTGATGAAGCAAAAAGGTCCCTGTTTTTGATGGTGATAGAGAACGATGCTTCCATCCGCGGGTGCAGCCTACGTATTGCTTAGGTATCGCTGCTGTCCGCTGGTGGAGAAGAGAAGTCTGGGGAAATCCAGGCTTTGTTCATCTTGATGAGTGTAAGCCTGTCGGCACTGTCGGTTGACAGGCGGGTACGCTTATCCATGATGATTCCCCCAGCCGCACTAAACACCCTCTCTGACAAGACGCTAGCCGCAGGACAAGCAAGCACCTCCAGGGCATACAGCGCGAGTTCAGGCCACGTGTCCAGCTTCGACACCCAGTAGTTGTAGGGGGCAGAGGCGTCACCGAGGACGGTCGTGCAATCGGCTACGTACTCCCTCACCATCCTTTTACAGTGCTCCCGCCAACTCAGCCTTGACAGGGGAGTGGTGACACAGTCTTGCTGGGGAGCCATAAAGCTGGCAAAGGTCTTGGAGAATGTTCCCCTGCCTGCGCTGTACATGCTGCCTGATCTCTGCGCCTCCCCTGCTACCTGGCCCTCGGAACTGCACCTTCTGCCACTAGCGCTGTCGGATGGGAATGTTACCATCAGTTTGTCCGCCAGGGTCCTGTGGTATAGCATCACTCTCGAACCCCTTTCCTTTTCGGGTATGAGAGTGGAAAGGTTCTCCTTATACCGTGGGTCGAGCAGTGTGTACACCCAGTAATCCGTAGTGGCCAGAATGCGTGTAACGCGAGGGTCTCGAGAAAGGCATCCTAACATGAAGTCAGCCATGTGTGCCAGGGTACCTGTACGCAACACATGGCTGTCCTCACTAGGAAGATCACTTTCAGGATCCTCCTCCTCCTCCTCCTCCTCCTCAGGCCATACACGCTGAAAGGATGACAGGCAAGCAGCATGGGTACCCTCAGCAGTGGGCCAAGCTGTCTCTTCCCCCTCCTCCTCATGCTCCTCCCCCTCCTCCTCAACGCGCTGAGATATAGACATGAGGGTGCTCTGACTATCCAGCGACATACTGTCTTCCCCCGCCTCTGTTTCCGAGTGCAAAGCGTCTGCCTTTATGCTTTGCAGGGAACTTCTCAAGAGGCATAGCAGAGAAATGGTGACGCTACTGATTTCAGCATCCCAGCTCACCATCTGGGTAGACTCCTCAAAGTTTCCAAGGACCTGGCAGATGTCTGCCAACCAGGCCCACTCTTCTGTAAAGAATTGAGGAGGCTGACTCCCACTACGCCGCCCATGTTGGAGTTGGTATTCCACTATAGCTCTACGCTGCTCATAGAGCCTGGCCAACATGTGGAGCGTAGAGTTCCACCGTGTGGGCACGTCGCACAGCAGTCGGTGCACTGGCAGATTAAACCGATGTTGCAGGGTCCGCAGGGTGGCAGCGTCCGTCTTGGACTTGCGGAAATGTGCGCTGACCCGGCGCACCTTTCCGAGCAGGTATGACAAGTGTGGGTAGCTTTTCAGAAAGCGCTGAACCACCAAATTAAAGACATGGGCCAGGCATGGCACGTGCATGAGGCTGCCGAGCTGCAGAGCCGCCACCAGGTTACGGCCGTTGTCACACACGACCATGCCCGGTTGGAGGCTCAGAGGCGAAAGCCAGCAGTCGGTCTGCTCTGTCAGACCCTGCAGCAGTTCGTGGGCCGTGTGCCTCTTCTCTCCTAAGCCGAGTAGTTTCAGCACGGCCTGCTGACGCTTGCCCACCGCTGTGCTGCCACACCGCGCGACACGGACTGCTGGCGACGTGCTGCTGCTGACACATCTTGATTGCGAGACAGAGGTTGCGTTGGAGGAGATGGAGGAGGAGGAGGGTGGTTTAGTGGAGGAAGCATACACCGCCGCAGATACCACCACCGAGCTGGGGCCCGCAATTCTGGGGGTGGGTAGGACGTGAGCGGTCCCAGGCTCTGACTCTGTTCCAGCCTCCACTAAATTCACCCAATGTGCCGTCAGGGAGATATAGTGGCCCTGCCCGCCTGTGCTTGTCCACGTGTCCGTTGTTAAGTGCACCTTGGCAGTAACCGCGTTGGTGAGGGCGCGTACAATGTTGCGGGAGACGTGGTCGTGCAGGGCTGGGACGGCACATCGGGAAAAGTAGTGGCGACTGGGAACCCAGTAGCGCGGGGCCGCCGCCATCATGCTTTTGAAAGCCTCCGTTTCCACAAGCCTATACGGCAGCATCTCCAGGCTGATTAATTTGGCTATGTGCACGTTTAACGCTTGAGCGTGCAGGTGCGTGGCGGTGTACTTGCGCTTGCGCTCAAACAGTTGCGCTAGCGCCGTCTGGACGCTGCACTGAGAGACATTGGTGGATGGGGCCGAGGACAGCGGAGGTGAGGGTGTGGGTGCAGGCCGGTAGGCACTTGTGCCTGTGTCCTGAGAGGGGGGTTGGATCTCAGTGGCAGGTTGGGGC
Organism: Eleutherodactylus coqui; assembly: GCF_035609145.1. NCBI lineage: Eukaryota > Metazoa > Chordata > Amphibia > Anura > Eleutherodactylidae > Eleutherodactylus > Eleutherodactylus coqui. Next base: position 248,881,569 of record NC_089838.1, on the reverse strand, counting down.
ACAGGCGGAGAGGCAGTGGTGCAAACCGGAGTTGGTGAACGGCCTTCGTCCCACCTTGTGGGGTGCTTGGCCATCATATGCCTGCGCATGCTGGTGATGGTGGCTCCCCAGCTGATCTTGGCGCGACAAAGGTTGCACACCACTGTTCGTCGGTCGTCAGGCGTCTCTGTGAAAAACTGCCACACCTTAGAGCACCTTGGCCTCTGCAGGGTGGCATGGCACGAGGGGGCGCTTTGGGAAAAAGGTGGTGTATTATTCGGTCTGGCCCTGCCTCTACCCCTGGCCACCGCACTGGCTCGGCCTGTGCCCACACCCTGACTTGGGCCTCCGCGTCCTCGCCCGCGTCCAAGTCCTCTAGGCCTACCCCTACCCCTCAACATGCTGTATTACCAGTAGTGCAGAAACAGAACGCTGTAATTAAATGTGCCGCTTATTGGCCTGTGGTTGGAGGCTGACTTCGCTTACAGAACGCACAGCAGAGCCAGGAAAGAATTTCGCGCAAGCCTGCTGTAACACTTAGCTGGCTGCGTATGAATTAGGACAACTACCCCCAGCAGAGACCCAGTACACTAAGGACGGTCACAGGCAGCCCAAATAGATTTTTTTTACCAAATGTTTTTGGAAAGGCCCACTGCCTATATACACTAAATATGTCTTCTGTCCCTGCCTCACCACTACTGGCCCTGGACTATGTAAAATTACTGCAGGACGCAATGCTCTGCACGGCCGATATACAAAAAAAAAAGAAAGTGCAACACTGCAAAAAGCAGCCTCCACACTACTGCACACGGTTAAATGTGGCCCTAAGAAGGACCCTTGGGGTTCTTGAAGCCTAAAATAACTCCTAACACTCTCCCTATAGCAACTCCAGCAAGACAGCACTTTCCCTGAACTATGTCAGAATGCATCTGTGGCGAGCCGCGGGAGGGGCCGATTTATATACTCGGGTGACACCTGATCTCGCCAGCCACTCACTGCAGGGGGGTGGTATAGGGCTTGAACGTCGCAGGGGGAAGTTGTAATGCCTTCCCTGTCTTTCTATTGGCCAGAAAAGCGCGCTAACGTCTCAGATGAAAGTGAAAGTAACTCGAACATCGCGTGGTACTCGTTTCGAATAACGAGCATCTCGAACACGCTAATACTCGAACAAGCATCAAGCTCGGACGAGTACGTTCGCCCATCTCTAGTATTTATAAACAATAAAATTAAAAGATTGATTAAAAGGGCAAAAACACTAAAGCAAGATAAAATAGACAGCTGGCTTTGCTTCATATTACTAGTCTTTTAGCCTATGTGGATGCTATAAACCGGGGAACTCCGCTTAAGGCCATTAGACCTATCTGGGTGATTAGCTGCCATGTTTGCTATCCCATTTTTCCAACAGCAAGCTGTTTTACAATGCCGTGTGTGTAGGGTTGAATGGAATATTACCTTGTTTTATATATATATATATATATATATATATATATATTATAAAACAAGGTAATAATATATATAAAGGTGAAAGCCCTCACTGACTCACTCACTGACGGACTCGCCACTATTTCTCTAACTTCCCGGTGTCGTAAAAACATTAAATTTGACACAACTGTTCTTTAGATCCTAAATAGGAAAAGTAAAGGGGTCACAACTCGAAAATTCAATGCTAACTGCAAAATTATTGGCGCCCCTGTGTAATGTACCTAATCTTATTCTCTAAATTCCCAGTGTTGTTCAAACATGAAAATTGGCACGACCATTCTTTAGGTCGTATATAGGAAAAGTACCAACTAAATAGGGTCATAACTCGATTATTCAATGCTAATTACAAAAGTATTAGTTCCCCAAAGTAATGTAACTTCTCGATGTCGTACAAGCGTGAAATTTGGCACCAGCATTCTTTAGGTTCTAAATAGGAAAAGTAAAGGGGTCGCAACTTGATTATTCAATGCTAATTGCAATCGTAAGTGCACCCCTATGTTATGCAACTTCCCAATGTCATACAAGCATGAAATTTGGCACGATCATTCTTTAGGTTCTAAGCAGAAAAAGTATAGGGGTCACAACTCGATTATTCACTGCTAATTGCAAACGTAAGTGCACCCCTATGTAATGTAACTTCCCAATGCCGTAGGAGCATGAAATTTTGGCACAAGCATTCTTTAGTGCATGAATACGAAATGCAAAGGGGTTGCAACTTGATTATTCAATGCTAATTGCAAAAGTAAGTGCACCCCTATGTAATCTAATTTCTCAGTGTTGTACAAGCGTGACATTTGGCATGAGCTTTCTTTAGGTCCTAAATAGGAAAAGTAAAGGGGTCACAACTCAATTATTCAATGCTAATTGCAAAAGTAAGTGCACTGCTTGCCTATACAATGCAACAAGCGTGAAATTTGGCACAAACATTCTTTAGGTTCTAAGTGAGGAGAGTGTGAGGGCTGGCACATTCTGCAGAGGGACATACATGTAGCCTGAGGAGAATCTAACGCTCCTCTATGTGTATACATATTTTATTCCTCGGTTCCTCTAAAGTAACCTTGATTTCATAAAATTTTCTGTGCGAACAACAGGTAAACACCTGTATCAAATTAACTAGGGCGAAGCCGAGTATAACAGCTAGTTTTTCATAAGAGACAGTCCATGACAGGTAGTCAATCATTAGGCTAGGGGAGGAATTGGAGAGAAGAGCAGAATCACAGGATCAGCCTTAGCTGAAAGCCACATCTATTGGACAGTCTACCGCTCATGTTCATACGATGGGTGGGGCAGAAAAATGCAGATCTCTGTGATTGTTGCACTAGCAAAATAAAAAAGGTATTGTATGCTTACATTTGTCATCTTAGCACCAATCTAATGGCGTGATTAGTTAATTGAGCTATTACATGCTGACAAACTTCCATTAGCAACCGTAAGAACTTTTCTGCATGTTTTTTTTCTAGATATGTCTTACAAAATACATTTATACTTTATACTAATTCTAATATTCTTGAACACAACCTCAATCACACTAAAAACAGGAACAACTAAATATCTTGGATAATATTAAAAAAATCTGATGGATTGGATGCTGATATCATAAACTACCGTATAGAGCATAAAGAAGTGCTAAGCTAAATTACAAATAACTCTGGAAAGAGTGAAAAGCTGTACCATTATTAGACCCTATTCTAACAGAGTTTGGTGTCAAAACTCAAACAAGGTCTGAATACAGAGATTTTTATGTTTTTGTTCAGTGTCAAAATTAGGTCCATTGATGAAATCATTTCAGGGGCCCCAACCTACAGCTAATATGACTTATTGCAATTTTAGCCTCATGCAACATCTTTTCTTTAAAAACTGCATGCCAATCTAATTACCCCCTACAGATCCCAAGAATGAAGAGGCTGCAACATAGGTTTGTGCTGCATCCTCTTTACTATTTTACCTTGCATAGCCCCATAAGGACATGGCCTATTTTGGGCTTAAGGATGCAATGATTTTTGGCAGATTTTCATTTTTCAAAAGCCATAACTTTTTTCTTTTTCCATCAACATGGCCGTATAAGGGATTCTTTTTTGCCTGGCGTACTGTAGTTTTTATTGGAGCCATTTTTGGCTACATAAACTATGTTGTACAATTTTTATACATTTTTTATGATAGCAGGGAGAGAAAACGCATCAATTCTGCCATAGATTTTTGTTTTTTTTACAGCGTTAATCATGCAGAATAAATGACACAATATATTTTTTCTGCGGGCAGGTACAATTAAAACGATACCAAAATGCTTATCCTTTTTTTTTGTTTTTTTCACTTTTCTACAATAAAACCCCTTTTTTTTAAATAATTTTTTTTCTAAATCGCTCAATTGAAAGTCCTACAACTTTTTTATTTTTCCATGGACGGAGCTCTGTGAAGGCTTAATTTTTGCGAGACGAGCTGTAGTTTTTAATGGTACCATTTTGGGGTACATACGGCTTTTTTATCAGGTTTATTGCATTTTTTCGAAGGCAAAATGCGGAGTTTTTTTTAATGCTTTTTGCCGTGCAGGATAAAAACTGTGTTTAACGTCATATGTGTCGTGGGATTTTAATTTAAGAAAAAAAAAATTATGCAAATATGAGAAAAAGCAGAAAAAAAGGTTTCTTTTTTTTACATTTTTCTTTTTTGTAAATTATTTTTATCTTTTTTTTCTTACACATTTTATGTCCCTGTGGGGGACTTCCACCATACCAGCTCTGATTGCTATGATAAGGCATTGCAGGACTTCTGTCCTGCAATGCCTTATTGCTTGTTACAGCGGTCACAGGCACTGGCAATACAGGACGCAGATATCTGGCATCCTATTGCCATGGTAACCCATCAGGCTCTCTGTGATTATATCGTGAGAGTCTGATGACACCACAGAGGGAGCGCACGTCCTCTGTGAACCCTTCTCATGCCACGATCTACATAGCTTGTGGCAGAGAAGGGGTTAGCAGCGGGGGTCGCTGCTCTGATGCACCCCCACTGTTGCAGGAGGAGCCCAGCTATCAGGGACAGCTGGCTCCCACTGCCGGATAGCACGAGATCTCTTATGTTCTTATGCTATCCCCACTGCATAACTGTATGGTCTGTTGCGCTAAGTACCTCCCTGCCAGGACATACAGTTACACCCTATGGTCGGAAGGGGATAGCCATGCTCCAGCCACTTGCTGTGCAGGGAACTGCAGGGTGGTACCATTCAACTGAAGGGGGCTGGCTCGATGACTGCAGTTTTTGTGTATATCCAGATGACCAGGTGTGCTGTCACAGCTATGTTATTCGTATTCTTGTGCTTTGCTGCCATCCAGTGGCCATTGTTAAATTTGTTTAATTTATACCTGTTGCTGTAACCTACCTTCTTCTGGTAACCCCCCCCCCCCCCCCCCCTGTTTCCTGTGAGGTCATATCCATCTCCCTAGGCAGTGCCATCTTGTTTTTGCAAAGGACAGCCATGGAGAGAGGATTTTCCTTTGACTCAATTTCACGCAAGTCAAATAAATTCACTGAAGTATCTCCATTCCATCTCCTTCCTGGAATCTCCAAATGCAACTGGTTTGGCTAGAACAAGTGAATAGATATCAAGTTCTACCTTTGCTTTTACAGAGTCTGTCCTCACTCATCAGAGCTCGCTCACATGTATATTGATGGCAGAATAGTCAAAGGAAACCTTAATCTACAGTGTCTGCATGCATGTATACTCCTAAGCTACAAGTAAGCTTAGAGCCATCCACCATTGTAAGGATCAAACATGTCTGCAAAAGGTTTTGACCATTCCTCTGTGACTGCAACAAAGCAAGTGCATCATCTTTAGATGACACAGATATACAGGAAGCACAGTGCACACTGAGGCCTTAGTCAGACGGGCGTTTTTTCGCGCGATTTGCGCATGCGCATGCGATTCGCGCATATATAGAACCAATGGTTCGCTATGGTATCGGTCACATGTCCGCTTTTTATGCGGATATGCGATAAATTATAGGACACGACGATTTACAGATCGCGCCTATCTGCGTTCGGCGTTTTATGTGCGCACCAAAATTATTTACTGCAGCTAGCTGCGTTATTTTCGCCGGCCAGTCTAAGTTTCATGCGCATTTTGATGCGCACAGCGATTTTTCTCCGGTCAGACGGGCGGTTTGCTGCGACGATTAACGCGGCTAGGTGTAGATTTTTCCCGCGATTTTTCGCCCCCGGTCACGCGATTTGCGCATGCGCATCCGTCATGCGATCCGCAAATCGCGTGAAAAAACGCCCGTCTGACTAAGGCCTTACTGTGAAATAAAGTATATGATCCAAACTTATCATCCAACCTACACAAAAGATTAGAGAAACCTTTGAATCAACCAGAGATGAGTTTCACAGCAATCTGGATGACTTATGGGGAAGAGCTGAGCACCATATAGCAACTCCAACACTTCAATAACGGCGGAGCAGACTTAACCACAGCTTTGAACTATTTGTCTGCCACCTATGATTGCTACCTGCAACTGTCTGCAAGATCCATCCCATTCTTGAGTAATGCTGAAACGGATGATGCCTCAGCAGAGCTAGCTGACAGAGAGATTCTAGTCCAAAGAAATGATGCCGTAGTGCAAGATGCCAAGGATAAGGCAGAACTCCACATCGCACATTTGCAAGAGAATAGGTCACATCAATCAACTTCAACCATACTGACATCACGATCTTCCATATCATCTCACTTCAGAAGTTCAACATTAAGTGACAAACTCATAGAACCAAACATAGAAGAAGCTAGAGTTAGAGGCTCCTTTGTTAGGAAGAAAGCAGAGGTAGAAGCCCAAATGAAAGCCCAATTAAAACTTTTCCAAATGGAAAAGGATGAAGCAGCTGACTTGGCTAGACTATAAGTCCTTGAACAACACTCCAATACGCCAACACTCAGATCCAGACTGCTTCGTCCCAGAGGAAGAGGAAAACCCAGTTGATTGCGCAACTGATTATATGCTAAAGCAATCATTGCCTATACCTCCTGCCAGTCACTATGACCTAACTCTTAAAAAAGAAACCCTGAAGTTGCACATATCAGCACCACTTCCAGTCTATTCTGATATATCCACACAGAAACAAATTCTGCTGCCTACTAAAGACGAGGTAACTTCTAGCATAGAACCACAGTTCAAGCTACAGCTAGCAGACTAAACCACAGCTTAATCCTTATGCTACTTCATTTTGTCCCATCATATCTCAGCCTTATATGCTGATATGCTAATTTTACTAGGAGGAGACATTCTTAGGGTCCATGAGGTACGGCAATAATGCAATGGTCTAAACGATGCCCTCATCAGTATGAGATGAAAGAAAGGTTTCCTAATCTCATCTGTGCATATGACATCCTCCCTACACCCTATGATGACAATATGAGGAGATCAGGATTTTGCACAACACAAGATGGCAACAAAATAGCCTTATCCATTGAAGACAAAGATTTTAATAAAATAATGGAGAGGGAATTCGACAAAGATGACTCTAACCACTGAATTGCACCCTTAAGCTCCATTTAGTCAGGATGAATGTTGGGCAAACAATGCCTGACACTCGTCCCCACACATACTTGCTCTCGTGCTGCTGCATGGGAGCTAGTATCACTGGCTTACAGCGGGGCAGCAGGAGTAGATTTCTCTCCTCACTCTCCTCTGCCCCTCTCCATTGACTTAACATAGTGGTTGTTCAGTACTGAAGAGCTGCTATTTACACTGAGCGATCAGCGATCAGCTCATCGTCCATCGTTTATGCTGCATAAATGATGGACGATGAGCTGATCGCTCAGTGTAAATAGCAGCCGTTCAGAATTGAACGGCCACTATGTTAGGTCAATGGAGAGGGAGATGTCAATGTAAGTCAATGTACCGTGAGATGTGGGTTTGATGCGGACATCCGTGCAGTGTCTCTGTGCATGCGCATTAGGTACAGAGGACGCCGTGGACTAAGCGGAAGTGAGGGATGAGCTGGATGGAGCGACTCCGGATGCAAAATGCGTCTGTGTTATATGGTATTGTAGATGTATATATGTGATTGAGTCTTTGTCTATGCATAACATGTGTTTTGGCATTATGATTAATTGGCAGCAGGGCGTTTGCCTGTGGTATAATTGGTGTTGAATTTTGCGATATGAGTATATAAGGATTGCGCTTTGTGTTGTATTGTTATAAGCTTGAAAAAGACCGTGGAGGTCAAAATGTAGCTGCTGTTTTATACGCTATAGGAGAATAAAATCTCTATTGCTGCTTTGCACCAATCCATGCTGCCAAGTATTCATTTTCTTCTGCAAGTCAATCGAGAGGGGTGGGGTAGAGTGAGGAGTGAAATCTCCTGCAGCCGCCCCATCCCCTGCTGGCCGCTCTGTGAGCGAGTCAGTGATACTAGCTCCCGTGCAACAGCACGCGGGCTAGGACACACAGGGACGAGTGTTGGGCATCCTTTGTCCAACATTCGTCCCATCTAAATAGAGCTTTACTCTTTTGGGCTAGCTCCCTAACAACTGAGAACAGGCTTTATCCAGAATTAACTCATTGCTGTGAACTTTAACCCCTTAATGATGCAGCCTTTTTTTTCCATTTTCGTTTTTTTCTCCCCCCTTTTAAAACATCATACCACTTTTATTTCTCCATCGATGTCACTGTATGAAGGCTTGTGTTTTGCGGGACGAGTTGTAGTTTTCAATGGTGCTATTCAAAGTACCATATAATGTACTGAAAAACTTTCAGTGCACTTTGTTTCTACGGCGCACAAACTGCAACAAAAATGACATGATAACTTTATTCTATGGGTCAGTACGATTACTACGATACCAAACTTGTATAGTTTTTTTTTTACTGTACTACTTTTTTTTTTCAAAGACTTATTTTTTTCAATTATTTTCTGCGGTCATTTTGTGCGCGCAATAACTTTTTTATTTTTCTGTCGACGTAGTTCAGCAAGGTCTCATTTTTGGCAGGTTGTCCTGTATTTTCCGATAGTACCAATTCGGAATACATACGACTTTTTGATCGCTTTTCATTGCGTTTTTTCTGGGAGACAGGGTGACTGAAAAAGTGCATTTCTGGCGTTCTTTATTTTTATTTTTTCAGACGACGTTCACCATGCAGGGTAAATAATGTGCTACTTGATAGATCAGACTTTCACGGACATGACGATACCAAATATGTATTTTTATTTTATGACTTTTTAATTACAGACATGGCAAAAGGGGGGTGATTTAAACTTTTATTACTTTTTTTTTACAATTAAAAAAACTTTATTGATCTTTTTTTACTTTACTTTTAAGACCCCCTGGGGGACTACAACATGCGATGCTTTGATCGCTCCTGCAGTATGACGCAATGCTACACCATTACGTCATACTGCAATTTGACTTGCAGCCTATCAAGCCACCCCACGAGGATGGCTTGATAGGCAGTCTCCCAAGGCAGCCCTGGGGCCTTTCAGAAGGCCTCCGGCTGCCATGACACCTGCACGGCTCCCCCAATCTCACCGCAGGGGGGGCGTACGGGACGATGTTCGGGGCATTTAAGGGGTTAATAGCCGTGATCGGCCGAACAGCCGATTGGAGCTATTGCCCACAGGTGTCAGCTGTAGTAAACAGCTGACGCCCGCGCTGTGTAAAGAGAGGTCACCCCGCGACCTCTCTTCCTACATACCCTGACGCTCCAGGACGTAAATGAAGAATCATTTTATGGTCTTTATGGACAGAATATTTTGCAATGATCATGGAAAGCCAGCACCACTTTTGTAAGAGCACGAGGAGTGCTGATATCTTCCCTCCTTTGGAGTATACAACCCTTATAAACATAAATAAATCCGAGTCGTGTTCAGCTCTGAATGATGTTCTCCTCATCAGCTCCAACCTGACGAATAATAGGAAGGTTTATGAGATTCAGCAAGGTGCCACTCACCATTACGGCTGACAGTGAACAGATGTTCCACAGGAATTCTCAGGTTTCTATGGCACTGCTGCAGCGTCCATTGCAGGAGCAGGCCCACAGCCAAGGAGATAGCGGGGGAGATAAAGGCCTTATCATGGGGCTCTACCATCCCCCCCCCCCCCTGGGGGGAGCTCGGGACCCAGCCAAGTTACTGCTGGGGGAGGTCACAGGAAAAAAGAAACCAGAGGTTACCTGTAGTCTCTTTGTCACATGTGACACCACCGTTTTGTCCTCTGCGGTGACTCTTGACGATAGAATAAAGTAGTCTACACATAGGGAAAACATTCTGGACAAAACCTGGAACCATCGGTAGTGTCCATTTACTGTAAATTTAGCAGTCTAATTCACAACAGCAGTTTGGCACAGATACAAGATAAGGTGTTGTAACAGGGAATATTCTTGGGGTGTTCCGGATGATCCACAGTCCAAGTTATCTGTGTAATCTCGCTCCCGGCGACTCTCTCTCTCTTACTCTTTACTGGTCAACACTCACATAACTTGTGCCTTTCTCCAGCAATGCAGCAGTCCTTCTCTCACTCAGTGCTTAGTGGTAGCATCGGCATATCCTGAGTAGACTGGACCCAGGCCAAACAGAAGAGAATCGCTCAGCTTCCTCCATTCTCTTCACACACACAGGCCGATTAGTGCCTGTGTGGCTCACTTGCTTACTCTCAGACTCCTGCTAGACTGTCTTCTCATGCAGACTGACTTCCCCATACTACTCTAGACTAGACTTGCCTAGCATCCTTGCAAACACATATATAAAACATAATAATTAGAGATGAGCGAGCATACTCGTCCGAGCTTGATACTCGTTCGAGTATTAGGGTGTTCGAGATGCTCGTTACTCGTAACGAGTACCACGCGATGTTCGAGTTACTTTCATTTTCTTCCCTGAGAAATTTGCGCGCTTTTCTGGCCAATAGAAAGACAGGGAAGGCATTACAACTTCCCCCTGCAACGTTCAAGCCCTATACCACCCCCCTGCAGTGAGTGGCTGGCGAGATTAGGTGTCACCCGAGTATTAAAATCTGCCCCTCCCGCGGCTCGCCACAGATGCATTCTGACATTAGTTCAGGGAAAGTGGTATCTTGGTGGAGCTGCTATAGGAAGAGTGTTAGGAGTATTTTAGGTTTCAAGAACCCCAACGGTCCTTCTTAAGGCCATAGAAATCGCAGATCGCACCTATGTGCGAAATGTGTTACATTAAAAATATATACCAGCGTATAAGACGACCCCCCAACTGTCACCTTATACGCCGGCAATACAGTGGAGCAAAGAATAAAAATCATTACTCACTTCTTCTGACGTTCTGCGGTGCTGCTGTAGGCTGTCGCTCCCTCCTGGTTCCCGGCAGAGCATTGCTTTCTCTACGAAGGGCTTTAAATCCCCGCCTCCAGAAACACACGTGCCTTCAGCCAATCACAGCCAATGACAATGATGTCATTGAATGGCTGTGATTGGCTGTGTTTCTGGAGGCGGGGATTTCAAGCCCTGCGTCCAGAAAGCAATGCTCTGCCGTGGACCAGGAGGGGGCGACAGCCTGCAGGAGCGGCGCAGAACGTCAGAAGAAGTGAGTAATGATTTTTATTCTTTGCTCCACTGTATTGCCGGCGTATAAGGTGACAGTTGGGGGGTCGTCTTATACGCCGGTATATATTTTTATTGTAACACATTTCTGGATGAATTGCACGAAAGGGCTTATATATTTAAGCCCTTCCCGACAATTCATCCTGCGATCGCCGGCAGCCCATTGCTTTCAGTGGAACCTGCTGTATTGCTGGCTCCATTGAATTCAATGGGCAAACATCGTTCTTCTCTGCCACAGCTGTTACAGCTATGGCAGAGGAGAACGATCTTTACGCTGACAGTGCGGGGGGGGGGGGGGGTGGCTATTGTGGCTTAATAGTGGGACCTGGGAACTTGAGATGCAGCCCAACATGTAGCCCCTCGCCTGCCCTATCCGTTGCTGTGTCGTTCCCATCACTTTCTTGAATTGCCCAGATTTTCACAAACGAAAACCTTAGCGAGCATCGGCGATATACAAAAATGCTCGGGTCGCCCATTGACTTCAATGGGGTTCGTTACTCGAAACGAACCCTCGAGCATTGCGAAAATTTCGTCCCGAGTAACGAGCACCTGAGCATTTTGGTGCTCGCTCATCTCTAATAATAATGTGACTTACCCAACGATATATTTTCCAGACATAACCCAGACATTAACCCATTCAGTGCTGCAGAGGTGCAATACACATAAACCAAATGCATACTACACATAAGACACTGACAAGACAATGGCACGAGATAGACATATGACATTATGGACGATTACCACAAACTCTGGGCCACTACACTGCATTAATGATCTTAGTCAAGAAATGATTGAATACTGCTTGAAGGTGTATGTGTCTGAAGATTGATGTATGGAGAGAATGCCCAACACTTAGTTGAAGAAGACCTTTATGTGGACGATTGACTCAAATCCTTGCCCACAACAGGAAGCCATAAATCTGCTCAAAAGGACACTAGGTAGGTTTTCCAGACTTCTTGCAATCCACACATGCAACTGGTTTAGCTAGAACAAGTGAATAGATATTGCGTTCAACTATCTACCATTGCTTGTACAGAGTATGTCCTCACATGCATCAGAGCTCACTCAGACATACGTCAGTGGCAGAATACCAAGGGAATCTCAAAGTATTGTGGCCCCTTTATTCTCAGGGGCCCCTGAAGTTGTTCATTCACTAATCATAAAGTGATAGCATATCCTAACAATCAAGAACATGCTAATAGATTGGAATTATCTGTTAAACAATGTCAAATAAAATGTAAGCTAATAACACTACCATACAATGGTCAGATGACAAATGTACACAAGCACTCCGCAAAGTATCATCATGCTGCAGACAATGCAACAGACTCAGTATCAAACACAGATAATGATCAGACACAAACATAGGCAGTATACATAAATATTCAATTTGTTGACTCACAAGAGATGTCCTCTCTGCTTGGAGTCATTTACTTTCCTTTTCCTTTCTGTCCAGCACAGACCGCCATAACAACTTCCCAGGCATATTTGGCCACTCGTTTCTGCAGCCATCTCTAGCCCATATATCAACACAACCCCTTGTCCTTTAACAATGCCATCCTGCTTCTACCACCAATACCAGTGGGTCAGTTCAAGCCGTACATAAGTCTTTGGGACTGAACTACAGGAACTTTGTACTAGAAAAATACTAACTGTCCACCTACTTGAGGATATTTTTTGTTTTTTTGCACTTTAGATGTCTAGATTAGAGATGAGCGAACACGTTCGGCCCCGCCCCTTTTTCGCCCGAACACCGAACTTTGCGAACACTTCAGTGTTCGGGCGAAAAAGTTCGGGGGCCGCCGTGGCAGCGCGGGGGGGTGCGGCGGGGAGTGGGGGGGAGAGGGAGAGAGAGAGAGAGGGCTCCCCCCTGTTCCCCGCTACTGCCGCCCGCGCCGCCGCGCATCTCCCCGCCCCCCGGCGGCACCCGGACCTTTACGCGCGAACACTGCAGTGTTCGGCAAAGCCGGTGTCCGGGTGCGGATGTGTCCGTAACGGACACGTTCGCTCATCTCTAGTCTAGATATAATTGACTTTCAAATAGTATGTTGTGTGTGTACTATGATGACCACCGGTTTACAGTTGTTTTCATTTAATGATGCAATATAAATGCGATTGAGTGCGGTGTATGCCTGCTTGACTTTTGATAAAGAATGTATCCAGTGAACTTTGTTAGGTCTGTCACTTTTCCATGTTCACCATTTTTTCTATGCATTCTACTACTGTATTAGATGGTATATGGCCGCAGGACCTGCATGACTCATCCTGATTGCTTGTTATGTATTTCCTTTGTTCTAATTAAAAAAAAAACAGATTGCAAGAAAAAAAATCACATTAAGGCCTCAGTCACACGGGCGTTTTGACGCACACATTTTTGAACACATCAGTTATGCGTTCAAAAATTTGTGTGATCGAAACCCGCGTCAGGGCGGAAAAAACGCTGCTAGCAGCGTTTGTCCGCTCAAAAAGAACGCTGCCCGCTATCCCCTGCTGCGGCTGTGACAGCTGCAGCAGGGGATTCCTTGGATGTGAAACCCCTGGATGCTGTCACATCCAGGGGTTTTTACCTGTGGTCAATGGGCTGGCGATAGCTGCGCCGGCCCCATTGACATACAGAGAACAATGTGATCCTCTGCTACAGCTGTGACAGCTGTGGAGGAGAGTCCCATTGTCACTCGACACTGCGACAACATTGTCACATTGAAAGCAATGGGCTGCCGGCAAGCGCTGCAGTGATTTTCAAGGAAGGGCTTAAAATATAAGCCCTTCCCTGAAAATCAATCCAAAAATGTGTTAAAAAAAAATGTATACTCACCTCTCTGCAGCTGCCGTGGCTCAGCCGCGTCAAGCCGTCTCTTCTCCTGCATTGCTATGAAGATTTTTCTGCAGGCAGGGATTTAAAATCCCCGCCTGCTGAAAGGACTGCCTCTTATTGGTTGAGCACTGTGACCAATCAGAGGCAGCTTTCAGCTATTAAATGACAGCTGAGAGCTGCCTCTGATTGGTCCCTGTGCTCAGCCAATCAGAGGCAGCACTCACCCATTCATGAATTTATTGCAATATCTCAAATATGTGCAAACATACTGTACAAACTTTTGATGATATATATATATATATATATATATATATATATATATATATATATATATATATATATATTTCCATCTGTTTACTTTATTCTAGTCGCACATTTGAAAAACTATCATTTTCTTTAAGCATTTAGGAGACGTACAAATTTAACATTTATCAACATTTTGAGGAATACTTTGCTTTCCTGCACCAAGCCAAGATTGCAAAGGCTCATAGGTGTCAGAATGATAGATACAAATGTCCACACAGTTTTTTTTTCAGAAGTTAATTCAATAAAATTTCATATTTTTGCAAATACGTCATTTTAAAGGCAGTTTGTTTACACCCTGAAATGGAGACTCCTGTTTGACCACTGTTCAGAAACATACCCGTTGTGGCCCTAATAATATGTCTGTATTCACAACGGGGCCCAAATAGTAAGGAGCAGCCAGTGGCTTTCAGAACAGAAATTTTGCTTGAAGGTGATTTAGGCCCCATTGCACACTTTTAGAGCCCTTAAGTGGCCAAAATGATGGAGAACCCCCACAAATGACCACATTTTAAAAACTAGACCCCTTACCGAATCGATTTAGGCGTGTACTGTGTATTTTGACCCCACAGTTTTTGAATGAATTGAAAATTACAATTTTCATTTTTTTGGCAATTGTGTCAATTTAAAAACTGTTTTTTTTGTACAGCACACATATGAATGAAGACTTTTATCCCCAAATGGATACCCCTGTTTGTCCCGTGTTCAGAAACATACCCATTGTAGCCCCAGTCTACTTATAAGACACATGGCTCGACCTATAATGGAGGGAACACCCATTGGATATCAGGGCACAACTGAATAAATTCCAGGCCCAATTGCTCACTTGTGCGGAAAAAAATTGACTCCATAAAAATAATCCACCCCCCACCCCCACCCCCTCCGCACATTTTTTGGCATTCCCCGAATCTTAGATAAACGTAGTAATGTAAACTGTGTCGTGTGTCTGAAGACAGGGGCAATTACGGAGACTGGTTGGATGGGCACACGGGGTATTAAAATCGGGTATCCCTCCTCCTCCCATGCTTTTTTTGGGGGGCATTTCTTAACTTCAGCGGCAGGGATGAGGGGTAGAAAGTGGTACTCTGCGAGGCTTCGTAATCTTGCTGAGGTGCAGAGTCTCACACAGAAGGCGTTCAGCAAGCTGCTTCTGGAACTGCAGGAAGGCGATCGTTCCCGGGGCTCCTTGTAAGTTATGTATTACAGGTAGCGGTCTGAATAATGCCGGGTTCATACGGCCATATGTGAAATCCGCTTGTGGAGACCCGCAGTGGATCCCACCTGTGAGCTCGGCTGTGGTTCTGCACACGGCCACATAATGTACTCTGCATAAGTGCATACTCACACAGGTGGTCATGCATAGTACACCTTTTTTTGTTTGTATATTCCGCACCGTCGTTTAGCGATGACACGGGTACCCACAGCCCGTACACAATGTAGTTGCATATGGGCTGCAGGTATATCCACAACCATGGAGCACAATGGGCTCTATGTCGCGGATATCCACGGTAAAAAAGAACCTGCTGCGTTCTTTTTTCTGCGAGTGGATTATGTAATTCCAACCTGCCAATGTGAGCAGAATTGTGTAATCCAGTGCATTTGATTGATCTGCATATTACAACCGATTAAATGCATGTTAGATCCGTAATTCCTATCCGGTCATGTAAGACCGGCCTAATGTAGATAGCTACATTTTTATCATGTGACGGGGGACCACTCAACGAGGCCACTGGTCACTGCTCCAGGCTATTGCAACCTTTGGGACCCAGGAGCAAGGAGATTTTAAATTTCCCAGGATTCCCAGCTCCTGCGCATTTTGCCGACAGGCGCAGAATTCGGGTCAGGTCCATGGAGGAGGATCGCATCGGGGTTCAAATACGGTGGCCTCCGGTAAGAAGTTTCCTCTCTTCTCACCGATTGCATCAGTGAGGGGAGATGAAATTTCAACTTTTTTTTACTTTTTCATGATCGCCATTATCTAATTGATAAAGTCGATCATGTGACCAGGCTCACTGCGCCCGCTCCCCCGTGAAATCCCCAATGCTCTCAGCTACCTTTGGTAGCCAGGAGCAGGGAGATTTAAAATTTCCTGGGCAGTCCTCGACTTTTGCGCATGTATCCGCCATTTTGCTGATGGGCGCATGCGCAGAAGCCACGGTATGGTCCGCAGATAAAGATCCCATTGTGGGACAAATCAAGGGACCTTAGTTATGTAATATTATCTCCCCTTATGGATACGATTCGTAAGGGGAGATAAAAATGTTACTTTTTAAACTTTTTATTTTAACTTATTTTGATCACTGTTATCCGGTAGATAACAGTGATCATGTGACTTGGTACCACATACAGCGGTCCCGGTCACATCTCCCTGCGCGAAAGACTGGCGTCGGGTCCTGGAGGATCCAATCCATGACCGGCGTCAGGTCCTAGAGGATTCAGCTGCCCTCATGGATCCAATCTTTAGCTTTATTTAACTTTTTATTGACTTTAATGCGACTGCTCCATGTTATCGGCTACCTCTGGGAACTAATAGCATGGAGTTGTCACGTCCACAACCCACATGGCTTTAATCCTCAGTGGATGCATGTTTTTACGTCCCTGAGAATTAAAGCCCACTTAGCTAAGACTTAAAAAGGCAGTTGGGCCATCAGTAAGGGGTCAATGCATTGTCAATGGTTGCTCATCAGTATTTTGCTTTTCTGCAAACTCCTCCATATAGTAATATGTTGTCTATACCTGGTCTTGTATTTTGTATCAGTATACCAGTATGTATGGCCACATTCTGTGATTTTCTTTTAAATACTATGCCTCTGTTATGTGATTTGTTTGTAATTTTAGTGCAGGGACTTGCAAGAAAACAAAGACACTTGATGTGAATTGTGACTTTGCATAATTTTTCCAAAAATTTAAGCAATACCTCATATTTATCATTAAGTGTCAAAGCCACAGTAGTTCACTTTTTGAGCTTATGGCAGCTCATCGGGCTGAATTACATGTGGGGTCATTAGTATGCTGCAAGCCTGCATAGTGTGCTGTACATATCAGTGGACTGGCACCCTTTATATGACTTATCTATTTGCAAATATAATACTAAGCAGCTACTCCTCACTCGTACAATGCTCTTCCATATAGCAATTTGCAAGTCTGCATGCTATAGGATATGGTGTCTATATCTGCCTTTGCATTTTTATAAATAATTTGGAAGAGAGAATTTAGGGGAAACTGATCAAATTTGCCGATGACACAAAGCTAGGAGGGACAGCTAACACTAGAGAAGAAAGCAAGAATTTGAAAAGATCTACACAAGCTTGAACAGTGGGCGGTGACTAACAGAATGGTATTCATCAAATAGAAATGCAAAGTCCTACATCAACGCAAGAAAAATGAAAAAAGCACATACATAAAGGGAGAAATTGAGCTAAGCAGCAGCACATGTGAAAAAGACTTGGGTATACTAATCGATCACAAACTGATCATGAGTCAACAAGGTGATGCAGCAGCCAAAAAGGGCAAAAACAATTCTGGGATGAGAAGATAAAGTGTAGAACATGTGAGGTAATTAGCCGCCTCTAGTCTTCCTTAGTCAGATCTCATCTGGAATACTGTGTCCAGTTCTCGGCACCCCACTTTAAAAAAAAACATTGACAAACTGGAGCAAGTTTAGAGAAGAGTTACCAAGATGGTGAGCGGTCTACAAATCATGTCCTATGGGGAATGGTTAAAGAATCTGGGAATGTTTAGTTTGCAAAAAAGAGGACTGGGAGGAGACATAATAGCTGTCTACAAATATTTGAAGGGCTGTCACAGTGCAGAGGGATCAGCCCTATTCTCATTTACACAAGGAAAGACTAGAAGCAATGGGATGAAACTGAGAGGGAGGAGACACAAATTAGATATTGGAAAAAATCTTTCTGACAGTGAGGGGGATCAATGAGTGGAATAGTTTGCCACGGGAGGTGGTGATCTCTCCTTCAATGGAAGTCTTCAAACAGAGGCTGGGCAAATATATGTCTGGGATGATTTAGTGAATCCTGCATTGAGCAGGGGGTTGGACCAGATGACCCTGGAGGTCCCTTCAAACTCTACCATTCTAGGATTCTATTTTGTATCAGTATACCAGTAAGCATGGCCGACGTCTGTGATTTCTGAATTGCTATACACATTATTAACGCTGGAGCTAGACACCCATATAAGAACTAAATATACATTGCTTTTATGTATAACTATTTTAACACTGAATTAACCCTTATAACGTGTGAAATTATAGATATTTTAAATACCTATTTTAAGGGTATAGGGTTATATCTATATATATAAGGCCTTAGTCAGACGGGCGATTTTTCGCGCGATTTGCGGATCGCATGACGGATGCGCATCCGCAAATTGCGTGACCGGTGCGCGCAAGTCGCCCGCAAATCACCCGAAAATCTGCTCCTAGCCGCGTTTCATTAGAAACGGGCCGGAGCTGTCCAGCGCATTGCATTCAATGGAGACGGCAATACAGCCGTCTCCATTGAAAGCAATGCGCTGCGGGCGAGCCCGGGATGAATTGTCGGTAAGGGCTTAAATATATAAGCCCTTCCCTGCAATCCATCCTAAAATGTGTTAAAATAAAAAAAAAAATTGTATACTCACCTTCTGCCGGCAGCCGGAGCTCCGCGCGGCCGTCCTGCAGTGGGTGTGAAGGGGGTGTGGGTCAGACCTGCCCCCTGATTGGCTCAGCGCTGAGCCAATCAGAGGCATGCCTCACTCACACCCATTCATGAATTCATGAATGGATGTGAGTCAGAACTGCCCCTGATTGGCTCAGCGCTGAGAGGCAGCAGTCACTCACCCATTCATGAATTCATGAATGGGTGTGTGAGTGTTTTCAGCCTCTGATTGGTCAGGGCTGTGACCAATCAGAGGCAGATCATTCAGCAGGCGGGGATTTTAAAGCCCCGCCGGCTGAATAGTGCCAAGAAGCAGTTCAGGAGAACTGACAGCGGCCGCGGCTGGACTCCGGCTGCAGCGGAAAGGTGAGTATACAATTTTTTTTTTATTTTAACACATTTTAGGATGAATTGCAGGGAAGGGCTTATATATTTAACCCCTTCCCGACATTTCACCCCGCGCACGCCGGCAGCCCATTGCTTTCAATGGAGCGGCTGTATTGCCGCTCCATTGAATTCAATGGGCAAACATCATTCTTCTCTGTCACAGCTGTTACAGCTGTGGCAGAGAAGAATGATTTGTCTTCTATATGTTCTCAATGGGGTCGGCGCTGCTGCCGCCGGCCCCATTGAGCGCATATACAGAAGAGAACAGGAATCGCAGATCGCAGATAGGTGCGATCTGCGATTTTTTGTTCTATAATTTATCGGACGAGCGCATAAAAATCGCTCATGTGTCCGATACCATTGCAAAGCAATGTTTTTAAAAAAATCGCCGGATGCATGCGCATGCGCAAATCGCAGCTAAAAACGCCCGTCTGACTAAGGCCTAAAGATGAAAGCCCTCACTGACTGACTGACTGACTCACTGACTGACTCACTGACTCGCCAAAAGTTCTCCAACTTCCCAATATCGTAGAAACATGAAATTTGGCACAAGCATAGATTATCTCCAAAATAGGAAAAGTAATTGGGTCCCAACTCGATTATTCAATTCTAGCGCAAAAGAATTGGCGTCGAAATTTTACATACATAATCTAAATCTGTCACTTCCCAATGCCATAGAAACTTAAAATTTGGCACGAGCATTGATTATGACATAAATAGGAAAAGTTAATAGGTCCCAACTCGATTATTCAATTCTATGCGCAAAAGAATTAGCGTCCAAATTTTACGTACGGAATGTAATTTCTTCCCTTTCCGGTGTCATAGAAACAGGAAATTTTGCACGAGCATTGATTATGTCATAAATAGTAAAAGCTAATGGGTCCCAACTCCATTATTCAACTCTAGCGCAAAAGAATTGGCGTCGAAATTTTACGTGCGGAATGTAATTTTTTCACTTTCCGGTGTCATAGAAACGGGAAATTTGGCACGAGCATTGATTATGTCATAAATAGGAAAAGCTAATGGGTCCCAACTCCATTATTCAATTCTATGCGCAAAAGAATTAGCGTCCAAATTTTACGTATGGAATGTAATTTTTTCACTTTCCGGTGTCATAGAAAGGTGAAATTTGGCACGAGCATTGATTATGTCATAAATAGGAAAAGCTAATGGGTCCCAACTCGATTATTCAATTCTAAGCGCAAAAGAATTAGTGCCCAAATTTTACGTATGTAATCTAATTCTCTCACTTCCTGATGTCATTTCATATAAAGGAAACATCGCATGGTTACCTCCCCGTGGTATTTCCTGGGTAACGCAGAGAACTATGCAAAATGGTGAACATATTTTTTTTCCTCAGTATCTCTAAAGTAACCACGACTTCATAAGCTTTTCCGTGTGAACACCAGATAAACACCAGTACCAAATTAACTCGGGCGAAGCCGGGTATATCAGCTAGTATATTATAAATAGTTTAGAAATTCAAGAAGTTGCCCATGCAGTGAAAACTTGTGCAAAAAGGAAGAGAATAGAAACATGTTTTACAGCTTAGAAACTTTCTTTTTAAAACCCCTCATTATTTCAATTATTTAACACAACTGGAAATTCATAAGTACTATCATAGATTGTTCTGTTCCCTATTAAACTCATATTATAAGAATAATGAATTTGTATTTAGAATTTCCTGTCCCACGCCGTACTACACATAAATATGGCTATCGTTTATAATAATAAGCAAGGAAAATAATTAATGAGGCAGAAATATGCCACTGTATATGGACAGAGAATGTAGGGGAAAATTGTAATAGTAGTGTCAAAGTGACAACTGCTACAATATGGCCGACTTTCGGTGTAGCAAAGAGGGATTGTCCCTTTACTTCCATCAGTACTGATGGGAGAGGCAAGGACAATCGTATACCATGGAGAAGACTCACCCAAGCTAAAAGATGCTGCCTAACTAGATCATGTAGTTGAACTATGATGAAAACCATTCTTTGACAAGTTTTCTGTGTTAAAAAATACCAGTGGGCTGATAGGTATGTAAAACAAAAAAATAACATATATGCTCATTCTTCAACTTTCCCTCTGGTCCAGCGCTACTGGTCTGGCCCCAGAATATCTTGCAGTGATGCCAGTCATCTTTCAACTGCAGCCAACCACTGTCCTCTGATCCCGTTCCATTCACAGCTGAGACCAGTGATTGGCTGCAGCGGATACATGAATGATGAATGGCATGTAGTGGGACTGCTGTAGGAGTTTGGCAGCTTTTGGCCCAAATCCCCTGTAACTGCACTTTATATCAGGACAAGCCAAAAGACAATGATCACTGAACACATATAAATGAAGCAACTTTGCAAACTTTGATTCTGACTAGCCTGATCATTCATACATTTATTGTCTTCCACTCACACACTACCTAACCTCTTCTTACCCTTTTTCTGTTTTTACCCCCAAGGTTCCGTTCCAGGACCCATACTTTACTCCATCTACACCTTTGGCTTAGGACATAGAGCTCACAGAATCCCATAACTTTCAGTACCATTTTTATGCTGATGACACAGAAATTTACTATACCCCAATGGCCCAGATATTACCTCTCTGCTATGTAGAGTTTCAAAGTATCACTTATCTCCTTCTCTTTTAGCTCTCTATTAGGCTGGCTGCGCACAACCGGGTCAGGTTCCGCATGCGGGAGCCCACAGCGGAATCTAACCCTGTGCCCAGCAGGCATCTGCATGTTCCTGACAGTGAGCCACCGGACATGCGCAGTAGAGATTTTTTTTAAATCCCTGCTTTTCCCGTGTTGTTGCTAGGCGATGACATGAGTACCCGCGACCTTTCCGCAATGTCCCTGTGGAAGGGCCGCGGGTCGGACAGCTTCCATTGACTTCACTGGAAGCCATCCGTGCGGAATTCACACTGAAATAGAGCATGCTGCAATTGATTTCCGCTCGTGTATAGGAAAAAACGCTTTTCCATAGCATGCTATGAGCAGTATTTGCTGGGGAATCCGGATGCAGATGCTCGCTCAGGATTTTGCAATGTAAAGCAGCTGGCCTTACAAAATTGAATTCATCATCTTTCTCCCATCTCCCCGCCCCCCCCCCCCCCCACACACACACACACATACACACACACACAACCGTACCACAACCCAAACCTATTAATCATAGTCTCCACCCTTTCCCGAGTAGCAAGTTTGCAGACTAAGGATAACCTTTGATTCCATGCTGCCTTTCAAGACACACATTGCAGCCCTAACCCCCTCCTGCCAATACCCAAACAAATTTCTCAACTCCATTTTTCCTCAAGTGAGAAAAAATGCTAGTGCATGCCCTCATCATCTACTGCCTGGACCACTGAAACATCCTTCTCCATGGCTTCTTATTTAGCCCCCTTGCACTCCTCCAATCCACCCTTAACTTGCTGCCTGGTTAATGCACTTCTTCCCACATTCCTCAATTGCTTCACCCCTCTCCCCATTACTTCACTGGTTTCCCATTGCATAGCAACATCAATTCCAAATGTCAAGAAAGACATACAAGAGTGCCCACAACCTGTCCCATCCGTACATCTCTGAACTACTCTCTAGATGCCTCCAAAACATAATCTCGGGGCCTCACAAGACCACTTTCTTTGATTGTCTGTTCTGCACATCATCATTTCCAAGATTTCATCTGTCATACTCTCGAACTCACCAACCCAAAACATCAAATTATATAGTACATTGCATAATACCATTGATACATACAACTCACCATGCAAAAAAAGCCCTCAAACAGCTACATTGATGGATAGATAAAAGAGTTATGATTATTTGAAAGTGGGGAGGAAAAAATGAAAAAAAAAATGGCCGCATCCTTAAGCTCGTGTTTGTTAAACTTACTGTTTTTATCATCTCATGCTGCTGTATGCACTTACACTATTTTGCATTTCATGTGTACAATAATAGATCATTGTGAGTTACGGTATAGCTTGACGTATATCTCATCGTCATCTATAACTAGAGTCTAGATTCTGCAATCCATTGACTTAACACCTTCCATCCTTCTCTGGTGACTCAATGTCTGTTGTTTTAACAAAAAGTAATCTAATTTAGAAAATCTAAATGTTCCATAAGACAGGGCAGTGGAGGGCATTGCATTAGCTTAGCTAAGCTGTTAGGGGTCTGTAGGTTGCCAGAGTATCAGCTAGTTCTTGTAGCAGCCAGAAAAAATTTGAATTGGCTCTATGCTTTTCTGCAGGTGAAATGGCAACACGTGAACTTAGACAGACTTTTGGGAATAATTCTTTCTTTATCGACAGCAACTAAAATATAGTCTACAAAACTGGCACTTGATTCCAGATTCCAATAGTCTCTCTTAAAGGGGTATTCCGGAGACTGAGTAAAATGTTGAAATTTCCCTAACATGCAAAAACTACATCTGCCACAATGTCTTATTGCTAGTTACTGCTGAATGTGCATTTGCAATGCCATGTCAGATAGGCCAAACATTGCAACCCATGGGAGCGAACTTTGTATACAGGGAATTGTGTAGGCTATAATTTCACTTACTGTGGGGATGGCCAGAGGCCTAGTCCTTGTCACGGTGTAGCCGAGTGGTAACAGGAGGGAAATAATTAATAAAGAGGTATATGTATCACGTCGTGACGCCACCTCTCCCACACTGTTACTCTGTACGGCGGAGCAATAAACACAGAGGCTTGTGTGCCGTACCTCGTGACCTCAGGAACGGTTGAGAACCGGTAAACGTTACTTGAATAAACTTTGCAAAATAGGTCAATACAGGTACAATTCACTTGCATAAAATCACAGGTAGAAGATCAGGGGTTGGGAGGAAAACACAGGAACAATGCTGACCTATAGTCCATGTTATCTATATGTCACCGGTCCTGGACACTGGGTAAACTCCAAAGGAGATAAAAGGATGGAATCTCTCCACATACACTCCGGCAGGCAATTACTGAAGAAAGGCTTAGCCTAGATGCATCCCGCACAATATCCGCGTAGGTGTCAAAATTATGTACCTCTGTGTGGTGATCCTAATGGCGGACGGCCACACAGTAAAAAGAATGCCTGTAGTGTGAACGGGTACCTGTTTCCTAGAAAGTTGGGGGTAGTGTGTTCTCTCTCTGGTAGGGACTTACTCCTATCACATCCACTCTTCAGACGCTACGGGTAGGCATTCTTCTTCCTCTTAAAGGTGCTTCCATGTGGTTCTGTGTTAGCACCCTGACGTAGGTCAGATGGAACCCTACTCTAACACAGATTGAATAAGACAGATCTTTTCCCGCTCTCAGACATTCACATTTATACCCTCACGTGTACCACATGACACAGTAGAATAGATACATTCAGCAGCAGAGCTGACAGGCAATGATTTTATAGGAGTTAACACTTCAGATGCCACAGCTGTGTCACACACATACAGAAAGTTAACATGATAGTTTTGCACAGTGCATCCACATGAGACAGAACATGTACGACATTTATGGAGAGGACCAGAATGGTGTTCTGGGACACTACACATTCATGACTGCACAAACTGTGTCATCATTACAGAATTCAAAGGCATTGAGCATGCCTGACCAGTAAGACAATTGAGCATACAGGTTGTAGCCACTGAATACCAATGGAGAACTAAGTAGGGTGAAGACCACAGGTAAAGCAATATCTCTGTAGACTTGTAAAATAAGTTATAACATTATATTGCAAAATTGCATATTATTCTAACTTTTAGTTTGAATCACTGGAATACCCTTTAAGCACTGACCAGAATTGAACTGTAGTTGAACTGCTCTCAACAATCTATACAACATTTACAGATTCTTGTCCTAACAACTGGTACTAAACTGTAATGGCACCATTCTGAATAGTCTTTGTAGCACTCCACCTGCATTAAGGCTCAGTTGTGGGTTTCCGTCTCTGTTCCATTTTTGGAGGAGAAAAACAAATTAGAAGGAAAAAAACGATACATTTTTTGTCCATTGATTTTAATGGGGTTTCAAAAAAATTGAATGCAAATGGAAAGCCTTCAGTTTGCTTCCATTTTTTTTAAGTGGTGTGGCAAGTTGGGTACACTCGCCTGCGCATCGCCGACTTCTTGGACTGGAAATGGTGCACCTACCGTGAAGGTAACACTCAGCAGATGTGGGTTCTCTTTAAAACTGGCACCTGCCAGCATTTATCTTACAGCAAAAGCATACACAAACACAGCTTATGTGCAATCTTGGGTTCACAACCCACTGGGTCACCACCACTACCCCAGCCAGGGCCTCTTAAGGGCGTCTTCCTCTATCAGACGTGTGACGGTTCCAAAACTGGTCCGCACGGATCAGGCTCCCAGTTCCTGATGCGGCGTCTCCACCGCTTCCACTGGTCCACACTGGACCTCAGGCTTCCAGCTCAACTGAGCTGTAACTTCCCTCCTGAATGTGACAGGGGTAAACTTTTATTGCTTCCTGCCACACTCAGCAGGTGTTAATCCTTTGTTTTAGTGCTAGAAGTCCTGTTTGCAGTCCTCTACAGGCCCTTCTATGTACTACACTGCCACAGTGGATAAAGCATAGTCTGCAACACTATTGGTCCTGTAAAAAAATGGAAGTCAAATTGAACAGAGTCAATCATAAACATTTCTGTTTTTTTTTTATTTCAATGGGAAAAAACAGATCTGTTTAAATTCTGTTTAACTTCAGTTTTTCTGCTCTAAAAACGGAACATAAAAATGAAAAGCCCTTATAGAGCCCAAACGCAGATATTAAAGGGGCCTTATGGAAACACACAGTCTTTACATCCCCTTGATAACCAGGGATGCAATACACAATGTTACGGATAGCGAAAGTGGACCCACTGTGATAACCAACCAGACTCGCTTTTGGACCAGACCTGGTGTGGCTGGCAACTGTCCCCAGTTCCTAGGTAATCTCAGATGGAGATTCCTGCCCACTAGCTAATCAAAAAGATTGGAAGACCCCTGCCTGAAAGTAGGGTAGGCATCCTGATAAGAAGGGCCCCACACTGGAATATCGGGACTGACTATCCCTGACAGGACATAAGGACTATTTATTGAACACATGGCACACAGGACACAGAACAAGACTGACTTACCACTGACTTGCACAGACTGGAAGCAAAGGGACAAATGCACACAGGCAAAAGTACATGGCAAAGAAACATACAGAATAAACAGATACAAGATCAAATAGACAGAAAAGTCCAGAGACAGGTGACCTAGATGTGCCGGGATGTCTAAAACAAACACGCTAAAATTCTGAGGCAAAGAGGAAGTGCATCAGCCCAGTTTAAATAAGAGAGTAATGCCTATAAATCCTGCAGCTGGGGTCAGAGCAAGGGAACTGGTTAACTCCTTCAGTGCTGGTAGAAAATAGAAACATAGAGTACATTCATACAGAAGAAAAAGATTGACGCCCAAGTCTGCCCGAAACAGCAAGAGGACGGCCGACACGGGTGGCAGACCTAACACACCAGGTGCCCTTTTCACGCCACATAACTCCTCTCTCTGGAACTTAGCTTCACTCAGTATGGATCTCTCTCTGATTCTGACTGGCTTTCACTCTGGGTGGAGGACACCAGGATTTGGTTTGGTATGGAAGATTGCGCAAACCTAAGTGACAAGTTTCTATGGACACATTGCACCCAGATAACAAGGCTGCCTGTTCTTCTTCAGTGGTTCCGGTGCTTAATTCAGGTTGCTCTGTTGGGTATCAGTGGTAATCACACATTCCTCTTGCCAGTATCTACCTCCCTGTAAACAGCCTTTTCAATTATAGTGCCAATTCCTGTGTGTTACAATCATTGTCAAAAACATCAATAACCTAGAAGGAGTTGTTGGAATCAAGTGAAACTTTAGCTGTGAGAAGGCAATGTTGATATAAAAAGTGATTCCAATATAATGAAAGAAAACTTAGTGACCACGCTATCGTGTTTTTACGTCCTGCCGTTGCAGGATATGTATGGAGGGAGATAGCGCTGCTATCTCCTTCCATACATCGCAGGTGTCAGCTGTTTATTACAGCCGATCGGACTGTTAACCCTTTAAATGCCGCTATCAAATCTGACAGCGGCATTTAAATCCTCCGAACGATGTTTGGGGGTCCCGTACGGCCCCCCTGCAATGAGCGGCCGGGGTCCTTCTGAAAGATCACAGGGCTATCATGGCAGAATGCCTATCAAGCCATTCCTGTGGGGTGGCTTGATAGGCTGCCTGTCAGAATGCATCGTGATGTAATGCTATAGCATTACATCATACTGCATAAGCGATCTAAGCATCACTAGTTGTGGTCCCCCAGGAGGACTAAAAGAAAAAGTAAAAATAAGAACAATAAAGTTTTATTAATTATTTTTTTTAAAAAGTAATAAAAGTTTAAAAAAATACCCCTTTTGACATATTTACAATAAAAAAATCTAAATAATAAAACAAAAATACATATTTGGTATTGCTGTGTCTATAAAAGTCCGATCAATCAAAGTAATGCATTATGTACCGCGCATGGTGAACGTGGTCCGAAAAAAAAAAGCCAGAATTGGTCATCCTGTTGCCAAGAAAAAATGTAATAAAAAGTGATCCAAAAGTTCTATGTATTCTAAAATGGTACCAGCGGAAACGACAGGATGTACCGCACAAAATGAGCCCTCATACAACTATATCGACGAAAACATAAAAAAGTCATTGAGCGCAGAAGATGGAGACAGAAAATAATTTTTAAAAATTAAATAACTTAAAAAAATATATTAGTACAGCAAAAAAAAATATACAAGTTTAGTATCCCAGTAATCATACTGACCCATTGAATAAAGTTATCATGTCATTTTTGTTGCAGTTTGTACACCGTAGAAACAAAACGACCTGAAAGATGGCGGAATGTCGTTTTTTTCCCATTTCTCTCCACTTAGAATTTTTTTACGTTTTTTGGTACATTAAATAGTACCATTACAAAGTACAATTCATCCCTCAAAAAACAAGCCCTCATACGGCTAAGTCGATGGATAAATAAAGGAGTTACTATTTTTTAAAGGGGGGAGGAAAAAACGATAATGGAAAAAAGTGTGGTCACTAAGGGGTTAAGGAAGACTCTAGTACCCTGTTGTACTGCCTCTAGCTTGGATTCAAGATGTGATATGGGCGGGCATGGAGGCATACAGGTTCCATAAGGTATCCATCTGGTGCTGCAACTGAGCCTCTAGATCATACAAACTCATAGGATGTCGAAGTTGGCATCCCAGACAGTCTCATACATGCTCTATTGGTGACCGGGCGGGCCACGGAAATGTGGCAGTCTTGTGGAGGCATTCTTTGACACCCTTGCAGTGTGTGGCCAAGTGTTATCCTTGCATATGTAGACATGTGCAAGGAAAAGTACTGTAGGTAGTGTACATTTCACCCAACTGTTTAGCCTGGGTGAGATAAAACCGCAGTAAATGTCTTCCTTCTTGATCCCAATGAGCTCAGCTGGACCCACTGAGGTAATCACTGAGACATAAAAGGCTGCAAGTTCAAGCATTCAGAATCTGGAATGAGCACATCTACCAGGTGGACTTTTGCTGTTTGCTGACCATTGCTGCACGTAAGTAGTAAGTGAGAGAACTGCTGTTTAGCTGTGATGGCGATTGTTTTTTCCACTGAGTTTTCTGTTATCTCTGAATATTCAAGAAAATAAAGTTATTCAGACTTTTACATGGACGGAGTGTGCTGCTGTGTCTTCACCGACCCCAACCCCCCACTGAAACATTGCCACCATGTGTATATATATATCATCATTGCAATGAGGGTCCACTTTGTTGGTAAGTTATCTGTTGACGCAAATAATAAGATGCAGGGTTGCAGGAAATTTTACATTCTCTGCTCTTACCCTACACACCCATCAGCAGACAACACCTGTCGGGGTGGCTTCAGATAGACGCATGTGCAAATACTCTCGCCACTATGGTGCATATTAGCCCATGAACCAGTCAAAATTCTCTTTTTGTTTACCATTCAATTTTTGCACTACTGCATGTGGGTAATAAAAAAAAAGCAGGAGGATATGTCCTGCCCTATCTTTCTAGAACATAGAAAAACTAGGTGCGAGAAAGATATGGCGAGTCCTATCTTTTCTTGCGCAAAGTATTAACACGCGAGAATCCCACTAGTCAAAATGAAACCATTGAAATCAATGGTTTAGCTTAGCCACGTTTTGCGGCCATGATTTTCACTTACAGACCCCGTTCATATGTATGAAAGAGTATGTACAGATTTTTGCAACCAATCCGCCACATATGATGAAACCGTATTGGATATCTTACCTGGAGAAAGTAAGTATATTTACTCTGTCGTTAATTTAATTCATTCAGACTTGGAGAACTCCCCTTTGGAAACCCACTAAAACAGTTCATACTTTCCAAAGTGTTGGACATTCTTTAGTAATTATTAACACTGTGTTGAAATTTTCAAATTACCAAAATGTCTGAGCCAACAGGGCAACAACACTTGGGTGATTGCACAGTTCAGCTTCTTTCTTGCCATGTTATGCAAATTTTAGAGAATTTTATTTCTATTCCAGTAAACTGATGAGGCGTGTTACATTAATCATGTCAGATGTTTCCACCCATCCATTTCTTAGTGCCTATCTTCACAGTAAGATTCCCATTCTATATGATACATCAGAGGAATACTCAATGAACACCTCAGCAGTTCCTACATCCCACTTTAGAAATTCTGTTGTCTCACCGGTATTAAGTCTGATGAAGATTTACATGTCAGCTTTTCCGAAGTATCTTCTTTGATGTAAATTAGATTAATTGACCTTAATTGTTTTTATTCATTGCTATGCATTTCATTATTGGTCAGTAATGGGAAGTGTGGGAAAACAAGTCTTTGAAACATGGTTTCCCAACTGCAGTCTTCAAGGGTCCCAATAGGTCAAGTTTCCAGGATATCCTATAGTAAGAACCCCTGTGACAATGTCTAAGGCCCCGACAATAATTACATCACCTGTGCAATACTGAGGAAATCCAGAAAGCATGGCTTGCTGGGGTGCCTTGAGGACCGGAGATGGGAAAAACTGCTCTATAATATAGCAATTTATCAACCCTTTAAAAAAAAAAAAAATAAGCAATGTTTATGACAAGAAATACATTTTACCACAGTCTCATTTTAACCTTCTTTTGAAAAAAGATGGAAGATTTGATAGTGTCACATTTCGATGGATTACCCCAAATGGGTTCCATGCTGTTCTCCTTCAAGATCCATCGCTAAACAAATAAATTATATGCTTATTGAATTTCATGGTGGACTACTTAAATCCCAATGATTGCCACATTCTTTTTAGCGCTGTTCCTTGTGTTTAGAATTCTTAGCCGGCATCACACAAGCATATGCACATGGGCGCCGTATATTTGAGGAACAAGCGTTGCTTATTGGCATGTGCATCGGCGTATTTTACTGTATTTTTTTGTATGCACAAGTCGTGCGCAATTGCATGTGCAAAAAGTACGCACCAAAGCTCCCAGCCATTGAAATGGCTAGTTAGTCTAATAAGTTCAAGATGTGTTCTTTTTCCTGCACGCAGTGTTTCACGTATTATCTAGCATATTGCATGCCCGTTGGCTTCTACAGGATTTTCGATGCCCAAATGCGCAGTAAAATAGAGCATGCTCTAGGCTTTTTTGCGAGACCGAAATGCACAGGAAAGTACATACTTATGAACAAGCCCATTGAAATCAATTGGTTCCATTCACTGCATACTGCGCACACAAATCCGCCTGTGTGAAGCTGGCCTTAGTTGTGACCTTCATAAGTGATTTTGATTCTTGGATGTGTTTGGGTCTATTTTTGGTCTACGCTACTTCATCTTGGTTTTGCTTCTAATTCATTCTACTTCTTGTTTCCAGTGTTGTTCATAATGCAGTTCTTGTTTGTAACCCCTCAGATTTGGTTTTATTGAGGTTCACAGGGTATAACGTGTTTTCTGTGAAAATATAGATGTACAAAGTGCATAAAATCAGTAAGGGTGGCCTCACATAAGCATAAGCGAATATAAGCTCACTATTGTGCTATGCATGGTGCACGATCGTGGGATATTGTGCTCGGATCGGCGCATTTTACTGTACTTTATTGCACTACGAGACTGCTCACATTAGCGTGGTCACGGCAGCGCCATGTTGGTGTAGGACAACCTGCTTAGTAGGTGGGCAGCCTACTTGTAAGCAGGTCAGCTGACTCGGGAGGGAGGTCAGCTGGCACAGGTGATTTCAGGCAGATGGCGTCCTTTTGTGCAGAATTACGCAGAAAAATAGAGCACGTCACGTGTTTTTCCCCGCACTCAATATGCACATGGAAATACACCACATGTGACGGAAGCTATTGAAGTGAATGGGTTCTATATCCTGCGCATTGTGGGTTCAGATTTTGTGGCCCTAACTCCTTCATCCTCCAGAGCTTACAGCTACATTCTGGGTGCGCAGGGTTTGCGTGGAGCTCCATTACATGGCGGATGCTGACTAGCTTGACAACTGACACCTGCCTGCAACAGCCACAATCAGGAGTAACGCTGATCGCGGCTGTTAACCCTTTAAATGCCGCTGTCAATTTTGACAGCAGACTTTAAATATTTCAAACTTTGTTTTATTAGTTTTTATATATATTTTTTTAAATAAAAGTTACGCAAAACATTATATACATATATCCCAATAATGGTACCAATAAAAACTACAGCTTGCCATGCAAAAAAAACAAGCCCTGATATCGCTTTTAAAAGGTGGAGACGAAAATTCACCCAAAATCTTTGCATCTTTAGGTTCAAAATAGACAATGACACTAAGGAGTAAAACCAGTAAATGGTATGCACTATTGAAACAATGTCTAGAGGCTGTCATTGAATTAATTGGTCCTTTGCTGGAGTATACTTTTGAGTATTGGGGTTTTATCTAAATCTAAAGTTTTGCCCTATCCACCGGATAGGAGATAACTGTATGATTTATGATGTCCAATGGCTGGGATGCCGCCCAATTCCAGGTGTCCCGACAGTCTTTGCATAAATAGAACAAAGGTTGTGCTCAGCAATCTCCAGTGAAATTAATGGAACGGCGGTGCACACTCACAACTTCCACTCCATTCATGCGTGAATCATCGGGACCACCATGCTCAGGATCATGGGGGCCCAAGTCGTCAGGACCCATGATCAAAAAGTTATCCTTTGTCCTGTGAAAAGAAGATAAGTTTAGATCTTGGTACAACCCATTTAAGTGTCCCCTAGTATTTTCTTTCATTCTGGAAATCAGTGGTGGTCTGAGATCAAACTTCACCCATGACATGATAAAAGTTTATTGCTATGGCATTTCTCTTTTTAAATCGCTATACTACTGAGCATCCAAATAGTTTCGAGAAACTTTGTTTTTATTCAACAGTTTAATATATTGTGTTTTTGTTTGTCTTTTGGTTAGTAATGGAAGAAATTACCTTCAAATACAAAGGCATCTCCAATTTGCACTACTGAGGTCATGTTTCTCACTGCGCTGTCTGTGTGAGTAGAGAAGTCAGAATGTACTTGAACTTGGAGACAGGAATATATAATAATGTGTGATTTCAGACACTTCTCTTTTCCTCTCATAGAGCAGGTGAGGCTATCAGAAATATGCTCCCATTGACATACTGCCAAAACATTATTTGTTTAGGACAAGCCTGTCTCTGATACATAGATATGCTCAATGACCCATATCCACAGCTGGTAATTGCACAGTGTGGAAATATCACAAAGCAGCAAGAGGATAAAATGTGCATATGAGAATACTGTACACTTTGCTAGAACCAAAAAACATATCTGACTTCAACTTGCACTTAGAAATACTTAGTTATTATGGCTAATGCAAGAGTTTATTACTGAGGGATTGACTAATGGGAGATACACTTTTAGACTGGTGATGTAAGTGGACATTTGCTGGTTTGCAGAGAGTAGCTACTGGAGATGTACACTAAACGGGGTCATATAAATGACCCATACATTGCCAACCATCTGTAAATTCAGGGACACTCCATAAGCATAGTGCACTACTGGATGCAGCCTGTGGTGTTCAGAGGAAAATTAATGATTGTCCATGAGTTTGGGGTGGAAATTTTTAGAAAGAACTATATATTTTCTTTATTATTTATTTATGTGTCATATATAGGGATGAGCGAGTATACTCGCTAAGGCACTACTCGCTCGAGTAATGTGCCTTAGACGAGTATCTCCCTGCTCGTCCCTAAAGATTCGGGGGCCGCCGCAGCTGACAGGTGAGTTGCGGCGGGGAGCAGGGGAGAGCGGGCGGGAGAGAGGGAGAGAGAGATCTCCCCTCCGTTCCTACCCGCTCTCCCACCGCTCCCCGCCCTGCTGCAGCACCCGAATCTTTAGGGACGAGCAGGGAGATACTCGGCTAAGGCACATTACTCGAGCGAGTAGTGCTTTAGCGAGTATACTCGTTCATCCCTAGTCATATACCATTTGGTTATTGTGCTGTACTTTAGTGATGGCAAGTTCTTTTCAACACAAGGAGATAGCTATGTAAGCAGTTTTTTTTGGCTTACTT
Organism: Eleutherodactylus coqui; assembly: GCF_035609145.1. Classification (NCBI taxonomy): domain Eukaryota; kingdom Metazoa; phylum Chordata; class Amphibia; order Anura; family Eleutherodactylidae; genus Eleutherodactylus; species Eleutherodactylus coqui. The sequence continues at coordinate 248,847,834 of NC_089838.1, read as the reverse complement.
TTTATGCCTTACTACTGTGTTATCTTAGGGGAAGTACAGTTGGTACTATGTCTGGTACTGTATTTCATGGCCTTGTTGATAGCAAGATCCCAATTAAGGGTTTTGTTACGTTTGTGCAGCCCGTGGGAACAACGACCTACATAAAGATAATATATATAAGGGTAAAGGGAAAAATATACACTCAAAACCTGACACAGAACTCACCAACATAAGCCAAATGCGAACCAAACAAAGGGAATAGGAAGTCAGACATTACATCTGATGGAGTTCAGGCCATGACAAAGAGGCCAAATACTCACCAATATTCTAATACAAAAGGCAGGCAGAATTACCAATAAATACAAGGTATTGGATAATATTTTGGACAAAATATACCAGCTCACAAGCCCATATTAAGGATCCTCGTTATCTTGTAAGTCCCTACACTAACATAACTTAAAACCCACAGAAACGGGAATCCTGCTTAAAAGCAGGGTAATTGCCCCGGTAAGGATAACCCCACACAGGAACCTAGGGAACACCTGACTCGCCCTAGATGGAAATAGGGTAAGAGGCAGGGAACACTAGACAAGGACAGAGCAAATACAAACACAGCAATTACAAACCAGACATAGTTCACACCAAGTACCTGCACAGACCAAAGGGGAATTCAGATATAGGACATTGTTCAGAGGCATCCACATACCTACGGATGGAGAGGAATTCAGACAGAGCATAGTTCACACCAGGTTTTTACACACCTACAGACAGTCGGAATACCAAATAAAACATAAAATATGCAAATCATCATCAGAATTCTGCAAAAAAATGATTTTTTTTGTTATTGGAACAACCAGTGTTGCTAACCTTTTTTTTGCGTTTTTCTAAGCAGTTTATTGAAATAATCATGAATACAGAACATTTATTTAAGGATACATTAGAAAATCATAAGAAATAATAAAGATGATAAACTATATATATGTCTACAGCTTAGAATACTTATATGGAAACACTAATAGCATTTAATGTGAACTGTCAAATCATGATAATTACAATCACAATAACTTACACAAGCTTATAAAAAATCACGAACACATCAAATTTTTTTCACGGATAGTGTGAAAATGTGCCTATTTTTATGGGCTACCAGGAATTTCTGAAAGCTGTCTGCATGATTGTCAGCAACTTCAGTGCGTACAGTCCTTTTGAATTTTTGATCTATCCCAAGTCCTGGACAGTGGAACCAATAGATCCAACACCACCCCTATACACCGTCTGGACCCCCAAGGTGAGCGCTGCCACAACGCTTGTGCATTAAATAGATAACTAGAGGGAAAATAGAGGAAAATAGGAGCACAGAAAAAAAAGAGTAATTTCAGAATTTGTTTATCTTCTCATCAGGGACTATATGAAAGGTGATTCATAAAAGTAGAATACCAGTTTAATTTCCACTGTGGTGCAGTGGATATAACATTTGCTACCAGAATCTTTCATATATTACATCTGTTTGCTTGGGGTCAGTAGCGGGGAAAACCTATTGGCAGGAACTCCTCAATCAAACCTAAAAGAAATATACACTTGACTATATTTATTGTAGGTGGTCTTTCACTTTGAATTCCACCTTAACAGTAACCGCGTTGGTGGGAAATGGCCTCGCCACCATCATGTCTTTGGGAAGCCTCCGTTTCCACACCCCAGTGACATAGTATTAGCAGCGGTATAGGCAGAGCCCAGAATTAGTAACATTTCAGCGGTAGCATTAGGGACAGGCCCCAGTAACATATCACTAGCAGCATTATAGGGGGAGCACAGTATTAGTTCCATTTCAGTAGTAGTAGCAGTCCAGACAGGCCCCAGTAACAATTCCAAAGCAGCAGTATAGGGGGAGCACAGTATTAGTTCCATTTCAGTAGTAGTAGCAGTTAAGACAGGCCCCAGTAGCAATTCCGAAGCAGCAGTATAGGGGGAGCACAGTATTAGTTCCATTTCAGTAGTAGTAGCAGTCAAGACAGGCCACAGTAACATTCCCGTTGCAGCAGTTTAGGGAGATAACAGTCTCTTTCACATTTCAGTAGTTGCAGTATAGATTAAGGCCCCAGTTACATTTATGTAGCAAAAGTGTGGGCCAACCCCACACACCTTGCAGTAGCATGAGTGCAGGCGAAGCCCATAAAAATTACTAGGATTACACTGTAGGCGGGGGCCCAAAAAAATTGGTGTACCAACAGTACTAATGTACCTCAGAAAAATTGCCCCTGCCCAACCAAGAGGGCAGGTGAAACCCATTAATCGCTTTGGTTAATGTGGCTTAATTTGTAACTAGGCCTGGAGGCAGCCCAGTTAAAATAAAAATTGGTTCAGGTGCAAGTTTCAACGCTTTAATGGGAATTGAAACGTATAAACATTGTTTACAAAAGTAATATGACTGAGCCTTATGGGCATAAGAAAAATTGCCCGTTCGGCGTGATTACGTGAGGTTGCAGGAGGAGGAGCAGGAGGAGGAGGAGGAATATTATACACAGATTGATGAAGCAGAAATGTCCCCGTTTTGGATGGTGAGAGAGAACGATGCTTCCATCCGCGGGTGCAGCCTACGTATTGCTTAGGTATCGCTGCTGTCCGCTGGTGGAGAAGAGAAGTCTGGGGAAATCCAGGCTTTGTTCATCTTGATGAGTGTTAGCCTGTCGGCACTGTCGGTTGACAGGCGGCTACGCTTATCCGTGATGATTCCCCCAGCCGCACTAAACACCCTCTTTGGCAAGACGCTAGCCGCAGGACAAGCAAGCACCTCCAGGGCATAGAGCGCGAGTTCAGGCCACGTGTCCAGCTTCGACACCCAGTAGTTATAGGGAGCAAAGGCGTCACGGAGGCTGACTTCGCATACGTAACGCACTGCAGAGGCAGGCAACAATTATGCGGAAGGCTGGGTATTAATTCAACAACTACTACCCCCAGCAGAGACGCAGTAAACTGAAGCCAGTGACAGGCAGGCCTAATATTGTATTTTTTGGAAGTTTTTGGGAAAAAGCCCACTGCCTATATAGCCAGTATTCCTCTTTCCCTGCCTCACCAGTAATGCCCCTATACTCTGTACAATGACTGCAGACTGAGGACGCTATGGTCTGCATGCCTGATATACAAAAAAAAAAAAATTGTGCAACACTGCAAAAAGCAGCCTCAACAGTACTGCACAAGGTCAGATGTGGCCCTAAGAAGGACCGTTGGGGTTCTTCAAGACTAAAATAACACCTAACACTCTCCCTATAGCAGCTCCAGCATCAGCAGCACTTTCCCTGATCTATGTCAGCATGCATCTGTGGCGAGCCGCGGGCGGGGCAGATTTATATACTCGGGTGACACCTGATCTCCCCAGCCACTCACTGCAGGGGGGTGGTATAGGGCTGGAACGTCACAGGAGAAAGTTGTAATGCCTTCCCTGTCTTTCTAGTGGCCAGAAAAGCGCGCAAATTTCTCAGATGAAAGTGAAAGTAACCCGAACATCGCGTGGTACTCGTCTCAAGTAACGAGCATCTTGAACACGCTAATACTCGAACGAGCATCAAGCTCGGACCAGTACGTTCGCTCATCTCTAATCATTGATAAATAGATACTGTAGATAGATAGATAGATAGATAGATAGATAGATAGATAGATAGATAGATAGATAGACAGGTGATAGATATTAGATAGATAGACAGGTGATAGATATTAGATAGATAGATCGATAGGTGGATAGATGATTGATAGAGGACAGAAGATAGATAGATATGAGATAGATAGTTTGATAGATAGGTGATAGACAGATAGCCATTAGATAGATAGATAGATAGATAGATAGATAGATAGATATTAGACAGATAGATATTAGATAGATGACAGATTGTAGATAGATAGATGATGGAAGTTTTTAGAAACATATCTAAATTTCCCTTCCTATAATAGGAGATACCATATTCTATTTTCTGTATTATCTGTCATGCAATATTAAGAGAAATGCTGAGAAGAGGTTTGCACAAAACAAATATTGGTCTAGCAAAAGGACCTCTGAAATTCTGGAGTACTTATTTGGTCATTGCCCTGAATAATGCAATGCTAATGCAGCATGTTAGCTGAGAAGTATAGTTATTTCTATGGCTGTATAAATGCCAGCACAAACACAAACCATCACTTTGTTTGATGAATGTGACTGCAACGTTTTTGCTATTATAATTTATCACTTAAACATTCCTTGTACAAGCAAGGTTTTACAAAGTTATTAGTCATGAAAATTGCAAGTATAAACTTGAGCGTTTAATCTGGATGGTTCATGAGATATATCCGTAATTGTTTTTTTCCCTACTGCGAAAACATTTATTAAATCGTATTATGCCTCTTATGATGTAAAACTGCATCAGTAAAAAAGACAAGTGGCGGCTGCACTGTGCTTTATGCAGAGCACACACTGCTTCCTAATGCCGTACAGGATGTACCCAAATTTCTTAATAATCCTACACTGAATTTCCATGAATAATGTGTAATATTGTTGAATACACAAATGCAAAGTTTTAATTAACATTATGGTTTCAAATGGTTAAAGAAATCTGAGAACTGACTGGCTTTTATTCTTAAATCTAAATTTCAATTTACAGTCATGCTTTGTACGAATACAGATATGTCCAGCCTTACCTTATCTATAATTTGGTTAAAGACTGCGATTTCTCGTAAAAAACAAATTCAATGCAATATTGCAACATGCTAGTGACACCCTTTCAATTCCTGGTCATTGTTACAAGGCTTGTAGAAACAGTCTAGCATTGACTTGCAGGAATGCTGCCTTCCAATAGGTGGCGCTGCAGAGGTATTGTTTCATCACCCTTATTTCCACTCCTGAATCGTGCAACACATCACAACCACTGGGTGGCCACAAAAGACACAAGTGAAGGTGCTTTTATACGGAACCATTAAATCACTGCATCGTTAACCCTTTCCAATCCACTGTCTGACGTCTAAAGACATTCTGATTGAAGGCTGTACAGCTCTGATGTTGGATGACGTCCGGCAGGATATTCTTACTGTATACTACTGGCTGCTCAGTTGTCCGGGGCCTCTCCAGCATGTCACCTACTGCAGTACTTTCTTTAGCCAGCAGACGGCACCATTGTATAATGGCAGAAAGAGAGAGACCCCCTAGGAAACCTTGAATCCAAAATTGGATTGCAAAGGGTTAAAACTGGAATGATAAAAGTGTAATGATTGGATAATTAACTAACGATTGGATAATAAACGATAATTTGTTTGCTTATCATTCATCATTCATTTCATGCAAGCATGAATATCATTGTTGGCTCGTTAGCTAATTGTTTGGTTTAAATACCGATCGTTCAGTTGTTCTCATTCACTTATACAATGAACTGAACAACTCAACAAAACTGTAAAAACAAATTATACAATTTATTTATTTTGAATACCAGAGCAAATAAGCCAATTAACCTATTGGATACTGTGTTTAATGCTGACCACAGCATCTAGGGGTTTCACAGAGTGGGCTTCTGTTCAGGCCTATTATAGATTTTATAGTAAAAAAAAATAGAGAAAATACACTACAATACAGAAGTAATTGCAGTGTATTATAAGAGAGATCATAGGATAGCATGTTTGAATCTCCCCTTGGAGCTTAGAAAAAAGTTCTAAAAAAAAATGGAAAAAATATCCATGTTGAAAAAATTTTTGTGCACATTTAGACCTTTTTTTGTGTACAATGTGTGTGCGTGTGTGTGTGTGTAAATATACATATATATATATATATATATATATATATATATATATATATATATATATATATATATATTGGTATCTCTGTAATCATAATAGCCTATGGAATAAAGTTATCATGTCATTTAGGCTGCCTGTCCATGGGCGCTCGTGTACATCAGGCTGCGCTTTCCATGGAAAGCTTCATTGCATTACCTGCATGCGGATTATCGCCGCGGATAACGCAATGCAGAATTGCCCGTGGACAGAAGGCCTTATAGCTCATTGTGAATGCTATAAAAACAGAACCCCCCCAAAATGGCAGAATTGCTGTGTTTTTTCACTCTGTCCACCTCCCCCAAATAAGTATAAAAGGTACACAAAAAAATTGTATGTACAGTATCCAAAAATGGTGCCATTTAAAAATGCACCTACATCATTAAGTTCCAAGCTAGTCCCTGCCCTTAAGGGATTAAAGGGTTGGCTTGAAATAAAAATGAAAAGGGCTCGGCCTTCTGTGCCAAATAAAAGAAGGCATATTCACCTTACCCGATCCCCACCACTCCAGTTCTGATAGTGTCTGGTCCCCCTCTGTGCTCTACAACTTACTTATTGCAGCGATGAGGTACTGACACAGGGACATATGACCACTGTAGTTAATCGCTGACCAATGATTGGCTGCAGCGGCCACATGTTGTGCTGTCAGGGCATCCTTGGTACTGCAGTAGAAGTGTGGAGCCTTCAGTCTGCTGCACCCCATTGTCCATGCCTTGTATTAAGTTGGTTTATAGAAATTGGAGTTCAATGGTTGGGGGCGATATCTGGTGGTAAAAATGTAAATTTCTTTTCAGTATATTGCAGAGATACTATTGTCTAGTGTGGTCACAGGGGACGGAGGTCTGTAACCTTGTGATGCCTATGGTGTCAATGTATGGTGAGTTGAACAGGAAGGTTGTATGTCCCTGGTGCTTGTCAGATCCTATTACAGCCATTTAAAACCTCGGTACCCGAAGCAAGAGGAGAAGGACTAAAGCAGTTGTTCAATGATTGGGGACTGGAGGAAATAATCTGCCTAAGGTCATGCTGTGACCAGAAGTTTATTGCCAATGCCAACTCGGCAGAGCAGATCATCCTGACCCTGTGCGACCATGCCAGCCTGATTCTGACAAGTTGTTTGGAGAACTGTTTGAACTTTCTTTTATTGAGAGACCGTTTAACCCCATTAGTGACTGAGCTTTTTTGCTTTTTTCTATTTTTGTTTTTTCCTACTCCCTTTAAAAAAATCGTAGCTCCTTTATTTATCCATCGACGTCGCTGTATGAGGGCTTGTTTTTTGCAGGATGAGTTGTGTTTTTCAATGGCACTATTTATTGTACCATATAATTTACTGAAAAACTTTTTAAAAAATTCTAAGCGGAGAGAAATGGGAAAAAAACGACATTCCACCATCTTTCGGTGCGTCCTGTTTCTACAGCGCACAAACTGCAACAAAAACGACCTGATATTTTTATTCTATGGGTCAGTACGATTACTACGATACCAAACTTGTATAGTATTGTTTTTGCTGTAGTACTTGTATTTTTTTTTTTAAGAAATTTATTTTTTTTCAATCATTTTCTGCGGTCATTTTGTGCGCGTGGTAACTTTTATTTTTCCGTCGACGTAGTTGAGCAAAGGCTCATTTTTTGCGGGATGTCCTGTAGTTTTCGATAGTAACAATTTGGAATACATACGACTTTTTGATCGCTTTTTATTGTGTTTTTTCTGGGAGACAGGGTAACTAAAAAAGTGTATTTCTGGCGTTCTTTTTTTTTTTTTTTCGGACAACGTTCACCGTGCAGAAAAAATAATGCACTACTTTAATAGATCGGACTTTTACGGACGCGGCGATATCAAATACATATTTTTATTTTATGATTTAGATTTTTTAATAATAGATATGCAAAAGGGGGGTGATTTAAACTTTTATAACTTTTTTTTTTTTAACAATTAAAAAAACTTTATTGATTTTTTTTTTTTACATTACTTTGAAGTCCCCCTGGGGGACTTTAACATGCGATGCTTTGATCGCTCCTGCAGTATGACGTAATGCTATAGCATTACATCATACTGCTTTTTGACAGGCAGTCTATCAAGCCACCTTGTGTGGATGGCTTGATAGGCAGTCTGTTAAGGCAGCCCTTGGGCCATTCATTAGGCCCCCGGCTGCCATGACACCTGCACGGCTCCCCCAATCTCACCGCAGGGGGGGCCGTGCGGGACCCCCGAACAGCGTTCGGGGGATTTAAATGCCGCTGTCAGAATTGACAGCGGCATTTAAAGGGTTAATAGCCGCGATCGGCCGAGCGTGGCTATTGCCCGCGGGTGTCAGCTGTAATAAACAGCTGAGGCCCGCGCTGTATGGAGGGAGAGAGCGGCGCTACCTCCCTCCATACACGTCCTGCAACAGCAGGACGTAGTTTTACGATAGCGCCGTCACTAAGGGGTTAATAGCCATGCCCGTCATGATGAGGGGAAATTGCAAGAAGATTGTGACCTGTTCGCTCTTGTTATTAAAGTTACTAGTTGAGCAGCACAATTGTATCACAGCATACGTCCAAGGTACGTATGCCGCTATCAGCAACATTCCAGCCTGTGATTGTAACTACTTCCAGTAACAGCCATTTAGGCCTAAAGCCTTACAGCCAGCAGAAAGAAGAGAGCAGTAGGGGATCAAATGAGTTGAGTATGCCTTCTTTTATATTTATACAGCAGACCTCTTCATGCCATACAACATACGTTTATGTCCCGGGAGCATGGTATTTAATCGGGTTCAAAAGCAGGGATTGTTGAGAAAGCTGATCCCCGCTGTGAACCTTCTTACATGCTGCCATCAATTTAGATTGCAACATGTAAATAGTTCCCAGAGGGAGCTATTGTAAGCAATAATGCATTACTATACAAACGTTCTGCAATGCATTATCACAGCTTTTCTGGTTCAAGTCCCCTGCTGGAACATAAAAATAGTAAAAAAAAAAAAAACACGTAACAAAAACCTCTTTTTTCAGCAATTTCAACTTTTTGTATCAAAAAATATTTTAATTAAAAAAACGCATTTTGTATCATTGTATCCAGAACGACCTGTGCTATAAATTGAATGCATTATTTATCCTGCGTGGCAAAGACTGTAAAAGAAAAAAAACTAAAATCACAGGCAGCACTCGGCCATTCATTGAATTCAAATTGACTTTAAATCTCCGCCTGCTGAAAGAACTGAACTACACTGCCGGGGACCCAAGTGGCTAGACGTGCTGAGCCCCGACAGCGGCGCAGAGATGAGTATGTTATTTTTTTACACAAACCAGGGATGATTTTCAGGGAAGGGCTTATATTTAAAGCCTTTTCCCTGAAAATCACTGCAGGGGTTGCTGGCAGCCCACAGCTTTCAATGTGGCCACCGGCAGCAGCAGCAGTCCCATTAAAGGCAATGGGCACGGACCTGTGTTCACGCGTGTTTTTGCACGTACATGGCTGCACGGTTTTGTGCTCACCTATGTACACACATAAACACGCTTGTGTGGCCTAATGCTGTATGATAAACGCTGTAAAAAACGTATCGGATTTGATGTGTTTTTTTCTCCCTGCCCTCCAAAAAAAATTTATAAATGTTTTGCAATACATTATATGTGCAAGAAAAACTGGTACCCATAAAAGCTACAATTCATAGAAAAATTGTATTAAAAAAAGTTCTGGCTTTTAAAAAGTGGAGATGAGGAAAATCCACAAAAAATTATTGTGTCCTAATGGCCAAAATAGGCCGTGTCCTTAGTAAGAGGTCAAAAGGAGTGGGGAAGAGCCTCATACTTTTTACATTCTATTGAAATTAGTTTCAGGATGAAACTTGGTTATTTACTGCTGTACACACAATTTCCCCAAGTCATAGTGTTCCTTTAGTGAACCAATTTGTTATTTGGCATTTAACTTTAAATACTTTTGGGAAACATGCATTCATCTCCTTCACAAATCTACCTGATTCTTTAAAGGTCAGCGCTCATAGTTTATTTTTACTATTTATGTATTTGAAGAGCATTTTCAGATTAGACTTTCTGTTTTTAGCAATTCATCTGTTAGTTTCCAGCTTTGCTGGCATCCTTTGTACTTTGAACTGAACATAAGTTTAGTTCAGCTGTTTTGTCAAATTTCGGCAAAAACTTTAGTACAATCTGAATGAGTTTGAATCAAACTTCACCAGTACCCCTTAAACTGTCTAAGGGTGCCTTCACACGGCCATGGGACTTTTTACGTGCACCCGCCGGTGCCCATTCAGACGACACAGGCCTGGCGCACATATGCCGAGTCCGCATTATGGTTGGGTGGGGAGAGACAGTTTAGCTCTGCTAAGCTGTCTCACCCTTCCCTCCCCATCGCCGGCTCTCTGCAAGGGGTGGAGGCGGGACGGGGCAGACGTAGTGGGCTAAGTTCCCGCCCCCTTTTTGCCCTTTGTCAGCAGCCAGCAATGGGATGGGGCTGGAGCTTAGCTACTAGCTCCGACCCTGTCCCACCCCACCCCCCATTGCAAACAGCCAGCAAGGGGCTGAGAGGAGGAGAGAAGGGGGAGGTAGTTTAGCAGTCACACTGCTAAACTCCCTCACACATCCCCTCTCCGGCAGCTATCATAGGCTCCCATAGGAGTCTATGGCAGCGGCCATATTTCGGGAAGGAAAATAGTTTCGGGACTATCTTTCCTGCCTGGTGTAAAGGTGCCCGGTGCTATATTGGCCGGCTGGGTGGGGGTTTTTTTTGCTGCGGGACTACGCCTGCAATGCATTGGAGTACAGTGCATCAGATGGTAGCGTATATTGGCCTGCCGTAAAAATGGCAGCCGATATACGCTCGTGTGAGTAAAGCCTAAGGGTGCCTTCACACTTGTGAGAAAATCATGTAAGCAAGTTGAAGCGCAGAATTATGAATCCCATGCTTTTCAATGGTTTCATTCACATCTGCGATGTTTTCACTCTTGTGATATTTCAAGTTTTGAAAATCGCTGCCTGTCCCATCTTTTTGTGTTTTGCTTTTTTTAATCTCCCACGTTTTTCTAAACTTTAAAAAAAACTGGCGATTTTCGTGCAATGTGATGCGCTTTTAACATTATAAACTCCTATTGTCTTTAAAATTAAAATAAAATTGCTGGTGGTAGAGAAGCAAGATTATTCTCAGGAGAAAGCATCGCAGACACTCAAAAATTGTGTGAACAAAGACGCGATTTTGCGGTGATTTTCTCACGGCGATATCACGATCGCCATTGTGAAGGGGCCCTAAAAGCCCTGTAAAATACTCTTAGGTCACCTATGTGCAGCAAATACTGCACATAGAATGCTACGGCAAAATGTGTTTTCCTCTACACCAGAGGAAATCAATTTGATTTTCCACTTGTGATTTTCCACTTGCGGACTCCGCACGGACAGCTTCCATTGAAGTTAATGGAAGCCATCCAATCTGCAGTCCTTCCGCAATGACATTGCAGAAGGTCATAGGTACCCACGTCATTGCCTTGCAATGATGGGGAAAAAGCAGGGATTTGAAATAGAAACTGTACTGTGCATGTCTGATGCGTCGCCGTGCAGATCATCCGCAGTACAGCCAGCCAAAGAAGAAAGCAGGTATGTGCAGATGCCGGCTGGGCACAGGGTGGGATTCCGCTGCGGACTCCCACATGCATAATCTGACCTGGTCATGTGCAGCCGACCTAAGGAAGTTGTCCCACTTCCAGCTGTTTTGCTACAGGAAGAAGACAGCTCCGTTTACTACGCAGTGGTCCAGGTTGGTACTACAGACTGAGTCCCATTCATTTGAATAGAACTCAGTAGCATAGGGAAACAGCCAAGTGCTCTTGCTATACATGACCAACAAAAACATCTGCTCCAACCTAGAGTCGCATGAGGCAAAAGCATTGATTAATCTCACCCCTGTATTCACTGTAGTTGCTTCCTTGCGGTAATGATCTGTCCCAAGGCCCCACAGCCACATGGGGCATAAAATATTGATATTTCATAATGCAGCTGCATTGCAGACTGCCAGCAATTTACAGTTTACAAAGCCTGAAAATTAAACTTCTGCGTATATTTGCATTAACAAGTACAGAGATCATCACATTATTTGCTGTATTTGCTTTGTCATTCTGCATGGATTTTCCAAACCATTTCTTCACCATGGAAGGATATTACATGCTGTCAGTTAGACAAGTTTTCATAAGATAAACTGCTTATTAGTTCTTCAGATTGCACAGAGATGTTTCCTCTTATATGAAAGATTAGTGCAGGTTAGTGATAAGTGTCACCCCCAAAAAATCAAATTTATTCATCCTAGTATTCCAACAGCCAGTGTACTTAGACTATGAGCTCATATAACAGGCAGCAATTTCTGTCAATATCTTTTATGGCAAAGTACTGAACATCTTACCACCCCTATTCTGTACATAAGAGCTCAGGGAAGTACCAACCATTAAAACATAAATAAAATATGGACCTGGGTTATAAAAATGGTTATACATTATAGTAATGATAGATCACAATTGCAAGCGAATGGGTCAAGACACAAATAAAGAATGAGAAGCAAAAGACAGCACTCTCACTAGTGGTGAGACCATATGGGAAAGGGTTTGTTTTCAGGGCAGTCACTTCAGAATAATAGTGGAGCTGCATTAAAACATGACTTAATTTGACATAGGGCATACTCAGTCCCCTGGCCAGCTGGAGCTATAAATATGGCCCTGTATATTCGTACTGACTTACATATTTTTTTAGCTCATAATTGGACATGTGCTTTATGCTAGCAGCAATTATATTGTTTATGTACAATGCTCCATGTGCAAATGGGTCCTCTCTCTATCACAGAAACCCCTTATATGATTGTCCTCAGTAAGAGAAACCAAGTAATCTTACATTTTAATGGATAACAAAAATACATGATGTTTTAGCGAGCTTTCGAACCTACTTGGGGTCCTTTCCTTAGGCTAAGCCTGACCACGGACAGGATACAAGATCCCCAACACACAACAGGGACATAAGATCCCTGGGACATTCACATGTTCCACATCCAACGTTGTGTATCTGATCCAGTGCAGTAAATGTCCTGTTGGGGGGCTTTATATTGGGAAACAGGACAAAAACTGAGAGCTAAGATGAGACCTCATCGCCACACATTTAGAGAGGGAAAGACGGAATTACCGGTGGCAAAACATTTTTTTAGTCACGGACACAACATAGAGCAGATGAGAGTTATCATACTGGGGCAACTTCAAGTCGCAGCGTCACAGAGGAATTTGGGAGTATAAATGTATGGCCATTTTTGATACCCTCAAGAATGGAATGAACCTTGGAGCGAGGTTCTTGCATCAGTGGAGAATATGAAAGGTCTGAAGGAGGTGAAGAGGGGTGCTCTTAAAGGGGTTGTCCCGCGCCGAAACGTTTTTTTGTTTTTTTTTAACCCCCCCCCCCGTTCGGCGCGAGACAACCCCGATGCAGGGGTTAAAAAAAACAAACGGAGAGTGCTTACCTGAATCCCGGCGGTCCGGCGTCTTCATACTTACCTGCTGAAGATGGCCGCCGGGGTCTGCTCCCTCCGTGGACCGCAGCTCTTCTGTGCGGTCCATTGCCGATTCCAGCCTCCTGATTGGCTGGAATCGGCACGTGACGGGGCGGAGCTACACGGAGCCGGCATTCTGCACGAGCGGCCCCATTGAAGACAGGAGAAGACCCGGACTGCGCAAGCGCAGCTAATTTGGCCATCGGAGGCCGAAAATTAGTCGGCACCATGGAGACGAGGACGCCAGCAACGGAGCAGGTAAGTATAAAACTTTTGATAACTTCTGTATGGCTCATAATTAATGCACAATGTACATTACAAAGTGCATTAATATGGCCATACAGAAGTGTATAGACCCACTTGCTGCCGCGGGACAACCCCTTTAAGGAGAGCACCCAGGGGGTAGGTGGGTTGGGGGATGGCATTGTCTCTCCCTAGGGAGAGCACCCAGAAGGGGTGCTATTCCCAATCATTGTTTGACAGACTTGGTAAAAAGTCATACATTGATTTGAAGGAATGCTGCCTTCCCATAGGTGGTACTGCAGAGGTATTGTTCCATCTTTCTTATTTGCAGGTCTGAAGGAGGGATAACATACATGTTTGTGACCCCCTAACACCAATTTAGAGATTATAAAACTGTCACATTCCTTACCAGCAGATTAAATAAGTATTTACTTCTCTGCTCCTCTTGTCTGGTATTGTTCAAAGTGAAAATTAGTCTTGCTATGTCTGTGCCTTTTCATATGTGTACATTTGTACAGATCTGGTTCATTATGCCTGAGGAAGAACCCTGAGCAGGTTCGAAAGCTTGTCATAACATTGTATATTTTTGTTAGCCAGTAAAAGGTATCATATCTACAAGATAACTTGGTTTCTCTTACTCAGAACAATCACATTTTGCTCTACTGGCTAAAGGCCCATTTAGACACAACAATTATCACTCAAAAGATGACTTTTGAGCGATAATAGTTGTGTCATTTACATCGCAAGATGATTGCTCAAATGTTGACCGCTTGTTCTCTGCACCCAGCTGTTCCCGCCTGGTAGCGTCCAGCTGTCATGCAGCTGAGTGCTAACAGTGAAGGATGCAGAGGACAAGCTGTGTGTGTGTGGGGGGGGGCTTGTTCTCTGCATCCAGCTGTTTCCCACTGGGAGCACCCGGCTGTCATAAAGCCAAGCACTCCCAGCGGAGGATGCAGAAGACAAGTGGGGTGTCCCCGTTTGTCTTCTGCATCCAGCTGTTCCCCACTCCGAGAGCCCGGCTGTTATACAGCCAAGTGCTCTGAGCGGAGGATACAGAAGACAAGCGGGGTGTCCCCACTTCTCTTCTGCATCCAGCTGTTTTCTGCATGGAGCGGCTGGCTGTTATACAGCCAAGAGCTCCGTTCGGGGTATGAAGAATGCAGCTAAACAGCTGCATTCTTTATACCCCGCCTGTCATCAGGATGCAGGATACAGCTGAAACAATAGTATCAGCTGTATCCCGCTGTGAATCCCTGATAAGACTCATCGTTGTCTTTCCACATGCTGAAAGACAATGATGAGCGATGGTTTAACGAAAACTGCACGATGTCAGTGCAGTTAGAAACAACGATTATCGCTCAAAAGACGGCTTTGATTGATTTTTGAGCAATAATCGTTGTGTCTAAATAGGCCTCTACATGGTACCAAACTTTTTTCGTAGAAACCCCTTAATAACTCAGAAAGTAGAATAGGTACCCAGATTCAAGGCTTCAAAACTTGAACATTAGAATGAAGCAGTGGAAGGGTTTATTAACATCACCATTTTTGATTTTCTTCAGAGGAGCAGCAAAACTGTTCTAAGTCCCATTGATTTAGTGGGATTTTTGGAGCTTCAGTTCAGCTCAGTTCAATTCTGTTCCATCGTATTTCTGTTGTTTTCGCAGAAGCAATAGCACAACCGTCTTCACTATTATTTCTATTTAAAAAATTGAAATCAAACGAATATGTTTTTATTTTACATTTCAGTCAATGGATGATGAAACTGAACAAAAAGGTTTCCACTTCATTCCGTTTTTTTTTTATGTCTGTTTAATGGATCCATTTTTAAATTTGTATGCACAGAATGTTAGAGATACAAAGGAATAAAAAGCAGATCCCTTAAAAACCGATGTAGACTAGTGTTGAGCAAACCGAAGCAGTAGACACCTGTTTCAGGTCGAACGTTGCTAAAAGTTCTGTTTAGCATGAACCCAAACCTCAGGTGATTGTTCTTTGCTGAAGGTGCTAAAATTCTTATACTTTCTTCTTGTTCTTCTTTTTTCTCCCTTTTTAAGAAAGAAAGGAAAAGGAGAAGAAGGAAATGGAAGAATAATGAAAAATCTTTATTTTCCTTTTTCTTCTTTTTCTTTCATTTTCTCTTTCTTCATTACCTTTGCATTAAAAAATTTCTAAAGCATTCAGATTTATTCCTACATGACCCAAGTGTTATACAGGGCTTTTAAAGCTCTTATACAGTGTTATACGCCAATTTTATTGGTGCAGTTTTGGATCAGTTCAGACTTTTTACCAAAATTCAGCGAACCAGCTGAACTTTTGAAAAGTTCATTCTTCACTGATGTTAACTGAAACCAATAGATAGAAACTGTCTGTTTTTTTAACATATCCGTCTGCTGCATCCGTTCAAAAATGGAAACTATGGTTATGGTTAATTTCTATTTACATTCCGTTTTGCTATCCACGTAATCTTTTAAAAAAACAGATCCATTCAAAACGGAAATCAAAATCCTAATGTGAACAATCGCTTGACTTGAAAGATAGGGAAGGACCGAGTAATGTTTTCTCTTATTAATGCATCTGTAATGTTATGGTAATGTTGATATATCTTTTTATACTTCATTAATCATTATAGAACATTAATACAAAAGTATTGACCAAAGCAAAAAAGTGTCACATGAGCCACTTCAAAGTAGAAAAGTGGGCTGTTTTACTACGTTTTTTCCTGGTGTCCTTTTTTTTTTGCATTTTCCATTTGACTTAATTTAAACACTGCAGCTTTTTGTGGCATTTTTTTTCTCAGTTTTTGTGTATTTGGGTCCATGATACTTTTTTCAAAATACAGAATGCTCGAAGAAGGGTTAATATGATAGATTTCCTCTACAAAGCTTTGTAGTCTAGTAGTTGTAGTATGCATATTGATTGACTCAGCATCTTACAAAGGCATACTTATTGTTATGAGACAACCACATGCCTGTCTCTCACAGAACTTTAATACACTCACCGAGTCGCCCGCTCTCAAGGTCTCAATTATAATCCGGTCAGATAATGTGGCAACTTTAATTCTAAACATGTCAGCGCTCACTACAGCAGAGGAGATGCAGCAAACATGAAATGCTAAGCTTAAAACAAAAAGAATTTCACTCCCCTGGCTGCTCAAATCTCTGTTAAGGAAAAGGTTGAGTACTAACTCTTTGGAAAAGGAAACCCAGTAGGCGACTGTTCCAAAACTGCTCAGAAAAGATTATTGCAGATGTTCCCTGCGTACTCACAGTGAGTAAAATCTTTTAAAGCTTCATCCCAAGCTCAGTGGTATACCCAAGTATCCAGCTGCAAAGATCAGACAAGAACTAAATTGTGATCCTGAACCCGTGGGAGCACCATGTTGATTTCCACACAAGAACCTTATAATATCCCTTTTTGCAAAAAATCTAGACAATGCAGACAAATATTAATTTCATATCACCCTACACCTGCGGAAATTGATACGTAAAATATAACCGTGCAACTTCTAATTCTCTTATATGGTTAAAATATATTCTACTGCCAACATAACTTTTTGCAACAAGATACGAACAAAACTAGAATACTTACTATGTGAATTGTGTTCCAGGCATTATAATTATTCAGGTACCTTGATGGTCTACAGTAATGAAGTGGTTAAGGGCTGTTTCACATGGCCATAGGCTTTTTTACATACAATCTAATGTTTGTGCACCCGTTCAGGCATGGGCCTGGAGCATATACTCTGAGCCTGCAATGCTGTTGAGTGGGAGGAGACAGCTTAGCTCTGCTAAGCTGTTCTTCCCTTTCTCTCCCACTCGACGGCTCACTGCCTCTCTCCTCCCCTTTGGCTGTTTGCAATGGGAGGGGGCGGAGCTAAGCTTTCACCTCCTTCCTGCCCCTTGTCCGCAGCCAGCAATGGGAGGGGGCAGGGCCCTGCCCCCCTCCTATTGCAAACAGCCGGAGGGGAGAAGAGAGGAGAAGAAAGGGGGAGGGAGTTTAACAGTCACGCTGCTAAACTCCCTCTCACCTCCCTTCTCCGGCTGCTGTCATTGGCTCCCATAAGAGTCTATGGCAGTAGCTGTATTCTGACCGGGTAAGACAGTTCCAGGACTATCTTTCCCGGTATAAAAGTGCCCAGTGCTATATTGGCCGACTGGGTGCTTTTATGCCACAGGAATACGCTTGTGTGATCTGATACTTTGGAATCCAATGCATCAGATGGTAGCGTGTATTGGCCAGCCGTGAAAACGGCAGCCAATATACGCTCGTGTGAATGAGCCCTAAGGGTGATCATTTTGATGAACTATAATTGTGACTTGTTTGATTTTAATCTTGCTGCTTTTAAATAATATAGAAGGGTACATGCACAGAGAAAATCTGTGACAAAATCTGTGTGAAAATCTGCACCAAAATCCATATCTGCATTTTGGTGCAGATTTTGAGCAGGGAATTCTCTCACTGCATTGGTGACACTACCACAACAAATTTCAAAATCTGCTTTATTACTTTATTCCACTCTGGATTTTTTCCACATTGGGGCACATTTACCAATGGTTTAAGCCAGTTTCTTGTTTAAAAAACTCACACATTTTTTCACAACTATCTGCACAAACATTTACGACTTTTCCCCTTTTGCGCATGCAGGGCATGCTCATTTGTGCCCAGCAGATGAACACACCCTTATTTAAATGGCAATTTAGCCTAATGAGGTCCAGACATGTTATGTTTTTCACAGCAACACATTGCATTTGCACACCTCTCATAGAATTCTATAGGGAATCCTTGGTGCGCAAATGTGCACTCAAATAAAGCAGGCCCTATATTTAAGCGCTGGGATCCTAGGTTCAAATCTGATCCAGGACAATATCTGCATGGAGTTTGTATGTTCTCCCCATGTTTGTGTGGGTTTATTTCTCATAATAATAATCACCTTTACTCACTGTATATAGCGCATAAACCTATTGAGGAGGAGGAGGAAGAGGTAGAAGCATGGTGACTCGCATTGTTGTGGCTCTGGAGTCCTGGGTTTAAATCTGATCAAGGGCAATGTTTGCATGGAGTTTGTATGTTCTCCCTGTGTTTGTGTGGATTTCTCCAAAAACATACTGATAGGTGAATATAGATTATGAGCCTGGATGGAAAGAAAATATCAAGTCATGTAACGTTCTGTGTTAAGTATGTGTTATGTAAATAAAAGTAATTATAAGAAGCACAGGGAAAACATACAAACTCCATGCAGATGTTGTCCGTGCTCATATTTGTTCCTAAGGCCTCAATGGAAACAGTGCTAACGACTGATGATGGGTTTCGCCGAAATGAACTGCCTGAGGTTTGGTTTCACTCCTAACCAAACATTTAACAAAGTTCAACCAAAAACAGGGTTTGACTGCTTTGGTTCGCTCAACGCTAATTAGGGCATATGATTGTCAGAGATAGGAGTTCTCTGACTGGGCAGCCACCACAAAGAGCAACATAGTTCATTTCTACATTTTGATCATGATAAATTTTAATGGGTGCCTTGTTATTTTTCATGTTCTGCACAGGAAAACACAGCTGCTTGCAAGAAGCTGCAGGTCCCTAACTAATCAGCACAGGGGAACCTTTCACATAAGTAAAATGTATTTAAACTGGTCCCTCTGAAGCCACGGACGCCCCTTACAGACAGCTTGGTACACAGATATAGTTACAAAACTTTCTCTTCACCGCAGGAAAGTATTCAGAATTCCCCACAAGCATGTATGTATTTTTTATACATATTATACTTGGTATGCCATACAACAATCTCAGCAAAGCAGACCCAGCACTCAATCCAAAACTTTCAATAGCCTTAGGCTAGTTTCACAGTAGTATAAAACACCGTGTACATCATTTATACCTCCCATCCTTCATAGAGGGCAAAAATCATCCCACAGGCACAGCAACAGCAACAGAGACCACAGCACAGCAACTATGTGAACTGCCAGAATGAAGAGTGGTTAATATCCGGCTTGTACTATCATAGAATGTTGCACATTAACTATGTTGACCCAGCATTTTATAGACATCTGCAATACCATACTATTAATGGTGACTGGATGTAATGTTGCAATCTTCGCATTCCATGTCTGTAAGGATGTTTTCACATACGGTAAGACTAATAAGATTGAAAAAGTAGCCATAAATGGCTTTATGTAGGTCTAATCTTACATGATTTTACCAATGAAGAATGGTATAACTGTCACGGGAAATGGTATGCAATGTAGGTTCCAGGATACAACGAAGGCAGAATTACAAAAATATGCAATTTTTATTTTTAAACAAAGAATTGTAAAGAATTAGTGGTTTATAAGCAAACCCACTTTGGAGTATGAGTCTGTACTGTCCGGTCTCATGTGCAGAGGTTCCCTTTTTGCCGTGTTTCCCCTTTAGATACTCATCTGTCTGCAGAGGTTAGGGACAAGATTTGCCTGCAGCAGTTTATTGATGTCTGAGCCTTAAATCCTGTGGATCATGTGACGATTGATAAAGAGTGATTATTTAAAAAAGGTTCCGGCAGGCGCTTCGTCTTTTTTTCCTGGAAAAGGGGCAGAATTGTTCATTTACCTTGATACAATATTTACTGCCCACAGGCTGGACAGTAGTTCAGCTTGGTGGCATTACAATGAGGAATTTCATCGCAGGTCAGCCAGATATAGGTATGGCGACTAAGGCCATCGATGTTTGGATGTTGTGTATTCTATCACAGAGGCAGTCTCGCCCCTTTCAAGGGAGAGCCTCAGCAGTAGCCCAGGGGCCTGGTGCCGTGGCTCAGTGATCATAGCAGCCTGCTGCCTTTTCAAGGAAGGGCAATGCTGTTTTTTAACAAATTATACATTTCACCATGAGTGGTCCTTTGGAGGTGGCAACCATGCAGCAGTGCGTAGCTTCCACAGGTCAAAAAAATCTTTAAAACTTTCCACAACAGGTACTTCCAAGGACCCCAGTAAGCGCTCATGCGATGCAGCCGTGTTTGGAAAAGTATCCCAGGAAGCTGGAACCAAAACTTCTCGCTGATGGATTTAGTTGCGGTTTTGTGATCCTTTGAATCTTCCACAGTTATCGGATAACTTGTCATTGGTAAAAGAGAACCCGGAGATGATGAGGGAAATGCTACGCAAAGAGGTAGAGTTAGGGCGGATGGTGGGCCATTTCAAAGAGCCCCCATTTAATAACTTACATGTGTGTCCCCTTGGGTTAGTACATAAAAAAGGAAGTGGGGAAATTTTGTGTAATACATCATTCATCCTTTCCGCGAGAGAAGTCAACTAATGACGGTATTTCCAAGAAAGATGCGATGGTGTCATATACATCTTTTCATGGGGCTATTTAGTTGGTTTGCAAGGCCGGCCCAGGCACATGGTTGGCTACATCAGATATTTAATCAGCGTTTTGGCTGCTTCCGGTAGATCCTGATTGTTTCCACCTGTTAGGTTGTCGTTTGGACTATATTTTCTACGTTGATATGTGTCTCCCAATGGAATGCTCTATATCTTGTTTTTATTTTGAGTTATTTAGTTCTTTCTTTGTTCGGATTGAGTCAGGCATTCCCTCAATTATTCATTATCTAGACGATTTCCTTTTTTGTCGGGTTAGCGGACTCTGATACGTATGCTGTTTTGTTAGTATCCTTTCAAACTATAACGAAAAAGTTGGGTGTTCCTATTGCAGCTGACAAGACTGAAGGCTCGGTAATGTGCCTGTCGATTTTAGGTATCAAAATCAATACTGTTGAAATGGTTTTTCCCAGAAGATAAAATCATTATTTCAGGCAACCATACACAAATTTTATAATTGCTAAAAAAGTCACACTTCGTTATTGGCTTTATTAGTATTTGCTTGCAGGTTTCTTCCAATGGGCCAAGTATTTTCTCGGCATCTGTCTTTGGTGATGAAAAGCATACAGCATCCGGGACATTTCGTACGTGTTACTAAAAGTATGCGTCAAGATCCGAGAATCTGTCAGGTATTTCTGGAGGAGTTTAACCCCTACATTTACTTCCTGGAGCGTCAGGGTATGCAAGAAGAGAGGTCACGGGGCGTCAGCTGTTTATTACAACTAACACCCCCTTTTGCCACATCTATAATTAAAAAATCTAAATAATAAAATAAAAATACATATCTGGTATCACCACGTCCGTAAAAGTCTGCTCTATCAAAGTAGTACATTATTTACCCCGCACGGTGAACATCGTCCGAAAAAAAAATAAAGAACACCAGAAATGCACTTTTTCAGTCACCCTGTCACCCAGAAAAAAACGCAATAAAAGCAATCAACAAGTCGTATGTATTCCTAATTAGTACTATCGAAAACTACAGGACATCCCACAAAAAATGAGCCCTCGCTCAACTACATTGACGGAAAGATTAAAACGTTAGTGCGTGCACATGATGACGGCAGAAAATAATTGAAAAAAAATTAAATGTCTTTGAAAAAAAAAAAGAGTAGTATGGTAAAAAAAAAAAATATATACAAGTTTGGTATCGTAGCAATCGTACTGACCCATAGAACAAAGTTATCATGTTGTTTTTGTTGCAGTTTGTGCACCGTAGAAACAAGACGCACTGAAAGATGGCGGAACGTCGTTGTTTTTTTTCATTTTACTCCACTTAGAATTTTTTTAACGTTTTTTAGTACATTATATGGTACGTTAAATAGCACCATTGAAGAATACAACTCGTCCCACGAAAAACAAGCCCTTAAATAGCAACGTCAATGATAAATAAAGGAGTTACGATTTTTTTTAAAGGGGGGATGAAAAAACGAAAATGGAAAAAAAAGGGGGGGCCGCGTTATGAAGGGGTTAATGGCAGAGCAGTTTGTCAAGATATCCATGTTCTAATGTGGCTTTTGAATTATTCATGAATGCGTCCGGCAGTGTTGGTTTTGATGCGATATTGTAGGACCATTGGTGTGCTGATGTTTGGCCAGATGTCTGGGGCACTTTGGGTTTAACTAAGAACTTAACTTTGCTGGAACTATTCCCTATTGTCATGACTAGAGATGAGCGAGCACCAAAATGCTTGGGTGCTCGTTACTCGGGATGAAATTTTCGCGATGCTCGAGGGTTCGTTTCGAGTAACGAACCCCATTGAAGTCAATGGGCGACCCGAGCATTTTTGTATTTCGCCGATGCTCGCTAAGGTTTTCATGTGTGAAAATCTGGGCAATTCAGGAAAGTGATGGGAACGACACAGCAACGGATAGGGCAGGTGAGGGGCTACATGTTGGGCTGCATCTCAAGTTCACAGGTCCCACTATTAAGCCACAATACCGGCAAGAGTGCCCCCCCCCCCAACAACTTTTACTTCTGAAAAGCCCTCATTAGCAATGCATACCTTAGCTAAGCACCACACTACCTCCAACAAAGCACAATCACTGCCTGCATGACACTCCGCTGCCACTTCTCCTGGGTTACATGCTGACCAACCCCCCCCCCCCACGACCCAGTGTCCACAGCGCACACCAAACTGTCCCTGCCCAGCCTTCAGCTGCCCTCATGCCACGTCACACTCATGTCTATTTATAAGTGCGTCTGCCAGAGGAAAAGCAGGCACACACTGCAGAGGGTTGGCACGGCTAGGCAGCGACCCTCTTTAAAAGGGGCGGGGCGATAGCCCACAATGCTGTACAGAAGCAATGAGAAATATAATTCTGTGCCACCGCCATCAGGAGCTGCACACGTGGGCATAGCAATGGGGAACCTATGTGCCACACACTATTCATTCTGTCAAGGTGTCTGCATTCCCCAGTCAGACCGCGGTTTTTAATTCATAGACACAGGCAGGTACAACTCCCTATTGTGAAGTCCCTGTGGACCGACAGCATGGGTGGCTCCCTGGAACCCACCGGCGGTACATAAAAATATCCCATTGCATTGCCCAACACAGCTGAGGTAGTAATGTCGTGCTTAATGCAGGTGGGCTTCGGCCCACACTGCATGCCCCAGTCTGACTGGGGTTCTTTAGATGTGGAAACAGATGCATTTATAATTCTCTGTGGACCCACAGCATGGGTGGGTGCCAGGAAGCCACCGGCGGTACATAAATATATCCCATTGCATTGCCCAACACAGCGGATGTAACGTCAGCTGTAATGCAGGTGGGCTAAAAATTCATTTGATTACACTGTAGGCGAGGGCCCACAAAAATTGCTGTATCAACAGTACTAATGTACATCCAAAAAATTGGCCATGGCCAACCAAGAGGGCAGGTGAAACCCATTAATCGCTTTGGTTAATGTGGCTTAAGTGGTAACTAGGCCTGGAGGCAGCCCAGTTTAACGAAAAATTGGTTCAAGTTAAAGTTTCAACGCTTTTAAGAGCATTGAAACGTATAAAAATTGTTTAGAAAAATTATAAGAGTGAGCCTTGTGGCCCTAAGAAAAATTGCCCGTTCGGCGTGATTACGTGAGGTTTCAGGAGGAGGAGCAGGAGGAGGAGGAGGAGGAATATTATACACAGATTGATGAAGCAGAAATGTCCCCGTTTTGGATGGTGAGAGAGAACGATGCTTCCATCCGCGGGTGCAGCCTACGTATTGCTTAGGTATCGCTGCTGTCCACTGGTGGAGAAGAGAAGTCTGGGGAAATCCAGGCTTTGTTCATCTGTGTAAGCCTGTCGTCACTGTCGGTTGACAGGTGGGTACGCTTATCCGTGATGATTCCCCCAGCCACACTAAACACACTCTCTGACAACACGCTAGCCCCAGGACAAGCAAGCACCTCCAGGGCATACAGCGCGAGTTCAGGCCACGTGTCCAGCCTCGACACCCAGTAGTTGTAGGTGGCAGAGGCGTCACGGAGGACGGTCGTGCGATCCGCTACGTACTCCCTCACCATCCTTTTACAGTGCTCCCGCCGACTCAGCCTTGACTGGGGAGCGGTGACACAGTCTTGCTGGGGAGCCATAGAGCTGGCAAAGGCCTTGGAGAATGTTCCCCTGCCTGCACTGTACATGCTGCCTGATCTCTGCGCCTCCCCTGCTACCTGGCCCTCGGAACTGCGCCTTCTGCCACTAGCGCTGTCGGATGGGAAGTTTACCATCAGTTTGTCCACCAGCGCCCTGTGGTATAGCATCATTCTCGAACCCCTTTCCTCTTCGGGAATGAGAGTGCAAAGGCTCTCCTTATACCGTGGATCGAGCAGTGTGTACACCCAGTAATCCGTAGTGGCCAGAATGCGTGTAACGCGAGGGTCACGAGAAAGGCATCCTAACATGAAGTCAGCCATGTGTGCCAGGGTACCTGTACGCAACACATGGCTGTCTTCACTAGGAAGATCACTTTCAGGATCCTCCTCCTCCTCCTCCTCTTCCTCCTCCTCAGGCCATACACGCTGAAAGGATGACAGGCAAGCAGCATGGGTACCGTCAGCAGTGGGCCAAGCTGTCTCTTCCCCCTACTCCTCATCCTCCTCATGCTCCTCCTCCTCCTCCTGAACGCGCTGAGATATAGACAGGAGGGTGCTCTGACTATCCAGCCACATACTGTCTTCCCCCGGCTCTGTTTCCGAGCGCAAAGCGTCTGCCTTTATGCTTTGCAGGGAACTTCTCAAGAGGCATAGCAGAGGAATAGTGACGCTAATGATTGCAGCATCGCCGCTCACCACCTGGGTAGACTCCTCAAATTTTCCAAGGACCTGGCAGATGGCTGCCAACCAGGCCCACTCTTCTGTAAATAATTGAGGAGGCTGACTCCCACTGCGCCGCGCAAGTTGGAGTTGGTATTTCACTATAGCTCTACGCTGCTCATAGAGTCTGGCCAACATGTGGAGCGTAGAGTTCCACTGTGTGGGCACGTCGCACAGCAGTCGGTGCACTGGCAGATTAAACCGATGTTGCAGGGTCCGCAGGGTGGCAGCGTGCGTGTGTGATTTGCGGAAATGTGCGCAGATCCGGCGCACCTTTCCGAGCAGGTATGACAAGTGGGGGTAGCTTTTCAGAAAGCGCTGAACCACCAAATTAAACACATGGGCCAGGCATGGCACGTGCGTGAGGCTGCCGAGCTGCAGAGCCGCCACCAGCTTACGGCCGTTGTCACACACGACCATGCCCGGTTGGAGGCTCAGCGGCGCAAGCCAGCGGTCGGTCTGCTCTGTCAGACCCTGCAGCAGTTCGTGGGCCGTGTGCCTCCTATCTCCTAAGCTGAGTAGTTTCAGCACGGCCTGCTGACGCTTGCCCACCGCTGTGCTGCCACGCCGCGTGACATCGACTGCTGGCGACGTGCTGCTGCTGACACATCTTGATTGCGAGACAGAGGTTGCGTAGGAGGAGGAGGAGGGTGGTTTAGTGGAGGAAGCATACACCCCCGCAGATACCACCACCGAGCTGGGGCACGCAATTCTGGGGGTGGGTAGGACGTGAGCGGTCCCAGGCTCTGACTCTGTCCCAGCCTCCACTAAATTCACCCAATGTGCCGTCAGGGAGATATAGTGGCCCTGCCCGCCTGTGCTTGTCCACGTGTCTGTTGTTAAGTGGACCTTGGCAGTAACCGCGTTGGTGAGGGCGCGTACAATGTTGCGGGAGACGTGGTCGTGCAGGCCTGGGACGGCACATCGGGAAAAGTAGTGGCGACTGGGAACCGAGTAGCGCGGGGCCGCTGCCGCCATCATGCTTTTGAAAGCCTCCGTTTCCACAAGCCTATACGGCAGCATCTCTAGGTTGATCAATTTTGCAATGTGCACGTTTAACGCTTGAGCGTGCGGGTGCGTGGTGTCGTACTTGCGCTTGCGCTCAAACTGTGGCGCTAGCGACGTCTGGACGCTACGCTGAGAGACATTGCTGGATGGGGCCGAGGACAGCGGAGGTGAGGGTGTGGCCAGGAGACGGTAGTGCCTGTGTCCTCAGAGGGGGGTTGGATCTCAGTGGCAGGTTGGGGCACAGGGGGAGAGGCAGTGGTGCAAACCGGAGGCGGTGAATGGGCATCGTCCCACCTTGTGGGGTGCTTGGCCATCATATGCCTGCGCATGCTGTTGGTGGTGCCTCCCCAGCTGATCTTGGCGCGACAAAGGTTGCACACCACTGTTCGTCGGTCGTCAGGCGTCTCTGTGAAAAACTGCCACACCGTTGAGCACCTTGACCTGTGCAGGGTGGCATGGCGTCCTCGCCCGCGTCCACGTCCTATAGGCCTACCCCTACCCCTCAGCATGGTGTATTACCAGTGATTTGATTTCCCAGGCAGGAAAAAAATTGGCGCAAGCCTGCAGCCAAAATAGAATTTTTTCCCTTGTTTTTGAAAGGACAAGCCACACTGCGTGTATTCAATGAATACTACTAAGTTTAATAACTGTGTTGTGGCCCTGCAAATGTGTAAGAGAACTGCAGTGATGCAAAGTTATTCGCTACAGCAGATCAGGGATTTCCCATGCAGGAAAAAAATTGGCGCAAGCCTGCAGCCAAAATAGAATTTTTTCCCTTGTTTTTCAAAGGACAAGCCACACTGCGTGTATTCAATGAATACTACTAAGTTTAATAACTGTGTTGTGGCCCTGCAAATGTGTCACAGAACTGCAGTGATGCAAAGTTATTTGCTACAGCAGATCAGGGATTTCCCATGCAGGAAAAAAATTGGCGCAATGGCCTGCAGCCAAAATAGAATTTTTTCCCTTGTTTTTCAAAGGACAAGCCACACTGCGTGTATTCAATGAATACTACTAAGTTTAATAACTGTGTTGTGGCCCTGCAAATGTGTCACAGAACTGCAGTGATGCAAAGTTATTCGCTACAGCAGATCAGGGATTTCCCAT
Source organism: Eleutherodactylus coqui (assembly GCF_035609145.1). NCBI lineage: Eukaryota > Metazoa > Chordata > Amphibia > Anura > Eleutherodactylidae > Eleutherodactylus > Eleutherodactylus coqui. The sequence continues at coordinate 248,820,560 of NC_089838.1, read as the reverse complement.
GCAGGAAAAAAATTGGCGCAAGCCTGCAGCCAAAATAGAATTTTTTCCCTTGTTTTTCAAAGGACAAGCCACACTGCGTGTATTCAATGAATACTACTAAGTTTAATAACTGTGTTGTGGCCCTGCAAATGTGTCACAGAACTGCAGTGATGCAAAGTTATTCGCTACAGCAGATCAGGGATTTCCCATGCAGGAAAAAAATTGGCGCAAGCCTGCAGTAAAACGTAGCTGGCTGCGTCTGATTTTTTTTAACGTTCTGCACGCAGCACACACGTACCCAGAGCCCTGAGGACTGTCAGAGGCAGGCGAAATAGATTTTTTTCCCTTGTTTTTCAAAGGAAAAGCCACACTGCGTCTATTCAATGAATAATGTATGTCTTCTGGCCCTGCCTACACAATTCTATCCCTGTAGTATTAATGCCGGGTGCAATGGTCTGCACAGCCGGTTTTGAGAAGAAAAAAAAAAAATGCAACACTGCTAACAGCAGCCTGGACAGTACTGCACACGGATAGATGTGGCCCTAGAAAGGACCGTTGGGGTTCTTGAAGCCTACACTCACTGCTAACACTCTCCCTGCCTAACCACCACTTCTGTCCCTATTGCAGGGCGCAATGCTCTGCAGATCCAATTTTGAAGAAAAAAAAAAAAAATACAGTGCTAACACAGTACTGCACACTATTAGATGTGGCCCTGAGAAGGACCGTTGGGGTTCTTGAAGCCTACACTAACTCCTAACGCTCTCCCTACAGCAGCTCCAGCACGATAGCACTTTCCCTCAGCTAACTCACAAGGCATCTGAGCCGAGCCGCGGGAGGGGCCGATTTTTATACTCGGGTGACATCAGATCTCCCCAGCCACTCACTGCAGGGGGGTGGTATAGGGCTTGAACGTCACAGGGGGAAGTTGTAATGCCTTCCCTGTCTTTCAATTGGCCAGAAAAGCGCGCTAACGTCTCAGAACATCGCGTGGTACTCGTTACGATTAACGAGCATCCCGAACACCCTAATATTCGCACGAATATCAAGCTCGGACGAGTACGTTCGCTCATCTCTAGATTTAAGTTACTTTAAAGCCATTTTCTGCAGTGCATCATTATTTAGTCCGAAATTGTTGCTAGGAGATCTTGGAGAGTAGCAAAAGACTTAGCGGCCATTGATAGAACACAGTGTGCGTTAAATTTAAAGGGGTTCTGTCATTAAAAAAAAAAAAATGCTATACTTATCTATTCCTCCCCCATCATTCTACTTACCAGATCTTCACCTCACCTATCTTCTCCTGTTTCCTGCAGTCCAGGGGGTCACTTCACCTTCAGCTGCCTGATTCCTCTCCTTCCTGTGAGGTTACGTACATTTGGTTGGCAGTCTTCCAATGTATGTTACATCACAGCTCACAGGCCAGCAGGAGGACTGCCTATCTTCTTCAGAGATTGCTCATGCGAGCTATCTCTGAAATAGATTACAATTCCTTCCTAGGCAGTGAAGCTACAGTACAGGGATGTGACCTTCACTGACCCAGCCGGAAGGAATTTGTGATAAGCAGCCCTCATAACAAGCTGGGCCCAGCCTGCAGTGAGCTGACCTGGGGCACTGGAGAAGCTCAACCAGGAGAAGATGTTATAAGAAGACAGACAGGGAAGGAATAGGTAAGTTTAGATATTTTTTTTAATGACAAAACTTTTTACGGGTGGCTCGTTTTGTAAGGACTTTAGGAGGTTTTCATTTAGGCACAAGATGCTGGAAGGGGACTATGGTGATCTGTTACTTCAGGATAGGGTCCATCTTAATCCCATTGTATTGCATAATTTCCTTACCCATCTGCATGATGTGAAGGCGTAGGTCTGTTGTGGTGGTGGTGGTCGTGCCGTATAGTTGGCATTCTCTTCCTTGGGGGTCTAGAACCTTAAGGCAATGAGAACCTACATGCATGCTGTCTGTGGTGCAGCAGAAATTAATTTTATAGTGCTGATATCATCTCATTAGTAAGCTCTCACAGAGCATGGTTCTGTTTAGAGCGGCCATCTCGGTACTCCATTGTGAAGCCCAGTACACCCTAGGCATTGCCAAACCCTCAATCCTTTCAGAGGCAGCAGTATTGCCTTACGGGTGAGTTCCTCATATTATAACAATAGGTGAAATGACTTGCAGTATGTATAAGGTCCTCATGTGCAAATTAATTGGATTTCCACCTATAGAAATCAGTTTTCGGTATATTCAAAAAGTTACAATATTATCACATCTTTGATATTTTTATATAAAAATCTAAAGTTTGCATAGACAGATGCTTCATCATTTCCTTAAAAGCTCCAGATGTTGATAAAAGTTAAAGGTGTTGTCCAAATAGTATTTTTTCATTAAAACCCCATTCCCCATGCTATAACATAAGTAACCAGCATATACTCACCCCACCCTCCATTGTGTCCCTGACACTGCTGAGTTCTTGCTCCTGTTTGTTAACAGGCTATAGTCCTGCCTGTTTACAGGATGTAAAAGGCACTGCAGCCAATAACAGAGCTCAGTGATCAAGCGCTGAGCTCTGTCATTGGCTGTAGCACCTGTGACATCCGGTAAATAGTCTGGGCAGCCTGTAAACATGATGTCAGAAAGGAGACTAGCAGCGATGACATAGGGAGCAGGGAGAGATAAGTATATGCTGGTTAGTTATGTTATAGCATGGGGAATGGGGTTTTAATGAAAAATGGAAAGTATGTATCTCTTTATTTCTCTCATTGTTTGCAACATTGTATTCCATAGGCAGACTCAAAACCAAACAAACCATTGTTTTGACACTTCCGTTTTACAAACCTGAAGTCATCCCATGTCTTGAAGGGAGTGGCACCAATTCCATATGAATGAGTGGATCCATTCACCTAAGAGCAGATTATTATGTGAAGAATTGGAATGTCAGACAGACAAGTATGCTTGCAGTGTAAGTCAACCGTATTTAGTAAGCTCTTGTTTGCGGCAGAACAACGGTTAATACAGGATGTGAGGAAGAGAAAGGTAATTTACTGCATGAAGTAGCACAGTGTTATGGTCTAGTCAGCCACATAAATGCTCATTTCACCTCAATCACAGAGGGCTGGCAGGAAGAAAGGTTGACTTGAGCCACTGCGTGTTCTTTTGTGCATGTAGGTTAGAAAGGTACTTGGCAGGATTTATGTCTTACTGTTGCTGAAAGGTATCCTGACCTTTATTAATTCTTTTTTGCTCCTTTGATATAAAGATAATAGCTGTCACATATGTGTGTCACAGTACCAAATTAATACAATTCTAACTTTCAGATTATTGTTTCTATAATATCAACTCATCAATGTTTGACAAGTTTTTTCACGCATGAGACCAAGGTAAAGAGCCTATACACGCTGACATTTCCATTTAATCATTTAGTAAAGAAATTGGTAATCTCTGTACAATCTAAGTACATTGCTATATCACATACACAGGTGGGATAAGCTCTCTGGGAGCCTGAAGCAAGGGTTTCCCCCACCCACCACAAATCAGGCCCTGAAGTTCAGCATGATATAGCAGATGTCAGATGGATGATTATAATTCATCCTACAGCCATTAGCCCTAATTCACTGAGTAACTAATAGTCACCTTCAACTTGTGTGCAATGCATACCTCCCCCAGGAGAGACGCAACACTGTGTTAACACCGGTCAAATGGGAAATGCAATGCTGCACTAACCCCCCTATTCAACAGAGGAAAACACAAAATAACAGGTAAAACTGACCCTGCTTCTAACTTGGAAAGATCCCTACCTAACAGCAGATTGACCGCTCTGATAAGTGCGAACCTGCTGAACAATTTTCGGCCTGCTACCTGATCCTAACAAGGGGCAAGGGAGAAGACCAGATCACAGTATGAATTACCAAGCTAGAGGGAAATAAACCACAAATTAGCCGAAAGATGCACAGATAACTCCAGGGGGACCTGAACACAGCTCCAACCACCATGTCTAACTGGACTGCAATAAACAGCAATGAGCTAAGGGAGAGGTAGGAATATAAAGCCCTCACTACCTGCTGATAGGTAGACCAGAGAAGAAACCAGACCCAATAAACCTCTCTCAGAGGTTGGGAACTCTTAGGGAAATACAAACATGCAACTATACGGAAATACCAACATACAACTATACAGATAGGGGCAGGAATTCCAACACAAAATGTGTCAACCAACAACCTGTATAGGAGCAGAGCGACCAATCTGCTTCCACATCATGGTTAAAGTACCATGATACCATCATGACTGACAAGCCCTGACTGTAATAGATTTGGTTCTACCGACCATGCTTGCTTTGCCCTATATCTTTGAGGCGTGGTGCATACTACCGGGGGGCTGATGTACTGTCTGTGGGATTTTGTGTACAGCACATAACCCCATTACAGACCTATGAGAACAAACACATTTTTTGACAAGGAATAGTCCACCTGAAAAAAAACTGATGGCATGTTCTATCCTGTCCTTTTCACGGACTAGATATATATATATATATATATATATATATATATATATATATATATATATATATATATATATATATATATATATATACTGTGTCCGCGTAAATTGGACAGCACATTGGACAGCCTAAGACTGCTACAAGACTAACCAAGAGGCAAGGATCATATCAGATCGCCTCATCCTTTTCTCTTTTGTCGTGATGTGAGATGCATAGAGATCCTTCTACCCTAAGACAGTGTTGACAAAAAAGGTTTCAGGAGAGAAAGTGAATTTTTCTTCCAAAAAGGATGGAGAGGATGAAACAAGTATTGGACCTCTTGTCCCTAGAAAGAACAATACATTTGCATGAACCAGCACCAAAAAATATCTACTGTACTGTGATCATTTTACTAAGGTTATAGTTTAATCTCTATGTCTCCTGATATTAGCCATTGTACAGCTTGCCAACCTATGGTCGATATTTCTCATTAATTAAATTGCTTTATTCGCCACTTCATTTATCAAGGTGTAGAAAGTGTATAGCTAAAAACAAATTATGTAATATCTGAATTTCCAACCTCCCACTTAGTAAGTCTCATTTTCCTCAATATGCGTGGTAATTAACTGCTAATTTCTTTTTCCCACTGGTGGCTTAGAAATCTGTATTTTATATCATCATTTTGCCCTTGCGTATTAGAAATCAACTCTACATATACTAACAACCTTGTGCTGCGTTGTGCTACACAACAGCCAATTAAAAAAGACAGAGCTGCAGGAAGTGGGGGGGAGAGAGTAGACATGTGAACCAATCATGAGAAAGGGAGTGTGCCTCTCAGAACCAATAAAAAGAAAGGGTGTTTGTCTTGCTGGACCAATAATAAAGCAGAGTATGTGTCTCTCTGAACCAATGCTGAGACAGGGGGCATGTCTCAGACTCCCTATAGACACAGACTAGAGATAAACTGTAGTCACTGATCACAGCTCTGCTCAGATGGAGCTAAGCTTAAAAGAAGTGAAGGGACAAGATCTGAGGAAAATACATAGCAGGTAATTGTCCACTGTAGATACAAATATAAACAATTTTAAGCTCATAACTGGACTTTCTCTTCAATATTCTGAAATTGCACCTCTGTACACTGTAATCAATGTTTAATACCCATGCAATTGTAGGTAAAGCTGTATATTTCCTAGGTAAAAAGAACATTACCAGTTAAAATGAACCTCAAATATATCTGGGGAAGTGTTACTATTAATAAAGTCAATTTCCATTCATCACATCTACTGCTAAGAACATCTTATCATTGTACATTTCTGTAGCAATTTAGCAGAGACCAGAAACAGCTTCCGTTCACTTAGAAGTACAGCTAATGTTGTTTCTAAGCACATCAAATTACCCTGCTGAAAAAGCGCTTCTTGGAAGCCCTGCGATGAGATGCAGCATAGGTGGCCATAGGATTTCATGCACATGTTGCTGAGCTGTTAGTGTTCCTCAATCATTACCTGTGGTGACCAACTGTCATATGCAGTGGCTCTCTGGATCATCACACCAGCATTTGGGCCAAGACAGGATTGAAGCACTTACCACGAGGCCTCCATACTAGAATGCGACTGTTGTCAGCTCCCAAACAAAACCTGGAATTGTTCCTAAAGACGATACGGTTCCAGTCCATAGCCGTCCAGGCTTCTTATTCAAGACACAACTGCAAATGGAGATAATGGTGTTGGAGTGTTAATGGCAGGACATGTAATGGGTGCCAAGACACAAAATGCCCTTCTGCTAAACGCCTGGAAATGGTCCGCACAGAAACAGGAATTTGTAATGAAGGTGCTACAAGTGTTTGAATGTGGACAACAAAACTACTGGATCTGCTTGTGCTTATCGGTGGATCAAGCAGTCATCTGTACTGGTGGCCTATCTAGGCCATCCGAAGCCCATTTGCCATGTGTGCATGCCCTCACAGAACCACTGCTCCCAACACTTCCTAACAGCTTGGTCAGAATGAGCCAGATGGTGGACTATTCATCGAAACAACCTGCTTCGCTCATTCCAATGATGAACCTCTCTCAAAGTCTGTTAACTAAGTGAAATGCCTGAGAATGCATTGTAGAGACATGTCCAGGGTCAACGATCTCTCAGCAAGAGGAGCCTTACACAAAAGTAGACTCTGAGAATTGCTTTATATGGCAATCTGAGAAGCACTTTTACAGCCTCTGGTAGCAAGACCCAGTGTCTAATCCTACCACAGCTGTAATCATTTACATATCTGCCTGGGTTTTGCAGCAATCTGCTATTTCTATATGGGTGCATTACGTTTTTTCGTTAGTGAGTGTATATAGTGCCCCTTGTCTTTCATTGGATAGTATCCATTTCCTGGCTAGCTAGTGATCTAATGTCCCTGGTGTTCTAGTGATTTAATAGATACAGCCTCATGTTCAACCATATTCAATAATTTAATAGTTAACTCCCTATTTCTTGCACTACGTTTCCACAATTTTCATTCAGCAGACATTCGCTATGATGCTGAAGTGTTATGCAAAAGTTTTTATATGCTTCCCCTAGTATGTCTCCACAGCTGCCCTATACAGCTGCCTCTCTTGCCAGTGATTCTTTCTCGACCTGCATACACCAAATTCCATTACTGTCAATCACCAGAGCATAAAGTATTAATCAAAACTTTCTCCCTCCTATTTGTTCTTTAGGAGTCTGACTTCTTTGTCTTGGCAGCCTTTCAAATACATTTGCCTTAAAAAACTCTCCAGGTCTCAAATCCAATTTACACAAAATATGTATGATAATATGCTTTAAACTAAACTTTACCTATTGCCAGAATGACAGATAAAACATTGCTATGGATGAAAATGTACCAGCTGTCAGATATAGGGGAAGAAAAAAGACTAAGGCTTCTTATACTAGTCAATGGAATCTATGAATTCACACACTAGTATGCTGTGCTTTCATAAATTAGTGGTGCATCTTTGAGGCCCTGCTGCAATTTCTTCTAAATACAATAAGGGAGATTTACTAAGAGTAGCCACCACTTGGAAGTGTGCCAGTCTATAAATACAGAGCTGGATCATCTGTATTTCCTTACATGGAGCACAGAGGTTGAGCATACACAACAGAACTACACTGTCATACCTGGTGTTGCTCTTCAACCCTTCTGTATCGAAAAATATGTCAAAGAACTTGTAAGAAAATTACGCTTAAAAAGTACTATATGGCTTTGTACATAGGGCATTTAGAACCTCAGAAAACTGTCATAACCGCATCAATATTAATGTGTTTATTGTTTGGTTTATTCCTATGATTTGTTGATTTTTTTTTACCTTATTGACTTTCATGGGAGAAAAAAATTAAATGCAAGCATATGATGCAAAGTTCGTGAACAATTGTAATTGATATATAGTCATGAGCAAAACTAAGGACACCCTCTTTGATTTCTATGGTTTTATGTATTAAGACTAGAGATGAGCGAATATACTCGTTTCGAGTAATTACTCGACCGAGCACCGCGATTTTCGAGTACTTCCGTACTCGGGTGAAAAGATTTGGGGGGCGCCAGGGGTGGGGGGAGGCGTGGCGGAGCAGGGGGTAGCAGCGGGGAACAGGGGGGAGCCCTCTCTCTCTCCCTCTCCCCCCCCACTCCCCACTGCAACCCCCCACTCACTCACGGCACCCCTCGAATCTTTTCGCCCGAGTACGGAAGTACTCGAAAATTGTGGCGCTCGGGCAAAAAAGGGGCATGGCTGAGTAGGTTCGCTCATCTCTAATTAAGACATATTTATTAGAGATGAGCGAACGTACTCATCCGAGCTTGATGCTCGGGCGAATATTAGCGTGTTCGGGATGCTCGTTACTCGTAACGAGTACCACGCGGTGTTCTGGTTACTTTCAGTTTCCTCTCTGAGACGTTAGCGCGCTTTTCTGGCCAATTGAAAGACAGGGAAGGCATTACAACTTCCCCCTGTGACGTTCAAGTCCTATACCACCCCCCTGCTGTGAGTGGCTGGGGAGATCAGATGTCACCCGAGTATAAAAATCGGCCCCTCCCGCGGCTCGCCACACATGCCTTGTGAGTTAGCTGAGGGACAGTGCTGTTCTATTGGAGTTGCTGTAGGGAGAGTGTTTGTAGTGAGTGTAGGCTTCAAGAACCCCAACGGTCCTTCTTAGGGCCACATCTACGTGTGTGCAGGCTGCTGTTAGCAGTGGAGAAAATTTTTTTTTTCTCAAAATCGGCAGTGCAGAGCATTGCACCCGGCATTAGGGACAGAAGTGGTGCTGCTTAGGCAGGGAGAGTGTTAGGAGTGAGTGTAGCCTTCAAGAACCTCAACGGTCCTTTCTAGGGCCACATTTAACCGTCTGCAGTACTGTGCTGGCTGCTGTTAGCTGTGTTCCTTTTTTTTTCTTCTCAAAATCGGCGGTGCAGAGCATTGCACCCTGCATTGATACTACAGGCACAGAATTGTGTAGGCAGGGCCACAACACAGTTATCAGTCATTGAATAGGCACAGTGGGCCTTTCCTTTTAAACAAAAGGGAAAAAAGTATATTTGCCCTGCCTCTGACAGCTGTCAGGGCTCTGGGTACGTGTGTGCTGCGTGGAGAACGTAAAAAAATCAGACGCAACCAGCTACGGTTGAGTGCAGCCTTGCGCCAATTTCTTTCCTGCCTGGGAAATACCTGCTCTGCCACAGTTAGTAACTCTGCAACAGTAAAGTTCTGTGACAGTTTTGCAGGGCCGCAACACAGTTATTAAAATTATTATTCAGTGAATAGACGCAGTGGGCCTATCCTTTTAAACAAAAGGGAAAAAAGTATATTTGCCCTGCCTCTGACAGCCGTCAGGGCTCTGGGTACGTGTGTGCTGCGTGGAGAACGTAAAAAAATCAGACGCAACCAGCTACGGTTGAGTGCAGCCTTGCGCCAATTTCTTTCCTGCCTGGGAAATACCTGCTCTGCCACAGTTAGTAACTCTGCAACAGTAAAGTTCTGTGACAGTTTTGCAGGGCCGCAACACAGTAATTCAAATTATTATTCAGTGAATAGACGCAGTGGGCTTATCCTTTTAAACAAAAGGGAAAAAAGTATATTTGCCCTGCCTCTGACAGCCGTCAGGGCTCTGGGTACGTGTGTGCTGCGTGGAGAACGTAAAAAAATCAGACGCAACCAGCTACGGTTGAGTGCAGCCTTGCGCCAATTTCTTTCCTGCCTGGGAAATACCTGCTCTGCCACAGTTAGTAACTCTGCAACAGTAAAGTTCTGTGACAGTTTTGCAGGGCCGCAACACAGTTATTAAAATTATTATTCAGTGAATAGACGCAGTGGGCCTATCCTTTTAAACAAAAGGGAAAAAAGTATATTTGCCCTGCCTCTGACAGCCGTCAGGGCTCTGGGTACGTGTGTGCTGCGTGGAGAACGTAAAAAAATCAGACGCAACCAGCTACGGTTGAGTGCAGCCTTGCGCCAATTTCTTTCCTGCCTGGGAAATACCTGCTCTGCCACAGTTAGTAACTCTGCAACAGTAAAGTTCTGTGACAGTTTTGCAGGGCCGCAACACAGTTATTAAAATTATTATTCAGTGAATAGACGCAGTGGGCCTATCCTTTTAAACAAAAGGGAAAAAAGTATATTTGCCCTGCCTCTGACAGCCGTCAGGGCTCTGGGTACGTGTGTGCTGCGTGGAGAACGTAAAAAAATCAGACGCAACCAGCTACGGTTGAGTGCAGCCTTGCGCCAATTTCTTTCCTGCCTGGGAAATACCTGCTCTGCCACAGTTAGTAACTCTGCAACAGTAAAGTTCTGTGACAGTTTTGCAGGGCCGCAACACAGTTATTAAAGTCATTGAATAGGCACAGTGGGCCTTTCCTTTTAAACAAAAGGGAAAAAATTATATTTGGCCTGCAGGCTTGCGCCAATTTATTTCCTGCCTGTGAAATCAAATCACTGGTAATACAGCATGCTGAGGGGTAGGGGTAGGCCTAGAGGACGTGGACGCGGCCGAGGACGCGGAGGGCCAAGTGAGGGTGTGGGCACAGGCCGAGCTCCTGATCCCGGTGTGTCGCAGCCGACTGCTGCGCGATTAGGAGAGAGGCACGTTTCTGGCGTCCCCACATTCATCGCCCAATTAATGGGTCCACGCGGGAGACCTTTATTAGAAAATGAGCAATGTGAGCAGGTCCTGTCCTGGATGGCAGAAAGTGCTTCGAGCAACCTATCGTCCAGCCACAGTTCTGCGCCGTCCACTGCTGCAAATCCGAATCCTCTGTCTACTGCTCCTCCTTCCTCCCAGCCTCCTCACTCCACTACAATGACACATGCTCAGGAGCGGGAAGACTCCCAGGAACTGTTCTCGGGCCCCTGCTCGGATTGGGCAGCAGTGGTTCCTCTCCCACCAGAGGAGTTTATCGTCACTGATGCACAACCATTGGAAGTTCCCGGGGTCCGGGGGATGAGGCTGGGGACTTCCGCCAACTGTCTCAAGAACTTTCTGTGGGTGAGGAGGACGATGACGATGAGACACAGTTGTCTTGCAGTGAGGTAGTAGTAAGGGCAGTAAGTCCGAGGGAGGAGCGCACAGAGGATTCGGAGGAAGAGCAGCAGGACGATGAGGTGACTGACCCCACCTGGTGTGCAACGCCTACACAGGACAGGTCTTCAGAGGGGGAGGCACGGGCAGCAGCAGGGCAGGTTGCAAGAGGCAGTGCGGTGGCCAGGGGTAGAGGCAGGGCCAGACCGAATAATCCACCAACTGTTTCCCAAAGCGCACCCTCGCGCCATGCCACCCTGCAGAGGCCGAGGTGCTCTAAGGTCTGGCAGTTTTTCACAGAGACGCCTGACGACCGACGAACAGTGGTGTGCAACCTTTGTTGCGCCAAGATCAGCCGGGGAGCCACCACCAACAGCCTCACCACCACCAGCATGCGCAGACATATGATGGCCAAGCACCCCACAAGGTGGGACGAAGGCCGTTCACCGCCTCCGGTTTGCACCGCTGCCTCTCCCCCTGTGCCCCAACCTGCCACTGAGATACAACCCCCCTCTCAGGACACAGGCACTACCGTCTCATGGCCTGCACCCACACCCTCACCTCCGCTGTCCTCGGCCCCATCCACCAGTGTAGTTCAGCGCACCGTCCAGCCGTCGCTAGCGCAACTGTTGGAGCGCAAGCGCAAGTACGCCGCCACGCACCCGCACGCTCAATCGTTAACCGTCCACATAGCCAAATTTATCAGCCTTGAGATGCTGCCGTATAGGGTTGTGGAAACGGAGGCTTTCAAAGCTATGATTGCGGCGGCGGCCCCGCGCTACTTAGTTCCCAGTCGCCACTACTTTTCCCGATGTGCCGTCCCAGCCATGCACGACCACGTCTCCCGCAACATTGTACGCGCCCTCACCAACGCGGTTAGTGGCCAGGTCCACTTAACTACGGACATGTGGACAAGCACAGGCGGGCAGGGCCACTACATCTCCCTGACGGCACATTGGGTGAATTTAGTGGAGGCTGGGACAGAGTCAGAGCCTGGGACCGCTCACGTCCTACCCACCCCCAGAATTGCGGGCCCCAGCTCGGTGGTGGTATGTTCGGCGGTGTATGCTTCCTCCACTAAACCACCCTCCTCCTCCTCCTCCTCAACCTCTGTCTCGCAATCTAGATGTGTCAGCAGCAGCAGGACGTAGCCAGCAGTCGGTGTCGCGCGGCGTGGCAGCACAGCGGTGGGCAAGCGTCAGCAGGCCGTGCTGAAACTACTCAGCTTAGGAGATAGGAGGCACACGGCCCACGAACTGCTGCAGGGTCTGACAGAGCAGACCGACCGTTGGCTTGCGCCGCTGAGCCTCCAACCGGGCATGGTCGTGTGTGACAACGGCCGTAGCCTGGTGGCGGCTCTGCAGCTCGGCAGCCTCACGCACGTGCCATGCCTGGCCCACGTCTTTAATTTGGTGGTTCAGCGCTTTCTGAAAAGCTACCCACGCTTGTCAGACCTGCTCGTAAAGGTGCGCCGGCTCTGCGCACATTTCCGCAAGTCCCACACGGATGCTGCCACCCTGCGCACCCTGCAACATCGCTTTAATCTGCCAGTGCACCGACTGCTGTGCGACATGCCCACACGGTGGAACTCTACGCTCCACATGTTGGCTAGGCTCTATGAGCAGCGTAGAGCTATAGTGGAATACCAACTCCAACATGGGCGGCGCAGTGGGAGTCAGCCTCCTCAATTCTTTTCAGAAGAGTGGGCCTGGTTGGCAGACATCTGCCAGGTCCTTCGAAACTTTGAGCAGTCTACCCAGGTGGTGAGCGGCGATGCTGCAATCATTAGCGTCACCATTCCTCTGCTATGCATCTTGAGAAGTTCCCTGCAAACCATAAAGGCAGCCGCTTTGCGCTCGGAAACAGAGCCGGGGGAAGACAGTATGTCGCTGGATAGTCAGAGCACCCTCCTGTCTATATCTCAGCGCATTGAGGAGGAGGAGGAGCATGAGGAGGATGAGGAGGAGGGGGAAGAGACAGCTTGGGCCACTGCTGACGGTACCCATGCTGCTTGCCTGTCATCATTTCAGCGTGTATGGCCTGAGGAGGAGGAGGAGGAGGAGGATCCTGAAAGTGATCTTCCTAGTGAAGACAGCCATGTGTTGCGTACAGGTACCCTGGCACACATGGCTGACTTCATGTTAGGATGCCTTTCTCGTGACCCTCGCGTTACACGCATTCTGGCCACTACGGATTACTGGGTGTACACACTGCTCGACCCACGCTATAAGGAGAACCTTCCCAGTCTCATTCCCGAAGAGGAAAGGGGTTCGAGAGTGTTGCTATACCACAGGACCCTGGCGGACAAGCTGATGGTAAAATTCCCATCCGACAGCGCTAGTGGCAGAAGGCGCAGTTCCGAGGGCCAGGTAGCAGGGGAGGTGCGGAGATCGAGCAGCATGTACAGCCCAGACAGTGCAACAGTCTTTAAGGGCCTGGACAGCTTTATGGCTCCCCACCAAGACTGTGTCACCGCTCCCCAGTCAAGGCTGAGTCGGCGGGAGCACTGTAAAAGGATGGTGAGGGAGTACGTAGCCGATCGCACGACCGTCCTCCATGACGCCTCTGCCACCTACAACTACTGGGTGTCGAAGCTGGACACGTGGCCTGAACTAGCGCTGTATGCCCTGGAGGTGCTTGCTTGTCCTGCGGCTAGCGTCTTGTCGGAAAGGGTGTTTAGTGCGGCTGGGGGAATCATCACAGATAAGCGTACCCGCCTGTCAACCGACAGTGCCGACAGGCTAACACTCATCAAGATGAACAAAGCCTGGATTTCCCCAGACTTCTCTTCTTCACCAGCGGACAGCAGCGATACGTAAGCAATACGTAGGCTGCACCCGCGGATGGAAGCTACGTTCTCTCTCACCATCCAAAACGGGGACATTTCTGCTTCATCAATCTGTGTCTAATATTCCTCCTCCTCCTTCTCCTCCTCCTGAAACCTCACGTAATCACGCTGAACGGGCAATTTTTCTTAGGGCCACAAGGCTCACTCATCTAATTTTTCTAAACAATTTTTATATGTTTCAATGCTCTTAAAAGCGTTGAAACTTTAACTTGAACCAATTTTTCGTTAAACTGGGCTGCCTCCAGGCCTAGTTACCACTTAAGCCACATTAACCAAAGCGATTAATGGGTTTCACCTGCCCTCTTGGTTGGCCATGGCCAATTTTTTGGATGTACATTAGTACTGTTGATACAGCAATTTTTGTGGGCCCTCGCCTACAGTGTAATCAAATGAATTTTTAGCCCACCTGCATTACAGCTGACGTTACATCCGCTGTGTTGGGCAATGCAATGGGATATTTCTATGTACCGCCGGTGGCTTCCTGGCACCCACCCATGCTGTAGGTGCACACGGAGTTTAACCTACATCTGTCCACTTGTAAAGAACCCCAGTCTGACTGGGGCATGCAGTGTGGGCCGAAGCCCACCTGCATTAAGCACGACATTACTACCTCAGCTGTGTTGGGCAATGCAATGGGATATTTTTGTGTATCGCCGGTGGGTTCCAGGGAGCCACCCATGCTGTAGGTGCACACGGAGTTTAACCTACATGTGTCCACTTGTAAAGAACCCCAGTCTGACTGGGGCATGCAGTGTGGGCCGAAGCCCACCTGCATTAAGCACGACATTACTACCTCAGCTGTGTTGGGCAATGCAATGGGATATTTCTATGTACCGCCGGTGGCTTCCTGGCACCCACCCATGCTGTGGGTCCACAGGGAATTATAAATGCATCTGTTTCCACTTGTAAAGAACCCCAGTCTGACTGGGGCATGCAGTGTGGGCCGAAGCCCACCTGCATTAAGCACGACATTACTACCTCAGCTGTGTTGGGCAATGCAATGGGATATTTTTGTGTATCGCCGGTGGGTTCCAGGGAGCCACCCATGCTGTAGGTGCACACGGAGTTTAACCTACATGTGTCCACTTGTAAAGAACCCCAGTCTGACTGGGGCATGCAGTGTGGGCTGAAGCCCACCTGCATTAAGCACGACATTACTACCTCAGCTGTGTTGGGCAATGCAATGGGATATTTCTATGTACCGCCGGTGGCTTCCTGGCACCCACCCATGCTGTGGGTCCACAGGGAATTATAAATGCATCTGTTTCCACTTGTAAAGAACCACAGTCTGACTGGGGCATGCAGTGTGGGCCGAAGCCCACCTGCATTAAGCACGACATTACTACCTCAGCTGTGTTGGGCAATGCAATGGGATATTTTTGTGTATCGCCGGTGGGTTCCAGGAAGCCACCCATGCTGTAGGTGCACACGGAGTTTAACCTACATGTGTCCACTTGTAAAGAACCCCAGTCTGACTGGGGCATGCAGTGTGGGCCGAAGCCCACCTGCATTAAGCACGACATTACTACCTCAGCTGTGTTGGGCAATGCAATGGGATATTTCTATGTACCGCCGGTGGCTTCCTGGCACCCACCCATGCTGTGGGTCCACAGGGAATTATAAATGCATCTGTTTCCACTTGTAAAGAACCCCAGTCTGACTGGGGCATGCAGTGTGGGCCGAAGCCCACCTGCATTAAGCACGACATTACTACCTCAGCTGTGTTGGGCAATGCAATGGGATATTTTTGTGTATCGCCGGTGGGTTCCAGGGAGCCACCCATGCTGTAGGTGCACACGGAGTTTAACCTACATGTGTCCACTTGTAAAGAACCCCAGTCTGACTGGGGCATGCAGTGTGGGCCGAAGCCCACCTGCATTAAGCACGACATTACTACCTCAGCTGTGTTGGGCAATGCAATGGGATATTTTTGTGTATCGCCGGTGGGTTCCAGGGAGCCACCCATGCTGTAGGTGCACACGGAGTTTAACCTACATGTGTCCACTTGTAAAGAACCCCAGTCTGACTGGGGCATGCAGTGTGGGCCGAAGCCCACCTGCATTAAGCACGACATTACTACCTCAGCTGTGTTGGGCAATGCAATGGGATATTTCTATGTACCGCTGGTGGCTTCCTGGCACCCACCCATGCTGTGGGTCCACAGGGAATTATAAATGCATCTGTTTCCACTTGTAAAGAACCCCAGTCTGACTGGGGCATGCAGTGTGGGCCGAAGCCCACCTGCATTAAGCACAACATTACTACCTCTGCTGTGTTGGGCAATGCAATGGGATATTTTTGTGTATCGCCGGTGGGTTCCAGGGAGCCACCCATGCTGTCGGTCGACAGGGACTTCACAATAGGGAGTTTTACCTGCCTGTGTCTATGAATTAAAAAGCTCAGTCTGACTGGGGCATGCAGAGACACCTTGACAGAATGAATAGTGTGTGGCACATAGGTTCCCCATTGCTATGCCCACGTGTGCAGCTCCTGATGGTGGTGGCACAGGATTCTATTTCTCATTGCTTCTGTACAGCATTGTGGGCTGTCGCCCCGCCCCTTTTAAAGAGGGTCGCTGCCTAGCTGTGCCAACCCTCTGCAGTGTGTGCCTGCGGTTCCTCCTCATGGCAGACGCACTTCTAAGTAGACATGAGGGTGGTGTGGCATGAGGGCAGCTGAAGGCTGCGCAGGGACACTTTGGTGTGCGCTGTGGGGGGGAGGGGGGGCGGTTGGGCAGCATGTAACCCAGGAGAAGTGGCAGCAGAGTGTCATGCAGGCAGTGATTGTGCTTTGTTGTAGGTAGTGTGGTGCATAGCTAAGGTATGCCATGCTAATGAGGGCTTTTCAGAAGTAAACGTTATTGGGAGGGGGGGGGGCCCCACTCTTGCCGGTATTGTGGCTTAATAGTGGGACCTGTGAACTTGAGATGCAGCCCAACATGTAGCCCCTCGCCTGCCCTATCCGTTGCTGTGTCGTTCCCATCACTTTCTTGAATTGCCCAGATTTTCACACAAGGAAACCTTAGCGAGCATCGGCGAAATACAAAAATGCTCCGGTCGCCCATTGACTTCAATGGGGTTCGTTACTCGAAACGAACCCTCGAGCATCGCGAAAAGTTCGTCCTGAGTAACGAGCACCCGAGCATTTTGGTGCTCGCTCATCTCTAATAATTATAAAACAAAATCTAGTCCTCAGAAGGACTTGAAATTAGGTAAATACAGCCTCAAACACATGACAAATTAAACTATATTATTATTTTCTTAAATTAGATCATTTTTATTGAAATTCTAATTATTTAATTCAATTAGCCCTTAATTTCTACACATTTATACACGTATAAGCATATAAACATTAAACATAACATGACCCCACCCAAACAATACAAAAAAGAGAAAAAAAAATTAGACAAATACAAAAAGAGAGAAAAAAATCTTAACTCTTTTCCACCCTCTCACCTCTCTCTCCTTACCTCCTCCAAATGTCATCAACTTTTCTACAATACCTCAATGCAACCAGCACTCGATATGAACTATCCATTATACAAATCAGACCAACTTTCCCAAATTTCCTCATATGGCAGATGGTAGCAACTAACGCAAACAAGCTGATAGAGGCAGGAGACCTAAAGAGGCAGACTAGCTAGTACACTGAGGGAAAACAATAACTGGCAGTGACTGCAAGTCCCTGCCAGACCTTTAAACAAAAGCCTCCGCCCAGGGGCGAAGAGAGGGAGACAGCCCACTCCCAACAGAGCATAATGAAAGGAAGCTCATGTACGGCAGCTGCACTCATAGGTGCGCACGCACGGCGCCGCACGCCACCAGCACCATGCTAGCCAGGCACCAGTGCCCCTGGCAGCCGGACAACAAGCGCGACCGCGGGAACCTGCACACCGCTGCCCTGGGAGGACCAGCAACCACCGCACGGTAACAGATGAGTGTTGTTCCACATGATATACAGCTAAATATAGGGTTATATAATAATAGTACCCCTTTCATTTGAAAATATTATATTACTAATAGAGATGAGCGAACGTACTCGGATAAGCACTTCTCGTCCGAGTAATGTGCCTTATCCGAGTACCGCTGTACTCGTGCTGAAAGATTCGGGACGCGCTGTGGAGCGGGGAGCTGCAGGGGAGAGCGGGGAGGAACGGAGGGGAGATCTTTCTCTCCTTCTCTCCCGCCCGCTCTGCCCCGCTCCCCGCTGCGACTCACCTGTCAGCAGCGGAGCGCCCCGAATCTTTCAGCACGAGTACAGCGGTACTCGGATAAGGCACATTACTCGGACGAGTAGTGCTTATCCGAGTACGTTCGCTCATCTCTAATTACTAATCCTTTCCCAGCATAGCCAGCTTTCATTTTTTCATTATCACTCTATTTTAAAAAACGGTGTGTGACATGAACTTTCCAAGCATAAGTAGGAAACAACAATGACACAGAATATAAATCACCTTTAGGCCTTAGTCACACGGGCGTTTTTTGCCGCGATTTGCGGATCGCATGACGGATGCGCATCCGCAAATCGCGTGACCGGGCCGAAAAATCGCCCGAAAAAACTGCTCCTAGCCGCGTTTCAATAGAAACGGGCTGGAGCTGTCCAGCACATTGAATTCAATGGAGCCGGCAATACAGCCGGCTCCATTGAAAACAATGCGCTGCGGGCGATCTCACGATGAATTTTCAGGAAGGGCTTAAATATATAAGCCCTTCCTTGCAATTCATCCAGAAATGTGTAAAAATAAAAAATGTATATATACTCACCTGGTCCCGGCAGCCGGAGCTCAGCCGCGGCCGGCGGCAGTTCTCTTGAACTGCTCTCTGTAGTATTCAGCAGACGGGGATTTAAAATCCCCGCCTGCTGAATGAACTGCCTCTGATTGGTCACAGCCTGACCAATCAGAGGCAGCTCTCACTTACACCCATTCATGAATTCATGAATGGGTGAGTGAGTGCTGCCTCTGATTGGCTCAGCGCTGAGCCAATCAGGGGCAGCTCTCAGCTGTCATTCATGAATTCATGAATGGGTGTGAGTGAGTGCTGCCTCTGATTGGTCAGGCTGTGACAAATCAGAGGCAGCTCATTCAGCAGGCGGGGATTTTAAATCCCCGGCTGCTGAATACTACAGAGAGCAGTTCAGGAGAACTGCCGCCGGCCGCGGCTGTACTCCGGCTGCCGGGACCAGGTGAGTATATATATTTTTTTTATTTTTACACATTTCTGGATGAATTGCAGGGAAGGGCTTATATATTTAAGCCCTTCCCGAAAATTCATCGCGCGCTCGCCAGCAGCCCATTGCTTTCAATGGAGCCGGCTGTATTGCCGGCTCCATTGAATTCAATGGGCAAACATCGTTCTTCTCTGCCACAGCTGTTACAGCTGTGACAGAGAAGAATGATTTGTCTAGTATATGTTCTCAATGGGGTCGGCGCTGCTGCCGCCGGCCCCATTGAGCGCATATAGAGAAGAGGACAGGAATCGCAGATCGCACTTATCTGTTCTATAATTTATCAGACGAGCGCATACAAAGCGCTCATGTGTCCGATACCATTGCAAAGCAATAGTTTTATAAAATCGCCGGACGCATGCGCAAATCGTGCGAAAAAACGCCCGTCTGACTAAGCCCTTAACATCAAGAACATCTTATTGATATACACCTACCATGTTTCCCCAAAAATAAGACACGGTCTTATATTCATTTTTGCCTCAAAAGAGGCACAGTGTCTTATTTTTGAGGGGTTTCTAATAATACTCACCTACCGCTGGCATTCCGGTGCTCGAGCTGATGTCATTGAATGGCTGTGATTGATTATTCGAGCGCCGGCTCTCATTGGCTGATGCAGCGCTGGATTACCAATCAGAGCATTAGCTTCCTAGAGGCGGGGTATTCAAGCCCGGCTTCCAGGAAGACCTGCTCTTTCGGCTTGAAGGAAGACGCGGCAGCCTGCAGCAGCGACAGAGGCCAGCGCGATGACCAGAGCGCCAGCGGTAGGTGAGTATTGTCTTTTTTTTAACATGTAGCCTAGCTAGGGCTTATTTTTGAGGGAGGGCTTATATTTCAAGCCCAAAAATACGGGTACGTCTTATTATCGGGGCAGGTCTTACTATCGGGGAAACACGGTATATTGAATTGATTCCAAAAAAATATTTTTTAGTTTCATTTATGACCTGGCACTTTTTGTATTAAAAGTCCAGGTCTCTTACATTTGTGACAGACTGTTTATTACAGGGACATGTAGTCTGGTGTTCTGCACTGAGTTTTTTAGTGCAACTCTGCAGTCGCTGTGAAGGAGGTTAGCAGCGCTGAGTTGGTTTTGGCATAGCTCCAAGCCTTTTGCACATGCCCGATTAAGTAGATAAGTTCTCCCTGTAATGTGAAGTCCAACAATGACGTAGACAGGATCACGAGACTTGGTAAGTCTTGCGAATGCGCAATGGGCCGAACGGACACCAGTATTTGGAACTACATGATGGAGCTGTACAGAGTGATGGACATAGCCCCTATTGGTTGATCACATAATGAAGAGGTATGGTTACACCTGC
Source organism: Eleutherodactylus coqui (assembly GCF_035609145.1). Lineage (NCBI taxonomy): Eukaryota > Metazoa > Chordata > Amphibia > Anura > Eleutherodactylidae > Eleutherodactylus > Eleutherodactylus coqui. The sequence goes on along the minus strand of NC_089838.1, from coordinate 248,800,201 downwards.
ATCAAAGCTGTTTTTAATCATGTATATGTCTGTGATTGGTTGTCTTGTATATATAATGTATGTTTTGTGCACAACTAACTAGCTTGATTAAGACTCCAGACAAGAGTCGAAACGTCGCCTGTTTTATGCCAATGAAGTAATAAAGTTACATCCTGCTGGATGTCTGTTTCTGCACCATATACTGCTGCCATTCTTCCATTACTGGCCTTATAACCTGGATTTGGGTCTAATCGTGTGCTGGGCATGCATTTGAGATCGCTTCACCACAATTGGATATGCAGTGAGTGCTGCTGAATTAAATATCTTTTTGGACTATAACATTTTGCATAGTCTAAGAGTAATCTAAAAGCCAATCAGGAGGGGCTGGAATCGGCACATGTGATGGGGCGGAGCTACGCGATGACGCGTAGAAGGGGGCGGAGCCAGAACGCCACTGCTGCCGGACAGACCCGAAGGCAGAAGACCCTTCTGCGCAAGCGCGTCTAATCGGGCGATTAGATGCTGAAGTTAGACAGAGCCATGGAGACGGGGACGGCAGCGCAGGGAAGGTAAGTGAATAACTTCTGTATGGCTCATATTTAAAGGGGTTGTCCCGTGGCAGCAAGTGGGTCTATACACTTCTGTATGGCCATAATAATGCACTTTGTAATGTACATTGTGCATTAATTATGAGCCATACAGAAGTTATCAAAAGTTTTATACTTACCTGCTCCGTTGCTGGCGTCCTCGTCTCCATGGTGCCGACTAATTTTCGGCCTCTAATGGCCAAATTAGCCGTGCTTGCGCAGTCCGGGTCTTCTGCTGTCTTCAATGGGGCCGCTCGTGCAGAATGCCGGCTCCGTGTAGCTCCGCCCCGTCACGTGCCGATTCCAGCCAATCAGGAGGCTGGAATCGGCAATGGACCGCACAGAAGAGCTGCGGTCCACGGAGGGAGCAGACCCCGGCGGCCATCTTCAGCAGGTGAGTATGAAGACGCCAGACCGCCGGGATTCAGGTAAGCACTCTCCGGTTTGTTTTTTTAACCCCTGCATCGGGGTTGTCTCGCGCCGAACGGGGGGGGGGTTAAAAAAAAACAAAAAACGTTTCGGCGCGGGACAACCCCTTTAATGCACGATGTATATTACAATGTGCATTAATATGGCCATACAGAAGTGCTTAACCCCACTTGCTGCCGCGAGACAACCCCTTTAAGATATTATAAGAATGATACACAACACTGTGGCCCATTTATCTTCAATAATATGGCTTAAATCTTGTTCCCATTTTTCTTTTACCTTTTATTGAGAATTGCTGTAAATATTAAGAAAGCATTTGTCTATATAAATAGGATATTACACCCTTTGTAACTTCCGAACAGCCACGAAAATTCACTAAAGGATGTTGAACCATAAGCATAGATACTGACTGGGCTTAAGCAGCAAATGCATGTCATAACTAGAGATGGGAAGGTCTGGAAAAAAAACGGAAAAATTGGTGGTAAAAACAGTTGGTTTTTTTCAGGATTTTTTTTTAAGTGTGTAGAATATGTTATTTTCCAATGATAAATAATATATCTATGACATGGTATTCAAACTATATAACATAATTTTTCTAGTTTTTTTCCTGGGCTTACCATCTCTAGATAACTCGAGGAACTGGAAAAAATAGCTATGGGGAGCGTCAGAAAGCTCTCTAAATTGTTCAAACCTATAAAAAAAGACCTGCAAGAATGTAGCTGTATCCTCTACATACGTCACCGAGACAGAAAAGTTCCCTGAGGAACAAAGAGTAGATCACCGAGGAAACCACTAAGTAATAAATAAAATATAACCTTTATTATTTAATATTAAAATATATACACAAGGGGCGTGATCAATCCTTTTATAGATATCGTGCCTGTCACGACCAATCGGCACCGTCCTAAAAATATGATACCTAGGATAATACACAGTTGTAACAACCGTCACTACATGCACCTATATCGGTGAAACTCCACCCCACTTTTTGATCGTATCACAGTGTGTGTTCACAATGTGCATATGCATGCATCCCCCATATATGTCCTAAGCTCTGTCAAATCTCAACCACCAGGATAGGGATTAATCCATTTATGGTGGCGTTAGAATCCAATATAAATGCTTATAGAGCACTCCCATTCACTACTTGATGGCTATATGCACCAACAGATGGACAGTGATGCATAGGCTCTCATAAGAATATTAATAATAATATCACCCTACTCCTATTCTGGTAAGTGTACAACGACCAAAATAACAAGGAGCAAGAAAAACTATCTCCCATATGATGAACCAGTGATAAGGAATAGTGTATTCATATGATACTTATGCAATACATAAAATCTTTCACTGTGTTTGACTAGTAGGACAATGGGATAGGATGTATCAACTGGCCCAGGTATCAGATCATATGGTGTATAGCTGTTTGGCTAGGATGTACACCCAACAGTATACATACACCATGCTGCTGTAAGTACTTATTATAGTTTTGATAAACAAGCACTTAATCAAAAACTCAAAGAAGATCAAATATTTGAGGCAGGACCGATTTATGGTCCATCAGTCGCCTATTACTTGACCTTCTGAGTATTTGAACCCGTTTTAGATGGCACACATAGAACCAATATCAAGGGCAGGACTAATTGTTCTAAGTCCAAAATCAAGCCCAGTAATTGGTCTATTCTATGCAGTTTAGCTCACTTATTCGCACACAAGTGAAGAGACTCCAGCCTAAAGCCTAAAAAGTCAAATCACTATTTGTTTTGGACAGAAAGAAACCATCTACGCGTTTCAACAGCTCAATAATATAAGCTGTATCATCAGGATGGTATACTGGAATGCAATCAGAGTGGACACAATTGCATGAAAAAACAGCTAAGTATAGCAGCAGTCATAGGATTCATAAGACTGTGCTATTGTCGTTAGCTAGAAATAGCAGATAGATTCACTAGAGTATTGCAACAGTCATAGATGCATAGAGACTGTGCAGTGTAAATAGCTAAGTCTAGCATATAGCGAAGTGAACAGCCTGACGGGCTGTGTGTAAATGAGCAGCGATGGTCAGTAGCCCGATGACAGGGCTTAAAAAGACCAAACCACGCCTCCCTGTCTGGAGGGCTCGTCCCCGCTCAGCCAATCCGCTTCATTCCTGCACCCGGCACTTATCTCCCGAGATCTCGCGATATTAGAGATCCCGCGCATGCGCAGAACCACCCAGCGTCCGTGGATGCCAACCAACGCCAACCAGGAAACCGGAGGACGCAGCGGCATCAGGACAACGGGCAGAACTAACACACATAGTGCACAGGGGAAAGCGGGGCACAATAAAGCCCAAACCAGGGCAATAACAATCTAGGTGTGAAATAAATATGACTCCGGGAAATGGATCAAACTAAGTAATATAGGCAAGTATTGGACACATACCTGTGTATGAGAAGAAGGTAAGTATATGAGGCAAATGGATTCCAGCATCTAAGTAAGTAGTTAAATACCAGCATGATCAGGATCATAGTATATAAAGAGAAGGTTATGCCCCATCTGATGGTATATATATATAATATATATAATGGCCTCTGCATAATTATTACAGCCAAGTAACAAGTACATAGTAGGTGTAAACCATAAATATGGTAGAAAATATGCCAGAGGACCATTCACACATCACCCAACATACAGTGCTGTTGACTTAATCACTCAGCACCGTTATACAGTGGCAATGATGGACAACATAGCTATTGGTAATAAAGCATAGATAGTAGATGCAAGTATGTTTAATAAAGCATCCGTCTCCAAGATGTAATAGGAGACGTAAAGATTACGCCAATTACCAAAACGCTCGTTATTAACCTAAGCCTGATAAAGTAATGATGTAATCATATGAATGCAGCAAACGATAGCTGGTCATTCAAGCCCTTGGGACTACAACAGTCCAGGCGGTGAATCCACTTTGTCTCTTTTTGTAGCAACATTCTATCTATGTTGCCTCTTCTTCCATTAGATCTAAAGATCTCAATACCTTGAAACTGAATGCAATCTGGATCATTATTATGTACGTCTCGAACATGTACTGCCAAGCTCGTCTTATCACCTCGATTGACGTTCCCAATATGCTCAAGTATACGTCTACGTAATTGGCGGATGGTTTTGCCTACGTAATCGAGTGGGCACGGGCAGGTCGCTTTATATATGACACCACTGGATCTGCAATTAATAAAATCCTTAATTTGGTAAGTCACACCAGTAGAAGAACTGGAAAAGTTTCCACCCCGTTTGATGTACTTGCACGCCTTACAGCCAGTGCATCTAAACGTCCCCTTCGGAAGATCAGAGCCAAGCCATGTTTTCGTGGATGTCTGTATTGAAAAATGGCTATGGACTAATCGATCCTTCAGATTGCGTCCCCTCTTGTAGGTAATCAAGGGTTTGTTCGGAAGGTATTCCACTAAGTCCGAATCTTTGCACAGTATGTGCCAGTATTTACTCAGCACCTGTCTAACTTCGTTGGATTGGTCATCGTAAGTGCCAATAATACGGATCTTTGTATCGCCATCATCTCTCTTTCTAGATTTCAAGCAATCCTCCCTCTTTACACTCTTAGCATGAATACTGGCTTTATTCACTACCTCCGCAGGATAACCACGATTGATGAATCTGCGGCTCATCTCTTGAGATTTCATCAAGAAGTCACCGTCGGAGGAACAGTTACGTCGGGTCCGAATCAACTGTCCCTTGGGTATTCCGCGTTTAAGTGAGGTGGGATGATGACTCTCCCAGTGCAGAAGAGTGTTGGTTGCTGTTGCTTTACGAAATATAGATGTTTGTAGCGATCCGTTCGGCATTTTGTTTATAACGAGATCCAAAAATGTAATTTTAAAGGGATCAATTTCGGCCGTGAAGTACAGTCCTAGATCATTGTTATTTAGATGATTGACAAATGTGTGAAAGTCATCTATTTCACCGGTCCAGAGGATAAGCACATCGTCAATGAACCGGACCCACAGATCGATACACTGGGTCCAGGTCTCATTGTTCTCATTAAACACGGTGGTTTCCTCCCACCAGCCCAGGTACAGATTGGCATAGCTGGGGGCACACGGGCTCCCCATAGCCGTGCCCCTGAGCTGGTGGAAGTACCTCCCCTCAAACAGGAAGTAGTTTTTTGTGAGAACAAAAGACAGCAAAGTCATCAGCAAGTTGTTATGCTGTTTCAAATGAGTGCCCCTCTGGTTCAGATAGTATTCTACGGCTTTGAGTCCCCCAGTATGCGGTATCGAACTGTACAAGGCCTCAACGTCGAGGCTTGCCAGTTTAGTACCCGGGGATAGGACTATGTCCTCCAGTTTTTTAAGGACATCAGTTGTATCCTTAATGTAAGCCGGTAGCGATTCCACAAATGGTCTTAATACAATGTCTAGGTACGTACTGATACCTTGTGTCAGGCTATCATTGCCTGCAACAATTGGTCGGCCTTTTAATGGAGTCAGGCCCTTATGGACTTTTGGTAAACCGTAAAATGTCGCAATCTGCGGTGTAGGAGAAAACAAGTACTGGAATTCTTTATCATCAATTAAGTCATCCGTTTTAGCTTGCATCAGGATGTTCCTAAGTTCCGTGAGAAAGGTGTCAGTAGGGTCTTCCTTAAGGATCTGGTAATTAGATTTATCCAATAGTAATCGATGGCACATTGCCCTGTATGTATCACGATCCATCAGGACTATATTGCCCCCCTTATCAGAGGGTTTAATAATTATGGTTTCATCCCTCTCAAGCGTTTGAAGGGCCATTTTCTCATCAAAGGTAAGATTCTGATGTTTATATTTCTTGTTTTTGGACAACCTCTCGAGATCCTCTAACACCATTGTTTCGAAAATCTCTACATATGGAGAGTCACCAGATGGAGGTAAGCTCGTGTTTTTTGATTTCAATTGAGTAAACGGACCCTTACTTGGATCTCTCAAGTTCTCGTTTTCCAGTGCTTCCAAAGCCAAAATCGCTTCCAAGTCCTGACCATCAAGCCCCAGGTCTGCACATTTTTTTCTATCACGGATTGCAAAAAACTTTTTCCATCGCAGCTTTCTTAAAAATAAAGAGATGTCCTTGGTCCATTCAAATAAGCAAAATTTATTCGTTGGTATAAACGACAAACCCTTCTTTATCACGGATTCTTCTTGCTTTGTTAGATTTCTAGATGACAAATTGATGATTTGTAGCTCGTTCTCATTAGTGGTTGACACTGCGGCATTCTCGGTTATATCTCTCTCTGACAATGATAATGTGCCTAAGTCTGGTGGTATGCTGACGTTTCTACCGGGCCCCGATTCCGCGTCATATAGTGGGTAATGGGTTGCCCTAAAAAATGATGGCTCTCACCATTGTTACCTCTACCTCTACCCCTCGCTCTTATTCTTTGGCCCCCTCTGCCTCTTCTTCTATCACTCTGACCCCCTCTCCTAGTATAGTCATTAGTAGAATGTTCACTTTCAGATGAACTTAATTCACTCTCAGTAGGTGGTCTCACTTCATACGCTCTATTTTCTGTAAAGTCTCGCAGGTCCCTTTGGTACTGATTATGCTTCCGCTCCTTGAGGAATCCAGTATACCTTTCAATCGTTAATTTTAGAGAGTTCTCTCTCTTCTCATAATCCGCCTCAGCGGAGAATTTTTTCCCTTCTTTAATTAATTCCTCAAGGGTTTTTCCTGCTTTTTCAAGATTAATTTTTTCCTCTTCCAGGAGAAGATTCATCAGTCTGAGCGAGCTATCTGTGGACTCCTTCTCCCATCTACTCATAAAGTCTATAGTTCTCAATTTAGGCGGGGGCATTATATGAATTCTGAGGCCTCTGGGGACGATTTTATTCTCCAGGTAATTAGTGAGAGCCTGCACTTCCCACCAAACTTTAACAAAGTCTTTATAGGCTCTTGTTATATTCTTAAAGGCCTGATTCAAAGAAGTAATGTGTAATGAAGTATCCATCTCCCTGTCTGAAAACACCATTTTCGCCTCCGTAAGCCAGGAGGCCGTATTAATCGTACTAGATAAAATGAGATACTTTCCTCAATTTCTCTATATCGCAATCCAACCAGAAGGGGTGATTGCTATATCAAACAAGCCAGGAGCTTGATTGCCAATGCACAGAGAGGAGGAGACAGGGAACACCATTGCCTTGTTTCCCTCTCCAACACCACCCATCCTGAAATATGATCATTCATTTATCCTCACTCTTGCCCCTGACATTGAATAGAACAGTTTAGCCTATGCAACACATTTCTCACCAAAACCAATCCTATGGTGAACACTCAACTTTGTCAAAAGCTTGGGCAGCATCAAATGAAAAAACAGCCCTGCTCTTACAAGCTCAATGATTCGCCTGTAGTTTCAGATATAACCTCCTTAAATTAATACCAGTTGATTTGTTTGGCACAAAGCCAGACTGATACCCATACAATAAATGAATCATCACTAAAAGTAATCTATTCCCAGGTAGAGATGGGAAGATCTGGAAAAAAAATGGAAAAACTGATAAACATTTTTTTTAGTTTTTCTCCAAAGCCATTTTTTTCTGGAAAAATTGAAAAAAAGTTATACAGAATATGTTCTTTTCCAATGATAAATAATATATCTATGACATGATATTCAAACTATATAATGTAAAAAATGACTTTGGAAAAAACTGAAAAAACCCTGTTTTTTTCCTCAAGTTTCCATTTTTTTCCCCAGGCCTTTCCATCTCTATTCCCAGGTACCCTCACCAAGATTTTAACATCAGTGATCAATAGATATATTGGATAATAGAAATCAAAAAGAGATAAATTATTTTCTGGTTTAAGAGTTAGGACAATCATAGCATCTCTTTCATGGTGGAAGCATGCCTTCATGTAATGCTTCATTAAACACCATAACTGTCAATAAGTGTGGCAGAAGCATATCTTTGTGGAGCTTAAAAAATTAATTTCTTGCTACTGCATTGCTTAACTCTTATAAATTGCGACTAAAAAATATTTATTTTGTGCAATAATACACTTGAGACAAACAAATCTCCCCATAGAATCTAAAAAAGATGATTCACTTAAAAGTAATATTTTTATGAATCAGTAAACTTACTCTACATGAATAACTCAAGTACACAGAATGAAAAAATGTGCCGATACAGAATAGTGAAGCAACTGTATAGTATCTCCTGTTAAGTGAATTTCTAATAGACAAACAATAGCTGGTTTAAATTGTTAAATAGATTAAAAAACAGTGTATTGTTTAGTTTTATCCCTCATACCCTGCATACTCCACAAAATTATATTAACCTCTTGAACCATGGTAAATTATTAATGTTTCACACATATAATTTAAGACACTGGCTGCTTTGCTTGGTAGAGGAAGAGAAAGAGGGGAGAGTGAAGAACAAAAAAAAACACCCCACTACAACAACCCCTCACGCACATATCCATATCTCCTACGACTCTAATCACCTAGGTGTAGAGATAATCATAAAAAGAAATCCCAATATCACTGTAAGATCACTAATACTAAGGAGGATTACCCAGGAACCTCCAACCTATTTAACAAATAATCTCATTTTAGGCTGTCAAATACTCTACCAATAATTCAGTAATAAGAAGGACTACTTATTGCTGTTATATAAATATTGTTCATGATTATCAATCCAGGAGGCAGCAGCTCTAGAAAAAAGTCTCCCCCTGCATCCTAACTGTCAGCTGTGTTGGATACAAAAAACTAACGCAGCTGTAAGCCCCATAACCTTCTCTTAACATTTTAAAACTGCATCCATTTAATCTGAAAAAACAGCTAAATGATAACCATCCATAACTAACTTTTCCGTTTCTCTTGCTTTCTTAAAAATAATGTCCCAATCTTTATAATGCAGGATTTTTATCAAAACATTTCTCAGCATGGCGCCAGCAATGAAAGCTGACAAAATATCTTCCCCAATAGTTAATTTTAGCCATACCTCAAGAAATTCTCTCAGATAAAATCCTTCAACCTTTCCTGGAACCCCCACCAATCGCAAATTATTTCTCCTTAGTTTATTTTCCAGATGATCTGTTTTATATTGCAACGTATGGATAGACTGCTCACATTTACTAATTGCATCCTGCATAGGAACTATTTTTTTCTTCCATGTCATTAATATATGTCTCTACTTTGGGAAATCTTTCAGTAACTTTCTACAAATTAAGAGACGGAAGGCAGAAAAGTATTGCTTTTAGTCACAGCTAGAAAAACATCATGTAGAGTAGAGCCATTTTGTGTATCATTTTGCATAGTCACACCAATCGCCTGCATAATAGTATTTGCAGAGACAGATAAAACAGGGCCATGCTTGCCTTTCTCTGAAGAGTGAGATAGCATTAAAAGTCCCATCAGAGGAGGCAAAAACAACTTGAGTGCATACTTGAATTGCCCCATGAACTTTTCTTACTGGGGTTGCAGGAAGAGTTGAGCAAACAAATTCAAACAGTAAAGCTGTCAGAATGGTCCAAATTTTCTGTGCATTCCACACAGTCACCCCGCTCAATATTCAATATTGCCTCCAATCTTGCACAGGTAACCTCACAGTGTAAAGTATTTGCAGTAGTGTTCACAGATACCTGTGCTTGACCTCAATTATGAAGTGCATACCACCAGCTTCTTTCCTCCACGTCACCCAGTTTAGCAGTAGACAGGCCTCACGAAAGACCAGCCTCTGCAATCACTGCTTATTCCTACAACAGGAACTGTGGTGCAGCACAACAAAAAGGCCAAGGGAACACCAAGGCAGCCAAAGCAGCAAAGTCAAAAACACTAACTCAGAAAGAAAACCAAGCTAGGAAGCTTGTATAATAAGTAAGAGCCCCCACAGAATCTGCACATATTGGGTAAATGGCAGTCTACCAATTTCTGCCCACTCCATTCTCCATATACTGAAACAAGGCCTCAAACAAACACAGCCACATTTCTATTAAATTATATGGAGAATGCAGCAGCAAGTAATTTGTGAATGGGGATCAGGTAATATTTGCATGTAGCTATATAGCAGGCCCCTAGAATGAATTTCACGGGTGGGCCCTGGGCACCCCAGTCTGACATTGCTCTTTGGCATTGTATTAACACACGTCTAAATGCTTCAAGCTAGCAAACTGCCAAAATGTCTGCTCTTTTAGAGGTGTTCACACTTGCTGGTGATCAGTTAATCAAGGACATTTGATTGGAAGCACCTGGCTGCTACTTACCCTTTTATTTTTATGCAAACAGTAAGGGTGTACTTAATTTTTCACACACTGCTTCTGCATTTTGTCCTAGCTTTTGTTAAATAAATAATGACACATTGTAATTTGTCACGTGTTGTTGTACATCTGAGGTTGTATTTACCTAATTTTGTTACCTTCTAAGAACCATGTACTGATACGTATAACCATAGAATTCATTAAGCACATACATTTTCACATAATTATATATGGTAGATATTAATTACAATGCACATTGTCCCACCAAATAAAGATTTGGCCAGGATACTACAAGCTTACTGATTTTGGCTTTAAATTAGAACGCTTGTTGGGAAGAGGGCAAGCACAAATGCTACTCACATTATAAACTATTTGTTCCATGGAAATTAATTTATATTGTGTGAAACCGCACATATTTGATTTCCCGAGAAACAATAGTATGCTTAATGCTGGTTTGAAATATGGCATCACTAACAGGTTGTAAGCCTGCATGGTGCACTACATGTGCTGTGCGGCCTGACACCCTGTCTACATTTTTTACTTATGTGCAAGTATGGTGCTGGGCAGCTGCTCCCTCCATATAGGGAGGATGTATGAGCAATTTGACTGTCTGCATGCTAAGGGTGGCTTCACACGAGCGTGTTTTTGCGCTTGCATATGCGTGCACAAAAACACGCTTCTATTAGAAACAATGCATTCCCTATGGTGTGTTCACATGTGTGTGTGTGCCTGTAAAGATAGGACATGTGTGCACTATGGGGAATGCATGTATTGTCTTCAATGGAGCCGCGGCTGCTGCCGGCGACTCCATTGAAGACAATGGTCTGCCAGCACCCCTGAATTGTTGTTCAGGGAAGAGCTTTAACCCCTTGAGTGGCAGGTTTCCTACCACCCTGTCGTGCCCACCAGGGCAGGTTTTTTAAAATGGTCTAATCATTGAATTTCAACTAGTTTTGCAGTTGCGTCTCAAGAGCCATAACTTTTTCATTTTTCCATTGACCTGGCCATATAAGGGCTTGTTTTTTGCGGGACAAGTTGTGATTTTTTAAACAGGGGGGAGGAAAAAAAGAAATGGGGAAAAAAGAAAAAAGGGGCCATGTCATTAAGGGGTTAAATAATGTATTAACTTCCTTCTCTGGGTCATTACGACGCACATGGATACCACATGTGTGATTATATTTTTGATTTTTTACAAAGTAAAGGGAGACAAGTGTTTTTTTTATTTTTTTAATAATTTTTTTACTTTTTTTTTTTTTAATTAAAAAAAAATTTATTTTTTTTTTGTCCCTTTAGGGGACTTCCACAGGGACCCATCAGGACCCCTGATCACATTCCAGGGGTCCGATGGTGACAGCCCTTTACATGCTGCAGTGACAACCCTTTACATGCTGCAGTCACATAGACTGCAGCATGTAAAGGGTTAACACAGCAGAGATCGGAGGTTTTCTCTGATCTCTGCTGTAAGAGCTAGTACCTAGCTGTCCTCTGACAGCTAACAACCAGCTCTCCCTGCCACAGAGACCATCGGCTTGCTTCTGACAAGCCGATGGTCTCTATGGCAACCTGTAAACAAAGCAGGACATTGCCGACATGTCGGCAATATCTTCTGCTGGTTTTTCAAAGCCCTTGCCTTGTTCTCTGTGGGACTGTGCAGGCAGAGCACACTGTCACAGCTTGTGGCATTGTGCTCTGCAGCTCCCATAGTGATACATAGCCCGGAAATCTTCCGGGCTATGTTGCGATGAGCAGTGGAGCTCGTCACGGAACTTTTCCGGGCGTGCCACTCAAGGGGTTAAATATAAGCTCTTCACTGAAAAACAAGAATTTTAGTGTAAAAAAAAAAAAAAACTTACCTGTTCGCCCTGGCCGTGTACCCGCAGGGATGAAGAACACATCTGCCGCATGCAGAAGATGTTTCCTTCATCCCTGCGAGGAAAAAGAATTCCATGCAGCACCTGCCACATCTGTGACAGATGCAGCAAAGTAATTTCTCATCCCTGCGGGGAATAAAGTATTCCTTACCACAGCTGTCACAGATGACAGCTACGGTAGAGGATCCAGCTGCCTGCATCCTGTAATTGTTTTTCAGGAAAGGGCTTTAAATATAAGCCCTTCCCTGAAAAGCAAGAAAAAATGGTGATAGAAATAAAAAAAATCTATATTCCCCACCGCCCCCCGAATCTTTTGGAATGAGCGGGCATGTACTCGAAAATGGCAATACTCGCTCAAGTAATTTGCCTTAGCAAGTATGCTCGCTCATCTCTAAAAATAGGCCAATTCTTTAACACTTAGTTTTGTAAGTATATGCAAATCGTATTGGTCTACTTTTACCACCTAAAAACTGTCAGGATTACTTGAATATGTAAAACCTTTACAGAGATATTCCTTGTTAAGGTGACATATGCCAGATTTACTAAATTTGGCCAGATCATTAAGGCACAAACACGCTTGGTCTTGAAGGGGTGAAAAAAGCTGCAAGTTTTATATTCGTAGCTAAGTACTGGATGTTTCTACTTCCATTCTATCTAGACAAAGCATTACTTTCATCTTTATATGTTTCATGGAACAGATACAATCGATAGATACAATACAAGTTAAAAGAAAAAATACTTCAGTTTGTACTAGTTCCGTCAAGTTCTAGCTTTCATAAGTTTCATCACTTTTACTTTTGTGTGCTATTTGGTGGTTTTTCAATTGCACTCAACGCTCTTTTCAACTCCACTTATTTTTTGAAGCTGTAATTTGCTCCCCTCAAATTTACCTCTGTCCACATATAGTCTCTATTTTTGGCTTTGGACCTGATTGAGCTTCAGTCTGACAATTACTAGTATTGTGATTGAACCATATAGGACATTTTTCTCATCCTTTTACCACCTGCTGCTCCAGCTGTGTTTATCTTCATGCTTTTTTCTATGTTTGACCACACACGCTTTATGTTTTTGCAAATGTTTTATGGCTGTAAGGTCATTTAGGTCATTTATTCATATGAATGATATGAATAAATGCAATTGTTTTTTCATATGTAAATGTATTATAGCTATGGAGGCTCACCCTGTTTGACAGGTATTTAAGCAAATGTGTCTTTAATGTTTTGTAAATCTGAATCATGAATAAATGTAACTGTGAAATGCTAAAAGCTTTATAGTCCTATATTTTATATTACTAGAATGTATAATATTAATATAACATTGTTGAATCTTAGTCACAAGCAAAGGCATCAATTATCACAGCTGCACTTAGGACCCTACATACAGTAGATGTAGGCTAGATAACTACTGTACTTTATGGAATTATCCAATATTAATGGTTAGCTATAAATAAAAGTACAGCCGCCATCAGCTTCCAGTATCTTGGTCACTTCGTATCATGTGGCATGTAGCAGTATGCAATGCATTGTGTACTGTTCCATTCTCCCGCGCAGGAAATATGCCCGCAGCATGCAGAAGGAAATGCCCACGTGAGACAGCCCTAGTTTTTGCTCTTTCTTGCCTTGACTACTGTAACTCACTACTAATCATTCTACCTCTCACTAAACCCTCCCCTCTCCAATCTAAATGCAGCATCCAGACTCATCTTTTTGACCATCCACTACATGGATGCTTCTTCCCTGTGCCGGTCACTACACTGGTTGCCCGTCCACTTTAGAATACAATTTAAATAGAGATGAGCGAGCACCAAAATGCTCGGGTGCTCGTTACTCGAGACGAACTTTTCGCGATGCTTGAGTGTTCGTTTCGAATAACGAACCCCATTGAAGTCAATGGGCGACCCGAGCATTTTTGTATATCGCCGATACTCGCTAAGGTTTTCGTTTGTGAAAATCTGGGCAATTCAAGAAAGTGATGGGAACGACACAGCAACAGATAGGGCAGGCGAGGGCCTACATGTTGGGCTGCATCTCAAGTTCCCAGGTCCCACTATTAAGCCTCAATAGCGGCAAGAGGGGGCCCCCCCCTCCCAACAATTTTTACTTCTGAAAAGCCCTCATTAGCAATGCATACCTTAGCTAAGCACCACACTACCTCCAACAAAGCACAATCACTGCCTGCATGACACTCCACTGCCACTTCTCCTGGGTTACATGCTGACCCCCCCCCCCTCCACGACCCAGTGTCCACAGCGCACACCAAATTGTCCCTGCCCAGCCTTCAGCTGCCCTCATGCCACGCCACCCTCATGTCTATTTATAAGTGCATCTGCCAGAGGAACCGCAAGCACACACTGCAGAGGGTTGGCACGGCTAGGCAGCGACCCTCTTTAAAAGGGGCGGGGCGATAGTCCACAATGCTGTACATAAGCAATGAGAAATCCAATCCTGTGCCACCTCCATCTGGAGCTGCACACGTGGGCATAGCAATGGGGAACCTATGTGCCACACACTATTCATTCTGTCAAGGTGTCTGCATGCCCCAGTCAGACTGCGGTTTTTTATAAATAGTCACAGGCAGGTACAACTCCGCAATGGGAATTCCGTGTGCACCCACAGCATGGGTGGCTCCCTGGAACCCACCGGCTGTACATAAATGTATCCCATTGCAGTGCCCTGGACAGCAGAGCTAACGTCAGAATAAATGCAGGTGGGCTTCGGCCCACACTGCATGCCCCAGTCAGACTGGGGTTCTTCAGAAGTGGACAGATGCAGTTACAACTCCCTGTGGACCCACAGCATGGGTGGCTCCCTGGAACCCACCGGCGGTACATAAATATATCCCATTGCATTGCCCATCACAGCTGAGGTAATGTCATGTTAAATGCAGGTGGGCTTTGGCCCACACTGCATGCCCCAGTCAGACTGGGGTTCTTTAGAAGTGGACACATGCAGTTACAACTCCGTGTGGACCGACAGCATGGGTGAGTCCCAGGAAGCCACCGACGGTACATAAATATATCCTATTGCAGTGCCCAGCACAGCTGATGTAACGTCAGCTTTAATGCAGGTGGGCAAAAAATTAATTGGATTACACTGTAGGCGAGGGCCCAAAAAAATTGGTGTACCAACAGTACTAATGTACCTCAGAAAAATTGCCCATGCCCAACCAAGAGGGCAGGTGAAACCCATTAATCGCTTTGGTTAATGTGGCTTAATTTGTAACTAGGCCTGGAGGCAGCCTAGTTAAAATAAAAATTGGTTGAGGTGAAAGATTCAACACTTTAATGAGCATTGAAACGTCTAAAAATTGTTTACAAAAATTATATGACTGAGCCTTGTGGGCCTAAGAAAAATTGCCCGTTCGGCGTGTTTATGTGAGGTTTCAGGAGGAGGAGCAGGAGGAGGAGGAGGAATATTATACACAGATTGATGAAGCAAAAAGGTCCCCATTTTTGATGGGGATAGAGAACGATGCTTCCATCCGCGGGTGCAGCCTACGTATTGCTTAGGTATCGCTGCTGTCCGCTGGTGGAGAAGAGAAGTCTGGGGAAATCCAGGCTTTGTTCATCTTGATGAGTGTAAGCCTGTCGGCACTGTCGGTTGACAGGCGGGTACGCTTATCCGTGATGATTCCCCCAGCCGCACTAAACACCCTATCTGACCAGACGCTAGCCACAGGACAAGCAAGCATCTCCAGGGCATACAGCGCGAGTTCAGGCCACGTGTCCAGCTTCGACAACCAGTAGTTGTAGGGGGCAGAGGCATCACGGAGGACGGTCGTGCGATTGGCTACGAACTCCCTCACCATCTTTTTACAGTGCTCCCGCCGACTCAGCCTTGACTGGGGAGCGGTGACACAGTCTTGCTGGGGAGCCAGAAAGCTGTCAAAGGCCTTAGAGAGTGTTCCCCTGCCTGTGCTGTACATGCTGCCTGATCTCCGCGCCTCCCCTGCTACCTGGCTCTCGGAACTGTGCCTTCGGCCACTAGCGCTGCCGGATGGGAATTTTACCATCAGTTTGTCCGCCAGGGTCCTGTGGTATAGCATCACTCTCGAACCCCTTTCCTCTTCGGGTATGAGAGTGGAAAGGTTCTCCTTATACCGTGGGTCGAGCAGTGTGTACACCCAGTAATCCGTAGTGGCCAGAATGCGTGTAACGCGAGGGTCACGAGAAAGGCATCCTAACATGAAGTCAGCCATGTGTGCCAGGGTACCTGTACGCAGCACATGGCTGTCCTCACTAGGAAGATCACTTTCAGGATCCTCTTCCTCCTCCTCCTCAGGCCATACACGCTGAAAGGATGACAGGCAAGCAGCATGGGTACCCTCAGCAGTGGGCCAAGCTATCTCTTCCCCCTCCTCCTCATCCTCCTCATGCTCCTCCTCCTCCTCCTCAACGCGCTGAGATAGACAGGAGGGTGCTCTGACTATCCAGCGACATACTGTCTTCCCCCGCCTCCGTTTCCGAGCGCAAAGCATCTGCCTTTATGCTTTGCAGGGAACGTCTCAAGAGGCATAGCAGAGGAATGGTGATGCTAATGATTGCAGCATCGCCGCTCACCATCTGGGTAGACTCCTCAAAGTTTCGAAGGACCTGGCAGATGTCTGTCAACCAGGCCCAATCTTCTGTAAAGAATTGAGGAGGCTGACTCCCACTGCGCCGCCCATGTTGGAGTTGATATTCCACTATAGTTCTACGCTGCTCATAGAGCCTGGCCAACATGTGGAGCGTAGAGTTCCACTGTGTGGGCACGTCGCACAGCAGTCGGTGCACTGGCAGATTAAACCGATGTTGCAGGGTGTGCAGGGTGGCAGTGTCTGTGTGGGACTTGCGGAAATGTGCGCAGAGCCGGCGCGCCTTTCCGAGCAGGTCTGACAAGCGTGGGTAGCTTTTCAGAAAGCGCTGAACCACCAAATTAAAGACGTGGGCCAGGCATGGCACGTGCGTGAGGCTGCCGAGCTGCAGAGCCGCCACCAGGTTACGGCCGTTGTCACACACGACCATGCCCGGTTGGAGGCTCAGCGGCGCAAGCCAGCAGTCGGTCTGCTCTGTCCGACCCTGCAGCAGTTCATGGGCCGTGTGCCTCTTCTCTCCTAAGCTGAGTAGTTTCAGCACGGCCTGCTGACGCTTGCCCACCACTGTGCTGCCGTGCCGCGCGACACCTCTTGATTGGCGACGTGCTGCTGCTGACACATCTTGATTGCGAGACAGAGGTTGCGTAGGAGGAGGAGGAGGAGGAGGGTGGTTTAGTGGAGGAAGCATACACCGCCACAGATACCACCACCGAGCTGGGGCCTGCAATTCTGGGGGTGGGTAGGACGTGAGCGGTCCCAGGCTCTGACTCTGTCCCAGCCTCCACTAAATTCACCCAATGTGCCGTCACGGAGATATAGTGGCCCTGCCCGCCTGTGCTTGTCTACGTGTCCATTGTTAAGTGGACCTTGGCAGTAACCGCGTTGGTGAGGGCGCGTACAATGTTGCGGGAGATGTGGTCATGCAGGGCTGGGAAGGCACATCGGGAAAAGTAGTGGCGACTGGGAACTGAGTAGCGCGGGGCCGCCGCCGCCATCATACCTTTGAAAGCCTCCATTTCCAAAAGCCTATACGGCAGCATCTCCAGGCTGATCAATTTGGCAATGTGCACGTTTAACGCTTGAGCGTGCGGGTGCGTGGCGGCGTACTTGCGCTTGCGCTCCAACACTTGCGCTAGCGGCGGCTGGACGGTGCGCTGAGAGACATTGGTGGATGGGGCCGAGGACAGCGGAGGTGAGGGTGTGGTTGCAGGCCAGGAGACGGTAGTGCCTGTGTCTTGAGGGGGGGGTTGGATCTCAGTGGCAGGTTGGGGCACAGGGGGAGAGGCAGCGGTGCAAACCGGAGGCGGTGAACGGCCTTTGTCCCACCTTGTGGGGTGCTTGGCCATTATATGTCTGCGCATGCTGGTGGTGGTGAGGCTGGTGGTGGTGGCTCCCCGGCTGATCTTGGCGCGACAAAGGTTGCACACCACTGTTCGTTGGTCGTCTGCACTCTCAGTGAAAAACTGCCAGACCTTTGAGCACCTCGGCCTCTGCAGGGTGGCATGGCGCGAGGGGGCGCTTTGGGAAACAGTTGGTGGATTATTCGGTCTGGCCCTGCCTCTACCCCTGGCCACCGCACTGCCTCTTCCAACCTGCCCTGCTGCTGCACTTGCCTCTCCCTCTGAAGACCTGTCCTCAGTAGGCGTAGCAAACCAGGTGGAGTCAGTCACCTCATCGTCCTGCTGCTCTTCCTCCGAATCCTCTGTGCGCTCCTCCCTCGGACTTACTCCAATTACTACTACCTGATTGATAGACAACTGTGTCTCATCGTCATCATCCTCCTCACCCACTGAAAGCTCTTGAGACAGTTGCCGGAAGTCCCCAGCCTCATCCCCCGGACCCCGGGAACTTTCCAAAGGTTGAGCATCGGTCACGACAAACTCCTCCAGTGGGAGAGGATTCGGAACCATTGCTGCCCATTCTGGGCAGGGGCCCGAGAACAGTTCCTGGGAGTCTTCCTGCTCCTCAGAATGTGTCATTGTAATGGAGTGAGGAGGCTGGGAGGAAGGAGGAGCAGCAGCCAGAGGATTCAGAGTTGCCTCAGTGGACGGCGCAGAACTCTGGGTGGTCGATAGATTGCTGGATGCACTTTCTACCATCCACGACAGGACCTGCTCATACTGCTCATTTTCTAATAAAGGTCTACCGCGTGGACCCATTAATTGTGAGATGAATGTGGGGACGCCAGAAACGTGCCTCTCTCCTAATCCCACAGCAGTCGGCTGCGATACACCTGGATCAGGAGCTCGGCCTGTGCCCACACCCTGACTTGGGCCTCTGCGTCCTCGCCCGCGTCCACGTCCACGTCCTCTAGGCCTACCCCTACCCCTCAGCATGGTGTATTACCAGTAGTGCAGAAACAGAACGCTGTAATTAAATATGCCGCTTATTGGCCTGTGGTTGGAGGCTGACTTCGCTTACGGAACGCACAGCAGAGCCAGGAAAGAATTTTACGCAAGCCTGCTGTAACACTTAGCTGGCTGCGTATTAATTAGGACTGCTACCCCCAGCACAGACGCAGTACACTGAGGACGGTCACAGGCAGCCCAAATAGAAAGTTTTTTCCCAAATTTTTTTGAAAAAGCCCACTGCCTATATAGACAGTATATCTCTTTCACTGTCCCTGCCTCACCACTACTGGCCCTGGACTATGTAAAATTACTGCAGACTGTTTCCCTCTGGACAGGATGACAGCGGTGATGTAACGGCCAACGCAGAGCCAGGAAAGAATTTTGCGCAAGCCTGCTGTAACACTTAGCTGGCTGCGTATTAATTAGGACTACTACCCCCAGCACAGACGCAGTACACTCAGGATGGTCACAGGCAGCCCAAATAGAATGTTTTTTCCAAAATTTTTTTGGAAAAGCCCACTGCCTATATAGACGGTATATGTCTTTCACCTTTTTCACTGTCCCTGTCTCAGCACTACTGGCCCTATACTATGTAAAATTACTGCAGACTGAGGACGCAATGCTCTGCACGGCCGATATACAAAAAAAAAAAAAAGTGCAACACTGCGAAAAGCAGCCTCAACAGTACTGCACACGGTCAGATGTGGCCCTAAGAAGGACCGTTGGGGTTCTTGAAGCCTAAAATAACTCCTAACGCTCTCCCTATAGCAACTCCAGCAAGACAGCACTTTCCCTGAACTATGTCAGAATGCATCTGTGGCGAGCCGCGGGAGGGGCCGATTTATATACTCGGGTGACACCTGATCTCGCCAGCCACTCACTGCAGAGGGGTGGTATAGGGCTTGAACGTCGCAGGGGGAAGTTGTAATGCCTTCCCTGTCTTTCTATTGGCCAGAAAAGCGCGCTAACATCTCAGAGATGAAAGTGAAAGTAACTCGAACATCGCGTGGTACTCGTTACGAGTAACGAGCATCTCGAACACGCTAATACTCGAACGAGTATCAAGCTCGGACGAGTACGTTCGCTCATCTCTAGTCTGTACCACTCAAACCCTAAGAACGCACACTGAGAAATACCTCCAAGATATACAGAACCCAGCGTATTGGGTGCTGCTAAGCACTTTATTTATGAACACGGTGATCAGCCAAACGAAATAGAGAAGAGCAGCACTCCAGGGAATTAAGTTAAAGTGATGTCTTTATTGTGCCCATACAACGTTTCAACCCTAAGCACAAGGGTCTTTGAGGACTTGACAAAGACCCTTGTGCTTAGGGTTGAAACGTTGTATGGGCACAATAAAGACATTGCTTTAACTTAATTCCCTGGAGTGCTGCTATTCTCTCTTTCGTTTGGCTGATGCACATCTGATCCAGGGTCCAGGATCGTGTTGAGCGTGCACCTTACATTTGAGATCATCCTTCCTTTCAAGTTAAGGTGTTGTGAGTGCTGTGGCAAATTGACTATCTTTAATTATGAACATGGTGATAATACTAGGAGTTTTCTTGTGATAGTATTGGCACATATTAGTAAGCCGAGGAGGGGCAGGGACTGGTATCGCAAGGTATTAGTCCATGAGGCTGCTTGGATCTTAAAACAGTTTCTTCCACTGTAATGTGTGATTTTGCTTGTTCACCTCCTATACTGTAAAGTGCTGCAGAATATGTTGGCACTATATAGATAAATACAGTATTACTAGGAAGATCAACCATGGATGACAAGAAAGCTATCAGGTTAATAAGAAAGGGTTTTAAATAGTGCACTTATTGCAGATAAAGCTGTGATAATGGGCATCTATTTTTTCTATTCACATAATATGCCTGTCCTCTGAAGGAACCATCGCTGGCCTATAATATAACCTTTAAGTAATTAGTTTGCTAATTATATTATACCTACTTTAAAATGTCAATGTGTACTTAGTAGTCTTGCTTTGGAGTTGTGGCTATATTTGGTTAGATATTTTTCATACCTGCTGATCATTTGATAATAGAATGTCAACTTTATAATGAGCAGTCTAGTCTAGAGATTATGTGCATGTATATGAGTGTCTGGGTGCTTATTCACCATTGCATTCATTTCCAAGGCACTGGTTTGTGTGAATATAACTTAAAGGGATTCTGTCATGACCTGATAGAGATGTTCATTACCCTCAGGAGTGTTTTAGTTTGAAACGCTGTAGCATTTCAGAATAAATACACTTAGAAGTCTGGCTCGGAGCTGAACTTTAAGTTTTGGGGGTGGGCTGTGCCAGCTTCTTCCCGCCCGCATCATGCAGTGACAGCTCTCTCCCGATGCTCAGAGCCGTCGCTCTGCATATTGTGGGAGGGGGGAATCTGATAACAGAATCCATTTAAGCCTACAGAGGCTGTGGTCTAGTAGTAACTCTCATTTCCCATTTCAGTAGAGATAGCAGTGGTGACCTTGATTGCCTTTAAGCATCATTTTAAAATGTATATATAAAACGGTTCTTCACAAAACATTTAAAGCTACCCTGCAGCCAAAAGCTCAACATTGATATTTAAGAATATCTTTACGTGGGACCATGATTGATATTTAAGGATGGCTTTACATGGGATGTAAGAGCTTCGTGTGGTCCAGAGTGTTAGGGAAGCAGAAATGCAGTTCTAAGCTCCCACTTATGACCTGAAGGTTGTGGGTTCAATCCCCACATGGTTCAGGTAGCCGGCTCAAGGTTGACTCAGCATTCCATCCTTAGAAGGTCAGTAAAATGAGCTTGGGGGTAAAAGATGACTGGGGAAGGCAATGGCAAAGTACCCCGCAAAAACAGTGTTCCAAGAAAACGTCACATTGTGACGTCACCCGAGGAGTCAGTCATAGTGATTTTCTGTAGCAATAATTACCCTGTGTCCTGGGTACTGCCTCCATTCATTGAACTTTTTCTCCTGTGTCAAAGCATAAAACTGATAGTTGTTGAGACAACTGCCAAGCGCTTCTACACATGACTGTTATCCCAGTAACTCTAAGGCAGTACCTATGGGGAATGCCTGCTATTCATCTTCCCTTAGATCTTGCTGCTTCACTGCTTACTAGCTCAGCTGTATTAGGACAGAGCTGGGATCTGTAGTTTAGCTACTGTGCCTAATCTTAAATAGTCTGGAACACACGACATGGACTGTAATATAAGCTCTATATAATACAGAATAAGTTCACACAAAGCAATGTATTAACGCACAAACTTAAAATATAAAAGATCAGGGCACATAACAGACATACAGCGCAGGTACAAATTCCTTGGTATTCCACAATCTCATAGGAACCATGATGAAGAGGCAACACAGATAGCAACATTTAAGTACAATCAAAGGGTAAGACAGGTCCTAAAGAGCCAACTCTATGGGAAAAACAAGATCCATGCCATCAACAAGTACGCCGTACCAGCCATCAGATACCCTATTGGTATAGTGAGCTGGCCAAAAGAAGAGATGGAGACTGCCAATGAGGAGACCCAAAAGCTCCTCATAAATGTACAGAGATTTCCACCACAAGTCCAACACCTAGAAACTGTACACTAAAAGTAAAGAGGCTCGATAGGGTCTCATAGGTATCAAAGCCACCATCCAAAGTGGAATTCAGAGCATCCAGGAGTAACATTAATAAGATGTCACCTAAAGAGGAATACCTGAGACTGCAGCAGCAGACATGGAAGGAAAAACAAATGGAAGAAATTCCATGTCAAAATAAGCCCCTGCATGGGATGCACCATTGACAGATAATTGAAGTGGCTCACATTGGTGGGAGAAGGCTGGATAGCACTGAGGCACTGATACTAGCAGCCCAAAAACAGGCATTAAAGCACCAGATCCATAGAAGCAGGGATCTACCAGACCAGACAGGATCAAAGGTGCAAACTGTGTGGAGAGGCCATATAGACAGTCCAAAACATAGTGATAAGATGCAAAAGATAGAAGCAGGACCGCATACACTGAACAGCACAACCAAGTAGCTTCCATTGTGTACAGGAACATCTGCACAGCATATGGACTAAGCCCTTCCAAATCCAAATGGTAGACCCTGCAGAAGGCTGTAGAGAATAACAGGGCTAAGATCCTGTGGGAGTTCCAGAGACGGACAGACAAACAGGTACTGGCATACCAACCAGACATTGTGGTATTTCACAAGGACCAGAAAACAGAGTTGGTGATAGATGTAGCGGTACCAAGCATCAGCGACATAAGAAAGAAGGAATATGACAAGCTGGAGAAGTACCAGGGCCTGAAATAAGAACTAGAGAAGATGTGAAAAGTGAAGGTCAAAGTGGTTCCAGTAGAGGTAGGAGCACTTGGAGCTCTAACTCCTAAGCTGGGGGAATAGCTTCAACATATCCCAGGAACAACATCCAAGCATACTATCCAGTAGATTGCAATACTTAAAACAGCCCAAACTATGTGCAGAACTCCCAGGCCTTTGGTGGAGGACTCGAGGTTGAAGAAGATAAATACCACCCCTGGGTGTGAGGAAGATTTTATGTATGTATGAGCTGCAATTTAGGAGAGGAGATGGTTTAAGGACAGTTGAGCTATCACAACTCAAATTACATGATCTTATGTTAGTTTTAAATATATTACTTAACGATCATGAACTAAAGTTATTGTCAAGTTGTAAACTATTGATGGCCTTTTTTCAGGATGCGTCATCAGTTCTACATCGTTAGTGGTCTATAGCCTTGGAACCCCGCCAATCAACATTTCTCTGGGCTACTGTACTTGTTCACCTAGTTGATTTCAGCAGGAAGCCATCAGCTCCGTTCTCACTACAATGTACAGGTATATGTCTATATCCATTGTAAAAGCTAAGATGCTTTGTGTGGCTTGACCTTTTCAGTTGTAGGTGTAAGTATTAACAGTCCTGGATGGCTTTCCGGCCTCGTCATGGAAACTGATGGGTGGTCGATCATTATGACAGTGCTGATTACCACTACTGAGAAGACTACATTATATGTATTTTCATTTTTTCCTTCATGTGAAACCAGAAAGTGAATCTGTTCTGAGCTCTCTAAGGTCAACTTAACATAAGAAATCAAATTGTATTCCATCAACCTTCCATCTGAAGTGAAGGATTTGAAATACTCATTAAATACCAGCAAACAAAAGTAGACATTGCAGCGTTAAGTCTGTTTCTACCTGATCAAATTACATTCTTTTTAAACAGAAGTCAAAGTAAAGTCATCTCCAGACATGGACCCAGGGGGACTTGTGCCTAGATACTGGCACACCTGACGCATGCTGATGAGGTGATGATTATACATCTGAATAAAAATGATTCTGCTGGCAAATCCTTGTTATCCATAGACTATATCTTATAAGACATGAATGTGCTGCTTCTCCCAGGGTCTCCAGGGGAGCTCATTGAATTATATGCAATGTTCTTAAATCCACTTTAAAAATATCTTTTCATATGCAAAACTGTTCCGACTGTTTCAAATGTGATTTTCATTTTTATCATGACTTTCAATACCGAGATTTGACGTAAGGAAAAAATTCATAAGCGTAAATATTTGTTCTATGACCTGTGAATATAAAATGAGATATTGTTTCCTGTGTGGGGTGGCTTCCACTGATAAATCACTAAGCAAGTAGATCTGAAAGGAGAAGCTTTCATCATTGCTTTAGGGGGCACTGTCATTATATATAGTTCGTGGGACTTTGTGAGCAGTTTGCATGAGCTGTTTCCATAGTTTGAGAACCACTGCTTAAAAAAAACTCAATACCCAAACCCACAAAAATTGAGATAATGTTCAGTTAATTGAGAATGATTAATTAGAAAGCAAAAAAGGAGAAACGTTTCCAAATAAGGGAGAGAATACAAAAAGTGAATGCAAAATGAATCAGATTATGGGATAAGAGTCAGAGAGTAGTATGCATGTAAAACACTGTTGTGGTAGTTGCATGTATGTACCCATATTCAGACCAAAAACAAAGCAAAGTTTTCTGGAGCAAAAACAATTGGATTAACAGATTAGAGAAATTATATATATGTACTAGCTGATATACCCGGCTTCGCCCGAGTTATTTTTGTACTGGTGTTTATCTGGTGTTCACACGGAAAATCTTATGAAGTCGTCGTTACTTTAGAGATACCGGAAAAACATATGTTCACCATTTTGCATAGTTCTCTGCGTTACCCAGGAAACACCACGGGGAGGTAACCATGAGACGTTTCCTTTATATAAAATGACATCAGGAAGTGAGAGAATTAGATTCCGTACGTAAAATGTGGACGCTAATTCTTTTGCGCTTAGAATTGAACAATCGAGGTGGGACCCATTAACTTTTCCTAATTATGACATAATCAATGCCCGTTCCAAATTACATGTTTCTATGACACCAAGAAGTGAGAGAATTAGATTCCGTACGTAAAATTTGGACACTAGTTTTTTTGCTCTAGAATTGAATAATCGAGTTGGGACCCATTAACTTTTCCTATTTATGACATATTCAATGCTTATGGCAAATTTCGAGTTTCTATGACTTTGGGAAGTGAGAGATTTAGATTATGTATGTAAAATTTCGACGCTAATTCTTTTGCGCATAGAATTGAATAATCGAGTTGGGACCCATTTACGTTTCCTATTTATGACATAATCAATGCTCGTGCCAAATTTCACGTTTCTATGACACCGGAAAGGGAGAAAATTGCATTCCGTACGTAAAATTTGGACGCTAATTCTTTTGCGCATAGAATTGAATAATCGAGTTGGGACCCATTAGCTTTTCCTATGTATGACATAATCAATGCTCGTGCCAAAGTTCGAGTTTCTATGACACCGGGAAGTGAGAGAATTAGATTCCGTACGTAAAATTTGGACGCTAATTCTTTTGCGCATAGAATTGAATAATCAAGTTGGGACCTATTAACTTTTCCTATTTATGACATATTCAATGCCCGTGCCAAATTTTAAGTTTCTATGACATTGGGAAGTGAGAGATTTAGATTATGTACGTTAAATTTCGACGCTAATTCTTGAATAATCTAGTTGGGACCCAATTACTTTTCCTATTTTGGAGATAATCTATGCTCGTGCCAAAATTCATGTTTCTACGACATCGTAAAGTTGGAGAACTTTTGGCGAGTCAGTCAGTGAGTGAGTCAGTGAGTCAGTGAATGAGTCAGTGAGGGCTTTCGGCTTTATATATATAGGTGTGTGTGTATTAGCTTTGCAGAAGAGCACCATAATTGCAACTTAAAGAAAACCTGTCATCACCTTGAGCCCCATTAACTATATTAAGGGGCTAAAAGCTGACGGAAAGGGTTGTCTGGGAAGCTGCTTTTTATACTCACGGGTCCAGCATGCACAGTGTTACCCTTTTTAAAAGGCTGTGTGTACACACCTCTCTCATTGAACTCCATGGGAGAGTGCTTGTATTAAGGGCGGATTCAGATGAGCGTAGGCACAACTATGCTTTACAGCTTGGAATATCGTTGTGCCTGAACGAGGCAAATTTCTTCCCCTGAGCCGACTTTTCAAACTCCATGCCAGAGCGCAGGAATTTAAAAATAACTGCAAGAAGATATTTCCCAGTTCTCAAAATGAAACTAGTTTCCTGTGTGCTAAAATTACATGTATGGGATAATATCATGGATGCAAACCTAATATATTGAATTATTCTCTACATCTATTTACAGGTCAATGGACCTCCTTATTAGAGGTTAAAAGTTATCCTACGCTATATTGTATGTAAAATATTTTTCTTCTTGTCAATTAGAAGCATAGAGTGATCACTCAGTGATTACCAAACAGGGTGCCATAGCATCCTGGGGTGCTTTGAGAATCTCCAAGGGGTGCAACAATACTTTGCCTCTTAAATGTGGTCAGCTTAAAATGATAAGTGAATATCTGTCTATTTCCACATTTTGTAAACATTTGAAAAATGTTATCAATAAAAACCAAATGTTCAAAGAAAAAAGCAAGTAATATTAACCCCTTCCCGCCCCATGACGTAAGGGTACGTCATGGGAGCGGGTTACTTCCCGCAAAATGACGTACCCTTACGTCATAAGGATAGCACGAGATCATAGCAGATCTCATGCTATCCCGCAGCAGGAGCCGGCTGTCACTAGTAGCCGGCCTCCCGCTGCGACAGTGGGGGGCATCAGAGATGCACCCCCCCCCCCCCCCGCGCTGTTAACCTCTCCCCTGCCGCAATGTAAGTAGATTGCGGCAGGGAAAGGGTTCACGGAGGGAGCGCGCTCCCTCTGACTCGTTAACATCGCAAGAGCCCGGCTGGTTGCTATGGCAACAGGACGCCAGATACCGGCCATTGCCTAAGATCGCTGTTATAAGCGATGAGGCATAGCAGGAGAGAAGTCCTGCCATGCCTTATCGCAGCGATCATTAGTGATGTAGTAAAAGTCCCTCAGAGGGACACAGATGGTTTAAAAATAAGAGCAAAATAAAGTACAAAAAATAAAAATGTAAAAAAAAATTTTTTTTAAACCCTTTTTTAGGCTTTTCCTCACATTAGCATAAAAAAATGTCTAAAATTAAAAATCACACATATTTGGTATCGACGCATCCATAACGATGTGTACAATAAATTGAACATGCTTTTTATCCTGCACGGCAAAAAGCGTTAAAAAAAATGCTTAAAAACTGAGGCAAAATGCAAATTTTTAGCATTTTGCCTCCCAAAAAACGCAATAAAAGTGATTTAAAAGAAACGTATGTACCCCCAAATGGTACCAATAAAAACTACAGCTTGTCTCGCAAAAAATAAGCCCTCAGAGAGCTCCATCCAAGGAAATATAAAAAAGTTATAGCACTTTGAATGCAGTGATTTTAGAAAAAAAAACAATAATCTCCAAAAAAGGGTTTTTATTATAGAAAAACCTAAAAATAAATATAAGAATTTTGGTATCGTTGTAACCGTATCCCTCAGGAAAAAAAGTAGTGTGTCATTTATACTACATAATTAATGCTTTAAAAAAAAAAATAATAATAATCTATGGCAGAATTGGTGCGTTTTCTCTCCCTACGATCATAAAAAAAAATAATAAAAGTTTTACAATGTACCAATGGTACCAATAAAAACTACAGTTCGCCACGCAAAAAACAAGCCCTTATACGGCCGCGTCAACGGAAAAATAAAAAAGTTATGGCTTTTGAAAAATGGAGATGAAAAAATGCTAAAAATCGTTTGGTCCTCAACGCCAAAATAAGCCATGTCATTAAGGGGTTAAACACTCTGGTTTATTATGGTATATTGTTTATCTTCCAAATTACCAACATCATATTGTATTGATATATGTTATTGATGATTGTTCTTTCTTCAGTCTTTTTATTCCCCTTTTTCTCTTTCTCTTTTTTTTTCTTCCTTTTCTAGTTTTCGCTCTACTCCAACATCTCCTGACTGGAATTTATTATATTTTATTGTGATAACTTCTTATTGACTCTGTGATCTCAAATGTCAAGTCCGACCAGTCTTGTTGAGAAAACCAACCAACAGAGACCGAGAACAAGGGCAGGCTGGGTGAGCTGTAGAACACAGGAGGAAAACTGAGTAGCTAGACGTCAAGACCACGGATGGTGCTACACATGTAGGTGAAGACGAGGATTGAACCTTGAAGGACACTGATAGACTGACTGAGGCAATAGACAACTCAGCCAACCTATCAGTGTGAAAACAGAAGGGAAATGTTTCTCCTTTGCTTCCAGCCTCCAATGCCACTGTGCATGCGCTAACAAGCGCATCATGTGATCTGGCGCTGATACTCATTGGCATCACCAGTGCCATGACATCGAGATATAATATGAAAAAAAATATTTGACGCCTTTGACTTCCATGTTAATATTTTCATACCCCAGTTCTTCACATGTATCTTTCTCCCCACATGGAAACACGTTCTTTGAATGTGTATATGCGCGATACTTCTGTTTAAGGTTATTAGGGCATACTACATGCAGTGATGGAATACACAAGTGAATTACAGGGCTCATCTGCCACAAGATATATTGTTTGTGTCATTATAGGAGCCAAAAAGGTGTTGCATTTTAAAACAGTATTGTACATAATGTTCAGGAAGGCTTCTAAATAAATAATCAGGGAAATTACATATCCAGAGAGCAGTAAAAACCTTAAAAAGGCATAAAAAAGAAAATGGGCTTGTTTGTAGTCAAACAAATAATAATACATAATCTAGGTATGCTGTACGACGAATGGGAAAGTTCCATTTTCTACGAGATTAAATTTGGAAATAATAGGACCAAACTTGTTAGAATATTATTAGCACTGTTAACAGGTGAAATATGTTTCAGACTAGCAGAGTTTACATTTGCATTAAAGTCCCATGTTAATTATGTAACACAAAAGGGCTTATTAAATCAATAGAACACTGAAATTTCATTAAAGGGGCACATTAGTAAGTCTGGTCATATTTACTAAATCACTCTCTGCTTCGTAATTAGATTCCGCTTCTAAAGTCCACGTTACAGGACAGGTATTACTGGTGAATGGATGTTACTGAAAAGAACAACCTAACAGGCGCAGAAAATCAATACCGCACACCATCAAAATTTGTAATTAATGATAAAAATAGCAATGGGCCATTAGCTACAAATTAGTATAAATGACCAATTAATCTATGACTTGAAAGAAAAAGACTCATAGACAGGTTACGTATTCATTGTAAATGATTGCCAACTGCAGAGAGTCCAGATGCAATGAAATAATGGGAGTCATGTCATATCTAACGTCTGTGATATGTCTAATGAAAATATCAGTCAATTACCGTAGTGGAGGATAAGTTATTAGACGAGAACTTGATTTATACTCCTTTTGATTTGTAGATGAGTTGAGATATTTTCACATATATATTTTGGGCATAGCACTGAGATGTACAGTACTGTGCGAAAGTTTAGACAAGGTGTAGAAACAATGCTGCAAAGTAAGGATGCTCTCAAAAATAGAAGTGTTAATAGATTATTTTTGTCAATCAGCAAAATGCAAAGTGGATGAACGAAAGAGAAATTTAATACAAATCAATATTTAGTGTGAACGGTAGTGATAAGCGATGAATGGAAAAAACGGGTTGTGTTGGAATTGGACCGATTTTACAAAAATCATCATGAATCTGAATGGTTAACTCTGACTTCCATTAAAGTCAATGGGGGTAAAAATTAGGTTCACTAACTTGCCCTCCAGGAGGTCCCCAATGCAGCCAAAGCCCCCCAAATTGAATGGGTATACAGCCACACATCTGGAGAACATTTTCCTTCTCTCACAAATTGGTATAAATAGTGTACAGTGATGTGGGAATTAATCATAGCACAGGGGTGTTACTAAAAACAAAACAAGGCCCACATAGGGTCTCCTAGATCAAGAATTGCACCAAGGAAGACAGTAGCTATAGTGCATGTTTCAAAAGCAAAGTCATACTGTTAGGACCGGCAGCTCTCAGGGTCTCCGTGCCCTCACCACCGGTCCTAGCACCCGGGCTGCGTGAGTGCGAGGCAGTCCGGTCTTTGTGACTTCCCCTGGCTGCAGGTATTGTGGACTCCGCTGGGTTGCTAGGGACGTGGCGGGTGCCGCCCCTCGCTGCATCCCATTGGCATTACAGCCGGCCAGCTGGGCTCTGTTGGTTATGCTGCTGTCGGGGGGCTGGTTCTCCCGGCACCCCGTGATTTGTTCCTGTGGCTGTCAAGACCCTCCACCCCAATCAGTTGCAGGGGCGGGAGTTCTGGCAGCATTTAAATGTCTCTGTTACCTGCTGTCTTTGCCAGTGTTTGTTTGTTCTTCTGCAGCACTCGCGTTCCTTGTTTTCTCACTGACTTCCTGATTGACTACTGCGTGTACTCTGACCCCCTTGTACTGCGTACCTTCCTGTTGCCAACCCGGATCTCTTGACCAGGCTTTTTTGTTGTTTGTCTCAGCTACTCACCTCTCTCTGCTCCTCCGTTCATCCTCAACCCCCAGCTCCAGTCTCCCTTTGAGGTCAGTTTGCATGTTGCAGGGGAATGTCAGACAATGGCCTTCTAAATGTGAATATCCACAGGCAGGAGTGAGTAATTGGTGGAAGGGGGAGAACTGGAAACTTATACTGCATTCTCACTACTTAAGGCTTGAATGGTATAACAGTGGCACAACATGGGTGATGATAAGGCTGGGCCTGACACACACACTCAAAATAGATGACACTATAGCCAGGCTTGCATGGGCTAATATGAAATGGAAGCTGAGATAGGCCTAAGGCCTGACACACACAGAATAGCTGACAGCCTACCAGTCTCTATATCACAGGCAGGATAACTTTTCAGGTCCTCCACCTCCATTCACTGTGAACATGGGCGGTCATTCATAGATCAATGACTGCCTATTTACACTGACCCAGAAGTTGCTCACTAGTTGCTTCTTTTCAGTGAGTTGAAATGAAGTGACTAGCAACTAATGAACGATTTTTCGCTCAGTACACTGTCGGTCCCGCTTTCATATGGAGCGACTATAGCTGGAAATCCCTCATTTGAGAAATTTTTCAGCTGCTAGTTGGCCCATGTAAAAGTACCCTTAGTTGAATTGTTCAGGCATCTACAATTCCATTGTTGTCTCATTATAGCCTATTAGGCTATGTACATGTGCGTATTTTCACATGTCCTATTCTGGTCCATTTCACGGATGAGAATAGGACAAGCCAATGTGTAGTTCCCAGATAGCACACTGTACTGTTCAAAGACTCTCAGGAGCAACTCTTACATGGCCATCTAAATATGGCCTTACTCCTCTTGTAAAGCAGCTTTTATCCAAGTTTCTTAGTGCATGCGCAGAAGCCGGGGAAGCTC
Source organism: Eleutherodactylus coqui (assembly GCF_035609145.1). Taxonomy (NCBI): domain Eukaryota; kingdom Metazoa; phylum Chordata; class Amphibia; order Anura; family Eleutherodactylidae; genus Eleutherodactylus; species Eleutherodactylus coqui. Next base: position 248,768,346 of record NC_089838.1, on the reverse strand, counting down.
CGTGGAGGAGGATTGCATCGGGGTTCAAATGCGAAGGCCTTTGGTAAGAAGTTTCATCTTCCCTCATCAATAGCATTGGTGAGGGGAGATCAAAGTTTAACTTTTAAAAAAAAACTTTTACATGATCGCATACCAGTGATCACGCGACCACGGTCCACTCCACAAGGTCTCCGATCATTGCTCCAGGCTCTCAGGTACCTTTGGTAGCCAAGAGCTATGTAATACTGTTAATTACCAGAATCAGAAGATTATCAAAAAACCTACAAAACTGCAACATTTCATCAGTTTGACTATATCCTCCCCCCGGCTATTATAGGACTACAACTCCCAGCAATGTGTTTCAACTACAGCTATGATTCATAGGTACACTGAACATTGATTGCTTCTGTTCTACATCGACCCAGGTTTAATCATCACCTCTAGATGAAAAGGAAGCCTTTGCTTTCGACAGCCAAGGTATAACAATAATAAAATACTTAGTATTTTGCATCTATAGGATACAATTTCTGAAGCAAGTGGGATTAATATTTTACAGCTGTCACATAAGAGAGTGGCTGCTGTACTGTGACACCATATCATGAAGTGACAGTGAGATTTATTAGTGTTCACACACCATGAAAGAGAGGGAGGTCTGCGGCAGCGGCGCACTAACTGAGATAGCCACAGGATTTGTAGCATATGACAGAATATTCCTTTCTTGAACAGTGATTCTTGCTTTCTTTTCTCGTCTCCCATCTTCTTTTTATGCTTGTTGACTTGACAAGAATTCTCTCTAATGTATCTCCGCAGTTTAAATTGATTGGAATAGAATAAGGTACAATTCTGACCTGGAGGTTTTTTTTTCTTTACTCCTTATTACATGCTTGAAAAATCCTTTCATTGAGATATGTTTGAGACTTTTTTCAGTAGTTCTACAAACAAGCCGCGATGTGCATTTATGTGTTGGAAGAGTTTTTTGAAAATTCTCTATTTGCAAAATGAATATTAATTGACCACTACTGTGAAAGATAATTCTTTGAAAGATGAGAGAGTCCTGCTTGTAAGCAGGCACATGGAAAACCAATTGGATGGTATATTTTTTTTGCAGAAATAACCTTAATGCTAATTAAAGGGGTTTTCTAGGCCATAGTAACATAGTATGTAAGACTGAAAAAAGACATATGTCCATCCAGTTCAGCCTATTACCCCCCAATGTTGATCCAGAGGAAGGAAAAGAAAACAATGAAGTAGAAGCTAATTATCCCCATTTAAGGGGGAAAAAATCCTTCCTGACTCAAATATTGAATAATCCCTGGATCAACAACCCATGTAAAATTATTAATGATTATACCATATAATGATGTATCGCTCAAGAAAGATGACCAGGCCCATGTTTAGCTCTTTTATCAAATTTCTCATCATCACGTCCTCAGCCATTGGTATTGATGACCTATTCTCAGCATAAGTCATCAGTAGCTGATCTTCTGGGGTCACCACTCAGGACCCTGAGTCTTCAGCTGTTCAAGCACCCACTGTCAGTGCCACAACACATAGGGTACATAGTGGAAGACCTCTCTGATTCCTGTGTAGTGGCCAGAGCTGGTAATTGCAAGCACAGAACTCATTGATTTTATTAGGAGTTGCACCTGCAATTACCAGGCCCGGCTGTACACGACCGGGTCGGATTCCGCATGCGGGAGCCCGCAGTAGAATTTGACCCTGTGCCAGGCCGGCATCTGTGCGTACCTGCTTTTCTACTTCGCCGGCTCAACTGCGGATAGTCCACACAGTGAGCCATCGGATATGCGAGTACAGTTTTTTTTTTTGTTTTTTTTTTTAGCGTAGCTTTTCCCGCGTCGTCGTTAGGCGATGATGCAGAATCTGCAAACTTTTGGCCATGCCATGGCAGAAGGGCCACAGTTCGGACTGCTTCCATTGAATTCAATGGAAGCTGTCTGTGTGGAATCCGCACAAAAATAGAGCATGCTGCGATTTTTCCTCCGCTAGCAGAAAATCACAATTAATTTTCTCTCGTGTACAGGAAAAATCTTTTTTGCCATAGCATGCTATGGGCAGTATTGGCTGAGGAATCCAGAGGCGAACGCCCACTCCGGATTCCGCAATGCAAATCCACCGGTGTGCAGCCGGCCTCAGTTAGAAAATTGCTGTAGTCAATTTGGACTGCCAAAGCAGGACCCAAAACCAGCAGGTAAGAGGAGCATCAGGTTCAAGTAACATAACCCTCTCCCCCTCCTGTGCCGGAACAGAACTTTGTCCCAATACCGGAGACTTTAATGGCTTCTGCATATCTCAACTATTTGTATTTCACTGTATTATTGGGACATCTACAAAGTTCTGATAAAGGTACACACATTCCCTGAAATCAGCTTCTAGGCTCTAAATTTTAAATCAACGTATATAAATAAAGCTGGTCATTCATGCGGGAGTTGTTGGCCAAACACTTATTTGCCAGTCAGCTATTTCTCTTAACTCCACCATAAATATGCTGTGCTGACTGTTCATGTTTGTTTCAATGGAAGGGGAATATAGGCTTCTGCCAGACCCTCTGGCAGTGGCTTACTGCCAAGGTAACAAAACATCAGACATCAGCCTGAAATCGGCTGGCTCAGCCAACTTTTATACATTGATATAATGTGTACAGTAACAGTTTTCTCTATACAAAAATCTAGAATGACTTAATTTATGCTCCCTTTGATTTCATTTGGATTCTTCTGATGACAAATGCTATCAGCAGCCATTACTATGCAACTAGGGAGAGAACTGTCAATAAAGCCGGGCTGGGCTGGAAGAAGCCGGAGAGTAGTGGCTCAGTAGACTCATCTCCCTTTGCCCAAACTCTTTTTAAAGGTATGTTTTCCCTGGAAGACTACAACATTTCAAACTAAAGCATAGTTCTTTGTTGTGAAGGAACTTGTCGATATTTCATGCTGCCTGTGGTTCATACAGCCCCAGGTTTAAAAATGCTAATATTTAAGGAAAATAATTAAAGAAAAGCATTTACAACTTTTAGAATCATACAAGATAGATAAACAACTAATAGAAGAATTTAACATTTCATTTAACTAAAAAAGACAGTAATAAATAAATTATGCTTCTCTAATCTCAAAACGGCTAAAAGTCAGTGCCTGCCCATCCTGGATGTTAAATCCCGCTCTGTAATCCCTCTGCACTTGGCTTAAATCAATTTCAGAAGAACTAAGCTTTCTGAATGTTCAGCCTCATCACTTTTTGTAGGTAGGCATAGAAAACAAAAATCTTTACAAAGAAAACGGCTCTGCTATTTTTCATATAGTCTTCCTTCTGCAAATTATGATTTCCTTCATAATTTATTTAAATGCAAATCTATTGCTTGGAAGTCTTCCATTATGAAAAACATTTAATAACAATAATCTTTATTTATATAGCACCAGCATATTCTGCAGCGCTTACAAAGTCAGGGGGAATACAGAAAGACAAAAGTACAAACATTACAGAACCACTGTTACATGTAGTAATCAATTTAAGGAAACTAGTAGTGGTGGGGGTCCTGCTCCAACGAGCTTACATACTACAAGTAATGGGGTGATACAGAAGGTAAAGGGCTGGAGATGTGCACAGTATGGCAAGGTGGAGAGTGAGGGATGCTATACACATAGACAAGGGTCAGACATTAAGCCATGTGACAGCAGAAACTGTGTGACTGCAGTGGGGCAGTTGATTGTGGCTAGCAGGGATTGTAGTCAGTAGGTCAGGGAGCATGTTATCATGCGGCATCCAGAGGGGTTTGGTTTAGGAGATATGGTATGCCTCCCTGAAGAGGTATGTTTTGAGACCACGCCTGAAGTTTTGTGAGTCATGGATTGCCCGGATAGCCCTTGGTAGTGAGCTCCAGAGGACCGGTGCTGCTCTGGAGAAGTCTTGGAGGCGGGAATGAGAGGTTTGAATTAAAGGGGTACTCAGTCTGATTTCGTTAACAGAGTGGAGGACACAGGCTGGGTGATGGATTAAAATGAAGGAGGCAATGTAGGGCGGCGCGGCGCTGTGGAGAGCTTTATGGATGAAGGTAGTGAGTTTAAATTTAATTCTGTATTTAACGGGCAGCCAGTGCAGCGATTTTGCTTTATACTTAAATATGAAATATTAAATAAAAAAAATATTTTCTCACCCCTTTGGGTGGTATGTGTCTTCCTCAATTTTGAGCCCTCTACAGAAGCCTGGGAGTGTGAGGGTTCTGTGCAGAATCTTGGCTGTTCCTAGTATTACACTCTTCTGGATAGTGTGCTCCGATATTGTTCTTGGGACTTATTGGAGCCATTTCCCCTGCTTAGGGGTTATGGCCCCAAGTGCTCCTACCACCACTGGCACCACTTTGGTGTTCACCTTCCACATCCTCTCTAGTTCTTCTTAATGGCCCTAGTACTTCTCCAGCTTTTCATACTCCTTCCTGATGCTGCTGTCATTTGGTACCGATAGATCTATCATCACCACTGTCTTCTGGTCCTTGTCTATTACCACAATGTCTTCCACGATATATATATAGTGGAAGTGGGAGATTAGTTCCGGAGGGATAGGAAGAACACAGTCAAAGACAATGACACATACCGTTCAGTCCATATACAGCTTTGTTTTCCATACAAAATAGCAAAGTGCCCAGCCTTTACACTTCAGCCATAACATATAAAATAGGCACCAGCCCATCCAAGCTCTAACTAAACAGTAAGCCCAAATAACTTACTAACAGCAACTCCTACCCCCTAAAAAACACAATCATCAAAATAGCATGGGTTACCTCTCTCATCTATAACAAGCCTTTTACACAGCTTGCTTTGTATTACACAAAGTACACACCATGCTTTGCTAGAGGAATTTATTTATTTTACTCATTTATATAGTACATACATATTCCACGGTGTTATACATCACTTAATACAGACTTTTGTCCCCATTGGGACTCAAAGTCTAAACTCACTTAGTAGCATGTTTTTGGAGTGTGGGAGAAAACTGGAATACCCAAAGGAAATCCATACAAACTCCATGCAGATATTATCCTTGGTCAGGCTTGAACTCAAAGAACAGTGCTAACCTCTGAGCTACCATGCTGCCCAGCTTTCCTGGATTCTAAGCCCGTAAAAGGGTGGCTTCACACGAGCGTGTTTTTGTGAGTGCATACACACACACTAAAACACATGTCTATGACATCCAATGCATTCCCTATGGTGTGTTCACATGTCTGTGTTTTACAGGCGTGCTCTTGCAAAGATAGGACATGCGTGCACCATAGGGAATGCACGCATTGCCTTCATTGAAGGCAATGGTCTGCCAGCACCCCTTAATTGTTTTTCAGGGAAAAGCTTTAAATATAAGCTCTTCCCTGAAAAACAACCATTTTAGTGTAAAAAAATATATATATAATTACCTGTCCACCGCGGCCCTGTCCCCCGCGGGGATGAATAATACATCTGCTGCATGTGTTAAATGTTTTCTTCATCCCCGCGGGGATTAAAGAATTCCCTGCAGCACCTGTCACATCTGTGACAGATGCCGCAAAGGAATTCTAAATCCCTGCGACGAATAAAGAATTCCCCCACTGCAGCTGTCAGAGATAAAAGCTGCAGTAGGGGATCCAGGTGCCAGCACCCAGTAATTGTTTTTCAGGTGAGGGCTTTAAATATCAGCCAATCACAGGCAGCTTTCACTGAATCAATGACATGAGAGCTGCCTGTGATTGGCTTAGGCACTCAGCCAATCACAAGCAGCTCTTTCAGCAGGCGGGGATTTTAATTCCCCGCCTGCAGAAAGAACTGCATTGCAGAGTCGGGAACAGCGCAGAGAGGACGCGGCTGAGCCCCGGCAGCTAAAGAAACGTGAGTATGTCAATTTTATTACTTTTAACACTGATTTGCCTTGTTTTTCAGGGAAGGGATTATATTTAAAGCCCTTCCCTGAAAAACAATTACTGGATCCCCTACCGCAGCTGTCATCTGTGACAGCTGTGGTAGGGAATTTTTTATTGCCTGCAGGGATGTAGAATTCCTTTGCCACATCTGTCACAGATGTGACAGATGCAGCAGTGAATTCTTTCATCCCCACAGAGGACACGGCAGCAGTGGATAGGTAAGTATATTTTTATTTTTGTTACACTAAAATGGTTGTTTTTCAGGGAAGCGCTCATATTTAAAGCTCTTCCCTGAAAAACAATCAAGGGGAGCCGGAAGACCATTGCCTTCAATGGAGCCTCTGGCAGCAGCTGCAGCTCCATTGAAAGCAATGCGCGCACCTGCATTCACGCGTGTTTGTGCCCATTCGTGGGTGCACGCTTTTGTGCGCACCAATTTACGGCACATGCACACGCTCGTGTGAAGCCACCTTAAGACAGAATTCTTGGGTAAAGTAGTGATCCTTGACTGCTTTCCTTGTCACCTTCATGCTATATTATCTATCTTTCTATCTATCTATCTCCGCTCTGTTTCATACTTGCTATTGACATTCTGGCATATGAACCGAAGCAGAGAACAACTCATAAAAGCCAGAAGTAAAGAACTTTGTATTAAAAATTAAATTTTAGTCATTAGTGTGGTCAGTTAATTCAGTAGTAAAGATGAGCGAACACCAAAATGTTCGGGTTCGCGTTATTCGAAACGAACTTCCCGCGATGTTCGGGTGTTCGTTTCGAATAACGAACCCCATTGAAGTCAATGGGCGACCGGAACATTTTTGTATTTCGCCGATGCTCGCTAAGGTTTTCATGTGTGAAAATCTTGGCAATTCAAGAAAATGATGGGAACGACACAGCAAGTTCTCCTCTGCCACAGCTGTAACAGCTGTGGCAGAGAAGAACGATGTTAGCCCATTGAATTCAATGGAGCCGTCAATACAGCCGACTCCACTGAATGCAATGGGCTGCCGGCGATCGCGGGATGAATTGTCGGAAAGGGGTTAAATATATAAGCCCTTTCCTGCAATTCATCCAGAAATGTGTAAAAATAAAAAATATATATATACTCACCTGGTGCCCGCAGACGGAGTTCAGCGCGGCAGGCTGCAGTTCTCCTGAACTGCTCTGAACAGCTGTGAGTAGTATTCAGCAGCCGGGGATTTAAAATCCCCGCCTGCTGAATAAGATGCCTCTGATTGGTCACAGCCTGACCAATCAGAGGCCAGCCCTCACTCACACCCATTCATGAATTCATGAATGGGTGAGTGAGGGCTGCCTCTGATTGGCTCAGGGGCAGCTCTCCTGCCCCTGAGCCAATCAGAGGCAGCCCTCACTCACCCATTCATGAATTCATGAATGGGTGTGAGTGAGGGCTGGCCTCTGATTGGTCAGGCTGTGACCATTCAGAGGCATCTTATTCAGCAGGCGGGGATTTTAAATCCCCGGCTGCTGAATACTACTCACAGCTGTTCAGAGCAGTTCAGGAGAACTGCAGCCTGCCGTGCTGAACTCCGTCTGCCGGCACCAGGTGAGTATATATATATTTTTTATTTTTACACATTTCTGGATGAATTGCAGGAAAGGGCTTATATATTTAACCCCTTTCCGACAATTCATCCCGCGATCGCCGGCAGCCCATTGCATTCAGTGGAGTCGGCTGTATTGCCGGTTCCATTGAATTCAATGGGCAAACATCGTTCTTCTCTGTCACAGCTGTTACAGCTGTGGCAGAGAAGAAGGATTTGTCTTCTATATGTTCTCAATGGGGTTGGCGCTGCTGCCGCCGGCCCCATTGAGCGCATATAGAAAAGATTTCTCAGGGAAGAAAGTTAAAGTAACCCGAACATCCGAACATCGTGTGGTGTTCGTTACGAATAACGAACATCCCGAACACCCTAATATTCGCCCGAGCATCAAGCTCGGACGAGTATGTTCGCTCATCTCTATTCAATAGTAATGCATCATGTGCCCATAACAATGGATATCGCTAATAGTGGCCACTACAGCAAGGCACTTGCTTTTGCCAGTTGGCTTCTGACAATAAGTACACATGGAAGAAATGCTTTCTGAATAAACACTAAATATTAACAAATCCAGCAGAGCACTGCATCTTAGGAGCTGTCAAAAATTTCAAGCCTTGAAACAAGTGACCTTCTCTTGAAATTGGCTGAATAATGGCTTAAGTCAGAGATTCACTTGTAATTGGCGTTATCAGAGCAACTTTCACATCTAGGCGAGTAATTTTGTGTACATTATGTCATATGGAACACAACAACTGAATTATTTCTTGGGCTTGTCAAGGCGTAACTGAGCCGGATTTTCTTCCGTTAAGTGTAGCATTTCTTTTGACCTATGTAAAGGATAAGGCAGGATATGAATAATTGCTCATTGTGTGTTTAGATTCAGCGGTCACATTTTTAAGTTCAATGTGGCAGCTGAAAAAATATTTCAGTGATAGAATACATTACTGGTTCACTGTCTGTTGACTATGTCACAGATGCCTAGAAGACAACAAGGTAAGAGGGCCAAGTTATGCTTGGAAATTAAGCAATTGCTTAGAAGAAAAATATTATGCATACAAATATATAGAACACGTGGAATGAAATGCGGTGCATGTAAACTTAACTAATTATTTCACACCTTGAGTTATAATGTTTGTGCCTTTTTGTAATTGCTTTTGAAATGAGACTATGTTTTTATGAGGATTGCAGGTTGCGCTGGTAATTTAGTAATATTTCTAATTATAATATTGATTATAAAACAACAATTACAAACCGTACAGTAGAAGCAGCGCACATCAAATAGTATAGAGATTCTAATAGTAAAAGTGTAACTAAACCTTCCAAAAACATCATAGGGACATGCCAAAAATTTTGATCAGTGGGGGTCCTGGTGCTGAAAACAGCATTTGAGCGCCACTTCTGTTCGCTAGATGAAGCTGGGCTCAATAAAAAAAAATCTATATGCTTGCCATCAGCTAGTGAGCACAGACAGTGCTTAGTTTTAGCGATTGTAGAGACTGTGTATGTGGAACCACTGTGTCAACCTACCGCGTAAGTGAAGATCTGATCCAGCATGGCTGACTGCCAACCCCAGTGGGGAAGATAAGATACCAGATGAACAACCTCGTATATGGATGGAAACTAGGGAAGGTATCTTGCCCTGAACTGATAACTAGGAGAGGGAGACCCCTGCCTATGAGCGGAGCACTCGTCCTAATAAGGATGATCCTACGGTTTTCCTCTGACTTACCCTGGCGGGCCAGAACACCTATAGAACAGAGATAGCACAATACTAGGGAGTACAGAAACAAAGGAGGAACAAACTGACAAGGATTAACAGAGAAGCGGACAATGGGAATAACTACGGAGTACACAAATGAAGAACATAGAACATAAGCAGACAGCAAGGTAGCAAGGTAACTGCTAAGGCAGCGGCTGGACATGAGGAGATAGGAACAAACTCTCATCAACACTGCAGCAAGGTCTGAAAGGCCCAGAGCAGCTACATAGGACTGTGATTAGAAAAGGAGCATCAGCTGAACAGGAGACCAGAAGCTATTAACCCTAGGACTGCTGGAAGAGAGTGAATATAGGCTCAGGGAACAGAGTGAATGGGACAACGCCCATATTTGCCAGACACAGAAGCAGAAGATTGTGTCTGAACAGTGCACCTAACTGTGATCAGTGGTTGGTCTCAGCACATGATGAGCATCCTGTAGAACAATTTGTTAGGACAGCAGAAATGCAGTCCTAAGCTCTCACTCATGACCTGAAGTTTGTGGGTTCAATCCCCACGTGGTTCATGTAGCTCAAGGTTGACTCAGCCTTCCATCCTTCTAAGCTCAGTAAAATTAATACTTGCTGGGAGGTAAAAGATAACTGTCAAAGGAAATGGCAAACCACTAGAGATGAGCGAACGTACTCGTTTCGAGTACTTACGCACCCGAGTACCGCCATTTTCGAGTACTTCAGTACTCGGGTGAAAAGATTCGGGGCGGGGAGAGGCGCGGCGGTGCGGGGGGTAGCAGCGGGGAACAGGGGGGAGCCCTCTCTCTCTCCCTCTCCCCCCCACTCCCCACTGCTACCCCCCGTGCCGCCACGGAAGTACTCGGAAATCGCGGTATTCAGGCGAAAAAGGGGCGTGGCCGAGCACGTTCGCTCATCTCTACAAACCACCCCGCAAAAACAGTCTGTCAAGAAAACGTCATGATTTACATCACCCTAGGAGTCAGTCATGACTTGGTGCTTGCACCAGGGCACTTTACATTTACTTAGCTCAGCACCTGGACCCCCCCTAATCAAAACTTTTGACATGTCCCTATAACACGTCAAAAGTGTTTTAAAAGCACAATTATACTTTAACATTGAGCTCTGTCATTTCTGCAGAATGCTAGAATATAAAAGGAAACTGAGGATTTGGAGCTCAGATTTGACTCGTATAATACACTGATTTGCTAAAAGTCATGGTACAGGAACCACTATTGTGTAGGATCCCTTCTAGCCTAGTGAAGTGCAGTAACTTAATGTGGCATTGATTCCACAAGTGGATGGAAGATGTCTGGAGGGATGTTGAGCCATGCCACCTGGATAGTCACCAACAGCTACATGATATTTATAAGTGCAATATTTGGGGTGTAAATGGTCCTTTCCACTACATCCCAAAAATGCTTGATTGGGTTCATGTTGGATAAATGACCAGACCACACTATTTGTAAGAACTCTCCAAAATGCTCATCAAACAAATTTTGGACAAGTAAGGTCTGATAGCACAGTACATTATGCTGCTGGAATATCCCATCATTGTGGGGTAAAAATTGAGTCCCTGATGACCTGCAAATGGACACTAGGCAATGAAAAATAGTGAGCATTGGTCACTGACATATTTAGGTCGACCAGTGGACCCAACCTATGCCATATGAATACACTCCACACCACCCTGCATAGTGTCTTGTTCACAACTGTGGTCCATGGCTTCAGGTGGTCTGTTCCACAAATTAACTGTGCCATCTGCCTGAAACAATTGGTACCATGACTGATAGGAACATGGTTCTCTAGGGTCCAGTTAGCAACCTCTCAAGCCTAGATGTGTTCGACATCATGGTGTTGACATGGGTCTCCTACTCCCATATCCCATGAAAGCTAAAGGATACTTCACTAACCTGCAGGATATGCATGTAGGGCCTCCTGCATTGAATGTGGATGTGATTTCTTCCAGAATCACTTGTCTGTTTGCATAGCCAATTCTAGCCAGGTGCTGCAAGTCACAATCATTTGGCACCCATGGGCAGCCACTGCACTGTCTACTAGGAGTGGTAATGCCTTCTATGATGTATTACCGATTCATTGTAGAATGAATAATGCTAAATGCCCGCTGAATTTTCAAATTGGAGGGTCCCATTCATCTAGCACCCACTCTCATGCCTCATTCAAACTCCAATAATTCACATTGCATTGCTATGAACACACTGGCCAATGTTCAGTCTCACTCACAAGATAACACCTCACAACTTATAGAGGTGTGAGCGTTCACAAACCAACACCTCTATAAGGTTAAGCCACTTCATAAGCAATTTACCTACACTATCCCATAACTTTTGGCATGTCCGTTTGTTATGAAATTAAGATGAACATGAACTTTAATAAAATTCCAAACACCTACACAACATTCACAGAGCACAGAGAAAGGACAATAGAACTATATCTTTATTAAATACAACAATACCAAAAGTATTACAAGGCAATATAGTTATGTTAATTTTCATAAGGCTAGTATACTTGAGTTTTTCTATAGATTCCTATGATTTTTCTGTATGTCGCTGGATAAAGTGATGTTGATTGCATGCAGCTTCCTGTTGATCCTCTGATCTTTACAGCAAGAAATTGGGCAGGTAAGAAACAATGGGAAGATTTGCTTTTTTTCCCTATGATAAGAATGAATGCACCATGATGAATGCTGTGGCATTTGTCTAGGGACAGAAAGACAATCCAATGCAGAAACCAAGCCCAACCCAATGAATTAAGAACAGATAAACAATACAATATATGATGTCTACATCAATACCTAAATCTAACAAATGTGTATTTTACAGCCTTTGAACAACCATCCTAAAAGCATAAAACCCAATTTGTTTCACATCTAAAAAGTCATTCAAACTGGATGACAAAATCTAAATATGATCCACACACAACTAGCATTTAATTAAGCTTACAGCAACCAGAGCTGTGAGCTGCGTGAGCTGTGATATACTAGCTTGCAGCCTGTGTGTCGATTCACTGAGAATTATGACAAAATGTATTGGCTTCTCTATATTTCTTGACAGATAAATGATTTCCCAGTTCGTAACTAACAACATGATTGTCGATTCTTCTAGAATCATGATAAAAATTTATTTGCTGCTTCTTTTTTCTGACAAATAAATGTTTTATGAGTAAATACTACTTACCTGTCAATTCTGTTGGCGCCAAGACCAAATTCATAAGCTACTCAAAATTTAATGACTAAATGAGCAGCCAGCACATCAACTTTGCATAATTATTAAACTAACGCCAAATATTTTTTAAGATTGGCACTAGGCACAACATTGTGTAAAGAAATAAACCCAGAATTAGTTTTTGAACCTCCACATGTCTATATCTGCTTTCCCTGCTCAGCCTTCTATCTACATTTAATGAGAGGAATAGCTGGTTAGTAAGGATTCAGGATACAGCAATATAAAAATAATTACCTAACAGTCCCAATAAACAATATTAAAATTCCATTAAGTTATCTTGATGTGTCCACAAATCTAGCCATGAAACCACTATCGGACTAGGATTCTTTGTGCCCACCAAAGTATCCAACTTCTATCTACACAGGACATCTGCACAGCCACTTTTATTTGCCTCAAAACCTGTGTTATTATCATTGCACAAGCAAGATTTAAGAGTAATAAGGTCTAATAGTCTATTCGTTAATCAACCGCTATGAAATAAACCTTAGTGGCAAATGTGTAACATGGCCTTGTATCTTCGCAAGAGGAGGTTCCCTGTCGACTCCATGATACACGTCCCAAACCGCTGCTTAGTAAGATAAGTGTACTGCCTGCTTCTCAATGATCCACTAATTGGTCAAATCTACATAGGCCCTCCATCACGACTACAAACCTTTGATTTACTACCTTGTTAGAAAGGACAATAGTTGCTTTCAAATGACGTCCTTTGGAGCCAAGCAAACTGTAGAAAATTGTTTTATGCCCACTTTCAAAGTGCAAAGACAGGTGTACCACTCAGGGCTCAGTCACACAGGCGTTATGATGCACAAATTTTTGAACGCATCAGTTATGCGTTCAAAAATTTGCGTGACCGAAGCGGGCGTCACGGCAGAAAAAATACTGCTAGCAGCGTCGTTTATTCGCTCAAAAAGACCGCTGCCCGCTATCCCCTGTGACAGCTGCAGCAGGGGATTCCTTGGATGTGAAACCCCTGCATGTTGTCACATCCAGGGGTTTCACCTGTGGTCAATGGGACCAGCGGCCCCATTGACGTATAGAGAACATCGCGATCCTCTGCTACAGCTGTGACAGCTGTGGCAGAGGATTTCTTCATCTCTGCATAGAGTCCCATTGTCACTAGACACTGTGACAGCATTGTCACAGTGTCTAGTGAAAATGGGACTTCCTGCTGAGATGAAGAAATCCTCTGTCACAGCTGTGACAGAGGAGAACGATGTTCTCCTATTGAATTTAATGGATCCTGCAATACCGCTGGCTCCACTGAAAGCAATGGGCTGCCAGTCAGCGCTGCAGTGATTTTCAGAGAAGAGCTTAAAATATAAGCCTTTCCCTGAAAACCATCCTAAAAATGTGTACATTTTTTTTAAAAATCTATACTCACCTCTCTGCAGTTGCCGGGGCTCAGCCGCATCCAGCCGGCTCTTTTTCTGCACTGCTCTGATTAGTATTTAGCTGGCAGGGATTTAAAATCCCCACCTGCTGAATGGGCTGCCTCTTATTGGCTGAGCACTGTAACCAATCAGAGGCAGCTCTCAGCTAGCATCTTAAAGATGCTATAGGGAGGCAGAATACCGATGCCACTCAGTTTGGGTAAATTGTCCTCATTCACTGATTCTCCTCGACATATGCATGAAAAAACTCATGACGCCATGACCGATAATAAAAAAGTGGCAGCATGCAAAAGAATTATAAAATCAATATGAGCTTTATTGTTTCAGGATCATTCCATAAAAAGGGGGTAGGCTACGTTTCTGCCCTAAAAAAACCGTTTTCATGCTACCCTCTACACACAAGGATAACACTTAAATAACACCCAAAGAAAATACCCACAAATCACAAACAAATACACACCCACATTAATAACTATGTAAAGATAATCAGGTGCATATAGATAATACAGGCCCATATATGGACATACATTGCATCCGGAACATGGGGGCTCCTCTGCTGCATGGTTTGGCATCGCATCCATGTCTACCCGCTGCACATACGCGGGAGTAAGCCGATATCTCCAGCAGTGGAGCGCCGTGATGACTGCGCATGTGTATACATCAGTCCACATGGACAAGTAATCATGTATATTACGTAGGATGATGAACACGTATATCTGTCCTTAATTTTGTACCAAGCACCCATATAGGGGTGATGGAAAGTTTCTCCCTTGATGATATTGCCACAAGAAGAGCAGCTAACAGCAGGCAAAATTGCCATTTTTAACTGCTGCAAGCATACGTTGATGCACTATATCATCAAAGAGAGGTTTCACAAATTGGTCTCTCAATTTCTTATTCCTCTTATGTGCCATAATGGGATTATTCCAGAATTCCGGAACATTCTCGCAACCTTTAGATAACAAAGATCAATGTTTTTTAATAATATTGGATATTTTGCTGCTGTACGGATTGTATGTGGATATAAACTGAATTCTCCCAAAGCCCTCAGTTTTGGGTTTAGGTGTCAACAGTCTATTCCGATCACCAAGTTTAACTTTAGTAATAGCTCTCTCAATAAGGGGTTTGGGATATCCTCTAGAGAGGAACCTATCACCCATTTCAATGAGCCTAGCGTCCACATACTCACTGTCAGTCACCCGCCTGACCCAGAGCAACTGGCTCCAAGGCAAGGAATGTAACATAGATTTAGGTTGATAACTACTTAAGTGTAAAATGCTGTTCTTATCCGTAGGTTTGATGTATAAATCTTTAGACAATCTCTTGTCAACTTTGATGATACTGACATCCAAAAATTTAATGTTACTCACCGAATGGCAGACAGTGAACTGTATTTTTGGACAAACAGCATTAAGGGACTGATGAAATGAGAGGAGTTCTGCGGTACTGACTTCCCATATCAGGAAAATATCGTCAATATACCTTAGCCAGGTCTTAACCTTCGGCCAAAAGGGTGACAAGTACACACAGTCCTCCTCAAATTTGCGCATAATCATGTTAGCATACGTTGGTGCGACATTAGAGTCCATGGCAGTGCCCTGGTGCTGCTTGTAGTGCACCCCCCAAACACAAAATAGTTATTGGAGAGGATGAACTCAAGCAGTGACAGGGCAAAGCTATGGCAACCAGGCGCCCAAACAGATTCAGTGATGTAATAATTGACCGTATCTAGGCCACGTGTACGTTCAATCGAAGTACAAGGGACACCACATCGAATGATACCAGGATGGATTTCTCTGTCACCACTAGGTCACCAATTTTGGACAGAAAGTCGCCAGTATCGCGGACATAAGACCTTGATTCCTCTGCATTGAATTTAGACTATCATTACATGTCCTTTATATGATTATTCCTGGTAGGTGTTCCTCTTCGTCTTCTTTTCTTTTTTTGATTCTTTTTCTTTTCTTTCTTTTTCTCCTTTCTTTTTTCTTCCCCTTCTTCCCCCCTCCCTTTCCCTTTTTCCTTCCCTCCCCTTTTTTCCTTTTCCCCTTTTCTTTCTTCCCTTCTTTTTATTCTTTTTTCTTTCTTTTCTCTTTACGTTTGGCTCTGGTTTGGATTGATGCTTCCTCTGCTCAGATAAAGCATTTTCCCTTGTTTTCTTCTTCTTTTTCATATTTATGACATTAAAACAAGATTTTTTTTATTCCCTTTTTTTGTCTATTAATCTATCATTATTTGAATAAAGGATTCTTCTTTAGATATGACATGAAAATTGTTTTGCAATTAATATATTTTTGTGTTTATGCTCAATTATTTTTCTTTATTTGGATATACTATGCTCTTATGTGCATATATGGTCCTTTTTTGTATTTTGACTGATATAATGGTCATGTGACTATTTCTGTATTGCATGACTTGGCTGCGTGATTGCCGGAGGGCTCCGTATAGCGTTATCATTCCCATGGTCACGGCGCTCCACTGCTGGAGAGTGCCACGACATCGACTTACTCCCGTGCATGTGCAGTGGATAGATATGGACGCGATGCCACACCATGCAGCAGAGGAGCCTCCATGTTCTGGATGCAATGTATGTCCATATATGGGCCTGTATTATCTATATGCACCTGATTATCTTTACATAGTGGTTAATGTGGGTGTGTATTTGTTTGTGATTTGTGGGTGTTTTCTTTGGGTGTTATTTAAATGTTGTCCTTGTGTGTAGAGGGTAGCTTGAAAAAGGCCCTTTTATGGCCGAAGCGTAGCCTACCCCCTTTTTATGGAATGATCATGGAACAATAAAGCTCATATTGATTTTATAATTCTTTTGCATGCTGCCACTTTTTCATCATTTTCTGGGACTGCTTGTGAAGTCTGGAGGCTAGACTATTATTTTATTGGCTGGCGTTTTGCTTCCACCTC
This sequence comes from Eleutherodactylus coqui, assembly GCF_035609145.1. Taxonomy (NCBI): domain Eukaryota; kingdom Metazoa; phylum Chordata; class Amphibia; order Anura; family Eleutherodactylidae; genus Eleutherodactylus; species Eleutherodactylus coqui. The sequence goes on along the minus strand of NC_089838.1, from coordinate 248,751,629 downwards.
CCCCTGTTGGGTTTTTTATTCTGAGTGCTGCTGTATATTTTTCTTCTTTGGACGCCATGATGTATGTCTGTTATTATGGTCGTCCCGAGTTTTTCATCACATCTATGTGTAATCCTCGATGGAAGGAAGTTGCGGAGGTATGACTCAGTGGTCAAAAGCCCCACGATCGTCATAGCTAGAGTATTTCACTTAAACGTTAGAGCATTGATGGCATTGTTAACAAAGGGGAATTTGTTTGGAAAAGTGCCTTGTTTTATGTATTCCGTTGAATGGCAAAAGAAAGATCTTCCTCGTTTCCTCATTTTCTTGTGGCTAGAGCAACACATTTCTCCAAACAAAATAGATGATGTTATTTGTGCGAAGATACCAAAACCTGAAAAAGATCCTCTCCTTCATGAAAGTATCAAGGCCAATATGATCCATGGGCCTTGTGGTAATTTAAACATCAATGTACCCTGTATGAAAGAAGGCCCTGCAGCTAAAAGTATCCTCAACCCCTCCTCAAACAGGAGACAACGGATACCCCCAGTACCGGCGAAGAGCTCCGAAGGATGGTGGTTTCACTGTTGAAATCAATAGTGTAACCCTGGATAACTGCTGGGGGGGGGGCCTTATAATCCTATTCTTTCACATACATTTGTTGCCCATATTAACATAGAGTATTGCCGTTCTGTAAAATCTATTAAATACATATATAAATATGGTAATAAAGGCAGCGACCAGGCTTCATTTGGTGCTGAAAATGATAGTGATGAGGTCAGATTATACGAAAGTGGTTGATACATTAGCAGTTCAAGGCCGTCTGGTGAAATCTGGCGTTTCCCATACACAAAAGGATTCCAACAGTCCTTCATCTATTTTAATCCAAATGTCAACAACAATTTGCTAGGAGGTTAACAGCCCCTAAAAAACTACACTTTTTACATTTTTTGACCTATGCAAAACAGATGATTTTGTAAAAACTGTTCTTTATGTGGAAGTTCCTTCTTCCATGTATCTGAGAGAAGAAAACGTGGCTGGCCAGAAGTAAAAAAGGATCAAGCTTTGGGCAGAGTGTACAACGTCCAGCCTAATAATGCTGAGCGCTATATCTTCGTCTTCTACTTTATGAAATTAGAGGTCCAATATTATTCTTGGATTTGAAGACTGGTAATCGTATTGTTCACCAGTAGAGATGAGCGAACGTACTCGTTTCGAGTACTTACGCACCCGAGTACCGCCATTTTCGAGTACTTCAGTACTCGCGCGCAAAGATTCGGGGGCCCGGGGGGCGGGGAGAGGCGTGGCGGTGCGGGGGGTAGCAGCGGGGAACAGGGGGGAGCCCTCTCTCTCTCCCTCTCCCCCCCACTCCCCACTGCTACCCCCGTGCCGCCACGGCGCCCCCCGAATCTTTTCACCCGAGTACTGAAGTACTCGAAAATGGCGGTACTCGGGTGCGTAAGTACTCGTAACGAGTACGTTCGCTCATCTCTATTCACCAGACATATCATTCAGTCTGTAAGGCTCTAGGCTTACAAGAGGATGACAAGGTCTGGAATGCTACTATAGAAGAAGCTTCTTTTTGCAATTCCCCTTTCAAACTACAAGAACTTTTCTCAGTATTGTTGATGTTTTATCAACTATCAGACACTGTATGTCTTTGGGAAAGATACAAGGACAGTATGTCGGAGGACATAAAGCGTCATATAGTGTCAGAATTGCAAGAAAATGTTGACAATTCTGAATGAAATTTGTAATAAACACTTGATTTCTATTGAAGACGTAATGTTGTCTTTGAGAGGCCACCATGGCTAACCCAAACCTACAAGATGTGATACAGTCCTTCAAAATTGAGATTACCTTAGAGAGATCAGTTACCACCATCCAATTTTCTTGTCACTGTAGTGTCTAATAACTATAATTATAGTTGCACCTCTGTATTTTGTCATATATCAGGGCTGTAGGGTCTTATGAACACGCATAGTGTATACATCAGGAGTATTTTCCTCCATAAATGCCCATGGTATAGTTCTCTGCAAGTGCAGTGTGCATAGAGCCTGGCTGAGACCGGCACGGAGGTAACACAACAGCTTTTTAATCACAGCTACAGCATTCCCAGTAATAATTCTGATCAGTACAAGGAAGTAACAGGAAGCTGAACATGAATAGCACATTGCAAATTAGCTTTATAACAGACACCTGGGCATGTTAGCAACCCTCGAGATGCCAATTAGTCTCTTCACCATGCTAGAATACCAGGGATGCTGACATTAACCCCTCCAATGCCCTACACCACAAAGGATTTTAACATTGGCTCTTTTAGTATCTAGACCACCAAGAAAGTTAGCATTTACCTCTTGACTATCCTAAATCAAAAGGGATGTTAGTATTTATTAACCCTCTCACTGCACTTGACCGCAGTGACATTAGATAACAGAAATGTCTTCATATAAAGTCATTTTACCAAGATCACACCTTGTGAATCCAGCCAATATTTATGGTGGAAAAGTTGCTGGGGATTGTAGTTTTGTAATACATAGAGGGACACAGGCAGGGGATAAATGATTTGTAGTATTAACGTATGCCAACAGCCTTTCTGCTCAACACGAGTACATAGTGGATCTCTATAAAAACATGGAGATGTGTTGTTGTCCTCTCCAGAAGTGTCTGTTACTAAACAGAAGTCTTTATATATTTAGATGCAGTGAAAAGCGAACGTTTGAAAATTTTGGTTCAGCTGGTTTGCTGAACTTTGCATAAAGTTTGCTTTGGTCCAAATTAGTGTAAACCAAACCAAAAGTTCACCAAAACTCCTAAACTTGGTGTATAAGACTGTCTACGACCCATAAATGCCTAGTATAGCACTCTGAAGGTGTTAAACAGGGCTTTTATGGCTTTTAGGCTTTATTCACACGAGAGTATATCGGCCGCGCTTTCACGCCCGGCTGATACATGCTGCCCATCTGATGCATTGGTTTACAATGCATCAGTTCAGATGAGCATATTCCCATGGCATGAAAGCGCCCAGCCGAAATGCGCTCATATGTCGACCAGGAAAGATATGTTCCTATGGGAGCCTAGGCTAGCTGCCGGAGAAGGGAGATGGGAGGGAGTTTAGCAGTGTGTCTACTAAACTTTCACCCCTTCCCTCCTTCTTTCTGCCCCTTGCTGGCTGTTTGCAATAGGACGGTGCAGGGCAGGAGCTAGTTGCTGGCAGCCGACAAGGGGCATGGAGGGGGTGGGAACTTAACACACTGACTCCCGCAGAGCTAAACTGTCTCTTCCCGCCCAATGGGAATCCGGACTTGGTGTATATGCACCGGACCCAGGCCATCTGAATGGGCGCACAAACGGTAGATTTGTGCGCCCATTTATGCAATTTTCCTCCGTGCTGTGGCCGTGACGCAGCCAACCGAAAATCACTATGCTCGTGTGAATGAGCCTTTCGGCAGTGTTATACACTAGTGTTCAGGCCTAGTGTTAATCAGACCAAACCAATAAAACCCTGTTTTGAGTTTAACTTTGCAAAAGGCTTGATTTGCTTTCATGCCAAACTCAATGCTATTTGTCATGTTTGATAAACACCTGATTGCAATGTATGAATGTAGTATTCAAGTTTGTCCCCATGATTTATCATCTTCTGTGTAGCATTTACCTCTTGACTATCCTAAATCAATAGAGATGTTAGTATTCATTAACCCTCTCACTGCACTAGACCGCAGTGACATTAGATAACAGAAATGTCTTCATATAAAGTCATATAGTATAATAGTTCCAGCCTTAAGGGCGCAGCGCAGTACCCCTAAGAGTACATGGAGCTGCTTTGGATATAAGTGTAACTTGTAAAATCGGTGTTTTCTCTTTTAAGCCCTACTCTCATTCTCGAGACTAAGTTTAGAAATGTGTGTCAAACAAAGAAAAAAAAAATCATGAGTTTTAATCAATAGAATCTAATTTAAATGTGTCTTAACTTGGTTAAAACTCAGGGAAGGAGTCAGGCAGGCAATTGTTTGCTTAGCTGCATTAAAAGTATGTGTCATTAATTTCGGAGACGACTTGTTCCCAGCAGCAGGTTTCTTGTTAAACAATTCTTCCAATTCTTTTGTGAATTAATCTTCAAAACTGCTAGTGAATAATTCCCATACATTACACTTGATTATTTTAAAGGCTCTGTGCGCGGTGGGGTGGCAATCTTCAAATTCCTAACTTTCTGGACACCGATGAAAGACCACTCTCCTTTCTAAAATAAAAGACTAGAGTGCAGTCCAAGCTCTTCATACTGACGCTGGTACGATATTTGATGTTAATATCATGCAGGCTTTGCTGTGATCAGCGGCCACGTTTTTTTTTAAAGAAGCAATTCTAGTTAATGTTCCGAGCACTGATTCTATGGGAAAGGTTTTTAATGCAGCATTTTTCCTATATTAAAGTCTATGGATGTTGGAAGTTTAAAATGCAGCATATCATTAATATATTTCCGAATATTTAGTGTAACGGGGACTTTTGCAGATTAACACAGTAATGGCTGTACAGAACCAATCATAAGTGTCAAGCAAACACATTAAATGTTTACTACCTGCCCCCCCCTTGTATGAGGCGTTCAGGGACAATGACCACTTATGTATCCGCTGTTTAACATCTTGTTATTTTTAGGTTTGACATTTTATGCTGATTGGTTTTATAATAAGTCTTAGGAGAAGGTTACAGCTCCATTTTTCTGACATAGAGTGCCAAATTCCCTGCGAGACATAGCGTTGATAGAATTCTAGTTGCCTGCAGCCAACATTAGAGAACTCACTGCAAATTATTTTATTATTGAGTTTGGTGTATTACGCTGGCTTCACATGGGGAGAGAAAATCTCGCACAAGTATGAACCCCATTCTTTTGAATAGGGTCATACATATGAGCGATGTTTTTCTGTATGGCACAGTGATGCAATGCAGGGAACATATCGCGGCATGTTCTATGTTTCTGTGTGCTCTCCCATCACAGCGCCCATCGCATGAAATGTGATGCGAGGTCTCCTGTTGAAACAATCAGAGAAACTCTGTGATCCTCTGCCACGGCTGACAGCTACGGCGTTGGTTCCCTACATCCCCGAAGTGATGGAAGGCTGTTTTGACATAAAAACGCCTCACATCTGTGGAGAATTCCCATGGTGGGAGCGCGATATGGGTCCATTATTCATGGTCTCATATTGTGTTTGCCTGTGTCAAGTTAACCTTAGGAGCGGATTCACACTGCCGTAAGTGCAACTACGCTTGGCAGCACCGAGCGTAGCTGTGTCTGAACGAGGGAGATTTCTCTGCTCTCACCGGCAGTTCAAACTCCACTTCAGAGCACAGGAGTTTGAAAAATTAGGCAGGAAAATAGTGGTCGTCCTATCTTTCCCGCACGTGGCTTTCACTACATGCAGGGCAGGTCCTGTTATTTCCCGGCAATACAAATCGTGGCCGGGAAAAGAGGTGGTGAAAACAAAACCACTGAAATCCCATAGAGGTAAGTGGTTTTGTTTTTTCTCATTATACTGCTGTGATTCTCAAATCAGTATAAGAGAAGAAAACCACGCTCGTCTGAATCCACCCTTAGCAATGTGTAGGGAATGTCTACACTCCCCATAATAGTGGTAGCAGGTGTAAAGGCCCTCAAGTATCTGGGAGGCCTTATGCCGGAGGGAACACGGAGGGCCAACTGATGAGTTTACTATTACTTGTAACCCAGGTGGCACTACAGATATGTCCACACTCTAATCAACAGGGAAGGTACAAAATCATCCATAAGATGAGATGCTGCCTTAGTCTTTGGCCAGCCGGCCACAGTAGCTTGTCTTCAAGCACTTACAGTTCTTTACTACAGGCCTGGGATCACGCATTGGTCACTGAGTCCGAGGCAAAAACTTCTCTGTGTCTGCCGACTGGTGAAGGTCACTTCTGCAATGGAGAAATCCTATTAAAGCTTTATGGTGTTCTTTTGGCACCTTCATACGTGTGTTGCAAAATGGGTCATGGCTCTATGGACAGCGAGTGACAATATGTTCCCTGACTCCAACTCTATAGTGCTTGGACAGCACCCTTTTTATACCGAAGTGATATCAGACACAGTGTCAGTCCATATGGCCAACACAGTGCATTTCCTAGCTGAAGAAGGCCGCTGTTGACCTACATACAAACACAGCGTTACCAAACAATAAATGAGAAAGGACAGTAGTGGGGATAAAATGCTGCCTACAGCTTGGACAGCATGTTCTTGTTGACAGGTTCCCTTTAAGGTCCTCATACACATTAGGGAAAAGTTGGCCAAAAATGCGAATTTCCACAGCGCTTTTCCACTGTCTCGCAAGATATGTTGGGAGAAAGTAGGATTGAGCATATTGAATTTCAATGTCTTATCCTTCTGTTCCCTCTGGAGATGAACTGCCACCAGAGGTGTCTGGCAGTGGCTTACTCCCTTTTGCCCATGGAAAACACATAAATCTTTAGCTGAATTGAGTGTTCATGTATATCAGGGAGTAGGGAGAAATAGCTGTCTGCTGAATGAGAGTTCGGCCAACAGCTAATGAAGGTGTTGGGGCACTTTTTAAGTTGTAGACTTTCACTTTAAGCACCTTGAGTGTGAGGACCATGTATACAACAGCCAAAATTCATGACTGCTCAGAAATATGGTTGGTAAAGATGTTTGCAAAGTTTGACAGAGTACAATAATGAAGGATGGGGAAGGGAGCCTAATCTCCACAGTATTCAACTATATCCTTGTTATAGTAATCATATTTGTTTCTCACATCAGTGTAGGCAAACATATATATATATATATATATATATATATATATATATATATATATATATATATATATATATATATATATATATATATATATATCCTGGTATATCTTCCTTCTTAGTCGATAACCAGCATCTAAATGGTTAACTCAGTTCATATCGTACATTGGTATATAGATGTAGGCTCATATTTTGGCTTAGGAGTGTCTAGAGATAGCGGTTTCTAATCCCCTACACATATAGAAACTGCTAGAACAGTGTATACAGAAATAGGTTTCAGGTCTCTAGGAATAATGTATTTAGTAGTGACACGCCTTGAGGCATTAACATATGTTAAACCATTAGCACCTAGAGCCAATCATGAGTTCTTATGATTACAGGGGGCATGTATTTCTGATCTTACGTAAGAGAACTTATATATACATTATCTGCTTTGTAATAAACTCAGAAGAGCTTTCATTGTCGGATGATACAGACTGTGTCATGGATCAGTGATCTGTGTACATGGCTTCTCTTATAATTTGAACCAGGCAATGAAACACTCTAAGAAATCTCTGATGATTTCCCCTAACATCCTCATCTATAAGACGTTGATATAGCTGAAAGCGTCGATCAGATGGGGCGCCAAGCCATCCGAGTCATGTGTACTTCCATCAGAAAAATAATTGTACATATGCCACCATTTTCAAGTACAAGTTGAATTGCAGCAGTATATTCACTATACTTTTGATGCAGCCTTTTTTAGCCAAACACATTAGTGGATACAAAAGAATATTTTTCTTCACTTTTGCATATACTCTTGTGTTTGCCTAAAAAAAAAAAAAAACTGCACCAAAAACTGTGATTCCAGCATAAATATAATGAGTAACATTTACTAATATGCTAACAAGAATGATACAATCATTATATACATGATTAATTTTGATCGATGACACATGATAATTTTATTGTTTGTCATCCTGCGCATTTAAACTTGACAATAACCATTCATTCACTATAGTATACCGCAGGCCACTCCAAGGGATGCTCGGACCATATGGAACTTTAGTTGTATCTCTCATTTTATGTTCCTTTGCAGTGCGGCTTAAAATGTGTTTTCCCTCAAAATTGAAGAGGACGGTATAGATAAACTGTAGCAAGTGGCAATTTAACAATTCATGTTCAGTTCGTGATGACAATGAGCTCGTGTTGTTACATATGACGGCGATGTTAATGCGGTGCCATCTGCTGTCCAAAATTGTAAATGCATCGGTTGCTTCTTCAACAGTATCTTGTTTTGGTTCTTTGCATGAGATTGTAATGTCAGTTGTCTACAGGTAGCAGTTATCTCTTTAGAGTACAGTAGAAAAGTGAAACATTTCCAACTCTCATGCATTTTCGCCCTCCCCTGTTCATTTCTTTTCATACTGCTTTTTTCAGAGATTTCTCCTTTGTATAAACTGCTGGATCCTTTTCTGTTATTGCTGCATCTGTGCTGCAGTAAAGAGCTTCTACTTCATCTTTAGCAAAAGCTATGCCACAGCAAGGTGTTACCTGTTGGTCAGTAGGGAGTTATGAAACACTACAGTGTGCTTTTTTGGGTGGTCTTTTCCAGACTTTCTGGTTCCATGGTACTGTTTCTTGTGTGTGTATGTGTGTGTTTTGTTGTTTTTTTTTAAACGCTTCTACTTATGGCATTTTTTCAGGCATTTTCCCATAAAATTCTCTGTAAAAAAAAAAAGTCTGAAAAAATCATGTAAAAAAGCCACCTAAAAACACTGGAATCTATCACAGAAGGTCTGAAGGTCCAATGACAATAAATAAACAAAATCTTAGAGTTGGACAAAATTGAAAAGAAAAACTAAAAGTTCCTAAAATATAACTTTTATTACTATTATTAAAATCAAATCACTCAAAACAAAATAATGCATAAAAAGTTGGTATGTGAGGCTACACGGCCGTGCTGTATCTCACAATATGGGCCAGCAATTATAACAGTATGGACTAAGATATGATGAATTGATATCTACACCTCATCACATCAGATTTCGGCTGCCTGCACATGGCAGAGGCGGATTCCACAAGCAGATTTCTGCCGAGGAAGACCAGCGATTCATCATGGAAATGAATTTTAAATGCTTGCGCATAATTACGGATTCAATGTTTTTTCTTCGCAGATGCACAGCGGTTCGTCGGCACAGAAATGGCCGTTGCACTTGTTTGTTCGAAGAAGCCCTGCCTTTCCCCACCTCCCTGCCTGGTCTCCACGCCACCTGAGAAGTATCTGCCCAAAAATGCACAATGCATTCGCAACGTAGTTGCGGATGCATTGAGAATCTAATGCTGCAATTTATTTTCCTCCTGTGGATTCCGCTATTTAAATCCATATGTGTGCATAGAGATGCGAAAGCTCATGCTATCCTATGGACAACTTCAACCCCTTCCCTCCATATGATGTAAGTGTACGTTATAGCTGCAGGGGACTTCCCGCAACTGGACGTACCCTTACGTCATAGGGATAGCGCAAGATCATAAGAGATCTCGCACTATCCGGTAGCGGGAGCCGGCTGTCACTGACAGGAAGGGTTCACAGAGGGAGCGCGCTCCCTCTGTGATGTTATCGGACTCTTGCAATATAATCGCAGAGAGCCTGGCAGGTTGTCATGGTAACAGGACGCCACCTACAGGCGTCCTGTATTACCATTGCCGGTGATCGCTGTAATAAGCGATAAGGCATTGCAGGAGAGAAGTCCTGCAATGCTTTATCATAGTGATTATCAGTGGTATGATTTAAGTCCCCCACAGGGACACAAATGGTGTAAAAAAAAGAAAAATGTAAAAAAAAAAGTTTAAAAAAAAACCTTTTGGGGGCTTTTTCTCCTATTGACACAAAAAAAATCCCACATATTTGGTATCTTCGTGTCTGTAACGACACATACAATGAGTTGAACATGCTTTTCATCCTGCACAGTGAAAGTGTAAAACAAAATGCTAAAAGACTAAGTCCCAAAAAACACAATAAAGTGATCAAAAAAGCCGTATGTGTCCCAAAATGGTACCAATAAAATCTACACCTTGTCTCGCAAAAATAAGCCCTCACAGAGCTCTGCCCATGGAAAAATGAAAAAGTTATAGGACTTTGAATGCAGTAATTAAAAAAAAAAAAAAAAGATTTCCAGAAAAGTCGATTCCATTTTCTGATAGCAGAAATTGGACTTATAGAAAAACCAGCTACAAAGGACCATCAGCTTACACCTAAGGCCTCGGTTACACGGACTTTGGCTGCAGCAAAAAGGTGAGTATACATTTTTTTTTTTTTTACACATTTTCCGGATGCTTTTCAGGGAAGGGCTTATATTTTAAGCCCTTCCCCGAAAATTCATCCAGCGCTTGCCGACAGCCCATTGCTTTCAATGGAACCGGCTGTATTGCCGGCTCCATTGAATTCAATGGGTGAACATCGTTCTCCTCTGCCACATCCGATTTTATAAAACCATTGCTTTGCAATGGTATCGGACACATGAGCGCTTTTTATGCGCTCGTCCGATAAATTATAGAACAGAAATTGCAGATCGCACCTATCTGCGATCTGCGATTCCTGTTCTCTTCTCTATATGCGCTCAATGGGGCCGGCGGCAGCAGCGCCGACCCCATTGAGAACATATAGAAGACAGCTGTAACAGCTGTGGCAGAGAAGAATGATGTTTGCCCATTGAATTCAATGAAGCCGGCAATACAGCCGGCTCCATTGAATTCAATGGGTGAACATCGTTCTCCTCTGCCACATCCGTTATGCGATCCGCAAATCGCGCGAAAAAACGCCCGTGTGACTGAGCCCTAAAGCTAACTCCCTCTTGCCTTATATTTCAGAAAATGTAATTTTTCCTTTCGTTTTGGTCCAACTCTAAAATTTTGCTTAAAAACACGGGAAATTCATGGTGCTTTTATAAGATTGAAAACCACCACAAAATTTTGCGAGGAAAACTTTATTTGATTTTCACCAAGCTCTGACATTAGGACCCAGTTTTTATTAAAACAAAGGTCAGCTTTCAGGATGATTTACAAAGTATATAATGTAAATCGCATAGATTGTAACTTCTTAAAGTGCCTTTCCAACTTCTAAAACAAAGTTTTTCTAAATGTAAAAAAAACAACTAATTTCTGATATACTTACCTTTTCAATTTGGGTGCTTAGTCTAATTTTGTTAGTGTAGCGGAGGGTGCGGGCTGGATGGGGGATTGAGATTAGGGATGCAATGTAGGGCAGCGTGGTGCTATGGAGAGCCTTGTAGATGAAGGTAGTTAATTTGAGTTGAATTCTATATTTGACAGGCAGCTAGTGCAGTGACTGGCACAGGGCAGAGGCATCCGAGTAGCCGCTGGACAGGAAGATGAGCCTGGCTGTCGCATTCAGGATGGATTGGAGGGGGGAGGGGAGAGGATATATATTGTATATGCTTGTGTGAATCTGGCCTCTCCTTGACCTCTGGCATTTTCTCCTCCTCGCTCAAACAATCCATCATTTTACCTCTGCTAAAAAAAAAAAAGACATTTGACCTGACCGAAGCTGTCAATTATCGACCCATCTCAAACCTCCCCTTCATCTCAAGACTCCTACTAGATTAGTTTATTTCTGTCTCACATGCTTTCTCTCTGATAACTCTCTTCTCAACCCCCTCCAGTCTGGCTTCCACCCCACACACTTGACCGAAACTGGCCTCACAAGAGTGTCAAACGACTTGATGGCAGCAAAGTTGAGGGGTAACTACTCCCTACTAATCCCCCTCAACCTCTCTGCTGCGTTTGACACTGTTGACCATGAATTCCTCCTTGCTATGCTTCACTCAATCAGCCCAAAAGCACACTGCTCTATTCTAGTTCTCCTACTACCTCTCTGACTGCTCTTTCAGCATCTCCTTCACTGGCTCTATCTCCTCTCTGCTCCTCCTTGTTGTTGGGATCCCCCACGGCTCGTTCCTCGATCCCCTTCTCTTCTCTATCTACACAGCCCCAATTGGACAGACCATCCACAAATTCAGCTTCCAATACCAACTCTACGCTGATGACACCCAGTTATACACCTCTTCCTGCGACATCTCTGAACCATTCCTCCAAAATATCACCGACTGTCTGTCTGCTGTCTCTAATACTATGTCCTCCCTTTTTCTCCAACTTAACCTCTCTAAAACTGACCTTCTCGTTTTTCCACCCTACAGCTGACCTCCCTCCAACATCTGCATTCCACTGTCTAGCATTATAATAACCCCCAAACAGCACGCCCGCTGTCTTGGGGTCACACTGGACTTTGACCTTTCCTTTACCACCTGCATCCAATCCCTGGCCTGAACATGCCACCTGCATCTCAGAAATATTGCTAAAATCTGGCCATTTCTCACCACGGATACGCTAAAGACACTCGTCACTCTCATCCATTCCCGACTTGATTACTGTAACTCGCTGCTCATTGGCCTTCCCTGCACTGGAATCTCTCCTCTCCAATCCATACTAAATGCGGCAGCTAGACTTATCTTCTTATCCAGCTAGTGCTCAGATGTCTCCGTACTATACCACTCACTGCATTGGCTGCCTATCAACTGCAGAAGGAAATTTAAACTCCTCACACACAAAGCTCTCTATGGCACCGCACCACCATACATTGCCTCCCTCCTGTCCATACACGATCCAGCCCGCTCACTCCGCTCAGCTAACACATTGAGATTAAACACCCCTCTAATTCGATCCTCACATGCTTGCCTACAGGACCTCTCTAGAGTAGCACCGATCCTCTGGAACGCTCTACCCCAAAACATCCGGACAATCCCCCATGCACTGAACTTCAGAGGCACCTTAAAAACGCACCTCTTCAGGGAGGCACACCAAATCTGCTTATCTAATCCCACAGCCCTCACAACATGCCCACTGCTCCTCCCTATGGCTCCCCACACCTTCCACTTTGCCTACCGTATAAATCTTTTGCCCTGTACCTCTTTATCACCCCCCATTCTGTTTCCTAATAATTAAATGCCATATGTAATTTTCATACTGTTTTGTGCTCCCCGTGCCTCCTCTCCTGTCCTCGTACCTCCTGTATCACCCTCAGGGCTTAGTCAGACGGGCGTTTTTTCGCGCGATTTGCGCATGCATCCGGCGATTTTATAAAACCATTGCTTTGCAATGGTATCGGACACATGAGCGCTTTTTATGCGCTCGTCCGATAAATTATAGAACAGAAATTGCAGATCGCACCTATCTGCGATCTGCGATTCCTGTTCTCTTCTCTATATGCGCTCAATGGGGCCGGCGGCAGCAGCGCCGACCCCATTGAGAACATATAGTAGACAAAGCATTCTCCTCTGCCACAGCTGTAACAGCTGTGGCAGAGAAGAATGATGTTTGCCCATTGAATTCAATGAAGCCGGCAATACAGCCGGCTCCATTGAAAGCAATGGGCTGCCGGCGAGTGCGGGATGAATTTTCGGGAAGGGCTTAAATATATAAGCCCTTCCCTGCAATTCATCCAGAAATGTGTAAAAATAAAAATATATATACTCACCTTGTCCCGGCAGACGGAGTTCAGCGCGGCCGGCCGGCAACTGCTCTCTGTAGTATTCAGCAGTCGGGGATTTAAAATCCCCGCCTGCTGAATGAACAGCCTCTGACCAATCAGAGGCAGCTCTCACTCACACCCATTCATGAATGGGTGAGTGAGTGCTGCCTCTGATTGGCTCAGCACAGGGACCAATCAGGGGCAGCTCTCACTCACACCCATTCATGAATTCATGAATGGGTGTGAGTGAGAGCTGCCTCTGATTGGTCAGGCTGTGACCAATCAGAGCCATTTCCTTCAGCAGGCGGGGATTTTAAATCCCCGGCTGCTGAATACTACAGAGAGCAGTTCAGGGGAGCTGCCGGCCGGCCGGCCGCGCTGAACTCCATCTGCCGGGACAAGGTGAGTATATATATTTTTTTTGTTTTTACACATTTCTGGATGAATTGCAGGGAAGGGCTTATATATTTAAGCCCTTCCCGACAAACCATCGTCAGAGCGCCCGCAGCGCATTGCTTTCAATGGAGACGGCTGTATTGCCGTCTCCATTAAATTCAATGCGCTGGAGAGCTCCAGCCCGTTTCTATTGAAACGCAGCTAGGAGCAGTTTTTTCGGGTGATTTTTCGGCCCCGGTCACGCGATTTGCGGATGCGCATCCGTCATGCGATCCGCAAATCGCGGCAAAAAACGCCCGTGTGACTAAGGCCTCACCCTGTCTCTCTCCAAATAATTGTATGCCACATGTAATTGCCTTGCTTGTGTGTCCCCCCGTGCTTTGAAAGCGCTGTGGGATACGTTGGCGCTATACAAATAAAGATTATTATTAACTAGCTTACCCGTCGCGCGTTGCTGCGAAGACAGACATACATACATACATTCGTTTTTATATATCTAGATAGCAGCTTTCAAGTTACCTCAGCGGTATAATATATAACAACCAATCACAGCACAGCAGCTTTCATGTTACCTCAGCAGTATAATATATAGCAACCAATCACAGCACAGCTTTCATGTTACCTCAGCGGTATAATATATAGCAACCAATCACAGCACAGCTTTCATGTTACCTCAGCAGTATAAGAAATAGCAACCAATCAGAGCACAGCTTTCATTTTACCTCAGCAGTATAAGAAATTGCAACCAATCACAGCACAGCTTTCATTTTACCTCAGCATTCTCCACATCCAGCAATTGTCTTACGAAACGTTCAGCGGATGCATCATTTTGTAGTTGAACACGCATCCCGTTGCTCGTAATGCCTTTTGCTTTTGTGCTTGAGATGGAAATCAAACGATCTTTGTCTGGGGGGCATAACTGTCGACGATGCTCGCAGGATAGGTGTACTATGCCAGTAATCTTCCCAGGAGTGTACTCAACAACTTCCCAAAGTTTCATGGCGATTAGATGAATGGTGTAGTAGCACAAAAAGGACAGACAGACAGACATACATTCCTTTTTATATATATAGATGACATCAGGAAGTGAGAGAATTAGATTCCGTACGTAAAATTTGGACGCTAATTATTTTGTGCTTAGAATTGAATAATCGAGTTGGGACCTATTAACTTTTCCTATTTATGACATAATCAATGCTCGTGCCAAATTTCAAGTTTCTATGACATCGGGAAGTGAGAAAATTAGATTCCGTACGTAAAATTTGGACGCTAATTATTTTGCACTTGGAATTAAATAATCGAGTTGGGACCCATTAGCTTTTCCTATTTATGACATAATCAATGCTCGCGCCAAGTTTCAAGTTTCTATGACATTGGGAAGCGAGAAAATTAGATTCTGTACGTAAAATTTGAACGCTAATTCTCTGGTGCTTAAAATTGAATAATCGAGTCGGGACCCATTAATTTTTCCTATTTATGACATAATCAATGCTCGTGGCAAATTTCATGTTTCTACAATATCGGGAAGTGAGAGAATTAGTGCCAATGATGGAAATCGAACGATCGACGTGGGGGGGGGGGGGGGCGTAACTGTCGACGACGCTCGCACGCGCGCCATTTATCATAGAATATTTGTACTATGCCTATAATCTTCCCAGGAGTGTACTTAACAACTTCCCAAAGTTTCATGGCGATCGGATGAATGGTGTAGTAGCGCATAAAGGACAAACAGACAGACAGAGACACACACACACAGACAGACATACAATCAATTTTATATATATATAGATTTGGAGCTCCAGAACTTTAAATTACGACTGCACGGTTATTTGTCTTGTTCTCTGACACTTTCTGTTGCCATTACTACATAGTAATGATGTGTCAAGTAGCATCATGTGACTGTGGGAGCAACTGCTGGAAACAGCGCTGACATCACTGAATTGCTTTCTTTGTGCATTCCTTTATGATTGATAGTATTGTGATAATTGCTTGTGCGGAGATCAAGCAACTGTGTCCACATAAAAGAGAAGTAACACTATTACAACCCAAAAAATGTTTTTTTTGTTGCTGTTCTGTTTTTGTATTTTTACGGTAGTGTTACGCCGGGCTCACACAGCCATATGGTAAAAATGCAGCATTTTAACGGTGTGTGGAACTGCGATTGTGAACACGTATGCCTGCGCATGACAGCGTATGCACTGGCTTCCTGGTTCCTTCTTTTTTTACTTTCCTTATTTTGTTTCCTAGCAACATGCATATAAAACGCCACACATATGCAATGTAATTGCAGTGTAATTGCAATGTAATTGCATATGTGCAGTGGTTTCATAGGCACCCTTAGGGCTCCTTCAGACAAATGTAAGAGCAGAAACGCTCAAGATAGCGCAACATCTTGAGATGTGTGTCTCTCACCATGGACCATTCACTTCAGAGTGGGACACACTCGTGCATTGACTTAAAAGGCTAATTAGGCCCCAGTGTTATCAATTTCCCCACAATATTGTATCCCAATAGACTCCTAGGGTGCCTAAGGTGCACAAATGCGCACAAAAATGGAGCATGTTGCTTTTTTTCACATTTCGCACATTTTCACACGTGTGCGTCAGTCCTTAGAGAACAATAGGGCTCTATCACACATAATACGCGGTAAAATAGAACAGGCTGCTTTCTTTTTAAGCGTGTATTATATGCAATCAATATACTAAAGTGTGAATGGATCAATGAAAATCAATGTACTTTCATCGACTCCATTCACCACATAATATGCACGCGTAAAACCTTCTAAACATTCGGAGTTTAAATGAGACTTACAATATAACTACTTTATTGGAAAACTGATCAATATTATTTACCTTTCTAAGACTTGGTTTCATTTACATTGGAGGCTCCATTTAAAGTCTCTCTTACAGGTTTCAATGAAAATCAAAATAGTATTGCATGCAGAGCTATATCATCCGGGAAAATGCCGGAGCACATGACGGTAGCAGGGTGGACCCGTATATAGTGCTGTTTGCTCCGGATTGACTTCTGCCAATGTTCGGCTTCTAGGAAATACAGTGCAAGTGTGAACGAGCCCTAAATGTTGGCTTCTTTCTGTGTTGGTTCGGGTGATGAAAGAGTTAATCTGATCTTCATATTACACAGTGCATTACTGGAAAAATGCTCATTTGTTTGTGCACAGCTCCCCCTGGATTCCTTGCTTCTCCAGAGGAGGCGAATATTTGGCTAAATGAAGGTAAAGGACTCTGGGCATCAAGAACAGACGCCTACGTGGCACTGTGGAACTGAGCTGCTTAGCTGAACTGCAACATCCATTTGACATTGTTACAGAAGATAGATAGATAGATAGATAGATAGATAGATAGATAGATAGATAGATAGATAGATAGATAGATAGATAGATAGATAGATAGATAGATAGATAGATAGATATGAGAGAGAGATAGATATGAGATAGATAGATAGATAGATAGATATGAGATAGATATGAGATAGATATGTGATAGATATGTGATAGATATGTGATAGATAGATATGAGATAGATAGATAGATAGATAGATAGATAGATAGATAGATAGATAGATAGATAGATAGATATGAGATAGATAGAGAGAGAGAGAGAGAGAGAGAGAGATATGAGATAGATATGTGATAGATATGAGATAGATATGTGATAGATATGTGATAGATATGTGATAGATAGATATGAGATAGATAGATAGATAGATAGATATGAGATAGATAGAGAGAGAGAGAGAAAGATAGATATGAGATTGAGAGATAGATAGATATGAGATAGGTATGAGATAGATAGATAGATAGATAGATAGATAGATAGATAGATAGATAGATAGATAGATAGATATGAGATAGAGAGAGAGAGATATGAGATAGATAGATATTAGATAGATAGTTCTATATGAGATAGATAGATAGATAGATAGATAGATAGATAGATAGATAGATATGAGCTAGATAGGCAGATAGGCTAGATAGGCAGATACATAGATAGATATGAGATAAATAGATAGATAGATAGGAAATAGATAGATAGATAGATAGATAGATAGATAGATAGATAGATAGATAGATATGACAGAGATAGATAGATATAGATATATATCTTTTTAAAGAAGCTACTATTGCATTCTGGACTACCAAGGGATTAACAATTGCTGCCGTATTGTTGTTATAAAGATGTTCAGTTTAGTTGTAGTTAATTAAAAATAGAGGTTCAGGTTCTTTCAACCACAAAACCAACACAGATAATATCAGTGAAGAAGGTTGAATCCTACATAATAGCTGGTTTCAAGAATGCATTCAATATGGATATTAGCCTCCCTGTTGCATTAACTGCTGGAAGTAGATTACGGGTGTCAGCGGGTTTTAATTGTTTTTCTTTCTATGTTAATTTTCTTTATTCAAGTGAAGGTGCGTTCAGACGACCGTATTTCTGTATGTTTTTGCACGCGTAAAAAAATATACACCCGCAAAACAGAGAAAACAACCCATTGATTTCAATGTGTTCGTCCTCATGAATGTGTCTTGCACGTGCATCTTATGCTCGCGCAAAAAGGTAGGCTCTAGAGATGAGCGAGCACCAAAATGCTCGGGTGCTCGTTATTCGGGACGAACTTTTCGCGATGCTCGAGGGTTCGTTTCGAGTAACGAACCCCATTGAAGTCAATGGGCGACCCGAGCATTTTTGTATTTCGCCGATGCTCGCTAAGGTTTCCATGTGTGAAAATCTGGGCAATTCAAGAAAGTGATAGGAACGACACAGCAACGGATAGGGCAGGCGAGGGGCTACATGTTGGGCTGCATCTCAAGTTCACAGGTCCCACTATTAAGCCACAATAGCGGCAAGAGTGGGCCCCCCCCCCTCCCAAAAACTTTTACTTCTGAAAAGCCCTCATTAGCATGGCATACCTTAGCTAAGCACCACACTACCTCCAACAAAGTACAATCACTGCCTGCATGACACTCCACTGCCACTTCTCCTGGGTTACATGCTGCCCAACCGCCCCCCCTCCCCCCCCACAGCGCACACCAAAGTGTCCCTGCGCAGCCTTCAGCTGCCCTCATGCCACACCACCCTCATGTCTATTTAGAAGTGCGTCTGCCATGAGGAGGAACCGCAGGCACACACTGCAGAGGTTGGCACGGCTAGGCAACGACCCTCTTTAAAAGTGGCGGGGCGATAGCCCACAATGCTGTACAGAAGCAATGAGAAATAGAATCCTGTGCCACCGCCATCAGGAGCTGCACACGTGGGCATAGCAATGGGGAACCTATGTGCCACACACTATTCATTCTGTCAAGGTGTCTGCATGCCCCAGTCAGACAGCGGTTTTTAATTCATAGACACAGGCAGGTACAACTCCCTATTGTGAAGTCCCTGTGGACCCACAGCATGGGTGGCTCCCTGGAACCCACCGGCGGTACACAAAAATATCCCATTGCATTGCCCAACACAGCTGAGGTAGTAATGTCGTGCTTAATGCAGGTGGGCTTCGGCCCACACTGCATGCCCCAGTCAGACTGGGGTTCTTTACAAGTGGACACATGTAGGTTAAACTCCGTGTGCACCTACAGCATGGGTGGCTCCCTGGAACCCACCGGCGGTACACAAAAATATCCCATTGCAGTGCTCAACACAGCTGAGGTAGTAAAGTCGTGCTTAATGCAGGTGGGCTTCGGCCCACACTGCATGCCCCAGTCAGACTGGGGTTCTTTACAAGTGGAAACAGATGCATTTATAATTCCCTGTGGACCCACAGCATGGGTGGGTGCCAGGAAGCCACCGGCGGTACATAGAAATATCCCATTGCATTGCCCAACACAGCTGAGGTAGTAATGTCGTGCTTAATACAGGTGGGCTTCGGCCCACACTGCATGCCCCAGTCAGACTGGGGTTCTTTACAAGTGGACACATGTAGGTTAAACTCCGTGTGCACCTACAGCATGGGTGGCTCCCTGGAACCCACCGGCGATACACAAAAATATCCCATTGCATTGCCCAACACAGCGGATGTAACGTCAGCTGTAATGCAGGTGGGCTAAAAATTCATTTGATTAAACTGTAGGCGAGGGCCCACAAAAATTGCTGTATCAACAGTACTAATGTACATCCAAAAAATTGGCCATGCCCAACCAAGATGGCAGGTGAAACCCATTAATCGCTTTGGTTAATGTGGCTTAAGTGGTAACTAGGCCTGGAGGCAGCCCAGTTTAACGAAAAATTGGTTCAAGTTAAAGTTTCAACGCTTTTAAGAGCATTGAAACATATAAAAATTGTTTAGAAAAATTATGAGTGAGCCTTGTGGCCCTAAGAAAAATTGCCCGTTCAGTGTGATTACGTGAGGTTTCAGGAGGAGGAGCAGGAGGAGGAGGAGGAATATTAGACACAGATTGATGAAGCAGAAATGTCCCTGTTTTGGATGGTGAGAGAGAACGTAGCTTCCATCCGCGGGTGCAGCCTACGTATTGCTTACGTATCGCTGCTGTCCGCTGGTGGAGAAGAGAAGTCTGGGGAAATCCAGGCTTTGTTCATCTTGATGAGTGTAAGCCTGTCGGCACTGTCGGTTGACAGGTGGGTACGCTTATCCGTGATGATTCCCCCAGCCACACTAAACACACTCTCTGACAAGACGCTAGCCGCAGGACAAGCAAGCACCTCCAGGGCATACAGCGCGAGTTCAGGCCATGTGTCCAGCTTCGACACCCAGTAGTTGTAGGGGGCAGAGGCGTCACCGAGGACGGTCGTGCGATCGGCTACGTACTCCCTCACCATCCTATTACAGTGCTCCCGCCGACTCAGCCTTGACTGGGGAGCGGTGACACAGTCTTGCTGGGGAGCCATAATGCTGGCAAAGGCCTTGGATAATGTTCCCCTGCCTGCGCTGTACATGCTGCCTGATCTCTGCGCCTCCCCTGCTACCTGGCCCTCGGAACTGCGCCTTCTGCCACTAGCGCTGTCGGATGGGAAGTTTACCATCAGTTTGTCCACCAGCGCCCTGTGGTATAGCATCATTCTCGAACCCCTTTCCTCTTCGGGAATGAGAGTGCAAAGGCTCTCCTTATACCGTGGATCGAGCAGTGTGTACACCCAGTAATCCGTAGTGGCCAGAATGCGTGCAACGTGAGGGTCACGCGAAAGGCATCCTAACATGAAGTCAGCCATGTGTGCCAGGGTACCTGTACGCAACACATGGCTGTCTTCACTAGGAAGATCACTTTCAGGATCCTCCTCCTCCTCCTCTTCCTCCTCCTCAGGCCATACACGCTGAAAGGATGACAGGCAAGCAGCATGGGTACCGTCAGCAGTGGGCCAAGCTGTCTCTTCCCCCTCCTCCTCATCCTCCTCATGCTCCTCCTCCTCCTCCTCAACGCGCTGAGATATAGACAGGCGGGTGCTCTGACTATCCAGCGACATACTGTCTTCCCCCGCCTCTGTTTCCGAGCGCAAAGCGGCTGCCTTTATGCTTTGCAGGGAACTTCTCAAGATGCATAGCAGAGGAATGGTGACGCTAATGATTGCAGCATCGCCACTCACCACCTGGGTAGACTCCTCAAATGTTCCAAGGACCTGGCAGATGGCTGCCAACCAGGCCCACTCTTCTGTAAATAATTGAGGAGGCTGACTCCCACTGCGCCGCGCAAGTTGGAGTTGGTATTCCACTATAGCTCTACGCTGCTCATAGAGTCTGGCCAACATGTGGAGCGTAGAGTTCCACTGTGTGGGCACGTCGCACAGGAGTCGGTGCACTGGCAGATTAAACCTATGTTGCAGTGTCCGCAGGGTGGCAGCGTGCGTGTGGGATTTGCGGAAATGTGCGCAGAGCTGGCGCACCTTTCCAAGCAGGTATGACAAGTGGGGGTAGCTTTTCAGAAAGCGCTGAACCACCAAATTAAAGACATGGGCCAGGCATGGCACGTGCGTGAGGCTGCCGAGCTGCAGAGCCGCCACCAGCTTACGGCCGTTGTCACACACGACCATGCCCGGTTGGAGGCTCAGCGGCGCAAGCCAGTGGTCGGTCTGCTCTGTCAGACCCTGCAGCAGTTCGTGGGCCGTGTGCCTCTTCTCTCCTAAGCTGAGTAGTTTCAGCACGGCCTGCTGACGCTTGCCCACCGCTGTGCTGCCACGCCGCGTGACACCGACTGCTGGCGACGTGCTGCTGACACATCTTGATTGCGAGACAGAGGTTGCGTTGGAGGAGGAGGAGGAGGAGGAAGGTGCTTTAGTGGAGGAAGCATACACCACCGCAGATACCACCACCGAGCTGTGGCCCGCAATTCTGGGGGTGGGTAGGACGTGAGCGGTCCCAGGCTCTGACTCTGTCCCAGCCTCCACTAAATTCACCCAATGTGCCGTCAGGGAGATATAGTGGCCCTGCCCGCCTGTGCTTGTCCACGTGTCCGTTGCTAAGTGGACCTCGGCAGTAACCGCGTTGGTGAGGGCACGTACAATGTTGCGGGAGACGTGGTCATGCAGGGCTGGGACGGCACATCGGGAAAAGTAGTGGCGACTGGGAACCGAGTAGCGCGGGGCAGCCGCCGCCATCATGCTTTTGAAAGCCTCCGTTTCCCCAAGCCTATACGGCAGCATCTCTAGGCTGATCAATTTTGCAATGTGCACGTTTAACGCTTGAGCGTGCGGGTGCGTGGCGTCGTAGTTGCGCTTGCGCTCAAACTGTGGCACTAGCGACGTCTGGACGCTGCGCTGAGAGACATTGCTGGATGGGGCCGAGGACAGCGGAGGTGAGGGTGTGGGTGCAGGCCAGGAGACGGTAGTGCCTGTGTCCTCAGAGGGGGGTTGGATCTCAGTGGCAGGTTGGGGCACAGGGGGAGAGGCAGTGGTGCAAACCGGAGGCGGTGAACGGGCATCGTCCCACCTTGTGGGGTGCTTGGCCATCATATGCCTGCGCATGCTGTTGGTGGTGCCTCCCCAGCTGATCTTGGCGCGACAAAGGTTGCACACCACTGTTCGTCGGTCGTCAGGCGTCTCTGTGAAAAACTGCCACACCGTAGAGCACCTTGACCTCTGCAGGGTGGCATGGCGCGAGGGGGCGCTTTGGGAAACAGTTGGTGGATTATTCGGTCTGGCCCTGCCTCTACCCCTGGCCACCGCACTGGCTCGGCCTGTGCCCACACCCTCACTTGGCCCTCCGCGTCCTCGGCCGCGTCCACATCCTCTAGGCCTACCCCTACCCCTCAGCATGCTGTATTACCAGTGATTTGATTTCCCAGGCAGGAAAGAAATTGGCGCAAGGCTGCACTCAACCGTAGCTGGTTGCGTCTGATTTTTGTACGTTGTCCACGCAGCACACACGTACACGGAGACCTTAGGACTGACACAGGCAGGCCAAATATAATTTCTTTTCCTTTTTAGCTTAGGGAAGCACCCACTGCGTATATTCAATGAACAAGAAGTTTAATATCTGTGGTGTGGCCCTCAAAAAGTGTCACACAAGTATAGTGTAGCAGAGTTATTAACTCTAGCAGAGCAGGTATTTGCCAGTCAGGAAAGACAATGGCGCTAGACTGCAGTAAAGCGTAGCTGGTTGCGTCTGATTTTTGTACGTTGTACACGCAGCACACACGTACACGCAGACCTTAGGACTGACACAGGCAGGCCAAATATAATTTCTTTTCCTTTTTAGCTTAGGGAAGCACCCACTGCGTATATTCAATGAACAAGAAGTTTAATATCTGTGGTGTGGCCCTCAAAAAGTGTCACACAAGTATAGTGTAGCAGAGTTATTAACTCTAGCAGAGCAGGTATTTGCCAGTCAGGAAAGACAATGGCGCTAGGCTGCAGTAAAGCGTAGCTGGTTGCGTCTGATTTTTGTATGTTGTACACGCAGCACACACGTACACGCAGACCTTAGGACTGACACAGGCAGGCCAAATATAATTTATTTTCCTTTTTAGCTTAGGGAAGACCCCACTGCGTATATTCAATGAACAAGAAGTTTAATATCTGTGGTGTGGCCCTCAAAAAGTGTCACACAAGTATAGTGTAGCAGAGTTATTAACTCTAGCAGAGCAGGTATTTGCCAGTCAGGAAAGACAATGGCGCTAGGCTGCAGTAAAGCGTAGCTGGTTGCGTCTGATTTTTGTACGTTGTACACGCAGCACACACGTACACGCAGACCTTAGGACTGACACAGGCAGGCCAAATATAATTTCTTTTCCTTTTTAGCAAAGGGAAGACCCCACTGCGTGTATTCAATGAATAATGTATGTCTTCTGGCCCTGCCTACACAATTCTATCGCTGTAGTATTAATGCCGGGTGCAATGCTTTGCACAGCCGGTTTTGAGAAGAAAACAAATATGCAACACTGCTAACAGCAGCCTGGACAGTACTGCACACGGATAGAAGTGGCCCTAGAAAGGACCGTTGGGGTTCTTGAAGCCTACACTAACTCCTAACACTCTCCCTGCCTAACCCCCACTTCTGTCCCTATTGCTGGGCGCAATGCTCTGCAGATCCAATTTTGGACAAAAAAAATAAAAAATACTGTGCTAACACAGTACTGCACACTAGTAGATGTGGCCCTGAGAAGGGCCGTTGGGGTTCTTGAAGCCTACACTGACTCCTAACGCTCTCCCTACAGCAGCACCAGCAGCAGCACTTTCCCTCAGCTAAGTCACAAGGCATGTGTGGCGAGCCGCGGGAGGGGCCGATTTTTATACTCGGGTGACATCTGATCGCCCCAGCCACTCACAGCAGGGGGGTGGTATAGGGCTTGAACGTCACAGGGGGAAGTTGTAATGCCTTCCCTGTCTTTCAATTGGCCAGAAAAGCGTGCTAACGTCTCAGAGAGGAAACTGAAAGTAACCGGAACACCGCGTGGTACTCGTTACGAGTAACGAGCATCCCGAACACCCTAATATTCGCACGAATATCAAGCTCGGACGAGTACGTTCGCTCATCTCTAGTAGGCTCTATTTTCCTGCTTATTTGCGCACCAAGGGCTCCATAGAAGTCTTTGGGAAGTGCACAAGTATGTATGCATGAAACACTGCGCAGAGCTGCAGAAAAAAGAACACAGCTGGACCTAATTAGGCTAAATAACCTTTTAATCCACAGAAGGGGTGTGTTGCGTGTGAATTGCCGCTGAATGCGCAAAAGTACAGCAGACACATGCGCAAATATACCTCAACAGCCTCATTCATGCACAAATAAGTCACACTGAGGTGAGCGTAATTGCTCATATGGTTTTGTGAAGAAGCCCTTAGACAGAATGATTAGCCGTCAAGAAATCGATGCTCGTTCAAACGATAAATCGGCTTGTCTAAAAGGAGCCGTTCTATCTGGACACTCAGTCCCCTTATCTAGAGGCAGCACAGTCATTTTGTCCCACTTTATCTTAATCCCAGAAACCTATCCATATTCTTCTACCCCTTTCATTACTGACCTTAAAGGGGTTTCATCATTAAAAAAAAAATCAGTACTTACCTATTCCTTATCCGTCAGTCGTCTTACCGCATCTTCTCCTCGCTGATCTTCTACTGGCTCCTGCAGTCCCCCGGGTCATGTTACCTCCAGCCAGCCAGTTCTTCTTCTAGTGGAGAAGCGTCCATTCTCTGCATTTTTCTTCCTGCAAGTCAGTGTAGGTTACTTCACTGCCTAGGAAGGAATGCTGATCTATTGCTGAGACTGCGCATACACGGTGTCTCGCCACAAGTGTTCATATACTATTGTCGCGAGACCCCATGCATGCGCAGTCTCTGCAATAGCTCAGCCCTCCTAATTAGGCAGTGAACACTACATCACTAGTGACATAACTTACATTGCCCTGAGGGAAGGAGTATGCCGGCAATGTACGTTTAGCCACAGGAAGAAGAAGAATCAGCCGGCTTGAGGTAACATGACCAAGGAGACTGCAGGAGACAGGAGAAGATCAGCGATGAGAAGATGTGATAAGAAGACTGACTGAGGAGCAATTGGTAAGCATAGGATTTTTTTTTTAATGACAGAATCGCTTAAAGGTCTTTTTATATGAGCTGAGTTCTCAGACCGATGAAAGGGCCTCCCCTTAAAGAGTTAAATTGTTGCCATAGTGATGGACTAAAAGATGCACCAAATTATTCCATGCTCGGAAAATTTGCACCAATAGAAATGAGCATGCTCCCTGAGAATTTTGAGAGTGTGTTGGAGCTACGCCATAGTGACAGAGAGTGGAGGGAGTGTGAGTTAGAGGAGCTACTAGTGCTGGGCAGGGAGGCTGCGAGAAAGAACTGACGGAGCTGAGCTGTCGCAGAGGGCTGAGACTGAGCAGAGGTGTTTCCAGGGTGTAGGAGATCGCATAGACAAGGAGGAGAGCCAGAAGCTGCTTCCAC
Organism: Eleutherodactylus coqui; assembly: GCF_035609145.1. Taxonomy (NCBI): domain Eukaryota; kingdom Metazoa; phylum Chordata; class Amphibia; order Anura; family Eleutherodactylidae; genus Eleutherodactylus; species Eleutherodactylus coqui. The sequence goes on along the minus strand of NC_089838.1, from coordinate 248,725,601 downwards.
CACAGGACCAAGGGACATGAGAAGAGAAAGGACTATACTTGATCAAGTGGGTTATAGCAGACTGGGAGCCATTGAACCAGACAATGCAGTAGTAGCAGAGGTTCCTGTCCTATGGAACAGTGAGGCTAACCTCAGTAAAATTACTAGGTGTGCACACCACTAGGAAGCAAATAGTTAACTAGCGGGTCCGCTACAAATAGGGCCAGAGACATTAGTAGGCATTCGAACACATGGACTGAGTACACTTAATAAGAATTAAGCCTGCAAGTTCCAGAGACAGTGATGTGACTGACACTGGAGTTTCTTTTAAGCTGTGCAACAAATTTGCTGTATTGTGGGAATTGAAGATGAACTGTCTGTTACGGTACGTGGTTTATAGTTTTGATCAACATGACTGATTTGGTTGCAGCATTACTGATGCCGTTTGCCGGCGCTGTTATTAGCTCTTGCCCAATGCAAAGTATTATTGTTCCTCATTGTGCATAGAGTATGAATAATCCTAGGATTTAGTTGGCTGTAGCTAGCAGTAGGTGATTGTAAACTGTAACAGTTTATTTGTAGAGATGAGCGAGCACCAAAATGCTCGGGTGCTCGTTACTCGGGACGAAATTATCGCGATGCTCGAGGGTTCGTTTCGAGTAACGAACCCCATTGAAGTCAATGGGCGACCCGAGCATTTTTGTATTTCGCCGATGCTCGCTAAGGTTTTCATGTGTGAAAATCTGGGCAATTCAAGAAAGTGATGGGAACGACACAGCAACGGATAGGGCAGGCGAGGGGCTACATGTTGGGCTGCATCTCAAGTTCACAGGTCCCACTATTAAGCCACAATACCGGCAAGAGTGGGCCCCCCCCCCTCCCAACAACTTTTACTTCTGAAAAGCCCTCATTAGCATGGCATACCTTAGCTAAGCACCACACTACCTCCAACAAAGCACAATCACTGCCTGCATGACACTCCGCTGCCACTTCTCCTGGGTTACATGCTGCCCAACCCCCCCCACCGCACGACAGTGTCCACAGCGTACACCAAATTGTCCCTGCGCAGCCTTCAGCTGCCCTCATGCCACGCCACCCTCATGTCTATTTATAAGTGCGTCTGCCACAGGAAAAGCAGGCACACACTGCATAGGGTTGGCATGGCTAGGCAGCGACCCCCCCATAAAAGGGCGGGCCGATAGTCCACAATGCTGTACAGAAGCAATGAGAAATCCAATCCTGTGCCACCTCCATCTGGAGCTGCACACGTGGGCATAGCAATGGGGAACCTATGTGCCACACACTATTCATTCTGTCAAGGTGTCTGCATGCCCCAGTCAGACCGCGGTTTTTTATAAATAGTCACAAGCACAAAAAACTCCGCAATGGGAATTCCGTGTGCACCCACAGCATGGGTGGCTCCCTGGAACCCACCGGCGGTACATAAATAAATCCCATTGCATTGCCCATCACAGCTGAGGTAATGTCGTGGTTAATGCAGGTGGGCTTTGGCCCACACTGCATGCCCCAGTCAGACTGGGGTTCTTTACAAGTGGACAGATGTAGTAACAACTCCCTGTGGACCCACAGCATGGGTGGGTGCCAGGAAGCCACCGGCGGTACATAAAAATATCCCATTGCATTGCCCAACACAGCTGAGGTAGTAATGTCGTGCTTAATACAGGTGGGCTTCGGCCCACACTGCATGCCCCAGTCTGACTGGGGTTCTTTACAAGTGGACAGATGTAGGTTAAACTCAGTGTGCACCTACAGCATGGGTGGCTCCCTTGAACCCACCGGCGGTACATAAAAATATCCCATTGCATTGCCCATCATAGCTGAGGTAATGTCGTGGTTAATGCAGGTGGGCTTCGGCCCACACTGCATGCCCCAGTCAGACTGGTAATATGTACCTTAACAGTAACCTCGTTGGTGGTAATGTGGTGGTGACTGCGGACCTGGTAGCGCGGTTTTATGTAGTTGGTTTTCGGAATGTGGCCAGGATTAAGTGGGCCGTGGCGGGGGGATGGTGGTGGTGCTCTCTTGTTGTGTCGTTAAAGGTGAAATTCTTGGACTGCCACCAGACGGACCAATGCAAAGGTATTTGCCAAGAATGTTTTCATTGTTGGAGGAGGAGGGGGATGTTTTGGAGGCACTATGTGTCCTCTACACGTGTCCGTGGTTATATGCACCTTAACAGTAACAGCGTTGGTGGGAAATGGCCTCGCCGCCATCATGTCTTTGTGAAGCCTCTGTTTCCACACCCCAGTGACATACCATTAGCAGCGGTATAGGCAGAGCCCAGAATTATTAACATTTCAGCGGTAGCATTAGGGACAAGCCCCACTAACATATCACTAGCAGCATTATAGGGGGAGCGCAGTCTTAGTTCCATTTCAGTAATAGTAGCACTCAAGACAGGCCCCAGTAACATTCCCATTGCAGCAGTTTAGGGAGATAACAGCCTCTTTCACATTTCAGTAGCTGCAGTATAGACAAGGCCCCAGTTACATTTATGTAGCTAAAGTGTAGGCCAACCCCACACACCTTTCTGTACCATGAGTGCAGGCGAAGAACATAGAAATTACTATGATTACACTGTAGGTGAGGGCCCAAAAAAATTGGTGTACCAACAGTAGTAATGTACCTCAGAAAAAATTGGCCATGCCCAACCAAGATGGCAGGTGAAACCCATTAATCGCTTTGGTTAATGTGGCTTAAGTGGTAACTAGGTCTGGAGGCAGCCCAGTTTAACGAAAAATTGGTTCAAGTTAAAGTTTCAACGCTTTTAAGAGCATTGAAACGTATAAAAATTGTTTAGAAAAATTATATGAGTGAGCCTTGTGGCCCTAAGAAAAATTGCCCGTTCGGCGTGATTACGTGAGGTTTCAGGTGGAGGAGCAGGAGGAGGAGGAGGAATATTATACACAGATTGATGAAGCAGAAATGTCCCCGTTTTGGATGGTGAGAGAGAACGATGCTTCCATCCGCGGGTGCAGCCTACGTATTGCTTAGGTATCGCTGCTGTCCGCTGGTGGAGAAGAGAAGTCTGGGGAAATCCAGGCTTTGTTCATCTTGATGAGTGTAAGCCTGTCGGCACTGTCGGTTGACAGGCGGGTACGCTTATCTGTGATGATTCCCCCAGCCGCACTAAACACCCTCTCTGACAAGACGCTAGCCGCAGGACAAGCAAGCACCTCCAGGGCATACAGCGCGAGTTCAGGCCATGTGTCCAGCTTCGACACCCAGTAGTTGTAGGTGGCAGAGGTGTCACGGAGGACGGTCGTGCGATCGGCTACGTACTCCCTCACCATCCTTTTACAGTGCTCCCGCCGACTCAGCCTTGACTGGGGAGCGGTGACACAGTCTTGCTGGGGAGCCATAAAGCTGTCCAGGGCCTTAAAGACTGTTGCACTGCCTGTGCTGTACATGCTGCTCGATCTCCGCACCTCCCCTACTACCTGGCCCTCGGAACTGCGCCTTCTGCCACTAGCGCTGTCAGATGGGAATTTTACCATCAGCTTGTCCGCCAGGGTCCTGTGGTATAGCAACACTCTCGAACCCCTTTCCTCTTCGGGAATGAGAGTGGAAAGGTTCTCCTTATACCGTGGGTCGAGCAGTGTGTACACCCAGTAATCCGTAGTGGCCAGAATGCGTGTAACGCGAGGGTCACGAGAAAGGCATCCTAACATGAAGTCAGCCATGTGTGCCAGGGTACCTGTACGCAACACATGGCTGTCTTCACTAGGAAGATCACTTTCAGGATCCTCCTCCTCCTCCTCTTCCTCCTCCTCAGGCCATACACGCTGAAAGGATGACAGGCAAGCAGCATGGGTACCGTCAGCAGTGGGCCAAGCTGTCTCTTCCCCCTCCTCCTCATCCTCCTCATGCTCCTCCTCCTCCTCCTCAACGCGCTGAGATATAGACAGGAGGGTGCTCTGACTATCCAGCAACATACTGTCTTCCCCCGGCTCTGTTTCCGAGCGCAAAGCGTCTGCCTTTATGCTTTGCAGGGAACTTCTCAAGATGCATAGCAGAGGAATGGTGACGCTAATGATTGCAGCATCGCCGCTCACCACCTGGGTAGACTGCTCAAAGTTTCGAAGGACCTGGCAGATGTCTGCCAACCAGGCCCACTCTTCTGAAAATAATTGAGGAGGCTGACTCCCACTGCGCCGCCCATGTTGGAGTTGGTATTCCACTATAGCTCTACGCTGCTCATAGAGCCTGGCCAACATGTGGAGCGTAGAGTTCCACCGTGTGGGCACGTCGCTCAGCAGTCGGTGCACTGGCAGATTAAACCGATGTTGCAGGGTCCGCAGGGTGGCAGCGTCCGTGTGGGACTTGCGGAAATGTGCGCAGAGACGGCGCACCTTTACGAGCAGGTCTGACAAGCGTGGGTAGCTTTTCAGAAAGCGCTGAACCACCAAATTAAAGACGTGGGCCAGGCATGGCACGTGCGTGAGGCTGCTGAGCTGCAGAGCCGCCACCAGGTTACGGCCGTTGTCACACACGACCATGCCCGGTTGGAGGCTCAGCGGCGCAAGCCAGCGGTCGGTCTGCTCTGTCAGACCCTGCAGCAGTTCGTGGGCCGTGTGCCTCTTATCTCCTAAGCTGAGTAGTTTCAGCACGGCCTGCTGACGCTTGCCCACCGCTGTGCTGCTACGCCGCGCGACACCGACTGCTGGCGACGTGCTGCTGCTGCTGACACATCTTGATTGCGAGACAGAGGTTGCGTTGGAGGAGGAGGAGGAGGAGGGTGCTTTAGTGGAGGAAGCATACACCGCCGCAGATACCACCACCGAGCTGTGGCCCGCAATTCTGGGGGTGGGTAGGACGTGAGCGGTCCCAGGCTCTGACTTTGTCCCAGCCTCCACTAAATTCACCCAATGTGCCGTCAGGGAGATGTAGTGGCCCTGCCCGCCTGTGCTTGTCCACGTGTCCGTTGTTAAGTGGACCTTGGCAGTAACCGCGTTGGTGAGGGCGCGTACAATGTTGCGGGAGACGTGGTCGTGCAGGGCTGGGATGGCACATCGGGAAAAGTAGTGGCGACTGGGAACTGAGTAGCGCGGGGCCGCCGCTGCCATCATACTTTTGAAGGACTCCGTTTCCACAACCCTATACGGCAGCATCTCAAGGCTGATAAATTTGGCTATGTGGACGGTTAACGCTTGAGCGTGCGGGTGCGTGGCGGCGTACTTGTGCTCAAACACTTGTGCTAGCGACGGCTGGACGGTGCGGTGCGAGACATTGGTGGATTGGGCCGAGGACAGCGGAGGTGAGGGTGTGGGTGCAGGCCAGGAGACGGTAGTGCCTGTGTCCTCAGAGCGGGGTTGGATCTCAGTGGCAGGTTGGGGCACAGGGGTAGAGGCAGCGGTGCAAACCGGAGGCGGTGAACGGCCTTCGTCCCACCTTGTGGGGTGCTTGGCCATCATATGTCTGCGCATGCTGGTGGTGGTGAGGCTGTTGGTGGTGGCTCCCCGGCTGATCTTGGCGCGACAAAGGTTGCACACCACTGTTCGTCGGTCGTCAGGCGTCTCTGTGAAAAACTGCCAGACCTTAGAGCACCTTGCCCTCTGCAGGGTGGCATGGCACGAGGGTGCGCTTTGGGAAACACTTGGTGGATTATTCGGTCTGGCCCTGCCTCTACCCCTGGCCACTGCACTGCCTCTTGCAACCTGCCCTGTTGCTGCCCTTGCCTCCCCCTCTGAAGACCTGTCCTGAGTAGGCGTTGCAAACCAGGTGGGGTCAGTCACCTCATCGTCCTGCTGCTCTTCCTCAGAATCCTCTGTGCGCTCCTCCCTCGGACTTACTGCCCTTACTACTACCTCACCGATAGACAACTGTGTCTCATCGTCATCGTCCTCCTCACCCACTGAAAGGTCTTGAGACAGTTGCCGGAAGTCCCCAGCCTCATCCCCCGGACCCCGGGAACTTTCCAATGGTTGGGCATCAGTGACGATAAGCTCCTCTGGTGGGAGAGGAACCACTGCTGCCCAATCTGAGCAGGGGCCCGAGAACAGTTCCTGGGAGTCTTCCCGCTCCTGAGCATGTGTCATTGTAGTGGAGTGAGGAGGCTGGGAGGAAGGAGGAGCAGCAGACAGAGGATTCGGATTTGCAGCAGTGGACGGCGCAGAACTGTGGGTGGACGATAGGTTGCTCGAAGCACTTTCTGCCATCCACGACAGGACCTGCTCACACAGCTCATTTTCTAATAAAGGTCTCCCGCGTGGACCCATTAATTGTGCGATGAATGTGGGGACGCCAGAAACGTGCCTCTCTCCTAATCGCGCAGCAGTCGGCTGCGATACACCTGGATCAGGAGTTCGGCCTGTGCCCACACCCTCACTTGGCCCTCCGCGTCCTCGGCTGCGTCCACGTCCTCTAGGCCTACCCCTACCCCTCTGCATGCTGTATTACCAGTGATTTGATTTCCCAGGCAGGAAATAAATTGGCGCAAGCCTGCTGTTAAACTTAGCTGGCTGCATATGATTTTTTTTTACGTTCTCCACCCAGCACACACGTACCCAGAACGCTGAGGACTGTCAGAGGCAGGCCAAATAGAATTTTTTCCCTTTTTTTTTAAAGAAAAGGCCCACTGCGTATATTCAATCAATAATAAATGTGTTGTGGCCCTGCAGTGTGTCACAGAACTGCAGTGTTGCACAGTTATTAACTACAGCAGAGCAGTGATTTCCCAGGCAGGAAATAAATTGGCGCAAGCCTGCTGTTAAACTTAGCTGGCTGCGTATGATTTTTTTTACGTTCTCCACCCAGCACACACGTACCCAGAACGCTCAGGACTGTCAGAGGCAGGCCAAATAGAATAGTAGTTGCCCTTTTTTTATAAAGGAAAGGCCCACTGCGTATATTCAATCAATAATAAATGTGTTGTGGCCCTGCACTGTGTCACAGAACTGCAGTGTTGCACAGTTATTAACTACAGCAGAGCGGTGATTTCCCAGGCAGGAAATAAATTGGCGCAAGCCTGCAGGCCAAATAGAATTTTTGCCCTTTTTTTTTTAAAGGAAAGGCCCACTGCGTATATTCAATCAATAAAATATGTCTTCTGGCCCTGCCTACACAACTCTGTCCCTGGAGTATTACTGCAGGGCGCAATGCTCTGCACGGCCGATTTGGAAAAAAAAAAAAAGTGCAACACTGCTAACAGCAGCCTCCACAGTACTGCACACTGTTAGATGTGGCCCTAAGAACGACCGTTGGGGTTCTTGAAGCCTACACTCACTCCTAACACTCTCCCTGCCTAACCACCACTTCTGTCCCTGTAGTATTACTGCAGGGCGCAATGCTCTGCACGGCCGATTTGGAAAAAAAAAAAATGTGCAACACTGCTAACAGCAGCCTCCACAGTACTGCACACGGTTAGATGTGGCCCTAAGAAGGACCGTTGGGGTTCTTGAAGCCTACACTAACTCCTAACGCTCTCCCTATAGCAGCTCCGGCACCAACAGCACTGTCCCTCAGCTATCTCACAAGGCATCTGTGGCGAGCCGCGGGAGGGGCCGACTTTTATACTCGGGTGACATCTGATCTCCCCAGCCACTCACAGCAGGGGGGTGGTATAGGGCTTGAACGTCACAGGGGGAAGTTGTAATGCCTTCCCTGTCTTTCAATTGGCCAGAAAAGCGCGCTAACGTCTCAGAGATGAAAGTAAAAGTAACCCGAACATCGCGTGGTACTCGTTACGAGTAACGAGCATCCCGAACACGCTAATATTCGCCCGAGCATCAAGCTCGGACGAGTACGTTCGCTCATCTCTATTTATTTGCTATTATAACATTACTCTCTTTCATTCCTCTGTTTATAAATACATACAAACAATACTTCTGTAACCCCTTCTGTGGCTCTTATCCTGAATCTGTGTCACAATACCACCACTGTGACACCGATGTAACGAGCACCAATTGAAACGTATGTTGATTAGCACTAATTTTATTATCCTTCACAAAGGCCGAGAATGGGTTTATGGGGACAAACGATCGTAATTACGACAGTTCATTCTCATAGGCTGGCTGTACATCTCCCCGTTTATACAGGCAGGTGTAAAGCCAATTAGTGAGCATTTTTATGCTCAGTGAAACGGAACGACCAGCTGATGAACAAGTGTACGCTCTTTAGTCAGCTGATCGTTGGTCCCTTTACCCTGCTTAGTTATTGCAAGTGTTCAGAGGAAAATTTGGGCCTGATAGTTGGTCCGTGTAAAAGGATCATTAGTGTGAAGTCTGTATCAGTCAAAAACGATAAGACATTGTCAGCATACAAGGAAATACAATCTTTGTCTCCCCTAATTCCAACACCCCTCTGATTAATAACTGAACATAAGGTTAAGGGGTTTTATGCAAAAAGAAAACAATAATGGGGAGAGCGGACAAGTTTGTTTTGTGTCTCTGTAGTACCACAGAGTTGGGTACTCTAGAACTTTCTGTGCGGAATATATCCTTACAATTAGGTCTTAAAGGGGTTGTCCCGCGCCGAAACAGTTTTTTTTTTTTTCAATAGCCCCCCTGTTCGGCGCGAGACAAACCCGATGCAGGGGTAAAAAAAACAAAACGTCCAGTACTTACCCGAATCCCCGCGCTCCCGCGACTTCTTACTTACATTAGTAAGATGGCCGCCGGGATCTTTACCCACGATGCACCGCGGGTCTTCTCCCATGGTGCACCGTGGGCTCTGTGCACTCCATTGCCGATTCCAGCCTCCTGATTGGCTGGAATCGGCACACATGATGGGGCGGAGCTACAAGGAGCAGCTCTCCAGCACGAGCGGCCCCATTCGGAAGGGAGAAGACCAGACTGCGCAAGCGCGTCTAATCGGGCGATTAGACGCTGAAATTAGACGGCACAATGGAGACGGGGACGCTAGCAACAGAACAGGTAAGTGAATAACTTCTGTATGGCTCATAATTAATGCACGATGTACATTACAAAGTGCATTAATATGGCCATACAGAAGTGTATAACCCCACTTGCTTTCGCGGGACAACCCCTTTAAGGTGATGTTTAATAAAAAAGTTATGATGCTATTGTTCATATTCTTCATTGTAATATGTGCTCTTGCAATATCCTCCAACCTCTGGTGTTTACAGGTCACCTAGTAACAGTCAGGGGAGTGTCTAGCTAGGCTTAGCAAGAATAGAGGGCCTATGGTTGGTAGTTTAGATCCCCATCATAGGTTGAACTAGTGTGGCAGTATAAAAGGTAGAGTGTGGGCAGAGTTAGGCAGTCCATGCTAGTAGTCTTTCCAATCCAGTTGAGAGGAGACTAAAGAAGATCAGGGAGTAACCAAGAGAAAGCCAGTGCAGTAGGAAGTTGAAAATCTAAAGTGTGAGTCCTCAAGAGCAAGAACGTTTAGCCACAGAGGAAAGACAGAAGAGGAGAGTAGAAGGAAGGAGTTCTAAGTCACCCATTCCTAGACAACCTAGCAGAAAGGAAAGCAAGTCAGTCAGAGACAGGACCAGCCAGGGAATAGAGCTAAAATGCAACACACAGAGGATAAATGTATATCCCTGTATCAAGTCCCTGAGGATCTGGAGAAGTAATGAATGCCTGTAGCTATAACCGTTTCTTTTAAAGTCTGGCAATGTTAACTGTATGCAACAAGTCAAGTTTATTTCTCATCTGCTCTTGAAGAATAAAACAGTTTTGGTTTACTTTACGACCCGGCTCCTGGAATCACTTCCCACCATCTATTCCATCTTCAACATCTAGACAAAGGTACCACACTAAGCACTCCAGGCAGAATATAGGTTGATCCCCTATTTTTTTTAGTTCTCCACTTTTTTATATTTATTATTTGGTTTGGAATGGGTCCCTACTAGAGATGAGCGAGCACCAAAATGCTCGGGTGCTCGTTACTCGAGTCGAACTTTCAGTGATGCTCGAGAGTTCGTTTCGAGTAACGAACCCCATTGAAGTCAATGGGCGACTCGAGCATTTTTGTATATCGCCGATGCTCGCTAAGGTTTTCATTTGTGAAAACCTGGGAAATTCAAGAAAGTGATGGGAACGACACAGAAACGGATAGGGCAGGCGAGGGGCTACATGTTGGGCTGCATCTCAAGTTCCCAGGTCCCACTATTAAGCCACAATAGTGGCAAGAGTTAGACCCCCCCCCCCACTGTCAGCATAAAGATCGTTCTCCCCACCTGCTGAATGAGCTGCCTCTAATTGGTCACGGCCTGACCACTCAGAGGCAGATCTCACTCACACACCCATTCATGAATTCATGAATGGGTGAGTGACTGCTGCCTCTCATCTGATTGGTCCCGCTGAGCCAATGAGAGGCAGCAGTCACTCACCCATTCATAAATTCATGAATGGGTGTGTGAGTGAGATCTGCCTCTGATTGGTCAGGCTGTGACCAATTAGAGGCAGCTCATTCAGCAGGCGGGGATTTTAAATCCCCGGCTGCTGAATACTACTCACAGCTGTTCAGAGCAGTTCAGGAGGACTGCCGCTGGCCGCGCTGAACTCCGTCTGCCGGGACCAGGTGAGTATATATATTTTTTTTATTTTTACACATTTCTGGATGAATTGCAGGGAAGGGCTTATATATTTAAGCCCTTCCCGACAATTCATCCCGCGCTCGCCGGCAGCCCATTGCTTTCAATGGAGCCGGCTGTATTGCCGGCTCCATTGAATTCAATGGTCAGTGCTCGTTTAATCGAGACGAGTACCGCGTGGTGCTCGTCTCGAGTAACGAGCATCTCGAGCACCCTAATACTCGAACGAGCATCAAGCTCGGACGAGTATGCTCGCTCATCTCTAGTCCCTACCTGTACATGGACCAGTGTTATGACAAATCAACATCTTCCTCTACCAGACTCCGCAGGTAGCACCCCACTGGGGTATCACCCTGTCTGGCCCCACAGGCAGCACGCTGTGAGAACTGCTAAATTTTGCCACAGTGTAGCACCACATCCAGGCCACATTTACCACCTTGCCAGGAGGAGTAGCAGAGCCATGTGTCTACCATCTTAACTTCCCTCGCTGCTTAACCTCCCTAGGTCTGGCCTGTTGTAACTCTATATAGGGCGAATACAGGAGTGAGCTCATTAATGATCACTATTCTCACAGCTTGGTCAGTATAATATCTGTAGCCATCCAACATCAGAGTGTATCTCAAGCTTTTTTTTTAAATGGCCAGAGGAATAACTACTCCACAAGTGCCTGATGGTGTCGAATGATTGTATGGACCATTGCTTTCTATCTCCCTGGACCTGTAAGCTATTAAATAACCTACAAATGTTGTTACATTTAGACTTGTTGGGCATAAATCCTGACTGGCCCTGGTGTAAGATAATACCTACAACTTTCCCTATCTATCATTTAATAGCTTAGCCAGACTTTTTGCATCCACATCCAAAAGCGATATTGATCTGTACACATGGGGTTCTAAAACATCTTCATCTGCGTTTTGTATTAAAACTGTACAGCTTCTCTCACAGTGTTTGTCAACATTCCATTCAAAAATATTTCCTCTCAATAACTTATTTCCCAATGTATTGCAGTGCATTATAAATCTCCAGAGCTAAACTGTCAGACCCTTTATTACTTTTAAGACCTCTGACTGCACTTAAGATTTCAATTTTCGGAATTAATCCCTCCAACGATTGTCTCTGAACATCGTTCATCTGCAGAAATTGTATTGAAGCCTGAAAACTAGAGTTGAGCGAACGTACTCTGCCGAGCTTGATGCTCGTTCAAGTATTAGCATATTTGATGGAGCTCGCTACTCAAGTGAGCATCATGTCGTGTTTGACCCCGACCCTCCCCACTGTGACATGTCAGTTTTGACCCCTCCCTGCTGTGACGCTGCGCACATCAATGGTAGTTTGTGGCTGGCTTGGTGGGGGGGGAGGGGGAGAGAGAGAACAAAAAAAAATCTCGGCCACCGGCGGGTCCCATACAAAAATGCTCGAGTCTCCCATTAAAGTCAATGGGGTTTGTTACTCGAGTAGAGCTCTTGAATTTTACGAAAAGCTCGACTCGAATAACCAGGACCCGAGCATTTGGGAACTTGCTCATCTCTACTGAAAACCATTTAACTGGACTTCATCATGTTGACTATTAGATAGGTATGGCTAATTGTAAGCCTGATTTTATACACAGGTTTTTGGGGAAAAGGCTGCGGGTGTTTTTTTGGGGAAAGGGCAGAAGTGAATCTAGCAGAAAGGAGAAGCCCTTATTTTTTGTTGTTTGCCTGGTGTTTAAACCCCCTGGAGCGTCACAACATATACACATACATACATATGCACACAAGGACATTTCTGCATTTTTATACACATTTTAATACTTCCCGCATCCAATGTGGTCCCACTGGCAGGTATACCAGCTGCTCTCAGTCCTTCTTCGGGCCCTCCTGCATACTTGGGCCCCTGATGTCCCCCCAGGCCAGCAGCCATGAGCAGAGGGAGGGCCGGTGAGAGGAGGTCAGCGCTGACCAAGCTCTCACCCTGCAGCTGCTCCTCCTTAGCGCCGCTCTCCTGGCACTAGAGATTATGTTCTCTGCAGTCTTCTTCCCTCCTCCGCGGCTATTGTCAGTGTGCTATCGGCACTCCTCTATTACTGTCTGCACTAGACAGAACAAGCCAATAGAAGATCGTATACTGACAACAGAAACCGAGGGTGAGGGAACTTACTGCACAGCCAGCGGGCCACAGAAAATGAGGTGGCGGGCCAGATTCGGCCCGTGGGCTTTATGTTTGACACCTGTGCACTATAGCATAAAACCACTCCAGATTGTAGATGGCATAGGTTTCAGGTCTGTTGAGCATTGCTCTTCTTAATATATTTGTCACACTGCCGCCAGCTGACAGTTTACTTAGATTGGCGTGTGTAAATATGCCCTAATGATTCTGGTAAGGGATTGAAAAATTATGGCAGGAATGAACAAACCAGTTAAAACCAAAAAGTTTCAAAAATGTGTTAAAGCTGTTCCATATCTTTGCAATTATCCTCTCACTATGTAAGCCATTAACTGAATAACCTGAAATTTCTGCAAAAATATCATTCAAGAAACCCAAAGTGTCTATGCAGCCTCTGATTCATGAAGCGGTTATTCTTTAAAATCACTGACCCAGAAAATGTGTCTGAGATATATTCTTTAAAATCACTGACCCAGAAAATGTGTCTGAGATATTTGTGAACTTGTTTAGAAGCGGTCATTGTTATGTACATTGTTACTAGATCAAGAATAGTTGAATGATTAATGATGAATCACTTTTTAAGAAACCACTTTCTAAAGCAACATTGTCATTGTGGCAGGAACCCCCATCTATGATATTTACATCTATTTATATGGAAATTCAGTTCATAGTCCATATAGTCTAATAACCTGCTGGTCTTCATGTGGCCCTAAGATAACAGAGCGCTTTCTCTAAACCAAAGGCATACATAGAAGAGAGGGGGCCCCATAAACATGAATTATGGTGCCTGGTTCTGCAACCCAGAAAGTGAGGGTCTTGTATCTGTTTTACGCACACTCCCTTACCATGACCTTTGGGCTAATGAGGCCCAACACTTGTCTTGGAACAAAGCCAGGGGCATAACTATGAAGTGTTGGAATTAGATATTTTTAAATGCAGCCCCCTATCTTTGATTTGCAGCCCAAACCCTTTTAAAATGACAAATAAAACCAGGAAAAGTAGGACACCAATGTATATGGTCTATAGCATAGAAGCATGGTGGAGGCAGCATTATACTCTGAGGCTGTTTTTGGCTGCTGGAACTGGGGCTTTAGTCAAAGTGAAGGGAATCATGAACAGTTCCAAATATCAGTTCATTTTGGCACAAAACTTTCAGTCCTCTGCTAAAAAGCTGAAGATGAAGAGGAATTTCACCTTTCAGCATGACAACGCATACCTCCATCACCAAAAGAATGGCTTCACTAAAAGATCAAAGTTTTGGAATGGCCCAACCAGAGCCCAGACCTGAATCTCATTGATGATCTGTGGGTGACCTGAAGAGGGGGGTACACACGAGATGCCCTCGCAGGCTGACAAATTTAGAGTGCTTTTGTAAGGAAGAGTGGGCAAAGATTGCCGAGTCAAGATGTGCCATGCTGATAGACACCTACCCAAAATGACTAAATGCTGTCATAAAGTCAAAGGGTGCATCAATAAAGTTTTAGTTTTAAAGTGTGCATATTTGTACAAACACATTATTTTCAAGTTTTTTTCTCCACCCTAAAAGATTCCAGTTTGTTTTTCAATGGAATTGTACAGATAACGGATCACACTGAGGTGTAAATAAATCTGAAATGATTCACCTTTGTTGGATTTGTTTAGCATGACAAAAACATGACATTTTAACAGGGGTGTGTAGACTTTTTATATCCACTGTATATTATATCTTATTCTATACTCAGACTTTGTTTTTGATGTACACTTTGTTATTTCTATTGCACACAGATTCATTATTTGACACTTTTATATGTCCTATCTTGTTATTATATGGTCTATGTAGAAGGGTATGTCGCTAATATATTTAATCCCCCCCCCCCACACACACACACACACACACACACTTTTTTTCTCCAATTGTTGTTTCCAATTACTTTTTAACCTTTTCACACACACACACACACACCATTTTTTATGATTATATTATTTATACATTAGCATTAAGTGTTCTTATCCAGCTTGTCACTGATGAAGAGGCGCCATGCCTCAAAAAGTGTTTGTCTTTTGGCTGGTTGTTAATAAAGGGAGGTCGGGCTGTTATATCTGCCTCTGATCTCTCTTCATTTTGATAAGGTTGCACCATTACTGGTTATTTGTCTACCTCTCATTGGTCTTACATCATATTGAGTCACTAACACCTGAGTAATCTTCCTAGTGTTTTATAGTGGCACAGAAAATTTAAAGTCACTCCAAGCTCCTTCCTTTCTGGAATTATCTTACTAAATGGACAAAAAGCCTTCTTACTTATTCTCCACACTCTTGGTTTCTAGAAAACTGGACCTCTCCTCGTTCCCAACTCCTGGCTTCCTGCGCACTAAACTCTTTCCTGCTTCCAGCTCCCTGCACACTGGGCTTCTTCCCTGCATCACACACAGGCCCCGATTTCAGCGAGCATCAGGATCTTATATGCACCATGATAAAGAGTCTAATATTGACTTGCAGGAATGCTGCCTTCCAATAGGTGGCACTGCAGAGGTATTGTTCCATCTCCTGTATTTGCACACATTTTCCTGACACTGGCCAGCATTGGGACAATATGTGCCAAGCCTTAAAGGGCCCAATGCGACAGGAGTGTGATGAGCTATAGAAATAAAAGACTGCTGGATAGGTGCATCCTCCACTTCTCCTGCTATCTCCAGCGCCATCACTGTTCCACCCAGCTTAAATGAAGAAGAGGTTCTCTCTGAAATGCGTATCCTATGCTGTTTTTTTTAATATACTTAAAAAAAGAGAAGTTGGCTAATACATCCTACTGCCCCACTATCTTTTCTGGAGAGTTGCGCCTATACACCATTCTTTTCTCTCTATAGCTCTTCACACATCTGCCATGCCCACTTTTGTTGGGTTCTCCTGGTTGGCAGCACCTCCACAGTCCATTCATTCTTCACAGCCCTTCAGAAGGCTTTTTTGGTCTCTGAGCATTCATATAGGACCAAAACCTCCGAAACTATCGGGTTTGCTCCACCTATCTTCTTTTCTACAATGTAGGTCCCTAAACTATGGTTATAACTAGAGATGAGCGAACGTACTCGTCCGAGCTTGATATTCGTGCGAATATTAGGGTGTTCGGGATGCTCGTTACTCTTAACGAGCACCACGCGGTGTTCCGGTTACTTTCAGTTTCCTCTCTGAGACGTTAGCGCGCTTTTCTGGCCAATTGAAAGACAGGGAAGGCATTACAACTTCCCCCTGTGACGTTCAAGCCCTATACCACCCCCCTGCTGTGAGTGGCTGGGGCGATCAGATGTCACCCGAGTATAAAAGTCGGCCCCTCCCGCGGCTCGCCACACATGCCTTGTGAGTTAGCTGAGGGAAAGTACTATCGTGCTGGTGCTGCTGTAGGGAGAGCGTTAGGAGTCAGTGTAGGCTTCAAGAACCCCAAAGGTCCTTCTTAGGGCCACATCTACCTGTGTGCAGGCTGCTGCTAGCAGTGTTTTTTGTTTTTTTTTCTCAAAATCGGCAGTGCAGAGCATTGCACCCGGTATTAGGGACAGAAGTGGTGCTTAGGCAGGGAGAGTGTTAGGAGGGAGTGTAGCCTTCAAGAACCTCAACGGTCCTTTCTAGGGCCAAATTTAACCGTGTGCAGTACTGTGCTGGCTGCTGTTAGCAGTGTTGCATATTTTTTTTCTTCTAAAAATCGTCTGTGCAGAGCATTGCACCCTCCATTGATACTACAGGGACAGAATTGTGTAGGCAGGGCCACAACACAGTTATTGTTCATTGAATATACGCAGTGGGTCCTTCCCTTTGCAAAAAAGGAAAAGAAATTATATTTGGCCTGCCTGTGTCAGTCCTAAGGTCTCCGTGTACGTGTGTGCTGCGTGGAGAACGTACAAAAATCAGACGCAACCAGCTACGGTTTACTGCAGGCTTGCGCCATTGTCTTTCCTGACTGGCAAATACCTGCTCTGCTAGAGTTAATAACTCTGCTACACTAAAGTTGTGTGACACTTTTTCAGGGCCACACTACAGTTCTAAAAGTTATTGTTCATTGAATATACGCAGTGGGTCCTTCCCTTTGCAAAAAAGGAAAAGAAATTGTATTTGGCCTGCCTGTGTCAGTCCTAAGGTCTCCGTGTACGTGTGTGCTGCGTGGAGAACGTACAAAAATCAGACGCAACCAGCTACGGTTTACTGCAGGCTTGCGCCATTGTCTTTCCTGACTGGCAAATACCTGCTTTGCTAGAGTTAATAACTCTGCTACACTATAGTTGTGTGACACTTTTGGAGGGCCACACCACAGATATTAAACTTCTTGCTCATTGAATATACGCAGTGGGGTCTTCCCTTTGCTAAAAAGGACCAAAAATTATATTTGGCCTGCCTGTGTCAGTCCTAAGGTCTCCGTGTACGTGTGTGCTGCGTGGACAACGTACAAAAATCAGACGCAACCAGCTACGGTTTACTGCAGGCTTGCGCCATTGTCTTTCCTGACTGGCAAATACCTGCTCTGCTAGAGTTAATAACTCTGCTACACTATAGTTGTGTGACACTTTTTGAGGGCCACACCACAGATATTAAACTTCTTGTTCATTGAATATACGCAGTGGGTCCTTCCCTTTGCAATAAAGGAAAAGAAATTATATTTGGCCTGCCTGTGTCAGTCCTAAGGTCTCCGTGTACGTGTATGCTGCGTGGACAACGTACAAAAATCAGACGCAACCAGCTACGGTTTACTGCAGGCTTGCGCCATTGTCTTTCCTGACTGGCAAATACCTGCTCTGCTAGAGTTAATAACTCTGCTACACTATAGTTGTGTGACACTTTTTGAGGGCCACACCACAGATATTAAACTTCTTGTTCATTGAATATACGCAGTGGGTCCTTCCCTTTGCAATAAAGGAAAAGAAATTATATTTGGCCTGCCTGTGTCAGTCCTAAGGTCTCCGTGTACGTGTGTGCTGCGTGGACAACGTACAAAAATCAGACGCAACCAGCTACGGTTTACTGCAGGTTTGCGTCATTGTCTTTCCTGACTGGCAAATACCTGCTCTGCTAGAGTTAATAACTCTGCTACACTATACTTGTGTGACACTTTTTGAGGGCCACACCACAGATATTAAACTTCTTGTTCATTGAATATACGCAGTGGGGTCTTCCCTTTGCTAAAAAGGACCAAAAATTATATTTGGCCTGCCTGTGTCAGTCCTAAGGTCTCCGTGTACGTGTGTGCTGCGTGGACAACGTACAAAAATCAGACGCAACCAGCTACGGTTTACTGCAGGCTTGCGCCATTGTCTTTTCTGACTGGAAAATACCTCCTCTGCTAGAGTTAATAACTCTGCTACACTATAGTTGTGTGACACTTTTTGAGGGCCACACCACAGATATTAAACTTCTTGTTCATTGAATATACGCAGTGGGTCCTTCCCTTTGCAAAAAAGCGAAAACATTATATTTGGCCTGCAGGCTTGCGCCAATTTATTTCCTGCCTGGGAAATCAAATCACTGGTAATACAGCATGCTGAGGGGTAGGGGTAAGCCTAGAGGACGTGGACGTGGACGTGGCCGAGGACGCGTAGGCCCAAGTGAGGGTGTGGGCACAGGCCGAGCTCCTGATCCAGGTGTGTCGCAGCCGACTGCTGCGCGATTAGGAGAGAGGCACGTTTCTGGCGTCCCCACATTCATCGCCCAATTAATGGGTCCACGCGGGAGACCTTTATTAGAAAATGAGCAGTGTGAGCAGGTCCTGTCCTGGATGGCAGAAAGTGCTTCGAGCAACCTATCGTCCAGCCACAGTTCTGCGCCGTCCACTGCTGCAAATCCGAATCCTCTGTCTGCTGCTCCTCCTTCCTCCCAGCCTCCTCACTCCACTACAATGACACATGCTCAGGAGCGGGAACACTCCCAGGAACTGTTCTCGGGCCCCTGCTCAGATTGGGCTGCAGTGGTTCCTCTCCCAGCAGAGGAGTTTATCGTCACTGATGCCCAACCATTCGAAAGTTCCCGGGGTCCGGGGGAAGAGGCTGGGGACTTCCGCCAACTGTCTCAAGAACTTTCTGTGGGTGAGGAGGACGATGACGATGAGACACAGTTGTCTTGCAGTGAGGTAGTAGTAAGGGCAGTAAGTCCGAGGGAGCAGCGCACAGAGGATTCGGAGGAAGAGCAGCAGGACGATGAGGTGACTGACCCCACCTGGTGTGCAACGCCTACACAGGACAGGTCTTCAGAGGGGGAGGCACGGGCAGCAGCAGGGCAGGTTGCAAGAGGCAGTGCGGTGGCCAGGGGTAGAGGCAGGGCCAGACCGAATAATCCACCAAGTGTTTCCCAAAGCGCACCCTCGCGCCATGCCACCCTGCAGAGGCCAAGGTGCTCTAAGGTCTGGCAGTTTTTCACAGAGACGCCTGACGACCGACGAACAGTGGTGTGCAACCTTTGTTGCGCCAAGATCAGCCGGGGAGCCACCACCAACAGCCTCACCACCACCAGCGTGCGCAGACATATGATGGCCAAGCACCCCACAAGGTGGGACGAAGGCCGTTCACCGCCTCCGGTTTGCACCGCTGCCTCTCCCCCTGTGCCCCAACCTGCCACTGAGATCCAACCTCCCTCTCAGGACACAGGCACAACCGTCTCATGGCCTGCACCCACACCCTCACCTCCGCTGTCCTCGGCCCCATCCAGCAATGTCTCGCACCGCACAGTCCAGCCGTCGCTAGCGCAAGTGTTGGAGCGCAAGCGCAAGTACGCCACCACGCACCCGCACGCTCAAGCGTTAACCGTCCACATAGCCAAATTTATCAGCCTTGAGATGCTGCCGTATAGGGTTGTGGAAACGGAGTCCTTCAAAGCTATGATGGCGGCGGCGGCCCCGCGCTACTCAGTTCCCAGTCGCCACTACTTTTCCCGATGTGCCGTCCCAGCCCTGCACGACCACGTCTCCCGCAACATTGTACGCGCCCTCACCAATGCGGTTAGTGGCAAGGTCCACTTAACTACGGACACGTGGACAAGCACAGGCGGGCAGGGCCACTACATCTCCCTGACGGCACATTGGGTGAATTTAGTGGAGGCTGGGACAGAGTCAGAGCCTGGGACGGCTCACGTCCTACCCACCCCCAGAATTGCGGGCCCCAGCTCGGTGGTGGTATCTGCGGCGGTGTATGCTTCTTCCACTAAAGCACCCTCCTCCTCCTCCTCCTCCTCCTCCTCAACCTCTGTCTCGCAATCAAGATGTGTCAGCAGCAGCAGGACGTCGCCAGCAGTCGGTGTCGCGCGGCGTGGCAGCACAGCGGTGGGCAAGCGTCAGCAGGCCGTGCTGAAACTACTCAGCTTAGGAGATAGGAGGCACACGGCCCACGAATTGCTGCAGGGTCTGACAGAGCAGACGGACCGTTGGCTTGCGCCGCTGAGCCTCCAACCGGGCATGGTCGTGTGTGACAACGGCCGTAACCTGGTGGCGGCTCTGCAGCTCGGCAGCCTGACGCACGTGCCATGCCTGGCCCACGTCTTTAATTTGGTGGTTCAGCGCTTTCTGAAAAGCTACCCACGCTTGTCAGACCTGCTCGTAAAGGTGCGCCGGCTCTGCGCACATTTCCGCAAGTCCCACACGGACGCTGCCACCCTGCGCACCCTGCAACATCGCTTTAATCTGCCAGTGCACCGACTGCTGTGCGCCGTGCCCACACGGTGGAACTCTATGCTCCACATGTTGGCTAGGCTCTATGAGCAGCGTAGAGCTATAGTGGAATACCAACTCCAACTTGCGCGGCGCAGTGGGAGTCAGCCTCCTCAATTCTTTTCAGAAGAGTGGGCCTGCTTGGCAGACATCTGCCAGGTCCTTCGAAACTTTGATCAGTCTACCCAGGTGGTGAGCGGCGATGCTGCAATCATTAGCGTCACCATTTCTCTGCTATGCATCTTGAGAAGTTCCCTGCAAACCATAAAGGCAGCCGCTTTGTGCTCGGAAACAGAGCCGGGGGAAGACAGTATGTCGCTGGATAGTCAGAGCACCCTCCTGTCTATATCTCAGCGCGTTCAGGAGGAGGAGGAGGAGGATGAGGAGGATGAGGAGGAGGGGGAAGAGACAGCTTGGCCCACTGCTGACGGTACACATGCTGCTGGGCTGTCATCATTTCAGCGTGTATGGCCTGAGGAGGAGGAGGAGGAGGAGGATCCTGAAAGTGATCTTCCTAGTGCGGACAGCCATGTGTTGCGTACAGGTACCCTGGCACACATGGCTGACTTCATGTTAGGATGCCTTTCTCGTGACCCTCGCATTCAACGCATTCTGGCCACTACGGATTACTGGGTGTACACACTGCTCGACCCACGCTATAAGGAGAACCTTCCCAGTCTCATTCCTGAAGAGGAAAGGGGTTCGAGAGTGTTGCTATACCACAGGACCCTGGCGGACAAGCTGATGGTAAAATTCCCTTCCGACAGCGCTAGTGGCAGAAGGCGCAGTTCCGAGGGCCAGGTAGCAGGGGAGGTGCGTAGATCGAGCAGCATGTACAGCCCAGACAGTGCAACAGTCTTTAAGGGCCTGGCTAGCTTTATGGCTCCCCAGCAAGACTGTGTCACCGCTCCCCAGTCAAGGCTGAGTCGGCGGGAGCACTGTAAAAGGATGGTGAGGGAGTACGTAGCGGATCGCACGACCATCCTCGGTGACGCCTCTGCCCCCTACAACTACTGGGTGTCGAAGCTGGACACGTGGCCTGAACTAGCGCTGTATGCCCTGGAGGTGCTTGCTTGTCCTGCGGCTAGCGTCTTGTCGGAGAGGGTGTTTAGTGCGGCTGGGGGAATCATCACAGATAAGCGTACCCGCCTGTCAACCGACAGTGCCGACAGGCTAACACTCATCAAGATGAACAAAGCCTGGATTTCCCCAGACTTCTCTTCTCCACCAGCGGACAGCAGCGATACGTAAGCAATACGTAGGCTGCACCCGCGGATGGAAGCTACGTTCTCTCTCACCATCCAAAACGGGGACATTTCTGCTTCATCAATCTGTGTCTAATATTCCTCCTCCTCCTCCTGCTCCTCCTCCTGAAACCTCACGTAATCACGCTGAACGGGCAATTTTTCTTAGGGCCACAAGGCTCACTCATCTAATTTTTAGAAACAATTTTTATATGTTTCAATGCTCTTAAAAGCGTTGAAACTTTAACTTGAACCAATTTTTCGTTAAACTGGGCTGCCTCCAGGCCTAGTTACCACTTAAGCCACATTAACCAAAGTGATTAATGGGTTTCACCTGCCATCTTGGTTGGGCATGGCCAATTTTTACTGAGGTACATTAGTACTGTTGGTACACCAATTTTTGGGGGCCCTCACCTACAGTGTAATCATAGCAATTTGTATGTTCTTCGCCTGCACTCATGGTACAGAAAGGTGTGTGGGGTTGGCCTACACTTTAGCTACATAAATGTAACTTGGGCCTTGGCTATACTGCAGCTACTGAAATGGAACTAAGACTGCGCTCCCACTATACTGCTGCTTCGGAATTGTTACTGGGGCCTGTCTTGAGTGCTACTATTGCTGACATGGAACTAAGACTGCGCTCCCGCTATAATGCTGCTTCGGAATTGTTACTGGGGCCTGTCTTGAGTGCTACTATTGCTGACATGGAACTAAGACTGCGCTCCCGCTATAATGCTGCTTCGGAATTGTTACTGGGGCCTGTCTTGAGTGCTACTATTGCTGACATGGAACGAAGACTGCACTCCCGCTATAATGCTGCTTCGGAATTGTTACTGGGGCCTCTCTTGAGTGCTACTATTGCTGACATGGAACGAAGACTGCGCTCCCGCTATAATGCTGCTTCGGAATTGTTACTGGGGCCTGTCTTGAGTGCTACTATTGCTGACATGGAACGAAGACTGCGCTCCCGCTATAATGCTGCTTTGGAATTGTTACTGGGGCCTGTCTTGAGTGCTACTATTGCTGACATGGAACGAAGACTGCGCTCCCGCTATAATGCTGCTAGTGATATGTTAGTGGGGCCTGTCCTAATGCTACGGCTGAAATGTTACGAATTCTGGGCTCTGCCTATACCGCTGCTAATGGTATGTCTCTGGGGTGTGGAAACAGAGGCTTCCCAAAGACATGATGGCGGCGACGCCATTTCCCACCAACGCGGTTACTGTTAAGGTGCATATAACCACGGACATGTGGAGAGGACACGTAGTGCCTCAAAAACATCCCCCTCCTCCTCCAACAGGGAAAACAAACATTCTTGGCAAATGCCTTTGCATTGGTTCGTCTGGTGGCAGTCCAAGAATTTCACCTTTACCGACACTACAAGAGAGCCCCCCCACCATCCCCCCGCCACGGCCCACTTAATCCTGGCCACATTCCGAAAACCAACAAAATAAAACCGCGCTACTAGGTCCGCAGTCACCACCACATTACCACCAACGCGGTTACTGTTAAGGTGCATATAACCACGGACACGTGGAGAGGACACGTAGTGCCTCAAAAACATCCCCCTCCTCCTCCAACAGGGAAAACATTCTTGGCAAATGCCTTTGCATTAGTTCGTCTGGTGGCAGTCCAAGAATTTCACCTTTACCGACACTACAAGAGAGCCCCCCCACCATCCCCCCGCCACGGCCCACTTAATCCTGGCCACATTCCGAAAACCAACAAAATAAAACCGCGCTACTAGGTCCGCAGTCACCACCACATTACCACCAACGCGGTTACTGTTAAGGTGCATATTACCAGTCTGACTGGGGCATGCAGAGACACCTTGACAGAATGAATAGTGTGTGGCACATTGGTTTCCCATTGCTATGCCCACGTGTGCAGCTCCTGATGGCGGTGGCACAGGATTCTATTTCTCATTGCTTCTGTACAGCATTGTGGGCTATCGCCCCGCCCCTTTTAAAGAGGGTCGCTGCCTAGCCGTGCCAACCCTCTGCAGTGTGTGCCTGCGGTTCCTCCTCATGGCAGACACACTTCTAAATAGACATGAGTGTGGCGTGGCATGAGGGCAGCTGAAGGCTGCGCAGGGACACTTTGGTGTGCGCTGTGGGGGGGAGGGGGGGCGGTTGGTCAGTATGGAAGCCAGGAGAAGTGGCAGCGGAATGTCATGCAGGCAGTGATTGTGCTTTGTTGGAGGTAGTGTGGTGCTCAGCTAAGGTATGCATTGCTAATGAGGGCTTTTCAGAAGTAAAAGTTTTTGGGAGGGGGGGGGGCCCACTCTTGCCGCTATTGTGGCTTAATAGTGGGACCTGTGAACTTGAGATGCAGCCCAACATGTAGCCCCTCGCCTGCCCTGTCCATTGCTGTGTCGTTCCCATCACTTTCTTGAATTGCCCAGATTTTCACACAAGGAAACCTTAGCGAGCATCGGCGAAATACAAAAATGCTCGGGTCGCCCATTGACTTCAATGGGGTTCGTTATTCGAAACGAACCCTCGAGCATCGCGAAAAGTTCGTTCTGAGTAACGAGCACCCGAGCATTTTGGTGCTCGCTCATCTCTAGTCATAACTACAACTGGTGTGACTCACTATTATTACATTACTGAGCATAGCAGTTTCTCTGGAGACAGGAAGCTCTTGCCAAAGGAATGGAAGATCCAAGGCCCCATAACAACTGCATGTTTTGCTTCTGGGGTATATACAATTAAAGGGGTTGTCCCGCGCCGAAACGTTTTTTGTTTTTTTTTCAATAGCCCCCCCTGTTCGGCGCGAGACAAACCCGATGCAGGGGTTTAAAAAAAAAAACGGATAGTACTTACCCGAATCCCCGCGCTCCGGTGACTTCTTACTTACCTTGCAAAGATGGCTGCCGGGATCTTCACCCACGGTGGACCGCAGGTCTTCTCCCATGGTGCACCGTGGGCTCTGTGCGTTCCATTGCCGATTCCAGCCTCCTGATTGGCTGGAATCGGCACACGTGACGGGGCGGAGCTACGAGGAGCAGCTCTCCGGCACGAGCGGCCCCATTCAGAAGGGAGAAGACCGGACTGCGCAAGCGCGTCTAATTGGGCGATTAGACGCTGAAATTAGACGGCTCCATGGAGACGGGGACGCTAGCAACGGAGCAGGTAAGTGAATAACTTCTGTATGGCTCATAATTAATGCACGATGTACATTACAAAGTGCATTAATATGGCCATACAGAAGTGTATAACCCCACTTGCTGCCGCGGGACAACCCCTTTAACTCCTGAATATGTTTCCAGAAATTCCATTACACCTTTCATTATCTTCCCTATTAACACCCTGAAAGTAGAGATGATACCAATTAAAACCAAATAGGGATGTTAAGTTGATAATAGTATCTACATGATATACTCTCATGCTGCCTTTGATATTTGGACAGTCTGTATCATAATGTTGCTAGTTGTTGTCTCTTTATGGTTCAGAGACTATAACTCCCTTTCAAATGTTTCAATTTTAAGTTTGTTTTTTTTCCCCTCGATATAAGCTAATGTTAACAGATGTGTCTGCGCTCGTCTTCACAAAGAAACATGCATATCTTTGCAAACTTTTGGACAAAAATTACCATAATACACAACTAAATAGTACACACTACAAAGCACTAAGCCTCATAAAATAGTCCATTCTGCATGCCATTATAACGAATTTGTGAGACAGTAAAGACGTTTACACATCAATACGTGAGACATAAAAACGTCACTATTTGAAGAAAAGAGGGACAAAAAAAGACAGTTGTGAGGTATGCTAATCCTCCAACATATGGTGCTGAAAATAGATACCACACCATTCCTTCTGCGGAGACGTAAGCAACTAATGGAGATGTCTAATCTATATCTCGCTCCCAGGAGGAAGCACAAATCATTACTTTCCCAAGTTAACATTCATTACTGTTTTGTCATTTTGGACACATAGTACCAGGCCATCTGCAACAAAATGGGTTAAATTCTTGAAAAGGCAAACTCCGGTGAGTCTCTGTTCACTTGTCATTCATCTTGATGACTGCACGGTGGCTCCTGATGTTCTGAAATGATCCACATGGTTTAACACTAAGAATTGTGCCAGTGAACACTGACAGCCATTGAAAATTCAGTTTTGTCTCAATTAGTAAAGGAACATGACCTCTCCTGGTGCTTGGGGAATCTCAGATTTAGTTCTGTAGTTAGACTTCATACATGGCAATCTTGAAAGCCCTCATTAAAATTCTTTTAGACACCAAGCAAATTAAAATGCGCGAAATATACATATATAAATAAAATAAAAAATAAATGATGGTATTTGTATAGCGCCAACTTATTCCGCAACGCATTCAGGTAATTATTATTTATTACCCCCCACCAAGCTGGGTTCTCATTTTACTGACCTCGGAAGGATGGAAGGCTGAGTGAACCTTGAGCTGGCTACCTGAATCATGTGGGGATTGAACTTGCAACCTTCAGGTCATAGGTGAGAGCTTACACTCTGTGTCACAATTGTGAAAACAAAGAAAAGAAAGCATAAAATATCGATACAACACCAAGATTTGGCATTTTAGAAGACACACCTATATTTCCTTACAACTTGTTGGTCTGTGGTCCAAAGAGTGCATCAACTATCTTAGACAGCCAAGTGAAGGACTCCTTACCACCTATAATTTTCTACTTTTTGACTATTTTGCTAAGATAGAGGAAGTTCTTGCACTGTAGAAGTGATCTGTAGCAGATCACTTGTGCCTGGGGAATATTAACAAGGCAGAGATGGGAACACCATTGATTATTAGGTGGCCAGGTTGATGGAAACAACCAAGCTCAGGTGAGCTAAGCTATTTCTGTAACTCAAATAGAAGTCAATGGGAGTACTGCATACAGTGTAGCATGGCAAGCTATGCTGTTGCCACAGCTCCCGAGTTATGTAAACAGCATAGCTTGCTGTGTTATGCTGCTTCCGTAACTCCTATTGACTTCTATGGTGATTATGGAAACAGTTCAGCATAGGGCGCTCCATTATTTTTGCCCCCCTCACCACCCCAATAATGCATTTAGAGTGGCCAGGTATAGGGGGGCCTTAACTCAACTGGGACCTAAACATATCAGACTTTTATTGCATACTCTCTAGACATGCCATTTCTGAGTTGTGAATACCCATTTAAGCAATACCTATGAATCATATGTAAGGGGGGTAAGAGATGCTTTTTGTGTTGGAGTAACACAAGGAGAATAACACATGGATTGGGGAAAGCCCAGGAAGTCAGAAAGCTAAGAAGAAGGCCGTTGCTCCATTTCCACTCTTCTGTTTACCATGAACCCATGTCAATGGAATAGGAGTAGGACAAACCCAGTTACTGGGCACAGAACTTTTTTACCGCTTACATGTTATATGATGTACGAGAGACTGAATTACCCAGATTCTGGGACTCAAGTTGGAATACATTTTTCTTAAAGTTCATTGTTTTGTGCAGCAATTAAAGGGGTTGTCCCGCAGAAGCAAGTGCAGTTATGCACTTCTGTATGGCCATATTAATGCACTTTGTAATATACATCGTGCATTAAATTAAATATTGGCCATACAGAAGTTATACACTTACCCCCTCCTGGTGCTGGCGTCCCCGTCTCCATGGCGACGAGCAAACTGCTTCTCTGGTCGCAGGAACAGTCGCGCTTGCGCAAAGAGGAATCCCCTTCTGTAAGGTCCTTGCTCACGAGCTGCGTCCTGGCTCCTCCCCCTTCTCAGCGTCATCACATAGCTCCACCCCGTCACATGGTGCCAATCAGCCAATGAGGTGGCTGGAATCGGCAATGGAGCTCATACAGCAGAAGAACATCCACAGTGCATCATGGGAGAAGACCCGTGGTGCATCGTGGGAGAAGACCAGTGGCAGCCATCTTGGAAAGAAGATTTTTTAAAGTTGCTGAACGGGGATTCAGGTGAGGGAATTTTTTTTTTTTAATAACACCTGGCAGCAGTATTCTTTTACAGGTACTGGGGGACTGGGCAAAAAAAAAAATCACTTTAGGCGCGGGACAACCCCTTTAAGGCCTATGTCAGATATCCCTCAAGCCTTTGGGCCATGGCTAATAATCCATCTCATTTCAATACCCGGTCCTCCTGGGAAACAGTGTGGCAGGAACCATGGCATGAATCACCATGGATGAAGAGAAGGACACTAAGACTTTACTTGTAGAACTAGGTCTATGCCCATCGGGCTATCACCGACCAGGAAAACCGGGAAAGCCCAAAACCCACTGCCTGCACCATCAAACACACTAGTCATCCAGTATATGTAAAATTAGTTGATTATACAAGCAAAGTTCACAGGCAATTCAGTAAGAAAAATTAATTAATATGCATAGTAGATATAACCTATTAGAGGCAACCGCCCAAAAATAGTCTTCAAGAGGGATGGTTGTCTGAAAGATGACCAAAGTAGATTCAAATAAAGATCTGTATCAATCAGGGGTAATTTTCTAAAAAGGAGCTCTATTAAAGAGGTTTAGCTACATGTATAGACAGGCAGGTAAAATTTGATGTTGCCATTACACTAGGAGCTGCTTAGTTAATTTATTAATCCACTGTCACATTTCGCTTACAATATAATTGCTGGAAAACAGAGAAATGAATTGACACCTACAAATCTTATCTCATTAGTTGCTGTACACAAAAATATATTTACACCTTCTCAAGTCGCTAAATACGTTATCAGATCTGACTGTGTATTAGGTTTCCCTACAGTGAAGGGCTCAATTTGAAACCTATTTTTACAACTACTGAATACCAAAAGCAATCACCACAGTTATATCATAATTAGATGGGATATTATTGTAACGAGATGCAACTTCGGGAATGTGGGCAGATGTCCCTACGTTTAATAGCCGGTATTTTCAGTACTGTCATAGACATCATGGAAAGTGGCAGTCAGATTAATGCGCAGAATGTTCAGATAACAGCAGCCATCATAACTATTAAATGCCCTCATTTTCCTGTTTTGGATGATATATTCATCATACCGTATGTAACCCAAGGAGGGCATTTATTAAGCAACATAACAGCTCATGAATCATGGCCATGCTTATCGATGTGTAAATACAGACTTAGGCCTTAGTCAGACGGGCGTTTTTTCGCGCGATTTGCGGATCGCATGACGGATGCGCATCCGCAAATCGCGTGACCGGTGCGCGCAAGTCGCCCGCAAATCGCCCGAAAATCTGCTCCTACCCGCGTTTCATTAGAAACGGGCCGGAGCTGTCCAGCGCATTGCATTCAATGGAGACGGCAATACAGCCGTCTCCATTGAAAGCAATGCGCTGCGGGCGAGCCCGGGATGAATTGTCGGTAAGGGCTTAAATATATAAGCCCTTACCTGCAATTCATCCTAAAATGTGTAAAAATAAAAAAAAATTGTATACTCACCTTCTGCCGGCAGCCGGAGCTCCGCGCGGCCGTCCTGCAGTGGGTGTGAAGGGGGTGTGAGTCAGACCTGCCCCCTGATTGGCTCAGCGCTGAGCCAATCAGAGGCATGCCTCACTCACACCCATTCATGAATTCATGAATGGATGTGAGTCAGACCTGCCCCTGATTGGCTCAGCGCTGAGAGGCAGCAGTCACTCACCCAATCATGAATTCATGAATGGGTGTGTGAGTGTTTTCAGCCTCTGATTGGTCAGGGCTGTGACCAATCAGAGGCAGATCATTCAGCAGGCGGGGATTTTAAAGCCCCGCCGGCTGAATAGTGCCAAGAAGCAGTTCAGGAGAACTGACAGCGGCCGCGGCTGGACTCCGGCTGCAGTGGAAAGGTGAGTATACAATTTTTTTTTATTTTAACACATTTCTGGATGAATTGCAGGGAAGGGCTTATATATTTAACCCCTTACCGACAATTCACCCCGCGCACGCCGGCAGCCCATTGCTTTCAATGGAGCGGCTGTATTGCCGCTCCATTGAATTCAATGGGAAAACATCGTTCTTCTCTGCCACAGCTGTTACAGCTGTTTCAGAGAAGAATGATTTGTCTTCTATATGTTCTCAATGGGGTCGGCGCTGCTGCCGCCGGCCCCATTGAGCGCATATACAGAAGAGAACAGGAATCGCAGATCGCAGATAGGTGCGATCTGCGATTTTTTGTTCTATAATTTATCGGACGAGCGCATAAAAAGCGCTCATGTGTCCGATACCATTGCAAAGCAATGGTTTTAAAAAATCGCCGGACGCATGCACATGTGCAAATCGCGGGTAAAAACGCCCGTCTGACTAAGGCCTTAAGCTGCAGAAAATCAGCACGCGTCATGCAATGTGGCACTGCCAGGCTGATATCTATGAACACTTTCTCATTGGCTTTGGTTAACTCGTTAGTGACCGCAATACGCCTTTTTACTGACCTCACTAATGGGCTTTAAACCTACATCCAAACCTACATCTTTTTAAGGTGGTGGCTTAGCTGACTACTAACAGACAGCCTCCTGCTCTAACAGCCAGTAGCGGAGAAACCTCAGACCCTTACATGCCACAGTCAATAGCAACTGCAGCTTGTAAGCAGATGACAGGGGAAGGGGGCTCCTTCTGTTACCCATCGGCATAATACAGTGCAATCACAAAGTACCAATAGGTTCGCTATAGAAGCTGGAAGGTTGACAAAGGCCTACATTGCGGCCATCTAACTTAGCCTATTAGGGCCTGTTGCCTGCAGAGTCTAATAGGCTGCTGTCATAGGCTTAGTAAAATGCACTACTTTGTGGCTCGCGTGTGGAAAAATTGCGTGGACAAAGCAAAGAACGCAATCTTCATTAATGCATAATTTGCTTGTTTACATGATTGGTTGTGCGTGCTGTGTGTTAATCCAGCTCCCATAGGAGTCAATGGGAACTCCTGCGCATCACGGACCAAAGATAGGTCAGGTGCGATCTTTTCTCGCAGCACGCACCTTAGGAGTGTGCATTGTAGCTACATTTGTCCTATCTTTTGCAGATGCAAATATTTTGCGTGTCTAAAAATCATTGATGCGGACGCTTCTATAGGAAACCATTGGTTCTAATAGACGCGATCTTTGTGCATGGCTATTTGTACCCAAGAAAACGCTCGTCTGAACGAGGCCTTAGGTTGGGTTCACACGGCCAATCCAGCGGAATTCTCGCGGATTGGCCGCACCAAAAAAATTTGAGAATTCCGCTTTGCCGCCTGCATTTCCGCTGCGGCCATCTCTCCCCATAAAAAAAGCGTTGACATGCTGCGTCTTTGTTTTTTGCGCCGCATGGCCATTTCCGCGCGGCTTGGCCACAGCGTATGGACGAGATTTTTGCAAAATCTCGTCCACTTTGCTGGCTACTCCCGGGATTAGGAGCCGTGGGCGGAATTGCCGTGCGGACAATCCGCAGCAATTCCGTCCCGTGTGAACCCAGCCTTAGAATGTGACGATGCAAACTCAATAGTTTTTCATTAAAAATGTGCTTTTATTGTGCAAAAGTAGTACAAAATAAAAAAAAACTATATAAACTTGGTATTGCAGTAATTGTGCTGATCCACAAGACAATTATCATATTATTTTTATCGACTGGTGAACGCTGTACAAACAAAACCCCAAAATAAAGGCGGAATTTGTGCAAGTTTTTTCCATCTCCCACCAGAACAAAAGTAATAAAAGTTATACGGCACATCATATGTACCCTAGAGTGGTGCCATTAAAAAATACAATTCACCCCCCCCCCCCCCCAAAAAAAAAAGCCCTCATATGGCTATGTTAATGAGTTATGTCTCTTGCAAAAAAAGGCTGGTGTTAAAGGGGTTAACCTGTTCTTGACTTCTAAACATTCATTACTGCCTTTTCTGGCTTGTACCAGAAGGAAACTATTTAATATCAGGGGGCTGATAGCAGATCTTGCATTTGTTCACAGTATTACCAACATTAAGTTGCCAGTATAATAGACAGGCTAAGAGTTATTGCCTCATAACCACTTTTGTCCTTTCTGGTTACTGCTGACCAGGACATGTAATTGCTGCAGTCATAGGACCGGGTCAGCACCAACCAGAAATTACAGAGTGAGGCCTCCTTCACATCAGCGTTGCAGTTTTATGTTCCGCAGCTCGCACCATAAAATCACATGAATGAAGAATAGCCGCGACCAAGTCGCAACTATTATTCAGGATTTTTTTATCCATTTACACGACCGGCTGCGGCGTAAAGCAGGGAAATTACGTAGTGAAATTTTGCATGGGTGTTCTTTAGCACCAGCTGCCGAATAACGGTGTAATTAAAAATCGAAAAGTCACTGACTTTCTCTGTAATTTGCCAATAGCAACCAATCACAGCTCAGCTTTCATTTCTTATACTGCTGAGGTAAAATGAAAGCTGCACTGTGATTGGTTGCTAGAGCAGCACAGATTTTCTTTTGGATAGCTTTCATAACAGTGCTTCGTATATTCCAGGACTGCTAGTCATAAAATTGGGTATATCACCTGGTGCCATATATATTGCAATTACTTACTGCGCATCACAAACACACTCTCGTTTACTTGCTGCTATGAAGGTCTGTTGCAATATAGAATAAAGAGAAACTATCTTGATTACACTAAGTGTGATGTGCCTTAATTTCTCAGAGAACTCCATTTATCTCTCATTAATTCATTCATTTGGACCATCAAGATATAGCTGAAATGCTCAAATTGCGCTAACAGGTCTTAAAAATATTCTTTGAAATTATAGAAGGACAGAGGGTCAATGTTAATGAAAAAGAGATATTTTCATATCAAACTTAGACGACTTTCCCTGATGACACACATTCCAATGTATAGTCTTGTATAGCTATTGGGATGGACCAGGACTGGGGCTTATCCCAGTCCTCCGAAGGAGACCGGGCAGATGCATTGGTCTGGATCTTTCTAGGAAGTGAGAGGCTTACCTCAGTTTGAGAAGCAGATTGCGTCAGGATGGGAGTTATGGTAATCTTTTCCTCATAGGTAGGAATCAGTAGACATAGGTAGGAAAGTAGACTTTTGTGGTCAAGGTTCAGACCATGCCAGAGTCAGGCTCGGCAGAGATATGAACACTCGATAATAAGCTCGCAGCATAGCTACCCACCGTAGTCTTCTGGAAAAGCCTTTGTAGGAAAGTCCTTCTTTCCTATGTAACACTTCAAAAGTGAAATAGCAACTCAAAATCCCAGATTCCAGGTGTTGTAGGCAATATTCCCAAACAGTGGACCAAGCACAATTAGGCCATATTACAGGATATCAAGCAGTGAGGCCTACCGATTCTAGGCGTGGTTCTTTGCAACTGAATGCTCTTAAAGCTGAAGCAGGAGAGTCTGCGAGAACAGGCTCAAATTCTGCAGTACAGCAGCAGGTAGCACTAATGGGGCCTAACTGAAGCAGTCCATCAAGAATTCTGCCCATAGGGCTCTATAACTCTGTAGCATCGGGAGTTTCTTCATACACCACTGCCCACCTCACATACCTAGCTGATCTGCCCTCCTTCTGGAAACCGGCCCAAAATTGCATGCCAAGAGCCTCCTGCTTCTCTCCCCCTCCTTAAGATAAAGAGGACATTATAACCAACATATATAAAGCAAACCAATGTACAACATTCATGAACCTCCCTTTACATAGCCAAGCAGAAATGCGTACCACCTAACCTTGTCCTTTGTGGAAAGTAAGGTTACCAAATTAAATCGAAGTACAATTGAATGTAAATTCCATGCTACATACTGCTAATATATAAACCATTCAAACTTCTCTTTTTCCAATTAAAAATCATACACAGAATATTTTTTCCTAAGCATAATGTTGAAATCTGTGGGTTCGGTTGCTTCCAGGAAAATAAAATATCTCGGCAACAGATGCCATGGGGGCATCAGTCTATCCTGCCAAGAATGCCAGTTGAACAAACTGTCATGATGTAGACCCACAAACAATATGGCATGAAAGTCTTATTATCTGTGCAAATTAACAAAAAAATGAGAGTTTCATTGGATAATTGTCTTTACAAACTGAAAACAGTGATTGCTATAAATCTGCTGAAAAACATTTGTACCGGAAGAAGATTACATGAATGAAGTTAGGAACAAAGCTACAGATACTGCAAAAACCTTGAACGCTTGGAGAGAATGGCTTGTTTGTCACGATGCAATACAGGCTGGGATCCGCAAATCTGTCATTGTTACAAAAGCCATAACTGAAGGATGTAGGTATGGAAAGGTCATTGGTTTGTCGTTTTATCGGCTACATGTACTTCTGCTAATAAATAGATCTGAAAAAAACCTCAAAAGCTGAATCATTTAATTTAAATTTTTTACCTTTATAGTTACGTTTAACATAGAATTTCTTTTCATGCATTGGTATGCAATGTGTTTGTGGATTTCTTTACACAGATGTTGAAAAATGCAGTTACTGATGTCTCCAACCCTTTCCACAAATTTGGTAAATTATTCCAATTTTTCATGATAGAAATTCTATCTATATATGGAAAATGTGTTTGGATATTTGTTTATTGTTCATAAGCTCCTACAGTACATGCCTTGATAGATCTCAACCAAACCTGGTAAAGATATTCTTCGGGATGTAACTTAAAATACTGTGAGGTTTCAACTGTTTATTGCTCATAGCAACCAATGATGGCCCAGCTTTCATTTGATTAGAGTGCAGCGTCCCAGAGGGTGACTCCGGAAACAGGGCATACGTTGAGGAGCTGGGAGGGTAGAGTGGTCACTTGTCATGGTGGCACTTACCAGGCTCCCTCCTAGAGGGACACATGTAGCCTTGCCCAGAGCTCTTCCGGACACCCTAGGAGAGGGATGGCCACTAAACATAGGAACAGGAGATATTGTTGTCACGGGTGACGCCACCGTTCCGTTACCCACCGGAATGACCCTCGGTGGTAAATAAAGAAGCTGCAGACTGCGTAACATACCTCAGGTCCCTGGGAACAGTCAGGGCCTGGCAAAACTTTACTTGGAACTTAATCAGGATACACTCAAGAATACACTGGTGCAGGTAAACAGAAGATTAGAGACGTCAGGAAGGAAACTCAGGATGAAACCGGTCCTGCAGTCACAGTTATCTGCTAGGAACTGCTCCTGGAAGGGGAACTCTTGAGAGGAGGATAGTGGTAGGGTCACTCCACAGACACTCTCACTGAAAAGTACCTCTGCATGGTGGTCTCTTCTCGCTCACTCGCAATCTCTCTTACTTGTCCTTACCCACTGTTGGCTCCTGGCATTGAGGTACTCAGGAAACCTCTCTTTACTTCCATTCTTCACTACATGAGGATTGGAGATACCACTATGTGACTGGCAATCTCTCTCAGGAACCCAGAAGATGATGGAATCTCTTGACTACACCCAAATCACTCATACTTATAATCTCTCACATACCACAAGACAGGACATAAATTGATACATTTGCAGGCATCTCTTAGTCTCATGCAAACATTAACCTCTCACTTGCTGCAGCTGTGCAATACACATAGCAGGATGACTAGACAACTTTGCACAGCGCATCTACAAAAGACATGACATGTATGACATTTATGGAGGGGCTAGCAACATAGACTTCTGGCCACTACAAGAGCAGCTTAGGGAATGAGGATTGGTTGCTACGTGCAACACTGTTTTATACAGTTTCAATAAACGTGGCCTATTGCGTAATCTATGGTAAATAACTTAGATGTGTGGTGGATCTGAAATGCCTCTGAGAAAATGCTAACTCATCATACAAGTCCAGGCAAAGACAAAGAAAGTAAAATTACTGTGAGCGAGTGAGACAAGTGAACAATGTGACTAATGACTTAATAATTTGCAGAAATTCAAAAGAAGAGGGTAAGAGCCCGTGCATCAGCGATGGAATAACGTGAAGCCAAACTTCAGGTATTGCAGGAAAGAGTCACTACATCAAGAGCTCCAGAGACCCGAAAACAACATGAGGCCAGAATTCAAAAGAGAGGGAAAGAGCCAGGACATCAATGGATACCTGGGCAACGCCGGGTATATACGTTTGTACAATATTAATATTGAAACATGCTAACTTTTTGTGTTCATTTACTGTATATGTACAATAATATGCTTTCCAACATCTTATGGTTGGCCTGCCCTTTTAAGTCTCCTAAATCAAGCCATTTTCATATGCCCTACTAGGGGATTTGGACATCATAGCAGGTCTCTTTCTATGAACGAGAGCCAAGAGCTACTGACGAAGAATGGCTTTCATTTTTGTGGACCAAGCCAGTGCATGTTCATTTAAGTGGTTTAAATGGTTTCTGGACGGACTTCCAATATTTTATATGATGAAACAGTGCAGTATGCTGCACTTTTTTGTCTTGTTTTTAATGGAGTTCAGTGACAGAGGTTCCAAATAGATCTTCCAACACTCATGTGAACAAGCCCAAAGCAGTTAGATAGTGGGGAAATCTTTCCTCTGTCATCAGATCAGTGCCCCTGTGACATGACTACAGAGTAACAATGGATTTCTATGGTAGCCAAGGATCTAATGAAGGCCTCTGTCTGACATATTTGTACTCCTAATAAATCTTTCCAGAAGTATAATACACTGCAGTGCTTAAGTATTCCAAAGTATTATATCAGTAATCAAAAATCCCATGGTTACATAAAAAGTTTAAAAAAAAAAACATTTTTAAATAATCCCAGAAAAACACCTTTTTTCTCCCATCACAAATACTTTATGTCAAAAAATTAAAAAACCTACAGAATTGATATTGCCATAACCTTAACAATTTCTAACTATAGAACTAGCATGTTACTTATTCTACACAGAGAACTCAATTAAAAAAAAACCCAAAGGTGTCCAAATTCCATTATTTATTTAACTGCCTCTCAGGAAAACTGAATAAAAAGTGATCAAAAAATTATATGTGCCTCAAAATGGTAACAAAGAACAGCTTGTCTCACAAAAACATAAGCCGATACACAGCTCTGTTAATGGAGAAATAAAAAAGTTATGGTGCTTAAAACCTGGTAACATTTTAAAACAGAAATAACACGTAACCATCGTGTACCTCAGTTAATGAACCTTGGGGTTTGGCGGAGGGGGGAATGGGTAAAACTCATGTTCTAAGCAGATGGGGGATATTGATTATATTCCATTTGTCAGTGAAGGCGTCTCGTTTTAAATGTTTACAAAGTTTTTAACAAATTAATGCAAACATCAATGCTTACAGCTAAACTCATGAAGCAAACTTGCATACATTGACCAATCTCTATGTAATACTGTATCGACTATTCAACTTAATATATACTGATGTCCATAATTACAATGTTAGTTGAATGTTTACCTAAATACCAATAAAAATATTGAAAAAAAAACATGGTAACATAAAAACAAAAGCGTGCAAAACTAGTAAAATATTGAAAAAATACAATGTATGCTGCTGCCACATGCTGTCTGGCAATGACTTAAAAAGTCTGTCCCACTTCTCAATATAGATGATCTATCCGAAGGACAGGTCATCAATAACAGATCAGCTGGGACCTCCGGCGATCACTGATCCCCCAGCATGTGTTCTATTGTACAGAGATGTCTTGTTGCCAGACATAGTCAGCTCCTTACACTGTGTAGTGGCAGGGGTTGGTACTGCAATTGGTCCAATTCACTTCAATGGGAAGCTGTATGCTTCTGGTAAAATTCAATCTCCATAAATAAGAATGACAGCCAGATGTCCCGAGCAGCAGATCTGCTATTTATGACCTCTCCTGAGGATAGAAATAGGGGAAACCCCTTTAAGGCCTTATTACATGGGCCAATGATCTTGAACAAGCATCCATTAGAATGCTTGTTCATCCAACCATTGTCCAGTGTAAATAGAGCAGCGATCAGTCGTTCATCAGGTGATTAGCTTGCTTCTCAACTGCACATCTCCTCATGTAAACAGGGAAGTATATAACCAACAAATAATAGCTTTATGAGAAGAAAGGAGCTTGTTAAAATTGTTCCTCTCCATGCAGGCACTTCTTTGCCATTTGTGAACATCAATAAACAAGTGCCAATTGACATTCTTTGTCAATCCGCACTTGTTACAATGGGTTGATTCTCAGCCAGAGTGAAAGGAATCATAGCCTTCCTGACTAGAGATGAGCGAGCACCAAAATGCTCGAGTCCTCGTTATTTGAGTCAAGCTTTTTGTAAAATTCGAGAACTCTACTCAAGTAACGAACCCCATTGACTTCAATGGGAGACTCGAGCATTTTTGTATGGGACCCGAAGGTTGCAGAGCTCTCTCTCTCTCTCTCTCTCTGTCCTCTGTCAAGCTAGCCACAAACTACTGTTGACGTGCGCAGTGTCGCAGCGGGGAGGGGTCAAATCTGACACGTCAGGGACGGGGTCGAACACGGCGTGATGCTCGCTCGAGTAGCGAGAACCATCAAGTATGCTAATACTCGGACGAGCATCAAGCTTGGAAGAGTATGTTCGCTCAACTTGAGTAGAAGTGCCCAAATGCAGCATGAACTCTAACTATGGCCCATAAATTGATGCTATGTATGAAACATTAACAAATAAAAGTTAGGGGTATTGAGATGCTTGTCATTCTTTCTGGCCCTTAACCACCTCTGTAGAACAACCCATATCCAATCATCTAAACCTTCACAGTCCCTACTTTGTTTTTCCCGACTGGTTCCTCCTTATTTGTCTCTCTTTCATTATGAATTGATCTTCATAAAAAGTAATCATAAAAAAAATGTCCAACTTTGAATGAAAATTGCACCGTATTGGCTTAGAAAATGAGCATCTCATTAGTGTGTACCATCTGCCTTAGCAAATTTATTCCATTGTCATGGGCAATTACTACACTAATATATGCCATATTTTTTTACGTTAACTTCCTTTTTTAATTCTCATCTTCCCAAAATATTTCCTACATTTTTTTGACTAGTTATTTTTATCTATCACTGATTTAAACACAAGCGTGCATTTTCCGAAAAAAAAAATTTGATTGATTCCAAAAATATTATCTCACATTTATCTCATATTTTTAGTTATATTAACATAATATAATAACGATGAACACAGAACGCCATTAGCATTGAAAAAATGAACAGTTGCTTTGCAGAGACAATGTACATTCTGAAAAACTGAATTCCATGATACAATACAAAACCTACCAATTGTTCTAAATGTAAAAGTCCACGGCACACAATGAGAGGTTGTTTCAGGGTTGTTCGGATGAGTATACAATAAATGTATTCTGCCCGTACACTAAGAGAAATTTTGCCGCATGAATGCCTTGAACATTTTAAGCTTCTGTTTTGTCTATGAGCAATAAAATGGTAATCTAAGTTCTTTGCATCTTGTGGTAGACTAGATAATAATTGAAATTATAGTCTGCTCCACCTTAGTCTTACTTCTCAGGGTGCATTCACATAAGCCAGTTTTTTGCATGAGTTTTGTGCATTGCTAGACCCTATTATTTGTAATAGGTCTATTTACAGCAATGCTGCGAAATAGAAAAAATGCATCATGTTCTATTCTTACCAAGCCTCAAAGAGTCATATCTGGTCAATGAGCCTTTATTTGGATAAATTCAGTTAAAGAAATCCATTTCTTTTTCTTCAAGTTACTCCATTATGATTATGTGGCAACAACTGCGTCTCTTAGTTTCCATGGTAACACATGGATGAAATGTGAAACGGCGAAAAAGGAATTTTAATCCCTGCACTCTTCTAACACTGTGTCAAAAACAGCAATTGACTGGTCAGTCTGTGCGATTTATAGGAAGAGTGCTGGTACTGTTACTAGAAACTATGATAGAAAATGGAAAAAATTACAAATATACACTACCGTTCAAAAGTTTGGGGTCACATTGAAATGTCCTTATTTTTGAAGGAAAAGCACTGTACTTTTCAATGAAGATAACTTTAAACTAGTCCTAACTTTAAACAAATGCACTCTATACATTGCTAATGTGGTAAATGACTATTCTAGCTGCAAATGTCTGGTTTTTGGTGCAATATCTACAAAGGTGTATAGAGGCCCATTTCCAGCAACTATCACTCCAGTGTTCTAATGGTACAATGTGTTTGCTCATTGGCTCAGAAGGCTAATTGATGATTAGAAAACCCTTGTGCAATCATGTTCACACATCTGAAAACAGTCTAGCTCGTTACAGAAGCTACAAAACTGACCTTCCTGTGAGCAGATTGAGTTTCTGGGGCATCACATTTGTGGGGTCAATTAAACGCTCAAAATGGCCAGAAAAAGAGAACTTTCATCTGAAACTCGACAGTCTATTCTTGTTCTTAGAAATGAAGGCTATTCCATGCGAGAAATTGCTAAGAAATTGAAGATTTCCTACAACGGTGTGTACTACTCCCTTCAGAGGACAGCACAAACAGGCTCTAACCAGAGTAGAAAAAGAAGTGGGAGGCCGCGTTGCACAACTAAGCAAGAAGATAAGCACATTAGAGTCTCTAGTTTGAGAAACAGACGCCTCACAGGTACCCAACTGGCATCTTCATTAAATAGTACCCGCAAAACACCAGTGTCAACATCTACAGTGAAGAGGCGGCTGCGGGATTTTGGGCTTCAGGGCAGAGTGGCAAAGAAAAAGCCATATCTGAGACTGGCCAATAAAAGAAAAAGATTAAGATGGGCAAAAGAACACAGACATTGGACAGAGGAAGACTGGAAAAAAGTGTTGTGGACGGATGAATCCAAGTTTGAGGTGTTTGGATCACAAAGAAGAACGTTTGTGAGACGCAGAACAAATGAAAAGATGCTGGAAGAATGCCTGAAGCCATCTGTTAAGCATGGTGGAGGTAATGTGATGGTCTGGGGTTGCTTTGGTGCTGGTAAGGTGGGAGATTTGTACAGGGTAAAAGGGATTCTGAATAAGGAAGGCTATCACTCCATTTTGCAACGCCATGCCATACCCAGTGGACAGCGCTTGATTGGAACCAATTTCATCCTACAACAGGACAATGACCCTAAACACACCTCCAAATTGTGCAAGAACTATTTACAGCAGAAGCAGGCAGCTGGTATTCTATCGGTAATGGAGTGGCCAGCGCAGTCACCAGATCTGAACCCCATTGAGCTGTTATGGGAGCAGCTTGACCGTATGGTACGCCAGAAGTGCCCATCCAACCAATCCAACTTGTGGGAGATGCTTCTAGAAGCGTGGGGTGCAATTTCACAAGCTTACCTCAACAAATTAACAGCTAGAATGTCAAAGGTGTGCAATGCTGGAATTGCTGCAAAAGGAGGATTCTTTGACGAAAGCAAAGTTTGATGTAAAAACAATGTTATTTCAAATACAAATCATTATTTCTAACCTTGTCAATGTCTTGACTCTATTTTCTATTCATTTCACAACGCATGGTGGTGAATAAGTGTGACTTTTCATGGAAAACACGAAATTGTTTGGGTGACCCCAAACTTTTGAACGGTAGTGTAGATTGGGTATATTGATTTCAGTACAATTCACATTCCAGTATATCGGTATATTGGAGTAAACGGTACTTGAATGGTTAATTAGTAGAGATGAGCGAACGTACTCGTCCGACCTTGATACTCGTTCGAGTATTAGCGTGTTCGAGATGCTCGTTACTCGTAACGAGTACCACGCGATGTTCGAGTTACTTTCACTTTCATCTCTGAGACGTTAGCGCGCTTTTCTGGCCAATTGAAAGACAGGGAAGGCATTACAACTTCCCCCTGCGACGTTTAAGCCCTATACCACCCCCCTGCTGTGAGTGGCTGGGGAGATCAGGTGTCACCCGAGTATAAAAATCGGCCCCTCCCGCGGCTCGCCTCAGATGCGTTGTGAGATAGCTGAGGGACAGTGGTATCGTGTTGGAGCTGCTGTAGGGAGAGTGTTAGGAGTTAGTGTAGGCTTCAAGAACCCCAACGGTCCTTCTTAGGGCCACATCTAACCGTGTGCAGTAGTGTGGAGGCTGCTTTTAGCAGTGTTGCACTTTTTTTTTTTTTTGGTATATCAGCCATGCAGAGCATTGCGCCCTGCAGTAATACTCCAGGGAGAGAATTGTGTAGGCAGGGCCAGAAGACATATATTATAGCTTGAAAATACGCAGTGGTCCTTTAGAAAAAAATATTTGAAAAAAATCTATTTGGCCTGCCTGTCACTGTGCTCAGTGTTCTGGGTCCGTGTGTGCTGGGGGTAGTAGTTCTCCAAATAAATACGCAGCCAGCTAAGTGTTACAGCAGGCTTGCGCCAAATTATTTCCTGGCTCTGAAATCACCGGTCTGTTGCAGTTAATAACAATGCAACACTGCAGTTCCGTCACACAACCCAGGGCCAGAAGACATATATTATAGATTGAATATACGCAGTGGTCCTTTAGAAAAAAATATTTGAAAAAAATCTATTTGGTCTGCCTGTCACTCTGCTCAGTGTTCTGGGTCCGTGTGTGCTGGGAGTAGTAGTTCTCCAAATAAATACGCAGCCAGCTAAGTGTTACAGCAGGCTTGCGCCAAATTATTTCCTGGCTCTGAAATCACCGGTCTGTTGCAGTTAATAACAGTGCAACACTGCAGTTCCGTCACACACACATCAGGGAAACAATTGTGTAGGCAGGGCCAGAAGACATATATAGATTGAATATACGCAGTGGTCCTTTTGAAAAAAATATTTGAAAAAAATCTATTTGGCCTGCCTGTCACTCTGCTCAGTGTTCTGGGTCTGTGTGTGCTGGGTGTAGTATTTCTCCAAATAAATACGCAGCCAGCTAAGTGTTACAGCAGGCTTGCGGCAAATTATTTCCTGGCATTCCGTAAGCGAACTCAGCCTCCAACCACAGGCCAATAAGCGGCACATTTAATTACAGTGTTGTGTTTCTGCATTCCTGGTAATACAGCATGCTGAGGGGTAGGGGTAGGCCTAGAGGACGTGGGCGCGGCCGAGGACGCGGAGGCCCTAGTCCGGGTGTGGGCACAGGCCGAGCTCCTGATCCAGGTGTATCGCAGCCGACTGCTGCGGGATTAGGAGAGAGGCACGTTTCTGGCGTCCCCACATTCATAGCACATTTAATGGGTCCACGCGGTAGACCCTTATTAGAAAATGAGCAGTGTGAGCAGGTCCTGTCGTGGATGGCAGAAAGTGCTTCCAGCAACCTATCGTCCACCCAGAGTTCTGCGCCGTCCACTGCTGCAACTCAGAATCCTCTGGCTGCTGCTCCTCCTTCCTCCCAGCCTCCTCACTCCATGAAAATGAGACATTCTGAGGAGCGGGCAGACTCCCAGGAACTGTTCTCGGGCCCCTGCTCAGATTGGGCAGCAGTGGTTCCTCTCCCACCAGAGGAGTTTATCGTGACTGATGCCCAACCATTGCAAAGTTCCCGGGGTCCGGGGGATGAGGCTGGGGACTTCCGGCAACTGTCTCAAGACCTTTCAGTGGGTGAGGAGGCCGATGACGATGAGACACAGTTGTCTATCAGTGAGGTGGTAGTAAGGGCATTAAGTCCGAGGGAGGAGCGCACCGAGGATTCTGAGGAAGAGCAGCAGGACAATGAGGTGACTGACCCCACCTGGTTTGCTACGCCTACTGAGGACAGGTCTTCAGAGGGGGAGGCACG
This sequence comes from Eleutherodactylus coqui, assembly GCF_035609145.1. Taxonomy (NCBI): domain Eukaryota; kingdom Metazoa; phylum Chordata; class Amphibia; order Anura; family Eleutherodactylidae; genus Eleutherodactylus; species Eleutherodactylus coqui. The sequence goes on along the minus strand of NC_089838.1, from coordinate 248,682,531 downwards.
GGCAGCAGCAGGGCAGGTTGCAAGAGGCAGTGCGGTGGCCAGGGGTAGAGGCAGGGCCAGACAGAATAATCCACCAACTGTTTCCCAAAGCGCACCCTTGCGCCATGCCACCCTGCAGAGGCCGAGGTGCTCAAAGGTCTGGCAGTTTTTCACTGAGAGTGCAGACGACTGACGAACAGTGGTGTGCAACCTTTGTCGCGCCAAGATCAGCCAGGGAGCCACCACCACCAGCCTCACCACCACCAGCATGCGCAGACATATGATGGCCAAGCACCCCACAAGGTGGGACGAAGGCCGTTCACCGCCTCCGGTTTGCACCGCTGCCTCTTCCCCTGTGCCCCAACCTGCCACTGAGATCCAACCCCACTCTGGGAACACAGGCACTACCGTCTCCTGGCCTGCACCCACACCCCCACCTCCGCTGTCCTCGGCCCCATCCAGCAATGTCTGTCAGCGCAGCGTCCAGCCGTCGCTAGCGCAAGTGTTTGAGCGCAAGCGCAAGTACGCCGCCACGTACCCGCACGCTCAAGCGTTAAACGTGCACGTAGCCAAATTTATCAGCCTGGAGATGCTGCCGTATAGGGTTGTGGAAACGGAGTCCTTCAAAAGTATGATGGCGGCGGCGGCCCCGCGCTACTCAGTTCCCAGTCGCCACTACTTTTCCCGATGTGCCGTGCCAGCCCTGCATGACCACGTCTCCCGAAACATTGTACGCGCCCTCACCAACGCGGTTACTGCCAAGGTCCACTTAACAACGGACACGTGGACAAGCACAGGCGGTCAGGGCCACTATATCTCACTGACGGCACATTGGGTGAATTTAGTGGAGGCTGGGACAGAGTCAGAGCCTGGGACCGCTCACGTCCTACCCACCCCCAGAATTGCGGGCCACAGCTCGGTGGTGGTATCTGCGGCGGTGTATGCTTCCTCCACTAAACCACCCTCCTCCTCCTCCGCAACCTCTGTCTCGCAATCAAGATGTGTCAGCAGCAGCAGCACGTCGCTAGCAGTCGGTGTCGCGCGGCGTGGCAGCACAGCGGTGGGCAAGCGTCAGCAGGCCGTGCTGAAACTACTCAGCTTAGGAGATAAGAGGCACACGGCCCACGAACTGCTGCAGGGTCTGACAGAGCAGACCGACCGCTGGCTTGCGCCGCTGAGCCTCCAACCGGGCATGGTCGTGTGTGACAACGGCCGTAACTTGGTGGCGGCTCTGCGGTTCGGCAGCCTCACGCACGTGCCATGCCTGGCCCACGTCTTTAATTTGGTGGTTCAGCGCTTTCTGAAAAGCTACCCTCGCTTGTCAGACCTGCTCGGAAAGGTGCGCCGGCTCTGCGCACATTTCCGCAAGTCCCACACGGACGCTGCCACCCTGCGCACCCTGCAACATCGGTTTAATCTGCCAGTGCACCGACTGCTGTGCGACGTGCCCACACGGTGGAACTCTACGCTCCACATGTTGGCCAGGCTCTATGAGCAGCGTAGAGCTATAGTGGAATACCAACTTGTTGTAAATGCATCTGTTTCCACTTCTAAAGAACCCCAGTCTGACTGGGGCATGCAGTGTGGGCCGAAGCCCACCTGCATTTAACATGACATTACTACCTCAGCTGTGTTGGGCAATGCAATGGGATATATTTATGTACCGCCGGTGGGTTCCAGGGAGCCACCCATGCTGTGGGTCCACAGGGAGTTGTAAATGCATCTGTTTCCACTTCTAAAGAACCCCAGTCTGACTGGGGCATGCAGTGTAGGCCGAAGCCCACCTGCATTAAACATGACATTACTACCTCAGCTGTGTTGGGCAATGCAATGGGATATATTTATGTACCGCTGGTGGCTTCCTGGCACCCACCCATGCTGTGGGTCCACAGGGAGTTGTAAATGCATCTGTTTCCACTTCTAAAGAACCCCAGTCTGACTGGGGCATGCAGTGTGGGCCGAAGCCCACCTGCATTTAACATGACATTACTACCTCAGCTGTGTTGGGCAATGCAATGGGATATATTTATGTACCGCCGGTGGGTTCCAGGGAGCCACCCATGCTGTGGGTCCACAGGGAGTTGTAAATGCATCTGTTTCCACTTCTAAAGAACCCCAGTCTGACTGGAGCATGCAGTGTGGGCCGAAGCCCACCTGCATTTAACATGACATTACTACCTCAGCTGTGATGGGCACTGCAATGGGATATTTTTATGTACCGCCGGTGGCTTCCTGGCACCCACCCATGCTGTGGGTGCACACGGAATTCCCATTGCGGAGTTGTACCTGCCTGTGACTATTTATAAAAAACCGCGGTCTGACTGGGGCGTGCAGACACATTGACAGAATGAATAGTGTGTGGCACATAGGTTCCCCATTGCTATGCCCACGTGTGCAGCTCCAGATGGAGGTGGCACAGGATTGGATTTCTCATTGCTTCTGTACAGCATTGTGGGCTATTGCCCCGCCCCTTTTAAAGAGGGTCGCTGCCTAGCCGTGCCAACCCTCTGCAGTGTGTGCCTGCTCTTCCTGTGGCAGACGCACTTATAAATAGACATGAGTGTGGCGTGGCATGAGGGCAGCTGAAGGCTGGGCAGGGACAGTTTGGTGTGCGCTGTGGACACATGGGTTCAGGGGGGGGGGGGGGGAATTGGCAGCATGTAACCCAGGAGAAGTGGCAGCGGAGTGTCATGCAGGCAGTGATTGTGCTTTGTTGGAGGTAGTGTGGTGCTTAGCTAAGGTATGCATTGCTAATGAGGGCTTTTCAGAAGTAAAAATTGTTGGGAGGGGGGGGGCCCACTCTTGCCGCTATTGTGGCTTAATAGTGGGACCTGGGAACTTGAGATGCAGCCCAACATGTAGCCCCTCGCCTGCCCTATCCGTTTCTGTGTCGTTCCCATCACTTTCTTGAATTGCCCCGATTTTCACAAATGAAAACCTTAGCGAGCATCGGCGATATACAAAAATGCTCGGGTCGCCCATTGACTTCAATGGGGTTCGTTATTCGAAACGAAAAGCATCGCGAAAAGTTCGTCTCGAGTAACGAGCACCCGAGCATTTTGGTGCTCGCTCATCTCTATTAATTAGTCTTTACTTCAAAAATTATACAGCAAAATCTAGTCAAACGTAATGTTGTAATTTAGAGGGATTTTCCCATGAATTACTGTATATTTATCATTAGAGATGAGCGAGCATACTCGCTAAGGGCAATTACTCGAGCGAGCATTGCCCTTAGCGAGTACCTGCCCGCTCAGAAGAAAAGGTTCGGCTGCCCCGCTCACTGCCGCAACTCACCTCTCACCCGCCTCGGCAACCAAACCTTTTCTTCCGAGCGGGGAGATATTCGCTAAGGACAATGCTCGATCGAGTAATTGTCCTTAGCGAGTATGCTTGCTCATCTTTATTTATCATCTATCAGGATACATGTCTTGTTGATATGGCCCAACTTTTGGGACCCTCACCGATCACTAGAATGAGTGCCCTGAGTCACTATTCCTTCTTACTGCATGATCACAATGAAAATTTTGAACAGAAGTGCTATGGCAAATGTGCCCTTTCACTTTCAACATAGAAAGGGGTTCTTTACTGTAAAAGCAGTGAGAATATGGAACTCTCTACCTGAGGATGTGGTGATGTCAAACTTGATAAGAAGAGTTTAAGAAGGGTCTGGTTGCCTCTCTTGAGCGTTATAATATTATATGTTATAATTGCTAATTACTTCAGAAGTGTCGGTGATCCAGGGATTATTCTGATTGCCAAACTCGGAGTCGATAAGGACTTTTTCCCTTAAATGGGGAAAATTGGCTTCTACCTCATTGAGGTTTTTTGCCTTCCTCTGGATCAACATTGGGGGTGAAATAGGCTGAACTGTATGGACATGTATTTTTTCAGCCTCACATACTGTATTACTCAATTCAAGGTCTATGGGGCCAATGGAAACAGGCAAGTGCAGTGCTCAGTTGTTTCTATCAGACAATGAATGTAGCAGGAGGGCACATGTGCAACCATCACTCCATTCAAACTCCACAGGACCCTTATTCCAGTGATAAGTAGGGGTTCCAGTGGTGGAGCCCCAAGTGTTTAGATATTTATCACCTATCCTGTGGCTAAGTGATAAATATCATTCATGGGGCATCCCCTTTAACTGATTCCTCTGTGTTCTGTATCACTAACTAACTAATTTAAAAAAAAGTTTTTCTATAATAAACTGTAATGCCATATCAACTGGAAATATCATACATAGGGTCCGACCATTGTCACGTCAACCAATCTCTGCAATTAAAAGATGTGAGATTAGCGCTCCAATAAGGGGTGGAGGAAATGGCAGAATGTGGAGGAAGAGAGAGGAGTAAGGTAAAACTCACCCCAGACGTAACCGGACGTTAAGAAGAGGTCACGGTTCGTCTAATGATCCTGGATAGCAGATAAGGTCAAATGTTGCTCCAAATTACTGGTCCGGAGGACATCCCAAGGACAAGGAGAGCATCACAAGGTGGCTCTAGGTAAAAAATTACCAGAGAATTATGCTTATTGTACTTGTTATTTTATGCTTGATAAAGGCTATTGCATAGCCAAAACGCGTTGTATACATGTTCCAATAAACATTGCCTTCTGAGAACCCAAGAATCTACTCTCTACACGCCGACCAGGATTTTAGGGGTGTCAACATCACTGACACCCCTACGAAGAAAGTCAGCCTTCCACCTATTATCTATCTGCCCAAATATACTGGAGCATCAAGGTTTTTTCCTTGTGTTTATATTGCAATCTCTGCAATGAACTATCCCGTCTAAACACTATGTCCCTGGGCTGCAGTACTATAGGTTGTTAACTCAGGAGAAATCTGGTCAAGCTATTGACTATAATGGTCAACTTGGTAAAGCTGATTGTGTCTATGGACCATTCAGTAGATGTAATGCTGCCATTATTAGTTGTCACTTGAGGGAACTAGAGAAGGAATAGAGAAACAGCTGGGTGTAATTTGACAGGACACTTCAAGGTTTTTTTTGTTGTTATTTTGGTTTTTCGTTGGCTATTTTTTATTTTACAAAACAAACTTCAAAGCAACTCTGGTCGCCAAATTCGTTTTTTGCCACTGGGTAATGATTTAAAGTGTAATAGCAAACAAGTGGTGAATCTTGAATGCAAGTTCGAATATTCTTCAACCTGTTAACAGAAATTATCAAAAAAAAAAATCTGTTTCTCATAAAAAAAATGCACCAATTTTAAGAGTTCACTCTTCTTCGACCTGCAGGCTTTCAGGAAATCCACTTTCCTCCTCTGAAGACTCGGTCGGATATAATGATTTATTCAGCATTCAGAGCATGTGCCATCTCACACAATTTTACAGTTATATTAAACTACCTTATTTACATTGTAACTGTGTTCACTGACCACTAAATACATTTACTTTTAATGAGGACTTTGATGTAAAATCAAATGACCAATGCAATCTGTCCATTTTGCTCATTAATGGCTTATTCTTAGAACAGAACTGTATTTAGCCCAAGCATGTTTTTGTTAAGTTCCATCTGCTCAAAGATGTTCCCACATTGCTACTACGGCTTCCATAATTGTTATCTGAATATAGCACATTTATGGCTTTAGAATATATTTTGATCTTTATCCTTCCTATAATTTATGATTACATTAAGAGGACTGATAGCATATTTAGTTCACAGTAAAAGACAACGCAAATGTAAAATACGGTACCTAATTAAGGATCGGAAGTGTAATACGAATAATTCACGTATTTCTATGAATTGGACTAACACAGCCTACTGCAGGAGTTCTAGAGAGTCCTACTATACAACACTTAGCAGCTGATGGATGAACAATATATAGAGGATATAGTAGTACATGAAATATATACAATTGATGGACATGAATGAAAACTATAAAATCTATAAAAATTGCACATACTGAATTCTAAACAGCAATTCCAACCTAGTCATGTCTGAGGATTGGGGCCAAGGTGACATCACAGTGCCAGTCCTGGCCCATGCGATCACCACACTGGTGAATGAAGTGTCATTTCAGCACTGGATGCCAACAGGAACACTTCTTTGCTGGTGTGTGGGTGGATTGGTTGGGTGAGAGTTGTTATCTGAGCCAGCCAATCAGCGCTAGTCTATATACATTTATTCTGGCTCCTCCTTACAGAGGATGTAGGTTTAGTCCGGCTGCACATGAACGGCTCGGATTCCGGATGCCGCACCGAAATCGACCCTGTGCCCAGGCCGGTGTAGTTTTTTTCTCTCTTCTGTACTGCGGATGGTGCAGCCAGTGAGCTGACGGACATGCGCAGAACAGATTTTGGCATTGACACGAAAGCCATGAACTTTTTACAATGTCAACTTCAGAAGGGACGCAGGTTGGATGGCTTCCATTGACGTCAATGCAAGCAGTCTGGGCGGAATCCACTCAAAAAGAGTGCATGCTGCGATTTTTTTCCTCCATAAGCGGAAAATCTCAATTGATTTCTGTTCGTGTGCAGGAAAAAGTGCTTTGGGCGGCATTTGCTGTGGAATCTGGGGGCAGACGCCCGCCCTGGATTCCGCAATGCAAATATGCCCGCGGGTGCAGCCGGCCTTATATCTTTAGTCTGAAAGTGTTCCTGATCAAGTTGGTTGTTGGCTCTTGTCCTGTGCTTAAGTTCAGATAAGTCTGTTTGACCCGAATATTATCTAGGGTGTAACATCTACCTCCTGTACATTATTGGTTCATGCATTAGTGGAGATGATGATAGTATGCCTTCCTATGTGCAGAGATTTGCTTTTGTACTGATCAAAGAGTCAGTGATACTCAATAAAAGTTAAGTTTTAGACTTGTCCTTCAGTGAATGTGATAAATTTCCCCATTTTATCTCTGCCCTTCCTATTTTATGGCAAGATGCAACCAATAGAGAGATAAGCAGGAGACAGGAAGCAATGTTTTCTATCCAAAGACTTCAGGCATTGGACTTACTGTAAGGCCTTGTTCCCACTGCTTTATATAGGTGCATTTCAGCATCTACTATAAGGTCCCAACAATATAGTGATTTAAAGGGTTTGATCACCAGAATTTCAGTTACTAAGGTGCCACCATAGGGCTACCTGCTGCATGGAACAGAACCTGGACGTATGTTTGTACTGAAAAACAGAATATTCATTTCAGCAGAAACTTACTTATATTCTCCTATGCTATATGGTAATTGACCTGCCTCGAATCATGGAGGTGGGTCGCATGAGCCCAAAATCACAGCTCCCACTAATTATGCATGCCCCTCCCCCTGTCTCTGCCATTAGCGCAAGCCACAGTTAAATCCCAAGCTTGAGCTGTGCAGCCCTCTGCCTCAGCCAGAATCGGACATGCGCCACCAAAATTAAGGGCCACATAGGCAAAGCGTGGGATTTCACAGTGGCTTGCACTAACGTCAGTGGCAGGAGGAGGAGGCAGAGCTAATTATGCACAGAGGGGGTGTCCATAATTAGTGGAAGCTGTGACTTGGGGCTTATGTGGCCGGCCTCTGTGACTTGAGATGGGTCAATTACCATACAGTGGAGGAGAATATAAACTATTACAAACATATGTCCAGGTTCTGTTCCATGTGGAAGGTAGCACTATGGTGCACCTTAGTAATGGAAATTCTGGTGACAGAATCCCTTTAAAGGGGTATTCTAGAAATTCAAAGTGAAGTGTAAGTTATATAAGGCTATAAGATGAAATTGTGCAATATAATGTTATAACTTGTTTTGCAAGCCTACAGAGACATCGGTTTACAAGTGGTCTCCCCCTGCTTGGTTCTGCATTGGTATCCAATGGTTACGACCTGTACATTTCACTGCTTTACTGGACAGGCATGCTCAGTGCCATCAAATTCTGTAATGACAACATGGTTTGTGCAGTTGTTAAAGCACACTCATCAGTAAGTGGCAATAGGGCATTGTGGGAGATGTAGTTTTTGCACTGCCCGGCGGCCATTTTAACCTCTTAATGCTATAGGACGTACAGTTATGTCCTGCAGCGTCAGGGTCTGTATGAAGGGAGATTGTGTGGCGATCTTGCTCCATACAACTTGGGCACTGGCTGTTTCTTACAGCTGACATCCGTCGGCATCAGCTCTGTTAAGCCACGCAGCTCATCTGAGCTGTTAACCCTTTCAATGCCACTGTCAAATCTGACAGCAGCATTTAAAGCTCCTGGCCGATGAGATCCCAGGGAGCCGTGTCGGGGTTCATGGCCGCCAGGGGCCTTTCGAAAGGCCCCAGGGCAGTCATGGCAGAATGCCTTTCAAGTAATGCCCGATCTCAGTAGGATGTAAAGCTATGGCATTACATCATACTACAGGAGTGATCAAAGCATCGCAAATTGTTGTCTCCTGTGGGGATTAAGAGAAAAAGTAAAATTCATATCAATAAAATTTTACTAATTATTAAAAAAAAGTTGAGTTTACAAAAAACGTTTTTCTATATTTATAATAAAATAAACTAAATAATAAAAGAAATACATATTTGATATAGCTGCATCCATAAAAGTCTGATCTATCAAAGTAACGCATTATTTACCCTGCACAGTGAACGTTATCAGAAAAAAATAAGGAACGCCGGAAATGCACTTCTTTGATCACCCTGTCTTCAAGAAAAAATGATATAAAAAGCGATCAAAAAGTCATATGTATTCGAATATGGTACCACCGCAAACTACAGGATGTCCTGAAAAAAATAAGCCTCGCACAACTATGTCGATGGAAAAATAAAAAAGTCATTGCAGTCATAGGATGGCAAAAAATTAAATATCTTTGAAAAAAAAAACAATTAGTACAGTAAAAAAAAAACACTATATGTTTGGTATCCTACTAATTGTACTGACATATTGAATATAGTTATCATTTCGTTTTTGTTGCAGTTTGTGCGCCGTAGAAACAAAACGCACATAAAGATGTTGGTATTTCGGGGTATTTTTTAAAATTTTATTCAAATTCTTTATTTATACCAGTTTTAACTTGGGTACAGAAAGAAAGAGGGGGGGATGTACAGAGTTAAAGCACAATGAGATTTATTCTAGTATACAATTGAACATGGTGATTGTACTACAAAAAATGAGAGAAGTTAAAAGATAGGGGAGAAAAGTAAAAGTGGGGGAGAGGAGGGAAAACAGGATCGGTTTTCTGGTAGCTTGCTTTATGATCCAAATTAGGGGTCGTACCAAGGAATAGGATAGGCTCATTGTATTAGAGAGGAGAATTGGTTGGCTAACAAATTCCTAAATGGGGGATTGTTTGTTCCCATGAGAGGTCCACTTATTCAAGGTTTTGAAGTACTTTTCTGGCTCTCCCTCTTGCAGGCGTCTAGTTTTTTCAAAACTATTTATTAGGTTAACCTCATTCAACCATTCATGGATGTTAGGGGGATCTACATTTTTCCAATGCCTGAGAATTAGTATTTTTGCTGCATCTAGGAGAAGAAGGAGTAGTGGGTCTCTTTTTTCTGACTCCTTCCGGGGGAATATATTTAGAAGAAGCAGCTTGGGTGTGAGTTTTACTTCATAACCCAGAATTGATTTTAGCGTCTTTTGTATTTCCTGCTAAAAGGGGGCCAACGATGGGCATGACAACAAAATGTGTGAGAGAGAGCCCTCTGCTTTAGAACATCTCCAACCGGTCGGGGGTATTTCAGATCTATTCTATGGAGCAGCTCTGTAGTTTTGTACCACCTGGAAATTATTTTGTAGTTCAATTCTTGGTATTTTGTTGAAACCGAACTTGAGTGTGAGTTGCTTAAGATGTTCAGTATTTCCTCTTGAGAGAGTGTGATACCTAGATCTTTTTCCCAACTGGAGATATAAATTTTAGAGGTGATCCCCTTCAATGGGCGATATGTCCTAAGAAGTTTATGAGAGAGTAAGTTATGGTTAGTGCTAAGAATGTCTGATTGAAAGAGGGTTAGTGTGTCCCTGATTGCCTTGTAGTCGTTAGGCCTCATGTCCACGGGGAAAATCAGGCCCGCTACGGATTCTCCATGGAGAATCCGTAGCGGGTCCCTCCAGCCCCGCGGACATGAGGCATAAAAATAAGAATAAACTTACCTCTCGCCCGCTCCGGATCTTCCCTTCGCCGCGGCATCATCTTCTCTGCGTCGCGGCCGGATCTTCTTTCTTCGGCCCGGCGGATGCGCAGGGTGACGTCGGTGACGTGCCCCGCGCATGCGCCGGCCCGAAGAAAAAAGATCCGGCCGCGACGGAGAGAAGATGGAGCCGCGACGAAGGGAAGAACCGGAGCGGGTGAGTAAATTCCGATTTTTGTCTCCCGCGGATCCGGACGGCTTCCATAGGCTTCAATAGAAGCCCGCGGGAGACCCGCACGAAAATGGAGCATGGTCCAGATTTTTTCATGCTCCATTTTTAAAAAAATCACCTTTATTGACCATCCGCGGGTATTTATCTACCCGCAGGTGGTCAATGCATCCCTATGGGATGCAGATCCGCGGGCAGGAGAAGAGTTAAAATCCGCTGCGGATTTTAATTCTTCTTTTGCCCGTGGACATGAGGCCTTAGGAGGAAGTTGCGGCAGACAGAGTGAGTTTTTTTTTCATTTTACTCTAAAAGTACTCTAGTTCAGTTTGATTAGATGGATATTTGGAATAATAGCAATTAGTGGAAACACTGAGGAAATTGTGAAAATTTTGTCCAGTCTCTGGAATACCCCTTTAAGTTCAGTTCACTTAAACCAGCAGGGGTCTATGCCTAGATCTTGCTGCCATGACATAAAGACTAGAATTCATGCACATTACTGCCGTTTTAATAGGATTTGGGGAAAAGTAAATGCTTCTATTGTCATTTGAAAACCAAAATCTTTCTTTTCAGAGGGAAAAATGTGCACACTTCGCTGAATAACATCAATATAAATTTGTGGGCTTTTATCTAAAAAAATATGCTGTAAGCCTGTACCATCAAATGAACGATCTCACATATAAATCAATCCAAAACACCTTGTCTGCATAACATGACATTTGTCTCATCCATCGTAAACCACCTATGATACACGGATTTTGTATCTTGATGTGGTGTGGTCTGTTACAAGCAGCACTAGACAGGAAATGAATGGATCTACAAACATATCAGACATAATTATAGCTAACGCTGAACCGCTCGGCAAGGTGCCACAGCTCCTTGTAAAAAAGAAAGAAAAGGAGATTAAAGAGCTGATTAGAGAATCTGTTAATATCATGGCTCATAGCAGAGAAGCCGAAACCTTTGGTGACGAAACATGGTGCTAATAAAATAACCCAGCTAAGCACTTATATTAAATATTCAGCCCTTGAAAAAGACAATTTATTTTATGGCGCAATGAGAAATTTCCTAGCGCACTACACTGATTGCCCATAACATTACACCCACTTGCCACAGATGTAGCCAAGTTTAACATTAAGATAGCCATCCGTGCCACCATTTATTTGCCCTCTCAATAGCTTTTCAAAAGGATTTTGCTATGTTAAAAATAAGAGAACAATGGCTTTTTAATGGTTTCAGATAAAATAACTTGTCAGAGAAAGATGTCACTGTCCATTCAAGCTTGGCTACATCTGTACCCTGTACCCAGAAATTCTTTAGAGCAACACTCCAGGCCTGGAGGAACAAAGATGGCCGGATCACTTCTTTTACTACTTGATGCACATGGTGTATTAGTATGCAGTGGTAGTCTAAAGGCCCATTTAGACGGGACGAGTGTCGGGCAAATGATGACCAACATACGTGCCCGCACATAGTCGCTCTCATGTACTTGCACGGGTATTGCTAGTATGACTGACTCCTCACGCTCTTCCGCCCCTCTCCATTGACTTAATATAGCGGCCGTTCATTACTGAACAGCCACTATTTACACTGAACGATGAGCAGTCAGCTGATTGTACATCGTTTATGTAGCATAAACGATGGACAATGAGCTGATCGTTCAATGTAAATAGCAGCTGTTCAGTACTGAACGGCCGCTATGTTAAGTCAATGTAGAGGGGTGGGGGAGTGCGAGGAGAGAAATCTCCTGCAGCCTCCCCACCCCCCTGATGGCTGTTCTGTGAGCGAGCCAGCAATAGTAGCTCCCGTGCAACAGCACGGGAGCGAGTGTATGCAGGGACAAGTGTCAGGCCTTTAGATACTACATGATGCTGATGGCCCAACGCTGCTCATGTGGGCAACACTTATTAATCAAAGCAAGTGCAGTGTCTTAGACTAATGCATACTAATAGACATTGTGCATCAGTCAGTGAGAGAAGCTGGTGTGTCCATCTTTTTTCTCCAGGCCCGGATGGTCGCTTTAAGGCCTGTAAGCTGTGATGGGAGGTTTCCATGGATCAGACTTGTTCTTCCAGTACATCACACAGATGTTTGATTGGATTGAGATCTGGGGAAGGTGGAGGCTAATTCAACACCTGAGCTCTTTGTCATGTTGCTCAACGATTCCAGAACAGTATTTACAGTATGGAATGAGGCATTATCATGGTGAAAGAGGCCACTGTCATTGGGGAATGCCATTGTCATGAAGGGGTGAACCTATTGTGCAACAATATTTAGGTAGGTGGTAAATGTCAATATAACATCCACATGAATGCCAGGACCCAAGGTTTCCCAGCAGAGCATTGCCCAGAGCATTCACTGCATTTGCCCACTTGTTTTCTATCCATAGAACATCTGGTCATCCACATGATGTAAAGAAGAAAGTTGATTAATCAAAACAGGCTACCTTCTCCCACTGTTCCATTGTGAAGTTCTAATGCTTACTTCTGCCCATTGTAGCAGCTTTAAGTGCTGGCAAGTAAGTAGCATGGAAATCTTGATTGATCTGCAGCTACGCAGCCCACTATGCAGCAAGCTGTGATGCACTCTGTGTTATGACACTTTTCTATCATAACCAGCACTAAAGTTTTCAGCAATTTGTGCAAATGTAGCTCTTCTGTGGGATTGGACTGAAAAGGCTAGTCTTCACTTCCTAAATGCATAAATGGGCCTTGGGTGCCCATGAACCTGTGACTGATTCCCCAGCTGTCGTTCCTTGAACCACTTTTTTCCTAGCTTTGTATCGATGACACAATACTAGGAGAGATATCTAACACGAGTGAAGAGAGAGGATACAAAAAGATCTGGATAAGCTTGAACGGTGGACAGCAACTAACAGAATGGTATTAACAAGGAGAAATGCAAAGTCCCACATCTGGGCAAGAAAAATGAAACAGGCACAGACTTAATAGCTGTCTACACATATCTGAAGGGCTGTCCCAGTGCAATGGGATCAGCCCTATTCACATTTGCACAAGGAAAGACTAGAAGCCATGCGATGAAACTGAAAGGGAGGAGACACAAATTAGATATTAGAAAAACCTTTCTGACCGTGAGGGGGATCAACGAGTAGAACAGGTTACAACGGGAGGTGGTGAGTTCACCTTCAGTGGAAGTCTTCAAACAAAGGCTTGACAAATATCTGTCTGGGATGATTTAGTGATACTGCACTGAGCAGGGGGTTGGACCCGATGACCCTGGAGGTCCTTTCCAACTGTAACATTCTATGATTCCAGATTCAATACGTACCAGTGAACACCTGACAAGACTTGCTGCTTTGTAGATACTCTGACACTGTTATCTAGCCGTCGCCATTTGGCCTCTGTCAAAGCACTCTGACCCTTATGCTTGGCCATTTTCCCATATCAACTTCAAGAACTGACTTTTCACTTGCTATCTAAAATATATCTCACAAAAGCTTTTGTAACAAGATAATCATTGTTAGTCACTTCACCTGTCAGTAGTTTTAAAATGGTTGTCTCATCAAAGCTTTTATCTAGAATGCAGCCTGTTTCAAAGTATGTGGTAGCAAAGGACGTGCATGTGCACCTCCACACCACTTCATTCGGACCACAAGAGAAAGCCATGTTTGAGTGCTCTGCTATCCCCAGCAGTCCTATCGAAGTGAATGGAGTGGAGGTGCCATGAGTGTCCTCCCTTGCCCCACACTTCGGCAGAAGTTGGAACTGCCTTTCAAATAAGGCTGTGATGAGACAACCCATTTATTGTTATTGCTGGTTGGTGTATCATATATGGTGTCTATTCATCTGCTTTGACAACCCCTGTAATTATGCATGTTTTTTTACTTCATAAAATGATGTATAAACACCACTACCTAACCGCCTCCTCCATTTGTACTGTGACACAAGACCTCCTGATACCAACCTCTGGCTTCCTTTCTGACAGCGCTACCCGCCTTTTCCATTGTACTGCAAACAGAGACCCCCCTGTTGCTGACTCTTCCCTGACTACTCTCCAGACCTGTAGCTACCTCACCTGAGGCTCCAACCCAGTGCCCGAAACCACTACAAAACCATTCTGGTTTCTGTATTCTCTCCATAAATCAGTGTTTTTTGAAATTTCCTATGGCAGTAAATCTCCATTAATAGAGTTGAATGATTCATGACTGATTTTTCATTTTTCATGCATGACAAAGATTTAATTTACAGTTCATGCTTCAATCCTTTTAACACAAGTTTTTATGATGAGCGCAGACCTAGTGGTATCACAACTAACATCAGTTGCATATAATGGCATCAGAACTTGACCTTATGCAAAGAAGACTAAATAATTTGCATACGCTCTCTGTAGTCGTATAAAATACATTCTGTACCGATCACCATTATTTTTTGTTTCAAAATATGAGAAATCATTGTTTCTAATAAATTTAATCACACTCAAGTTACTGTTTATGTGTTAAGCAAGTGTACCTTACATTCAGGGGCAGAATAAGTACTGTTGGTGTTCAGGGTTGTAGTTTTCTATACCTGAGGTTCAGTATGAAAGAATCTAAATATGTCAAAAAGTCTGTGCAGAATACGGTTATAAAATAGATTTATTGGAAATGTAATTTGTAAGTATCCATTATGCCTGAGGCCACTATTAGGAGGAGCTTACGCAAGAGATTATACAGGGTTGTCCCACAAGGACATTTAGCATCTGTATAGGTGATAAATGTCTAATCACTGGGGGCTCCACCTCTGGGACACCCACTTATCACTACAACAGGGCACCGAGCCCTCTGTTTCTTCTCACTGCAATAAGGAGAAGATTGAATAGAGTAGAGGTCATGTATCTTCTTTGCTGAACCTTAGTGCAATCATACAGTGAAAAGAAATGGGGGGCATAGGACCCCCTGTTCTTGTAATCATGGGGGTCCTAATGCAACATGCTCTATTTTCAGGTGCAAATGAGCACTAAAGGCCCCTGTCTGCACAAAATCAGGCATGGAACTGCGCGATTTTGCGGTGTTAAACAATGCCACCTAGGCCTACTAGGTCAGCTGACCCGCTTACCGAGTCAGCTGACCCACCTACTATGTAGGCGGCACTGTCCACTGAAATATAGCGCTGCTAAGAACCACGCTGATGCGAGTAGTGCACAATTGCGTGCGCTTCAGCACAATGTATTGTGCTATGAATTAGGTAAATTTCTGCATGTATCGATGCATTTTAATGCGTTTTTTGCATTATTTTGCGCACAGAACACTACCGCGCCCTGATTTAAATGGCTATTTAGCATAATGAGTTCCAGATGTGTTAGTTTTTTCACAGAATTAGGCAGCACATATTTAATTTGCACGAGCATTGAGTGCGCATTTGTGCACCTCCCGTAAACTTCTATGGGGACCTTTATTGCGCAAAAGATAAATCATGTTCTATTTTTGCACGTGCAAAAAAATAAATATCATTGAACCTATTGAAATCAATGGGTTCTGTTTAGAGATGAGCGAGCAGCCAAATGCTCAGGTCCTCGTTATTCGAGTTGAGCTTTTCGTAAAATTCTCTCTCGCCATTGACGTGCGCGCTGTGTTGCGGCGGGGAGGGGTCAAAACAGGCAAGTCACAGCACAGCGGGGAAAAGCCAAAAACTGGGGTGGGGTCGAACACGGCGTGATCCTCGTTCCAGTAACGAGCACCATTGAGTACGCTAATACTCGAACGAGCATCAAGCCTGGCAGAGTACGTTCGCTCAACTCTTGTTCTGTTCTTTGCATATTACACATACAATTTTTGCATGTGCAATAACGGGTGGTTTCACAAAAACACATTAGCGCGCATATTTGCATGCACAAAATTTGCCCACAGTGGAATCCAACCCTATGCCCGGCTGGCATCCACACATAGCTGTCACTTTTCTTCCTTTCCTGTACTGTGCATGGTCCGCATTGTAGTACCGATTTTTCTTTTTTTAAATCCCTGCATTTTCCGCACCGTCACTAGGCAATGTCACTGGAATTCACTACCTTTCCGCAATGTTAATTGCGAAAGGGCTGCGGGTCGGATGGCTTACATTGACCTTAATGGAAGCCGTCCGCATGGGATCTGCGCAAAAATAGAAAATCCTGGTATTTTTTCTCGCGATTGACTTCCGCTCGTGTACAGAAAAAAGCGCTTTCCCATATCATGTAATGAACAGTATTTTCTGTAGATCCACGGTGCGGACGCCGACCACGGATTCCACAGTGCAAATCCGTTCGAGTGCAGGAGGCCTTAGTATGTGATATAATTTAGGGGTCTGCTCTGGGGTAACACACCCGAACTTAGCTATTTGTTACACTATCCCTAAGACTGTAGGGCACACTGGTTGATTTTTTTTCTTAAAGCGACCCTCCAGACATGAGCTCAAAATTGCTGCATAAGTCAGTACTTACAGGAGTTAATTAGCTGTTATTTATTTTCCCTCAGATAAGCCGTTCCTGCAACCATGTCCTTACCTGAACTTCTACATGGGGCTGGTAAATATTCGATGTTCGGGGAGGCAGCACCATTCCAAATCCGCACAGCAGCCCTCAGTGCTCTGTGTCCGCCCTTGGACTGAAGCACTGAATATTTAATCATTCTAGTCAATAATTATGTATGTCGGAGAACTGCGTTAACAGTGATACAATTTGTATCAAGCACATATATAAGTCCGTCACTCTGTGTTACAAATGTGGAGATGGATGCATGCATTCGTAAATATCATTTCCTGAGGTTGCAAATAGAGAACAAGAGATTACTTGCAGACGGGTGTTCCTAAAAAGCTTTTAAAATCCCTAGGAGGAAGTTTTTCCAAGTGATTTTCAGGTTCTTGACATTTCTAAGAACCCCTACAAACATACTAGGAATTTATGTCATCCACAACTCTGTTGTACCATCACAGCATTTGACAGAATTGATTTTGATGCTTACAGGTAGCCAGCTGCGTGTCCATTTCAGAAGTCCAGAGAGCTCAAAAAAAATAGCCCTCAGATCCCATATAGCGTGCTGAAAATGTTAGTTACTAGCAGTTACACTAAGATCCCTATATACATAGCAGAAAGTACAGGGTATCTTGCTGTCTAGTACTAGCTGGATGGATATAAACAAAGATGACTAAATTATATAAGGAAAGTTTTGCCAAAATTAGTTAAAGGGGTTCTCCGCCGCCGAAACTGATTTTTTTCCCCCCATGAATGCCTTGTAGAGGAGAAGCATCACACACTACAGCTTTACCCATAAAAAACGATATTTTCCTCACCTTTTTATTCCTTTTCTTCCCCTTATAAAGCTTGCCTGAAGGATTTTTCAAAGATGGTGCCGCTGGGTAGTTCCCATGATTCACTGCTGCCTCTCTCTCCTCAGTGCGCGCTCCCGATGACACCGGTCACACCGGTCACACGAGCAGATCGGAGCGTTCGGACTCCACAGCTTCCAGAGATCTCTGACTAAAGAAGTGCAGAACCCATTCAAAGTAATGAGAGAGCAGAGAGGGCAGTGCGATCTGCTCCTACTGCTGTGACAGCAGTAGCAAGAGTTTCCTTCATCTCCCCGGCATGTCCCCTCCTCACTGGACACTGTGACAACAGTGTCCCAGTGTCCAGTGATGAGGGGACATGCCGGGGAGATGAAGAAATCTCCTGCTACAGCTGTCCCAGCAGTAGGAGCAGATCGTGATCTCTAGCAGCACTTTCAATAGCAGACGATGGTCTGCTATTGAAAGTGAAAGTAGCACAAGGCATGCCCTACACACACACACACACATACATATGCCCACACCCCTCACAGTACCCCCTCCACAGTGTCCCCCTCCAGTGCCCCCCACCCCACAGTGCCCACACACAATGCACCCCCAAAGGGCCCACACACAGTGCACCCCCCCCCCCCACAATGACCTCCACACAGTGCCACCAACACCCCCCCCCCCTTCCTCGGCATCTGACAGCCCGGCCGCCCGCACTACTAGCACCCACCCCCCTCGGCATCTGACAGCCCGGCCGCCAGCACTACTAGCACACACACACACCCCCCCCCCCAGCACCAAAAGACTACATTTAAAGAAGATACACATGTATATTATTAGTGCAGCCGATTTTTACCGCTATTGATTTTTATGGGAATTGGAATCGGTTGTTTTGATTCACAATATTTTTTTTAATCGGCAGCCCCGATCCAAATATTTTACTAATTGCTCAACACTGATTCTTACTGTGACCTCAAACTAAAATAGATCGACATTTCTTTAAGAAGACACTCCAGCCTATTAAAGGCTGCTAGGAATAACACTGATGTCATGGAATTTATGAAACAGCGCAAGTGGGAGAAAAATCGTAGCATGCTCTACTTTAGCATGGATTGAAGTCAATGGATGCGAGTGTGTCGTCACCCATATGCAATTAACATTCTGTATGAGCGGCGGAAACGCTCGCGACATCATAAGAAAACAGAAAAGCCGGAATGCCGACTGGAGAGAAGCAATAGATCTTTCTAACACACGGATGATACACTGTGCATTGCCTACATGTGCACGGAAAGACGGTCATTTCCACAATTCTCCGCGACTATTTGCAATCTCGTACTATCCGTTATGTATTACAGATCTTTCGCTGTGGACATTCGCATGCAGAATCTGACCTGTTCGTGTGAGCTTGACCTTACTGGCAAATAATCTGGACAGCAAAAACTGCCATCAACCTCTACGTTGTATCTGGTCTTTGGGAATTGCTTCCAACATATCTTGCAGAATTTATGGAGAGAGATTGGTTTGGCAAAGATGCATTTAACTCCCTGCTTCTGCGTATTGCAGAGCAGTTTCCTGTTTAGGATTATGCAATATGATTACCTTTATGTTTCTTATGTTTATAAATAAACTGTTATCACTACAAATGTTTGTATCAAATGAAATGTATGTCCTAGGGATTTTATAATTATATACTGTAAATTCAGCTTACTTCTTTTTTATTACACAATGCAAACATTAAAGATTTTCTTCTCAAGGCTAACACATTGATCGGTGGAGAGCCGACCGCTTGAACTCCCGCTGATCATCAGAATAAATTTTCATCCATGCACAGTGGATCATACATATGTGCAGCTGAGCTTGACACTGCAGTTCAGCATCATTCATTTAGATGGAGCTGAACTGTGGTGCCAGGCAGAGCTGCAGGGGTTAAGCCAAATCAAACATAGAATGCCCATCTTAAGGACAAGCTATCAATGCTTTAGTTCCTGAAAACACATGTTTAATATGTATCATAAATGTATCAATGTACTTGTTTTAGAGGGGTGAGTATGTAGGTGAATTAGATACAGTTTTGTGAATAGTGAGGCAACACAAGAGAAGAGACCAAAGAGGGACAAAATGACATTGTTACCTGATTTGATGCAATAACTATTTGCTCGCTACATTGTAAGCCGAGAGAATTAGCTTAGCGAAGGCAGCTGTTTAATCATCCACTTATATATCTGTAAACTGGAATAATAATGTAATTTCTCATTAAGTGATATTGCAATGTGTTAATTATGGTGACCTTCATCTCTGGCTAAGATATCAATCATCTGCCTGAGCTTATAAAAATCTGAACCTTGGAAATATTGACTATTCTGACTTAGTAAAGCTCATCAAATATCAATGTAGGTTGTGCAAAAACTCTTCTCACTTGTTTTCTCACATAGACATAAGGCTGCATTCACACGAACGTATATTGGCTCGGTTTTCACGCCGAACCGATATACGTCGTCCTCATGTGCAGGGGGGGGGAGGATGGAAGAGCCTGGAGCAGGAACTGAGATCCCGCCCCTCTCTGCCTTCTCTCCGCCCCTCTGCACTATTTGCAATGGGGAGAGGCGGGACAGGGCGGGGCTAATGCTCGAGACTTAGCCCCACCCCCATCCCACCTCCTTTCATTGCAAATAGTGCAGAGGGGCGGAGAGGAGGCAGAGAGGGGGCGGAAGCTCAGTTCCTGCTCCAGGCTCTTCCATCCTCCCCCCACTGCAGATGAGGACAATGTATATCAGCTCAGCGTGAAAACCGAGCCGATATACGTTCGTGTGAATCCAGCCTAAGACACATAGTTTGTAAGGCTGAAAAAAAGACATTACATCCTTCGAGTTCAGCCTATTATCCTGCAATGTTGATCCAGAGAAAGGCAAAAAAAAAACATGATCATTTCCTGGACATAATGAAAAGTATGCATCATACCCCGGTCAGGAGAAAATGTGATCATATGTTGGAAACTATAGATATACATTGACTTGCATAACAGCAGTATGCCATATTCCTGGTAGGATATCACAGATAAAGAGAAAGCTTCAGGCTCTGAATACTGAAGTTAAAAGAAGTGAAACTTAAATGGTTTCTGTGAAAAATAGTATATTGGAAGGTTCAGCGTATTTGCAGGACAGAACATTATGGCAACGTGCAGATAACGCTTGCATATTGCAGCCAATAAAATAGCGATAGCAGATGTAAGAAGCATATCACAGGTGGGGTGTAGAACATTAAAAGCAATGTATCAGATGGCAATGTCAGATTTGAGTGAAGAGAGAAAAATAATATTTAAAAGCACTGTGCCTAGCATCCAATTTATGCAGAAGAATATTGGAAACTGACATAAAGGGAAGACAGACGTAAAGAGGCTTTTGGAGACTTGGAAAGTTACATAGGAAAAAAGAAAATCTTTGTGTTTAAGGATACAGAAGAAGACATTGAAAAAGACATAGAGACACAGATAATCTTTGTGGTTAGGATCAAAATTGTGTTTGAAAATCCAAAGCAGATGAACTTCAAATGGCTCCGAAACGCAACGTTAATCCAACAAGAGAGTTCAACCAGAACTGTGTGTTATAAGTAATTTGTCAGGATATCTGGGATGCATGGAATCGCTGCTAAAACATGAATACAACATAAAATATTACTTCTGGAATGAACTTCTCTAGGTTTTTGTGTGGTCATGGAAAAAAGTATCTGTTGCCTTTCCAAATGTCCTACATTATTTAGACTTGTCACACAAAATGTTCTTCTGACCTTGAAATCCAGGTTTGACCACAGTTTAGCCCAATTCCCCTTCCTCTTCACAAGTGATGATCACAGATTTCCAGGGAGCAGACATGTAGGCAGTACTATACAGGGTCCTCAACATCCCCAACAATGAAGCAACTGGCATGGTGAAAAGAAAAATCAGCAAATAACCCTTTCCAATCCAATTTTGGATTCAGGGTTTCCTAAAAGGCTTTCTTTTTTTTGCTGGTATACAACTGTGCCATCAGCTGGCTAAAGCCAGTGTGTGTGTGCCAGAGAGGCTCCGACAGCGGAGTGACTGGCAATAGACGGTAAGAATATTGTGTCGGATATCTTCTGACATTGGAGCTGTACAAGCTTCAATCAGAATGTAGGAAGACATCAGACAGTGGATTGGAAAGGGTTAATGGCGTGTGGATTTTTTTTTTTTATCGCCAGATCATGCATAGGTAAAGAAACAAGTAAACCAGCCTTTGAAAGCAAAGAGCCTTCAAACAACATCACCCCAGTTATCTGTTTCCTGTACTCCAGTATCACTTGGAAAGAGTGGGTTGGCATTATTAAATTCAATGACGCCATCATTTGTAGACTAAACGGGGTCATGTGCTTGTCACAGTGTGCCTTTAATATGGCTTCTCAGCAAAAATCAATACTAGACATAGGGCTATGTCAGGGTTCATTCTCTGTACTATGATCGCCTTTTATTATCCTACGAATGTGGCATAATAATATTTTTTAATTTAACTGTGTTTATTAGTCTTGTGCTGTGATACAGCCTTGTATTGTGACACCATTGTGTGCATTATTCTCTTAATATGATGCTTTGTTTATTATACCCATGCAGTAACATAACTGTCCTTAGCTATTAGCTATGACATCACTGTTTTATTATTTCTATTCTTTGACATCACTGTGTGATATAGCCTTTTCTATGACTTCATAGTATTCATTATCTATGTGCTGACATCATTGTGTGATATAGCCTTTCCTATGACATCACTGTTTTATTATTTCTATTCTTTGACATCACTGTGTGATATAGCCTTTCCTATTACTTCATAGTGTTCACTATCCATGTACTGGGACATCACTGTGTTATATAGCCTTCCCTACGACTTCATAGTGTTCACTATCCAAGTACTGTGACATCACTATGTGATATAGCCTTTCCTACGGCTTCATAGCGTACACTATCTATGTACTGTGACATCACTGTGTGATATAGCCTTTCCTATGACTTCATAGTGTTCACTATCCATGCACTGGTATCCAAGAGAGAATCCCGCAGCACACCAGGCAATACGCTAACAGTGCAGAGGTATCCAGGAATGTATGCCAAGCCACTGAAGGGACTATGGCGTTCCAGTCACCAAGTCAGACATCAACAAAGAAGAAGTGGCAGCATCCGTTGAGGTTTGTCAAGGCTTGACAAAGACTAACTAGTCGAAACGTTGCCTGTACCGCTTTGAATATGGAGTAATAAAGGTGCTGATTTTACTTTAAAACCCTCAACGGATGCTGCCACTTCTTCTTTGTTACTATCCATGCACTGTGACATCACTATGTGATATTGCTTTTCCTACGACTTCATAGTGTTCACTATCAAAGTACTGTGACATCCCTATATGATATAGCCTTTACTACGACTTCATTGTATTCACTATCCATGTACTGTGACATCACTGTGTGATATAGTCTTTCACATGACTTCATAGTGTTCACTATCCATGTACTGTGACATCACTGTGTGATATAGTCTTTCACATGACTTCATAGTGTTCACTATCCATGTACTGTGACATCACTGTGTGATATTGCTTTCCCTACGACTTCATAGTGTTCACTATCCAAGTACTGTGACATCACTATGTGATATAGCCTTTGCTATGACTTCATAGTGTTCATTATTAAGGATGAGCGAGTATACTCGCTAAGGCACTACTAGTTCGAGTAATGTGCCTTAGACGAGTATCTCCCTGCTCGTCCTTAAAGATTCGGGGGGCGCCGCGGGGCGGGGAGCTGCGGGGGAGAGCGGGGAGAGCGGGGAGGAGCGGAGGGGAGATCTCTCTCTCCCTCTCTTCCGCCCGCTCTCCCCTGCTCCCCGCCGCGACTCACCTGTCAGCTGCGGCAGCCCCCGAATCTTTATGGACGAGCAGGGAGATACTCGTCTAAGGCACATTACTCGAGCGAGTAGTGCCTTAGCGAGTATACTCGCTCATCTTTATTCATTATCCATGTACTGTGACTACACTGTGTGATATAGTCTATCACATGACTTCACAGAGTTCATTATCCATGTATTGTGACATCACTGTGTGATATAGCCTTTCCTACGACATCACTGTTTTATTATTTCTATTCTTTGACATCACTGTGTGATATAGCCTTTCCTATGACTTCACAGTGTTCACTATCCATGTACTGTGACATCACTGTGTTATATAGCCTTCCCTATGACTTCATAGTGTTCACTATCCATGTACTGTGACATCACTGTGTTATATAGCCTTTCCTATGACTTCATAGTGTTCACTATCCAAGTACTGTGACATCACTATGTGATATAGCCTTCCCTATGACTTCATAGTGTTCACTATCCATGCACTGTGACATCACTATGTGATATTGCTTTTCCTACGACTTTATAGTGTTCACTATCAAAGTACTGTGACATCCCTATATGATATAGCCTTTACTATGACTTCATTGTATTCACTATCCATGTACTGTGACATCACTGTGATATAGTCTATCACATGACTTCATAGTGTTCACTATCCATGTACTGTGACATCACTATGTGATATAGCCTTTGCTACGACTTCATAGTGTTCATTATCCAAGTACTGTGACATCACTATGTGATATAGCCTTTGCTACGACTTCATAGTGTTCATTATCCAAGTACTGTGACATCACTATGTGATATAGCCTTCCCTATAACTTCATAGTGTTCACTATCCATGCACTGTGACATCACTATGTGATATAGCCTTTGCTACGACTTCATAGTGTTCATTATCCATGTACTGTGACTATCACATGACTTCATAGTGTTCACTATCCATGTACTGTGACATCGCTGTAGTTGTTCATACCTATTTGTGAAATCACTTTGCGCATTATTCAGCACTGTGACAATGATTACTGTGATATCATGAGTACTGTGGCATAATTCTCTATCTTCCCTGCACTATGGCACCACTGTGACTATTATTCCTATCATTTTACATCACTGTGGTCACGATTTGCAGTGACATCAATATCTTTGTTATACCCGTACAGAGAGGTTATTGTTTGTCTCTATGTTCTCGAAGTACTTTGCATTTTTCCCTATGACGTAATTCAGTACACAAATGCAGAACTACACTATTTTGGACATCCCATTCTAACACCATAGGCATCATTATACATGTTGGGCCACCTCTTGCAGTTAGAACATACTCTATTCTCAAACAATTTTGAAGTATGTCTGTGGTTATGTGTGCCATTCAACCAACGGAGAATTTGTGAGGTCAGGCACTGAGGGTGAATCAGAAGAAGTGGCTTGTAATCAGCATTCCAATTTATCCCAGGGGGTATTCAGTGAGTCTAAAGTCAGCAATGTGTGCAGCCACTCAAGAGCCACCTCACCAAACTTGTCTAACCTTGACTTTATGAACCTCGCTTGGTACACAGGGCCACAGTTACGCTGGAACTGGAAAGGGCCTTGCTTAAATTGTTGCCACAAATTTGAGGGCATGCAATGATCTAAAATAACCCTTCACTAGAAATATGCCTAACTCAAACCCCCTGCAAACAGTTCAATAGCCTTATCCCTCCTCCACAAAATTTTACAGTAGGCATTTTACATTCCCTGGTGGGGGTTCTCTATCGTTTTGCCTACTCAAGGGCTCTACAAGTGGGCAATCCTTCAAGCACAATGTCTGTTCTGAAAGCCACTGGCTGCTCCTTTCCGTTTGGGCCCTGTTGTGCATAGACACATAAGATTAGGGCCACAATATGTATGTTTCTGAAAACAGGAGAATGAGGTGTATCCAATTTTGGTTGCAAATCCTCAATTTCATGTGCACTGTAGAAAAAAAACTGTCTTTAAAATGACATGTTTGCAAAAATATGAATTTTTTTTTTTCTCCTCTACATTGCATTAACTCATGAAAAGAAACTGTCAGGTCAAAATGCTCCTGACTCCCCTCAGTGAATACAATAGGATGTGTTTTTTTTAATGGAGGTATCTATCATTCTGACACCTATGAGCCTTTGCAATCTTGGCTTGGTGTAGGAAAACAAAATGTTCCTCAAAATGATAATAATTAATGTTAAATGGTTAAAAAAATTAAAGTTTTTCCAATGTGCTTCTAGAATAAAGTAAATAGATGGAAATATATATCTTGTCAAAAATTTGTACTGCATGTTTGCACATATTTGAGATTCGGGTGTCGGCAGGGGGCTGGGGAGAGCAGGGAGGAACGGAGGGGAGATCTCTCTCTCACTCTCTCCCCCCCGTTCCTCCCTGCTCACCGCCGCAACTCACCTGTCACCCGCACCGGCACCCGAATCTTTAGAGACGAGTGGGCAGGTACTCGGATAAAGCACTACTCGCTCGAGTAGTTTGCCTTAGCGAGTACGCTCGCTCATCTCTAATCACGTTCCCTTTTGCCTAATTTACCTCAAGCTATTGATTGTGATTAATATGCTACAGCAGGTGACATCTAGAAAGGGGCAAATACTTTCCCACAACACTGTTATAGCGTTTTTTTGGATTGGCTGAAGCCTCTATATTAAAGTCACTCACACAGTCAGTCTAAGCAAAACTGATAAAACTCATGCAGTCAACATTTTATTGGAAAACAGAGGGATTATTTCTGTGTGATTATATTTGCTACTAGGAAACACAAGCCTTACAGGATCATATAGTTGCAGGAACATTTCTACCTTGAGTCCCATGATTGTTTTGTGTTTTCTCATCTTTAGTGGTTGGAAAATAGTCAAACAGCAACTCCTTACAACAAGGTTATTGCTTATGAGGCATTGAATTGTTACAGTCTTCCCATTAGGGAAATGACAAATGAAGTTTTATCAATTTTGCCTTAAAGATGTCTAGTTCAGATACATAGAAATTTGTTTATGGAATACTCTGCAGAGAACATTCATATTCCCCCAAACACACACACTAAAGCCCTATTTACACACAAAGATCATTGCTCAAGAGTAGTTCAAAAGATAGGGAGAATGACAGTTTGAGCAATTATTTTGCATAAGCTGCTAATGGGCACTAATGCCTATTAGTAGCTTATTAGCTTCATGTGCATGTAAATTAACCTTCCTTTGCTGCATGCAGATAACAGCAGGTGGTCTGTCATCTGCTTACAGTCCCTTTGTTCTGCCACAGCTGAATACAATGTTATCAGCGCTCCCATGGAGAATCACAGCATGCAGTCCCTGCTATCAGCTGCCCGGCTGAATGATGGATTTCAAACTCAACATAAAATCAGCATTTGGCCAAAAAGCAAACGATGGTAGCATTTACACACAAAGATTATCGCTTGAAAGACATTGAGCGAATTTTGAGCTATAATCGTCCCGCGTAAATGGGGCTTTCAAATGCAGTTTGTCTTTGTCACTTATCTAATGAGCGTGGAAAGAAGTTTTAACATAAACAAGGAATAACAAATCTTGAAAAATACAGTCTCGCATCTCAAATGAGCAGTAACTTTATTGTGCCCAAGTTGATAGATCTTGAACAATTGTGAAATAAACAGTTTCTGCCTATAGAGGGATGACTCGTCTTCAGCATGTGATCTTTTAATTCTATGGAAGAAACAGTTCAAATCAGCTCTGTAGTGATGATGTAGCACACTGTAATGGGACTGTCTATTAACATCCCTCAGCCATAAACACTGTTGCCATTTTACAAGGGCTAGCCATAAACAAATGGCAGATAACACGGGAGCCTTGAGCTAAAATATTTGCTGTGCATGGGTTAATATTGATTGGTTATATGCTAATAGGTTTAATGCTAAAAGATGAATACAAAGACATGTTGCCATTGGTTGTATCTTATCACAAAGCTTGCTATTTTTGTGATTGGCCCTCTGTAGGGGGATGTTTCTCCTCAAAATAACATATAAACTGCTGTTATAATAAAGTAGAGTCAGCTTATGGAAAACCTTTCATGATGTGTTAGGTGTGTTGATTCTCCGGGCTAGTACCAACCATACAGAAATTGGCATCCAAAGTATATCTAAGGCCCAATGTCCACGGGCACACATGGATTCCACTGCTGAATCCTGCAGCGGAATCCAGCCGTGCCCACAGACATGGACAGCAGAAAACATTTTCTTACCTGTCCAGCTCCAGCGCGGATCTCCTCCGTGCCGGTCAGATCTTCTTTCTTCAGCATGGTGGATGAATCGAGACGCCCCGGCCGACGTACTGGACACATGCGCATTGCAGTTTTTAAAAAATCTCCTGCTTTCCCGCAGATCCGCAGCATGTCCACAGTGACAGCTGTGGCTATGCCGCGGATCGGACGGCTTCAACTGACTTGAATGGAAGCCATTCTGTGGGTCCTGCAGAAAAATGGAGCATGCTGCGATTTCTTCCTGCACGTGCGATCCGCATGCTGGGAAAAGATCACATCCGCATGCTTTAAATTGTCTTGCGGATGCCAATGCATCCCTATAGGTGGCTAGAGGTGCGGATTAATTTATTATTAAAATCCGCCCGTGGATATTGGGCCTAATAGCGTGACTGTACTAACACTTTCAACGGTGTTGCAGAAAACGCTGCCCATGAATTCCACACCAAAATCCACACTGCTAACTATAGATTTTGGCCTAGAATTGCAGACAGGATTCTGCTATTTTCAATTCCTCATCAAAATCTGCATATTAGCAGTGCAAATTTTGGTGCTGAATATTGTGGAAGAGGGCATATTCTGCAGCGCTGTTTCGGAATACAGTGATCCCTCGTCTATCGCGGGAGTTACGTTCCGGAGACCCCTGCGATATGTGAAAATCAGCAAAGTAGCGACATTATATTTACGCAAATGAATCTGTCGGGTAAACTGCCAAACAATCGCAAAAGTGAACAAACAGATCAATGCTACAATCAGTGAGCCAATCAGCGCCCGATACAGAACACGTTCCATCAGCTAATAGTGTGCCGTGTACAATCTCGCGTTGGCAAGCGCTAGTGGCGTACTGTATTTCCTGTATATATTCCAAAATTCCACGATATAGCAAAAAAAACTCTGCGAAAACAGAATTATATATGGTCTATCTAAAATCCGCGATGCACTGAAGCCGCAATCATTGAACCGTGATATAGCGAGGGATCACTGTATTCTGTCCTGTGTGAAAGGTACCTTAGAATCTACACATACTTCAAATATTCCTAACTGCTGTAAATAAATTGGACTTCCAGTATATATAAACTCTTATATACACAAATAAATCTGTTTGGTACCAATGGCAGGAACAGTTGAATTTGATGATCATTTTGCTATTTAGTCAAAAATCTAAATATTCAGTAATTTTATTGTAACAAAAGTTCAGTATATGGCAGTGAGATATGCAGAATGTTAAACTATTGGCATGTTGTTTCCTATATGGGGCCTAATTGGATTGCCACAGTGCCATTTCCATATAGACATGCCTAGAGCACCAGGTAGTAAAAGGCCATTCAGGTGTATGATTGAAATGGAACTGATGATAGGTTTGAAAATCGTTTATTCTAAGCATGATAACCATATTCTGAGCTTCAAGTATCTCATGTTAGGTTTCTTTGTACAGGTTTGTGTACTTGGTATATCCTCCTAGAATGATTTCATGACATAAGCGGTTCTGATGAGAGGGAATTCATATATCTGAGAACACAAGCATCTCAAGACAGATAGTTGGCTAGTAACTAGTCAGCACTCCCAACTATTTCTAACCCTTTAGCAACAACTAGTTTGGAAGCACTTTTTTGGGGTTTCATGCCCACCTTGGTAGAGCAATAACTTTTTTTTTTTTTTCCATCAACATAGCCATATAATAGCTTGTTTTTTGCATTTTAATGGCACTATTTAAAGCGATTTCCCAATGGTGATTAAATAAAAGAAAACTACTTATAGAGTGTCGTAAAATCAAAAGGACGTCTTAGACTCGACTCCTTCTGGTGCACCAGAGGTTTCTGTAATCCCCTGCAGCTAATCACATTCTGTCTAATCAGTGAATAGTTGCAACATTCACATGGTTAGATGGAGCACAATCACTTGTAGGGGCCTAGAAGAAGTCGAAACTAGATTGACGGAGAATTGGTAGAATGTTTTTGTTTATAAATCTTCGGCTTTATTCCCACGAGCACATATCGGCCGCCGTTTTCACGGCCGGCTGATATATGCCACATTGGAAGCGAAAAATCTGGTGAATAGGCGCACAAATCAAACGTTTGTGCACCCGTTCAGATGGCCTGGTGAGCCCGGCGCAAATGTGCCGAGCTCACCAGGCCGTAGCCCATTTCCCCTCCCTCCTCATCGCAGGCTCTCCTATGTTACTCCCTGCTCGTTCTGTGCAATTGGAGGAGGCCGGATGGGGCAGGGCTAAGTGTCAGTCCGCCCCGTCTCCTCCCATTGATGGCTATGGACAAGGGGTGGGGATAGGGCAGGCGCTTAGCTGATTTTGTTACGGATGTGCAGCAGATTTCACAATTCCAAATGAATTCAAATTGAAAGGGTAAAATCTGCTGCAGATCTGCACCAAAATCTGCTTCGGAATCTGCAGAAAATCAGCAACATGTAAGCAGACCCTTAGGATATATTCACATGCTGTGGATTTGCTGCAGATTTTTTGCAGGGGAAAATCCATGGTGACCAGTCCATACCAAATCCACACCAACTAGAGAGGATGTTGATGCAGATTCGCCATGGATTTCACCCATTCATTTTAAGTGAATATCTGCAGTATAAATTGACCTGCCACATATTTAAAATCCTCAGTGCAGGTCAATTTATACTGCAGAATTGCTTTGAGTAGCCCTGGCTCTCTTCTCTCATCCTTCCCAAAAACCACCCCTTGCCTATTGGTTGACATCTCCGGGCAACAGGCAAGGGATGTGATTTGGGAGAGATGAGAGAAGAGAACCAGGAGCAGTCTAAGGCCTCGGTCAGACGGGCGTTTCTTCGCGCGATTTGCGCATGCGATCTGCGCATATATACACCCAATGCTTCGCAATGGGATCGGTCACATGTCCGCTTTTTATGCGGATGTGCGATAAATTATAGGACACAACGATTCGCAGAAAGCGCCTATCTGTGTTCTGCCATTCGTTCTGTTCTATATATGCTCTCAATAGGGCCGCCGGCAGCAGCGCCGACCCCCATTGAGAACATACACTATAAAGATCGTTCTCCTCTGCCACAGCTGTAACAGCTGTGGCAGAGAAGAACGATGTTCGCCCATTGAATTCAATGGAGCCGGCAATACAGCTGGCTCCATTGAAAGCAATGGGCTGCCGGCGAGCGCTGGATGAATTTTCAGGAAGGGCTTAAAAATTCATGAATGGGTGAGTGAGAGCTGCCTCTGATTAGTGAGGGCTGTGACCAATCTGAGGCAGCTCATTCAGCATACTACACAGAGCAGTTCAGGAGAACTGCCGGCCGGACGCGGCTGAACTCCGTCTGCAGGAAAAAGGTGAGTATACTTTTTTTTTTACACATTTCAGGATGGTTTTCAGGAAAGGGCTTATATTTTTAAGCCCTTCCCGAAAATTCATCCAGCTCTCAACGGCAGTGCATTGCTTTCAATGGAGCCGGCTGTATTGCCGGCTCCATTGAATTCAATGGGCGACATTGTTCTCCTCTGCCACAGCTGTGCCACAGCTGTGGCAGAGGATAGCGGGCAGCGTTGGATCGTTTCGCCGAAAACGCTGCTAGCGGCAGATTTTTCGGCGAATCGACGGCCCCGGTCACGCGATTTGCGGATGCGCATCCATCATGAGATACGCAAATCGCGCGAAAAAACGCCCGTGTGACCGAGGCCTTAGCGAGCAGCCCGCTCCTTGGATGGTCCACAAGTCATTAGCATATAGCATGCGTGGCTGAAAAATGATGAAATCTATGGAATGGCGGTAGCATAAACTCATGTGAAGGTATGCTTGCATTCCACTTATTAACACCCACTTAGCCTTCGGTTCAGTTTATAAGGCTAAATTCTTCTGACAGACCTCTTTTAATAATGACCTAATATTTGTGTTTCTGCCATTAATCTTTAGTTCTATTTCCAGGCGCTTTTATAGTATTTATTTTTGAAGAATAACCTGTCCACATTCATATTGAGCCATTCATTAACTTTAGCCTACAAACTGGCAATGATCAATGTGTCACATATAATGGTAGAAATATTACTAATGGATATAATATGTCATTCTGTAAAGAGATAACCTCTTCATTAGGAGCAATTAAACTAATTGCAGAATTGTGGCTTATACACCAGGTATGCCCACACAAAGCAGCCAGTATAAAGCGGCAATTCTTCCACAGTTGAGTAGATATGCTCAGGAAACATTGCATATAGCTTTTACAGAGAAAATCCACTGCAGTGTGACATGAAGCACAACAGAACAAATGTACACTACTTGTAAAGTACTGGTATTCCAACAAATGCAAAAAGAGTTGTTGACAGACAGTCCATAAAGTTGACAAAGTTGGTTATTTTACATACAGATGATTATTATTGCTTCATATAAAGAATCTCCGCAGTTATCACACATCGAGACTTTTCAGGAAAGTTTCAAGCTGACACAGAGGACATGGAAAATGTATTTGCTGAGAGTCCTAATCAATAAGAAGATACTGCACACTCCAAGAAACTCAGGATAAATTTTTTATCCACCAAACATATTGTTTCGGCTGTCACATCAGCCCTTCAAGCTTGAGGTATGGCATCTTCTTACTGAATACATATCTTGAACTGAGTCCATATTACTGCAGGCACCTGTCCATTTGATTGGAATTATTCCCTTGGCTGTGTTACTGTTCTCTTGTCTCCTCATTGAGAGTCCTGTTTTCCTTATGTTCCACACACCAGAAGGTTAATAATAAGATGGTTTCCCCTCCAGGTTGCTGGAGTGTTGCCAACATCGGATTTCTAAATGAGAGATTTTTCTTCAGTCCCTTGTACAGAGACTCATCTGAGAAATTGTAGCACTCTATTCCTCATCACTACATGTTATGGTTATTACAGCACTTCAATACCACATAAAGAATCCTAGAAGTTGCTCATAGTTGATGGCTTTGGAATAGTTGGCGACATAACTATTTTACACTCGATTCCTCCTATTGAAGGGGAACCTCTGCCAGGGATATGTTCTCACTAACTTCATCATTAGACTATTGGCAACAATGTATTAAGATACAAATCCTCTTCTATTTTAGATGTTCAGTGATGGGAAAGAAAAACTAGGGCAGAACATCAACTTTGGGTAGCAATAATGACGTGAGGGTTTGAGTTTGGTGAGCTACAGTAAACGGAGATATTGGTAAGTTGAATGAGAGGACATGTGGAGGTTATTACGGAGCCAGATGCACCAACGTGGAATTGAAATGTTAAAAGAGCAGAATACTGGGGTATGGTGCAACACTTTCGCTATGAAATCTAGCAATGAAACATTACAAACGTCCTCAGAAAGCTGGGGGATACACAACTACAGTGGAATTGTGTGCTTAGGTGTGTCACTTCTCTTCAGAGGGTACAATCAAAAGAAATAAGTCAACATTTCCCCCAAAAAATCTGTAAGTGCACATTAAACCATAGCTGTGAAGCAGAAACCAAAAAAGTGGAAACAACACTCAAAATACAGGTTTTATCAAAAAAAATATAGCTATGATGTATATACTAACCATATTAAATAATGCAAAGTTCTTAGTGTATAATCTGACCAAAGTATATTGGCCCATCCACCACCATTCAGGGGACAAAGCTTTCAGATGGGTCCCAACACTAATACCGGGTAGTTTAATCTTAACCTGGGAAAGATGGGTACCTACCTTTAAGAATGCATCTCTCTTGGGCCTAAGCCTACAAATAAAGCCAAAGAAAGTAGGATGCCTATTTATATGAACTAATTAAAGGGACAGGTATATGGGCGGGAGGGCACGACCAGGAAGAGGCAGCCACTACTCCCCTACAATACTTGTCATATTATCAAAAGAAATGTCAACACTTTCCAATAGAAATCTAAACCATGGCCGCGACATACTGTTCAAGTAGAAACCAAAAAGTGGCAATAGCACTACTCAAAATACATTTTTTATCAGAAAAATACATAACTACTATGTATACACTAACTCTTCATTGGTGACACAACTAAGCATGCAACTTTGCCACAGTTGTGTACTCCCCAACTTTCTAAGGAAGATGATGTTTGCCTCGAAACACGTCAATGCCGGTTTTAATAAAGAGCAGTTCTTGGCTTTACATATATATTTCTTCACCTCAATACCCTAGTACTATTTCCTTTGTGATCTGTTGCATCTTTATTCTAGAAAGATACAGTAGATTAAGTCATTTTCATGTGTCAAGAGATCTCTTTCAGAAAGTAAACATTTTTTAAAAATCTAAATCCAATAGTTGATTTGATCTAAGATTTACATTTATATCTCATCTAGAGTAGATTATATGGGAATAGCCCATACAAGTAGTGCATGTTAAAATGCAGACTTACAAATTTAGAAAACCTACCCCAGGCAACACTAAGCCAGCCTACACACTTCAGCTGATGTATACACAGTATTAGAGATGAGCGAGCACGCTCGGATAAGTCAGTTACTCGAGCGAGCCTCGCTCTTCTCGAGTAACTGCATTCTTGTCCGAGCGTGCTCGGGGGGGGGGGGGGCGGCGGCGAGGGAAGGTATAGCGGGGGGTAGCAGAGGAGAGAGTGAGAGAAATCTCTCTCTCTCCCCCCCCCCGCTACACCCCGCTGACCACACCCACACCCCCATTTACTGGCTCGCTCCAGTAAATGACTTATCCGAGTGTGCTCACTCATCTCTACACAGTGAGTTTCTACAATGTAGATATGGTCTATCTTCTTTATATAATGCTGGCTCTTTGACTTTGGGTTCCTATGCTCTGTTACTATAACTCTATCCAATAATGAGTACAGGGAGGAAATAGTTAATAGCATAAAAAGTAAATTGTAGATTGCCTTACAAACATAAAAGGATAATTGGTGGTGTACTGGTTACATTGCTACATTGGATCCTGCATCAGTAAAAACTATTTTATTGTCTTGTTTTGTTAATGGACTATGATGTGAACAGAGAATTGTTCTTGTATTGTTTAACAAGCTCATTAGTCGGTACTTGTTAATGGGTGGTGGTTCAGGATACCGTACTTGTATTTAAGATAACATTGTATTCAGTGTGTAAAAGCTTTGAGTAGGGACCAATTAGTTTGAAATGTGTCAGAGATGGAGTCATGCTTTTAATAGAGTAAAATAGAAGAGTTATATTCATTTTCTATATGTCATTGTCATTATGGCTGCAGGTGCTTGTTGATGATTCCAATGGCCCAGAAGCCATTGATGTGTATTTGCTACACAGGTATATCCAGCATGAAGGCAATGAGAGTAATTCCTTTTTTATACTATGACATGCAAGCATGCTTGT
Organism: Eleutherodactylus coqui; assembly: GCF_035609145.1. Classification (NCBI taxonomy): domain Eukaryota; kingdom Metazoa; phylum Chordata; class Amphibia; order Anura; family Eleutherodactylidae; genus Eleutherodactylus; species Eleutherodactylus coqui. Next base: position 248,647,611 of record NC_089838.1, on the reverse strand, counting down.
GGGGGCACACAGATACGGATGAAATAAGAGATAGAGCGTGGAATCTGATAAGCAAGAACATACTTTATTTGGCAGATGAATCCGAGATACATTCGCTACGTGGGAATCAACGGTACATGCATTTCAACGTGACACATAGTTTCAGAATGCTACAACAAAGTCCAGAACTCTCTAGCAGCAGTGTTACAGCTGGAAGAAGTTACAGTCTTTAGCAAAAAATACAGGACTGATGCAGATTATTACACTTCTCAAATATGCACAGTCACTTAGTTACATTACAGGTCACTTTTAGTTACATAGTTTCTCAAAGTTCAGCAGATCTCTCCTGGCTCCGTGGGCACACGACACGTTACTTAGTATTTTAACACTCACAGTCTTTGTGGTGGAAGTGTCTCTTTCTCTCTCAGCAACTCGATAAAAAATGACCACAGCTACCTTAACTTCTACAGTCAACTATCTGACACACTCCTCTGGACAGGAGGCTTCAGGGACCTATCACACAGCTCAGTCACTCCCAACCTCTTGCACAAGCTTCCAGGGCTCTCTACATGGCTCCTTGGTTGACCACTCCCAACCTTGTTCCTCCCACTCATGATTCCTAGCTCTCCTTACCACCACAGTAACAACTTGCAAACCACACCCTATGTTTTATATCCCATGAAGCAACACCCTGCAGAGCATGACCTATCTTATTTTTTCATACACACACAAGTCCCCCACTTGTTACTGGTCTAGGTTCGAGAACACATATGCATACATCTGCATGGGCCATGACAGAGACTGTTACAAAACTCAACTACTCAGTTACAGTGCTTTTAAATGGGACAAGCTGTCAGGCAAATGATGCCCAACAGCTCATCCCAGCAAACATCGTTCCTGTGCTTTTACACAAGGATGAGCATTGATGACTGCGCTGACTGAATGGAGGCGGAGCAAGCCGGGGATCATTCCGGCTCACCTGCCTCCATTTACATGCATGCATAAACTGAACAATGAATGAGAAATGAATGACATCTCATTTGTCGTTCTGTCGGTGCATGCACTTACACTGAACGATAAATGTTCAGATTTTTGCTGGATCGCAGGAATCCAAACCATAAATGCTCCATGTAAAAACACCTTAAAACCTAAATAATATAAGTCACACTTTAACCATTAGTTGCAAAACACACAGTTAAGCCCCATTTACACTGGACGAATGTCAGGCAAACGATGCCCGACACTCGTCTCCACACATACTCGCTCCCCTGCTGCTATACAGGAGCAAGTATCAATGGCTCGCTTACAGAGCAGCTGGCAGGGGGCCAGGATGGCTGGAAGAGATTTCACTCCTTGCTCACCCCTGCCCCTCTCAATTCACCTTAGCTGCCGCCGTTCAGTAGTAAACGGCTGCTGTTTACACTGAACGATCATGATTCAGGATTTTAAGTTGCATAAATGATGATCGATGATCATTGTGTTAAGTGAATAGAGAGGGGCGGGGGAGAGTGAGGAGTGAAATCTTCTCCAGCCATCCTGGCCCACTGCCAGCTGCTCTGTAAGCGAGCCATTGATACTCGCTCCTGTATAGAAGCATGGGAGCGAGTATGTGCAGGGACGAGTGTCGGGCATTGTTTGCCCTATATTCGTCCAGTGTACATGGGCCTTTACATCATTGTTACTTCTCGCTAACTATCTCTGCCACATTTATCCTATACTCTCTAGGATGCTGGCTTAATCAACATTGTAATTAAGTCATTAGCATAACAGCTCTGGGCATCACTCATCTATCACTGCATTGCCTATCCTATTATGCTTTAATATCCACATAATAAAGTCTATATATACAGGCATATCTACTAACACTCTCTAGTAACGATAATACTCTTCAAGTACATATACCATAGTTACCCAGGTATTTATCCTAACAACCACAGTATTTCCCTTAGTAACTAGCAGCATTATTAGTTTACATTCTAACACACTTTGGAATGATCCCATTATCCTAAATTATCCCAAATTCTATGCATTCTACCTAACCAGACTCTAACAAACAATTTTCCTACATTCAAAGGGTTAACTTTTCAAAGCCAACTTTGCACCTTGTTTTCATATGTGTTTCAGCAACTCTGTATGTTAGGGCAGTGTTTTGTAACGTTCATAAGCCAAGTGCTCCTTTCACCATCTTTTTGGTTCTCAAACCCATTTTTGCTCAGATCCTGTTTTTTCGAGTGAGATGTAAAATATCACTCATGTTGCCCATTTGTCAAACACCATAAAACCAACCTTTCTACCATGGAGAACACATGAAAAAGTGGACACTTCCTGAGCAGCAACTACAACAACCACATTCCTACTGTAACTTTCAGAGGAGTGTATTTTAAACCAAAATTTGGACCATGTTTTGAAGACCATAATACGGAACTTACGTAAATCTATGTATCAGTTTACATGTCTGCATTTTTTGCAGGTGTGTTTAAAAATGCAGCATGTTCAACTTTTGTCTGTATTTGCATTCATTGGTATTATTTTCATTGGGCTTTTGGTTGGACTCTCTAGGAGAAATCAATGAGAGCCGTGCCCGCAGTTTCAAGTGCCGGCCACTGCATGGGGCATTGGCGCAGAGAATTCTATTCTAAATACACAGAGTTTGGAGCAGAAGCCTCCGCGCAGACCTCCTATGTAGTGGCCGATGCTTGTAACTGCAGGCATGGCTCCCATTGATTTCAATGAGACATGTGCCTGCAGTTACAAGCGCCGGCCACTACACGGAGGTCGGCGTGGAGGCTTCCGCTCTGATCTCTGTGTTATTGCGGTGCTGACAGCATGCGCCTGCACAGCTTATCGGTCGTGCTCCTGTGAAGCAGACCCTGGCTGATCAACTATTGATGACCTATGCTGATGATAGGTCATCAATAGTATTTCAGTGGAAAACCCCTTTAACAAGTAGAGGGGCACACTTTCTCTGTTGAACAAACTTTCATTGACTCTCCCTGAGCTTTTTTGTAGCCATTTCCGGTACTGTATTACATACACACACATACATTTTATATATATATATCTCTATCTATCTATCTATCTATCTATCTATCTATCTATCTATCTATCTGTCTATCTATAGTATCTATCTATCTATCTATCTATCTATCTATCTATCTATCTATCTATAGTATCTATCTATCTATCTATCTATCTATCTATCTATCTATCTATCTATCTATCTATCTATCTATCCATCTATCTATCTATCCCTCTATCCATCTATCTATCTATCCATCTATCTTCTTGTAAAAAAGTACCTAGAAGGGGTTGTGAGAATTAAAAGAAACTTTCGGTGTGATTGTAGCGTTGATATAAGTAGTTGATTACAATATCAGAGTAAAATGATGATATATTGCAGAAAACGGAACACTTGAATGGAGGATCTAGTACTCTGTTGTACCACTTCTACCTTAAATATAAGATGCGATATGGGTGGGCATGAAAGCTTTAGTACCCTGTTGGGCTGCCTCTAGCTTGGGTGCAAGATGTGATAAGGGCAGGCATGGAGGTTCTAGTACCCTGCTGTACCACCTCCAGCTTGGATACAATATGTGATACGGACACACATGGAGGTTCTAGTACCCTGTTGTATGGCCTCTAGCTTGGATACAAGATGTGATATGGGCGGGCATGGAGGCACTAGTACCCTGTTGGGCCGTCTCTAGCTTGGATGCAAGATGTGATATGGGCGGGCATGAAGGCTCTAGTATCCTGTTGTACCACCTCTAGCTTCTATATAAGATGTGATACGTATGGGCATAGAGGCTCTAGTACCCTATTGTTCCGCCTTTAGCTTGGATACAAGATGTGATATGGGCAGGCATGGAGGCTTTGGTACCCTGTTGGGCCGCCTCTAGCTTGGATACAAGATGTGATACAGGCAGGCATGGAGGCTCTAGTAACCTGTTGGGCCGCCTCCAGCATGGATACAAGATGTGATACGGACACACATGCAGGTTCTAGTACCCTGTTTGATCACCTCTAGCTTGGATAGAAGATGTGATATGGGCGGGCATGGAGGCTCTAGTACTCTGTTGCGCTGTCTCTAGCTTCGATACAAGATGTGATATGGGCGGGCATGGAAGCTCTAGTATCCTGTTGTACCACCTCTAGATTGTATACAAGATGTAATATGATGGGCATGTAGGCTCTAGTACCCTGTTGGGCAGCCTCTAGCTTGGATACAATATGTTAACAACAGCATATCTCCCCATGTAAACCGAATATGTACCATTGACAATGATGAAGCTATATAGGGGATGAACGACTGCATGTACAATCGTTCAGTCCCCTGTTATATGTTCTGAATTGCCTGTCTGAAGGCCAGTTAAATACGCTTCAATCTTATTGATCAGCACTTTTCATCAGGACATATCGTACCGAGACATCGTTCAGATTCCCCCATTAATGAGAATCTGAACAATTATCACTCAGTCTAAATGCATGCATGAATTAATAACGAACACTAAATTTGTTAGTTGTTCAGTTTCTGCAGGCACAAAAAGTGAACGACGAAACAAAAGTTTACTATGAATGGAGGTGGGTTAATTTGGAACGATCTCCGGCCCGCTCCGCCTCCATTCCAAAGCACAGGAACGATCATCACTGGCACGATCTGTCGGGCATCCGCGTCCAATAGGTCATCCCGTGTGAAAGTACCCTTAGGAGTAAAGAAAATACTCATTGATATACTGTTGCCCCCATTATTTACAGTGCAGAGCAGCTCGCTGTCAGTGGGACTGTAGCAAATAACAAGTGATTGACAGCTCCTGCTCTGAAAGCACAAATCCCTATATGCTTCATTTCTGTATTGGTAGATCCTAGTACACAGCCATCAGCATTGAAAAACATAATGTTCCTTGCAAATCAAGCAGCACAAAATACGTACAGACATTAGCACAGGTATTGGCAGAGCAATCCACAAGCTGGATGCTACTCTTGGAAACCAGACATATTTTTTTTTAGATCGCCTGATCCGACTCCACAATGTTCTGTACATTAATGCATCTTTTCATTATCTTTCTACCTAGATAAAAGGTAGAAAGATAATAACTTTATTCAACAAAACCTGAAGAACCGCTTGTGCTCAGATGCAAACTTTCACTTAGAGGTATTCGAATAACATATAGTAATAGATTATGCAACACGGTATATCACTTGGATTAAGCAGGATGGATTGTACAGCCATAGGCAGTAGACTTATTGTTGTCGGTTAATTTATTCATGGTAAATGTGTTACTTCGTCACACATAATTAATTTAGAAGAAAATGAAGCATGGCTCTGTGTGTGTTTCAAGAGATACGTTGTGGCATTATGTTATTGGGGAAAAACTGCACCATAAACATTTTGTCGCCACTGTGTTCACCTAACATATGTATTTTATCTTTTTGGATTAGAAGCCCATTCAAGGGCCTCTCCAAACAATCATGCAGAATGTATTAGACCATTAGACTCCCACCCAACTGCATATCCTCGTTTCCAATTCTCAGTCCAGTACTGGGGCTACTATGGAGCTTAGTATTGCTACTGAGATGACTATAGGGGACACTATTACTACTAGGATTACTATGGGGGACACTATTATCACTGGGGCCACTATGGGGTCACTATTACTACTGGGGCCACCTTGGGGTACACTATTACTACTAGGGCCACTAACTGGGGCACTATATGTGACAATATTGTCATTGGAGACACAATGGGGATACTATTACTACTGGGGTCAATATAGAGGACACTATTACTACTAGAGATACTATGGATGTCAGAATTATTACTGGGGCCATTATGGGGGTCACTAATATTACTGGAGCCATCTTCAGGGACACTATTATTACTAGGGCCACTAATGGTGGCAATATTGGCAACACTATTACTACTGGGGGCACAATGGAGGACACTATTACTACTGGGGTCAATATAGGGGACAGTATTACTACTGGAACTACTATGGAGGTCCGTATTATTACAGGGCCACTATGGGCATCATTATGAGTAAATGTGTAACTTGAAGCTCCTGGGTACCAATGAAAAAGCTATAATAGGTCCCCTCGCCTACCATGTTCCATTTATAGTCATAATGTCTTTTTGTGGCATAGGTTCACCTAGGCCTAGATGCATCTGCTATCTCTGTACCCCATATAGGTACAGCCCAGGCTTTAGACAATGCTTGGGTGATAGCCTAGGCAGACAACAAAGGATGACAAAGCCTTTCTATGCAATGTAAGAGTTGACTACTGATTCCTGATCTTTGCCTTGGGGCTTCTGCTCCTTTTGTAGAAGACTTCTATTAAATGGCATCCTCAGTAAGACATATTACTCTCTTTATACAACATACTTTGGTTTTCAAAAAGGAGGAAATATATGCAAAATGTATTTCAACCACAAGCGACATGATTACAGCACTAAACAACACTAGACTTCCCATATTTGGACTCGACATAACCACAATGGACAACCATTGGTAACTACATTGGTATTGGTAACTACAATTTGGAGCGAGTTTGCTCGCTCCTGTGATATCGTAGATTGAAATTATTGAAAGAGAGAACATTCAGTCACATCTTTTTTACATTTTACCCATGCTGGTTCTTCTAACACGTTCTAGTAACATCATTTCGTGGGAACAAATCTGTGAGTAGAATTGTATAAACACATTTCCAAAAAGAACATAAGCCAAAAACATGCCATTGGCAGGATGCAGTAAGCCTTTAAAGATCCTGGAATGGTGGCCTTATATGTGTCAGTAGGTATAAGCAAATACTTACATCAAGACTAAATACTGCTAAAGCACGCAAAGGACCACAAAATCATTAGACGTGCTGCGAATCTGTAAGGATTGGGATTCTCACTTTTGCTGCATTAATGCCACATTGAAAAGAAGCCTGCAGCAGAAAGCAGTCTGTTTCCATGTAAAGTTTGCATTTGCAAAGTACGAATTGTAAACGATCTGAAGCTATAGTGGGATGCCAAATCTTTTATATTAATTCCCGTGGGCAAATTGCTTTGAAATATGAATGTGGCATATGCTTGTATCCACAGGGATCCTATTCATATATCCTACTGATAAAAAGGAAACTGTACATATAGCAAAACAGCGACATTCTCTCCCTTACGCTCCTTTGGTCTTCCTTTGGAATGAGCTGATTTTTCCTGGCACCAACATAGGCTTAACTGCATAAGTTTAGTTTGCAATGTTGCTTAAATACAGTTTCTAGATGAGAAATCTATTACTGGGCTCTCCCAGCTATTACTATCACATCTCATCTATATTGCAGCTTTCATTGAGGTTGCATATTTATAACCACCGACCATAATGTTAACATTTAAACCTCATGCCTAATATTATGTAGGTCTCCCTTGTGCCGCTAAAACTGCTCTGACACAGCAGCTCTGATCAATCTTTGTCATGTTTCTCCAATATTTTGAACAAATTTTGCAGTGTAGCAGGCCACATTATCCTGGTGAAAGAAGCCACTGGCGGTAGGGATGACTTCACTGGTGTGGTGGCATGGCCGACTTTGACTACATGTGACCAGTGGAATTGCAAAGGTGTCAGCCACTAGCTTCTAGGGTGAGCACTAGGCAATTACCCCCTCTTTAGATCCGCCTGGCTAGCTGATCTTCCTCCATGCAGCAGCATCTTGTGGAACTTTATGAATCATCCTCCTCCTGGCTCTGTCTCCCCTCCTCTGATGTTCTAAGGCACCACTGTCAGCCTAGCTTAGGCACTCCTATCATAAGGTGACCTTAGTGGACGGTCTAAAAGACATCAAAGGGGCAGCAGGTGGCTGCTCGGCTGGTAATTATATCTATTGTCTACTGTGAGCAACACAACAGGCATTTCACTCATCCAGCTTGCAGCTTTGGTCTGGAAACAGGAGCCACCACTGATCTCTGCCCCTGATATCTGTGTGCACCGTCCTGTATGCAGCGCAGACGCTGGTGGGAGAAGTCAGAAGTCATAGACCCAGGTTGGGTGAGTGGATTGCCTGTTGGGTTGTTGCTGGGCCAGAGGCCAATAGGGGGAATACTATTACTCTTGGGACCACTACGAGGAGGTCCCTATTACTACTGTGGCCACTATGCGGGTCACTATTACTACTGGGACCACCTTGAGGGACACTATTACTAATAAAGTCTCTAACAGGGGCATTATGGGTAACACTAATACTACCAGGGCCACAATGTAAGACACTATTACTACTGGAGCCACTATGGAGGTCAGTATTATTACTGGAGACACTATGGTGTTCACTATTACTACTGGAGCTTATAACGGGGGCGCTGTTACTATTTGGACCACTATAGGGGTCAGAATTAATACTGGCTGCACTAACATAATCACGGTAACTAGTGGGTAACTACACGGTAACTACTAATAAGGTGGTTACTGTTGCTATTGGGGCCACTAAGGGGAATACTTACCATTGGAGCCACTACTGGGGGCTCTATTACTCACTTCAGACAAGTCTCAATGGTTTAAATATGTGTTGGGTATTGCCTCAGGCAGCATGATATTTGGGGGGCAAAACTCACTGAATTAGTGACATCACCACTACTGAGTTCATTTTTAAGGGTTCTCCAGAATATGGTCCAGTAAGTCTTCTACAGCATACACATGCATGTGATTGTAGGGGTTGCGACGTTCTAATTGACACTAATAATGACATTGTTTGACATGTCATGAGAGAAAGGGGTAAACTTAGGACCTAACAGATAAGGCTGTAATGGAAGGTGATGTCTCAATCTCGAGGCTGCTACTACAATTGGGAGTATTCCTTGCTGGAGATGTGTTGCATCTAGAGATGAGCGAACGTACTCGGTAAGGGCGATTTCGCAATCGAGCACCGCGATTTTCGAGTACTTCACTACTCGGGTGAAAAGTACTCGGGTGCGCTGTGGGGCGGGGGTTGCAGAGGGGAGTGGAGGGGAGAGGGAGAGAGAGAGAGGGCTCCCCCTGTTCCCCGCTGCTACCCTCCACTCCCCTCTGCAACCCCCCGCCCCACAGCGCACCCGAGTACTTTTCACCCGAGTAGTGAAGTACTCGAAAATCGCGGTGCTCGATTGCGAAATCGCCCTTACCGAGTACGATCGCTCATCTCTAGTTCTATCCCTTTAAGTCTTTAAAATGGATTATAACTCCAGACGTGATGTCACAGGGTCTAATGTCGCTGACTTGGTTACCTCTTCGGAGAAGAAGGGGTCTATTAGGAACATGAATTTGTGGGTTCCCTGTATGGCATTACTGCATTCAGTCTATCAAAATAAAGTGCTGCAATATCATTTTGTGCACTGAATGTCTATTCAGCAAGTGACCATGTGACTAGTCAGCGCAGGACCTGTAGGGTCTCTAGTGTATACACATCACTAGTGCTTTACTACAACACCAACTACTCAGCAATCAATTGGATTTTCTCTGTTACAATTGGAAAAACAGCAGCGGAGCCCTGTAATAGCTCTATAGGCAGATTGATGCTAAACATAGTATACATTTGTATATCTTATATATTATCATTCTGTAAGCTGTAGTCCTATCAGTAATGCTGCCCACTGATACCAAAGTATGGAACAAATAATTGCTAGAGCATAATAAATGAACTTCCATCACTGCAGCATATGCATTGCACACACCTTCCTGTTGCTGAGATCATTGTGTGCCATCTAGTGCTCGATACAGTAATGACAATTTTCAGTTTATTCTGAATTACTGCAGGAAAAAAATAACTGTTATCCAATCTGCATTTAGAGGATATTCACAAGTATTGTAAATGCGGAGGAATCTGCAGCGTGTGGATGAGGATTCTTCACATTCCTGATACTGTAAAATGCTGCAGAGTTTCTGCAGCAAAGTCAGCTAAAGAAAATCCACAGCGTTTCTGCAACATGTGAACATACTGCTAGGCTGCTATTATATGAGCGCCAGCGGCAGCCACTAGTGTTTGCATTTTTTTGACAGTTGTCACACTGCACCTGCAAGCGCAGCCCCGCAATTAGCGCTATTACACATGGGTAACATTTGTGTAATAGCGCTAATTGTTGAGCTGCACCTCTGCTCGCAGGTGCAGCCCAGCAATTGTCAGCTGGTGCTCATATCATAACAGGCTTAGGCTAATTTCTCATGGACAAGTGCGATCTTGGGCCATGAAACTTGGCCTGATATTAAGCTCAGGAACATGCGCCAAAAACTCCTCACATTGCTTCAGGAAAGTAGCGATCCTCCGACGCAGCTTTAGCCAGCCCCATTGAAAACAACGGGCATTGCATTCCGAAGGAACGCCCAAAGATGAGACAGGCCGCAATAGTCTCCCAGAAAAAAGCCTCAAGCTGCTATTACAAGCGCTGTAGTGGCAGCCGCTGGCATGCGCCTTTTCCTGAAACCTGACGGGCTGCACCTGCAAACGCATTTGTGTAGCCCAGAAATTACTGCTATTACATGATTACCTTATTGCCTATTTTCCATAATGACTTATTACACCTCTTCCAGTAAAATGTCCAACAATAATATGCAAATACGTTCTATTTAAAGGGTACCCATGAGCTTGTTCATGCTGTCCAAACTGCAGGCATCATGTTATAGAGCAGTAGGAGCCGAGCAGGTTGGTATATAGTTTTATGGGGAAAGATTCAGTAGAACTTGTATTTTAGAAATTTACATCTCTGCTCATTCTGCACTTAATGGTCCAGTGGGCGGAGCAATCAGTGATTGACAACCTTCCCTGGATGTACAGTCATACACAGACAGCTGGAGTCCTATGTTTTTGTGGGTTTTCTCCCACACTCCCAAAACATATTTATAGGGGAATTTAGGAATTTGAACCCCAATGGGGACAGAAAGTATTAAATGATGTTGAGCACTGTGTAATATGTATGTGCTATATAAATAAAGGTAATTATTATGAAACATAGGCAGAACATATAAACTCCATGCAGATGTTGTTAGATTTGAGCCTAGGACCTCATCTCTGCAAGGCCAACCCATGAGCCATAGGAGATGAGGAGGCACTACCATCTTCTTCTTCCTCAGGTTTGTCCATGATGGATTGCCTGAGATTCGGGTTAGTCGTAACTCAAACTTTTAGCAAAGTTCGACTGGTTCGGTTTGCTCAACACTCAATGCAAAGGGCTGGAATATCATTTTGTGACATATGAGTTCATGCTTTCTACTGTCATACCATTCTTTAATATGGCTCCAATATTTAGAGGAGAAAAGACAAGTATAAAGATGTTCATACACCTTCAATGGTTATTGACTCAACAATTGTTCGTCTAGCAGCTATTCCTCCTGACTTCTTCATCCACAAGCACGCTCAGATTGGCCAAGCATCCATGTGTTTCCAGTGGTTAGAGTGAAGGTAGCTTATCTCTAAGGAGAACAAAAAGGACCAGGCATCATCTGTCAAGGAGAATCAGGAAGCACTCATCCACGTCAGCTAGTTGGCCAATCCCACCAAAAAACGGAGGATTCAGGTGACTTTTCCCTAGTGTGTAGAAAGACCTTAACTCCCATTGTGCCTTTAGCAAATTAGGTACCATTCAGTTATTCCATTTGGAGGTTTTTTTTCTGCTGGAATCTGTATGAATTGCAGTATTCTCCATCAGAATCTGTAATAGTAAGTTATACTCCCCTTTAAGGGGTTATCCAGGACTTTTACTATTGATAACCTATCCTTAGAATAGGCTCTCAATAGTGGATTGGTGGGGATCTGGCCACTCAGGATCCCTGCCAATCAACTGTTCATTGGGCCACCATCATTGCGAACAGCACTGAAAGCAGATGGTGCTATCCGTGTTGCAGCAGCACGGGTTTAACTTCAATGGGAGCTGTCCCTGCAGTACCAACTTAGACTGCTGCAATGTTAATAGCCCTATTTAATTTTACTGCTATCACCACTGATAGCAGGCCTGGCAAACAACTATTGATGACCTATCCTGTGGATAGGTCATCAATAGTAAGACAACCACTTTAAGCAATGCTTCTATTTAATATCTCTATAATAAAGTGTGACAGTATAAGACACCATATGGCAGCATGCAGAGGTCCTGCGGCTCCATAGTACACAGTCTCTGCTATATGCAGGTGTATGAGCTTATTCACATGTGTTGTTTTACCACAATTTTTCCTGTTGTTTAACTGAAGCAAAAAACTACAGATGCGAATATAGTTGAAATGACATTTACAAACTAATAAATATGCAAACAAGCAGAGCATCTGCTATTGCCCTCATGTGCATGCACACAAGATGCGTTGGTATATACCAGTATTTAGCAAAAGAAAAAAAATCGGAATATTTAAGAAAGAATGAATTTAGCAAATACGTGGTTTGCAGAATCAGTAGTTTTGGCTAGCAGCTTTTAAAATGTGTAAGACTGTCATATTACCTCTCGAAAACCTGTCACATTGAATATGCGGTTTGATCTGCAGATAGTATGCTATGGAGCAGGAGGAGCTGAACAGATTGATAGTTAATTATATGGCGAAAGACTCAATGTAACTATTTTATGGTTACAATGCCTGCATTTAGAGACTTACCATTAGATGACAGAAACAGAGGAAGAAGAAAACCTGAGGATGATGAATATAATGAAACTGGCAATAGAGACTGAAACGGATGGTATAGACCCCAAATAAAAACTGATGATCCTAACACTGACTTTTCTTATGTCTCTCCCTGACTACCTGTCCCTTAACACTAGACACTACTGTCCCTTAACAGCTTTCCTTTGGGTGGCCTTATCTAAAGCACTATCCATGTGAATAGGAGGGCACTAGAGCCCATGCAAGAGGCTATAGAAGAAAATGTTGGAATGATCCAAGGCACAAAGTAACAAACAGTAAAAAATTATATGAACCATAAACTAGGAAACGTAGATTGGACTAGAAACCCAAGGAGCAATACACACTGACTGAACAGACTAGACAGGAACAAGTAAGTATACAGTTCACTGGGTATCCTTCTTTCCAACCAGCATTTCATGTGTCACTTGTTTCCGGAGTTCTTAACTCGAACAGAGAACTATTCTAGACTACTTCTATGTAGTCAATAAATAATCGTATATTATAAGACTTTGACTTGATAGCCTATCCTAAGGAAAGGCCGTTCACAGAAAAAGTGCCCTAAAACTCAACCTTTATTTATGTATATTTAAAAACTCTGGGCAAATAAACAGACTAGATACCACAAATGTGGATCAAAGTGGACTATCGTACACTGTAGTCTTGTCAGAAAAAATAAGGGAATCCAGAAAGATGGGAGTGTTCATTGTACACCTACTATGAGGGTAATAATAGCAAGGACAACCAGAGATCCCTAGGATATGGTCCTGGTTGCCTAACCTGTCACTCCCACACTTCAATTCAACCTCTAATATGGAGCTGGACTGTGTCTGATTTAACAGAGATGAACCCTGTAGGCAGTGATGCCAGAGTCCAGGAGAAACCTGGAACTATGACTAACATCCGTATTGCCTGTTTGATGGATTAACCCTTTGCAATCCAATTTTGGATTCAAGGTTTCCTAGGAGGCTTTCTCTTTCTGCTATTATACAATGGTGCCATCTGCTGACTACAGCCAGTACTGCGGTATGGGACATGCTGGAGAGGCCCCCCAACAACAGAGCGGATGGTAATATACAGTAAGAATACCCTGCCCGACGTCTTCCGCCATCAGAGCGGTATAGGCTTCAATCAGAATGTCTTCAGACATCAGACAGTGGATTGGAAAGGGTTAACTCGCTGGAATGGCCGAACAGCATATTTCTCCAGTCAGAGCAGAAGATAACTGATTTTGAAGAACTCCAAAAAGTGTATCAAAGTTCAGAGCATGGTCAAGAGATTCCTAGAAGAGATCTGACCATGCAAACAAATGAGGAGGTACAAGATGGTGTATCCTTAGGAAAGGCCAACAAGAATATGATCAATGGTGGTTTAACCCCGTGAGACCAGAAAAACAAAGGGCTACAGATTAAGCCATTGTTTATGTAGGCCATGGGTGTAACTACTATGGCAGCAGGGCCAAACGAGTAAGTGTCCCTATTTCCACTCAGCTATAAGGTTAGTAATTACTATGGATGATGGAAGGGGCTGTAAAAGACTGAATATGGCTCTGTAATAAGTTTTACTATGGAGCCACATAATTACCCCTCTGTGTCATCTCCTCTCTTTTGCATTATTCCTGAAGCAGCACTGCATTATCCATATCTTGCAACATCACTTTTTTTCCCATGGTGTGATCTAACAGTGTACATTGCAACCTTTTTCTGTGCCTTTTTGCTGTGCTAAAATATGATGGTGTGCATTAGCCCTGTATTGGGACATGACTATTTCTGTAAGGCCTCGTTCACACGAGCGTGGTTTACACGCTGCTGACATGCAGGAATTCTGCGGTGAACGAGCTGCTCCATGCTCCATGGAGCAGCCCGTTCACATGTCCATGATGCGAGCAGAGTGCTGCCGCGGCTCCCATAGGAACCTATAGTAAGCACCATGGACAGTGGCACAACACGGAGCTGACAGGCGAGTCGGCACTCGCTGTCCTATCCTTTTTACCAGTGCAGATTCTGCGCTGGTAAAAAAGCTCTGTGCAAGCGCTTCCATAGCAACCTATTGGTTGCTATAGAAGTGTGGTTTACACGTTGCTGTAGCAGCGTGTATACCACGCTCGTCTGAACGGGGCCTAATTCCAGTGCTGTAATGTCACTGAGATTATCTCTGCACCATGCCACCTCTGTGTGCATTATTACTACACTGTGACATCACTGAGCACGTTACCCCTACACTGTATCTTTGTTGTGTGGATTACTCCTATAATGTGACATATTCATATGCATTATCTCTGTACTGTGATATGAACAAGTGCATTACCCCTGTACTGTTATATCACAAGGAAGACCAAAATAATTCCAAACTTTCTTTGCCTTAACTTGCTGCTGAAGGTGATTATAGTGCAGCGGGACCACATTACACATTGTATTATGCGGCTCCATGGCTACTTGCTAAGTCTCTACAATTACAGGTACTGTACCTAATACTACAGCTCAGCCTATGCAAGAACTACTATATATCAAACTAAAGGCCCATTTACATGCAATGATAATCGCTCAAAATTTTGTCACGCTATGTTCTGCACGGGAGTCGGAGATTACATTGTGTTCAACCGCCAGCCCAAGCCAGAACAATGGAGCTGTGTGCAGAGTTCAGATCACATGCTATGCTCTGCAAACAGCTCCCGGGGGCCCTTTTACATGCAAATGAAGCTGATAAAGTGTTAATGGACATTAGTGTCCCTCAACACTTTATGCAAAATGATCGCTAAAACTGACAATCTTTGAATCATTTGAAAGATTGTCTTTGCATGTAAATGGGTCGTTAGGGTTTTCTCACTTAACAGAATGCACCATCTAATTATGAAGAATGACATATACAGGCCATTGGGCAAGTAATACAAAGTGACAGAGATCTCCCTATTTTTTTTCTCACCATAAGACATGATAAGCATAGAGGAGGTTTAACCACTTAAGTACCAAGCATGGTAAATATACAGCACTTGGTTCTGGGCTTTAATCCCACCTGATAGCAGAAATATGGTGCATGATTAAAGCCTCTGCTCCTGCAATCAAGCAGGAGCAGGTTTGGGTTTTAGCCATGACTAACCTGGGTACATAGGGCTCAATGAGCGCTATGTAGTAAGAAGTGAAAATGGAAGTGTTTCTTCCACTATGCGAGCTAGTTTCTTTCACTGCAGAGTCCTAGCAGACCCTTATCGGCTCTGTTAGTGAGTATTGTCACTACATGGGGATGTTTTTGTCTGTAACTGGGACTTCTGTGGAAGCCTCAGCTACAGTGGAAAAGTGTCAAATAAAAAAAAAAATAGACAATGTGAATGATCCCAGAGGTCTTATATGACATCATGGGAGACATAGATGGTAAAAAAATAATTACAAAAATAAGTTTAAAAAATTATAGAATAAAATAAAAATATATACATAAGGGCTTATTCAGACAACCGTATATCGGATGCGTATTCACGCCGGCCGATATACGGCTTCCCTCTCTGCAGGGGGAGGAGGCTGGAAGAGCCAGGAGCCGTGCTCTGAGCTCCCGCCCCCTCTCCGCCAACTCTCCACCCCCTCTCCACCCCTCTGCACTATTTGCAATGAGGGTAGGCGAGATGGGGGCGGAGCTAATTCCTGGAACTTAGCCCCGCCCTATCCCACCTCCTCTCATTGCAAATAGTGCAGAGGAGTGAAGAGGAGGCAGAGAGGGGGCAGGAGCTCGGTGAACTGCTCCTGACTCTTCCAGCCTCCTCCCCCTGCAGAGAGAGATGCCGTATATCGGCCGTCGTGATTACCCGACCGATATACGGTCCTCTGAAGCCGCCCTCAGAAAGAAAATGACCCACCGCCGTCGTTGTATGAGCCCTGTAATCCAAAACCATACATATTATATATCAAAATGCCCAAAACAAAATGAGGAGCCCACTCCTATACTTTATTTTAGCGTAACTCTACTAATTAAAAAAAAAAATAACTATAAATGTAAAAAAAAAAATTTTTTAGCTTTTTACCCCCAACAAAACTAAAAAACTGAAAAAAGTTTGATAGTAAAAAAGTAGCCCTATGTATCACAGAAAAAAAAGCGCACCAAAAATAATTTTGGTAGCTAAAGAAAAAAAAATAAGGCAGTGAAACCACAACATGGGTAAAATCCCTAAAAAGTGTCTGGTCCCTAAGCTATAAAACAGCCTGGTCCTTAAAGCGTTAACCAGCTCAGCGGACATCCTTTGTGGTGTGAATATTCCTACATTTGAAAGGTGCTAAATATTCTAGGTAGAAAAACCTCTTTAGGGATTCAAAGCAAAATCGTTGATTAAAATGGTTCTATCGGCTAGTGGGAAAACCGAAATGTGCATTTTTTATATGGATAGTGGCATAAAAAGAAATAAAACCAATCTGATTCAAGTACTATGTCATTCTCTAATGATGCATTACCTTTAAGGCTACTGTTTCGGTGCAATGACAATGGGAACAGTTTTAAACACCAGATTTTATCATAATAGAACAGAAAATGATAAATTCCGTCACAAGGAATCACATACTAACAACAGCAGCATTAAGATAATGTCTGTAATGTATCATTTCTTAGTGCAGGTTTTCCCTCATGAAAAGCCTGTGTGTTCTAGAGATCTTTGCAAATATCCTACAGCTATGATCACAATGCCGCCAGACTGTAGAATAATGTAATACAATCGCTCCCTTATAGTTTCCATTATAACCCATCCTGGCATACAGAAATGATTCCATTTCCAATGTGGCAATGCTATTAGATGCAATCTGTTTAGATTCCTGTATACAATGTTTACTGTTCCAGGGAACAAAGCAGAGACAAATTGAATGTGTCTTTAGACCTGTCTGTGGATGAAGGCAGTTATTGTGATGGCCAACAAGTAAATGGGGATGTTTTCTTTTCACATGAGAAAACAGTATGCCGGTTTGTTACCACTAGACCATAATACAAGTGCGCAATAATTCATGAGTGTTACATTCGTTGCAGGGCTTGTTCACCTTGCCTGCATGAATGTACATAACCTCTAACTGAACAGTAAATACCTGGTCATAAATAGACACTGCTCGGATATAGCAAACACATAATAGTTTTATTAGACAAGTATACAACATTTTAATACATTGCCATACTAACAACATGAAAACATTTGCCCCTTGTCTACATCAATAGGGAAAGCCTGCCTATAAGCGGAGTAATCGTCCTGATAAGGACGCCCCACGTCAGAAACCTAGGGAATTCAATCTTCCTAAAAGGTACTGGTGGAACACATAATACAAACTCCAGCAAACAGAGCAATATGAACAAAAAGTCTAACTTTATACCACCTATTAGTTAGCTTAGTTGATGTCAAAAATTGTGCCAAATTTTTACAAGCTTTTTTGGCTCAAATTTTGGCACACAATGTTGCATTTAGGCGACACAACCTTTTCATAAAGGAACACCCCTTTGATGGACCAGTCGTTAAAAGTGTTTGAAAGTATTTAAAAAAAACATAGTACTGTATATGTGGCTCAAAGCATGTTCAACAGTTTTCTGGTGCAATTTGTTTCTGAAAACTGTTGAATTTTTGAAAGGAAATCCATCTCACCATGTACACAAATATATGTAGGAACTTATTACATTTCAGATTTGTATTCTATTTCAGATCAATGAGATTTGTCTATCAAACTATTAACGACCACTTGTCAGTTAGTATAAGTGCTTCTGATGCTCCACCCCTGGTGACATCATCGTTCTTCCCCCTGGTAACGTTATCGAAGGTTCTACAACATATATAAACCACAGAGTCTGACCGACAGAAGAACAACACAGTTAGAGCTCTTGTAAGGGGGAAGACAAAAAAAAACAAAATGAGAATACAAATAAGCCGTCATTATTTCAGACACAACTAAGCAGTCCTGACAGAAGACACTGACCTACCAGAGATCTGGTGGGCTGAAGGACCTGCGGTGATGTCACTGTTGTGGGAGGAGCCATCATGCAGTTTGGTGTACTGGATAAGCCAACAGCAGCTACTACCAGGATCTGTGATGATGTCACCGTCATGTGATCACCTGTGTGGGTGGAGCCAGTAATCACATAAGCAGAGCTCATCACTGTATCCAGGAGTCTGGTGATGTGTGAAAATCATTATGAATGTGGATGTAGTCGAGCTGTGTGATGTGTGTGTAAATCAGGATGTAGTAGAGCTGTGTGTGTGATGTGTGTAAATCAGGATAGCTGAAGTAGAGCTGTGTGTGTGGTGTGTGTGAATCAGCATGTAGCAGAGCTCTGTGTGTCATGTGCTGTTTGTGCAATGTGTGGGGTCAGGATGGATGTAGTAGAGCTGTGTGTGTGATGTGTGGGTCTCATAATGAATGCACCATGTAGCAGGGCTGTGTGTGTCATGTGCTGTGTGTGTAATGTATGGAAATCAAGATGGATGTAGTAGAGCTGTGCATGTGATGTGTAGGGATCATAATGGATGTACCATGTAGTAGGGCTGTGTATGTGAATCGGGATGTAGCAGAGCTGTGTGTAATGTGTGGTAATCAAAATGAATGTAGCAGATCTGTGTGTGTCATGTGCTGTGTGGGTCAGGATAGATGTTGCAGAGCTGTGTGGGTAATGTGCTATCTAAGTAATGTTTTGGATCAAATGGATGTAGTAGAGCTGTGTGTGTAATGCATGGGAATCAAGGTGGATGTAGTAAAGCTGTGTGTGTAATGTGCTGTGTGTAATGTGTGGGGCAGGATGAGTGTAGTAGAGCTGTGTGTGTAATGCGTGGGAATCAGCATGCAAGAACAGTGTATATAATGTGCTGTGTGTGAAGGAATCAAGATGGACATAGTAGAGCTTTGTGTGTGATGTGTGGGAATCATAATGAATACAAAGTAGCAGAGCTGTGTGTGTAATGTGCTGTGTGTTTAATGTGTGAGAATCAAGATGGATGTAGTAGAGCTGTGCGTGTAATCTGTGTGAATCAGGATGGATGTGACAGAGCTGTGTGTGTAATGTGCTGTGTGTGTAACGTGTGTGTGTGAATCAGGATGCATGTAGTAGAGCTGTGTGTGATGTGTGGGAATCATAGTGGATGTACCATTTAGCATTTCTCCTCATCTTAACAGACTGCAAACAAATCTGTGAAATTTAATCCTGTAGCCATTTTCCCTTCTATCTGCCACTTACGTTTTGCTAATCTAAGAAATATATGTTACGCCGATCTCACGTGACTGGGTTTGAATTAAGAAATCCGCGATCGTCACCCGCATGGACGATTCACAGTATTCCGCACACATTCAAACAATAAAACATTCGTACGTCCGCTCACATGCGGGCAGCGCTTTCGATTTCTGCTTGTGGAAATAAAATGGCAGCATGTTCCATTTTAGTGCGGATTCCGCACTGACATCTTCCATTGAAGTCAATGAAAGCCGTTCGAACCACGGCCCATCCGCAATTGACATTGTGGATAGGTTGAGGGTACCCTTTAAAAAAATCTGTACTGTGCATGTTTGATGGCAAGTCGCCGCAGCCATCTATTAAACAGGTACGCAGGGTTGCCCGGTCGCGGTCAGGGCCAGATTCTGCTGCGGGCTCCCACATGTGGAATCTGAGCTGTTCATGTGAGACCGGCCATAGTAAGCAGTAGGGACAGAAGATACAGGGTGTTACTATAGGATCAGACTACAAAGCGTCTGTTTTCTGTAACCAGTGCGGCATAAAGGTCTGTATCGGATGTTTATTTAATGACGACTACTTGCAAAGTTGTCTTAAAGGTAAAGTGTGGTCACACTAAATACTGATTTAATTTAGATTTCTCTTTTGTTTATTCACTTTGCATTTTGTTAATTGACAAAAATAAACTATTATCACGTCTATTTTTGAAAGTATTCTTACTTTGCAGCAATTTGTGCACACCAGCCTAACACTTTTGCACAGTAGTTAGAGATGAGCGAGTACACTCACTAAGGCACATTACTCGAGCGAGTAGTGCCTTAGCCGAGTATCTCCCCGCTCGTCTCTAAAGATTCGGGGGGCGGCGGGGTAGAGCAGGGAGGAACGGAGGGGAAATCTCTCTCTCCCCCCCGCTCCCCGACCCCACCGGCCCCCGAATCTTTAGAGACAAGTGGGGAGATACTCGGCTAAGGCACTACTCGCTCGAGTAGTTAGCCTTAGCGAGTATACTCGCTCATCTCTAACAGTAGTGTATGTTCAGTATATAGTATAGTGTTTTTCCTTATAGATGAGGGTAGCAATCATGTCAAGGTTAAAAACAAATAAAGTTAAAGGGAGCTGGGTACCTGCAGTCCCGCATCATCAGACTAGACAAGTGTTTGGATATCCATCAGACAATTTAATGCGCTGGCATAGACACACTGTACCTGACATACACTTGTTCATTACCGACTCTGTGAAACAAAAATTTATGTTGAAACTCATTTCATTGCTAGAGCTGAGGTTGATAAATTCCCATAGACTTAATGCACCGATCTATGAAATTGTAGCGGGCGCCAGATGTTCCGCATTAGCATTAATGTGATTTTTCTGCTGGGGATTTTCAGCCTTATAGACAGAAATGATTTGGATAGGTGAATAATTTTGCTTTATAACGGTTTGTACCGGTTGGAAAGCATTGCTTAAATAAATAAGGAAGTCAGCTTTGTCTTCCACTAGATGGATCACACAGAAGAACGTTTGGAGTTCTCAATGGCACCGGCTGCCTCAATTCACTGGCACTGCCATAATGCAAACTGCAAATAAATTATGGTAATTGCTCAGAGCATGCTTTAGCTGCACTTTGTACTCGGAATATTCTCCATTGCTTGCCAGAAAACGTCAAGTGAAAGTAGTAAAGTTATTGATGAGAGCTTGTTGCATAGCCCTGTAGCAGCAGCCCTGCTACTCTCTTGCTGCTCCTCTTTTTCTCATACTCACTCCCTTTCACCCATAGGGCTTCTCTTAGATGGGGCTCTTCTACGTTTTCTAGCGGTGCGAGAGTGAGTGAAAACGCATGATTATGAAACCAATGATATTCAATAGTTTCATTCGCATTTGCAATGTCTTCACTCAAGCCTCTCTACCATAAAAAAAATCTGCCATATCGCCCATTGTTTTCAATGGGGCAGGGGCCCATTAAAATCAATGGGAGAAGATTGCGAAACAGCCTTGGAATCCTCCATAGCAAGGAGAGAGAGGGGGCAGAGCTACTGTGGATTTCCTACATATCTCCCGCTAGCTCTGCCCCTCTCCTTGCTAGAGAAGAATCGCAATGAAAATCCCTCTAGCCCCGCCCCTCTCTGGCTCTGACCCTGTGGTAGTCCTTTAGCCCCGCCCCCTATATCCCCAAATATGGGGAGATATATAGAAGATGCCACATAGCTCCGCCCCCCCTTTCTCCTTGCTATTAGGGATTCCAAGGCTGTTTCGCGATCTTCTTCCATTCATTTCAATGGGGCTAGGGCTTCATTGAAAACAATGGGCGATATTGCCGATTTTTTTTATTGCAGCGAGGCTTGAGTGAACACATCACAACTGAGAATGAAACTATTAAAAATCATTGGTTTTATAATCATGTGTTTTCACTCACTATCGCGTTGCTAGAAAACCTTTCGCCTGTGTGTAAGAGCCCCGAGTCTGTCAAGTGGGAACTCCCCAATTAATAGATGACATCAGGCTGTCAATCAAATCTGACAAGACTTGTTTGACCAAGACTCTGATGCGAGTTAAAATGCTGCATGTTCATTTTTATGCTGTATAAAAACCATTTGATAACTCCACACCCAGACAGATGTTGTCACTTTTCCACATTCTGGTAATCAAGTATTCCACCCTTGGACTTTGTGGAACTGCATCTGCATTTATGCCTCATTCACACGGGTAACAGCGTTATCGCTGCAAGAAAATCACAGCAATATTGTATCTTTGCAATGCTGTGCCGCTACAAAGTGGTATATGGCGCGTCAAGGTTGCGCTCTTTTGCCTGGATTTTCAGGTGGACGGCTTTTGAATATAAGCCCTACCCCGAAAATAAGCCCTAGCTACACAAAAAAAATTTGTACATCACCTAAGAGGCGATGTCCACTCCGACAAACTTGTCTGTAGTCTTCTGTCAGAGCTTCCTGGTCAGGGGCTGGCTCTGATTGGTTCTCGAGCGCCACAGCTAAGCCAATCACTGCATCACTCAATGAACCAATCACCGCCATCGCATTGAATGGCTGTGATTAGTTCATCGAGTGATGCAGTGATTGGCTGAGCCACGGCGCTCGAGAACCAATCAGAGCCAGCGCTTCTTGGAGGCGGGGTTTTTAAAACTCCTGACCAGGAAGCGCAGGCTGAAAACAAGTGTGCTGGAGCTGCAGAGATGAGGTGCAGTGGAGTGGACAGCACCTTTTAGGTGATGTATTGTTTTTATGTTTTTTTTATACAGCCAGGGCTTATTTTAGGGCTCAAACAGTAGAAATTCCTCCACAGGCTCCACAGAGAAACATAGGCTACAAAACATCGCAAATCACAGCTGTATAGAGCTGCCACGATTTTGTATTCTCGCAATGCAGCAGCTACAAAACATCGCTAATGTGAAGGAACTAGAGATGAGCGAACGTACTCGGATAAGCACTACTCGTCCGAGTAATGTGCCTTATCCGAGTACCGCTGTACTCGTGCTGAAAGATTCGGGACGCGCTGCGGAGCGGGGAGCTGCAGGGGAGAGCGGGGAGGAACGGAGGGGAGATCTTTCTCTCCTTCTCTCCCGCCCGCTCTGCCCCGCTCCCCGCTGCGACTCACCTGTCAGCAGCGGAGCGCCCCGAATCTTTCAGCACGAGTACAGCGGTACTCGGATAAGGCACATTACTCGGACGAGTAGTGCTTATCCGAGTACGTTCGCTCATCTCTAGAAGGAACCTATTGGAAAGCATGGGCTTCACATACATGCAATTTGTAGCACTGTCGCATCGCGAGAGAATTGCGCGATTTTGGCCCCCGTGTGAAAGCGGCTTTAAATCTTGCAAGGGACAATGCCTGTGTCTGTAACAAAGGGACATCCTCTACACCTAGAGGAAAGGTTTCTACACTAACATAGAAAGGTTTTTTTTACTGTAAGAGCAGTGAGACTATGGAACTCTCTTCCTGAGGCCCTGGTGATGGTAAATTCAATAAAAGAGTTTAAAAGGGGCCGGGACGCCTTTCTTGAGTGTAACAATATTCCAAGTTAAAGTACTAGAGTACTTTGAAAGGGTTGTTGATCGGGGGGATTATTCTAATTGCAATTTTTAGAATTGCAAAGGAAATTGCCTAAAATTAGGAAAATTGGCTCGGAATCTCGTGGGGGGGATGCCTTCCTCTGGATCAACAGTGCATAATAATAGGCTGAATTGGATGGACATACGTCTTTTCTAGCTTAACATACTAGGTTACTATATTACTATGATAAAAGTGAGAGTCTGGTAGATTTGTGTACCCACTGAGAGTGAGCCGCTCTGCTCCCTTTATGACATGACAGGTCCATTTTAAGGGAAGGAAAAAAACAATATAGATGTTCAACTGACATTAATAATGTTCTTATTATAAACATGAAACACCAGAACAGCATTTAGTTCTTTGAGGCAATGGGCACAAAATACTGTACTCTTACAAGCCTGTGTAAATGTAATGAAGACAGGGCCAGCAATGAGATTTTTTAAATATTACTATGTTGAAGGGGTAGTCTTTTGAAAAACCAGTATTACCGTTTGGAACTCCTGGCATCGTGGCACCCAGGACACAAGTGCTAATGCCAGAGCAGGTGGTGACACTGCTGCCTCCAATTGGCAGCTGGCAGTCACCAGACTTTCACTGTTAGCAGAGTGGGACAACCACATGGCTGCAACACTGGATTGCTGGGGCCGAGGATGGGTAAATACTGCTGTATGGATTTTCACACAACTGCACCTGCTATTATCAAAAACTAAGTGGACAACCCCTTTAACTTGCATCATAGCTGAATTACATGTATATAAGTATTACATGGAGATTATTACACCACTAAATTAATTATGATTGAACCCTGACCATGAAGACCAGATGCCCTCTTTTGCAGGGCTGTCCAGCTACAGTATTAAAGGGGTTATCTTTAAGGCCTTGTTCACATGACCATATACATGCCACTATTGAATGGTGTAAAAAAAAAACATCCGAAAATCGTGACCATGTGAAGCATTGGATTCCAATGTATTCATTCACATGAACAATTTTTAGGCATGTAAGAAAAGGAGAAAAAAAACGCACCTGGAAAAATCTTGCTCTATCTTTGGTCAAGATATGCTGGAAGCTCGTATAGACTCCTATGGGGACTGAAAAAAAGGGAGGATGGAGTTTACCTGCGTCCAACGCTGGAAAAGAAAAAAGGCAGCTGGCTCAATTTAATCATCAGTAGTCATTTCGAGGATTTCTGCCGATCGATGGATATCCACGCTACAACATATTTTTATGCCGATACGCCGCCTGTGTGAACGGCAAAAAATACTCGGCTACAGATCAGGATTTTGTGGCTATTCTTCGCTCATGTGATTTTACAGCATGTACGGGCAACCGTAAAAACGCATAAGGTCATGTGAAAGGGCCCTGAGAGGG
This sequence comes from Eleutherodactylus coqui, assembly GCF_035609145.1. NCBI lineage: Eukaryota > Metazoa > Chordata > Amphibia > Anura > Eleutherodactylidae > Eleutherodactylus > Eleutherodactylus coqui. The sequence continues at coordinate 248,622,436 of NC_089838.1, read as the reverse complement.
GTTATCTGAGATTTTAAAATGGATCGTTAGGTTTAAGCCAACAAAATTAGATGGTCAAGGGTCTAGTTCTCAGCATCTGCCAGTTGGGTGTTGAACGGGGCTCCATACTTTTAGTAGTGGCTGTGCCTGGTATTAGAGCTCGGTCTATTAACCTGAATGGGTCACAGCTGTAGTGAATTGTGATACCTGGCACAGTGTTACTAGAAGTATCGCCGCAGCCTATTACATGTGTCACTGAAGGACAAAAGCCTGTGCCGCATTGATCTAAAATAGTATTAGTCCATCAATTTTAAAGTCCCTGGTTACCTATTTAACGTAGTAAAGAAATGTGCAACCATTATTCCATTTCTACAGGGAGAACATATCTCACGCATTTATGGTATAGCCGTGAAGTCATGGATTTCACCCATAAAACATGTTTGACTGTTTGATCAGAATGCCCTGGGCCCATAAGTGGCCAACATCCAATAAAAACTATATATAATAGAATTGATATGCCCAGTTGTAATAATGATTCTATATATAAACAGCATGAAAATAAAGGAGTCAGAGTTCCAACAAGGTCTGCTAATCGGAAATATCTGCTCTGCAGTTCTGCGAGGCCTCCGGGGCGTTCTCTCTTTGCCATGATCAGTTTTCAGATTAGTGAGTCTAATGCTGCTCATGAAAATGGATTCTACCACAGGGGAGCGTTGTACTTCTTATTACGGATGTTTAATGAATTGTATAAGATTGTGTGAATAACCAAAAGGTATCAACATCCCCAATATCCCCTAGCTAAAGCTAGAGATCATGAGGCATGGCAATTGCACTTTAAAAAATGGGCAAAAAGTTAGTATTTTTAGAAATGCGCACAAAAGCTGCACAACCTATTGAGTAGACTAGTACTTGGCGCATGCTTCACGTCATGGTGTAGATAAAGGAAGACATTTTTACCCAGACCACATATCTGTCATTGTTGTCTAAACTAAATTTCTGCAGGAGGTCTATTTGTTCAAAAGGGATTGGGGAATGCCATTCTGAAATGAATATTCTGGGTATAGCCGATGCCTAGAGCATCCATGCAGGAAATAGAAACATATTAACTCTAAATCGTATCGAGTTCTGGTGATATGACTTCACAGAACACAACAATTTCGAACAGATGTGCTCCATCTAGTTATCTTACATACAATCTCAATATAAAACTGGAGTCTCAAAGTTACATTTTTACTTAGGGACAAAAATTCGGAAAAAGTCAGATCCTGGGTCTATGGGAAAGTTTGAAAGTTTATTGAAGTTCTTAATTTTATTTCAGGGGGTGGCAGAAAATGAAATGCAGATGATGAAAAAGTTATTTTATGAATTTCCATGGCTATCATTTACTAATTGAATGAATTATTAAGAAATCAATTTGCAGAACCTCACACAATGTCAGTTGGCGAATGCCCAATTAAATGCCACTAAAATCAAGATACAAGAATATGTCCCAGTAAATACAACGTTTACATTGTTTCCTTCAATAGTTATTATGAACAGGAGGTAAATAGTCGTGGAAGAGTTCGTGTTCTTACAGAGTGTTTAATTCATGAACTATCCGCTTCTTTCCGCTGTCTACGATTCTGAAGGAATACTATCTTGCTCATCTGGGACAAAGGCAGCCTCAGTAAGAAAACAACTCCACAGTTATTAATTTCATGCACAAACTATGGGAAGAAACACAAATTTTACTGGCAGTTCTTTAACCCATTCCAACCTCATACCATACTATTACATCTCAGTAGGAAGGTCATTCTCGCAAAATGACAATCTTTATTTATATAACGCCAAACATATTCCGCAGCCCCTACAAAAACAGGGATATAGAAAGACAAAAGTACAAAAACCACGGTTACATAGTAATCAGATGATAGAAACAATAGGGGTGAGGGTCCTGCTCCAACGAGCTTACATACTACAGATAATGGGGTGATACAGAAGGTAAAGGGGCTGGAGATGTGCACACTATGGCGAGGTGGAGGGTGGGGGATGCTATACACATAAACAATGGTCAGACATTAAGCCGTGTGGTGGCTGAATCAGTGTGACTGCAGGGGGTGGTTGATGGTGGCTAGCAGGGTTACAGTCACTAGGACATGGAGCATGTTATCAGGTGGAGTACAGAGGGGTTTGGTTTAGGAAATATGGTACGCCTCCCTAAAGAGGTGCGTTTTTATAGAGCATGCCTGAAGTTTTGTGAATCAGGGACTGCACGGATAGTTATGGGTAGCGCGTTCCAGAGGACAGGTGCTGCTCTGGAGAAGTCTTAGAGGCGGGAAGGAGAGGTTCAAATAAAAGTGGCACTCAGTCTGATTTCGTTAGCAGAGCCGAGGGCCCCGGCTAGGTGGTGGGTTGAGAAGAGGGAGGCGATGTAGGGCGGAGAGCTTTATGGATGAGGGTAGCAAGTTTAAATTGAATTCTGTATTTGACGGGAAGCCAGTGCAGTGACTGGCACAGGGCAGATGTGTCCGAATAGCGGCTGGAAAGAGAGATGAGCCTGGCTGCCACATTCAGATTGGACTGGAGGGGGTAGAGTCTGGCACGGGGGATGGCCGATCAGCAGCAAGTTGCAATAATCGAGGCGAGACCACTGTGAGGAAAGGGCGGATTCTTGCGATGTTCTTGAGGTTCAGCTGACATGTTCGGTCCACAGATTGCATGTGGGGGGGGGGGGGTAAAGGAGAGATGACAGTCGAATATAACCACAAGGCAGCGGGCATGCTGTCTGCGAGTTATGGTGGTGCCACACACTGAGATGGAGATGTCAGATGACATAATTGTACTGCGCAGTAATGACATGGGCCCCAACTATGGCAGAATTGCTGTGCATTTCACAGTCTCTGCAAAAAAAAGAAAGTTGTCCTTGCAAAAATTCAGGATTTCCACCCTGTGTTAACATAGCCTAAGGCTTCATACCCACAGGCATATTTCAATACACTATGTGATTTTGTTTCAAGGATCTAAAAAACAGTATTGAGACTGAAGCCCTGAGCATTCATGGTCATTAGTCAACTACACTATTCTATACAACATATATAGTAGAAACAAATGGAATCTCTGTCAAAAAGGACATCAAAGTGGTGTGCATTTAACTAAAGACCGTGAATGGTTCAATTCGGGGGAAACTTTGAATGCAGTTTTCAGTCCCTGAAGGAACCCCTAGGAATCTCACAGCATTGGTGGAATTGCTATGGGAGTTAAGCCTAATCCCCTATGGTTGGTATCATTTTTTTGTTTCATTGTACATTTACTTTGAATACTTGACATATTATTTGTTCCTTTCCTAATGGTACATTGCTGCAGAATATGTTAGCACTATCTGAAGATCGTTAAAGGAGATGTCCCGCGCCGAAACGGGTTTTTTTTTTTTTTTAAACCCCCCCCCCCGTTCGGCGCGAGACAACCCCGATGCAGGGGTTAAAAAAACCACCCGCACAGCGCTTACCTGAATCCCGGCGGTCCGGCGTCTTCATACTCACCTGCTGAAGATGGCCGCCGGGATCCTCTGTCTTCATGGACCGCAGGGCTTCTGTGCGGTCCATTGCCGATTCCAGCCTCCTGATTGGCTGGAATCGGCACGTGACGGGGCGGAGCTACACGGAGCTACACGGAGCCCCATAGAGAAGAGGAGAAGACCCGGACTGCGCAAGCGCGGCTAATTTGGCCATCGGAGGGCGAAAATTAGTCGGCACCATGGAGACGAGGACGCCAGCAACGGAGCAGGTAAGTATAAAACTTTTTATAACTTCTGTATGGCTCATAATTAATGCACAATGTACATTACAAAGTGCATTATTATGGCCATGCAGAAGTGTATAGACCCACTTGCTGCCTCGGGACAACCCCTTTAAGTCTAAATAGCTCTCTTTAACATGGATGGATTATTGTTAGAGGTCTTCTGGTACTGTACTATAAATGAACTATGCTCAGGTCAACAGTAATTCATTGGGAGGGGTCCACCTTTCAGGATCCCTGCCTATCAGCTGATTGAAGAGGCCACGGCCTGTGACATCACTTTCATCAATCACATAGGCTGAGAGCAGCTCAATCCCTTTCAAGTGAATAGGACTGAGCTGTAATACCTGACGCAACCACTATATAATGTACAGCGTTGTGCCTGGTATGGACTGAAATGTCAGCGGCGCTCACCAGAGCGTGCCTGTTATTTCAATCAGATGATCGACGTGGATCCTGAGCAGCGGACCTCTGTTGATCAACTATTGATGATCTATCTCGTGGATAGGTCATCCATACTGTAGTGGATATGTCATCCATAGTGTATAGGTCTCATTCACACATACATACAAAGAGAAGTATAAACAGGAACTACAGTTTTGTCTCCCGTAATCTTTGTATTGTGTGTTGTAGCAGTTTTTGCTATATTTTCTTGTGTTCAGAGCCTTTCAATATAGAACATGAAAACACTTGTATGGACGAGGCTTGAATATCTCCACGTACACACGTCTCCTGCGTTGCAACCCTACTGCTATGTGTTCGGTATGAAACTACAAATTTGTTTTTAGAATATATTGTGTCTTGTAACAAATATATTCCCAAGTGCAAGTAACCAAGTTCTGCTGTCAAAATGCCAATTAGATGCAATGCATTATTGATACTTCTATCCTGCTGCTGCATAACACAAGTTTTATTCTATTACTCTGTCAGGGAGAAGAAAAAGATGACAATTCAACTGCTTATTAAGCCCATAACGTAATGTATGATACAATCAGTGCGCACATTATAACTCCTAATTGTTTAATTTTGGAAGAATATTGTTTTCTGTAATTTTTTTTAATCACCCCAGCATATTTGACTAATCCATGTATTATTTATTGAAAGTCTGCATGACTCCTACCGAAGCCCGAGATGCATTTAACAAAAGGAATTGTTATGCTGCAGCCAATCCAATATCTAACAAGCAGTAACTAAACCTGTCACCTACACACAACAGTACATCACATAAATCTCACAAGCTCCGTCCCCATTAAAGTGAAGCATCATCTTGGTGTCACTTTTAATAATGTATTATGCAATAGGATGATTTGCAATTCTATAATAAACATTGCTGGAACTGCACCCTTCACAAGCATAAGCAAGCCGAGTAATGACGATGAATCATAGGACTACTCTACTGGTGCCGCTTATGGCCCCCTTGTATTGCTAATGGAACCACTAGAAGAGCGGTGGTCGACTTGATGATGTAAACCGTAATTTTGGGCATGAAACTATTGTGCAATTCCACAAATTGCAATACTTTGAAGGGGAAGCTGTAATCTGTAGCAGACTGCCAGTATTAGCAGGAAAGAACTCTGCCATGCCACATTTTTCACCTGCTGCTCTGGATAGCTGGGCTGAGTCCACAGGGGTGCAGTTACTATCTTCTGTAGCTAACAGAAGGCGTTCAGGGCACGGCGTCGCTTCTATAATATTCATATTCTTCAATAGGTTATATGAGAAGAGGTTATCTTCACTGTTGCCTCTAAGCTATGCAGCTCAGAAGCTATCCCTGCACAGAGAAAGTCTGCTATTGTGCAGACTTCCTGGGCTTTCCCCTTAATGAGTGGGCAGAGTGCTCCTGAATCACTCTGCCCAATCATAGAGTTCTCTGTCATCTCTCTGCAGTCGGCTCTATAATCAATGCAGTGACAAAATAGGAAGCTAAACCATCAGTATTCAGTCTCCTGTTACAGCCAAGACAACATTGGAGCCTGGAGAAATACCTGAAGTATGAATAATTAACTGTTCCACTGCCTTTCTGCAGAGATCTTAAAATAAGCCATTTGACTGTTCTAGATAATCAGGGATGGTGCTATTAACCTATTCATTGTTCTGAACCACCAAGGAAATAAATATTAATCCCTTTACTACCCTAGACCACCATGAATGCAGACAATAACCTTTACTGTGCTAGACCTGCAAATCATTTAAATACTATCTGCCTGTATTCTACATGGCCCTTTATATCTGACTGTTTTATAGCCATTATGCATTTAATTTCAATTTTAGGTCTGCTTAGAAGGAACAATGCCCAGGACCCCCCAGGACCCCCACTGATCTAAACTTTTGACATGTCAAAGGTTTCATAAAAGTGTAGGTACTCTTTAAAGAATCCATAACAGGTAAAAAAAAAAAAAAAAAAAGAAGAACAACTGATACAAAGTACTAGAAATCACATAACATGTAATTTCCCATAGACGTACAAAAAGTTTTTATTAGCATATTTACACAGTTGTATATATTATATGTCTATCACAAACTTATTCACTTCAGATAGATATGCTGGCTTTAAATAGTCCTTTAGTTCATCCTTGCTAACCCAAACATACTCTCCTTTTTTCTTATTTGGGAGCAAAGATTGACTCTTGAGCAGAGCTTTGAAAAAGAACACCTTTGCTCCCATCACATCTTCACTTCGCATCATTTTGGGGAACTTGTACTTGTAAAAGCCACAGGGAGCATTTCCTAAGAAAAGAGCTTCAATGTGTTTTTCTGTGGAAAGACAAAAAAATGTATATAATTTTCATATATATTTTTTTATAAACTTCAGTAAATAAGATAATTGGCATTTTCTAGAGAGATGTTATAGTAAAGAAAATCTAGCCATATACATACAAGGTAGTGCATGTTTGAAAAAGTGCCTCAAAGGCATCCTCGTAACAACATAACCGCGCACATTTAAAATCAAAAGGACGAAGATATCCTGCCACAAGAACTCTATGTTAGTGTTCATTTTTAAAAGGAACCCGTCATCACCTTTGAGCCTCATAAACTAGGTCACTAGGCCCAAAGGTGAGGGAATAGGGAGTTCAGGGAGCTGTATTTCATACTTACCAGGCTTCACGTTCCAGCTGTGTCCCCATGAAGTTGGGGAGCACACAGAGTGACTCTTCAGACAGCTCTCTGCATACTGTCTCACAAAGATGAATGGTAGGGCTCGTGCGCACAACTGGCTGAAGTCATGCTGTGTGCGTGCAGCAGCTACGCAGGGACACAGTATACTAATAGATCACAGACTGAATATGAGTCAACAGTGTGATGCAGCAGCAAAAACAATTCTGGGATGTATTAAGAGAAGCATAGAGTCTAGATGTTAGGTAATTACTCTAATCTTCCTTAGGCCTCCTGTCCATGGGTCATATGTAACTGTGTTAACCGCGGCGAAAATCTGGCCTCAGGCAACACCGTGAACGCTTTCCACAGACCCAACTATGGAAAGCGCAGCCCGATGTCCACGAGCGGAGAATCATAGCGATTCTCCGCTCGCGGGATTCAAACCGCAGCATGCGATGGTGAGCGGTCTGCAAATCATGTCCTATGAAGAACGGTTAAAGGATCTGGGAATGTTTAGCTTGCAAAAAAGAAGGCTGAGAGGAGACTTAATAGCTGTCTACAAATATCTGAAGGGCTGTCACAGTGCAGAGGGATCAGCCCTATTCTCATTTGTACAAGGAAAGACTAGAAGCAATGGGATGAAAGTGAAAGAGAGGAGACACAAATTAGATATTAGAAAAAACTTTGACAGTGAGGGTGATCAATGAGTGGAACAGTTTACCACAGGAGGTGGTGAGTTCTCCTTCAATGGATGTCTTCAAACAAAGGCTGGACAAATATCTGTTTGGGATAATTTAGTAATTCTTGCACTGAGCAGGGGGTTGGACCCGATGACCCTGGAGGTCACTTCCAAATCTATGATTCAGTGCTGGAACAGTGCATTCAGCGAGTATGAAACACAGATCCAGGGACTTCCTGTTTCCTCACCTTTGAACACCATAACTTAATGTATGGAGCTCAAAGATGATGACAGGTTCCCTTTAAGTAAAACAACAGTTGGGATGCTGAAAGCAAGCATAACTTTCCAGCTCTCCGGAATGGCTTCTAAATAGTGTGTTCAATACTTTGTAAGGCATTTTAACCCTTTCTAATCCAATTTGTATCCTGGTTTTCCTAGGGGGTTACTCTTTTTCTGCTTCTATACAACGGCGCTATCTGCTGACTAAAGCCAGTACTGCATGAGGTGACACGATGGATAGGCTCCGACAGCAGAGAGGCTGGCAATATACAGTAAGAAAAACCTGACAGACGTCTTCCAACATTGAAGCTGTACAGTCTTAAATCATAATGTCTTCAGACGTCAGACAGTGGATTGGAAAGGGTTAAAGCTTTATTTGGTTTGGTAAAAGACTGTACATTAGTTGGTGTTGCAATGCGATTTAGTAAGATGGGCTTTTCTGCCCCAAACGTGAAACACTACATTTTGGCTACTCTGCTAAACAACTTGGCAGAATGGGATGTGTAGAGTGAATAAGCACTTTGAATTTGGTTTTGACAATAGGTGGAATGGTTGATTCTCAACAAAGGAGTTAAAGAATGCAATTTACATGTGTCATTTTATAAGGTTTTGTATTAAAGAATTTTTTTAAAAAAATTTCAATTTGAAGGTACACTTTGTATCACTCTTATGTGGAAGAATAAAAATTTGCCTTAACTGTAATTTTTAGATTATTTTTCCTATAAGATTTTAAAGTGCTCCCCCTTTAAAAAGTGAAGAATTCTACAACAATCCCCTATGACGACCTGTAAAATACTAATTTTGGACCTGCTTCTGTCCAAATAAAGAAGATACCTGATAAGTTAGAAAGCGCTCGTCCTGCTGTCTGCCTCATTGTTTCTCCAGCCATCCACTCAATTTGAGGGAACATCCAGATCTCTTCATTGCCAATCTTTTCTTTAATCAGCAGGACTAAATTGCTTTCTAGCTTCCTGTTGAGCGAGGTCCGATCATTCTTTTCATCTGCTTCTGTAACAAACAGTAAATAACGGGATTAGGATAGACTGCCCCAAATTAATGATACATAAAACATTGCAGTCTTATGTCATCTATGTAGAACAGTTTTTGCCCCTTATTAGTAAGCACCTCATTTTTGTCCTCCTTCCTGATCTGGCCATACAAAAGGCTAGGAGGACAATGTCAACTTGTTCCCCCACACCATTTCAGCCAATTCCACCATTAACATGCACACTTTTGCGGCTGACTGTGCAGATTTATTTCAGTGGGAAGAGTGGAATACGCTTCTGCTAAACCCGCTTGGCAGCTGTTTATCTGCTGCAGGAACAAAGATTTGGGCATGTAGAAATTAACATGCCCGACACTTCATTCACCCCCGAAGATCCACCGTTGGAAGACTTCCATACATAGAATAGTGAGCCGAATCTACCAACACTGGAGAGTTTGATTAATATTTATACCGATTGTCAAAGGAGTCAATCAGTCAGGAAGGGTAACATTTCTCCTTAGGGAGAGCACCTAGAAGGAATTGTGAGAAGACTTATAAGGTTATCCATGCTCATCTAGGAAATATGCAAATGTGAATATGAATAATACCATTACAGCTCCACCTATTGGAAGGCAGCATTCCTGCAAGTCAATATCAGACCTTTTAACAAGCCTAGTAACAATCACAAGGAGTTATGAGCCAAAGTCAGAATCTTTTCCAAAACTGGATTCTTCACAGCAGAGGTCACTGATATGGTGATGAATTTCACCAAAATGAAGTTAAAAAAAAAAAACACACCACAACAACAGCCGAGTGCCTTTTTAAATTTGAAAAAAAGGGGACAACTCTTAGGGCTAATGCCCACAGCCGTGACGGACACTGTCAGCGGAATATCGCAGCGGAGTCCACCACGGTGCCCCTTACCACCATGGATCTGCCGTATAAGCCCCGCATGGACGGCTGGCGCACATGCACAGTACAACGCATGACACGCCGGCAGTGTCAGATGACGCGACCTGGCGGTGGGCAGGGCCACATATTCACACGATACGTCCGCTGTACTACAGCGGAAGTATAGCGTGACGGCCGGCTTCCATTGACTGCAATGGAAGTCGATCGCGTGTATTCCCGCGGCATTTAGAACATGCTGCGGTTTATTTCACGCAGTGGAATTCCGCAGCATGAACATTGAGCTATTAGGTTCAATAGAACCTAATAGCGGCGGGGCTATGCCGCGGATTTCCAGCCGCGTAAAACACAGCAGAAATCAGCCATGGGCATTAGCAGTGGAGACCAGACAATCTATGGCATGCATCTTCAATTAAATCCCACCACCCTAGCCAGCTAAAGAGCATAAAGCAGGCCTCACTTCCCCCTCTAGACCATCTACTTATACGTAGAATATGAAGAATATAAACAAAGCGTCTTGAACCGGTGTCAGTTGGTGCCTTTTATAAAGTGCACAGTGACAAAAGTCTTAGGCAAAGCATTCTAGAGGCAGTACAGAAGTAGTCTTGGAGTCACAGAAGGTTGTTATTATGGGCATAATAGCTGTAGGTGGTTGGATTAAGAGAGAACATTGATAGAGATAAGAGCGGTAAAGTCAGAGGTGCTGCATGAATGACGTACTGCGGTATGTAAGATAATACTGGAGAACAAGAAATCATCAGATAGGTATAAGCCACTGCTTTAATCAAAATGACATTTGCACAAGCAGCACGTGCCGGCCGTGTGTCCAGTGCATGTGCACAGATGCCCCAGCTACCTGCAGAATACTATGGGTAACGCAGTCACATTTACTTTCAAGGCACCATTTTGATTATTGTGAGGTTTCTGGAAACTGAGTGCTGAACTCACTCTGAAGTAAATGTAAAGTTTTTGTGGGATGTACTTTAGTACATTTAACCGATTTCATTATATATCAACTAACCTATTTACAACAACCTGCACTTTCAGGTGACTTTGCAGAATAAGCGGTTATGAGAAATAACACTATTTCTGGCCATTATATGGCCCATATCCTGCATTTATCACCAGTTTTTCAGGCTCATCTCCAATTTTCAGTTTTCACATAGCTGGTGGGTGTAGATTAACTGTGATGTCTCCAATGCACAGTATACACAAGGAAAAGAAGACCCCGTTTCCCTACCTCTATATAGCACACACTCAGAAGCAACAGTAAGGAGGATATAATACAGCAGTACTGAGCAGTGTAGCTGTAAATCCAGCATTGAGGCGAGAAAGAAAACGTACTAGAGCCTTCAGCGTCTCTTGGTCTCTCTTTACAGCTGCTTCATCCTCCTCCCCTCTCCATAAATTTCCGAAGCAAATTAAGCCTGAATGATCGGTTTGTTGTTTGTTTTTCTGTAATAAGATATATCAGTTTTATACATTCACTTGTAGTAGAAAAAACAAATTCGAAAAAAAAGAGCACATGGTCCATCTATACTCTTCCCTGCTTAATTTCCTTTTTATTTCTCTCTTAGGATATATACTCATAGTAAAAAAACTAAATACAATCTATTCCCTAGGAGGAGTTGTCAGAATTGAATGAAACTTTCTATTTCTAATTGCAACATTGATATAAAAGTTAGTGATTACAGTATCAGAGAAAAGGAGAATTTAATTTATTTTGGAAAACGGAATACTTGAAGGGAGGCTCTAGTACCCTGTTGGGCCGCCTCTAGCTTGAATGCAAGATGTGATACGGGCGGGCATGGAGGCTCTAGTACCCTGTTGTACCGCCTCTAGCTTGAATGCAAGATGTGATACGGGCGGGCATGGAGGCTCTAGTACCCTGTTGGGCCGCCTCTTGCTTGAATGCAAGATGTGATACGGGCGGGCATGGAGGCTCTAGTACCCTGTTGGGCCGCCTCTAGCTTGAATGCAATATGTGATACGGGCGGCGTGGAGGCTCTAGTACCCTGTTGGGCCGCCTCTAGCTTGAATGCAAGATGTGATACGGGCGGGCATGGAGGCTCTAGTACCCTGTTGGGCCGCCTCTAGCTTGAATGCAATATGTGATACGGGCGGCGTGGAGGCTCTAGTACCCTGTTGGGCCGCCTCTAGCTTGAATGCAAGATGTGATACGGGCGGGCATGGAGGCTCTAGTACCCTGTTGGGACGCCTCTAGCTTGAATGCAAGATGTGATACGGGCGGGCATGGAGGCTCTAGTACCCTGTTGGGACGCCTCTAGCTTGAATGCAAGATGTGATACGGGCGGGCATGAAGGCTCTAGTACCCTGTTGTATCACCTCTAAGCTTGGATACAAGATGTGATACAGGCGGGCATGGAGGATCTAGTACCCTGCTGTATCGCCTCTTGCTTGAATGCAAGATGTGATATGGGCGGGCATGGAGGCTCTAGTACCCTGTTGGGCCGCCTCTAGCTTAAATGCAAGATGTGATATGGGCGGGCATGGAGGCTCTAGTACCCTGTTGGGCTGCCTCTAGCTTGAATGCAAGATGTGATACGGGCGGGCATGGAGGCATACAGGGTCCATTGGGTATTATGCAGCATATTTGTCCACATTTGCTGTAACTGAGCTTCTAGATTAGTGGTTCCCAAACTTTTTCAGCTATGAAGCCCTTTTTGAAGCAAAAGTTTCTTGTGGAGCTCCAAGAAATGTTTAGTTCTGTCTATGTTCTATGAGGCATATTACACACAATACGTATATGGAAGTATGACTAATAAAAGGTATATATTAAAGAAAGGAGACAATAGTTTAAAAAAAACTGGAAACACTATTATTTATTATTTAAATCTACAAAATAACAGTGAAGATATTTGACTTATAAGTTAATATGAACAATGTGCCAGCTTCTTGCAGCAGAGTTTGCCAATGTCCGGTGTCACAGAAGTCAATTGAAAATGCATATCGTCTTCTGCATCCAAACAAGCATGATATTTACATTTTTTAACTGTGTACCTCGAAAACTCCATTAATATAGAAAGATCCTCCACAGAGCCCAAAATTCGGGAAGTGGTTTGCTTTGAAATGATGCCTGACAGTGGCTGTCCCAAACCGGGTCTATAAGGACCTCATATTCTGCCGCAGCGAGGGCTGCTGGTTTTGACATCACCGAATATGGACCTACAATCCACTCAGAATTCTTTCGAATCGATTCCTGAGTGTCCCTCAGAAATTAGGAATTTAAATTTTGAAGCAAATTGTTAAGGTGATTCATTTATTGTTATGTTATTTTCTTCTAAAAAGTTTGAAGTTCATGAGAAACAAGTCAGATCTTTATTCTCAACACTTTCCAAGTAGAGCATATCTTTTTCTTCAGCGTGGCAATTTTGACATTCGCTTCGAATATGGTCTTCCATTTCCATTGTACGGATGTGCTGAATTCGTTCATTTTCGAAAAAACGTCTGCCAAGTAACATAATTTGCACAACCATGCTAATCATTCAATTATTCAAATGATCTGCTAGCAAACGGCTTGGGTCATTCAAAAGTGACGAAACTTCAGTTCAAAGTGCAAGTAAACAGGACAACGCTTTACCTCGTGACAACCATCGTACTTCTGTGTGTAATAACTATGTTACGTGTGCTGCCGGAATCTGTAGTTCTAGGCTTCCTAGCAGCACAGCTCCACAGGAAGTGGAGGGTTAATTGATTGAGACGGCTGGGTGTGGTTCTTCCTGACAGCCAATCTCCTGGGTCTGTGCTCACCTATAAACCCAGCTCTTGGTCAGTCTGTGTATAGAGTTCAAGGTGAGTAGTCATGAATCCTTGGCTGGTGAAGTTTGCAGTGTGATTGGGTTCATGTCCGTTTGTACGTTTAAATTCTGTCAGTTTTGTGTTAGCTTGCTGTGTGTCCTGCAATCTGTGTCCTGTCCTGTTGCAGCGTGCGGTGTGAACGGTTTCCGGTTCTGCTGGACTCCTGGTTAGTGTAGGGACTAGCAGTATAACCAGGAGCCGTGAAGTGGCCTGCTAGCTTCCACATATTGTACAACATGTCAACTAATACCTGGTATTTATATTCCACATACAAAATGCAACCACTAGTAACAGATGATAAGCTGAATATAAATACCAAGAATATACAGACCCAGGAGATTGATTGGCTGGCAGGAAGAACCACACCCAGCCGACTCAATCAAATAACCCTGCACCTCCTGTGGAGCTGTGCTGCTAGGAAGCCTAGATCTACAGATTCCAGCAGCACACGTAACAAACTATGGCTTGTGTATATTTCCCATATCTTCACACAGTATTTTGAGCAAGCATGCGATAAGAAAAGGTAGAGCTCACCCTTTATAGCGGGGACCCCATAGTCAGGCGATGATATAAGACAAAAAAAACGTCAGCTTCAGCGGATAACAATGTAAATGTAAACAAGAGGTAGGTAGGCTTATACGTCTAAAATCTTCTTTATTTTCAGGGAACAGGCATAAAAGACAAGTTGTTAAGGAGCTTAGCTTAGCTGTTGAGAAAGGCTGCAGGACTAGCCGAAACGCCTCCAGCTCCTTGATAACTTGTCTTTCATGTCTGTTCCCTGAAAATAAAGAAGATTTTAGACATAGAAGCCTACCTACCTCTTTTTTACATTTGCAGTATTTGGAGCAGCCTACGCTTCAGAAGTCGTGTCTTAACAAAGTTGAATATTGTGACGGCGTACCTTTGTCTAGTACCTGCTTTAATAACGTTAACATTATTTTCGTTGCCAGGGAGTGTCAGTGTAGGACACAATGACTACTTGTTACATTGTAGATGGTAAAGCAGGATCATGTGCAGCATATTCCGAACTCAAGCCCAAGCGACTTCCACTATCTTCTGCACTTAGGTTACAGCTGGCGTTATACCCCTTTGACTGAGCAGTGGTTGACGGCCGACGACTCTCAGACGAAAGTTTAGCAGCCGAGGGTTTTATTGCAGAATAAGTATTAAAGACCATAAATCCCTATATTGCAAGTTACAATCTATGTTAGCGTGTTACAATTTAATAAATAACTATTTTCATGGACACACATCTGTCATTTAGTGTCCTTTTAGGTTTTTTTGTTGAGCTAATCCTGCTGAACATCCAGTGATTATCAGGGCCCCCGACAGAGGGTCTAGGTCCCCGCCAGTGGCAGGTTAAAAGAGATAAAAGGCCCGAGGCTGTTCACACAGCTTCGCCCTCCTTCAAAGCGGGAAAGAGGGTGTGTGTGTGTGTGTGTGGGGGGGGGGGGGTATGGGTGTGGCTTATCAAAACATGATTTTTATCTTGTTACAAAAGGGACAGCGCAGTAAGTTAAATAAAACACAACAGGGAGGAACGCTGAAGCGCTGGATGGGCTACTGATATACATTATATTTAAAATTAACATGCTGTGGAATTAAATCCAGATTTTCAAAATCTCATGCATTTTGCTGCTACAGCTACTGTAAATTCTGCGCTGTGTATTAATAGTAACTCCCTATATTGAGGCCCCAGTTGTCATAGCAACCGCCACCGTTGCGGCCCCAGTAGTCATAGCAACCTCCAGTGCGGATTACCATAGGGGCGAATGAGACTGGTGTGGGCCTTCTTGGATTCCCGGGGCGGTCACGCCAATCGCCCCTGTTATAATCCATCATTGGTCCCCACTACTCATGGGTGTAGCGGTGTCCGGATAGCCTGTCCTGAGGAAATGTACATCCATTGAAAATCATTGGCTTCATAATCATTGCTGTCGCATCGCAGGGAAAAAAAAATAAAAAACGCAAGTGGGTGTGAGCCCTAAGGCCTAATGCCCACGGCCGTGACAAGCTCCGCAAGCAGAACACCGCAGTGGAGTCCATCATGGCACCCCCCCTAAAGACCCCATTCTCACCTCGGGATCCACTGTGTAGGTACCGCATGACTTGCATGTGGAATGCAGTGCATGACGCGCTGGCGACGTCACATGACGCGGCCGGCGGACCGCATATTCACGCTATTATTCTGCTGTCCTACAGCGGAAGTATAGCGTGACGGGCAGCTTCCATTGACTACAATGGAAGTCATCCGCTTGTATGCCCTCGGCAAATAGGACATGCCGCAGGTAATTTCACGCTGCCGAATTCTGCAATGGAATTCTGCAGCGTGTACATTGAGCTATTAGGTTCAATAAATCCGGCCGTGGGCATTAGCCCTAAGGGCTCATGTCCACGGGCAAAATAAGAATTAAAATCCGCAGCGGATTTTAACTCTTCTCCCGCGCGCGGATCCGCACCCCATAGGGATGCATTGACCACCCGCGGGGTAGATTAATACCTGCGGATGGTCAATAAAAGGGATTTTAAAAAAAAATGGAGCATGAAAAAATCTGGACCATGCTCCATTTTCGTGCGGGTCTCCCGCGGGGACGGCTCCCTCGGGCTTCTATTGAAGCCTATGGAAGCCGTCCGGATCCGCGGGAGACAAAAATCAGATTTTACTCACCCGCTCTGTTTCTTCTCTTCGCCGCGGCGCCATCTTCTCTCAGTCGCGGCCGGATCTTTTTTCTTCGGGACGGCGCATGCGCGGGGCACGTCTCCGACGTCATCCTGCGCATCCGCCGAGCCGAAGAAAGAAGATCCGGCCGCGACGCAGAGAAGATGACGCCGCGGCGAAGAGAAAAAACGGAGCGGGTGGGAGGTGAGTTTATTCTTATTTATTCTTATTTTCAGCCCTCATGTCCGCGGGGCAGGAGGGACCCGCTGCAGATTCTCCATGGAGAATCTGCAGCGGATCTGATTTTCCCCGTGGACATGAGGCCTAAGGGAAATCAAAACAACAAGAGCGGCCAATACAATCCTCAGTCCCAGGGTTTCTTCTGCCCAAGTGCATTATTTTACACTTGGAAATGTTGAACTGCAGTTTACATTGTTTTGACCATTTATCCAGTAAAGCTAAATCGTTCTCCATGCTCTATACAGTATGTTGGTGGTACAATGCCTATTTAATCTCTGGCTAGCATTGTTTTGCTAAGTGGCAATACCTGTTATTTTTGGAGCCAGTTGCATTTCCCTCCATTTCTGTTCCCATTTGTCTTCCAGGTCTTGTGCCGTCACTATGTCCTGCTGTCCTTCGTCATCAGAATCATACGCATCAGACTGCATCCTCCGCAGGCGCTCGGCATCCATCGTGAGATGAAGCTCATGATCTGAATACAAACTTTTCTCCATGTCAATCTGGAATAGATGCAGAATACAAAGCGCCCACAACTGGATTAGTGCACCAATGATGGCTACCTTTTCTTTACTACCACTCCTATAGTCGTCAAACTTTCACAAAGATGGCCGCTGTGTTATGCTGGCTTCATTATTACACCAATCAGTCTCTGAATGACAATTATAACACTGAATGTCACAAAAGGTACCTTTTACATGAGCCAATAAGGCCTCCTTCACACGGGCGACAGGACATCCCCGCGAGAAAAAAATCGCAGCATTTTGTCGCTGTAATACCGCGATTTTGTGGTGCTACAAAGTCGCTTTGATTGGTTCACGAGCGCCCTGGCTCAGCCAATCATTGCCGACGCTCGATGAACCAATCACAGCCATTAACTTCATTTACTGCCTATTACGCGGTGAAAATATATTTGTGGGTATGAGCCCTAAGATGGTCATAAGAAAACGTTTTAGTTGAAGAGATACAATAGTGTCCTGTGACATTATGATAGTTACATAAGGCACACAGTTGGCAGTGCTATACATTTTTAGCATCCCCTTTTCCAGATGTCCCAGCTTGGGAACATCACTAAAGTGTTTCTCGCTGTTCTCTTCTCTGATGCATCGTAATAATAATTAGGCATACCTGATCATACAATACCCCTTCAGTATAACCTAAATTAAGTGATTACTTTAACACTCCACAAACATGCCTTCTTCATATGTGGCTGTGATACTCCTCCTCCCCTCTGCCCTGCTCTATGCTAGCAAGTGTGTGATAGCGCCATATCTAGTAGCACTACTTAATAAATCCCTGTATGATTTGCCAGTGACCGAAACCTGAACGTGAGGATGCAGTTTTCCCACTGTGCTGATGCCCACAGACAAACGCATGGCCTTATGTCAGGATCCACTGGTCAACACTTTGCAATATTGTCAATTTCCTATAGGGTTAATTTCCATCCTACCGAACATGCCACTTAGGCCTCATGTCCACGGGGAAAATCAGGCCCGCTACGGATTCTCCATGGAGAATCTGCAGCAGGTCCCTCCTGCCCCGCGGACATGAGCACTGAAAATAAGAATAAACTTACCTCTCGCCCGCTCCGAATCCTTCCTTCGCTGCGGCGTCATCTTCTCTGCGTCGCAGCCGGATCTTTTTTCTTCGGCCCGGCGGATGCGCAGGATGACGTTGGAGACGTGCCCCGCGCATGCGCCGGCCCGAAGAAAAAAGATCCGGCCGCGACTGAGAGAAGATGGCACCGCGGCGAAGAGAAGAAACGGAGCGGGTGAGTAAATTCCGATTTTTGTCTCCCGCGGATCCGGACGGCTTCCATAGGCTCCGCGGGAGACCCGCACGAAAATGGAGCATGGTCCAGATTTTTTCATGCTCCATTTTTTTTAAAATCACTTTTATTGACGATCCGCGGGTATTTATCTACCCACGGGTGGTCAATGCATCCCTATGGGATGCGGATCCGCGGGCAGGTGAAGAGTTAAAATCTGCTGCGGATTTTAATTCTTCTTTTGCCCGTGGACATGAGCCCTTAGGAGCTAAAGAATAGTGGGCACCATATAGAATAGGTGTGAAGCTTTCCAACTGCTCTTAAGTCTCATCCATGATTTGGAAAAACCATACCCACCTTTTAGGCCATGTTTATAGTAGCAGCACAGTGGATGAGATTACAATGCTGGTGATGGACAGAAGGCTCTTTTCCAATATACAGTGCAGAGAGCTGAAGAAGCAACAGCCCCTTGGTTCCAGGGATTGATGGGAAATCTACACTCGCACCCAACTTACCAGATAGTGATGGATTAACCTACCAGTATGCCATCCCTTAAAGGGGTAGTATCCCCTGGATAGGTCATCAGAAGTTGATGGACAGTGGTCCGTCGCTCGGGCCCCCCGTCCATCAGCTGGTTGTCCAGCCGGCTGTCCAGGTCATTGACACCAGTGTAATGCGGACAACGTCCGGCCTGCTGCACCCCCGAAACCCCCACTAATTCCAAGTATCTTGTGTCATAGAATTATCTTCTGTCCATCTTCCCCTCTCTTACGGGCTCGTTGCACCTTTCCGCAGTGACATGGGGATTGAATGGAATGGCGGCTGCACATGTGTGGGGCCACTCCAGTCATTTTAATGAAGCTACTAGAACTAGTCGACAAGCGCTCAGCTATCTCCCACTGAAGATGATGGAGCAGCGTCATGCATGTGCGATCGTCGCTCCATTCTATTTCCTCCTCCTTGCAGTGCACAGGTCTGATAGGTTATGAAAGGTTCGGGTCGGCAAAGCCTCGTACCTCAAGCTAGTTGCACGCAAGTGCAATGTTTCCCTGGATGGATTGCTACTTCCCCAAGGTGATGCGAGAAATCACACGATGGCGAGCAGCGTTTCACAGCCCAATATTCCGGGGATAAAATCCTCAGTTGCCAGCGCATCCCCTCCCAGAAAGATGGGTATAAACGGCACACGGAGGGTGGTGAGCAGTTAACGACTGGGCGGCCATTTGTTTGAGCAACCCTCGTCCTGTGTACGGCCCTTAGAGAGAATATCCATTGACTTGTTAGAACTGTCAACGGGCACTTATATGGGCATTTGATTCCTATGATGTTCAGGATATCCAGGGTCAGGCAGGGACACCCTGGCGCAGAGTTTTAAGGCTCTTGCTCACGACCTGAAGGTTGTGCGTCCAATCCCTGCATGGCTCAGGTGGCCGGCTCAAGGTTGACTCAGCCTTCTGAGGTCGGTAAGATGAGTACCCGGCTTGGTGGGGGTGGGGGGAGATGACTGGGGAAGGTAATGGCAAACGACCCTGCTAAAACAGTCTGCCAAGAAAACTAGGAGTCAGCCATGACTCGGTGCAAATACCGCCTTATACCCCCTCATACGGGCGTATATGCATGCAGAGACTAGAACCTATTGATTGCAATAGATTCCCTCACACACGTGCGTATGCTTCCTGCACATTTCGTGCAAATAGAAGTAAACCGCAGCATGTTCTCCAGCGCATTTACGTACCAGAACTCGCAAATGCAATACGCCAGGAGATGCGTGAAACACTAAGTAATTGCGCTGGAGAGAGAGCACAAGTGGAGCTCATTGGACGAATCGGCCATTACAAACCGCTTTTTTGCGCATGCAAGTGTGCACACAATACAATAAACCACGCCCACTCCACAAATACACGTACACTCCTGAGGCCGATTTAGCGCTTACTCACATAGGTAGATTTGCGTGTGCATGGCGCAGAGAATATAACCCGTTTTCACGTGCATTTTAAGCCCACAAAAAAAAAAAAGGCGACATCCTCTATTTTGGGGCACATTTAGGGCACCAAGAACTGCGCGATTTTGCAGGGAAATCGTAAACAGCGGGGACTCATTAGAGCACGGCGCAGGTGTGAGCGGTCCCCGGCGGCGCAGAAAAGTACAGTGGCGCAACTTTTTGCGTTGTGAAGGTCGCGCTATCATAAGTGTTTCTCGTCTGAAGGAGCCCTATTAGACTCGTACAGCTGGTACCCCTAGTGGAGAGTCGCGGTACTGTACCTGCTGCAGCAGCTCCTCCACCTCCTGCTGCACAGCACTGCGGCTCCCGGACAGCACCGCCGGCCTCTTTAGACACACAGCCCCGTGTAGCCTCCATGGAGACCCCGCGACCCCAGTGGCTAAACCCCTGCAGCCCACAGCCCGGAACACACGGGTCATCAGCCTGCTCACCGGCGCCGCCATAGTAGGAACACGTGATCTCAGCACGTTCCTGACAGGACAGCGCTATACGATAAAAAAAAGGGGGGATGTTTGACATGACATAAACGTTCACCCTTTACCAGTGAGGAATTAATGTGTGCAGGTAAAACATACATTTTATAAATCGAATTATCCATTATTTTATTGCAACTTTATATTTCTTCAACAATTCTCTCAGTTGCCTTCCCCCTATAATTCTGAGTACAAATGGTTTAGTCCAAAGGTCGGCGCTGCTTATGTTCTAGTCGCGGGGGGAGGCGGAATGCTGTCTTTTTGCTCAGTGTGTTATGCGGTAGAGCTGATAGAGGTGAATGATGTAATACTGGAGCAGTCTACTAGTACGTGATTATAGGAAGCCTCTTGTATGGCTAGAATAGCTGAGGTAAATATCAGGTGTAGGAGCCACCCCCCACGGGGTGACATGGTATAACCGGTGACCTTGCTCTTCCAGCTTGGTGATTGAGGAGCGGGAGAGATGAGCCTGGCGGTGAGCAGGGCTGCGGCCGGGCTGCTCCCGGGTGTATGGCGACAGGCGTGCGGGTGAGTGGAGGGTCACGGCGCCTGCTGTGTATACTGGCTTGTTACTTCACTGCATGTAGAGAGGACCGGACGCTCCTCCACGTGACTCCTGCCCCCATCTACAGCTCAGTGAGGACCGGTTACCATAGTTACCATAGAACGCTTTCAAAAACTTACGTTGTTTGTTTTTATTTCCGCAAAAAACCATTGATGGCGTATTCTCAGCCTAGAGATCCGCTGGAGTGGCCGGCCGCACACGGACAGATCTGCATTGCGGAACATGCGGTCGGCGCCCGCACCGCGGATCCACAGCAAATAACGTTCAGAACATGCAGTGCAAAACCGCTTCTCCCTGCACGTCCGCAGAAGGGGATTGCAAACTTTTCTGCATATTCCGCACAGACGGCTTCCATTGAAGTCAGGGGAAGCCGTCCGACCCACGGCCCTTCCACCATTGACCTAGCGGATGGAGGGTACCCGCATCATCGCCTAGCCACGGCACGGGAAAAACAATAAAAACGTACTGCGCATGACCGACAGCGAGGAAGAAAACAGGAGCACGGGGTCGCCGGCCGCAGTTAGAGCCAGATTTTACAATGGCTCCCACATGCGGAATCCGGATCGTCTGTGTGCCGCCAACCTATGGGATTTATGATTCTGCCTCTACAACAAATCACATTTTCGAGGCAGGATTTATAAATTGGCTGAGCCGTGGCATTGATTAGCCAGTTTGTAAATCCCGCCTCCACAAACATGATTGGCTGAGCAGAGTTTGAAGAACCAATCAATGCAGTGCTGGATGAACCAATCACAGCTCTCGCATTGGTTTATCCAGCGCTGTATTGATTGGCTGAGCAGCGCAGGATGAACCAATCAGAGCCATCACTTCCTGGAGGTGAGATTTTTGAATCCTGCAAACCAGGAAGCGATCTATGGGTGAACAAGGACTGTAGGACACAGGGTGGAGCTCCAGAGAGCAGTGGGAGGACCCGGGCCGAGCCTGCTAGTAAGTATTCCTGTATTTTTTTAGTTAGAGCAGCTAGAGCTTATTTTAGGGGTAGGGAAACGCATTGCACAAAAATCGCTAGTTTATGCGATAAATGAGACTCCATAGGGAAACATGAGCGAGAAAACCTCACAAATCGCGGCAATCTGGAGCGTATTTGTTTACTGCGTGAGTTTTCACACAGTCAAATCGTGGCTGTCTGCATAGGATTGCATAAACCAACGCAATCCAACGGCAGCGGGCACGGGCAGAAATTCTGCGGAAAATCTCGCCGCGGATTTACCACCTGTGTGCAGGAGGCCTAACTGATACAAAAAGCGCAGTGTGAACACCCTCTCAGCATGTATACTTATTAGAGCGGGGAGAAGGCCACTAGCTGTTGTTAGACCCTCTGGCAGCGGTCTATCTTCTGCAGGAGCGGAGGTATCTGCCATCAAGAGGCGTTGCAGAGCCTTACATACACGTTGGCCAACTTCTACCCTGTTTCCCTGAAAATAAGACATAGCATGATTTTTCAAAATTTTTGAGGATGTAAAATGATTTTTCAGGCTTTTTGAGGATGCTTGAAATATAAGCCCTACTCCAAAATTAAGCCCTGCTAACAGTTAATTTAAAAAAGACAATTTAAATAGTGTCCAGGCAGCTATACATGTAAAAAAGTTAAACCTTTTTGAACAAAAATTAATATAAGACACTGTGTCTTATTTTCAGGGAAACACGGTAGCTAAAGCTGTTTTATTATCACTGATGCCAGGGACTCCTTTTTTTCACCAGCTGGCCCGGCCCTGGGTCATATGGCATCTAGAAGAACCTGCTTGTACTTCACCGCTCTGTACTTGTAAGTCACCTACATGACTGACAGGTGAACCGTTATTGTAATGACCAGTTTATGGACTGACGACAAGCTGGTGGCATGGTCTATCTAGAGATGGGCAATTGCTTCCCATTATGCCATGTTATGACTCCCTTTGTCTTTACATGCAGAGCATTAAAGCCTCCCTTGTGCCGGCCTCTATGTGTGAGCGCAACAAGTCCTACAGCCGGTCCCATCACTGACCAAAACGCCAAAGAACTGGGGTAAGTCTGATGCCGCGCCAGAGTTCACGTACACCATAGGGAAGTTGCAGGCTATGGTTTTCATGCTAATTGCAATCTAGTGATAATCATCTGTGAGAATGAACTGTAGCCACTAGATTCAGTTGATGGTCATCCGTCATGGTAACCTTTTCCCTCTTCCTATAGGCTCTATTTATTTCAATAAACAGTCAATTAAGTAAAAAGAAGTACAATTATATTCAATCAATATATAAGTGGGCTAGTGTTGCCTTGGTTGGTTATTTCTATCTGAAACTCCTGGCCTTTCTCCTCAGATGGTCATGTGAGCTCAATTTTACACAGCTCAGATCTACTTGGGGTTGTGTGTTCATTTGCTAGTCAGTTTCTCAGTCTGTGTTATGCTGTTGCTTGAATCCTACTATAGAATCTACCTAGAAAGGGGGATGGTGGGGGCACTCCTATCACAGTTACTGATGATGATCACACAGCTCTGGTCACACAGTTATAGTTGAGGAGGTTACAGCGCATCCAACCGACTGTATATTTGCAGTCTGTAGCTTATTTAGCGCAATATAAAAGTTGATTTAGCTGACCTCCCAGCAGGCAGAAATGGTATAGTCTGTAGTTATTGCTGTGCTGAGGCATCATGGGATAGATTTGTAAGTGAAAGCAAAAATCTCACCATGAAGATGGTGCCTGATAAGTATCAGACAAGAGGCTGCATTGCAGAGAACTGGCTGTAATATACAGAAGAAGCTTTCAAATAGTGACAGACAATCAGGTAAGGGCTTAACAGAATGCCGGTGGAAATAAAATATACAATACACTGCAATTCTTCTGTATTTAAGTAATGATTGCTAGTTCAAGTCCCCTATGCAAATTAAAAAAAAAATACATTTTTTTTTAATGAATACATAATTTTAAAGATATGTTTAGTAAACCCTCTTTTCCTAGACATCACATAAAAAACAAAATAATTAAAATTGGTATTGCTGCATCCATAAAAGTCCAGTTTATTGAAATATCACATTTAAACAGCGCACCATCAGAAAAAAAGATACACAATATCAGAATTACACTTTTCTAATTACATCTCCAAGAAAAAATTAAATAAAAAGTGATCAAAAAGTCTTATGTACACCAAAATGGTAAAAATTACAGGTCACCCTACAAACAACAAGCCCCCACACAGCTGCATTGATGGAAAAATGAAAAAAAAGTTATGGGGGTCAAAAAATGGAGACAGGAAGCAATTTTTTTTTCTTTAAAAGGTATTTGATTTTTTTTTTTTTTTTAATAAATAGTACAACATAAAAACTATTTAGATTTGGTACAGCTGTAATCATACTGACCCGTAGAATAATGTTAAAATGTAATTTTTACTGCATCATGAACACCATATAAACAATGATACCATTTAAAAATTAAACTCCACCTCCAAAAAACAACCCATGTACCGTATATACTTACAGAATGATACTCGATCATTCACAGCCATTCAGGGAATGACATCACTGAATGGATGTGATTGGTTTATCAAGTGACGGCTGTTATTGGCTGGCGCTCGATCCAATCACAGCACTTAGTTACACAGTGCTGACAGCGGGGGGAATTCAAAGCTGAGCAGGGAAATGACAGCAGGGAGAAGTCTCAAGCAGCTTGCCGCACCGCCGGGTAGACCATCACACCGGGGACACAAATGCTGGCTGGGAGGTGAGTATTGCGCGTTCTCTTTTTTTTTTTATACCTAGTATATACTTGAGTATAGCTAGGCTTATACTTGAGTCAACAAGTTTTACCAGTTTTATTTTTGTGGTAAAACTTATTGACTCGGGTCGGCTTATGCTCGAGTATATACGGTAACTATGTCTCTGAAAAAATTAAAAAAAAATTCTTAAAGTTAAGCTGGAGAAATGAAAAAAGGAGAAGGGCTGATGCAGGAAGAGGCTAATGTGACTCGGTCTTTGTCAAATTATTGTACTTCCCCTACCCTCTTTACTCCCTTCATCACACTTTCCTCAATCCCTAAGGGCCCTGTCACATGGGAGGGACATGGGTGCGCCCTACAGTTGTCCCAGCAATAATCGCTCTTATGCCTTTTACCCAGGAGCAATGGTCGCTCATTGAATGGAGGCAGAGCGGTCCAGAGATAATGGCCACCTCTATTCACTATAAACGGCAGCCTATTTACACTGGCCGATGGTGGATCCGTGTTTACGCATGCAGAAACTGAACCATAAGTGAACAAAGTACCATTCGTCATTCAGTCGCTACAAGTATTTACACCGAATCCTAATCGTTCAGCATTCCACGATCCAGCAAGAATTTGAGCAATTATTGGCTCTTGTAAAAGGGCCCTAACCCAGACCTCACACTGATGGCTGTTGTAGGTACACATTGTCATTTCGATAGTAAGGATTTGAGTATTGGGCTGACAGTGAATCTGTTGATCTCACCCTCAAGACCCCAGCTAACCCTGAGAATGAAGGGGTAGCAGCGCTGGTTAGTGCTACTGCTCCTACACTGGTTTTTCCTGCTCAGTGGTGTCCCGGCCACCGGCTTGTGCAGAGAACTGAAGTACAGCTTTATTTAAAGGGGTTTTCCCACTACCTAAAACTACTTCACAACCACTCTGTCCTTCCTGGTCGCTGCAGACTAGTACCAGCCACTGCTGCAGCAATCACTGCCTATAGAAAGTCACTGCTGTGACCTGTGATTGGCTGCAGCAGTCACAGGTCCTGGTAAGCAACAATCAGGAAGAACAGAGTGGTTGTGAAGCAATATTAGGTAGTGGGAAAACCTCTTTAAGCAAACTGTGCCATGATGCAATTCTCTGCATAGCCAGTGGCTGGTAGCATCTCTGTGCTGGGAAGCTTAGGAGGCTCCTTTCCTTATTTCTAAACTGTTCACCCGCTATTGATAGACAAGACTGACTAACAGCTCACTGACAAATCATATTACATGCTGCCCATAGAAGCCTATGGAGGGGAGGAGGGGCCAGGTTAGAGAGAAGCAAGGAGCCACACAATTGCTGCTGCTGCTAATGATGGTTTAATGTCTCAAAGCTATGGAAATCGCATCTGCACAGTATTTCTCTATAATATCTTCCATGCTGCTGCTCCTCTTGTGACGGAGGAGCACAATCTCACATTCTCTGTGTGTGCTGTGTATGGGAGACATAGCAGCTCAGGGAAAACTAAGAATTGGAGATGGAGCCTGCAGAGGGGTAACTGGTGATAAATGTAGGATACAAGTCATAATTGTCAGAATGGTGTTAATCCTCCTGTACACACATGGCAGTTTATTATGAAAAGGGCCACTCTAGCGAAAACACTTTTTTTCCCCCCATCTCTGTCCCCCTCACCTTATTGCCTGTCATCCTGTGGATGTCTCCTCTGTATATTGCAGCCACTTCCATTCAGTGCAGCCCCTTGTCTGATGCTTATCAGGCACCATCTTAAAAGTGAGGGTTTTTTTAACTCTGTCTCTCAAATCTATCCAATGATGCATTAGCTAGAAGCTATACCATTTCTGCCTGCTGGGGGCACAGTTTAATTATCATTACCTTCTATATCCTCCTTAGTAATCTACAGACCTTAAATATACAGTCAAGAGGATAAGCTGTAATCACCACCTCTATTATAACTATATGACAGGCACTTCTATCAAAGCTACAGCTCCTGTGTCTCCCTTAAAGGGGTTGTCCCGCGGCAGCAAGTGGGTCTATACACTTCTGTATGGCCATAATAATGCACTTTGTAATATACATTGTGCATCAATTATGAGCCATACAGAAGTTATAAAAAGTTTTATACTTACCTGCTCCGTTGCTGGCGTCCTTGTCTCCATGGTGCCGACTAATTTTCGCCCTCCGATAGCCAAATTAGCCGCGCTTGCGCAGTCCGGGTCTTCTGCAGTCTTCTATGGAGCCGCTCGTGCAGAATGCAGGCTCCGTGTAGCTCCGCCCCGTCACGTGCCGATTCCAGCCAATCAGGAGGCTGGAATCGGCAATGGACCGCACAGAAGAGCTGCGGTCCACGGAGACAGAGGATCCCGGCGGCCATCTTCAGCGGTAAGTATTGAAGTCACCGGAGCGCGGGGATTCAGGTAAGCGCTCCGGTAAGCTTTCTTTACCTCCCTGCATCGGGGTTGTCTCGCGCCGACCGGGGGAAGGGTTGAAAAAAAAAAAAACCCGTTTCGGCGCGGGACAACCCCTTTAAGGCAGTTTCTGTGGTAGGATTCATGCGACAGCATAATACAGACTGAGAAATTGACTGGTTTCTCACAGCACAACCCCAGGGCTCTGGACGTGTATAAAAGGGTGCAGCAGTATGCATATTATACCAGGTAGGTGCCTCAATCTTGGTATGTGTATGTAAGTAATAACACCATACAGTGTCTTTTTGTTTTTTAAATGGGTATTCTCATCTCAGATTCTTATGGCATATTCACAGGATATTCCATAAAAGTCAGATAGGTGCAGGGGCCACCGCTGGGCTCTGCACCTATCT
Organism: Eleutherodactylus coqui; assembly: GCF_035609145.1. NCBI lineage: Eukaryota > Metazoa > Chordata > Amphibia > Anura > Eleutherodactylidae > Eleutherodactylus > Eleutherodactylus coqui. The sequence continues at coordinate 248,594,697 of NC_089838.1, read as the reverse complement.
CCTGTGATGGCTGCCACCGCCCTCGGGCCAGCTGTACGAGATGGTCAGGATCACGGAAATAGCTGAGCGGGCTTTGCTGAACTATTTCGTAACTCCCACAAAAGTCAAGGGAGTTTGACTTTTGTGGGAGTTACGGATATACCATCACTGCAATATTGGGAGCTACACCATTTCCTTAACTCTCAAGTTACAGAAACCGCGTAGCTCTGTGTTATGCTGTTTGCAGAATTCCCATTGACTTCTATGGAAGTTGCAGAAATGGCATAGCCCAGCCGTGCTCAGTAGTTTCTGTAATCCCAGCCGCCTTGTATAGACCGGTGTTCCAATCTCATCCCTGTTGCCATGTTTGACTAAGATAGGAATACCCCTTTAATTTTACATATATTTAAATTTGGCAAATAAAAACTTTATTTCCTAAATGTTTCAGTTTTAGTCTGGAGCACCGTTGTGCCATCTCAACAGTGTGCTGGCGTTACCCCTGCTGGAGACTCCTAATTCGTGTTCCATTTATTGCCCCTGAAAAAAGAACAACAGGAAAGAAATGGCAGTGTAACATTGTCCCATCCATAACTTGTAGAGATGAGCGAGTATACTGGCTAAGGCACATTACCCGAGCGAGTAGTGCCTTAGCTGAGTATCTCCCCGCTCGTCTCTAAAGAGTCGGGGGGCAGGGATCGGCGGGTGAGAGCGAGGAGGAACGGAGGGGGAGATCTCTCCCTCCCTTGCTCCCCGCCGCAACTCACCTGTCACCCCCGCCGGCCCCCGAATCTTTAGAGATGAGCGGGGAGATACTCGGCTAAGGCACTACTCGCTCGGGTAATGTGCCTTAGTGAGTATACTCGCTCATCTCTAATAACTTGTTATCTGGAGCTCTTAGCTTTGCTTGTATTTCATCGCTCACAGAGAATTCTCCGGGGATTGATTTGATTTCTTTTCTTTCAGCTTGTATTCATTTTCATACCAGACAGCGAATAGAACATATACTGATTTGTGGGGGGAAGTACTGGGGGGTAGCTGCTTTCTTGTCATTGATAATGCTTGCAGCCTGCAGTGATTTGGTGGCATACCCCAGGCTGTCCGCCCCAGATCTACAAGGCCGGTTCTCATAGGGACAGGAAGCACGGTCAAGAGACTCGTCTATATTGTAGAAGTAAAAAGTAACACTTAAAGGTATAGAAATGAATGGGAATTTATAATTCTCTGTTACTTTACATACAACGTGGGGGTCAACTAGAAGGACCCCTCATCAGATGCTTTTTATTTATTTATTTTTTTTAATTGATTTAGTTATGAGATCTTAAATACACTCACTTTTTTTTAAAGATCTTATGGAGGTGACGCCTTTTATTGGTCGACCAGAAAAATTATATATAGAACTTTTGAATCTGTTTAGGCCTCTTCATCATGTTGGGGTCAGATTATATCTGAGGAAATGCATAGATACACAACAGATCACAGGTCTGGTGGGCTTCACTTATCAGGCAGGATGAGAAATGGAACAGTGGGAGGAAACGTTCAGCATTTAGAGGGGTATTGCTGCACTTTATTATTATAATTTTTTTTCTATTGATGATGGGTACGGACCCGCCACTTGGTTCCCCGCAATCGTCTGATTTCCTGGTGCCACCGTCTCTGCGATGAGTACAGAAGGTGCTGACCATAGCACAGCAGCCCGAGTTGGCACTGTAGTGCAGCTACCATTGACTTGGAACAGGAGCTGCACCTGTAGTACCAACTTGGGTCACTGCAGTGATGGCAGCACCATGAATTAGCTGGTTGGCGGAGAGTAGAGCAGTGGGTCCCCACCGATCATCTGTTGATAGCCTATTGGTCATCGATAGAAAAAAAGTTCCAGAATACCCCTTTAAATAATGATAAACTAAAGACATAGGACTAATGCACAGTGTAAGATGGAAGTGGGAGAAGTGACGATTACCTAGATCAGGCTGATGGCAGTGAAGTGTGCAGATACTTAGGCATAACACCCGGGGGCTATATTGGGTCCATGTGCTAATGTCTGGAGAGTCCTTATCAGTTTGAATTCCCATATTTGTGTGTCGTTTTTAAAAAGTGCTTTGAGTATTAAGACTTTTTGGTCCATTAACCCCTTGAGTGGCGGGTTTCCTACCACCCTGTCGTGCCCACCAGGGCAGGTTTTTTAAAATGGTCTAATGATTGAATTTCAACTAATTTTGCAGTTGCGTCTCAAGAGCCATAACTTTTTCATTTTTCCATTGACATGGCCATATAAGGGCTTGTTTTTTGCGGGACAAGTTGTGATTTTTTTAAACGGGGGAGGAAAAAAAGAAATGGGGGAAAAAAGAAAAAAAGGGGCCATGTCATTAAGGGGTTAAATAATGTATTAACTTCCTTCTCTGGGTCATTACGATGCATGGATACCACATGTGTGATTGTATTTTTGATTTTTTACAAAGTAAAGGGAGACAAGTGTTTGTTATTTTTTTAATAATGTTTTTACTTTTTTTTTTTTTTTTTTTAATTTTTAATTTATTTTTGTCCCGTTAGGGGACTTCCACAGGGGACCCATCAGGACCTCCTGATCACATTCCGGGGGTCCGATGGTGACAGCCCTTTACATGCTGCAGTGACAGCCCTTTACATGCTGCAGTCACATAGACTGCAGCATGTAAAGGGTTAACACAGCAGAGATCGGAGGTTTTCTCTGATCCCTGCTGTAAGAGCTGGTACCTAGCTGTCCTCTGACAGCTAACAACCAGCTCTTCCTGCCACAGAGACCATCGGCTTGCTTCTGACAAGCCGATGGTCTCTATGGCAACCTGTAAACAAACCAGTGCAGGAGATTGCTGGCATATCGGCAATATCTTCTGCTGGTTTTTCAAAGCCCTTGCTTTGTTCTCTGTGGGTCTGTGCAGGCAGAGCACACTGTCACAGCTTGTGGCATTGTGCTCTGCAGCTCCCCATAGTGATACATAGCCCGGAAATCTTCCGGGCTATGTTGCTATGAGCAGTGGAGCTCGTCCCGGAAAATTTCCGGGCGTGCCACTCAAGGGGTTAAACTGTGATCCTGTCCAGAGAAATAGTTCCCCACAGGTGTATCCAGTATGGATTCCGTCCGGGCGTCTTGTACACCACATTGGAGGATGTGCAGGGAAGCCATCAGTAAGTCTATAGTTCTGTTGTGTGTTGGGTATCACAGATGCAGGCAAGTATGAGAACTCAAACTGGTGAGAACTTTCCAGACAGTTGAATATGACCACAGGGTTTATGTCTCACTACCTGGACACTGCACAGTTCACACCCATCAGCCTGATCCGTAGGTTCCTCACCTGCCTTTTTTTTCTTGTTCTACATGCAGTATTGATTTATTTAGTATTTCATTAATAAACCTTTCCACTGACATCAATAGAAAAAAAACAAGTTCCTGCATACCTTGTGTATCTGGCTTATATCTGGTGGGGGTTGTAGAACACAATTTTCTGCTGAATGCACTTGCGCAAATCACTATGTGCTTATATGGATGAACCTTTTAACCTACAACCAGTCCCCTCCCTCTGTAGATACATAAGTGACATGTAAATGGATTTTGTTTTCCACTAAATGTTGTATAATCGTCCCACAGCTTGTTTCCTCCGATGCCAGGAGCGCAAAGTTCATTACAGTGGAACGGACTGAAGTTTGAAGATGTGCCGATCGTCCATATTAAGGCCACGTATAACAAGTAAGTCAAGTATTAATGCAATTTAGTAGTGCTGTCCCTTAATGCTATGAACTTGGAGAAGTGGCCAGAGCTTCTGGAAAGGAAGAACCATGAGAGATTGGAGACGAAGGGTGCTGCCATCCTAGTGACACTGCAAAGCCAGCAGGCTAGACTGGTGCCAGCTGCATGGAAGAGAGGGGCAAAGTACTAGGATCTTGGCGCGAAGCACGAAGTTGTAGTAGACATGAAAATGGTGAAGAACTTTATTAGATGCCAGCACATGATGAGTTTCGAGGCAACACAGCCTCTTTTTCAACAGCAGGACTATATAGTATACATAAAATAAGTGAAATAGTAAGTCATGGGACAAAACACACAGAAGGTAAAATAAAGATACAAACAATGAAATTAAGATCCAAATTCACTATACGTGGCATTTAATGTCACATTAAAGGGGTTGTCCCGCGAAAGCAAGTGGGGGGTATACACTTCTGTATGGCCATATTAATGCACTTTGTAATGTACATCGTGCATTAATTATGAGCCATACAGAAGTTATTCACTTACCTGTTCCGTTGCTAGCGTCCTCGTCTCCATGGTGCCGTCTAATCTTCAGCGTCTAATCGCCCGATTAGACGCGCTTGCGCAGTCCGGTCTTCTCCCTTCTGAATGGGGCCGCTCGTGCCAGAGAGCGGCTCCTTGTAGCTCCGCCCCGTCACGTGTGCCGATTCCAGCCAATCAGGAGGCTGGAATCGGCAATGGACTGCACAGAAGCCCTGCGGTCCACCGAGGGTGAAGATCCCGGCGGCCATCTTCACAAGGTAAGTCAGAAGTCACCGGAGCGCGGGGATTCGGGTAAGTACTGGACGGTTTGGTTTTTTTATGCCTGCATCAGGTTTGTCTCGCGCCGAACGGGGGGGCTATTGAAAAAAAAAAAAAACAGTTTCGGCGCGGGACAACCCTTTTAAGAAAAAGTCATGCTTGAATACATTTTCAATGTTTGAGCATGCAGATGGGTTTGAATTGAATTTCAATATTTCCCAATAAAGGTGACACAAAACACCCAAACTTATCATGCATGGGCATAATGCCTGAGTAAAGTTCCCCATTTAAAAAATGTATACTTTTAAATTGAGGTGGAACACCTCAAAATCTAAAAAATAATAAAACTGTATATCAAAAGCACTGCATAATGTTAAAAAGTTATTTGCATTAGAAGCCTAAAAAAAGTTTATGACTTACATTTATCCCTGAAGTAATTTCAGGATGTCAAATGGGATGATGTGCAATAAAGTCAGGGACCTGGTGTTACCGGTGTTTGTGGTAATGTTAGTAAGTACTAGTGTAAGAAGTACAATCGTAAGTAAGTCAATAAACGCACACAGTGTACTTGTACTTGCTATTAGTATTCAGCTGAAGGACAGTCATCAGGCGGTAGCTTCAAAAATACAGCTTCTTGGTGGAGACCTCTAGTATAAATGCAGCTAAATGGTCAGCCGACTGACATCTGTGACGCAGCACTGCGCAGGCGTTCTCGCTCACGGCTCAGCGCTCAGAGAGATAGTGATGATGGGGCGGGATAGCATGGCACACGCCCTCCCGCCTCACCCTGTATCCATGCACTTAGAACTATGCTCAAAATCGCTCTCGCAAAAGAGATTATTTGCAGGAGTGGCTGAGAAACTACAAAGGCGAGCACAAATTAAAAAAATCAGTGCCACATAGCCCTGCCATTGGGGCCAGATGACCTCCTCCCCTCCGAGCCACTATAATGCAGCTTCATTCACTCTGTCATTGCTTAGGTTGCGGCTTCTGAAAAGAGGATGGGTTTTTTTTTTGTTGTTTTTTAGCAAATAAAATTGAATCTATTTAACCTCTTGACAACATAATCCCAACTTGTATATAAAACCCTAAAAGGGACAAAATCCTACATCTATAACAAAGCAGGAAACAATAGCACCTTTTAAAAGGCATATAACCATAGGAAGGATGGTAAACCTGAAATGGTAAACCTGAAGACCATTTAACCCCTTGAGTGGCAGGTTTCCTACCACCCTGTCAGACCCACCAGGGCAGGTTTTTTAAATGGTCTAATCATTGAATTTCAACTAGTTTTGCAGTTGCGTCCCAAGAGCCATAACTTTTTCATTTTTCCATTGATACGGCCATATAAGGGCTTGTTTTTTGCGGGACAAGTTGTGATTTTTTTTAAACAGGGGGAGGAAAAAAAGAAATGGGGGGGGGGGGGGAAGAAAAAAAGGGGCCATGTCATTAAGGGGTTAAATAATGTATTAGCTTCCTTCTCTGGGTCATTACGACGCACACGGATACCACATGTGTGATTTTATTTTTGATTTTTTTTTTTACAAAGTAAAGGGAGACAAGTGTTTTTATAATTTTTTGAATAATTTTTAAACTTTTTTTTTTTTTTTTTTTTTTTTAATTTAAATTTTTTTTTTGGTCCCTTTAGGGAACTTCCACAGGGACCCATCAGGACCCCCTGATCACATTCCAGGGGTCCGATGGTGACAGTCCCTTACATGCTGCAGTGACAGCCCTTTACATGCTGCAGTCACATAGACTGCAGCATGTAAAGGGTTAACACAGCAGAGATCGGAGGTTTTCTCTGATCTCTGCTGTAAGAGCAGGTACCTAGCTGTCCTCTCACAGCCAAGCACCAAGCTCTCCCTGCCACAGAGACCATCGGCTTGCTTCTGACAAGCCAATGGTCTCTATGGCAACCTGTAAACAAAGCAGGAGACTTAGAAGCAGGAGATTGCCGGCAGATCGGCAATATCTTCTGCTGGTTTTTCAAAGCCCTTGCTTTGTTCTCTGTGGGTCTGTTCAGGCAGAGCACAGTGTCACAGCTTGTGGCATTATGCTCTGCAGCTCCCATAGTGATACATAGCCCGGAAATCTTCCGGGCTATGTTGCTATGAGCAGTGGAGCTCGTCCCGGAAAATTCCTGGGCGTGCCACTCAAGGGGTTAAGAGGTCATCGGGCAAAATGTGTTCAATTTAAAAATCCAATCCATTTCTTGGCATTTCAGTATTCCGACGCGGTTATCGCTATTTACTGGAATGTGTTCAGTCGGTGCAGTTGTGCCCATTGGCTGCGTGGCGTAAGACACTGTATTTGGGGAAGCCGTTGGTCATATCACTCCATGCTTATTAACACTATTTCATGGCACTTGTAGAGTTCAGCCCACGGACCGCGGTTTGCAGCTGCACTCCATTAGATGAATAACGGAAGCATTTGAACAATTCATGAAGAGTTTCTATGAAATAATTCCCCTGTGGAATGACTCCTAAATGTGTTTGTTTCGTGTGTGTGACGCTCGGGCAACGTGTCAATTTTATGTGACTGGACTTGTAGGAAGCCGGAGTACACGGGAGAAGATCTGGTGATGACTCTTCTTCATTTACTTTGTGTGAACATATTTTATAAATATATAGATTTTATTTTAGTTTTGATTTTTATAAATCATTTTTTTTTCTTATTTACCAAAACAAACCTCCACACAAGAAATCAAAATGGCAGTTTCATGTCTAAGGCCTCATGTCCACTAGGAAATTCAGGCCCGCGCGGATTCTTCATGCAGAATCCTGCAGCGGGTCCCTCCTTTCCCGCGGACATGAGGTCTGAAAATTGTTTTTTGTTACTTGTCCGGATGCAACAGATCTTCCCTCCGTCGCAACAGAATCTTCTTTCTTCGGCCCGGTAGCTGTGGGTGTGCCGCGGATACGGACGGCTTCCATAGACTTCTATGGAAGCCTGTGGGAGACCCGCAAAAAATGGAGCATGCTGCAGGTGATTTCTCGCACGTGCGATCCGCGCGGCAGGGAAAAAGGATATCCGCAGGTATTTACTTACCTGCGGGTATCCAATGCATCCCTATGGTCGCGGAAAACACGTGCAGGACACCAGCATGGATTTTTTAATTATAATTGTCCAGTGGACATGAGGCCTAATGCTGCCTGTCCACGGGGGATAATCTGCTTGCGATAAATCGCCCGCGGATCACGCCCATAGGATTACTATGGAAAGCGCAGCGCCGGCGTCCACGAGCGGAGAATCATAGCAATTCTACACTCGCAGGATTTAAATCGCGGCATGCTGTGATTGCCGCGATTCTCCGCAGTAAGCCTATCCATTTGATAGGCTCATCTTGGAGACCTGTCAGTGCCCAACCCGCTATTGGAAGAAGCAGCCAAATCATGAATTGTGTAATAAGTCCACAGACTCCTGCTAGAGCCACTGCTTGTTAGCATCGGAATACTCTGGTACATGGAATAGTGAGGTCCTAAATGAGTGACCACCACCCCAACTGCCCCAATAGCACATATCATCCAGTCAAGGGGGTACAACTCTTTACTGCTGCAGAGTACTAAATGTAGGTTTAATTCTGCATATGGCCCAATGTCCATGGGTGGATTTGATTTGCGGAAGATCCGCAGTTCAAGCCGCCCATAGTGAAGCATGGGTATCCGCACTTCAATTTACACATGTAACTGTTTTCCAGGTTCCACATGCGGCGAAAAAAATCGCAGCATGCTCCATTTTAGTGCGGCTCCCGCACAGATGGCTTCCATTTAAGTTAATGAAAGCCATCCGATTTGCGGCCCATCTGCAGGGAAAGCAGGAGTTTGAGAAAAAAAAAAAGTACAGTGCATGTGCGCCGGCCAGCACATCCGCAGTACAGAAAAAAGAAAACCCGGACAGGTACGCAGGGTCTCTGGCCGCGGACAGAGTCGGAATCCGCTGTTGGCTCCTGCATGCTGAATCCGACCCACATGTAGACATGAGGCCTAAACCTGAATTCCTTAAACATGTTATCCCACCAAAAACCTCTATTGCCTATCTACATGTTAGATGGTAACCATCTTGGGATCCAACTGCTGGGATAACCCCTTTTGATGTGTACTTGCTATCCATATCGCCTCCTATTACAAAGGTGACCTTTCTAATAATAAGCTTGCAGGACTGGAGGGAATTCCAGCGTCCTCACCATTGTCTTGTCTTCGCTCTCCTTGAATACCCACTTGCATTTTGCACGGCAATGAACTAGAACTCTTATTTTTGGCAATGGTTATTACCAAGAATTCTATGTTACAAAGAATCTGACTTGTGGAAAGTTCGTTACTTCTTGTGCCAGTCGTGGTTTTAATTGAGACCTTAGTATGGAGACTTGAAAGTTTGTAGGGAAGGGAAATCTCTTCATGTGATATGTTCTCGTCACATGGTCAAGATGATGGGATATGGGGGTGTTGTAAGTCATCGGTCTCCTACCGCGCTCTCGGATCCGTCCTTCTGGACCAGTGCACCCAGTGCCCGTTAAGTGAAAGCTGCCTAATGAACAGCAATCGATACGGTTAGAATTGCAAGTGTCTGTAATACGTGTAATCCTGCTGGAGAGGAATGGGGAACAGGCTGCCCCCCTGCGAGCCGCACACCGAGCCTTGTCTGCTGGAATAACAAAGTGTTTAATTGAAGTGGAAGACAAAACAATGGGACTCTTCTGAGAAAAGCAACGCGAGCCACCGCTTTATTGTATTACATTCATTCATCGCCTACCTACTGCTGAAATGCACAAACATAGCGACTGACTTTGTGCTTCATACAGCAGTATTAACATATATTCAATTCTAATTAACCCCTTAAGGATCCGTGTTTCTCTTGTGAAGGACCAGACACTTTAGGGCTCATGTCCACGGGGAAAATATGATTTAGGATCCGCAGCGGATCTCCCGCACGCGGATCCGCATCCCATAGGGATGCATTGACCACCCGCGGGTACATAAATACCCGCGGATCGTCAATAAAAGTGATTTTAAAAAAAATGGAGCATGAAAAAATCTGGACCATGCTCCATTTTCATGCGGGTCTCCCGCGGGGACGGCTCCCGCGGGCTTCTATTGAAGCCTATGGAAGCCGTCCGGATCCGCGGGAGACCTAAAATAGGAATTTAAAGCATTTACTCACCCGCAGCGGGCCGCGAAGCTCTGCTCTTCCTCACGGCCGCATCTCCCTTGCTTCGGCTCGGCGGATGTGCCCGGCGCATGCGCGCGGCACGTCGACGACGTGCCGGCGACGTGTCGCCGGCGTCAGGAATTCATCCGCCGGCCGAAAATGAAGATCCGGCCGTGAGGAACAGCTGACCTTCCCCGCCCGCGCCGGATAGGTAAATGCTTTTAAATTGCTATTTTCGGCGCTCATGTCCACGGGGCAGGAGGGACCCGCTGCAGATTCTCCATTGAGAATCTGCAGCGGATCTGATTTTCCCCGTGGACATGAGGCCTTAGCCATTTTACACATAAAATGGGTTTATGGCCCTGTTTTTTGCTTTCCCCCTTTTTTTTTTTTTTTTTTTTTTTTTTATTAAATCCTTTTTTTTTCCCTGCTGAAATTTGTTTTCTCTTTTTATTGGAGGTACTGCATACAAAAAGGTAAAAAAAAATTAAGATTGTATACGTTATTTTCAAAATTGGTATATTAGCGCTAAAAAAGTTAAGGAATGGCTTCCCCATTTTGTTTTGGACATTTGATATATCATTTGTATAGCCTTGGATTACAGGGTGGCTATAGTGACCTTTTAGGTTGGTGTAGGAGGTGGATCACATTGTATTTTTTTTAACATCTCTGCCCCCATGATGTTATATAAGACCTTTGTGGGACATTCGCACTGTCATTTATTTATTTAGCCCTAGCAGCTCCAGGTACAGGGAAAAACCTACCCCGTAGTAACCGTAGCTGCTGCCAGGGCTGATCAGTGTCTGTTAAGAGCCAGGAACAATGGCAGAAACAGCATTGCCTTTTCCACTCTTCTCCGCATAGCTCTTATTAAGCACTATGTAGCCTGAAGGTTAAAAGCCACAGATACTTTGGTTAGATAACAAACCTATATAAACTGTATTATGGTAAAATAATTATTTTTTTTTACTAATTGTAAGCACATATAACTTTTTTTTAAAATTAAAGTTATAAGTGTAAAAAGTAAAGTCTGTTGTAAAAGTCACAGCTGTTGTACTAACCAGAATGGAGGAACTGGATAATGGGGCTGAGCTGCAATAACAGATGTAGCTCCTGTACAAGACTTGCTGTTCATGGAAGAAACCACATTGGGGTTCTTCGCTTATATCAGTCTCTTAAGAAAGCGTGAAGATAACTAATATGGCTACTTTTGGCTTTCCTGCAGCACTTTATGGGAGCGGCCAGCACCTTACTGGGTTAGTGGTCCAGTTTATGCAGAACTGTGGTGTGATAAAGATGTAGCAACAGTGGTTGCACATGCGTGATGATATACATGTGCTTCCGGTTCCTTAATACCGTCTACTTTTATATGTTACAGCACACACATCCATATCAGTCAGCCCAACAACACGTATATAACTCGCACATCCTGTGGGGCAGAGGGCTTTAAAAATACCAAGAAGAGCACCTCTGTAGCTGCTCAGACAACCGGGATTTCAGCAGCAACTGTAAGTAGAAAAGAAAGTGTGTGTGTGTATAATTAATAAATAAATAAATATATATATATATATATAGAATGTGACTTTAATAGACATACCATATCTTAGGTGACCCGTAGAATCCAGGGATGTAAGTTATTCCCCGTCATTCCCCTAGTGCTAAAAAGCCACGCTGCCAAGTAGTCCGCTCCTATATAAAATTAGAACCATTAGATAACTTAGCTGCTCCACACGGCGTCTTTCAGCGCCCACATCGGGGGAACAACTGGGGAGGTAAGGATAAAACTTTAAATCCCCAACTCCATGCATCCCCTAGTTTCAGCCGTAAGCTTAGTTTATAGGGCTAAAAGCAGGGGACGGATTCCCTTTAAGGGGACACTAACCTCCCTGTATAGAACTACACACTACTTATTTATTTTATTTAAGGGCTCTTCCTCAGTTCAATAAAATTAGTAATTAAAGATGTTCGTCCCGGCTGTAAATTCTTAGTATTGGTGGACAAATGCTGAATATACTAGTAGTGAAGAGCACAATACGCAGATTATCATCGCTGGGATTCTTCTTGCGTTGGGGTTTTGGGAAAAGAGATGCCAGTGCTGCAACATCCACTAGGTGGCAGCCCGCACCCAAGGTTGTCAGCCACGAAATCCTAGTATACCATCTCGTGTTTTTTCTTTCTTCCCGCCGAGATTTCCCAGCGTGATTAGCCGTACAGACAGGTCACAATGTTTCACTTCACAAAATAAAACTAATTAGGACAAACCTGTGAAATGATAAACCCATCAGAGTTTTGTGTGCACCGTTACATAAAAGGCCTCCATAACCCGCGTGCTCATTGTTACTGAAGTGATGATTTCATGTTGCCCATGGTACAGCCTCAGAAAGTTTTCCAACAGTACTAATCAATAGTCTTCTCACATACAAAGAAATAAGCGAATATGACGGTGAGATTGGCGCAGTCTGTCAAATAGCTCATAGCCGGAATCTGTGCTGTTTTTACTCTGTTTACAACCGTGTAGCGTGGCATAGTGTCTGCACTCTGTGGCCGTTGGCTCTAAAGGGACAATCGCAGGCTGGAGATTCTGCACCACAAATCTGCATCAATTTGGCGTACACTACAAGTGGATGGCGTCTTCACAACATCATCGTCACGTCGTAGAAGAAACTTAGCATGAAAATGAGTGTTCAATACCATTCATAGCATGCTATGGAAAAGTGACTCTTCCTGCACATGAGCAGAAACCAATCGCAGTTTCTGCTTGCGGAGGAAAAAAATCGCAGCATGATCCATTTTTGCGTGGATTCCGCATGGACTGCTTCCATTGCAGTCAGTGGAAGCCATGCAATCTGCGGCCCCATTGCATAAATGCGGATTCCGTGTCAGCCCTAGGCGAAAAGAAAGCAGGTACGTGCAGACGCCGCTGATGCCAGGGCTGATGCGCATGCGGAATCCGACCCATCCATGTGTGGTGGCCTTACTCTAAGGCAACTTTCACACATCCGTATTTGTGAGCCAAAATAACCTGCTGAAAGAAAGTGTAATGGAAAGGTTTGCATCTCTGCCGTATTTTGAACCCACTTCTGGTTTTGGCTTACCAATACTGATGTCTGAATAGGACCTCAAAGAAAAGCATTTTATTGCCACCTAGAGATGAGTTAGAAGAGATTTAGAAGCTTTGCCAGATCCATTTTTCTTCAGTGATGCCTTTTTGGTGCTGCAGGGCGTATCAAGGTGACCCTAAACCAATCAAGCCCACGGCCCTGCAAAGTACTAAGTGAAGATGGGTCCCATAATGTGAATTAAAGGGAATGGATCATTTTCTGATGAGACATCGTAGAAATGTATATAATTTTTGCAGGGGGGAAAAAAAAATCTATATAAATCCTATCAACTGGCAGCTTGCACACGGCCAATAAGCATAATAGTCTGAGACTTTAATCTGTAGTGTGAACGTCTTAGCAGTCTCCTCATTATCCCCACAGGCAAGATTGCAATGAAAGGTAAAGACCCTTTTACACGCAAAGATAATCTTTCAAACGATTGAAAGATTTAGCGATCCATTTGCATAAAGTGTTAATGGCCATTATGGCCATCATTTGCATGTAGAAGGACCTCTAGGAGTTATTTGCAGAGCCCAGTGTGTTCACATACACTCCCAGTTGTGCAAACAGTTGCATTGTTCTCCTCATGGCTGCTGGCAGATTGCATTGTTCTCTTCACGGCTCCCATCGGATTACTGCATGTTCTCTTCACAGCTAGTGTAAATATGCTGCGGGGAGAACATCCTGCAGTCTTTAAAAGATGAGCAAAATGCATTAAAATGGAATATATTTGCTCAGTCTTCAAGCTGCTGAACGATGGACTTTAGGTGAACTAAAATCCATCGTTCAAAGAAAAAGTGCACGATTCCTGCGTTTACATGTAACGATTATCGCTCGTTTTCGGCCGCTTGTACTAATTTTGAGCGATAATCGTTGCGTGTAAAAGGGCCTCAACACAATAAAGTGGATAACTTACATCTGCATTTCACAATAGGTGATGGTTCCCCTCCCGGCACAATGACCTCTGCACTTGTTAAAGAACAAGCCCACAATGGTCTCCCATAGAAATCAATGGGTTACGGTGTTTTCACACCTGCACTGGGGATTCCGCTTTCCTGCGCTATTTGAGCAGCAGGAAAAGGGAGTCCCGACAGATGAAGGGTTCCGTCTGTGGATGGGACTAAACACCGCCTGGCGGACCCCATTGACTGTAATGGTGTCTGCCTGGTTTTGGGATGGAAGAAAAAGCACTTTTTCTTCCAGCTGGGTCTGAGATGTTACCTCCGGCCAGAGGTTCGGACGCAAATGGGAAACCGGTCTTGGCCACTGTTCATCTTGTGAATGGCCAATGAGTCTGATAAGTGCAACAAAGACAAGATAGCTGCTCACCCAGTCATGTACAGACAACAGAATAAAAATAAAATCTACTATTTAGTGTAAAAAATATATATTAGTGATACAAAGTTATTCTAAAATGAGCAGATTGGGATTTAATTGCAAACAAACTACAAAAGATAGCTACACAATCTGCACAACGCTGGAAAGAGGAAGGTTCAAAGTTGTTGTGTTTTTGTTTTTTTATTTATTTATTTTTTCAAGGATCTGCTAGTGCATTCTATGTTCTGCCACACTGCAGCGTTGTTTCATGTTCTTTACAATAAGGAAAATGGCGACCTCACAGGAAAAATCATCTTCTGTGCTCTTGAGTTTGCCAAGTGTGAATCCGTTGTTCAAGTGCAATGTGAATTTGGGACCATAAAACTAAATGAGACACCAAGCGCTGCAATGTGGCAGAAAATGGTACTTAGTGGTATGTCAGAAAAAAACTTTAAGCCTTCCTCTTTTCAGTGAAGGGCGGATTGTGTATCTGTCTTTTGTACCTTGTAATTCCACAAATAACCCTGTACATTCCCTTTAAAATAAAAAAAAAAATAGTGTAAAGCCACCCTAAAGATGAGTGAACCCAAAGTAGTAAAGATCTATTGCCCGGGTGCAAGCCACACCACATTTAGTGACTAATATGTATTTTCTATGGGCATCCTAATGCCCAAATAGTGCATACTGATCTAATGCGTGAAGGGCGTTCATGGGACAGCTGGGAGTAGTCCCTAGTTCTCTGCCTTGCCCTGTTTAATGGACTGCAGACTACAGGCTGTTGTAAATGATGAGCTTGTCTTTGTGGATTCACAGGTGAGGAAGTTAAAGCTCCATAGATGTGTACACCTGAATGCTCTGCTGCTAAAGGGTCTGATTGGTAATACTGGATTAGGAAATGAATTGAAATGCTTGAGAACAGTCGGTCCTTACAGAGCAGTGTAACCCCATGAGTAGACACTAAGCTGCAGTGAAGGTCTACCGAGGCCCTTGTCACAATGTCTCACCAAATTCCGGAAATGGCTTGTCCGTTTCTCCACTGTTTTCTGCTTTTAGAAAGTGTTGAAATTTGAACTGCCTGTCAGTTTTGCTTTCTATTACCTCCCATAGTCTTTTATCCCCGCAGGAGCTGACATCTAGTCAGTCTACTCAATTGTCTGGCCTACTGCAGGTGTTCATGTTTCTACATCCCATCCATATCTGACCGCCATTCACCTCTCCGGAGAAATCTGCATTACATTACAGGAATCTTCTCCCCCCCCCCCAGACTGTTTATTTTAATGGATGGAGGGGGTAAGAGTGTCCACACCAGGCACAGACAAAAAGAACATCTCCTATGTAAAAATATAAGGCCCTCTTCATGACCCCCGAGACCTTTCCAAACAATGCATCCTTCAGCGTGATGGTTAGTAGGTGTTCTGTCAAAAGGCCTTTTCTGCTTATAGATTAGTATCTGACTGTTCCATTTCTTCAAGCTGATACCCCTGCAGCTTAATTTACAAGCCTTTTTTGTCTCTTGCCAATTTTCTCCCTGTTTGCCACTTTGCATTTGTTGTTTAATTGTTTATTGCTGGGTAGATCAGTATGGGTGTTTCCTTGCTACACAAAGGCACTTTGTTCATTTTGCCCTTTTTTTTTGTTTTGTTTTTGTTCTCTTACATAGATTAACTATATGAGGACGTGTATAGATTCTGCAAGTGAGCTGTAGTGTCACTTTGGATTTATTATATTTCAGAACAGTTATTACGGTTATCGCCTGTTATTTCTTTAAAGAGAATGTGTAATCCGAAAATGACCTACTATATAACATTGTATGTTGGGCTGAAGAAAGCCACGTGTCCATCCAGTTCAGCCTATTTCCCAATGTTTATCCTGTGGAAGGTAAAAGACCTCAATGAGGCAGAACCTAATTTTCCTCATGTTAAGGGGAAAAATTCCTCCGACTCAGTCTGCTAATCGGACTAATCCCCGGATTAACGATTGTTCTGAAGTCATTAGTAACTATAACCTGTAATATTGTAACGCTCAAGAAAGGCATCCAGGCCCCTCTTAAACACTTTCATTGAGTTTGCCATCACCCTGTCCTCGGGCAGAGAGTTCTACAGTCTCACTGCTTTTACAGTAAAGAACCCCCCTTCTATGTCTGGACATAGAGGATGCCCTCTTGTTACAGTCAGTCTTGGGTACAAATAGATGATGGGAGAGATCTCTCTATTATCCCTTAATAAATTTACACATAGTTATTAGGTTATAACCCCAATTTTGATAACTTCTCTGGCTATTTTAATACACCCGCTCAAGCTCTGATATGTCCTTCTTGAGTACTGGTGCCCAAATCTGTCCACAATATTCCATGTATGATCTGACCAGTGACTTGTAAAGAGGAAGAACAATGTTCTCGTCATGTGCAGCTCGATCTCTTTTGATGCACCCTATGATCCTATTTGCCTTGGCAGCAGCTGCCTGACACTGGTTGCTCTAGTTAAGCTTACAGTGAACTAAAACCCTCAAGTCCTTTCTCATCAGTGTTACCCAGTGGTCTCCCATTTAGGGTGTAATGGTGACATGTATTTCCTTTGCCCATGTGCAGAACCCTACATTTATCAGTGTAAAACCTAAATTGCCACTTTTCTGCCCCCAACTTAACCAGATCCATCTGCAACTGCCTTTTGTCCTCTCTAGTGTTAACTACTTTACAAAGCAATATTTGTAGTTGATACAAAACTATTTTCTGTGCAATCCTTCTACCAGGTCACTAATAAATGATTAAAAACAATAAGGCCCTTCTCACACGAGTTCAGAAAACTCGCTTAAAATCGTGGTATTTTTACAGCGATTTTGAACTGCATTTTTTTAACGCATGTCACAGCGCTTGACAGCACTTTTGAATGCACCCCATCATTGTGATGGGAGATGAGGTGTGTTAAGCTCTAAAGCATGTGAAAATAGAACGGACAGTGCCCAAAAATCACAGAGTCATAAACACCGCGCTCAAGCACATCTGCAAAGAACCAGTGTTCGGGACCCCGCACTAATCGCAGTGAAATGCAGCATGTGTGAGAGGGGCATAAGACTCAATAGTGACCCCTGTGGTAACCTAATCAGAGTATGAACCATTAATAACCAACTTATTCTTTCTATCATTGTTCCACTTATACACATTCTCACCCAGACCAAGCATTCTCGTTTTATATGCCAACCTTTTATGAAGCACTGTATCAAACACTTTGGAAATGTCCAGATACACGAGATCCATTGACTCTCCCCGGTCCATTCTAGAACTTATCTCCTCGTAGAAGCTGATCAGGATGGTTTGACAGGAGCGATCTCTCATAAACCCATGCTGATAGGAGTTATACAGCCATTTTCCTTGACGACCACCAGTATAGCATTTCTTAGAAACTCGTCAAACATTTTACCCATAATAGAAGTAAGACTTACCGGCCTATAATTTCCAGGCTCACTTTTTGACCCCCCCCCCCTTTTTTTTAATATTGGCACCACATTGGGTATGTGCCAATCCAGTGAAACAGACCCTGTGACTTTAAGGGTTTTTTTCATTTGAAAAAAAAAATCAGTACTTACCTCTTCCTCCCCAGGCTGTATTCTTACCGCATCATCTTCAAGCTGATCTTCTCCAGTCCCCTGGGTCACCTTACTGCAAGCCATCCGGATCCTCTTCTTGTTATGGAGTGTCTTTTTCTGCATTCTTTTTCCGGCAGATCAGTGTAGGTTATGTCGCTAGTGGCATAACATTTACTGCCTAGGAAGGAATGCCGATCTATTGCAGAGACTACGCATGCACATCTTGTCGCGAGTGTTCCTATAATATTGCAGAGAGACAAGTGCTCATGCACACTCTCTGCAATAGCTCTGCACTGCCTGCTAGGCTGTGAACGTTAAATCACTAGTGATGTAGCGTACGTTGCCCTGCAGGAAGGAGACTGCAGAGAATGGACACTTCATCACCGAAAGAAGGGTATCCAGCCAGCTTCAGGTAACGTGACCAGGGGGACTGCAGGAGACAGGAGAAAATGCGATAAAGACTGCCTGGGGAGGAATAGGCAACTATAGAATTTTTGTTTTCTAATGACAGAACCCCTTTAAATATAAGAAACAATTGTCTGTCTATCAAATTGCTTAATTTCTCTATTTTAATCCTTTTCAGGTAGCTCTGCACTTCTTCCTGGGTTAAACTGGTGACATTTGGACCCCTGCACACGGGTGGAAATTCTGCGGCAGGATTTCCCACAAAATTTCCGCCCGTGGAAGCTCCATAGGATTGCATTAGAAAACGCAATCCTAGGCAGACGGCCGTGATTTGTCATCACAGAGCCACGGGAGCAGGTGAGACCCGCATTGGTCCCTGCAGGGGCGCGGGTCGGGATCCGACTTGGCCATCTGCAGGCGGCCTTAGTGGAGAGTTTTCTTTATCACGCTGCATCTCCTTTGACATTTCATTTTTCCTCTGTGAATACACTGGAGAAAAAACTATTTAATAGATTTGCTTTCTTCTCATCACTCTCTACAGTTTTTCCTACATTATTTATTAAAGGACCAACACTTTCAGTATTAATACTTTTTACTATTTATATAATTGAAGAACAGTTTACATTTAGTTTTACTCTCCTTGGCAATAGGTCTTACTTAGTCTCTCTTTGCTGTTTTAACTACTTTTTACATAATTTATCTTTTTCCTTTTATAGCTTTTTAGTGATTCTTCCCTGCCTTATTGCTTTAGCAGTTTAAACATTTTCTTTTTGCTGTTTATTGTCCTCTTTACATGTTCATTGAGCCACATTGATTTATTCCTATTCCTAATTCCTTTATTCATGTAAAGTATAAACCGCTCACATTAAGTATTTTTAAGATTGTTTTAAAAAATTTTCAACTATGGTATGTAGCCTTATTTTTAAGGACATTGTCCCTGTTAGTAAGGTTAAGGGCTAGAGATGAGCGAACGTACTCGGTAAAGCACTACTCGTCCGAGTAATGTGCTTTATCCGAGTACCTCCCCGCTCGTCCTGAAAGATTCAGGGAGCGCCGCGGCTGACAGGTGAGTTGCGGCGGGGAGCAGGGGAGAGCGGGCGGGAGAGATGGAGAGAGAGATCTCCCCTCCGTTCCTCCCCGCTCTCCCCTGCAGCTCCCCGCTCCGCGGCGCTCCCCGAATCTTTCAGGACGAGAACAGCGATACTCGGATAAAGCACATTACTCGGACGAGTAGTGCTTTACCGAGTACGTTCGCTCATCTCTATTAAGGGCATCTCTGAGCTGATCGAACTTGGTCTTCCTAAAGTTTAGTATTTTCATAGCTCCCTGATAAAACTCTCTTTTGACAGACAAGTGGAAATGTTATTATTTTACGGTCACTATTTCCCAGGTGACCCAAGCTGCAGCCGTTAGTTATTCTGTCAGGTCTGGTTATTCTGGTTAATATTCAGTCCAAAATGGCCGTCCCTCTAGTTGGGTCCTGTACAATTTGGGTAAGGTAATTATCTTTAGTTATTGACAAAAACTTGTTACCTTTAACTATCTGGATATAAACTGGGGAGCTGAAACCTGCTGATCTCGTGAAGTCCCCCATAATAAATACCTTTATTGTGATTTGCTGCTTCATCTATTTGTCTCTGTAATAGATTTTCAGTGGCTTCTGTTATATTTGGTGACTTTGCAAGGTGGTTGAGGTGTTCTAGTTCAGGACTAGCCTTACTGGATCACTTTCCTCTACCCCTCCCTCTAAGTGTTACCCAGCTAGCTGACTGATCATCCTGCACTCCCATACTACCATCCACCCCCATATCTACCCCAGCAAGTGCCTGCTCAGTGAGCAGCGAGCTCATTTCCATGATGCCAATGGATCTTAGTATTGCAAGGTGCGAAGTTTAGATCCAGGATCTGAGTTTCCAAACGTGCTCATGTTTCATACAGCAATATGCACCCTCAAACATCTGTTTATGGGCTGCATACATGGCACAAGATGTACACTGGACGGCATTGTCAATCATGGAGCACATTCTACACAGGGATCATACAGATAGATCAGATAAAAGTAATATATGCAAAAATTCAAATAGATAAGCAGTAAATAAATACAAGTAACTCTTTCAAAAACCATGAATCCAAAGTCTCTAATCACAAGTCACACACTTAAGAAACAGCACACTTAGAATACAGCATGCACATTCACTTATGTTTGTTTTACATAGCACTTGTCTGTAATACTTCTGCTCTTCCTCTGCTTGCGTAGGCAATAAAATCACATTTTTGTGTGTGTACATAAAATATATATAGTATATGTGTTATATATTTGTTTGTTTCAATCTGTATTCAAAAATCCTACATTTTACACACTAACCACAGAGCCTAGCCATAGTTGATACTTCCTAATTTCTAGATAGACTTTTGCTGCAGTCTTCTCACTAACCTCACAGGCAGGATTACACTGAAAGGTAACACCTTCCTGCACAAGTTTCACGATAATCCTAGAACAGTTTCCTATACAAAGTCAATGTGTTCCCTCTTGACCATTTTGTGAATGGCCCATGATACTGCTGTAAAAACTGTTAATTGTAGGTCTGGAGAGCTGGCCGCTCCCACAGGCCTGTATAAACAACAGAATAACATATTCTACAATCAGAAAATAGATTAGATAAATTTTAATGTTTCTCTATCAGGTTTTAATTTAATTAATTTTTTTGTCCTAGTCACTTTTTTATTTTTATTTTTATTTTTTTTTAATAACCCTCTCTCTTTTCTAGAAAGCTGTTGATAAAGGAGTTGTCCACGTCCGAGTGGTTGTAAAAGGCATGGGGCCTGGAAGATTGGTAAGTTCATAGTTTTATTTTAGAATATTGCAGATCCTGGATCTAAAGTTGCCACGCACACATTCAGTATGCTGCTGATTCTTGATGGTTTAGGACTAGAGATGAGCGAACGTGTTCTTCCGAGCTTGATATTCGTGCGAATATTAGGGTGTTCGGGATGTTCGTTATTCGTAACGAACACCATGCGGTGTTCTGGTTACTTTCACTTCCTTCCCTGAGACGTTAGCGCGCTTTTCTGGCCAATTGAAAGACAGGGAAGGCATTACAACTTCCCCCTGTGACGTTCAAGCCCTATACCACCCCCCTGATGTGAGTGGCTGGGAAGATCAGGTGTCACCCGAACATAAAAGTCGGCCCCTCCCGCGGTTCGCCTCAGATGCCGTGTGAGTTAGATGAGGGACAGTGCTGTTTGTACCGGAGCTGCTGTAGGGAAAGAATTGGTAGTTAGTGTAGGCTTCAAGACCCCCCAAAGGTCCTTATTAGGGCCACTGATAGCTGTGTGTTGGCTGCTGTTAGCAGTGGCAATTTTTTTTTTTCTCAAAATCGGCTCTGCAGAGCGTTGCACCTTGCATTAGGGACAGAAGTGCTGCATAGGCAGGGAGAGTGTTAGGAGTGAGTGTAGCCTTCAAGAACCTCAACGGTCCTTTCTAGGGCCATATTTATCCGTGTGCAGTACTGTCCAGGCTGCTGTTAGCTGTGCTGCATTTTTTTTTGCTTCTCAAAATCGCCTCTGCAGACCATTGCACCCTCCATTGATACTGCAGGGAAAGAATTGTATAGGCAGGGCCACAACACAGTTATTATTCATTGAATATACGCAGTGCTGCCTTTTGGTGCAAAAAAACGGAAAATAATTCTATTTGTCCTGCCTCTGTCCGTCCTAACGCCGGTGGACACGTGTCGGCTGCGTGTGCAACCTGTAAAAATCAGACGCACCCAGCTACGTTTTACTCCTGGCTTTGCCATTTGCTTTCCTTAATTGGGAAAAAAAATACCTGCTCTGCCACAGTTAATAACTCTGCTACCCTCACGTTCTGTGACACATTAGCAGGAAAACAGCACAGTTATTAAACTTAGATTATTCATTCACTAGAGGCAGTGGGGCCTTTCGTTTTCAAAAAAGGGAAAAAATTATATTTGGCCTGCAGTCTTGCGAAATCAAATCACTGGTAATACAGCATGCTGAGGGGTAGGGGTAGGCCTAGAGGACGTGGACGCGGCCGAGGACGCGGAGGGCCAAGTCAGGGTGTGGGCACAGGCCAAGCTCCTGATCCAGGTGTGTCGCAGCCGACTGCTGCGCGATTAGGAGAGAGGCACGTTTCTGGTGTCCCCACATTCATCGCCCAATTAATGGGTCCACGCGGGAGACGGTTATTAGAAAATGAGCAGTGTGAGCAGGTCCTGTCCTGGATGGCAGAAAGTGCTTCGAGCAACCTATCGTCTACCCGCAGTTCTGCGCCGTCCACTGCTGCCAATCCGAATCCTCTGTCTGCTGCTCCTCCTTCCTCCCAGCCTCCTCACTCCACTACAATAACACCTGCTCAGGAGCGGGAACACTCCCAGGAACTGTTCTCGGGCCCCTGCTTAGATTGGGCAGCAGCGGTTCCTCTCCCACCAGAGGAGTTTATCGTCACTGATGCCCAACCATTCGAAAGTTCCCGGGGTCCGGGGGAAGAGGCTGGGGACTTCCGCCAACTGTCTCAACAACTTTCTGTGGGTGAGGAGGACGATGACGATCAGACACAGTTGTCTTGCAGTGATGTAGTAGTAAGGGCAGTAAGTCCGAGGGAGCAGCGCACAGAGGATTCGGAGGAAGAGCAGCAGGACGATGAGGTGACTGACCCCACCTGGTGTGCAACGCTTACTCAGGAGGACAGGTCTTCAGAGGGGGAGTCAAGGGCATCAGCAGGGCAGGTTGCAAGAGGCAGTGCGGTGGCCAGGGGTAGAGGCAGGGCCAGACCGAATAATCCACCAAGTGTTTCCCAAAGCGCCCCCTCGCGCCATGCCACCCTGCAGAGGCCGAGGTGCTCTAAGGTCTGGCAGTTTTTCACAGAGACGCCTAACGACCGACGAACAGTGGTGTGCAACCTTTGTCGCGCAAAGCTCAGCCGGGGAGCCAACACCAACAGCCTCACCACCACCACCATGCGCAGACATATGATGGCCAAGCACCCCGCAAGGTGGGACGAAGGCCGTTCAGCGCCTCCGGTTTGCACCCCTGCCTCTCCCCCTGTGCCCCAACCTGCCACTGAGATGCAACCCCCCTCTCAGGACACAGGCACTACCGTCTCCTAGCCTGCACCCACACCCTCACCTCCACTGTCCTCGGGCCCCATCCAGCAGTGTAGTTCAGCGCATCGTCCAGCCGTCGCTTGCGCAACTGTTGGAGCGCAAGCGCAAGTACGCCGCCACGCACCCGCACGCTCAAACGTTAACCGTCCGCATAGCAAAATTCATCAGCCTTGAGATGCTGCCGTATAGGGTTGTGGAAACGGAGTCCTTCAAAAGTATCATGGAGGCGGCGGCCCCGCGCTACTCAGTTCCCAGTCGCCACTACTTTTCCCGATGTGCCGTCCCAGCCCTGCACGACCACGTCTCCCGCAACATTGTACGCGCCCTCACCAACGCGGTTACTGCCACGGTCCACTTAACAACGGACACGTGGACAAGCACAGGCGGGCAGGGCCACTACATCTCCCTGACGGCACATTGGGTGAATTTAGTGGAGGCTGGGACAGAGTCAGAGCCTGGGACCGCTCATGTCCTACCCACCCCCAGAATTGCGGGCCCCAGCTCGGTGGTGGTATCTGCGGAGGTGTATGCTTCCTCCACTAAAGCACCCTCCTCCTCCTCCTCCTCCTCCTCCTCCTCCTCCTCCTCCTCCTCCTCCTCCGTCTCGCAATCAAGATGTGTTAGCAGCAGCATGTCGCCAGCAGTCGGTGTCGCGCGGTGTGGCAGCACAGCGGTGGGCAAGCGTCAGCAGGCCGTGCTGAAACTACTCAGCTTAGGCGATAAGAGGCACACGGCCCACGAACTGCTGCAGGGTCTGACACAGCAGACCGACCGCTGGCTTGCGCCGCTGAGCCTCCAACCGGGCATGGTCGTGTGTGACAACGGCCGTAACCTGGTGGCGGCTCTGCAGCTCGGCAGCCTCACGCACGTGCCATGCCTGGCCCACGTCTTTAATTTGGTGGTTCAGCGCTTTCTGAAAAGCTACCCACGCTTGTCAGACCTGCTCGTAAAGGCGCGCGGGCTCTGCGCACATTTCCGCAAGTCCCACACGGACGCTGCCACCCTGCGCACCCTGCAACATCACTTTAAGCTGCCAGTGCACCGACTGCTGTACGACGTGCCCACACGGTGGAACTCTACGCTCCACATGTTGGCCAGGCTCTATGAACAACGTAGAGCTATAGTCGAATACCAACTCCAACATGGGCGGCGCAGTGGGAGTCAGCCTCCTCAATTCCTTTCAGAAGAGTGGGCCTGGTTGGCAGACATCTGCCATGTACTTGGTAATTTTGAGGAGTCTACCCAGGTGGTGAGCGGCGATGCTACAATCATTAGCGTCACCATTCCTCTGCTATGCATCTTGAGAAATTCCCTGCAAACCATAAAGGCAGCTGCTTTGCGCTCGGAAACGGGGGCGGGGGAAGACAGTATGCCGCTGGATAGTCAGGGCACCCTCCTGTCTATTTCTCAGCGCGTACAGGAGGAGGAGGAGGAGCATGAGGAGGATGAGGAGGAGGGGGAAGAGACAGCTTGGGCCGCTGCTGACGGTACACCGGCTGATTGCCTGTCATCCTTTCAGCGTGTATGGCCTGAGGAGGAGGAGGAGGAGGAGGATCCTGAAAGTGATCTTCCTAGTGAAGACAGCCATGTGTTGCGTACAGGTACCCTGGCACACATGGCTGACTTCATGTTAGGATGCCTTTCTCGTGACCCTCGCGTTGCACGCATTCTGGCCACGACGGATTACTGGGTGTACACACTGCTCGATCCACGGTATAAGGAGAACCTGCCCACTCTGATTCCCGAAGAGGAAAGGGGTTCGAGAGTGTTGCTATACCACAGGACCCTTGCGGACAAGCTGATGGTAAAATTCCCAGCCGACAGCGCTAGTGGCAGAAGGCGCAGTACCGAGGGCAAGGTAGCAGGGGATGTGCGTAGATCGAGCAGCATGTACATCCCAGGCAGTGCAACAGTCTTTAAGGGCCTGGCCAGCTTTATGGCTCCCCACCAAGACTGTGTCACCGCTCCCCAGTCACGGCTGAGTCGGCGGGAGCACTGTAAAAGGATGGTGAGGGAGTACGTAGTGGATCGCACGACCATCCTTGGTGACGCCTCTGCCCCCTACAACTACTGGGTGTCGAAGCTGGACACGTGGCCTGAACTAGCGCTGTATGCCCTGGAGGTGCTTGCTTGTCCTGCGGCTAGCGTCTTGTCGGAGAGGGTGTTTAGTGCGGCTGGGGGAATCATCACAGATAAGCGTAGCCGCTTGTCAACCGACAGTGCCGACAGTGTTCTCCACCAGCGGACAGCAGCGATACTTAAGCAATACGTAGGCTGCACCCGCGGATGGAAGCTACGTTCTCTCTCACCATCCAAAACGGGGACATTTCTGCTTCATCAATCTGTGTCTAATATTCCTCCTCCTCCTCCTGCTCCTCCTCCTGAAACCTCACGTAATCACGCTGAACGGGCAATTTTTCTTAGGGCCACAAGGCTCACTCAAATAATTTTTCTGAACAATTTTTATAAGTTTCAATGCGCTTAAAAGCGTTGGAACTGTAACTTGAACCAATTTTTCGTTACACTGGGCTGCCTCCAGGCCTAGTTACCACTTAAGCCACATTAACCAAAGCGATTAATGGGTTTCACCTGCCCTCTTGGCTGGCCATGGCCAATTTTTGGGATGTACATTAGTACTGTTGATACAGCAATTTTTGTGGGCCCTCGCCTACAGTGTAATCAAATTAATTTTTAGCCCACCTGTATTCCAGCTGACGTTACCTCAGCTGTGTTGGGCAATGCAATGGGATATTTTTATGTACCCCCGGTGGGTTCCAGGGAGCCACCCATGCTGTAGGTGCACACGGAGTTTTTAATACATGTGTCCACTTCTAAAGAACCCCAGTCTGACTGGGGCATGCAGTGTGGGCCGAAGCCCACCTGTATTACGCACGACATTACTACCTCAGCTGTGTTGGGCAATGCAATGGGATATTTCTATGTACCGCCGGTGGGTTCCAGGGAGCCACCCATGCTGTAGGTGCACACGGAGTTTTTAATACATGTGTCCACTTCTAAAGAACCCCAGTCTGACTGGGGCATGCAGTGTGGGCCGAAGCCCACCTGTATTACGCACGACATTACTACCTCAGCTGTGTTGGGCAATGCAATGGGATATTTCTATGTACCGCCGGTGGCTTCCTGGCATCCACCCAGGCAGTGGGTCAACAGGGGGTTTAACCTACATGTGTCCACTTGTAAAGAACCCCGGTCAGACTGGGGCATGCAGTGTGGGCCGAAGCCCACCTGTATTACGCACGACATTACTACCTCAGCTGTGTTGGGCAATGCAATGGGATATTTCTATGTACCGCCGGTGGCTTCCTGGCACCCACCCATGCTGTGGGTCCACAGGGAATTATAAATGCATCTGTTTCCACTTATAAAGAAACCCAGTCTGACTGGGGCATGCAGTGTGGGCCGAAACCCACCTGCATTAACCCTTTCCAGTCCACTGTGTGACCTGTGAAGACATTAGGGTTTAAGGCTGTACAGCTCCGTTGTTGGTAGACGTCCGTCGGGGTTCTCTTACTGTATATTGCCAGCCTCTCTGCTGTCGGAGCCTATCCTACGTGTCAGCTCATGCAGTACTGGCTTTAGCCAGCATATAGCGCCGTTGTATAACGGCAGAAAAAGAGTAAGCCCCCTAGGAAAACCATATACAAATTGGATTGGAAAGGGTTAAGCACAACATTACTACCTCAGCTGTGTTGGGCAATGCAATGGGATATTTCTATGTACCGCCGGTGGCTTCCTGGCACCCACCCATGCTGTAGGTGCACACGGAGTTTTTACTACATCTGTACACTTATAAAGAACCCCAGTCAGACTGGGGCATGCAGTGTGGGCCGAAGCCCACCTGCATTAAGCACGACATTACTACCTCAGCTGTGTTGGGCAATGCAATGGGATATTTTTATGTACCGCCGGTGGGTTCCAGGGAGCCACCCATGCTGTGGGTCGACAGGGACTTCACAATAGGGAGTTGTACCTGCCTGTGTCTATGAATTAAAAAGCCTGGTCTGACTGGGGCATGCAGACACCTTGACAGAATGAATAGTGTGTGGCACATAGGTTCCCCATTGCTATGGCCACGTGTGCAGCTCCTGATGGCGGTGGCACAGGATTCTATTTCTCATTGCTTCTGTACAGCATTGTGGGCTATCGCTCCGCCACTTTTAAAGAGGGTCGCTGCCTAGCCGTGCCAACCTCTGCAGTGTGTGCCTGCGGTCCCTCGTCATGGCAGACGCAATTCTAAATAGACATGAGCGTGGTGTGGCATGAGGGCAGCTGAAGGCTGCCCAGGGACACTTTGGTGTGCGCTGTGGGGGGGAGGGGGGGTGGTTGGGCAGCATGCAACCCAGGAGAAGTGTCAGTGGAGTGTCATCCAGGCAGTGATTGTGCTTTGTTGGAGGTAGTGTGGTGCTTAGCTAAGGTATGCCATGCTAATGAGGGCTTTTCAGAAGTAAAAGTTGTTGGGAGGGGGGGGGGCCCACTCTTGCCGGTATTGTGGCTTAATAGTGGGACCTGGGAACTTGAGATGCAGCCCAACATGTAGCCCCTCGCCTGCCCTATCCGTTGCTGTGTCGTTCCCATCACTTTCTTGAATTGCCCAGATTTTCACACATGAAAACCTTAGCGAGCATCGGCGAAATACAAAAATGCTCGGGTCGCCCATTGACTTCAATGGGGTTCGTTGTTCGAAACGAACCCTCGAACATCGCGGGAAGTTCGTTCTGAATAACGAACACCCGAACATTTTGGTGTTCGCTCATCTCTATTTAGGACATCTTCTTGCCTGGATTTCCTGTGTGTTTACTATGTATTCCTGCCTCTTGTAAATTTAGATTTGTTTTGGTCATCTTTATATAGAAAGCTAGGGCAAAACCAAATGAAATTATGAAGTATGAAGAGGTTAACTGATTATAGAGCATATGAGGGAAGGGGCAGGAAAGTTAATCTGACAGCTCTGTGGGGACCAAACTTCATGTCAAACCTGCACATAACCTTTCAAAGCATGTACTTTATGCCAAGTGCCTCTTTTGGCATTTACTGCTGTGAGGAGACTTACAGTAAAGTTAAAGCGTATCTGAGTGTTTAGATAACTTCAGAATAAGCTGCTGTGTGTATACATGCGGACCAACACTCTTTCTGGGCGTTATGACTTGTATCTTGCATTCTTCTGAATGTTGCCCTGTGCTGGGTGTATACCTTTTTCCCCATCATCTAGGGACTGGTGAGGGGAGCTGCTGTTGTGCTATAGACTATATAGAGAAAACCACAGAGATCTTGCTTTCTAAATACCAATTATACACACACACAGACATAACCTCATTGGACAGGAGTGTATAGACAAATGTAGCAGAAGATCTCACCATTATCTCTACTTGCAGCTTTCCGAGCGTGTCTCTCCCTCTACCTACTCTCTACATGCAGTACAATTAGCAGGAGTACTCCTGCCCTGCTCTGCCGTCCTAGCATCCCCTTGTCAATCAAGAGTTGGCAGACAGTGAACAGCAGTTTTGCTAATGTATCACAGTGGCTATCATATACTGGAAGCACAAGTTGTTTGAAAAGTCAGTGCCGATTTAAGCTCAACAGCTAGTTTTGCTTCCAATCATGAGTAAATGTGGATCGGTGAGAAATATGCATGGTCTGAAACCACCAAGGAACCACCAGCACATTATTAGTCCAGATCTACTCTTGTTTTAACATATTACACAAATTGTCAATGCTTATATAAGGGCTCAAAATCTACATTCACCTGTCATACTCTGTTTTTTTTTTTTTTAATTTTTGAAGGGGTTAGAGTGTGGGAGGAAACCGGAGTACCCCAAAGAAACCCATGCAATCATGGGGAGAACATACAAACACCGTGCAGATGTTGTCCTTGGACAGATTTAAACCTAGGACTGAGCACTGCAAGGCAGCAGCGCTAACCATTGAGTCCCTATACCAATGGCTTCTCATCGTGGAGTGCTCACACCATTCTCCAGCACAGCCTGATTCTCAGTCAGATTGCAGATCAGTGAAATAGTTTGAAAAAACAAAAAAATAGAGCATGTATGACCAGTTTCACTTCTCCCATTTGTGAAACGGTCAATTAAGAATTTTTAGCATTGTATTTTTTTTTTGTTTTTGTCTGTGAAAAGCAAGGACAAGATGCCAAGGGATTACATTTTTTTGCTCCACTTTGCAGTTTTTGTTTGTACATTCTTACATTCGCACCTACTAGCCAATCTGTAGCCGGTGTAGTTTCCATCTCAACACTCTAACAAAGCCCATCCAATACATAACCCATTTTCATCTCAGCTGGATGTGATGGCTCTTCTTTACTTGTGGTGAATGTAATCCTTCTGTATAGTATCTGTGAGTTGGACGGTTTAGAGGAAGACCTGTACCTACTGTGCATATGCATGCTAGGAGGGAAATCTTGCCACGGGAGGTGGAGGAACAATAACTTGTGTGTTGTGGGGGTTTTTTTGTTTTTTTTTTTTTCTTCCTTCGGTGAAATCGCCAGTTCATGTTGATGTACAATAAATTGGTAATAGTTAATTGGCTATGGAGAAAAAAAACAAGTTTCGTAAAAAGATTTATACATAGATTCTTGAAAAACACATCTATTTTAGCCTCCACAGCACTGTAAACAAGGGCCAATGACATAGAATATAGGCATGTATGATGGTTCGTGCGCACACCCTTTCTTTAGGAATGCATAAAGACTAGAATTTACATCTCCAATTGATATATACAAAAATGTGTTGTAAAGGCAGGAAGTGTATTTACAATACATAAATGCGGCACAGGGAAAGATGGGAAATCTTTCCAATAAAAACCAGTGTAATCTATTGCCTGAGGGATGAGAGAATATAGATAAGATTTCAGGGCTGCCTGGTGCTGCTTGACAGTTTAATGGCATTCAGTGTGCACTCAAATAATAGTAGCCCCTTGGTGTTGGTTGCCAATAAGCAACCATGGTTCTATTTCCTTGGTGACATCTGCCATAGATGTGCAAGGGGCTTGTATAGAGTTGGCTCATAAGCCAAGCCCGCTCCATAAATGGCATATCTCAGCTGTCTTTAAGAGATAACACACTGCTGCGACAGAGATGCTGCTGTCCATTCTGAGAGCAGCATTTAAGTGCCCTAACAGAGGGAGATTGTGGGGTGCAGTGAGTTTGCATAGTGCCGTTCGGGTGTCATGGCAGCCTTGGGCCTTACGAAGAACCCCAGGCTGCCATGTATCTCTGCATGTAAAGCTGTGTCTGATACATAGCTTAATAAAATGCCTGAAGAAATTCAATTGCAATACTGAAGTATTTCAGTATATTGTATAAGCTGTCAAATAACTGATGGTTCAAGCCCACTATGGGGACTGAAAAAAAATGTTCTTTATCTGCCAAACTTTAAATATTTGATATAATAAACAGATGAGCAATTGCCACGCCCATAAGTCTAAGCTACTAAAGTCCTTTTTTTTTTTTTGGACTGAATAATCCACTTTTTAGCACGAATCTTACAAAAAAAGTGTGTGCATCTTTTCTTCCAATGTCAGAAGTACCTGGTATCACTAGACCCCTCGGACTCCCTCCATAATGATCTGTTACAGCACCAAAAGCGCTGGAATTATTTGCTAACAGAGGCAACCGTACCAGGAAATCGCTTACCTTGCCTCTGTAGCTCCTGCCTGGGCGCCTCTGAGTATTGCAGGCTCTGACGCTTCCTCCTGGTGTTGAGGCTCTGTACAGGAAGTGCAGTAACGCGAAGGGAGGGAGAAAGTGTCAGAGGTCAGAGCCTGCGATATTTTACCATTCTATCATATTCAGCTGCACCTGGACCAGAACTATGGAGGGAAGGTAAGTGTGGAGTTGATGCCCCACCAGAGGTACTGGGGGCCACTTTTACTGCTAGAACCACTGGGGTAGGGGAGTGAGAGGGGGGGCACTGTTATTACTGGGGCCGCTGAGAGAGGTCAAGATTACTATACGGCCACTGAGAAGGGGCACAATTACTAATTTTAAAAAAATTCTCTAGAAGTCACACGTACTCTGATGTTGCCAATAAAAACTAACTGGTTGTCCTGGAAAAAAAAGCCTGCATGCAACTCCATAGATTTTCTTTCCTTTCCTTTCCTTTCCTTTCCTTTCCTTTCCTTTCCTTTCCTTTCCTTTCCTTTCCTTTCCTTTCCTTTCCTTTCCTTTCCTTTCCTTTCCTTTCCTTTTCTTTTCTTTTCTTTTCTTATCTGTAAGATATTATTTTTTAAAGTAGTACAACAAAAAATGATCATTTGGTATTGAAACAATTGTACTGACCCAAAGAATAAAGTTAATGTCATAATAAAGTAGTGAAACAAAGAAAAATCTATAAGCAAACCTAGTATTGTCATATTGGCACTGACCTACTGGATTGAAGTTAATGTGTCATTTTTACCACACCATCAACGCTGCAAAAGCAAAACTGTCCAAAAAATGGCTCACTTGTGGTCCATTTTACCCCACTTCACAATTTGACATTGTTTCCATTCCCCTCTCAGCCATAATTGCCTGAAATGGGAATAATCCTTTAAGAAAAAAGCCACCTAAAAGGTTTACATTACATGTAACAGTTGAAGATGTCCCTGAAGTGGTGTTCACATGTAAAGTAATGTGTCTAAACCAGGCTTTAGTTACAACTATTTTCACTCAAAAAAATCTTTTGAGCGATAATCGTTGTGTTCTTTTACACAGCGCAAGGTGATGCGCTCCGAGTGGGGGATGCAGAAGACAGGGGGGGCCGCTTGTCTTCTGCATCCAGCTGTTCTCTGCTCAGAGCACCCGGCTGTTATACAGCCGAGCGCTCCGAGCAGGGTATGGAGAACACAGCTGGACTGCTCTGTTATTCATTCCCAGCCTGTCTTCAGGGAGCGGGATTCAGCTGAAACAATAGTATGTGTGTATAAATATGCATGCCTCTTCGGATCCATTTCATTTAAGCCTGGAACCCTGTGTTGGTTCAGAAGCTTGCATGTATTTTTGTTAGACTTTGTTAGACATTGAAAGCTATCATATCTACAAGATTACGTAGTTTCTCTTGCACAATCATATTTTAATTTAAGCTCTATTCATACTATTGTGGCTTCCATTTGACAGTAACAGCAACACTCTGTCGGATCTGTGATCTGATGGATACCACCAGTGTCTGAAGGACCTCGCTGACTTATAATGGGGTCCGTCTAGGTTTCTGCCATTCTGATAGAATACTACTGCAAGCAGGGCTATTCTTTCTGTTGGAGCTGTGAAGACTGCTCATGGAATCTGCAAAAAGACAGGTCTATTTGTTTTATGCCACAGACGCTAGAATTCTGGAATGCAGAAGTTGCTATTTTGGTGCACATGCCTCTATGGCGATCTGTCTTTTTTTCCAAAATGTGGGCTGGGCTTCAAGGGGCATGGGCCATGTGGGGTCCAGCACATTTACTATAATCTACATTAGAAGCTGTCATACATTGAAGTAGTTTTTTGCTATAGTTTCGAGGTATTGTAGAGTTTCGTCTGGTGCACGGAGCTGCCACCAGATGAGACAATGCATCAAGAGGCTAGTGCCTCTTGCCATGTGAACTGCTGGTCTAAGTAAATGGGCCCCAGCGCCTCTGATGGCAGTTTGAGAAGAGCTTAAATGGCACATCTAAGGAAACCTTGTCCAGCTTGCTGTGCGATATTCTTGCACAAGAAAGCCAGTGAGAATAGGAAATGGTAGCACAACACATCTTTTTGTTAACTTTTGGTAATCACTTTGGGACATTGATGATCGCCTATTCAGTACAACAATTAAGAAGTGGGCTTTGCTTGTTTGACTGCAAAACAAACTTACCACTACATGTCTTTGTCCTTACGGACATGATGTGCTCAATTGATATGGATACGGTTATTATCTGCCATTATGAAAATGTTTGGTACTCTTCTAGCATCATTAATGGATTCAGTTGGAGCTGGAAAATTACTGCAAAGGGAGTATCTCTTCAGTCAGAGAAGTCAATATCCATGTTCTTGTTATGTCTGTAAAGTTATATGATTTGTATGAGGTTAAGAGCAAAAAATAAAAAAAATATATATATTATATACACACTGTGTGTGTGTATGTATATGTGTGTGTGTGTGTGTGTGTGTGTGTGTGTGTGTGTGTGTGTGTGTGTGTGTGTGTGTGTGTGTAATAAATAAATATAAAATATATATATCTCACACATAGTATACTTGCCTCTTCAATGCATACTTGATCCAGCGGGCCACCATCCGTCTTTGTTGACGAGCTGCTAGTGGTCACCTGCCATACAAGCACAGGACTACTTCAGCCGGTAGTGGCCTCAAGGGTCACTTGTGATGCTAGTAGTTCAGCACAGGAATGTTGATGATACATTGACTGACTACAGCGCTACCGTGCAGCCAAACACACAGAATTGATCGAACTGAGGTGGCTTTTTTTTCCCATTATTTGATAACTAAACAAACCATTTTAAAATTGTTCCATAGCTTTTGAATTGCGTTTTTTTACGGTTTCCTAAAAACTTCTAGAAATGGTGAATGGTTTATTTTTATATTTACAAATCTAGGTACAGATGAAGCAATTGCTAACATCACTGATGCACCATGATGACTCTTCTTACATCACTGTAGCTGTTAACGTGACCTTTAACGCATTAATATGCTTAAATAATAATCTTTATTAGTATAGCGCCAATATATTCCACAGCGCTTACATAGACAGGGAAATTACAGTTCAACTGCAAATAGTTCCTTGGATGCAGTTGGCCTTAGATATTTTTAAAAAGTAACTGTGTTTTCCCTAAGCCTTCTAAACTAAATATCCATAAATGGTACTATATTCCACAGAGGTGCGTATTGGGTGTGAAAGGGGACCCAAATCCGCTGCATACCTGGCGGGTGCCAGCTGTTTGAAATGGCTGATGCTCCCCATAAAAAGCCACAACCTGAGCTAGCGCCAGTTGTGGCTTTTTGACAGCGAACATGTACTGTCTATTCTAATCGCAGCATGTAAGTTGTCAGCTAGAGGTGGTGGTGGGGTGTCCACGCTCATCCGGATCATCAGCTGCCAATGATGCGATCTTGTGGTGCCGATGGTTGCCATGGCAGCCCAGGGCTGCCTTGTATTTAACCACATTTAGTCCTGTAGCAGGGCTTATGTTCACAGTAAAATTACAATATACTGCAATATAGAAATATTGCAGTATATTATAGAAGCAATTAAGCAATCGCAAGTTTAACTTGCCTAAAGGAACTTTGAAAAACAAAAACAAAAAAAATCTTGCCATGTTTCTCGCAAAGCAATCTAAACAATATAAAACTTAAATATAATTGATATCAGTGTGTCTGGGAAAAGTCCAAACTATGTAAAAGAAATGTGTAATGCCAGCATTGCAATTTTTTTGATCATCTGCCAATAAAAATTTAATAAAAAGTGATCAAAAACTTCTGTATCCTAAAATGGTAATAAAAAAAAACTACAGCTCCCCATGTATAAAAAGAACCCCCACTCATGGTGTAAAAAAAAATGTGACTCTAAATATGACAAAAAGCATTTTTTCTCTTTAATAGTAAAGATTTTCTTTTTTTTTTTTAAAGTAATAAAGCCTAAATCTAAAAACTGTTGTAATCATAGTACTGACCAATGGAATGAAGTTAGCATGTCCTTTTTACTACACCATGAACACTGCAAAAGCAAAACACACAATTGCGCCATTTTTCAATTTCACCCCGTTTAAAAATGTTTTACGTTTTCCAAGACGATAGGTGGTGCAAGATGGTACCTGCAAGAAATACAAATCGTTCCACAAAAAAACAAGCCCTCCTATGTTGATGGGGGAAAATGTATAGCTCTTGAAAGGCAAGGATGAAAATGTTTGGCAGCTAAAGGGTTACACATAAAATAAATTATGATTTCTTGTTTGTCTAATACAGAGAAACTGATATCAGGAGTGTAATATTTTAACCTTTCTGTTTTCACAGCCTGCCATAAAAGGGTTAACCATGGGAGGACTGGAGGTGATATCCATTACAGACAACACCCCCGTCCCTCACAATGGTTGCCGTCCACGTAAAGCGCGCAGATTGTAAACAAGATCACAGTGGGGAAGATGAAACGTACGCTGCGGTGATTCCAACAGGACATTGTGTGAAGAAGAAACGGCCGTGCGCTCCATAGGGCTGTTCCTGAGAAAGCTGCACGGTGTTTTATCATATCACCATCTTTTGTGGTTTATGTACGGACTTCTCTTTTTTTGGAACACCTTTAAACAAATGGTTAACGCGGACTTAGAAAATAACGAGATTTTTGTCAAAATGTTTTTTTTTCTTTGCTTTTAAGATGGCTGTAATAAAATGTGAGGAGAATGTCTGAGCTCACCTTTTGTGTCGCGCCAGGCTCGTGCATTTCTTCTTTTCTTCTGTGTCCTTGTAATTTATGAAGAGAATACAATTTCTCATGTCATTTTCAAGTAATAAAAATCACCACAATGAAAGTTGCTTTTACAAACAATAGGTTATTCCCCGGCACATTAGGCAGAAAAGTGGAACCAAAAAAAACACTAGCGGTTAAAAAAAA
This sequence comes from Eleutherodactylus coqui, assembly GCF_035609145.1. Lineage (NCBI taxonomy): Eukaryota > Metazoa > Chordata > Amphibia > Anura > Eleutherodactylidae > Eleutherodactylus > Eleutherodactylus coqui. Next base: position 248,558,924 of record NC_089838.1, on the reverse strand, counting down.
AAAAAAAGTCAATTTTGCACTGGCATTTTTTACACATTTGCATAGCTTTTTGTGTACTACGATTATTCTTTTTCCAAGCTGCTGCTGTGGTCTAAGGTGTTTTTTTTTTTTTGTTTTTGTTTTTGTTTTTTTTATGTGTTCTCATTTAAATGACGTTCTGTCTTTTCTTCGCCCATTGCTACAAAACGTTCTTAATATCAATATGTGAACACTATAAATATGTTAGCATCATTGTGGGTTTTTTTTTCTATAGAAATAGTCCACATTTTCTAGAACTGTTTCACCCAACAAATGCTCCAGTGCATGTCCAATATTTTGTGGTTCCTTTTTCTTTTTTTCCCCCTCTGATCTGCACCACAAGCACCCTAGATAAGTTATATGAATGAAGTTACAAGGCGGTTTTCATATGTGATTGTGCCTTTTTTTTTTTTTTATTTAATTTTTTTTTATAGTTTTGCTGGTTTTGTGAACCACTTTATTTCTTACACATTAAAAATCATTCCTCGTGTATTTTGTATAACTGATAATGATGCTCAAAGATACAAGAAAACAAGGACCCCCAAAAATGTTAAACATTTTAAACACAGAAACCCCCCATGGTGAAGCAATACACAGGATATCCGCTCAATCAAATACCATGGAGGAGTATATATTTTCAGTTTTTAAAAAAATCTTTTTAGTATTTCCTTCTGTCTTTTCATTTTTGTATTTTACATGTTGTTGTATTTGTAATCTGCTTGGTTTATATACATTTTTAAACCATTTTATGCTTTGGAATCTGACTTGACTGCCAGTTTATAGTCCCCATATAACTACTCCTACCATCCAGATGGATTATCGATCCAGGATACCGATGTTCCTTTTCAGTCATTTTTGGAGGGCTATGGAGTAGGTTTTGAGGTTTTTTTTTGTTGTTTTAATGTTTTTATTTTATGTTTTGGTGCACTTGTATCCTGATTAATATTTCTAATCGAGTTACTATATTTGTTACCTGGCTATGCGCCATGTTTTTTTATGGGTCTGCCTTTTGTTTATTTCAGCATTGATTATATGGAAACCCTTATCATTTGTGGTGCCTATCCAATCATAAATGATGATTACACACTTTTTTATACATTTTATTTGGCAACTTCTGAATGGGAAATGTTAAACTACTTGGAATAGGTAGTCTTGTAGTCTACAGTACATAAAGTCGTTAAATGAGATGATTGATATGATTTATATTCCAGCTACAATTGCCATTTGTCAACCTATAATAATGATGCTATGTATCACGTTACACAAATATATAAGTTTTTGCTTAGGATATTTGTTGGCTTTAAAGCATAATGCATAGAGATTATGGCATGGATTGTACTGTTAAAACCATGTTATGGTTTATTAAAAAAAAACAAAAAAACTATAGGCTCTATCCTAGGTTACAAAAGTTTGGACTGCCGGCTTTTTCACAAACTCCCCTCAAATGTTTGAACCTTTCAAAATTACCAATTTCTGCATGAATTTATGAATTTTTATCTAACAACAAACCATACACATTTACAGTGTCACATCTTGAATAAATGATTTGAATCAAGGGTAGCGGTGACTATCGAGCTCTATGATAGTCTTGTGAAGATGGAAGTTGAATGGGCAAAAAGTATCCTACTTGCCTTTCTATTTCAATGTGATTGCGTCCAATATTTTAGAAGACGTTCTGAAGGCTTTCAATGCACATTCAAGCAGACCGGTTTTAAATTGGAGAAATTAACTACCATGACTACACTCCCTAGTAGACAACATCATGGCAAATGAATATTGTAGAATACTCAAAGAAGTGAGGGAATAAAAAAAATCTAGGCTAAGGGTCTGAAAGAGCCTCTTGAACTTCATAGCAACTCTGTTCATAAGTCCACAAGGAGAAAAAAAAGAAGCCAATACAGTGTTCATGGAAACTTAGTTTGGAGGAAAGGCGGTACTCTCCACAAAAACCATAGTCCGCCTCACGAATTCAAGAGACTAATTGTGTTTGCCACGGGAGTACGGAAACAAGTTTCCAAGAAAAGTGCCAAAAATTGTCACAGTGTTGTTTTCAACAGAAATACAATAACCACCAAGTCATCATGTATACACAACGGGGTGAATAGAAGAAAGCTATAATTTTTGGCTGAGTCTAGTGATCATTGGAAGACTATGTCAATATATATGTAATCTAACTTAAAAAGTTGGTTACCTGCATGAGGCTTCGTCCATAACCGTATTACAACTTTGTACAAGTTCTGAATGACTTGGATCTGTAATATGGCATTTGTCAAAGTCTATGGTACTGTACCTCTCTATGCCTACAATTTTCAGTTTTTTTGTTTTTATTGTGGATATCATGTAAATTCAACAGAAAAAAAATTGTGCATGTTTCTACAGAGGTACTAAATTTTCCACTAAGCAGTATTTTGAAAGAATACAATAATAATCCAATGCCATACAGAGGCATTCTATGGTGGTACTAGTACCTATGGCTCTGTAGTATACAACTGTAGGGTCTCCATTTGCTGTTATACTGGGTCCATGTACGCATGTCTGCTCTGTGCATGAGACTTTACAGTAACTCAAAACACAGCTGGAAATCAAAGTGCCATGAAGAAATTCTGTTTTGGAGAATGCGTAAATCTCACTTCATTTTGACATGCTATGGCAGAAGCTGAAGGAATGAAAATATGCACCAGCCAAAGCTGTTTTGACTAGAGCAATGTGTGAAAAGCTCTACATCCAACCAGTCTCAGCGCTATGAAATGTTTATGGTTGGAGTTCTCTTTCAATCAAAAATGGAAGATCGGTTATTGTTTTTGGACCCTGACCTCACTGATCACCTACAGGGGCGTAAAATAGTTGTTTGTTACTCGAGTTGGGTTTTATTTTTTACAACAATGACCATAATTATTAGAGCTGCTTTTCTGTGCTTTTTGCACATTTTTTAAAAAATTATTCTCTCCTGCTACTCTGTTCAAACCTTATCAAGTTCAGAGAAAAGTCCAGAACAATCCAAATAAAAGCTTTTCAATTTTATTGAAGAGATCGCAATAAAACATTTGACAGGTCCACAAGACACGTGTTTTGAGCAATGTCCTTGCTCATAGCGTGGAATTAGGTGGCCCAGAGAAACTACAGTGGACCAATGACAAGCAATGAACAATATAAAGACTCAAAACACAGCATAGCATATAAGGTTATAACAATAAAAGAAGAGCGCGTAAATATACAAAACACATCTACAGAAATTCTCTCCACAAATGGAAAACGTTGCATTTAACCCTAAATTCCAGGTGGCTTCTCTCTTGTACCGATTGCATTGCTAGTCCCCTTTTCTCTTAGGGTTTCTTGACTTTCTCTAACCCAAGAAAGGATAACCCAACGGTATGACCTGCAACACCAGAAACTCCTATCTTGGAAAAAGCAAAAATGGCCAAACGTGAGTGACTTTAACAAGGGTAAAATTATGAGGGCTAGATAAATTGGTATGGTTGATAGGGTGTTCCCAATAGGCAAGGGTTAGTACCTACCCAAAGTAGTCCAACAACTGGTGAACTAGCAACAGGGTCATGGACACCCAAAACGCATTGCTGTGTGTGAGGACTGTCTGCTCTGATCTCCCAGAAGAGCTGCAATAGGACAAATTGTTGGAAAAGAAAATTCTGCCTGTGATTAGAAAAGTGTTAGAACATAGTACAATGTAGATGTTCCAGAACAGGCTGCATAGCCACAGACAGGTCAGACTACCTATGCTAATCCCTGTCTAACACAAAGTGACAACAATAGGCGTATGAACATCATATATAAACCATGGAGCAATGGAAGAAAATGGCCTTGAATAAAGAATTTACTGGGTTAAGCCTTTTTCATAGAGCTGTAATGCGACTATACTACACTGTAGCGTCTATATATTATGTATCTAGGATACTGTTAGTTCAGATCATTGAATCCATGTTCATGGAATATGTGACCATTCTATGGATGATAAAATACAGCCACAATGGATATATTGTGTGCAGCACAAGGACTCACTTAATATTGATCTCCTTCAGTGTATCCATAGATATAAAGTATGGATGTATACTGCTAAATGTATCTTTTTACGTTATTTATATCTTGGCCTGCAGACAATCTACCAGGACACACATTCTAAGTAGTTGTCTACTAACTTAAATTTGGAGGGTTCGGACAGCATTACATTTAGGCAGTTTAAGTATTTTAATTTTTTAGGACCAAAGCTTTTTCATTTTTGTTTTTCCCTCGCTCTCAAGAAATCCTAACTTTTTTTTTTTTGTTGTTGATGTAGCCATATAAAGGGCTTGTATTTTTTAATGGTACCATTTAATGTACCATATAATATACAGAAAAATGTAAAAACATTTCTAAGTGGAGTGAATGGAAAAAAAAAAGACCATTCTGGCAATGCCAAACATATATGGTTTATTTTAACCTCTTAGTGACCACCCATATGTATTTTTACGTCCTGGATGTTTGGGCTTTATTTTACAGGGCCATGTAAACACGTCGGTCCTGTAGAATAAAGCTGCGGGGTCGGGTAGTGTGACAGCTATCCGCTATAGCAGCCTCTCCCTTATCCCCCAGATCCAATCTCTGGCCCAAACATGCCATATGCACCTCAGGAACATTGCTAAAATTCTTCTGTTCCTCACCAGGGACATGCTAAAGATACTCATTGTCGCCCTCATCCCTTCCAGACTTGACTACTGCAACTTGGTGCTCATTGGCCTCCCCCCCCCCCCCCCCCGCCCCCCCCCCGCACCAGTCTCTCTCCAATCCATACTAAATGTGGCAGCTAGACTCCTCTTCCTGTCCAGCCGCTTTATAGACGCCTCTGCACTATGCCAGTCACTGCATTGGCTGCCCATACACTACAGAACTCAATTCAAATGACCCTCACCCACAATACTCTCCATGGCACCACCCCTACTTGTATGGACAGGAGTAAAGTGATATATCACCCAGCTCGCGTGCTTTGCTCTACTAACACACTCAGACTAAACACCCCTCTAATACGAACCTCACATGCTCGCCTCCAGGAGCATTACCGATCTTCTGAAACGCTCTACCCCAAAACATCCGGACAATACCCGACACATGGAACTTCAGACGCATCTTGAAATGCACCTCTTCAAAAAAGCGCACCAAAACTTTTGATCTAGCCCCCCCTCCCGACAATCTGCCCTCTGCCTCTCCCTATGCTTTCCACTTTTGCCCATCATGTACACTTCCTGCCCCATACCTCCTGTACTACCCCGTTTGTATCCTAAAAAATGTATATCACATGTTATCATTGCATTGCTGTGTTTCCCCCTGCTCCGCCACCTGCCCCTGTACCTTCTGTATCACCTTCACCCCCTGTGTTTTTCCAAATAAGTGAATACCACAGGTGACTTTTGTAATTTCTGTAATTATTGTATTGTTTGTGTTCCCCTTGTGCCTCGAACGCGCTGCAGAAAAAGTTGGCCGCTATACAAATAAGGATTAGTATAGGCTACCGTGGGTAGCCTATAGTCTGGAGCTGTCACCAGGGGCTGCGATGTGCGGTCCCCGGTCAAGGGATCATCATGAAATGTTTTGCCGGAGGCCTCAGCAATGTTCCCCCAATTACCTCGTCATCCACAGACTTTTTAACCCAGCTTTTGCACATGCGCCAGCAAAGTGGTGGACACATGCACAGCAGCCATGGATGGCCCAGGGAGATCAAAGTCTCCTTGCTTCCAGCTACCGAAGGTAGCCTGGAAGTGTCACTGTGGGTTGTGGTGTGCGGTCTTCTGTGATGTGATTGCTTTTATTAACGGAGAAGAGCAATCATGTAAAAGTTAAAAAAAGGAGTTTCAAAAGTTAGTTTCATTTACCCTCACAGATCCAATCTATGAGTAGAGATGAAACTTCATACAAGAGGCCTTAGCGATGTCCCCAGATGATGTTCCTCTATGGACCTTTCCCCAGCGTTTGCACATTCGTCTGATGGCAAAATGGCGGGGAAAGAAGTCAGGGAGTGCCTGAGAAACCCCAAATCTCCTTCCTCTCGGCTACCTTTGGTAGCTGAGAGCCTGGAGCACTGAATGGAGGCCGCGGTGAGCGGTCCCCAGTCACGTGATCACTGTTATCCAATAATATAGAAAGTTAGTGAACCACCTCATTCAGATCGCTACCTACAATGCCTATGTAATTTACAAAAAGTCCCAGGGAATACTCACTTTCCTACAGTTCCAGGAGCAGCTTATTGAGCAGCACCTCAGCAATTTTACGAGTCTGAGTAGGTGTGAAGGCTCACAGAGTGCCACTTTTTCCACCACATCCCTGCTACTGAGGTCAAGAAATACTACCCAAAAAAGTTTTGGGTTTGCAGCAAGCATGGGAGGAGGAGGGATACCTGCTCCATGTGCCCATCCCAACCAGGCCTCTGTAATTGCAACTGTTTTGAGACCTACATTATTACTTTTATCTAAGATTTGGGGAATGCGAAAAAGAGGAGACGGATTTTTTTTCTGCACAAGTGTGCAATGGAGCCTAGAATCTGTTAAGTTGTGCACTGAAAGCCAATGGGTGTTCCCTCCATTACAGGCCTAGAAATGTGTCCAGTAAGCAGATTGGGGCTACAATGGGTATTGATGAACACTGAAGAACTAGATCTCTAAAATTTAGGGTGCATCTCCCCAGTCTGACTCCATAAACTAAGACACTGTACATAGAAGCATTAAGATAATCAGAACAATATAGCAACCTTGACTGCAATCTCTGTAAGAGAATGAAAAAAAAAACATTCTAATGTGAAAATGAGTTTAAAAAACCCACACAATAATTAATAATAAAACCATGATAGTGAATCAAGAAGAGAAAACCCCCATATACTTAATCACTGACGAGTGCATATAGATGCATCCTCTGGTGAGAGGATGCATCTATGTGCACTCCTTTGTGAGTAAGTATATGGCCGTTTTCTGTGATTGTTTTTATGTTTCTATATTTTCCCTTCTGTGATGTATTTATATTAGTGTAGGGACCCACTACATGCAAGGAACCGTGACGTGGTTAGTGGGTTGATGTATCTTGGCCAAAATCCAACTAATGCCTTGCATTTATTATCTATCATTCACATGTAGTGTGGCTTTAAGACTCCAGGTGGAGCCCAGGGTGGCAGTACCAGTGTGGTTCACTGTTGGAAGTGCAGGACAACCCGACGAATTATTATAGCGTCATTAATAGGTTGCTGGTCTTCATGGTGAACTACATGTATCAGAATGGTCTGCTACTTTGTATCCACTCTGTGTGGGAGTATACAGCTAGCAGCCACCCCCCTCTATATCATGAGGCAGTGTGAGTGGCTGTCTCATCGGTGTCCCATACAGGTGCAATTAGCTCCCTCATCTGGTAGTCTGCTACCTGCATGGTGAAAGGATGCATCTATATGCACTCCTCACTCAGTAAGTAATGGCCGTTTTCTGTGATTGTTTTTATGTTTCTATATTTCCCCTTTTGTGATAAATCAAGAAGAGATACTAAAGTGTAAATGAAAATTACAATGCATTTTGATGCAATATAGTTAGACAATAACTAGATAGAATCTAAAGTGAAATAAAAAGTTACATAAATCCCAGTCTAACTCTATAAAATAAGACACTGTACATAGAAACATTACTAGATCTAGAAAAAAAGATTCTTAAAATAGGTTGCCAGTCCTCCTGTCCATAAATGCATAGCACGAATGCTTCATATATCAGAGGGATGTGTGAATCCACATTCTTCTCTGAATATCCAAACAGAACACTATAAAAGAGAAAGGAAAATTAATAACTTAAAACTAAACATAGTAGAGATATGGAGCTGTAGGAACAACGAAAAGGAAAAGAAGGGACTCCTTCAGTCTCTTAGGAAACATGGTATCCAGATGAACTATTCAAAAACACTCCCTCTGTGCCTCTCCCGATGCCACAACTAACCATCTCAATTCCCTGCACATTAAGACCATCCAGGTCGCATCAATGGAATCCCTTAAAGTGCCGCAGTATCGTTTTTAATGAATGTACATCATCGCACTTTTTTGCCAAAACAATATCACATACATGTTCCTTCTTCTTGGTTTAAGTTCTCTTAAAGTGAGACCTTTGTACATTTTATTGCATGGACAAATCGCCCGATAGATGACATTGGCAGTACCACAAGGAATATATTGGCCTATTTCAAACTGTCTCGTACCATCGGCTAATTGAAATTGTGAAATGCGTAAGTTGTTCCTACATGCAACGCAACCCCCACAAGGAAGCCAATCCACTCTCGGTTTTGAAATGTAGTGGCTATGAACCAAGATACCATGCAGGTTTCTACCTTGTTTAGAAGTTAATGTTGGCCTTACCAGTAAGACTTGTGTAAGAATCGGGTCAGAACACAAAACATGCCAGTGTTTCTGCAGTGCTGATCGCATTGCAGACCATTTGTCATTATACATTGAAATATAACGAACACAGTTAACAGCTGGTTTTGGCTCCTTAATAGGATATAGCAGCTCAGATCTGGGGGGATTTTTAGCTCTTCAGTAACCCCTCCGTATATTTTTGTGACTGTATTCACATTCTTTAAATCTATTTGCCAGGTCTCTTGATTGGGACTTAAATTTTGAGTCACTTGAGCAAACTCACCTCATCCACAGGAACTGTCCAGCTGGGATGGCGCTGATAGTGGATGAAATATGTGAAGATGTAACAGGGAATTCATGGAGGAGGGCTTGCAGTAAACTTCCGTCTGTATAACATTTGACTCATTTCTCTCCACCACTATATCAAGAAATTCGACACATGAATAACTATGCTGACTTGTTAATTTAATGTTATAATCATTTTGATTAAGACAGTTAATGAGATCCAACAAACTTCTCTTTGTCCCCTGCCCAATCAAGAATAGATCATCAAAAAACCTGACCCCGTTAGCTGCCGGCACGCCCCTACCAAGGACTTCTCTCTCCCAGAAACCTAGGAAGAGGTTGACATAGGAGGGCGCACAGGCCACACCCATGGTGGTCCCCTGTCTCTAAAACTAAAAGAAATCCTTAAATGTAAAAAAAAATTGTGTTAAAATAAACTCAAGAAGCTGAAAAAAACCCCAAACACAGCTCCTCATCCCAACCAGACATCCCCAGGAAGAAGCGGTTTTTTTAATGCACCTCATCACCCATCGCAAAAACGGGATGCGTTAAAAATCATTGACGAATGCATTTGAATATGCTGTAAAATGCTACGTTTAAACAGATACCAGTGTGAGAGTGGCCTAAAGTTGGCCTAATAGAATGTCATGAAATCCAATAATAACCTGTAGGAGGTTTTACCATATAGAAATTTTCTATTTTGCCATGCACAACCCATTAGCAGTTTTACTGCTCCATTTATATGTTGAAAGGCTTAAAAGGAGTGGTGTAAACCTTATCTTTAAAAAAGTATTGTCACTATTATCTCAGAAAATTCACTCTTTTTTTAAAAAAAACTTTCCAGGACAATGTCAAACATAGTCAATGTAATTAAGAACTATCTTCAGCGTAAAGAAGAACAAGGAGTCCTGGAAGTGATGACTTGGCCCCCAGAGAGTCTTGATCTCATCATCATTCAGTCTGTCTGGGATTACATGAAGAGACAAGAATTTGAGTAAGCTACATCCACAGAAGATCTGTGCTTAGTTCTCCCAAGATATTTGGAACAACCTCTCCGGCCAGATCCTTCGAAAACTGTGTGTAAATGTACCTAGAAGACCTGATGCTCTTTCGAAGAGAAAGGGTGGTCACGCCAAATATTAATTACATTTCGATTTCTCTTTGGCTCTTCCACTTTTGCATTTTATTTGACAAAAACCTATTAACGCTTCTATTTTTAAAAGCATTCTTACTTCGCAGCATTTTTTCCACACCCGCCCAAAACATTTACACGATACTGGATATTTATAATATTTTTTTCTACTTATAAATAGAATACAAGGAGAATATAAATTGCTATTACTGAATCTTTGACGTAGTTTCATAAAATAGTACTTTAATCACTTATATTATTCGCCATTTATGATTTTATCCTTTCACCAGTCGTTGAGATGACCCTTAACCCCTTCCCTTGACGAAAATATATGGTGCACACAGAAAATAAATGGAAGATTCTTTAAGCGATGGTGCCTAAGTGGAAAAAAAATACAGAAAATACCTAGGTAATGGCATGGGGGATTTTCAGTCAAGAGCTGTAGTTAAGCGCGTGGCCCTAAATCCAGACAATCGACACTGTATGCCATACACTTTGTTTTCTCTTGAAAAAAGGACGGAATAAAGGACCCTGAGATTGCTAACCTTTTTATGGGACTTGCTTTTTTGCCTTGATATTTTACCTCTAAGTACTATTATATTGTGATTGTAGATTAAGGTCCTTCATAAAGGTCGTACAGAATTGCAGATAAAAGCTAAAGCAGGTAAGTGTGCATGACTGGAAAGGAAAAAAAAAGCAAGCGTTTGGTGGATAAGGCTTTTGCTGTAAAGGCCAAATAATTGCAAGGTGTGAATTTAAAGAAAAATGCTCAATACCATTAAACTAAAGCTTATATAATATATAGCTTTAATAAAGTACGGGACTTTTATCAATGCATTTATTTTTATCATATTAGTAAGATACAAGTTTTTATGTGACCTGAAATTATATTCTGTGTAGATAAAAGCAGCCTGACATAAGGATCCATTGGTACATGTGTTCTCAGCTGCCTCTATAAGCCACCGTAAGCTTTGGCTTAGCCCAATGCACTGTTATTAATAATTACCTAATGGTGCTTTTCCTCTTTAAGAGAGAAAGAGATGGGCTGCCATGGTAACCACTTTGGATTTAACTCACTCAAGGCCTCATTATAGGCATCAATGCAGTAGGGAGTTTTTTTGTTTTTTTTTGTTTATGTATGAGGCGCACACTGTTGTTAAGCTTGTAGGGATTTCAAGAGTTGCTATTAGGCCCCGAGTGGAAACTCTTACAGATCATGAAAAGAAATATGACCAGTGTGTAAGTAAAATCCGACAATGTGGCATGAGAGTCATTTTGTTGGTAATGAAAAATTGAGGCAAAAAGTTTAATTTCATGTTTTATCCATTGGGCTTTATCAATACAAGCCTAAGGCTTCTTGAGTAAGACCCAGGTCAACGCTATAGAGACCCATTCTGCCGTACCTATTGTCATCAAAAACTGGGGATGGATTTCAAAAGGATGAAGAACATTCAAAACCTTTCCTTGCCCAATGTTTTCCATTTTTAGATCTTTAGAGTCTCGTTCCGGTTTTACTGACAAAAATGGAAGAAAGAATGGATCCCCTAATGTTACCAAGAACTGAACCTAAGGCCTTATTCACATGGCACTATTTGGAAGCTGGAACCAGAGGTGGAAGCTACAGAGAAAAACTGTGATGGAAACATTTGCATCTCTTCCAAATTTTGGACCCACTCCTGATCTTGGCTAATGTTTTAGTCTATGAATATATTCGAACATGAGTATAAAATACATCCATATTTTTAAAAATTGCACCATATACTATTCTCATCCATTCTGCAGATGGAAAATGCCCTTTAAAGTCCATGAAGAGTGATTAAAATATGTTTGCATCACTATTTCAGCAGTATTTGACAATATTGTATTTGTAATTTGCATCCAATGGTATTATTTTACTAGTAGTCAAAAACAGATATGTTTTGCCCAATGGAAAATAATAGCAAAGAATGCAAATACTGATGCAATAGTAATGGAATACAGATGCCTCCTCTCTCATCATGCATCCATTGTGTAGAGGTTTATAACTATATATTCGTGTGAAACTGGCTTCAGTCTGAGATTTCCACTTGAAATATAATGCACATTTTTCATTATGATAATATGTTGGAAATGTGAATATAAGGTAAAGAATCATTATCAAATACATTTAATGAAAGTTTCTTATGATTAAAGGTATTTTACCACAGAAACATGGAGGAGGAGAAAAATGTCCAATCCGGAAAATGGCACCTCTAATTGCCTCATGTGAATGGTACTGCAGTGCACATGCATGGCCTCTGCTCACCTTACTTCTGTGTAACAGAGAGAATTAGCTGTCCCACAGAAGTGAATGGAGCTTTGGTTGAGCATGGACACTGCCACCTCATTCACATGGGGCATTCGGTGGTGCTGTTCTCAGGATCACTGGGGTTCACCGCTGTTGAACCTCCTGCAATGAGATATTTACCCATTATCTCCTTGATTGGGTTACATTTCTTTAAAGATAAAACCTCTCAACTCTTTTTGAAGAATAGGATCATTTGTAATAATGTTTTATGGCTGTGAAATCAAAGAAATGTGTGATTTTAAGTTAAAAAAATAATTATTATTACAAAATATTAAACTGAAAATACAGTTGTCCCCAGACTACTGCATTACATCATTAGAAGCATCTGTAACGGTTCCCTTCTTGAAAAGTCATGGTCGCAGAATATGAAAGGGAACTTTGAAGCAATAAAAAAAATCATGGTTTCCATTTTTTTGCTGTAATTATACCTACAATTAGATTTCATTTACATTTTAAGTCCAAAATTCAGTCATTTAACACTAAGACTGTGTGAGAGGATGCTGGGGATTTAGAGCTCTGTATTAGGACTATAGAGCTCCATAAAGAAATATTATAAAATTACCCAGAAATTTGTTATGTTGAAAATTTATTTTAGGTCCAAGATGTATTTTAAGTCAACCCAGATTGATATACAGAACTATATTTACATGCTATATGAACATTACCTGTATGAAAGTATGTACACATGATGGGTCGAATCTGCACAGATTCCGCATCACATGCTTACTAGCTAAACATCTCTTTCATTCGAATGGGAATCTGCACTGAAGTCTATATGGTGCAGATTTCAAACCCGTGAGCGGAAAAATCGTCACTTCTTGACTTACTGTATTCTCATCGGGAAATCCACATGTGGATTTGCCTATTGAAAAGGACTAAACCTGCAGCATAGGAAAGTGCAAATCTAAAGATAGGAATATATGGCTTAACCAGAGGTGGAATCCGCATGAGAAAAATCCAGCGCAGATTTTGCCAGTTGAACAAACCAGATGATTTTGATGTGAACATTTACTGAAAGTGTCACTACTCCACCTTAATGTCTATACTTCATGCTGGATATATATATAATATACTATTTGGATTTAAAGTATTGGGAAATAGGAGCTAGTGATCACCTACGCTAGACAATAGAAAAGCTTAAAGGAAGTCCCCCACAGTGACTGGCCCTGTTATGTACATTTGGTTTGTTTACTTCATTTGAATGATCGGTGTCTAGAATGCATGGCCTCTCCAGTTCAAGGGTGCAGAAGATGCCATTCATTTGACATTGGGTAGAGTTTACGAGGAAAGGCATGGAGGAAGCCCAGACCAGTGCCAAGGACTGAACTGTTCATTGAAAGTTTTGGTCCGAATTTGCATATGGTGTACAAACTGAAAAGAAAGCAATACTGGGACAATGGAGCTGATCAGAATTCTTCTAGAGCTACAGATGGGTTTTTCTTCATTCTCCCCATCAATAGATAAGATTCATAGATTGGGAAAACAGTTGCCATACTTCCTTTTAACATCTTTGTTCGACACGTAGGGCAATAAGGCAAACTGGACATTCTATGCTAGTTAGATGTAGTGTCATACCTTAAGATATAGGCATGATACTATGGAACAGTATAGAAAACAAATTCAGTGCCCATCATATCTTCATGTATTAATAGGCTATAACTGGTATAATTGGGCTTTATCACACAAGAGGACATTTTGGGATTTATGGCCACAATTCGAAAAAATTAATAGAAAAATCTAAAGAGCTTGAGTTGGCTCTACTTCTCCTAATTTATATATTGATTTTATGCATGGGACCTGGTAAGTGAGAAAAATGTTTTTGAAAGGAGTACTTTTATTGATGATATATAAGCAGTTAATACACTGACATGCCAAAGATCATGGGGCAGCAGTATGTAAATGGATTGTGATGCAGTGTTACCTCAGGTGAATTCCAAAACCTGTATAGGATGTGAGGTTTTATCTTGTGAGTGAGGCTGAACACTGGCTAACATGCTCGAAACAAGGTGACATGAATTATTGGAATTCAAACAAGGCCTGATAGTGGGTGTCAGACGGATGGGACATTCCATTTAGGAATTTGTGCATGTATTTAACATTTCTCAAATCACAGTTTCATATGTGTTCTAGGAATATGTCATTTAAGGCATTACCACCCAAAGTAGACAGTGCAGAGGTCAGCCACATTTAATGATGGTGACCAACAGTGACTGGCTAGAATTCTGGCAAAAATCACATACACATACATATTATGTAAGTCAGTGCAGTGTTCTTTTGCTTCAATGGGATATAAGAGCAGAAGACCCACCAGAGTGCCTCATTTGGGTTCCTGAGGTTACTAATTAGACCCTAGAGGACTGGCAACATGTGCTCTGAGTAATGGTACCAGTTGTTTCAAGCTAATGGTAGGGTTCATGTGTGGCACAGATCCCATGAAGCCATGGATCCCATTTGTCAACAAGGTACCATGCAGGCTAGTTGTGGTTCCATGCTGTTGCGTGGTGTATTCTCATCACATTGATTGGATCCACTGGTCTGCCTAGACATGTGTCACATTATGCTCCTTGAACCTGTAGTTCTATGGGTTACCAGGAGCACACTTCCACAGATGTGACATGATTGAGCTGGCTGGGTGTGTATTGCTTGAGTCAGCTATTGCCACCGGTCTTGCTAGAGGGAGCTAGTCATTTATCTTTCTCCTCCTTCCCTCTCAGAACCCTGGTGTTTTGAGTCATGCATGTTTTGTTTGGTGTTGCTGCATGCTTGAGGTTCTGGGTGGGATTCCCTTGTCTTTTGGTGTGAACTGTGTCCTGTTCAGCTTGTATGGCATTTACCATCTATTGCGAGCCAGGCCCCTAGGTTCTAGCTTGCAGGCAAGACTCCTGGGGTTAAGTTGTCTTGTTAGAGTATGGACTCACGTGACAATGAGGACCCTTGTTGTGGGTTTGTGAGCTTAAGTATCTTGTCCAAAATATGAACGAATATCTTGTACGTACTTTAGCTATTTTATCTGCTTATGCATGTTGGTAATCTAGGTAAGTGTTTTAGTTTTGGCAGTCGTTGTTGGATGTCTGCTTGCAAGTCCCATTTGTAGTTCACTTTATGTTGTTCAGTGTGTATGCATGTTCCCCTGTCCCAATCCTTTTCCTCCAGTCCTATTTGCATTCATCCTGGGCATGGTGTGCATTACGCTCAGTTTGAACGTGACAACATGTCAGTGACCGGTGCCCAACTAAAATTCACTGCTTGGTGACCATTTTTCAGCACCTTCGTGGACTTCATGTACTTCCACAATGATGGGATACTTCAGCAAGATAATTCACTGTTCACTTGTACACAAGTTATCCAGAATTGGTACAAGTTGCATTCTGGAGATTTTCTACATATACTATGGTTTGTACATTCACCCAACATGAGGTCAACTGAGCATATATGGAATGTGTTGAAGAGGTCCATTCACACCTGAGATTCTATACCTACAAGTACCACGGAGCTATGGGTGGCTATCCAGACTGCATGGCTCAATATCCCTCAAGACATCATCTGTCCACTTGTGAAATCAATGCCGCATCAAGTTGCTGCATTGTACTGGGCTAGAAGGGGTCCTACACAATACTAGTTCCCATCCTATGACTTTTATCATGTCAATGCATATTCTCTATCTTCCTTATATGTGTCACACTTGTACTGCTTTCTTACTGCTTTTCATTATGTTCATGTTCCAGGGTCGTATAATAATGGCATCATGTACCTTTATGTATGATCAGTGTAGTGTAATTAAGTACAATATTAGCATTGACAGATGCTTATGCATTGGGAACCTAATACATTATTTTCCTTTTTGAAAGTTTTCAACCACTTTTACAGGTATTTTAGCTAAAATATTACATAATGGCATTATATGCAAATATTATATAAGGTTACAGGCAAGATATATTTCAACCTACAATAGGAAATCTAAATTTCCCATATTTGTCAGTAAATGAATGTTTATAGTCTGTCTAAAGAAAGTAGACTTTGATTTCTTGTTGATTCACTACAAGGAAGAACAACTTCACTGTTCTCTATTCACAATGTTCCCTCTAGAAGGGGCACTATTTGGCTTGCAATAACATGTTAGGTACTACATATAATACATTTTATACACCAAATTTCACAAAAAAACGTACCTAGAATGTGCCACATTATGTTTCATACACTTTTCACACCTACAGTACATGGAGAGTTTTAAACACTTTGCAGAAAAACTAGTGAGAAAAGTCATAAAAAGTGCAGAAGTGCAAAGAGGCATAAGGAAAAGTGGCGAAAAGTGCCACATGCAACGTTTTTATAAATTTGACTCAATTTGCACAATTTTTGCCATCTCACAAACTTGCCCATCTTACTACATTATTGGTAAATCTACCCAAATTATTTTACAAATGTGCTTTTAATACAGTACATTCAAAATCAATACACCTACACAGCATGATTTAATGTAGCAAAAGAACAGTTCAGTGGCAGGCACATGACACAGGTGCCCCAGCATTGTCTTAAGACATTTGCTCCCCTTCTTCACATGCCTGTATGAAACAGGCAATTGTAATATACCACTCGCTAATATATTCTAACTCATTATCATATGCCCACATCAAATCATCTATTATCTATGTCAGTGTTTCTCCGTTCTAGTCCACAAGGAACCCCAACAGCTTATGATTTGCTTAAGACTGCACAACTATCAACCTCTTGTATTTAATGCGATTTTTCTTTTTTTTTTTATGTTATATGTCATACTGACAATAAAGGATGAATAGAAATAAAGATTTAAAGTGAAATTCCTCAACGTTTCTTCCTCAGCTCAGCTTTTTATTTAAATACAAAAAGCATATAAAGTATTCTCACGCCTCACATCCAGAATATACATGAATATGCATATAAAAACGTGAAATGTTATGTGTCTGATGGGTACAAGAGTTACTGTCTTGCATTAAGTAGGTACAACTGAGTCTTGGCTATATGACCTTGGTTTCTTTGTTTTTGATACAGACATATCCAAATTACTTACGCACGATCTAAAAGGTCACAATAAGGTAAAGGGCACTCACATTGTTTTTTTCCTTCTGCTTGCATAATACTCTCCATTCCATTCTGCATTTTAGACATTAATTGGCACTCAATGACTGCAAGGCTCGCTTGCTGTCTTTTCTATTGAACTGGCTAATAGCTGGCTGCAGAGTAACAAGGACTTGCTTAGCAGAATACTTCTCCAAGCTCGCTCTTTCTCCCCCCCCCCCCCCCCCCCCTCCCGACGTTTTCATTTTTCCTTTCTCTGACCACCACCACTTCAGTTGCTATATACAGCTGAAAAACAGGAAGCGAGATAGGACTGAGCATCAATTTATCCATACAGCAAAGTGCTCTTGGGTTCTTTTCAGACCATGCAAGTGATTGTTTTGTAAAAGCCGGGTTGCTTTTTTCTCTTTATCTGTTCTTACATTGTCCTTTGTTTCTTTCGTCTGCTGCTCTTGGGGATGAGCCTCACTGGGGAATGGATGTTATATAGCTGGACCATGCGTGTGTCTTGGTGTCACCAAGATGCTTTTCTATCGAGGTTTAATACTAGAAGTGATATTGTTAAGGATTGCTCTTTCGGAACCAGAGCTAGCTTTATCACAAGTTACAAAGGCCAGAAGTAACAAGCGCAATTCAACATAAGTATAGATAAGAGAATTATGATTTGAACTCAAATAATGGAGTAAAGCCATTCTTGATTGACACGCTCAATTATAGCCAAGAGTTCAAAAGTGTAAAATATAGTTTATAGAGATGACCATTGTGTTTGCCCAATACCCTTGTCTATGGCATACGAATAAGCAGAAGAATCAGAATTCTGCTAGTCACTTATATAAATTTGGATTAGTATAGGAATTGCATTTTTGGAAACTAATCCTATAATGCATTTAAGGTGGAAACTCATCTAATTAAGATAGTGACTTGTATCTTTGGATAACTTAGAGATTAAGGGTGATGCATCATAAGGCGGGAGCTATTTAAATTAGGATCTATTACAACAGCTCACAAAAATGATGATTGGGGTCTCGAATAATATGCCCTGCATACAGTAATGAAGGCATTTGCTAGTATAATTCCCCTTTGTAAGCTCTGTAAACTACACTGTTCCAAGTTATTATGCACATGCCATTTTTGTTTGCTTTTCCAAGATAGGATGTGCAAGGATTTTTATTTTATCCTCAACCATTATATTACAACGTGGAGGGTCTTACAAGTGGAAGTAGTGATAATGACAATTTATATTTTGAAATGAATACAAAATTTGTTGTTACAAAGTATTATACTAAATTCGGTTTATTAATACATAATGACATTCATATCATTCCACACATAAATCTGTTATTTGCTGCATGCACAGATAATTTTGCAAAGTTACATATTATTGGTAGACAAGCTCTTCTTTGATATGACTTGACCTTGCATAGTTTTTGCCTATATTTCAGTATAGGATGCCAGTATTGCCTCCCAGTGCTACTGTTTTGAGGTATACTGATGGCCACTCTCATAGCTTCCTTTTTGGGATGCTCCACTGATTCTTAATAGGATTGAGGTCAGGAGATGACCATGATTTTATCTCCTTGTTTTTTCAGCATGGGGATGGTGCATTGTCTTGCATGAAAATGATTTTGTTTTGGAAGGTATGATTCTTCTCCGTATAACATGGCAGAAAATGCTCCGTTAAGTACTCTACATATTGTTCAGAGTTCATTTTGACAACCTCTGGGACCCTAAAAGGACCTGAGAAGCTACCACCTCATTTCCCAATAAAACAAAGTATCACTCCACCAATTCCTTGTAGGAATAGGGTGGCCATTTCCACCCATCCAGAACTCCATCCATCAGGATCATCCAGTGTAGCACAACATTGTCTGGTGAATAAAACTGTTTGAAAATTAGTATTTTATGTATTTCTGAGCAGACTGCAAACACTTCTCTTTGTGAACTTTGGTTAAGAGTGGCCAAACTATGGCTTTATGCACAACTTCCAGCCTCTGGAGGATCTCTATCCAGAAGTTGGCTAGACTCTGAAGATACCAGAACCTTCAAATACCTGTTTGCTGCTCATCATTGGCATTTCTACAGCCATTCTTTCAATAAGATTAATTTGTCTGGCAGAACCTTTCCTTACTAAGCCTTTATCATATTGTATTCGCCTGAGCTGTGAATCAGTCACATATCTTTTCACAGTTCGATGATCTGTCTTCAGTTTTCATGAAATATCAATTGTTTTTATGCCTTTTGAAAGACATTAGACTATTTCATGTTTCTCATCTTTGGAGAGGTCTTTCTTCCAATATTGCATGAGAACTGTGACTTGCTTAATAATGTGGAACATTCTCTTTAAGTAATATTCCCGTTAATCAAGATCACCTGGTAATCTAATTAACAAACCTGTCTGATATTAATACAAGACATCTAAAAAGGAGATGAAAAACTAAACAAACACATTATTAAAAAAAAATAAAACCTAAATGCTCATTTTACCAAACTATAATATTTACCTTGCATAATAATTTGGAACAAAGTGTAGTTGGCTCCAATAAAAAGACGCATTGCAACATTCTATTTCAGTAAGGTGAAGGTTTAGAAAATAGCCACAGGTGAGTCCACATATCCTTGCCAATGAAGTGACATTTAGTAGGTGCAGTTGCATACACCATGTCAGTAAAATGGCTTAATTAAAATGATTTGGCCTACTTTTGTTAAAGAGTGTAAAGTATTGCCCGAGGAGCCTATTAGCTGAGGAAGCACCCTTAAACCTCTTCTGGCAGTGCCTGTTTGCACAGGTGCTTTTGGATGCTCTGGAAAATAAAATCAAAGACTCTCTTCCCAATGGAAGTCTATCGTAGCATTTGGTACTTTATGGACTGCTTCCTGGGAATTCTGTTGCTGAGTCTATCCAGCAGACCTGGATTGTTTTAAGGGCGCTTTGTGGCTTGCCAGGAAACGTCTTGTTATCATATGGGACAGATCGTCCGTCCCTCACCATCTGCTGTGCCAGTCTACAAAATAAAATAGAGAAGTGAACTGTAGAAAACAAGGCATATCAACCTATTATGTCTGCTGTAGTGGCCAGTGTAAGAACTAGAAAATGCAATCTTTTTATGTGGAGAGTCCCATAAGAAATGATCACATTTTTGAAAGACTATTAATAATGAAGATCAGAATTAACTAATATTTTTCTGATGATACATTTCTTTGAAATTGATCTCCAGAAATGTAAAATTCCATACAAAAGCCCTGCAATATTTTTTATCCCTCGCATAGCTGTAAGAGACTATTGTGCAAGTATTATATTGGTAAAATATAACATAATTAGCTAACAAATTCTAATTAATTCCTAACTGCATATAAAATATAAACTAGCAGCATACAGTATATATACACACACAACTGTGCATTATAGTATATTACCGCATCGCTGGCAAAAGTTAGATCTCTCCTACACTACTTTTCATACGCCACACTTAAAGAGACCCTGTCACCTACATTTGGATCTATAAGCTAAGCTTAAGGGCTGAAAATAGGTAACCCACTGAATCCAGGGATGTAAGTGTTATACTTACCTCCTTCGTCTTTCTGCCCAGTGTGAGTGCTGGAAGCTGCCATTGCAGTGCACTGAATGGTGCTGCTAAGTAGTCCGCCCCTTATAAAAATAGAACGGGCAGACTATTTAGCAGTGCCGCTCAATGCATTGAGCTGCGACTTTCAGCGGGCACACTGGTGGAACAATGGGGAAGGTAAGTATAAAACTTTTATCCCCAGACTCAGCAGACCACCTACTTTGAGCCTTGAAGCTTAGCTTATAGGGCTAAAAGTAGATGATAAATTTTCTTTGCAGGGATTGTCCAGATATAAATAGATGTGGTTAAATGGCCAGGCATGTAATACAATGACAAAAGAGTCAGTACTTACCTCACGTCTTTCCCTGGAGAACAGCTCCAATGGAGATCCTGCGGTCAGCACAGGCCAGTGACCACTGGAGCCAATCGGAGGCTGCAGCATCACTTCCTGTATTCCTGGCATTAATGATCACACCTGGGTGCCATGATGTCAGGAGTTTGGAGTGAAGGGAGAAGAGTAGTAAGTATTGATTCTTTTGTTATTTTATCGCATGCCCGGACATTTAGCCACATCTTTTTGTACTCAGACAACCACTTTCATTTACTATAACTTTCCACTACAATGCAAACATATATAAATCAGGCACAAGAAGGAAATCCAAGGAGGCAGTGATTCCAAGTATAACTTACGCTATGTTCACTTCTGTGCCCTAAGCTCCATCCAGAGCCCCCATAAAAGATCTAGCATGAAATCCCAGATGAAATAAGGCAGAACACTTTAGTTGTGTTTTATTATTTGTTGTACTAGTATTAATAATAATATTAAACATCTGAATCCCTTTTGGCGCTGACCATGCTCTGTTTAATTCCTGAATCGCCCCCATGTTGTCAAGAATACTGTAGACAAAAAGGAAATGGTCATTTTTTTTTTAAAAGTTGAAAATAATAATATAACTGTATAGAAGGGTAATCCATTCATTCTGCAGTTATATGAAGAATTGCTCCATATTCATTAACATAAATTACATTTCATAGAGGTTAGAGTACTTACTCGTTGTGCTCACTTTGTATCTCATCTCTAGATACTTTGTCATTCATGCCGTGGAGAAAACGACAGGAGAAGTGAAACACCAATAGCAAGTGAGCAGGGTTGACATATCCTATGGGGCATTCATGTTGCTACATGTATCTAATGTGTCTGTAATAGTTCCACTGTGTCTTAAAAGACATAGCTAAACTTGTTTTAAAGATGGTAGTAGGTAGCAACACTTTTTTTCAAGCAGTTTTCACACCGATCAATCCCATCCATACTTTATTGACAGGTCATGTGACTCAGATGCCTTTTGCTAAAAAAGGATAGTCCACTCATAAGGGACAAACATGAGCTTTTTTAAAATTGGGTTTCCAAGTGTGTCAATGCCATAACAGAGAAAGCTAAATTTCACTCTTTCCACCAATTATATTTGGAGTCTAATATGACATTATCGCTTGGAACAATGGCTTGAATCAACAACTAGCGATGTTGGATTTTTGGCTAGACAGACAGTTCTTTCGAGCCAAGGTAAAACAATATGTAAAGGGCAGACAATGCAGAAGAGATATTGTATGGTGTGGTTCAGTTACGACTGCGCCAATTGTAATTGGGTAATTGTATACTTGACAATCAAGTTGCACATGATTGCTAAGTGCCATTATCAGCCTGAATAATAACCATCATGTAATTCTGATCAGTTTCTGTCATGTGCTGTTCCTGCTAGCAGGGCATGTAATGGGCATAAAAATCTAACTGGATGCCTTAAAGAAATTGGAAAGCGGGAGCAGAGATTAAGCTTTGCATTCTTATCTGATGAAGACAATTAATGTCTCCAAATTTGAGAAGTGCTGATTTTAAGGTTCAGAAAAAGGCACTTACAAGAAATACAGGTCTGATATTATAAAGAAGCAAGCATGGAGAATGGGTACTTCAAGAAGATGGACTAGCAAATCAGCTTTAGATTAACTCCTCCATCTAGGGAAGGGCTTGATTTTGATGCTTGCACATTGCTGAGAAAACTAACTGGAAGCCAGACTAATACTGTTGTACAGAATAACCTGCGCTTTTTACCTGAACAGACCCAATTTTTTTCGAGAACTTCTGTGTGGATCACAGAATGTTATGAATTTTAGTGCTTGATGTATGTTTGAGAAGAGCTTCAGGGCCACACTTCAAAGAAAATAATTATTTTTAAAAAATTTGAAATATTTGCTACTCTACGTTTTTTGCCTCCTAAAAAGTTTGATTTTCACCTTTATTAATGCTTTTTCCCACACCTCTTGCTGAGATACAAAAGCTCTTTGTAAAAAAAAAATCAAGCACCTAGAAGGAATTGTTTTGCTGTAAATCTTGGCAGGCAGTTACATCTCAGATCTGGAAATTATTGGAGTTGTGGTGTGATTAGATGAACAGTCTTGCCACCTAAGGCCCTAAAAGTAGTTTCATCCTTGGACTCTAAAAAGGCTCTCGGAGGCTCCTTGTGTGTAGTGACCTCTTTTTCCGCTTCTGTAGAGCTTGTTGACCACTAGACGCCTCTACGACACAGACAAGAGATTTTAGCCAGTTAGCAGAGTTTGAGAGGGGCACATTATTGCCATGTGAGTAGCTGCATCGTTGTATTGATGAATTCCCTGCCAACTGGGCCATTCTGACCAGACTGTTGGGAGGTGTTAGGGCTTTTGGATACACCAGGGTACGCACACAAGGCAACCTCAAAAGACCACCAGTAGAAAAGAGCATCTGATCGTCCGACAAGCATCCAACTGTTTCACTGTCCACCATTTAGAGCAGAGTTTTCCAAACTCCAGTCCTCATAGACCCCCACAAGTCATGTTTTCTGGATTTTCTCAGTTTTACACGGGTGATGTAATTATTATCAATAATTACTTGGGTCATGCTTCAGACCCTGGCTGGGCTTTGCACTTGTTTCCCCCCTTGCCTATAACAGGATCTACAGGACACCAGGGGGTTTGACTGGCCTTCAGTTGCTGCTGTGTGGTTTTTGTCTTGTAATTATTATCAATAACTCAGACATTGTCCCACGTGTTTTTACTATAGAATATCCTGAAAACATGACCTGTGGGGGTCCATGAGGAGGGGAGTTTGGGAAACACTATTCTAGAGACGGGTAGTGATCATCATTACAGACCCCTGAGTCTATCAAAACTCATTTTCAGGCACTTGGCTGAAGAACATTTGGTCTCACGGTGACCAATATGTGTAATGCTTTAACACCCACTCACCATTGCCTCTGCTTACAGCAGTGTTGTGAGCAATGAAACTTGACTGCAACTGAGTGGAACCAGGTTGTCTTCAACAATGAATCCCAGCTTAGTTTGGACATTGATGTTGGCTGTGTTCATGTCTGGAGACAAAGCCTCAATCCTACCTTTGCTGTGGAGCAGCACACTGCCCCCACTGCTGGTGTGATGGTCTGGGGGCCATCACATGACAGTCAGTCACCACTAGTAGTGGTACGAGCGACAATGACAGCTAAACTATATGTTCATGACATCCTGCAGCCACATGTGTTGCCTCTCATGGCAGAGCTTCCAAGAGGCATTTTCCAGCCGCACACAGCAAGGATGTCAAAAGAAAGCATCCACAACATTGCCACACTTCTGTGCCTTGCCCGGTCACCAGATTAATCAGCAATAAAAGATGTATGGGACCATCTGTGATGCCAACTTCGACAGCCTACGTGTTTGCACAAACTAGAGGCTCAGTTACAGCAAATGTGGACTGATGTGCTGCTAGATACCATAAGGAACCTGTATGTCTCTATGCTCAGCCATATCACAACGTGCATAGAGCAGTAAAACAGGGTAATAGAGCCTCCCTTCAACTGTTCAGCTTTCTGTAACAAATTATCCTTTTGCTCCGATATTGTTATTCAATTCGAATAACTCCTTCTAGGTGCTTGATTTTTTGACAGTGAGTGTATTTTATTGCTATTGTGTTCTGAATTGAAATACAACCTGAGGACCAATAGCAGTAGTATGGAAGACAGCATTTTTAGAATTATATATTTCTTCCTTTGAGTACTTATAGAAAGCTGGGGCTTTTGACTGTGCTGAGACAGTGACTTATCAGTATTGTGCTAAAACAGTGACTTATCAGTATTTACAAATAGCAAAAAAAAAAAAAAGACTATGGCAGGCACTAAATAATTACACAGACTTGTGCCCCTCCGACTCCCCATCATCTTCCCCAGTGATGAGATCACATGGTGCCCATGGTTGCCATGATAGCCCTAAGTTCCTCAATGTATTTCAGGTGACGCAATTCCTGAGCAAATTCGATTATTGTAGGGAGGCGGTTCTTCAACAGTGCCAAGGGATCACGGCTCTCGCTACTGCGAGAAAGTGACGCAAGAGGCTCTTTTTTTATCACTAACAGACTTCCAGGGATGATGGAGAGCAGTGCCAACTGTGGTGATTGGATGACCACTCCATGTGTCACCTTTTCATACAGGTAGAATACCTTATTCCAGAAGGTCTTTAGATCTGGGCATTCCCACCATATGTGGAGCATCATCCCCACCACACTTGTACATCGCCAGCAGTGGTGTGAGACTAATGGATATATACGGTGGTTTAGGACTGGGCACCTATACCATCTAGAAATGATCTTATAGTTCTTTTCCTGGGCAGCACATTCCACCGGCAACTTGTGTGAGAACAAATATGCCCTATCCCAATCAGGGCCCAGTACTGGGATGGCCAACTCTTTCTCTCTCTCAACAGAAGACAAAGGAGGGGGCATCTGGGCTGTTGTTATTCAGTAATATACAATTCTTCTATTAGCGGCCGCGGCAGTGTCCCGTTCTGCTTGCATATTCTATAGTAACTACTTAGCTACTATAAAGTATGCAAAGATGATCGCTCAAAACTGTCACAACAGGCACAGAGAATCTTATCAGTGTAGCCTGCTTTGCTGATAACAGCTGATCGCTCAATTCTAGCAAGCTAGAATTCAGTGATCAACGACTCATGCACGAAAACTGCACAATGTCCCTGCATTTAGACAGAACGAGAATCGCTCAAAAGATGGCTTTGAGCAATTTTTGAGCGATTCTCGTTGTGTCTAAAAGGGCCTTAACACTTGACTAACCTTATGGTGCATCTCGAAGAGCTCATGTGGGAAGCCAATGGCTTCTCCTGGAACAGTCAAAAGACCGTAGAGTGCTGTTTAATGTTGTTTACATGTTGCTTATGGATTTCAGGCAAGCAACAGACTGTCCCAAAATAATATGTTGCCTGTTGACGGGAATTTATTTTCCCTGTAGTTTCTCCACTGTGGCAGGAGATTGTTCCAGCTAACAGAATTAAATTAGAGAGATGCAGAAAATGCAATTTTATAATATAATTACCTGTTTACCTCCCCACCAGAGGTTCATCATCAATGAGTAAAAGCAGCATTCATGTAACAGGGAAAAAAAGTTTCCTTCTCAACGTTAGTAACAGACTTAACCCCCTAAAGACCAGAGTGTTTCGATCCTGAAGGATCAGACACATTTTAGCGATTTAACCCATGTGGTGGTTTTATAGTTTTATTTTTTTTCCTGACCTGCCAAAACTATTTTTGCTGTACTTTTTTCCATCAAATACTGGTATTTATAATGCCCTTTTTCACAGAAGATTTTTTTCCATTTTTTTTTATTAGGGGGTAATGTGTACAAAAAATAAATAAATAGATTTTTTTCAATTTATAGTTCTTTTTAAAATTATCATATTTATGTAAAAATAAAGTATGTGAATGAGTTCGCCAATTTATTTTGTACGTTTTGATATATAATTTGTATAATCCCGGATTACAGGGCGGATGTGGCAATGGGTCGTTTTCTTTTTTTTATTTACATTTTTATTTTATTATGTTAGGTTTTTTTACTTATTTTTGTAACTTTTTTAACATCTATGTTCCCCATGATATCATATATGACCTCTGGGGGACATTCACACTGTATTTTTTTATTTCCACTGTAACTGAAGCATGTATAGGAACCCCAGTCACAGGGAAAAACACCCCTTAGTGTGACAGTTGTCACTGTCAGAGCTGGTGAAGGGTCTACGAAAACCCTGCTGCTCTGACATGCTGGGGGTCACTGGCGATCACATGATCGCTGGGTGTCGTGTAGGAATCAGTACTGCTTGTACAGAAGCGGTTAAAAACACTTCTGTCTTCTTCTTCGGCTGCTCTGCTCACTTGGTCCTGGTCTGATTTATGGCACTTGGTCCTAAATGGGTTAAAAAATGGCATACCTCATCAGACAAACTTCTCCTGCTGAACTCAGCCATAACTGCAGGTAAACACCAGGCAGTACACCCAGTGTAAGAAAAAATTGTGACAGCATCTTATGAAAGGAGAAAACAAGTACCTGGTATAACACTAGACTGATGACATCCGAAAAATCATGTTTTAGCCATCAGTGGAGCTTATACCTTTTAATTTTAAAAAAATGTCCTAAAGCGTATTGCTCGACAAGCATAAACTATATTTGGTCAGACGGAATTCAAAAGTGAATACTTTTGACCTCCATTACGTTTATGTAACTTTTTTTAATGGGGTTGAAGAGCATACTATAGCATACCACCCTCTT
Source organism: Eleutherodactylus coqui (assembly GCF_035609145.1). Taxonomy (NCBI): domain Eukaryota; kingdom Metazoa; phylum Chordata; class Amphibia; order Anura; family Eleutherodactylidae; genus Eleutherodactylus; species Eleutherodactylus coqui. Next base: position 248,531,551 of record NC_089838.1, on the reverse strand, counting down.
CTGTGCTGCAAATAAAAAAAACTTACTCGATGTATAAATTTTTTTCCCTACACTACAGTAAATAGGAAAGGTGTGAAAATATAAGTTTCCATATGTTTAGCATATATGTTTTTTGTTCTTAAATGCCAAAAAAGTGTTACTTTACAATGAGTCGGGAAGGGTATCGTTTCTCCTTAAGGAGAGCACCTAGAAGGTGAGTTAGGAGACTTATAAGGCTATGCATGCTCCTCTGTGTAATAAATACAAATAAGAAGGATAGAACAATACCTCTGCAGCGCCACCTATTGAAAGGCAACATTCCTGCAAGCCAATGTTAGACTCTTTATATAAGTCCTATAACAATGACTGGAAATTGAAATAGGTGGAACTGCAAAGATATTGTTCCATCTTTCTTATTTGCACTTTATAATAAGAAATGTATACTTTTTTAAATGGAGAAATGGTAACAAAGTATGGAAACATAACTATGTGTAACACATACACTAAAAAGAGTGCAGGTATGTTTAAAATTGCATACATTTGTATAATTTTTCATGTACGTATACTTGATATTAAAACCGTGCTGTGAACAGCCCCTTAGTATTGCATGTCTAGCCGTGTAGTAAAGGTGCTCATAATAAATACTATCCCTACCACTCAGGCCTTTGTTCTCATAGGGTCACTTGTCAAATGTCTTTGAAAACTAGAAGAACAAAAAACTACTCAAGACCTTTCTATAATTACAGACTTGTTCTATTTAAAGGTAAAGGAATTACAATATAATATCAGAAGGTTGAAAGAAAACCATAAATCCATTTAGCTCAACCTATTACCTGCAGTGTTGATCCAGAAGGTGACAAAATGACACCTATGTGGCAGTTATGTATTTTCCTCATTTTAGGGGGAAAAATATCCTTCCCAACGCTGAAATAAAGCAGTCAAAGTAAGGGCCGTATTTACATGGGCCAATTCTCTCCCATTTTTAACAAGCACCAATTGACGATATCCCATATGCTTGTTCTACCATTCACATGTTGCAAAGGATCGCTGGTATGGGGATGATACCAGCAACAATACAATCATTTGGCCCTGCATAGATTGCTTGTGTTGCAGCATATCTCCCTGTTAACACAAGATGTGCTGCCAACAAGTGAGCATATTTATGTCCGCATGAAAGATCCAATCAACCAATGAACAAGTGATTGCTGGTTTATCGGCCAATTGGCAGCCTATTCACATAATCCATTCATTGGCCCATTTAACCCCTTGAGTGGCACGCCCGGAAATTTTCCGGGACAAGCTCCACTGCCGATAGTGATATAGCCCGGAAGATTTCCGGGCTATGTATCACTATGGGAGCTGCAGAGCACAATGCCACAAGCTGTGACATTGTGCTCTGCCTGCACAGTCCCACAGAGAACAAAGCAGGACATTGAGAAGCAGGAAGATATTGCCGATATGCCGGCAATCTCCTGCTTCTAAGTCTCCTGCTTTGTTTACAGGTTGCCGTAGAGACCATCAGCTTGTCAGAAGCAAGCCGATGGTCTCTGTGGCAGGGAAAGGACATCTAGGCACCTGCTCTTACAGCAGAGATCAGAGAAAACCTCTGATCTCTGCTGTGTTAACCCTTTACATGCTGCAGTCTATGTGACTGCAGCTTGTAAAGGGCTGTCACTGCAGCATGTAAAGGGCTGTCACCATCAGACCCCTGGAAAGTGATCAGGGGGTCCTGATGGGTCCCTGTGGAAGTCCTCTAAAGGGACAAAAATAAAAAAAAAAGTTAAAAAAATAAATAAAAGTAAAAAAATTATAAAAAAATAAAAATAAAAACACTTTTCTCCCTTTACTTTGTAAAAAATGTTAAATTAAATCACACATGTGATATCCCTGCGTCGTAATGACCCAGAGAAGGAAGTTGGTACATTATTTAACCCCTTAATGACATGGCCCCTTTTTTTCCCCATTTCTTTTTTTCCTCCCCGAAACATAAAAACTGTATAAACTTGGTATTGCCGGAATCGTGTGACTCAGAGAATAATGATATCACATTATTTATTCTGCATGTTGAACGCCGTAAAAATGAAATCCAAAAAACAAATGGCAGAATTTCTTTTTTTCCCCCCAATCTCCCTACAAATGTTTTTACAAAAGTTATGCAATACATTATATATACCCAAAAATGATGCCATCAAAAAGTACAACTTGTTCCGCAAAAAACAAGCCCTCATATGGCCGTGTCAATGGAAAAATGAAAAAGTTATGGCTCTTGGAACACGACTGCAAAATTAGTTGAAATTCAATGATTAGACCATTTAAAAAACCGGCCCTGGTGGGTAAGACAGGGTCGTAGGAAACCCGCCACTCAAGGGGTTAAAAGGGCATTAAATGCCTCAACTTTATTATATTTTACAAGAAAGGCATCCAGGAGTCTTCAAAATGTTTCACTGAATCCACCATTGCAACTTCCTTTGGCAGAGCTCCGTAGTCTCACTGCTCTTCCAGTAGGAATGCCCTTCTATGCTCATGATGAAGCATTCTTCCCCCTGGATGTAGTAGATATCTCCTTGTTATAGGTACAGTCTGAGTATAAAAAGTGGTAAATCATATCTAACTATTCACTTTCACTATTTTGGTTGCTCGCCTCTGAACTTACTCAAGTTAACTTGTCTTAAACACAGGTGTGTGCAACTGTACACAATGCCAAGGTTCCATTTGTGGTCCTATTAGTGACATACATAAGGGCACTATTACAAGAGCGCAGTTAACACTTGGGTAATAGCAAAATTATCCGTCTGCGCCTTTAGGTTCAGCTATGAAACTATTGAGAAAACTCAAGCACTAGAGATACACCCTAAAGGTATAACTATATTCGCATCATATGCATCAAAGTCTCATTTGCTGCATCCCTTGATTGTATTTTCCTTGGCAGCAGCTACCTGGCACTGGTTGCTACAGGTAAATTCACCATTTCCCAATTAGCAAAATCCCTTTATATGTCTATTCTATCCAAGGTTTTGGCATTTTATATGTAATTGTGTCATTTGTTTTTCATCTCCAGTACAATACAGTAGTATCTTTTTTGTGTAAAAGACGTTCTCTCGCATTAAATAAACATGGCAGAGATGGGAAAGGAAGCTCTGTGTGGTGTCAAAGTCTATGAGTAGAAGGACCAGAAGTGGTGCTATCATCAGGGTGCCTTTCTGATTGGAATGCTATTAGTAATGCCCCTTTTACATGACCCGATTGTCTTTTGAAGAAGCACACAAGAGAGTGACATCACAGCTAATTCATTCACAGTTGATTGCGCTTTTGCAGAATGTTTAGACAGGCTGATCATAGCTGATAAATCATTCACTTCTCGTTCAGTGCTTCGCTTCACATTCCTGTGTAAAAGGGTCGTAAGATGCATTTATTATCCTTTTTAGCAGATTAAAACAATTATTTTTTGAGCTGCACAACCCTTTAACCCCTTAAGGACCAGGTTGTTTTGTACCTTAAGGACCAGACACTTTTTAGGGATTTTACCCATGTGGCGGTTTTACTGCTCCATTTTCTTCCCTTTAGCTACCAAAATTATTTCCCCAGTCGTCTCCACGACAACACCAATTGAGATTGCCTCCTCCTGATAGGACAGGAACACACAGAGGTTAAAAGCTCCCCCCCTTCCCCACTTTCCTCAGTGTCTTCCTGTCCTGCCAGGAGGCAGGATCTCTGAGAGGGGCTTGTGGAGAAGCCAGCCAGGATTACTTACAGGCGGATCGGAGGGCAGTGGGTCAGCCTGTCCTCCCTTCCAAGCCAGATGACTCCCGGGACGCCACATGGGGTGGTAACCCCCGGGCCAGGTTCCTCCCGCGGCAGCCCATGGGGGGTACAAAGCGGGAGCCTCAGTCCCCCTCGTCCTCCCTGCAGAAGTTACAGCGCGGCGCTCCAGGAAGCCCTTTGATGGCAGGGGGCGGGGCGCCGCGTCACGTGTCCAGCGCGATGACATCATCGCGTCTGCATCAGGAGCGGGGCTTAGCGCAGGAGCGCAAACATTTTAAAAAACATAGGAACCTGAGAGAAGCCAGAACAGCCAGCACTACAGGTCGCAGGGTGTCTGCAGCACCGGTACAGAAATGAGTGCTCCAGTCCCAGAGACAGCTGAAACCTCAGCCTCAGCGGCCGTAAGTAGCCAGTGCGGCAAAAAATACAATGCAAATATCCAGTATGTTGTGTATGGAAAAATTGCATATTTACCCGCAAAAATGCTTTGTTTGTCAGGGGGATAAAAAAAGACATCCCCCCCAGAACAAAACCCAGAAAATGCGTGGAATGCGGGACGAGACTGCCAGCTACGTACCAGAGGCCCCTATGCAAGGCATGCATAGCTAGGCTAGTCAGAGAGGAATCGGGGGAATTCATGGAGGACATTAGGAAGGAGGAAGTTAGATCAGCCCTAACGTCACAGCTGGCACCGCCAGCGAAACGCCAGAAAAAGGCGTATGTTCCCGACGAGCCTTCCGACTCCGAGAGTTCTATCGGGTCGGAGCAAGAGGAACAGGCGGCCGAGGAGTCCTCAGATGATGAGGGCCCCAAAAGATACTTATTCCATCAGGACGATTTAACGGAATTGATTAAGTCAGTCAGGGCTACACTAAAAATGGAAGAGCCCAGAGAGCCACGTACTTTACAAGACGAGATATTCGGGGGACTAGGGGAGAGGCGCAAGCATACCTTCCCTGTCCACAAGAATATCACCAAAATAATCCAGAAAGAGTGGAGGAAACCAGACGCAGGCTCCTTCTCCGCTGGAGGGGTAAAAAGAAGGTACCCATTCGAGGAGGAAGTCTGCGCAAGCTGGGAGGAAGTACCTAGGGTAGACGTCCCGGTGGCCAAAGTAGCCAGGAGGACGACCCTGCCCTTTGAGGACGCCACACAGTTGAAAGATCCCATAGATCGCAAGGCGGAGGGCCTTCTAAAGAAATCATGGGAGGCAGTGGCAAACATACTTAGGCCACGGATCACAGCCACTTGTGTGGCGCAGACTCTGGGGGTATGGCTAGAGCAGCTGGAGCTACACCTAACCAATAAGATGCCGAGGAAACATTCTAAATTCCCTTCCGATCCTGCGTATGGCAACGAATTTCCTAGCGGACGCCGCGGCCGAAACTGTCAAACTCTCGGCGAAAGCTACAGCCCGCTCTAACTCAGCCAGAAGAGTGTTATGGCTGAAATCGTGGTCAGGCGACCTAGCCTCAAAAAATAAGCTATGTGCCCTCCTGTTCTACGGCCAGTTTTTGTTCGGACCGGACTTAGACAAGATTCTAGAGAAGGCGGCCAACAAAAAGAAGGGATTCCCGGAAGAAAAGCCACAGAGAGGGAAGACCTTCTTCCGGACCCCAGTGCAACAGCCCGAGGCCTACCGAGGCAAGGGCAAGACAGGCCGCTGGAGTTACCCCAAGGGGGGCAGAGGAAGGAACATCCTCTTTAACCCCCACCAGGGGGAGCCAAAGCAGAGACCCTGACGCCATCCCCGTAGGGGCAAGGCTGGGGAGCTTTGTGGATCAATGGGCCGCGATTTGCGAAGGCCCATGGATCCCAAAGATCTTACAGCAGGGATACCGGATAGAGCTGGTGTCCCTCCCCAGAAGAAAATTTATTATCACGGGAGGCTCCAAACAACAGTTACAAGGCAAAGCGTTCGGGACCTGCAACAACTAAACGCAATATCCCCCGTACCGCAAGACGAGGAAACCCAGGGCCATTATTCCAGGCTCTTCCTAGTAAGAAAACCCTGCGGGAAGCAGTGGATGATAGTAAACCTGAAGCCTCTGAACACCTGCATCAGATACAGAAAATTCAAGATGGAGTCCATCGCCTCAACAACAAAGTTGATTCCCAAAGGAGCCTACATGGCATCCATCGATTTAAAGGATGCTTATTTCCACGTACCGATCCACGAGGGGTCCCGGAAATACCTAAGGTTCGCAGTGGATATGGGCAAGGGAATAGAGCACCATCAATTCAGATGCCTGCCCTTCGGGATCTCCTCAGCACCCAGAATCTTCACCAAAATTATGGCAGAGGTAGCCGCCTACCTGAGGAAGAAGTCGGTCCTAATAGTACCCTACCTGGACGATATTTTAATAATAGCAGAGTCCAGAGAACTCCTAACGGAACACCTGCGGATAGTGCTAGAACTTCTCCAATCCTTAGGATGGATCATAAACTGGGAAAAATCCAGCCTAGATCCCGACAAGCAGAAGACGTTTCTGGGAATAACGCTCAACTCAGAATTGCAATGCTCCTGCCTACCCGAGGAAAAAATACAAAAAATCAGACGGTTAGTCAAGACCTTCCTACGGAGACGATTATGCACAATTCGGGAAGCCATGTCTCTCCTGGGAAGCTTGACGTCATGCATTCCAGGAGTGGCATGGGCCCAGGCTCACACCAGAGCTCTGCAAGCCTTAGTCCTATCCTTGTGGGACAAGAGGCAGTCCTCTCTAGGGACAAGAATGTACATCCCAAGCATGGTGAAAACATCCCTGCATTGATGGACATCCCCAGAGAACCTACGTTGAGGGGTTCATTGGCTACAAAACCCAGCCACTCACATCACAACGGACGCGAGCGCCTGGGGATGGGGAGCGCATGTGGGGAACCAGTTCTTCCAGGGCCCCTGGCCTCAAAGGACAAAAGAATAGTCCTCAAATTACAGGGAACTACAGGCCGTATGGCAGGTCCTACAGCAGTTAGGGAACTCGCTACGGAACCGGCATATAAAGATACCGTCAACAATATCACCGCGGTCGCCCATATACGACACCAAGGGGGCACAAGATCTCCCGCCCTGCAATACATCACACAGAAAATCTTTCACTGGGCAGAGGGCCGGATCCTTTCGATCACGGCAACCCACTTGAAGGGGACGCTAAACCAAAAAGCGGACTTTCTGAGCAGGAGGCAAATAGACCCAGGAGAATGGTCTCTCTCCCTGGAGGTGTTCAGAATCCTGACCAACTGGTGGGGGACCCCACAATTGGACCTGTTTGCAACCAGGGAAAATGCCAAAGTAAGCAACTTCTTCTCCCTCCGGCCGGGAGATGGGCCGACAGCAGTAGATGCCCTAGGCCAAGACTGGGGAGAGGGGCTGGCGTACGCCTTTCCTCCTATACCGTTGATCCCCAGAGTCTTACAACATTTCAGAACCCAGGTATGCACACTAATCCTGGTGACCCCCTTCTGGCCCAAGAGAAGCTGGTTCAGTCTTCTAGCAACATTGAGCGTCCAGGACCCAGTCACCTTCCCTACCTGGACAGATCTTCTATCGCAGGCGCCACTGAACCATCCGAGCTTAGACAAGCTCCACTTAACAGCATGGCTCTTGAGGAATCCTCACTAAAAGAGAAGGGATTCTCAGAGAGAGTAGTAGAAACGTTAATGTCCAGCAGAAAAAAGACGACCCACCTTATCTACCAGAAAGTTTGGAGAAGGTTTTCCTCATGGAAACAGGGAAGGGATCGCGGGGGTTCTATCCCGGACATCCCTCTAATCCTAGAGTTCTTGCAGGAGGGCCTAGAGATGGGCCTATCTCCAAGCACCCTGAAGGTCCAGGTCGCAGCTCTTAGCGCCATATGTGACACAAAGTTCGCAGACAACAGATGGGTCAACAGGTTCCTAGCAGCAGCAACTAGATTACGGCCTAGGCCCATAAATCTTTTTCCAGACTGGAACCTTAATTGGGCTCTAAGGGCCATGACAACGGTACCATTCGAGCCGATCGAAGCACTACCCATAAAAATGCTTACTATCAAGACCATTTTCTTAGTAGCCATCACCTCCGCAAGACGGGTTAGCGAGCTGCAGGCCTTGTCCATTCGCCACCCGTTCCTGAAAATCTCGGACACCAAATTAGTATTTAAAACAGACCCGGTGTTTATGCCAAAAGTAGTATCACATTTTCATAGGTCCCAAGACATAATAATCCCCTCATTTTTTAGTAAACCTAAAAACGAGGAAGAAAAAACCCTAGGCTGCCTGGACGTTAGGAGAGCAGTCCTAGGCTACATAGAGGCGACAAGCCACTGGAGACGAGATGACAACCTGTTCGTCCAGTTCAGTGGCCCAAATAAAGGGAACAAAGCAGCGAAAAGCTCCATAGCCAGGTGGATCCGCCTAGCCATCATAGAGTCCTATAAGGCCCTCGGGAAGGAAATCCCCTTAGCTCTTAAAGCCCATTCTACAAGGGCAGTAGCATCCTCATGGGCCGAACATAGCTCAGCCTCGGTCAAGCAGATATGCAAAGCCGCAGTCTGGAAGAAACCCCACACGTTCGTTAAACACTATAGGGTAAAAGTGCAGCAGGACGAGGACATGGCCTCATTTAGAGACCCTGGGGTAAGTACTGGACCACCTAGCCCCGATCCATATCACCAGATGCTGTTACCATCAACTTTTCCATTTCCTTTTCTTTTTCTGCCTTCCTCTCTTCTCCTACTCTTTCTAATCTACTCTATTGTCCTTCGCTTTCAGCTATGACTGTACAGTTGGACTCCAAAGACCAATCTATTGTGGACTGTTAAGTTAAGAAATATTGTTACTAGGCTTTTAGTTACGGGTTCTCTCTTATAACAGACTTCGCCTATAATAGAAATACAGAAAAAGGACTTCTTTTCTTCTTTCCATGACAATGGATGGACATTAGCTACTTCATACAATTGAATGTTGTACAATTTAATCCATTATTCATAGCGAATAACTTTTATATTGCATTCATGTAACAACTTCTTTCTGCTGGGTAGCATTTTTTCTTTAATAAGAAGGCAATTGAGAAAGAAAATAGGTGAGGGTGATAGCTGGGGGCACCCCCTAACCCTGAGGAAGATATCAGGGAAAGGGTGATAAATAACAGTTTACACTAGACTACCAAGGTTAAAAAAATGTATTGACTCCCTAATATACCCTATAAGGGTGCCTGCACATGGGTCATAAATGCTGTAGAATTTCCCAGCGGATTTACAGTTTACAGCACAAGCCATCTGGAGGAGGTTCCACATCGTAGGGAAGTGATCCACAACGAATCTGCGGTGTTTTTGAAAAACATTGTCTATTTCTTTTGCCAATTTCTGCTGCGGAATTCAATGCTTGAAATTCAAGAGCTAAATCTCATAGAAGATCTGCAAGAAAAACTGTGTTGAAATGACACTATTGAGGTGTATATCTGGCCACCGCCGTTTTTAAGTGTAATTGCTGCGGGTTTTCTGTTGCAGAATGCCTGCAGCAATTATGCCTTGTGTGAAGGTTTGAATCCCTACTATGACCAAGATGAAATAAAATATGAACCTAGTCTTCTACCCTAGAACAGTAAAAACATTAATACCTCCACACTTCTTTATAGGGGAGTTTTAATTAGCATTAAATGTTTCTTTTCCCTATTTTCTGTTGGCTAAACTTGAAATTGTCTTATAGTCCAAAAAATATGGCAAAAACTCTAGGATGACAAACCTTAAAAAAACTTCAAACATTTTTCCTACAATAGAGATTAACCTTACTTGCATTTATTTTACAGGTACAATTTTTGCCCCCGTTAATTATATATGGATGATGTTTTTTTTTACACGAGTCTTGAGGAACAAACTATTTCAATACGAAATCCTTGAATATTGGACCGCCACCTAGACTTGGTGATTTGTCCATATTAGTGTTTTTACGGCAGCTCTGAACTGATTTTTGGGTTAGAAAGGTGACATTTAAAAAAGAATTTTCTTAATCCCTGACATTTCATTTTCTAATGTAAATAAAGTAAAAAAGAAGGTGTTGGATAGATTGACCTTTTTATTCTCCCCTTCAAACTTCCCATGCAGATTATTAGATTTTTTTCTACTATTCGTATATTTGGTAAGCATTTTTAATTGTTTTATTTTTGGCAATGAGTCTCTGTGCGGCTTAATTTGGTCATTTCTATTTTCCTTACTAAATTTATGAACACTTCATTAGCATCTCGTTATCTTAGCAATTTAACGGCATATTTTACTGGTTTCTTATTGTATTTAGGTTTTACAATGCTTCTCTACTACCGTATGACTGCAAAGGTATTCTGTTTAGCTTGTATGTTCCGTGGTGTCTACAAGCTGATTTAGCCCTCCTGAAATTCTGTAGTTCCTCTGTAAAAGTGGAAACATCTTACATTGTAGCTTGTGCTAGGAGACATGAAATGTTAAGCTCCTCCCAGAAAGGTATCTAGCACACATTTAATTAACTTCAAGAACTGTATAAAGGACCACTGAATATTACTTACAGAAACATGGCAGCTGCCAGTCACTGGTGGTGGAAAGAGGTGGGGTGAGCAGTAAAATAGAAGATGTCAATGTGGTTGGAGACATACAAGTCACACAAAATCCATATGACCACAGCATTGTTCAAGGCGCTTCTCACAAGTAGCACATAATATTATTGCTGGTGATTCCGGGGTGCTGTACAAAAGCAATTTTTTGAGAATTAACCTTTTCCAATCCAGTGTCGACCCTCTTCCAACATAAAAAATTTCCCTGCATTGCTTCGATGTCGGACGAGTGCCGACACGTTTCTAACACTTTGCAGGATAGAGCTCCAATGTCAGAGGCTGTTCTGCATACTGTAACCTACATATGCAGAACAGCCACCGACAAATGGAAGGGACCCATTGACGGGTGGAAACGTCGCTGGTGTTTCTTTTATTATGGAGAAATAAAGTATACAAGTTTTTTACTTCATCTCCTGCTGCCTGGATTGTATGTATTTTTCCTGATTTGTTGAGGTTGTGAGTACCAGAGGATGGGTGATGCGTGGAAGAAATCCTGGAGATGCTCATGTGAGGATAAGACAGGAGGAGAGCTGAGACGGAGGTCTTGCAAGGGCCAGAGATGACATGTGGGGAGGTCAGAGATGTATTGAGTGGGCAGACTATGGATATTTAAATCCTTCCAACTGCAGCATGTTTTGTTTTTTTCGATTTTGTTCATTACCACTTTCAAATTTAAACGTTTTTTTCCAGTGACACATGGGGGCTTGTTTTCTGCTGGATGAGTTGTAGTTTTTAATCGTACTACTTAACATACCATATAATGTATGGTAAAACTTTTGAACTGAATGACAGCTGAGCTGAGCCAATCAGTGGCAGCACTCACTCACACCCATTCATGAATTCATGAATGGGTGAATGAGAGCTGCCTCTGATTGGTCAGGCTGTGACCAATCAGAGGCAGCTCATTCAGCAGGCGGGGATTTTAAATCCCCGGCTGCTGAATACTACAGAGAGCAGTTCAGGAGAACTGCCAGCTGGCCGCAGCTGAACTCCGTCTGCCGGGACCAGGTGAGTATATATTTTTTTATTTTTACACATTTCTGGATGAATTGCAGGGAAGGGCTTATATATTTAAGCCCTTCCCGAAAATTCATTGTGCGATCGCCGGCAGCCCATTACTTTCAATGGAGCCGGCTGTATTGCCGGCTCGATTGAATTCAATGGGCTAACATCGTTCTGCGGGGACAAGGGGAGTATATTTTCTTTTTACTTTTTACACATTTTAGGATGATTTTCAGGTAAGGGCTTATATTTTTAAGCCCTTTCCGAAAATTCATCCCGCGCTCACCGGCAGCCCATTGCTTTCAATGGAGCCGGCTGTATTGCCGGCTCCATTGAATTCAATGGGCTAACATCGTTCTGCTTTGCCACAGCTGTTACAGCTGTGGCAGAGGAAAATGATCGTTATGCTGACAGTGCGGGGGGGGGGGGGTCTCACTCTTGCCACTATTGTGGCTTAATAGCGAGACCTCGGAGCCCGAAATGCAGCCCTGCATGTTGCTCCTCGCCTGCCCTATCCATTTCTGTGTTTTTTACATGACTTTGGTGATTTGCTAAGATTTTCACAAATGAAAACCTTAGCGGAGCACCAGTCATATACAAAAATGCTCGAGTTGCCCATTGACTTCAATGGGGTTCGTTACTCGAAACGAACTCTCAAGCATCACTGAAAGTTCGACTCGAGTAACGAGCACTCAAGCATTTTGGTGCGCGCTCATCTCTAGTCATAACCATTGAGCCCCACAAACTGTGTTATGGGGCTCAAAATTGAGGAGGCAGGTGGTCCAGGGAGCTGCTTTTTATACTTACTGGGTCTCCCATTCCAGTGCTGTGCTCCTGATAAATCAGCACATGCACACAGCTCAATTTTTTCTCCTATAGAGATGAAAGAGAACACATGCAGACCGCATTGTGAAAAATTGTTGAGCTGAGCCCTGGAACAGGGAACCCAGTGATTATAAAACACAGCAGCTCCATGGACCCCCCTCGTTTCCCCATCTCTAAGCTATATAACGTAGTTTATGGGGTGTAAAGGTGAAAACACATGCCCTTTAAAGACTTCCCCATGAACTAATTAGCAAAAGGATCTGGGAATGTTTAGCTTGCATAAAAGAAGTCTGAAAGGAGACTTAATAGCTGTCTACACATATCTGAAGGGCTGTCACACTGCAGAGGGATCAGCCCTATTCTCATTTGGACATGGAAAGACTAGAAGCAATGGGATGAAACTGAAAGGGAAGAGACACAGACTAGATATTAGAAAAAACTTTCTGACAGTGAGGGTGATCAATGAGTGGAACAGGTTACCACAGGAGGTGGTGAGTTCTCCTTCAAAGGAAGTGTTCAAACAAAGGCTGGACAAATATCTGACTGGGATGAGTTAGTAAATCCTGTACTGAGCAGGGGGTTGGACCCGATGACCCAGGAGGTCCCTTCCAACTCTACCATTCTAGGATTCTATTATAAGGTGTCTCAATTAAGATGATAAGATTAGAAGTATGGGTTTCAGAGATACTTTCCATATTATATAAAGACATATAAAGCCTGGTTACTGATAAATTTGTTGTTTTCCTAAAAGGTGTCATCATTTGATGGTTAGATTAATTATCTCTACAAATAAAAATATTCAGAACTGTAGCTACAATATTCCAGAGTGCTTCTGTAAAAATGAGCTAACGACTGATGAAACAAAAATGGATATTTTGAGCACAAATCCACAACACCATATTTGGAGGAAAAAGAACATCTCACCCCAAAGCATGGTGAGTGAAGCATCATGGTTTGGAGCTGCTTTGCTGCCTCAAGAGCTTCTGATTATTGAGGGAACAATGAATTCTATAGTGGTCCAAATATTTTACATAAGAATGTAAGGGCAGCAGTCCTCAACCTGAAGAGACCTTGAGTGATGGAACAATATAATGATCAAAGAACACAAGTAAATCAACTGAATGGGCGGTGCATGCAAGGCATCCCAGAAATATTGATGAATTGGAACACATTTTCAAAGAGGAATGGTACAGATTCCCCCCTCAACAGTGTCCAAATCATATTTGCAGCTACAGGAAATGTTTAGTTGACTTGACTACCTCTACTTTTTCTCCCTGTACTGTGGATGTTTACTCCATGTGTTCAATAAAAAATATGAGTAGTACAACTCTTGTGTACTATAAGTTAAGTTAGATTAGGTTCGTCTATAATTGTGATTCCTATAACAATCAGGCTACATTTTATTAGTAATCAATGCAAAACTCCAGATAATTCCAAAGGGCTCAACTTATTTTTTTCTTGCAATTTTACACGTTATGTATTACAAAAGACTGGAGAAAAAGGTAAGCCCATTTTAGGGACACAATGTAATTTTAAATTAGGGTTACCACGTGTCCTTTCTTTAATAATGACTGCAGAGGGGCAAGAAATACTGATTTCCATAGAGTATATCTTATAAATTAGAGATTTTGTATCTAAATTTTAAGTCTTAAACTCTGCATGGTCATTACGGGGTTAATTAAAAAAAAAACCTGTCAGTAGATAAGCTTATGTAAATGGTGTTTTTATGCCATTTAGGATCTTTTGTGAAATTAGCAGAACAACTCTTGTGGCCATACTTGGTGACTTTCCAAAAAGCAGATCTGCTAGTGTCTCTCTCTCTTTTTAAGTTAACAGCATCAAAGCAAACCATTCAGTGCCCTATTTCATGACTGGCAAAGGAGCATTCAGTGCAATTTAGGCCAATCTCACCTTCCCTGTAATCAGTGCTGAAGGTGCTATTAAGAGCTTAACTGGGTCACCACTGACAAATCAATCCATTAATTTCAAAGAACCAAGCAACTGGTTTCCAAAAGGCCGTCTCCTGTATGCGTGTGGCTCTCTTATCACCTCCTGATTTACTCTAACTAGAAAAAAGGATAAGTTAGTGTAGCAGGAAAGACAAAACGATTGTAGGGTGTATTAAAAGTAAGTGACCTGAATTGAAATCAGGCAGAGCTACTTGCTTCACCAGATAGCTGGTGTGCTTTTTCATTTTGGCACCAGTAAATACAAAGGACCCTAGCGCTTAGTTTTAACCACTTTGTTCCCTACGGCTTAATATTCGAGCCTCTATAACAGGAGGGGGTTTAGGAGGCTTGTTTTAAGGCAAAACATTAAACAGACCCATATACTGAATGTTACATTGAATTGTAAAGAATGTCTGTACTCTGTATCCATTGTTGCATACGATTTAGCCATAGATTTCCATACAGTTAGTGTTATTGGCCAACCTCAGGTTTCCACATCTACATCTGGAGTCAACACGACAGAACGGGAAATGTCAATGTTTTTTTTTTCTGGACAGCATGGAGAAAAATCACAAACAACCTACATTTTTAGTATCAAACTGGAAAACTAGAAATTATTATGGCTCTCTCACACAAGCATTTTTTGCAGCACGTACTTGTTGTGTGCGACAATCCCCATACACTATCTTGGCGTGTATGCACGCGTAGGACAAGTCAAGATAGTGCATGCCGTGATCTATTTTGCACACGCATTTTGCTCAATGTGTGTGACAGGCACAATTGAAAGTGAGATAAGTACTGCATATAATGCACACAAAAACCAGAACATGCAATTCGCAGTAGCATATGCTCATGTGAAAGAGCCCTTGGAAGTATAAGTGATATACAGGGGGGCAACAAAAATTTGGAAACACTGTACAAAATGTGTGGGATTTTAATTATTAACACTATGCTGCCCTTTTGAGCCCTGCTTGGTTGAGAGCTTTCCTGACAAATTTGTGTTTACTTCACCTCTTACCCTGCTCTGGGTGGTTTTGGGAGCAGCTGGTAACAGAAGCTGAGTGGCTGAAACCCCTGACCAATGGAACCTTGTCACTCCTGCCCGGCAGCATCTTTATCATATTACCTCCACTTAAGTTACATGGAATTATAAATTATATTTCAATAAGACATGTAGAGACTAATTTTAAGGAATGCATTTTGCACGGCGTTTCCATTTTTTTGTCTACCCCCTGTATGTCTGCAGCTCACATACTAATAAGAACACATTAGCAGAATGCTAATTATCATCATGTTCTACTTCAGTGTAATCACAATAACCTGTTTAAACACCAGGCAATAATCCCTCTATTTATTTTCCGCCAAAAGTAACCGATTTAGGGCCTTTTCAACAGAGTAATTTTCTGGCATTTTAAAATGCATATTCTTTTACATATTTTATGATGTGGTGCGGTTTCTTATCCAATCAACTCTGCCCTCATGTGGATGCATTATGTAGCTACACACTTAACACAATAAAGTGTCAGCTCCACATACAAAAGATGCTTTATTTCCTTTATAGACAGGACATCATATAGCACAGAAGACGCATTTCTACAGACAAGCGGTCTGGACGATGATCAAGACCGCTTGTCGGTAGAAACATGTCTTCTGTGCTATATGATGTCCTGTCTATAAAGGAAATAAAGCATATTTTGTATGTGGAGCTGACACTATCATGTTTGATGTCTACAATTGCCGCGTGTCTAATGCTACGTACATATATGCACGCATGGCACTGGATTTTCCCATTATAGAGGAGGTGAGCTGGACATTTCTTTTCTTTTAACTACACACTTAGGCCTCGGTCAGACGGGCGTTTTTCCGCGCGATTTGCGCATGCGCATGCGTCCGGTGATTTTATAAAACCATTGCTTTGCAATGGTATCGGACACATGAGCGCTTTTTATGCGCTCGTCCGATAAATTATAGAACAGAAATCGCAGATTGCACCTATCTGTGATCTGCGATTCCTGTTCTCTTCTCTATATGCGCTCAATGGGGCCGGCGGCAGCAGCGCCGACCCCATTGAGAACATATAGTAGACAAATCATTCTCCTCTGCCACAGCTGTAACAGCTGTGGCAGAGAAGAATGATGTTTGCCCATTAAATTCAATGGAGCCGGCAATACAGCCGGCTCCATTGAAAGCAATAGGCTGCCGGCGATCGCACGATGAATTTTCGGTAAGGGCTTAAAAATGTAAGCCCTTCCCTGAAATTCATCCAGAAATGTGTAAAAACAAAATATATATATACTCACCTTGTCCCGGCAGACGGAGTTCAGCCGCGGCGGGCCGGCAGTTCTCCTGAACTGCTCTGAGTAGTATCCAGCAGCCGGGGATTTAAAATCCCCGCCTGCTGAATGAGCTGCCTCTGATTGGTCACAGCCCTGACCAATCAGAGGCAGCTCTCACTCACCCATTCATGAATTCATGAATGGGTGAGTGAGTGCTGCCTCTGATTGGCTCTCAGCTAATCAGCAATAAAGTAGAAGAACCGGCAGCATTCAGAGGTGACATTAAATGAAATCTGACAGATCTTTTTAAATATGGAACAATAAAGGTTTGAAATTTCATTTAATATCACCTCTGAATGCTGCCGGTTCTTCTACTTTTTATAGATTTGTGACATCCTCACCACCACCGAAAAAAATCATAAAATTTGAGTTTGATACATTAAGTGACCCGTCAGGCCAGGTTCCAGTTCCTATGTTAAGTCTAGCGGCACTGTTGTGCTTCAGCCAACAGCGCCACTAGGAAGAGTCAGAGCTTCTTCACATTGGCAAGGGCGATATCGAACCGTGAATCTTGGGCCGATATCACACTCGCAAATGCATGTGGAAACCCCTGGATCCAAAGCATTTTCCCATGAAAATGGCCTTACATCCCTGCGGGACTGAGGTAATCCCCTGCGTGGCTGTCACAGCCATGGCAGGGGATCACGATGTTCTCCCACTGTTTTAGTTGAGCCAGCATTAATTTTTCTGAGCATGGAGATTATAGATAGATATGAGAGAGATAGAGGGAGAGAGAGATCAGAGACATGAGAGAGATCAGAGACAGAGATATGAGACAGAGATATGAGAGAGATATGAGAAAGAAATATGAGAGAGAGAGAGAGAGAGAGATAGATAGATATCTCCTTGATGAAGCTTCTGTAGAGTATTTGGTCGTAGTTGTATTTTGAGTCATTTATCCTTGTTTAATCGGGCATTGAAACCTTTGGTTTAGTATTGTAACTCTCTATCCTTTATTCATTGTTTGGGATCTATTGGAGGGATTACTATGTAATCTCCCTGGGCAGTGTGCAATATATGGGCTCCTTTCACATTTATGCACTTTATACACATCTTATTTTTTGCATGATTTTGACCTCTGTTTTGATCCCATTTACTTGTATGTGTATATTCAGATACATTATGTTCTGACCTATGTATGCTTTCTTCAGCTATGCATTTTAAGTGTTTTAATTGATTGTGTCCTTAATAAAAGCAGGTATGTATTTATCTATTATGAGAGTGTGCATTTCCATTAGTGTGCTCTTTTTTCTCCTGTATCTCATGCTGTTCTGATTAGGGGGTTTTACAGATTTTTTTAAATTTAGTGTCATTATGTATGTTCAATTTTCAAGTCCTATAGAGGCCCTTAGAGAAAAAATCCCAGAAAAAAACATGCCCAAAATAAGCAGTACACCCCTAGATGAATTTGTTAAGGGGTCTAATTTTCAAAATGGGGTCATTTGTGGGGGATCTCTATCCTTTTGGCCGCTCAAGGGCTTTACAAGTGGGCAATGGGGCCTAAAACAACTTAAAGCAAAGGGTCAGTTTTGAAAGCCACCGGCTGCTCCTTTCGGTTTGGGCCCCGTTATGCATACGGACATAAGATTAGGGCCACGATAGGTATGTTTCTGAACACAGGACAAACAGGACTATCCATTCTGGGGTGCAAATACTTATTTTCATGTGCACTATAGAACAAAACTGTTTTTAAAATGACATATTTGCAAAAATATGAAATAGTATTTTTTCTCCTCTAAATTGCATTAACTCCTGAAAAGAAACTGTCAGGTCAAAATACTCATGACATCCCTCAATAAATACGATAAAATTAAGGGGTGAGGTTTTTAAAATGAGGTCATTTGTGGGGGTATCTATCATTCTGACACCTATGAGCCTTTGCAATCTTGGCTATCCAAGATGGCCAATGCAATTTTCAGACTACCTAATCTCACAGTGCATTGTTAGTGTTAGACTACTAATGTACTACATCTGCTCTCTGATTGGCCGGAGCTGCTAACATGACCAGTGTTTGCCAATCAGAGGGCTGTGCACAGTGTGCATTAGAAAGACAGAAAATTGCTGTAGCCATCTTGGACAGCTGAAAATGGGGCTTGAACCAGCAGATTGGAGGAATGGCAGAGAAGAACACCCTCCTGTTCTGGAACAGAATTTTGTTAAAGAAAACAGCCTTTCTTACATAGCAGATATAGGAAAGTGTTAACCTGTCCGCTATATATTTAAAGGGGTATTCCAGAGACTGGGCAAAATTTTCAAAATTTCCCTAATGTTTCCACTTATTGCCGTTATTTCAAATTTCCATCTAAATTATCAAACTGAACTCGAGTACCTTTTCGGCTGCCCTGCACCATCGCTGCTTTAAGCTGGCTTCAGATATCTATATCATGATTCAAAATGGCCACCGAAGAGTGCAAAAACTACATCTCCCACAATGCCCCACTGCCAGTTACTGATGAGTGCGCATTCACACTTGTACAAACTGTGTCACTATTACAGAATTTGCTGCCTTTAAGCATGCCTGACCAGTAAACAACAGAGCATACAGATCATAACCACTTAATACCAAAGGAGAATTAAGCGGGGGAGAGACCACAGGTAAAGCAATATCTCTGCAGCCTTGTAAAACAGGTTAGAACAGTATATTGCAAAATGATGTTATCTCCTTGTGAAGCGTATAACTTTCACTTTCAATTCCTGGAATACCCCTTTAATTAACTCTTTTTGATAAATCAGAGACAAAATGAAAATCACAGTTTTGTCCAAGGGGACTACAATGAAAAAAAACTTTCCTATGGGATAAAGAAAAAACAAAAAAATATGGGTTTTGGAGAGGCATTTAAAAACTTAATTCGCCTGACAATTTGCACTTACCTGGGAGAGCCAGAAAACATGTGCATAATGAGCGCTATACACAACCATATAGCAAGAGGGGTTTTCTAGTATAAAACGTATGCTTAGGGTACAACAGAAGAGCAAAGAAGGGGCTGGATCCTCACACAGCCACGGCAAAATCGGAGCATGTCGTTTTACCACATACCGGTGAAGAGTCCAAATTGATTTGGTAACTGCTGTGCAGTCTCACAGAAAAAACTGCTGTTAGGGCCGTGCTCACACGATCGGAAGCGTAAAACGCCGCGGTGAGCCGGCCTATCGCTGCGCATGACCGTATCTCTCATGCACAGTGTCATGCGCAGCCTTCCTGGTTTCATTTTTTGTAATGGCGCGTATAAACGCTGCCCATACATAATATAATGGAGTACGTACAGAGTTGATTATGCTCCCCCATAGAACAATGGGCTCTATTGTGTGTAATACGCGGCAAAATAGACCATGCTGCGTTCCTTTTAGCGCACGTATCACACACAATGAATATTCGCAAGTGTGAATGAATCAATAAAAATCAATGTACTCATGGGAGTCCAGCATAACTCACAAAACCTGGCGGCCATTAAAGGGGTATTCGAATTAGTGGGCAAAATTGCAAATTTTCACCCATCCAGGGTAAAAACTAGTAATTTCGACCACTAACGCAAATGACCCTTTAATAACAATTAGTTTAAAAACCGCACCTCTTTGAAGTAACACCCGCTAGTCGGTGCAGTTATCATCCGCATCAGCCGCCACTATGTGAGAACCCAGTTACGTACTTCAGCAAATGACTAGTTACTTTAATCCACCGATTAGTAGAGCCTGGTGGGTTGTACATAATGTATCACAGAACTTGGACTAAAGAACCAAATGATGTAACGGTTCCCTTTTCAGATTGTCATTCGGCTTCATTTTTTTGTCATTTCATTAAAATATAAAACAAACAAAAAGTTTGTAAACCTAAAATAAACTGTATCCATAACTTGATACATTGAAGTCCCTTTTAGATGCGGTAATACAATAGTACACATTAATAAACATGGATTTATTTTTTTATCAATGCCTTTCAAAAAAAAAATTTTTTTTTTCTTTTTCCTGTTGTTTGCACAAAATATTTTTGTCTGCAAATCCATCCCCTAGTGAAGGACAGACCAAACTAATTTATTTCCTTATTAATAGCTATTCTTAGCGTTGCAGCCAATCTGGTCGCCATGGTTACAGTGATTAGCAAAGGCTAAAATATCAAGTCAGTGTAGAGGGAGGAGAGACATTCTGTACCTCCACATACAGTAACCAAGGTCAGCAGGTACATCTAATCCTCCCAACCCTGTCCTTGATTATTGGAAGCTAGAAGGAAGCAGAGAATCTGGCAGCTGGCTGCCAAATAAAGCGTGCGCCAGCCTCAAGATGCTTTCCCTTAGGCTCACAGTGATAAACAACTAGACTTTATACTCCTACTAAAAGAAAGGAACCATCTGCTTTCCAAATGCAAAAAATCATCATCTTGCTTCTGTATATTTATTGTTCAATTGCTTATTGGAATCTACATGAGGACATAAAGATGTCACGGTTTAGGGGTTGTTCACATCTGCGCTTTTGTTTTCCGTTTTGCTGTTCCGTCCGAGCTGCGGCCAAACTGGAAATAACGGTTCTACTTAAGGTCCCATTGATTTAATTGGGAACTGAAGTATATAGCTCAGTTTGCCTGCATTGGGTATGATTTCCGTTTTTTTAACTCCTTAGAGACCGCTCACTGTAAATATATTGTGGACAGTCGTGGGTGGTATATGGAGCGGACTCGGGAGCCATGCCCATTCCATAGTCAGCAGGTGCCTGCTGTTTATGACAGAGTTGGCACGGATTGCTGCAGTAACGGTTTAGATGCCGCTGTCAAACTTTAGAGCGCATCCAAGCAGTCAGCTGGATGGGGGTGTTGGGGGGGGGGGGGGACACAATTGCTGGATACTGATGGGTTCACATGGCAGGTAAGTGACTAGGGAACACTAAAATTAAAAAAAAAAAAGGGTTCCATAATGCAGAGAGGCAAGAGAATTAAGCTATATTCACACGAGCACGAACCTCGCGCAAATATGAACTCCGTTCTTTTGAATAAAGTCATACACATGAGCAATATTTTTCCCTTATAGCAATGCTGCAAGGTAAAAATTTGCTGCAGGTCCTACTTTTTCGCTTTCCTTGTAGAGCATTGCCCAATGGTTTCCATGCCGTGCGATGTGAGGTTTCCCATTGAAATAAATGGGAAACACTTGCAATAGTCTGATGCGCATGAAAGTCGCACAAGAGGATCGCAATTTCACAGAAGTGCTGGGAGATATTTTTGCGTGAAAAACTCCTCACATCCACTGGTAAAATGCACATTGACAAACGCAATACCGGGCCGAGTTTCTCAGCCCAATATCGTAACCTTAAGGAGGAAGGGAAAGAATATTGGTACCTTATATGGTTGTGCAGCAGCATAGCACACTGATAACATGCCTGTCACAGCCTTCCCAGGTGAAGTGAATGCAAACTCCAGTATAGAACTAGCAGTGAGAGGAAACAAGGGAATCCCCAGCATGCTGACAGCGATCCAGAGGATTGGTCAATTAGAAAAGGATTTATTGACAATGCATTTAAATGTGTCCAACCACCTCTTGTGGTTCTCACTGCTCATATGCTGTCACTCCGTGAGTGACATGCTGTGAAGAGGAGAAGCCATTCTATTCTGGAAACAGCTTCTCCCCTCACAGCACCGCCTCCCTGCTGACCCAATGTACTGTCAGGGGCTCAGTGCATTGGGTTGTGACACATAGTGTACAAGCAATTCACTGAGAGCTCTGTCACTGCATTGGGTCCCACAAGGAGTGAGCACTGTGAGGAGAAAAGCTGTCTGCAGAACAGAAGGGCTTCTCTACTTCACAGCACACTGACAGAGTACAGCAGCATATGAGTGGGGAGAGCATTAAAACACCAGAAGTGGAGGAACACAGAAGGCACAGGGCTACTAAAAATAAATTAGTTATAATACAGACATTATTAAACTGTAATAAGGAAACAGTTGTATCTGCAGCTGTTCTATAGAGAACATGTGCAGACACATCTGGATGGAGCACGCTCTACTGTTATGTCTGTTATGCGGTGAGGTGAAGATGGATTTGTCAGCTCAGTCTTCATCTAGCGCAGTGGTGGCGAACCTACGGCACGCAGAGCCCTCCCTACTGGCACGCGCCCCATCGGCCGCTCACCACTTGTGAATACCAGCAGGGGCCGCGGCTCCCCTGCCGGCATTCACAAACGGCACTGCTAGCCGCGCTGATCCCGGCACACAGTGACTTCAGCATGCAGCAGGAATCCCTCTCCCCCTGCCCCGACGTCTCCTACTACTTGGTTCCGCCGGGAGGGGGGAGGCGTCCAGCAGCGTGTGTGTCAGAGTGTGTGCGGGAGCATATTAACACTTTTTTCTCCACTTCTGCAGCAATCAGCAATTCCCAGCAACCTGATTGGTTGTTTGGGTTGGCTGATTCACCAAACAACCAATCAGGTTGCTGGGAATTACCTATTGAGGCAGAAGTGGGGAAGAAAAAGTTAATATGCATGCCGGGACCATCGCTGACCAGAAGAGGAGCTGAGCTTCCAGGAGGAGAGGGAGGAGGAGGAGGTAAGTATGTGGGTCTCAGGAGGGGCACTGTGGGGTGTCACTACGGCACTGGGGGGCCACTGTGGGGTGTCACTATTGTACTACTGTACTGGGGGGGCCGCTGGGGGGGGTGTCACTACTGCACTGGGGGGCCGCTAGGGGGTGTCACTACTGCACTGGGGGGCCGCTAGGGGGTGTCACTATTGCACTGGGGGGCCGCTAGGGGGTGTCACTATTACCGCTGGGGGGTGGGGGACACTATTACTGCTGGGGCCGCTGTGGAGTGGGGGTCACTATCACCGCTGGAGCCGCTATGGGGTGGGGGTCACTATCACCTCTGGGGCCGCTGTGGGGTCACTATTACTGCTGGGGCCGCTGTGGGGTGGGGGTCACTATCACTGCTGGGGCCGCTGTGGGGTGGTGGTCACTATCACTGCTGGGGCCGCTGTGGGGTCACTATTACCGCTGGGGCCACTGTGATGTGGGGGGTCACTTATCGCTGGGGGGTGGGGGTCACTATTACTGCTGGGAGGGGGTCACTATTATCGCTGGGGGTGCTGGGGGGGGTGTCACTATTACTGCTGGGGGGTGGGAGTCACTATTACCGCTGGGGCTGCTGTGATGTGGGGGTCACTATTACCGCTGGGGCCGCTGCGATGTGGGGGTCACTATTACCGCTGGGGCCGCTGTGATGTGGGGGTCACTATTACTGCTGGGGCCGCTGTGATGTGGGGGTCACTATTACCGCTGGGGCCGCTGTGATGTGGGGGTCACTATTACCGTTGGGGCTGCTGGGGGGGGGGGGGGTCACTATTACCGCTGGAGAATGTTTACATGTGGTGGAAATGGGCAGGGCTCTTTCAAAATAGACAGTGTGCAGATTTTGACTACTTTTTGGATGCGGAAATGCTGCAGAATTTTCCACAGAAATTTCAGCTGAGGACGTTCTGCAGTGTTTCCGCATCCAAAAAGCAGTCAAAACCTGCACCCCGTCTTTTTTGAAGCGGCCCTGTCCTTTTTAGAACGACGGGGGTAAAATCATAAGCCCCGCCCCCTGATGTGCTGGCACTTTGCAATAAATAAGTGGGTTTTAGGTTGCAGTTTGGGCACTCGGTCTCTAAAAGGTTTTCCATCACTGATCTAGCGGCATAGCAGTAGAGGGATTTTGTAAGAAAAAAAAATGTACAGAATAGGCTAATAGAACCTATTGCAAAAATGCTTAGTCACCTACTATGCATGTTAAAAAAAGAATGAAGGTACTCTTTAATGGCCAGATCAAGGTGCCCGTTCCACACAGAAATACATAATGCCAGAATAGTTTTTTTTTTGGGGGGGGGGGGGGGGAACCCATCTCCCCCAAAAAATGAATAAAAAATTATCAAAAAGTTGTATGTACACTACAAAAAATCAAAAGTCGTCCCTCACAAAAACAAGCCTTCACACAGCCATTTCCACGGAAAAACAAAATTGTGTCTTAAAATATGGTGACAGAAATCCATTTTTTAAAGGATTTTATTTTTTAGAAGTATTAATACATTAAAACATTGTATAAATGTATTGCCACATTTGTGCTGACCCACAGAATAAAAGTTAACATGGTTTTTTTGCTGCACCATCAACACAGGAAAAACAAAACCCAAAAAACACAATTGTGGGTTTTTTTCCTGTCGCACACTTACAAATTTTTTAAACAGGTTTTCAATACAATATATGTAAAAATAAAGTGACACTATTAAAGAAATGCAGCCCAACCAATAAAACACCAAGAAAGGGTTCTATTCAAAACTAAAATCTAAACGCTAATGTGAACGAGCCCTTACTTGTACATTTTAAAACCTGTATTAACCCCTTCATGACATGGCCTATTTTGGCATTGAGGACCAAGCGATTTTTTGGTATTTTTCCATCTCCATTTTTCAAAAGCCATAACTTTTTTATTTTTCCGTGGACGCGGACGTATAAGGGCTTGTTTTTTGCGTGGCGAACTGTAGTTTTTATCGATGCCAATTTTGGGTACATAGACTATATTGTAAATTTTTTTTTTTTTTTTTTAATGATAGCAGAGAGAGAAAACGCATCAATTCTGCCATAGATTTTTTTATTTTTTTTTACACCGTTAATCATGCAGCATAAATGAGACTTTCCATTTTTTCTGCAGACCGGTACGGTTACAACGATACCAAAATTCTAACATTTTTTTTAGGTTTTCCCACTTTTCTGCAATAAAAACCCTTTTTTTTTAAAATCTTTTTTCTATTCTAAATTGCTGCATTCAAAGTCACGTAACTTTTTTATTTTTTGATGTACAGAGCTCTATGAGGGCTTATTTTTTGCGAGACGAGCTGTAGATTTTATTGGTACCATTTTGGCGTACATACGACTTTTTTGATCACTTTTATTGCGTTTTTAGTGAGGAAAATGCTAAAAATGAGCATTTTGCCTCAGTTTTTTAGCTTTTTTTTTAGCGTTTTTTTCGGTGCACAGTCAAAAGCATGTGCAACTTATTGTACGCATCGTTACGGACGCGACAATACCAAATATGTGGGGTTTTATTTTTTTTTTACCTTTTTTTATGCTAATCTGAGAAAAAGCATAAAAAATGGTTTTTTTACTCTTTTTTTTTTTACATTTTTTTAAATTCATTTTTTAAATCTTTCTTTTTTTTACACTGTTTGTGTCCCTCTGAGGGACTTTAATCACTGCCCTGATGATCGCTGTCATAAGGCATGGCAGAGCTACTGCTCTCCCATGCCTTATCGCTCATACAGCGATCTCAGGCATAGGCAATACAGGACGTCAGTGTCTGGCATCCTGTTGCCATGGTGACAGGCCGGGCTCTCGCGATGACATCGCGAGTTCCGGCCGGAGACACAGAGGGAGCCGCGCTCCATCTGTGAACTCTTCCCCTGCCGCGATCTACTTAGATCGCGGCAGGGAAGGGGTTAAAAGTGGCGGGCGCGTCTCCGATGTCCCCCCGCTGCTGCAGCAAGACGCCGGCTGTGACTGACAGCCGGCTCCCGCTGCGGGATAGCGCTGGATCACATATGATCCAGCGCTATCTCCAGGACGTAAGTTTACGCCCTGTTGCGGGAAGTACCCCGCTCCCAGGACGTAAACTTACGCCCTGCAGCGGGAATGGGTTAATGTTATATACTGTGAGGCTAGGTTTACACCATCTTTGGACTAGACAGCTGTTGTATGCAGTGACAGTTTTTCAATTTATGACTATTTTCGATACCCTCAAGAACGGAATGAATCTCGGAGTGGGATTCTTGCATCAGTGCAGAATATGAAAATTCTGAAGGAGGTCAAGAGGGATGTCCTGTTCCCAATAATTGTTTTTTGAAAATGCCTACATTGATTTAAAGGAATGCTGCCATCCAATAGGTTCTGCTGCAGAGGTATTGTTTCATCTACTTTATGCACAGGTCTGAAGAAGGGATAACACACACCATAAAACTGTCGCATTCCTTAGCTCAGTGGACTGATTAAGTATTTACTCCTCCGCTCAGCTTGTCTGGTATTGTTTGTTTTAAGTGCCAATCAGTCTCAAATTTCTGTGTGTGAAGATTTGTATTTAGCTCAAAAGGGGTGCCGTCTCTGCATTTTATATATACATATATGCCCCATCCAAATCAGTTTCATTAAGCCTGAGGAAGGGTCCATGGAAGATCCAAAAGCGCACTATAACATCATGTGTTTTTGTTAGCCATTAAAAGGTATCATATCTACAAGATTACGTGGTTTCTCTTACTGAGAACAATTACACTTTGCTCTATTGGCCAACACAGTACCAAGCCTTTTTTTTGTTTTTTCTTCCCATTGCGTCTTGGCTTTACATTTTGCACACACACTTGGAAAGTCCCATAATGTATGCTCCAAAGAAAAAAAGAGCCCATTGCGTATACTTTTGTGCGACTGAAATGGGCACTTAAAATACGTACATGTGAACAAACCAATTAAAACCAATGGGTTCCAACACTGTGCATGAACGTTCATGTGACACATGCCTAACAAGACTATCATTAATCCAACATGTGCCACAGGTGATTTTAGCTTGGCACACCTTTGCCTCAATTGTATTGCAAATTATTAGTCTGTTTTATTTATACTTCTTTATTACTAATGTATAAACATAAAGAAAAGACGAGCACAACACATGGTGTAAAGTACTGTGCAATATGTACTATATAAATAAAAGGTGACGATTTCATACTTTCTAAAACTTTGCCCCTGATGTAATTTCCTAACATGGTGTGACCATTCCTTTTCATTAATAGTGTCTTATTGATATAAGGAATTGCTACTACAGTAATTGGTTACATGAAAATCCATCAGTGTTTAAAAGGGAATCTGTCACCATTTTAGGCTGTCCTCACCGAGTCTGGCATCTAGGACAAATCATCAATATTCATGAGTTGAGGCTAGCCCTGCCCACTTGTAGACTAGTCACACCCATCCAGCCACTGATTGACATAGTAGCCGAGGCTCATGGAATGAGGGCTAGTCCTCGGTTTGGCTTTTACTAACAAAATCTAAGCTTCAGACAAATTACTGCACAAATACATAAAACAAACATTTTGTAATCTGTCTGTCAATACCTTACTCTGCCCTCAGAGAAGAAAACATAACGATTGTGACAGATTCCCTTTTAAGTCATGGAAGAACGCTTCCAATGTATGCGCTTGCTTTAAAATGAAGATTGCTTGTATTTCTTATGGCATTGTCGGTATTGACAAACCTCCGAAAAGTGATAAATAAAAGAATCTGCAAAATTGTTGGTAACTAATTCCGGTTTCTCCCATCTCTAACCCAACAATAGTCCACGTAGCCAATTGCATGTTTTATGTAACTAGATTGACATGATGTTCGCTACGCGAACAGAAAAATAGGTTCAGGTTATAAAGATGCAAAAAATCATTTTCCTTTACCTCTTCATATGCTTGCATCATGCTTTCCAAGCAGAACACGCATTTCAACTTAACACGCAAGCCTTGTTCACAAAAATGGCTTCATTCATATTTGCGACGTTTACCTGCATGGCACCACGTTGCGATGCTATGCAGGGAAAGAAATTGCAGCATGCCTTTTCTTTTTGCAATATCCCCCATTGTTTTCAATGGGGCCAGCAGCAGCAGAGCCGGTCCCGTTGCAAAAAAATGGGAGAATATCGCGATCCCCTGCCACACCGGGGTATTTCTTCAGCCCCGCAGGAATGCAAGGCTGTTTCCACGTAAAATCGCCTCGCATCCATGGTTTTCCACATGGATTGTGAGGGTGATATCAGGACATGATTCATGACCCAATCTCTCTCTTGCCAGTAAGAAGGAGCCCAGACTCTCCCTAGCGGTGCTGTTGGCTGAAGAACAACAGCGCCGCTAGACTTAACATAGGAACTTTGACCTGACCTGACAGTCACTAAATGCATCAAAATCAAATTTTATGATCCTACGAAGGTTGTAAGCATATACCAAATCTAATGATACCATCCACCAAAGGTCACGCGCAAAGGGGTCACACTGTGGTGCAAGAAAAAGCCTGTAGGCAGGTTTATATTAGATGCTCACTTGGTGGCATTTTGTATGTTTTCCTGATTAGTAGCGGTGTGGTGGACCGTCTTTGAGGTCCACAGCGTAGTCCAGAGGAATGCTTTGCACCCTTCCTAATTATGCTGAGATATTGTGCATGCACAGAAGAAATCGCTCTGACACAGATGATCAGTATGTGAAGTCTTCCTTGCCTCTGTTTATTAGGGGGCATGTAGCATATATTATATCATTACAAAGTAACTGCCCTTTATGGGCACGCTGGAAATTGTGTAAGCGATACGTATAAGCATATGGTTGGGTAAGCTGTATAAGGTCTTCTTGCATCCGGTCTTGCATGTGCATCTGTCACCATCAACATCATCTATCACGTGTCTCCAGACAGAATGCAGGTGCCATCTTCTGCGTTCGATGGAGGGTTTGAAGGCGTGGTGAGTAGCGTCGCGTCAAATGATATAGAGTTACACACGTTTAAGCTAGATGTGTTCGGAGGTTCCAAGCGTGCACAGAGGCTGGTCGTGCAGGAATGTTATCATCGGACAAACTGAGGCACATATTTCTTTCCTGTGCTGCATATTGTGAAGGAAGACATTTTCACAGCGTATGTTCCCACTACAGCTGTATAAGGAAAATCACTCCATTTTGATAGTATAGGCTTCCATGACGTAGCACCAGAATCAAAAGCTGCCATTAACACAACTACATTGGGGGAACATGAGGCGGTTGCTTATATGGTAGCAACCAATAAGTTTGTTGCTTGTATTAGACCTCTGAAAAATGAGACATGGAATCTTATTGGTTGCGTAAGCAAATTGCTCCACTTTGCACAGTTTTCACTAGATCTCCCTCCTTTTGAGCAGTAATTTTTGTTTCTCCGGATACCCACTATTTTCCATCTCTTGCAAAATACTAGCCAATACTCTTCTGAGCTCCATGCTTGCTAGACATGCACATCTCTGTGATGAAAAATAGTAGTTTCAAGAATTATGACCAAAGCGATGTACAGGTAAGTGTTTTGCGACAGTTCCGTAATACAACATATATAAACTCTCACCATTGTACACAACGTGCCCATTCAGAAAACGCTCTACTCCCATAGGACTTTACATGTATATTGCAGCCCTGCATATGGTCATTGCATTATGTCCATCTAAGGAAAGGAGGAAGAGGTGCATTGCAGGCATCCAAAAATATTTGAGTATGTTAGAATAGTCATAACTATACTCATAGAAATTTTTTTTTTTTTTGGAATGTGGTGGAGGGGGTGGGGAATCATCCAAACTGGTGCAAAAGAAAATGAAAGAACTTTTCAACAGATTGCCGAACCTTCAACATTTAAGAAGTAATACGATTTTGCTCTAGGCTACTCTTTTCCTTTACACCAGTTTTAATAACTCTCCACTAATTTGTTTTCATTAAGCCAAGAAATTGCTTAAAAAAAATAAAATAAATAAATAAAAATAAAATAAAAAAAAAAAAATATATATATATATATGTGTTTACATGCAATAATAAAGCCAATCTCCCATATGTAAAAATCCCTTTATTTAAATAAAAACAAATATCTATACACGTGTATACAAAAAGTACATTGTTGTATATGGTTATAGTTCATCGATACATTGTAAAATATGGTCATTTGACAGAGTACATTAAAAAGTACCACTTTTGGCATCTGGAATTCTACAATCAAAAACATTTTGCTTCTTCTTTAGCCGAAAATACAGTCTTAAAAAAATAAAAGCTTAAAATGCATAAAGACAAAGTGATCAAGCTAGAAAATATGATCTTTAAAGGCTTACATGAACATGCCTTTTTTAAATAACATGTGTTTATAGCTTTATCACGCCCACACAGATTTCACCTTCAGAAGACAAAGGCTTGCTGAACAGACACAGAGTTCCAGTTAAACCTCGAGGTTAAAAGGTTTGACATGAAGTGAGGATCTTTATAGGAGATGCTTAACAGAAAATGGATTTCTCCTTAGTACTAAATATATTTGTTATTTAAAGAGACTTTTGCATTTGGTTTTACAGCACTATAAAAGCACAAAACGTTACAAGGTTTTCCCACATTCTGCTCAGGTTTTATCTATTTGAGCTTTACTTCTTTTTAAAGCCTTCAATAGCACTATTAGATGAAAAAAAATACTAAAGTGCGTTAGAGGGATCATAATTGAATTACTATTGTTTTGTGCCATCTTTGGAAAGGTCCTTGGAATCGGCAAAGATTAGAGAGAGCCTAGAACATTTAATATACTGTGTACCAAATGTAATACAAAGCAGAACAGCATGGCATACAGAGACATCAACCTCTGTAAAGCTGGTCGTAGAAATGGATCTTTTTGCTTGATCGGTGTGAGTTCTGGAAAGTCTATCAGACAGATTTGCAGTAAAGACCCATGATTGTGGAGAAGGGCACAACTATGTCTGCACTGTCATATTGATTTTTACATCATTTTCATATGGAAAACTGTTCCAAGGACAAAGAAAAAAAATGTACATAGCTGCAACGGAACAAAAAACAGCATGTCTGCGTTGCTTTACAAAAACAAGCCTCGGGGATAATTCTGATTGTCTATTGTCTATGGTGATTATCTGATTGTTTTGGACTTGCTGAGAGCATATTCAATCTACCACCTTTTACTACTAAAAAAGTATATTTTGAATGATTGCTTGTGATTAAATAAGTGCACCTATGTTAAATAGCAAACCGTTAAAACTAGGACTATACTTTCAACAAACTTTTGACATGTCATAGTGACACGTCGAATGTGTTGAACGCTAGAGGTCTGGGTCAAAACTTTATTGAAAGTACAGTTAAAGCCTAGGCAACCCAGTAACTATGCTGCAGTAAGAAAGCTCTTTGGAAGGCAATGTTCAGCTCCACCCATTGAGGAAGATGTATAAAAAGTAGTGCAATGGGAGCGATTGTCCACAATGTCAGGTTGTGTATTATATTTTCTAATCTAGACCCCAAAAATGTCTGGGATCTGATTGCTTTCCGATACATTATTCTACTAGTGGAGGGACCAATGGAGTGGTGCAGCACACAAAGGATTCTCTCCTTAGTGTTTTTTAATTCCCCATTTCGTTCACCAACTCCTCCCCTCCCCATCCCTGAACTAGGCTTAACCCTTTCCAATCAATTTGTATCCAGGATTTCCTAGGGAGCTTACTCTTTTTCTGCCGTTATACAACAGCACTATCCTGCTAGCTGAAGCCAGTACTGTATGAGGTGACACGTTAAACAGGCTCCGACAGCAGAGAGGCTGGCAATACACAGTAAGAGAACCCCGATGGACGTCTTCTAACATCGGAGCTGTACAGCCTTAAATTATGTCTTCAGACATCAGGCAGTGGATTGGAAAGGGTTAACAGTGTCAATTTTGTCCATAGAGTTCCATTTATGCCACAGCTGAGCTATATAATCATGCAGGTGTTAAGTATCTGACAACGAGGGAATTTCATTTATATAAAAGGAGCACAGTATATGTTTTCGGAACATACCCATTACGGTTTCATTAGGGAAAGATGTAAAAAGCCATTTCAGAGTGTATCTGCAGCTAGCATCTGCCGTCAGATAATTTTAACGCTGAAAATCTTGATATATTTTAGATTCTGATGCGCCTGCTGGTTTACAGGGAGTGTAGAGGAGATATAAAAATTCTATGGATGTTTGTATGTTCTTTGATAACAAGTCAATCAAAGGTATAAGACAAAAAAAAGTGTTTGATCAATCATTGTCAACTTAGTCCTTGATTCCGTTTTTGCATCTTAATACGAGTCTTGAACTTCGGAAACTTAACTCTGCCAATAAGAGAAAATACTGTATAGACATAGCCAAATATTGCTTAGCTCAAAGTCGAAAAGGTAACTACCCAGAAGTCAGCAGGAAGATAATTCCCATTTATTAAAATGAAATATAATACACACTAACCACTGTCCAATGTTCTTCTATCTCGGTCGAGATTAAAGAGAAAAAAAACAAAGACACAAGTGCCCTTATGTGTTATTTAATATCCCAATTATTGTAATGCAGAATGTGAGCCTTCTGCTAACCTTCAGGATGTCATACAGGAAATACATGGATTATGGAAACGTGACCCAATGTAACGCTTTGGCTATAAAAACCATAATCCTAAGAAAGGTCTCCCTGTGCACTCAAAAAATTGTTAAAACCACAATAGCCACTTTAATGATTCTCTATTCTTCCCCATAGTTACGTAACAACATACATAATATAAGTTCTGTAAAGAAAAAGTTTTTTTGAGAGCCGATTCTGCTTAAGCCAGTGATTTGCTGAGTGGTCACATGCTCAGTTAATTAGTGCATGACTAAAAAAAAAAAAAATCTACTTGCACGACCGAAATGGCAGAGACCAGGATTCCTGTATTAGATGGGGGAATCCACTGAAGGAGGCGAGTATGCCTTATTTTATTTTACACCAGGGGTAAAAACATGCCGCCCACAATGCGGCCAATCATCTGGACACAGAAATATCATGCATAGTTGCTCACATGTAGTTTCATGTCAGGGTAAAGGATAGTGGAACATAGCAGCACAACAGGAACAGACAAGAACTAAGGTCGTACTCTGTAGCTATGTCTGGTTCTTCTATATATTCGAAGAATAAAGTCTCTTGACCCATTTGGCACTCCAGAAAGGATTATACGAGTTAGAAGCAGCTCTCTCCATTGTAGTGTATAGGACTTCTGAAATGTCAAGCAGCTACCTCGCTATCAATCACGTACAATGGAGAGAGCCACATACATTATATCCTACGCGGAGTGTTGATTAGGCGGAAACGTGACCCCCATTCTCCCAATACGTGGGGGTCCTGAAAGGGGAACTTACTTCGATTTATTATGGCATTTACTTAGGACAGTATTTTTCAACTCCAGTCCTCAAGGCATCCCAACAGGTCATGTTTTCAGGATATCCTATAGTAAGAACACCTGTTGCAATGTCTGAGGCACTGACAATAATTACATCATCTGTGCAATACTAAGGAAATCCAGAAAACAGGACCTTTGGAGGTCCATGAAAACTAGAGTTGGGAAACATTAACTTAGGATATACCATAAATATCAGTGATGGGAATACTCTTGCGGCCCTTGGAAGTGGTTCAGTATGGCAATGTGGCCCTTAGACCAGAAAGCTGTGCAGCCATTTCACACCAATGTCCTTAATTTTTTTAGTTTCAGAAAACAAGATAAGGTCGATCTAGGCTGGCAAATTTTTTGCCGCCAACGAGCGCCGATTTACTTTTTGCAAGACAATCGGAACTCATTCAGCTCCGTTTACGTGAATCAAATCAGTTGCACTGTCTGTGCCCAAACGATCATTAATGCTTTCGTTAGCGGCACATACAGTTCCATACTCATTTGTCAGCACATTGTTTATACAGGGTGATGTGATTCCAACTGATTTTTGGTGCTGCATAAGGGATGCAATCACCTGATAATGGCAAATTTGCTCACCTGGCGGATAAATAAAAATTAATTTCCGATGATCTGCCCATGTAAAGGGCTTTACACTCCAAAATCTCTGCTTAAAAGGAGTAAATGTGGGTGGTTGTAAAAATATCTAGAATACTGAACAATGTACTCTGTACATAGTAGTTTTTTGATGTGACAGTGCGGGCAGCTGATGGAAGAAACATTCATTTGAGGCTCTGTTCATATTATCATCACAGCCTCAGTTTGCAACAGCCAAGTTATTGCAGTTTTCAAATGGATACTGGCAAACTCCATTGACTTTGATGAGATTCAGAAAGAGCTCCAGTACTTTTTTTTTGACAAGTACTGGAAAGTTCTACTGTTCTACATGGCTGTATTTTGGCGCACTTTAGACAAATACTTGATCTAAAAAACTATCCATAGTATGATATGCACACCATTTGCTTAAAGGGGTTTTGCAGGCAAAAGGTATTAATGACCTATCCTCAGAATGGGTCATCTATAGGTAATTGTTGGGACCCCCGGCTATGGGCTGATCGCCTAGTCTGCTGTCAGTGTAGTGGGCCAGATGTGCTTCAAAGGCGATGGGAGAGGAAGTGTCCTAGTGGGCTTCACTCCTATTGGAATCAATAGGAGCTGAAGCTGGCTATTACACATCCGGCACTCTTACTGGAGGATAGGTCATAAGTTTTTGCCAGTAAACCCCCTTTAGAAATAACCATATGCGTATTAGTCAAGAAGGAGATGCACTGTGAGGATTTCCCTGCCCATCCATCTGGTTTGCTTAATCAACTCATTCTGCCTAATTTCCAAGCCAAGTCAGAGAATTCCTTCACATTACAATGTCTACTGAACAGAGTTAGAGAGATGGAGGAAACAACAAGTAGTCACCATCTAATCTGTAGTCTGGATAGTTGTGCTGTAGATTTATAAGGAAACAGTTGCTTTAATTCTTTAAAGAGGAAATCTATTCAAAATAATCATTTGATAGGTCTTAGATATATGCAAGGTGGTCATATTGGTGGAGTCTGTAATCTCAGAACAGCACTGCTTTCCAGAAAAAAAATTAAAACCCTTTGACATTGCACATAGATGGTTCAAAGGGAACTGCAGCAGTATGCATGCTCCATTCAAACGGGAGATACTTGACCTCTGTTCTTATGATTGGTGGGGGGTCCCAATGGTCAGACCCTTATCTATTTTGTAGATAGGTGCTAAGTTGTCATTCTGGGTTACCACTTTAGGAACATTCTGACAACATTCTAAGCACTGACATTTCCTTAAAATGTCAGGTTTTCAGAAACAAACCTCTAGCAGTGCCAAATTAGTTCTGAGTGCTCCATACAGCCCATTCACCCATCGACGGTAGTCATCGTTTACAGACTTCATCAATATGATGTTCTCACATGTATGAGGGCTGCTGATAAGTCTTTGGCTTTGTGTTCTTTTTTTGTTTCTATGGTAACGAATGTTACATTACATGAAAGCCTCATGTGTCTAATATACGTTTTCAAAATTTTGTGTTTGTGGCTTATGGCAACAGTAATCTAGGCACGCGGGAAAACAAAATGGCGGAGTCTAAGGCGATATTTACAGCACATGAGAGCAGAGGAGTGATAAAATTCTTGTTTCTGCAAGGAAAGTCCACGAAGGATGTTCATGGTGATATGTCGCAGACATTGGGGGATCAATGCCCTTCATATCCTACAGTTAGGAATTGGGTTGCCAAATTTGAAATGGGACACTTCAGCACCAATGATGAGGAACATCCTTGGCGACCGAGAGAGGTTGTTGTTCCGGAGATCGTCAATGCTGTGCACAACCTCATACTGGAGAATCGGCCAATTTCAGCTGCAGGAATAGCAGACATCATGGGGATTTCTCATGAACTTGTTTTTGTCATTATCCATGAACATTTGAACATGAAGAAGCTATCTGCAAAGTGGGTCCCTAAATGTTTGACAACGGATCAGAAAAGCATGCGAGTGAAAACTTCCCGGTCCATTTGTCAGCGTTTCCGGACTGATAAGAACTTCCTGGATCAACTGGTCACTATGGATGAGGCCTGGATTTATTTGTATGACCCTGAAACCAAGGAGCAGTCAAAAGAGTGGAGGCACAGTAGTTCTCCACGCCCAAAGTAGTTCAGGGTGCAAAAATCAGTCACTAAGGTGAAGGCATCTGTGTTCTGGGATAAGGAGGGCGTGCTGCTAGTGGACTACCTTCAAAATGGTTCCACCATCAATGCAAGGTATTACATTGAACTTTTGGACCAATTGAAGGCAGGTCTGATGGCCAAAAGGCGCGGCAAGCTGTCCAAAGGAATCTTGTCCCTGCAAGACAATGCCTCTGCACACACTGCACAAGCGACAACGGCAAAACTAGTGGAGCTAGGCTTCCAGCTGGTTGACTGCCCACTTTATTCACCAGATCTAGCTCCCTCCGACTATCATCTGTTTCCAAACTTGAAGAAACACCTCAAGGTGTGGAATAAATGTAAAGTTTCATCTTCCTATCTCGTTTCTTTCTGGGTAAAGCCAAAGACTTATCAGCAGCCCCTCGTACAGTAAACAGAGCTAAGGCCAGCACCAGGGATCCAGTGCATAGGCCCCAAACCTCTGGCTTGCTGTCATGATTCCTTGGGCAAACACAGCATTTACCTGTATTGGTGCCATGCATATACCAATACAGTTGAATAGCACAGTAGAGCTTACCATTGCCACTGTAGGTCACAGGCCACCAGGACATCAGTGTCCCAGTGCAATAATGTCACTTTATTATGCCACCTGCGTTTGGCAGTTGACTACATGAACATGAATAGGTGAACTATACTCGACAGGAGATCAGTGAGAAAGTTTTTTGTTTTTTTTCCTGGACTATGCAGGGGGCATTATTGTTTAATAAAAAAAGCCACTCTGGGGCATTATTAGTTCATAAATGGGCCATGCAGAGGCATTTTATCTCATCAAGGGACCATTAATACTTAAGGAGGACCCAGTGGAAATTTTTATTGTCTTGTAGGCAAAAAGATGGACTTAATTTCTATGGGCACACAAAGGGAATTATTATAGTCTAAAGGGCAAAAGGGTATTATTAGTTTGTAAAGGGCCCTACCATGGGTATTAGAACTGGTATCTACCGCTTTATGGTTACTATATGGGGGTAATATTGGTCTTTGATAAGTGTTCTAGAGGTAATATTTAAATCACTGCACTGTGGTAATGTTTGCACCTAAGAATAATAATGATTATGATAACTACATGTATATAATTTTTTTTTAGTCGAGAAAGGGGGGGGGGGGGGGGGTCAGGACAGGCAACACATATGCCTTTGGAATTATGCCTATGCATGTATATCACATTTAAGATTATGACTGTATTTCACCTTTCTGATGTCAATATTCAGTGCATTTTTCCAGTGATGGATGTACACTGTCCTACGAAAAGTATTTGGACACCCCTTTCTGTAGAATGGATTATGTCTTATTAGCATGCCACTGAACCTAAGCCATGCTACATCAGATGCAGGCCCTTGGAGGTGTCAGCCATAGTTTGTGATGAGAACTGCATGCTATTGGATATACGGGTTATGTTGCTGCACACAAGAGGTACATCATGAGGAGCAATGCATCATTCTGTCTACAAAATGCAAGGAGCATCATCATTAGACAGTTGAGCAATAGAAAAATGCTTTATGGAGTGATGAATCTTCAAATCTGATGAAGGCACCTGGGTGTGGAGAATGCTTGGAGAACGCCTTTTGCAGGAGTCCATTGTGCCAAAAGTTAAGAACAGCAGAGGTTCCATTATGGTCTGCGGATGTTTTATGTGGCATGGTTGGAGTCCCTTTGGTTGTAGTGGCAAGAACCAATAACACGGAGATGTATCATGGCACTCTAGACAATAATGTGCTGCTGACAATGTGGCAATACTTTGGAAACAGACAGTAATAAGTCCAACAAGACAGCGATCCTAGTCACAAATCCAATGCGTTTTTTCATTGGTTCGAGTATATGGATGTTCCACTATTGGACTAGTCTGCACAGAGTCCGAACGGGAACTCTAATGAACATCGTTGGGACAAACTGGAACACCAAATCAGGAAATATGAATAGCGTTCATTCAT
The DNA here is from genome assembly GCF_035609145.1 of Eleutherodactylus coqui. NCBI lineage: Eukaryota > Metazoa > Chordata > Amphibia > Anura > Eleutherodactylidae > Eleutherodactylus > Eleutherodactylus coqui. The sequence continues at coordinate 248,493,499 of NC_089838.1, read as the reverse complement.
CCTGCAAATGTCTGGCAAGCTCTCTCAACGAAGGTGAAGGGAAATACTTGTTGAAATGTATCTTAGTAGAGAGTATGCCAAAAATAATATCCAATGTTATTAGGGCCAAAGGAAGCCTCACTAAGTATTAACATATGTAAATAAGTACTACTTTTGATTTTTGATTATATGTCTAATTACTTGTGGTAGGATATTGTATTTGAAATACAGCATGTACTAAACTGAAAGACTTAGGGCTCATGTCCACGGGCAAAATAAGAATTAAAATCCGCAGCGGATTTTAACTCTTCTCCTGCCCGCGGATCCGCACCCCATAGGGATGCATTGACCACCCGCGGGTAGATAAATACCCGCGGATCGTCAATAAAAGGAATTTAAAAAAAAATGGAGCATGAAAAAATCCAGACCATGTTCCATTGTCATGCGGGTCTCCCGCGGGGACGGCTCCCACGGGCTTCTATTGAAGCCTATGGAAGCCGTCCGGATCCGCGGGAGACAAAAATCAGAGTTTACTCACACGCTCCGGTTCTTCTCTTCTGCGCGGCGCCATCTTCTCTCAGTCGCGGCCGGATCATTTTGCTTCGGGCCGGCGCATGCGCGGGGCACGTCACCGACGTCATCCTGCACATCCGCCGAGCCGAAGAAAGAAGATCCGGCCGCGACGCACAGAAGATGACGCCGCAGCGAAGAGAAGAAACGGAGCGGATGGGAGGTGAGTTTATTCTTATTTATTGTTATTTTCAGCGCTCATGTCCGCGGGGCAGGAGGGAACCGCTGCAGATTCTCCATGGACAATCTGCAGCGGATCTGATTTTCCCCGTGGACATGAGGCCTTAGGAGTATACTTTTACAATTAAAATAGCAGTTTTCATTAAAAAGAGTAACTTTAGCAGTAGATGTTTCACAAAAAAAAATATTGTAATGCACGGACCCGATTTCAATTTCATACCAGTTTTTCACACCTATAATTTATTAACCCCTTAGTGACGGAGCATTTTTGCTTTTTTCCATTTTCGTCTTTTCCTCCTCCCTTTTAAGAAATCGTAGCTCCTTTATTTATCCATCGACGCCGCTGTATGAGGGCTTGTTTTTTGCGGGACGAGATGTATTTTTCAATGGTGCTATTTATTGTACCATATAAGGTACTAAAAAAAAACTTTTAAAAATTCTAAGTGGAGAGAAATAGAAAAAAAAACGAAATTCCACCATCTTTCACTGCATCCTGTTTCTACTGCGCACAAACTGCAACAAAAATGACCTGATAACTTTATTCTATGGATCAGTACGATTACTACGATACCAAACTTTATATATAAAAAATTTTTTTTTGCTGTACTACTTGTGTTTTTTTTTAAGATATTTAATTTTTTAAAATAATTTTTTGTGTCCATTTTCTGTGCACAATAACTTTTTTATTTTTCTGTCGACATAATTGAGTGAGGGATCATTTTGTGTGGTACCTCCTGTCGTTTCCGTTGGTACCATTTTTGCATACAATTGACTTTTTGATCGCTTTTTATTACATTTTTTTTCTTGGAGATAGGGTGACCAAAAAAGTGCATTTCTGGCGTTCTTTATTTTTTTTTTTTCGGACGACATTCGCCAAGCGAGGTAAATAATGCATTACTTTGATAGATCTGACTTTTATGGACGCAGCGATATCAAACACGTAATTTTGGTTTATTATTTAGATTTTTTTTCATTGCAAATGAGGCAAAAAGGTTTTTTTTTAACTATAACTTTTTTTTTTTTTTTAATAATTAGTAAAACTTTTTTGCTCTTATTTTTACACTTTCCTTTAGTCCTCCTAGAGGATCACAACCAGCGATGCTTTGATCGCTCCTGCATTACGTCATACTGCTTTTTGACAGGCAGTCTATCAAGCCACCCCACAGGAATGGCTTGATAGGCAGTCTGCTAAGGCATCCCTGGGGCCTTTCAGAAGGCCCCCGGCTGCCATGACACCTGCACGGCTCCCCCAATCTCACCGTGGGGGGGCCGTACGGGACCCCCGAATGTCGTTTGGGGGATTTAAATGCCGCTGTCAGAATTGACAATGGCATTTAAAGGGTTAATAGCCGCGATCAGCCATACGGCCCATTGCGGCTATTGCCCGCAGGTGTCAGCTGTAATAAACAGCTGATGCCCGCACTGAATGGAGGAAGATAGCAGTGCTATCTCCCTCCATACACGTCCTGCAACAGCAGGACGTAAAAACACTATAGGGCCGTCACTAAGGGGTTAAAGAGTTCTTTTCAGAAAACACATTAATATCCATTCGTTCTCAATCAACAGATCCAAAGGACCAAGCTAAGCTGTAGTACCAGGCACACCCACGTGGACAGACACAATGAAGTGGCTGGACGAACATTAAAGGAGCCCCAACATGGCCTTTTTGATTTGTTTTCCAACCCCTGAGACACCCACCAATGACATAGTGATGGCCTCTTCTAAAGCATAACCCATGAATGAGAATTCCCAGGAAATCCCTATGAATAAAGCAAGGGCTGAATATAAAGATTATGTCGTTTGGCCACTCATTGGAAGGCTAACCGGGATGTGATCTTTTCCTATATCTAGTACGACAAGAAACCGAAGAGGACTTCACGGAGAGGTAGTTATCGTATTTGTGGTGCATTGCAATTCATAAACTAAACAAGTAAAAAAAATTGCACCAACATTAAAGATATTGATGTGGTATATTTTGAGATAGTCTGTTCATGATTTGTACTGTGAGCTTTTTGATGTGAACATTGGATTTTGGTCTCCTATAAACAAAAAAAATGGATGACATTAAGGCAGCAGGTTACATCTCTGAATTCCTTCTATGTACAAATGTGTCTCATGTGAAAGTTCACCACATATTCTGCATTAGTCCTCTGCACAGAAATTGCAAACGGTTCAAATGGATGAAATGTGAAAGCCACAAGCCTACGCACGGTGTGGTTGATAGGTCGCCCAAGAAGGCCAGCCTGGATTTTAAACTTTAAAAGTCCAGAATCTCTTGCATAGAACCTAGAAAAAGAAACAAAATAATTAAAAGACAGAGAAATGTAACTAAACAATAATTACTAAAAGGCACATTAATTAACAGGTTTAATGACATTCTAATTGTTCTAATTAAACATTTTTAATAAATTCTTTCAGATTTTTTTTGTGTTTTGAGCAATGGTGCAATTTCTGTCAAGGCTTGTGGGCTTTCTTCTGGAAATTAATAATGTCTAGCAAATACTACTTCAACAATATAGAATTACCTCATATAAAATCTTTATGGCAACACTCCTTAGCAGCGAAGAGCACATTTTTTGAAAAGCTTGGTTCATCTGCTTTGCTCAACATTTGCAAAAATGTGGTTGTCTGAATTAGTTTGAGCTGAACAAGACCCACCAAAACCCCTAAAACTGGTGTAAACCACACTATCTAAGGGCCATAAAAGCCCTGTGTAAGACACTGCATTATACAGGGCTTTTATGGCTCTTAGTGTTTTACATCAATGTTTAACCCCTTAACGACCAGCCCATAGTGTTTTTACGTCCTCCCGAAGTGGGCTTTATTCTCTGAGGACGTAAAAACATGTGTCCTGCAGAGAATAAAGCCCCTCGGGCTCTGGACGTGACAGCTCCATGCTGTCGGTGTCCGCAGGTAGCCGACAGCATGGAGCTGTCATCCCGGGCTGTACGGACCCCCCCTTCCCCCGGCATTGCGATCGGCGCTATCCAATGGATAGCGCCGATCGCAAAAAAGTAAATAAAAGTTGAAAAAAAGTTACATATTCAGCTGCCCTGATCGGATCCATGAGGGGAGGTGAAAATACTCACCCCGCTTCCTCCATGTCCTACGGCTGGTCTCCGGACCCCCCGCTAGCTTCTGCGATGTGCCGATGTGGTGCGCATGCGCAGAAGGCCGGCGAACTCGGCAAATTCAAAATCTCCCTGCACCCGGCTGTCACAGTTAGCCGAGTGCAGGGAGATATGACTGGGGACCGCTGTATGCGGTTTCCAGTCATATGATCACTGTTATCCATCAGATAACGGTGATCATATAAAGTTAAAAAGTAAAAAAAAAGTTAAAAGTTTAAAAAGTTAGTTTCATTTCCCCTTACGGATCATATCCGTAAGGGGGGATGAAATTACGTACCCAAGGTCCCCGGATTTGTTCCCTGATGGGACGTTCATCCGCGGACCTTACCCCAGCTTCTGCGCATGCGCCCGTCAGCATGATGGCGGACGCATGCGCAAAAGTGAAAGATTGCCCAAGAAATTTAAAATCTCCCTGCTCCTGGCTACCAAAGGTAGCCAAGAGCCTGGAGATGTCACGGGGAGCCACGGTATGCGGTTACTGGTCACGTGATCGCCGTTATCCAATGCATAATGGCGATCACGTAAAAGTTCTTTAAAAAGTGGAAGTTTCATCTCCCCTCACCAATGCGATCGGTGAGAGGAGATGAAACATCTTCTCGGAGGCTTCTGCATTTGAATCCAGATGCGATTATCCTCCATGGAGCCTTCCGGCTGCTGCACATGCGCCCGCCGGCAAAATGCCGGACACATTCGCAGGAGCCGGGGAGCCCAGGATATTTTAAATCTCCCTGCTCCCAGCGACCAACGGTCGCTGAGTGCTTTGAGCAGTGACCGGCGGCCTCGCTGAGCGGTCCCCGGTCACGTGATAAAGTAGCGATACAACATTAGGCCGGTCACACATGACCGGAGAGGAATTACGGGTTCTGCATGCGCTTGATCAGCGGTAATCCACGGATCAATCACATGCATTGGATTACACAATTCCCCTCAATTAGCGGGTCGGAATTACGTTATCCACTCGCAGAAACAGAACACGGCATGCTATATTTTACCCTGGATATCCGCGACCTAGAGCCCATTGTGCTCTATGACCGCGGATATACCTGCAGCCCATATGCAAACACATTGTGTACGGGCTGCGGGTACCCGGGTCATCTCTAAGCGACGGCACGGGAAATAAAAACAAACAACGGTGTACTGCGCATGACCGCCTGTGTGAGTGGACAGTTATGCGCAGTACATTACATGGCCGTATGCAGGGTCACGGCCGGCTCACAGATGGGATCCGCTGCGGGCCTCCACAAGCGGATTCCACCTACGGCCGTGTGAGCCCGGCGTTATTCAGACCGCTACCTGTAATCCGTAATTTACAAGAAGCCCCTGGAACCCTCGCCTTCATGCAGTTCCAGGAGCACCTTGTTGAGCGCCTTCTGTGTGAGACCGCTGCACCGCAGCAAGATTACAAAGCCTCACAGAGCGCCACTTTTTACACCCCATACCTGCCGCTGAGGTTACGAAATACCCCCCAAAAAGCATGAGAGGAGGGGGGATACACGGTTTTCTTGCCCCATGTGCCCAACCCAACCAGCCTTCGTAATTACCCCTGTCTTCAGACATAAAACACAGTTTATATTACCTTTATCTAATATTTAGGGAATGCCAAAAAATTATTTTTTGGGATTATTTTTAGGAAGTCTAATTTTTTTCATATTTTTTTTCAGCTCAATATCTCTACAAGTGGGCAATGGGGCCTGGAATTTATTCAGTTCTGCCCTGAAATCCAGCGGGCATTCCCTCCATTATGGGCCTAGCCATGTGTCCTGAAAGTAGATTAGGGCCACAATGGATATGTTTCTGAACACGGGACAAACGCGGGTATCCATTTTGGGGTGAAAGTCTTCATTCCTATGTACACTGTACAAAAACAACTTTTTTAAATTGACAAAATTGACAAAAAAATGAAAATCGTAATTTTTTCCTTCTGCTTTGCTTAGATTCATTCAAATACTGTGGGGTCAAAATACGCAGTACACCCCTAGATAAATTTGTTAAGGGGTCTAGTTCTCGAAATGGGGTCATTTGTGGAGGTTCTCTATTGTTTTGGCCGCTCAATGGCTCTACAAGTGGGCAATGGGGCCTGGAATTTATTCCGTTGTACCCTGAAATCCAACGGGTGCTCCTTCCATTATAGGCCTAGCCATGTTTTCTTTAAGTAGATTAGGGCCACAATGGGTATGTTTCTGAACACAGGACAAACGGAGGTATGCATTTTGGGGTGAACGTCTTCATTCCTATGTACACTGGACAAAAAAAAAAGTTTTTAAATTGACACAATTGCCAAAAAAATGAAAATCATAATTTTTTCCTTCAAAAAAGTCATCGTACCCCTAGATAAATTCGTTAAGGGGTCTACTGTTCTCAAAATGGGGTCACTTGTGGGTGTTCTCCATCGTTTTGGTCACTCAATGGCTCTACAAGTGGGCAATGGGGACTAAATCTCCTTCAAGCAAAATTTCTGTTCCGAAAGCCACGGGTTGCGCCTTTCATTTTGGGCCACATTGTGCATACAGACGTAATACTAGGGCCACAATGGGTATGTTTCTGAGCACAGGACAAACAGGGGTACCCATTTTGGGGTGCAAGTCTTCATTCATATATGTGCTGTACAAAAAAACTGCTTTTAAATTGACACAATTGCCAAAAAAATGAAAATCGTAATTTTTTCCCTTCGGCTTGGCTTGGATTTATTCAAAAACTGTGAAGTCAAAAAAGTCATCGTATCCCTAGAAAAATTTGTTAAGGGGTCTACTTTTCATAATGGGGTCACTTGTGGGGGTTCTCCATCGTTTTGGTCACTCAATGGCTCTACAATGGTGCAATAGCGCCTAAATCTCTTTCTAGCAAAATTTCTGTTCCGAAAGCCACCGGTTACTCCTTTCATTTTGGGCCCCATTGTGCATCCAGACGTAATACTAGGGCCACAATTGGTATGTTTCTGAGCACGGGACAAACAGGCTTATCCATTCTGGGGTGCAAATCCTCATTTTCAGGTGTACTATAGAAAAAAGTCCTGTCTTTAAAATGACATATTTGCAAAAATATGAAATTTTAGTTTTTCTCTTCTAAATTGCATTGACTCCTAAAAAAAACTGTGGGGTTAAAAGACTCATGACACCCCTCAGTGAATACGTTAAGGGGTGTAGTTTTTAAAATGGGGTCACTTGTGGGGGTATCATTTTGACTCCTATGAGCCTTTCCAATCTTGGCTTGGTGTAGGAAAACAAAGTGTTCCTCAAAATGCTGAAAATTAATGTTAAATTTGAACGTCTCCTAAATGGTTAAAAAAAAAAAACGAAAGTTTTTCCAATGTGCGCCCAAAATAAAGTAAACGGATGGATATATATATATATCTTAGCAAAAATTTCTATATTATGTTTGCACATATTTGAGATATTGCAGTTGGAAATGTGAAAAAATGTGTGAAAAAAATGACGATTTTTTCAAAATTTTCCCAATTTTGGCGCTTTTAATAAATAAACACAAATTCTATCGGTCTTTTTTTTTTCCGCCTAAATGAAGTACAACATGTGGCGAAAAAACAATGTCAGAATCGCTTGGATATGCAAAACCTTTCTGGTGTTTTTCCATGCTAAATTGACAAGTGTCAGATTTGCAAAATTTGGCCTGGTCATTAAGGCGCAAACAGGCTTGGTCACTAAGGGGTTAAGACCAGTGTTGAATGAACAGAACCAGTAGAAGCCTATGTCGGGTAGAACTTTGCTAAAAGCTAGGTTCGGGTTCTCGCTGAACCGAACTTTTAGTGATGTTCAACCCTAAACGGGGTTCTACTGGTTCAGCTCACTCAACACTACTTCCTAGGATAAAGTATGCAAAATAGCTCTCATCCAGTAGGAAGAAAAATTGTCTTGGTGCCATGTATAGGTAGCTACCCTGTGAGGACACAGGATAAATACCTATAGGCAGGCCTGCAAAGAGTGCTACTTTCGAACTCCGGGAGATGCTTTGGTAACAGCCTAAACAGATACTGTAGCACAGAGAGATAGGTCTTCCCAAAGCTTCAGTGAAGGGAGGCCCCTAGTTTCTGAGGTTTAGATGCCAGAGGTGGAATGAAACCTATTAGGCATTCATACCTTTTTACTACTTTTACCAAGCTAAAAGATTGTTAATGAAACAGATAAAGTTTCATACGATCACATAAATCAGTTCAGTGCTATGGTAAAATAGCTTTGTTAAAGAAGAACAGTAAAAGTACTAGTTTGAGCAAAAAAGGACATTAACAAAAATGCGTATATGCTATGGAAAACTGGTGGAAATATAAGATAACTAAAACCGACATCTTAAAATTATGGTAAAAAAAAATCTATGGAAGGCTTCCTTAGGACATGGCAACCATGGTCTGACCATCTATATATCCCAATATATAGGAGAAAATCTGAAACACAACAGATAATGCATCCTATGTACAAATGAGAATAATTTTCTTACAGATACTATAATGAGCGGAGACCTATAGGATAGGTTTAATGTTGTTTGTTCAACAACTATTTACAGTCCTAAGTCTGTTTTTACTAAAGCCCCCCAGCTCTTTATTATGTAGTTATGTAAAAATGAAATAAGAAAACTTTTGAAACTAAAATTATGGGACAAATAAGAATGAAAACAGTTCTACGTTTGCCTATGTAGGAAACAAAAGTACGAAAAGGTAGGAGTGGTCAAGTTAGTCTACATATAGGAGTCATAAATAGGTTAGCACAGTAAAAAATAAAAAAATATATATATACACACATACACACACATTAAATTTGAAGTTAAATATGTAATCGGCACTGTTCTCTTTAAGCAGAAAACCATGAAAATCTTTTCATACCAAAGACAGATTCTTAAAAGGGGTGGTCCAGGGTTAGAGAAACATGGCTGATTTCTTCCAAACACAGCACCACCCACCCTCAGGGAATTTCTTTGGTTTTGGTATCAGTTCAATAGAGCTGAGCTGCAATACCACACACAACCCTATGGAGAAGGGTGGCGCTATATTTGGAAGAAATCAGCAATATTTTTTATAACCCTGGACAACCCCTTTACGAGCAATTGACATGACTGTCATTGTATGTCCAAAACAGCATTTTTATGATCTCTCTGTCTACTATAGATTATCCATTAGGAAAAAGAAGATCTCGACAACATGTACAGATTTCTAGATTCGTTTTTAAATTCTCTTGTATCACAGACAAAATATTCCAAATAAAAAGGACGCCTAGATCAATAATGGCTTAGAACGGCAAGAATAAAAAAGCATCAACCAAAACAAAGAAGATTTAAAAAAACGACAATGAAGAGGCAAATACCGCAAGTCACATGACGTAAACCTGCGGCCTTTATACCTCTATATATTTGTTCACTGATCAAACTACAATATTGTAATCATCATTTCATCTTTTTCCTACGTGCATTGCAGGATTTGAGCAGATGGGCAAGGCTTGGCGAGAAGTAGGTTTCTGTGTAGAAGAGAGAGGCAGGCGTGAAGTGTAGCCTATTCACCATAAGTACCATAAAAGCAAATGTTTCCATGGCAACCAGTGTTTCCTTGTATTCACGAGAAGACAAAAGCGGGTGAAGGAGCCATAGAGCAATGACAGGGGTGTTTTGGTGTATTGCTACAGCTGTAACAAATGGATTACATCCCTTTTTCATTTGTGTCATATAATGTTGCTTCTGTGTGACGGCTTAATAGAATATTCCGATAATTAGGAGCGGAGACGCGGTGTATGAAGTGACTGCACAATAGTGAGGATGCCAGTCTGGTGAGTGAAACATCAAGGTTTCCTTTATAGTGAGATTACTTTCTCCTTTTAAAATTTAAAAAAAGGGATAGAAATCCCACTTTTGGCACAAAAATATGGATTCTTGTGGTCCAGAAGCCACTCACCTTGAGGAACGAACATGGTAAATCTTGAAAAAGGTTAAAAAAAGGAAAGAAAAAAAAAAAAAAAAATCACAATAATGGAATAATTCTGTTTGTTCTAGAAAAGCAGATCTGATTATAAACTGAACATTCGTGCGGCTTACTAGCCCCCGATATAAACGACAACTTGCTTACGGATCAAACCGATGTAATAAGACGGTGTTAGCGACCTAACCAAAGTCACTTCATCTCTACAGGAATGAGAAATTACCAACCGATCCCCTAAATGATAATACGATAAGGATGCACAAGCCTGTGAAACTAAATACTACGCTTTATTTCAACGAGGAACAGCCAAATACTCTTGCTGCTAGTAATAAGGCCGTGATCACATGTCTTCGGGTTCTAGGGCTACTCTTACCAATAATATGACGGCCACCACCATGGAACTTGACTGACCCCGTCCAAGTCATTGGCATCCATCTATCACACGATGGATCCACTACTGACAGCGCCCCACAGCGGCCTCCAGCAGTGACAGCGCCACCCACAGCGGCCTCCAGCAATGGGCGGCCTCCAGCAGTGACAGTGGCCTCACACAGCGGCCCCCAGCAGTGACAGTGGCCCCCGAGACCCATATACTTACCCCCTCCACCACAGGGAAGCTTCACTCCTGCTTTGCCTTCCGTTCTGCTTGCAGCGATGATCTCCGGCGCACTCTGTGACGTCAGTGTGCTGCCGGACGCCTCTTCCCCCTGCTCTCCCGGAACCAAATGGTAGGAGACATCAGAGGAGGAGGGAAGAGGATCCTGGCTGCACACTGACATCACAGTGTGCGCCAGGAATCAGCGCTGCTAGTAGCGCTGCTTAGTGAATACCGGCAGGGGAGCTGCGGCGCCTGCCGGTATTTACCACTAATGGGGTGAACTGCCGACAGCGGCTGCGTGTCAGCGACTATGGCTATGGCTATGCGTGTCAGTGCTGACACGCGTGTCATAGGTTCGCCATCATGGGCTTAGTTTATGAACATAGAAAAAGATTTGCCAAGACTGATGTTTTTTCTTCTGCCAGTCCAAGGCGGTATGTACACGGGCGATATTCCTGTGCGAGATTTGTTCGCTTGTGATATGGATGGAACTCACACGGGAAAAGAATTCATTCCTCTGAATGGGTTCATGCACATGAGCAATCATTTTCTAAGGCGGCTACCATATGAGTTACCAAAACTCTCGGGCGTTTTACCGCGATTTTGCGCACCATTTCCAAACACATTCTACTGTGTTTGACAGCGGTTTAACCCATCATTGTAATGGGTGATTAGGTGCGTTAAAAAAAAGCTAAAACGCATGAAAATAGAGCAGACAGCCCTCGAAAATTGTGGGGTTAGAAACACCGCGTTCAAGTGCTAGTCTATAAAGCCCCGTTGAAATCAATAGAGGTGTTGTACTGCCTTTAGCGAGCCGTTTCAAACACAGCGCTCATAGGGCTTTGTGATGGTGGCCTAAGACTGGCAGGACTCATTCGCACAGCCGTATGCATAAAAAGTTGTGTGTATTACGAAGCATTTTACCGCTGTGTGAGATAGCTTTTACTGCATAGGGCTTGGATTGTGTAGTGCGTATGACAGCATATCTCACGCGATTAGAATACTCATGTGCAGTAGACTTGCTGTCCCGATATCCCGCTGTACTGCTAGATTACAGCATGTTGGGGTTACTACAGCGTTCGGTATGGTCCTGGATATACTGATACTTATTACGCCATCTTGATTGAGGGCATGCCCATACTCTATATAATTTTTATAGCCCCATGCGATTAGAATAGTCACGCATATGTGCAGTAGACTTGCGGTTTTGATATCCCGCTGTACTGCTACATTATAAGTACTATAACACCAGGAAGTCTTTCTTTTCTACTTGAAACTACTTTTGATATGGGGACAGTGCTATTTCAGCATTATAGGCTATACCTTATGACATCATAGTCTCCAGCACCATCTTGGTTAAAGGCTTTACCATCTATGTGGATTTTACTATTTGGGGTTGATACTCTTGCGAGATTATACACATCTCGCACATGCTCAGTAGTGATACTATAATGCCGATGGGAGCCATTTTGGTGTGGACATGGATGACAGGTACCCCTGAAATTAGCATTTATACTTTGTTGCACTTGTTACTTTATGTCTGTAATTGGCTACATGTTAATTGTGTAGGTGTGGTTTACCACCATATGAGTTATTTAAGTATTGCATGTATTCATTGTGGGTGAGCTTGACAAAGGTCCTGTTTCTTGGACCGAAACGTTGCTGTTTTTATCATGGCAGAATAAAGGACTGTGTTTTCCAAATATACCTGGATGCTGCCATACTTCACCGTTGATTGTACGCCGCCATGAGCAGTGTGACTACTTTTGTTTAGTTTTCTTTCCCGCTCCATCTCATAGTGGCGTTGAGTTTTAAACGTCGCACATACGCAATCACGTTGCGTTTATTACGCACCTATGGGGAACAATGGGCTCTATCGCACGTAATAGGTGGTAAAATAGAACATGCTGCGTTCTTTTTTAAGCGCGTGTTATACTCAATGAAAAAAAAACACTATTATGAGTGGAACATTTGAAAATCAATATATATATGTGAATTGTTGTGATGTACCGCATATTGTATGCAATTAAAATACGCTCCTGTGAATGAGCCCTGAGAGATCAAAAAAAATCACAGCATGCCGTATTTCTGGGCGATTCTTGTTCAAGCATTACCCATTATTTGCTACGGCAGTGCAAGTGCAACGAGTTTTTTTTTTCTTTTTTTTTTTTCCGTTTTAAACTATAGGAACCACATGCCCGTGTACATCTATGCGAATTGTGATTGTGTGTTAATGCCAAAATGCATTGTACGGGGAAAGAAGGAATGGGAAAAAAATAAAATAAATTGCAGAAAATGACTGGCAAATGAGCAATGATGTCAGATTTTCACTTAGCAACATCGCACTGGCCAATGTAAATGCAGCCTCACTAGACAGAATATAGGTGGGAGTGACTTGCGATAAATGCCTACTTTGGCACATTTTGACCTCTTAAGCTGTCAGAAAATTCTATTTATACCTACTATGCGCATTTGTAGATTTGTGCCAGGGATTTGACACCTTTTCACTTAAAGTTTGTACTGCTGTATCCGAAGGCAGCATAAACTAGTGACAATGACCCCGATTCCCTCGATGGGTCGCTTACTTGATCTGGTTCTGCAGTTTTCTTGAAACCAAAGGTCATGTCCTGCAGAGCACGTGAGGATGTAATGCTCTCCACTATGTGCGCCGCCCTGCAGGCCACAATCTTCATGCGCTGCAGCTTTAACTATAAACAGTAGAGAAGAGGGCTGTCAATCATTGGCCAGAGGGAGTTAGCCTGCTGCTCGTAGATCCGAGGACCCCGGACTGCAAGAGATGACAGTGGCAAATAGTGACCCACTGAACGAATCAAGGTATCTGCCACAAGTGGGAGCTGAGACAATCAGCTGCTGGCTCTGGGTATGGTTTTCTTGCATAGGCATGTGTCTGTTGGCACAAGCCCTATAAAATATAGGCAGAATGTATAAAACACTTTAGGCCAGATGCTGGTGTAACAATTGTGAGACTTCTGGCTTTCGGCATTATTCTACTCCACTTTATTTGAAAAGATAGGAGTAGATGCCCTGTCCCCAAACACTTATGTATAATTTACGGCAGAAGCTAGGGTAAATTATACTGTAAATCTACACTAGATAGTACCTGGTGTACATTTCTGTGGAGGCACAGACAGGTGCCGAAATGTGCTTAAGGTATGAAGAGGCGTGCACCGCTTTATAAACTAGGCACATCATGCAGCGATGGGAATCAGATTAAGATCAGCATTTCAAACACAGATCTTAACAGGGGTTTCCAGGTAGATATACTATTAATAATGACCCATCGACAAGATCAATAGTTGATCAGCCGGGGACCCCGGGTAATCATCGGATTTGGAACCCACAATCAGCACGGGGATACACAGGTGTCAGAGCCAAGCTGCTGTTCCAACCCTGTTGTAGGACTGATGCTTGTGACTGCAGGTGCAGCTGCCATTGATTTCAATTAGAACTGCACTTGCAATTACAAGCACCGGCCACTACAACAGGGTCGGTCGGAGCAGCTGTGCATTGCAGCACCGATTGTGGTGCCTGATCAGCTGAACCCCTTTAATAAATTCCCCTCCAAGACTTTTTGGAGACGACACCTACTTTTCTTGTCACCTTTCAATTCAGATCAGCAATTTCTGCAATCCATAAAATCTAAAGGTGGATTTGACCATTCATATAAATAGGTTGGTAGCATTATGTTAGAAGTAGTAGTATGCAATATCTGAATTAGAGATCCAGAGTTTTACTTTGAAAAGCTCACAAAAGGAGATTCTTTCTAAAAAAAAAAACAAACAAACAAACAAAAAAAAATTTCACTGAAAAGAAAAAAATAAGTATTTTACAGGCTATAGACCCCTTTAAGGTGGGTTCACAGGACAGAAATCTAACAGAATGTCCAGAGCGGGACCGTACGGAAATTTAGCAAGATTTCTATTTGGCATGTTTCACAGGGCATTCAAGCTACGGCGCAGAATTTGAATTCCGCACTGCATGTCATTTTTTACATAGCTTGTTGGCAGCATGTGACCGAGATTTTTGAAAATCTCGGTCACTTTGTTGCTTAGTCAGTTTTAAAAATGGAGCAGAATTTCTGTGCGGAGGGACCACACGGAAATGCCATGGCAATTCTGGCCTGTGTGAACCCAGCCTTAGGGTGCATTCAGACGACCGTATATCGGCTGGGTTTTCACGCCCAGACGTTATACGGCGTCCATCTCTGCAGGGGGAGGAAGCTGGAAGAGCCCGGAGCAGTGCACTGAGCTCCCGCCTCCTCTTCACCCCCTCTCTGCCCCTTGCCACTATTTGCAATGGGAGGGGCGGAGTTACATCCAGGAACGTAGCTCCACCCACCCCGCCCCCATTGAAAACCTTTGACTAGCAGATCCATCAGTGGTTTTTAGCCCTTCTGTCCTGAATGCTCTTTACAACCAAGACAACAATAAACCCTTTTGACTATAAACCAGCTGCCATCGATATTAGTATTAATACAATCACAAAAGAAGAAATATTTTGTCCCATTGGTGAGCCTAGGCGTTCTATGGGCTCGCCATCTTTTAACCGGAAGCTGTATATAAGGTTTATCTACAGTTTTATAGTGGTTAGGTAGTAACCAGTAGACTATAAGACTACTTATCTGTACACTGTATAAAACTATACAGCAACAGCCACTTGATGCTGCTTTGCATCATTAGTCTTAAGGGGTCCACACAGTTTAGTCAGTTGTCATACGAGGGCTCATTCAGCCCGAAGATATTCCTCACCCCCCCCCCATACCCATGCACACTCAGTCGATTTTGAAGGTGTAGAAACGGCAGGAGAATCTCTAGTTAAGTGATGGAAAGCTTTTTTTTTTTTTTTTGAAGGACAAAAATAAATGAGTTACTTCATGTAAGAACATTTTCCATCATGTATCTAATAATGAATAGAAGACCCACATAAAACGGTCTGTTTGCCAGTAAAAAAAAATGATGCATATAAATAGATATGTCAGAAAAATGTAACTTTTCCCACATTGTTCATACAAGAATAACCTGCTAAGAAAAGGTGCATTCAACCAATCCTTGCTAAAAATGCATTTAAGACCCTGTGTATTTACAGGAGCTTTTGAAATGGTCTATGAAAATGTAAAAACACAGACCTTCAAGACTTAAAATAAATAATCTGTTCATCACTTTTCTGCAATAAAAAGTACTAATTTTTCATCGTTAGTAATGCCTCTACTTTAATTTGCAGCACTACGGTAGAAATAATCTACTGGGCAGACAAACCATTCTTCAACATGAAAAATTCAATAAATGTATGTACCTTGTTTTCATTCTTTCAAACAGAGGTCTAGCATGAGTGTGTTTGCGCCGATTTTAATATGATGTGTTGCCTAGCAACAAGCTGGCTTTCTTAGCATGGATAAATAGGACTTGAATGTAGTTTGTAGGGGGACCCAACAATAACATTTAAAGATACAACCAAGCAGATGACTCTAGAAACAATTGGGAGATCTGTTTCTATCACACGCAAATAATAAATGAGAACAAAAAAAGGTTTATTTCAATAAATGACTAAGACCTGATATGGCAAAGTATTAGTCCTCTTCCAGATACCACTTATTATTGCAGGTTTTTCCCAGTGTCTAAATTTCGGAACTAAATTTTGCTCAATTGGACTACATAAAAGGGCCAACGTACAAGCGAACGCTCATTTGTTGGCTAATCATGAATTTTCAGAAATGCTCGCTGATTGGCTGTTAATCTCCATGTGTGAAGATCTCCTCAAGCTAGCAATCCTTTGTCACCATAAGCCGATTCTCAGTGCACATGAAATAGAATTACACCCAACTGCCGATCAACATGTATGACAACTGGCACCCCCTACATTAAGCCAATTATTTAGCTGGTGCAAAAGGGTCTTTACTAGAGATGAGCGAGCATACTCGTCCGAGCTTGATGCTCGTTCGAGTATTAGGGTGCTCGAGATGCTCGTTACTCGAGACGAGCACCACGCGGTACTCGTCTCGATTAAACGGGCACTGACCATTGAATTCAATGGAGCCGGCAATACAGCCGGCTCCATTGAAAGCAATGGGCTGCCGGCGATCTCAGGATGAATTTTCGGGAAGGGCTTTAAAATATAAGCCCTTACCTGAAAATCATCCTAAAATGTGTAAAAAAAAAAAAGTCAGCATAAAGATCGTTCTCCTCTGCCATAGCTGTAACAGCTGTGGCAGAGAAGAACGATGTTAGCCCTTTGAATTCAATGGAACCGGCAATACAGCCGTCTCCATTGAAAGCAATGGGCTGCCGGCGAGCGCTGGAGTGCGACCCCCTCCGCACTGTCAGCATAAAGATTGTTCTCCTCTGCCACAGCTGTAACAGTTGTGGCAGAGAAGAACGATGTTAGCCCATTGAATTCAATGGAGCCGGCAATACAGCCGGCTCCATTGAAAGCAATGGGCTGCCGGCAAGCGCGGGATGAATTCTCGGGAAGGGCTTAAAAATATAAGCCCTTACCTGAAAAATCATCCTAAAATGTGTAAAAAAACCCCAAAAAACGTATACTCACCTTTCCGCTGCAGCCGGAGTTCAGCCGCGTCTGGCCGGCAGTTCTCCTGAACTGCTCTGAGTAGTATTCAGCAGCCGGGGATTTAAAATCCCCGCCTGCTGAATGAGCTGCCTCTGATTGGTCACAGCCTCACCAATCAGAGGCAGCTCTCACTCACACCCATTCATGAATTTATGAATGGGTGAGTGCTGCCTCTGATTGGCTCAGCGCAGGGACCAATCAGGGGCAGCTCTCAGCTGTCAGAGGCAGCACTCACCCATTCATTAATGGGTGTGAGTGAGAGCTGTCTCTGATTTGTGAGGCTGTGACCAACCAGAGGCAGCTCATTCAGCAGGCGGGGATTTTAAATCCCCGGCTGCTGAATACTACTCAGAGCAGTTCAGGAGAACTGCCAGCCAGACACGGCTGAACTCCAGCTTCAGCGGAAAGGTGAGTATACATTTTATTTTTACACATTTTAGGATGATTTTCAGGTAAGGGCTTATATTTTTAAGCCCTTCCTGAAAATTCATCCCGCGCTCGCCGGCAGCCCATTGCTTTCAATGGAGCCGGCTGTATTGCCGGCTCCATTGAATTCAATGGGCTACCATCATTCTTCTCTGCCACAGCTGTTACAGCTGTGGCAGAGGAGAACGATCTTTATGCTGACCGTGCGGGGGGGGGGGGGGGCACTCTTGCCGCTATTGTGACTTAATAGTGGGACCTGGGAACTTGAGATGCAGCCCAACATGTAGCCCCTCGCCTGCCCTATCCGTTTCTGTGTCGTTCCCATCACTTTCATAAATTTCCCAGATTTTCACAAATGAAAACCTTAGCGAGCATCGGCGATATACAAAAATTCTCGAGTCGCCCATTGACTTTAATGGGGTTCGTTACTCGAAACGAACCCTCGAGCATCGCGGGAAGTTCGACTCGAGTAACGAGCACCTGAGCATTTTGGTGCTCGCTCATCTCTAGTCTTTACTGTTAAGGCGGGCAACCTCTATGCAAATTACCTATAAGTAGATAGGAAAGGAACACTTAAAATTTCTCTGCAAAGGTTTGCAACTTCATGTTTTCTTGCTTTTCGCACCCTTAACATGGATCTCCTCTATTGGTAAATGTAGCTGATAAAGTACAAAAGGTTAGAGAGCTCAGCTTTAGATAGTATGCTCTTACAAGTCGTCGTTTTTTGTTTTTTTCAATATTTAGTGCTCAAGCACAGGGTCGTAATATGGATCCATTATATAGTGCCCTTAAACTCCTATAGGCTCATAATGTAAATGTATGTGCCTCCAACTACATATGGATTGTCACATGGAATTCACAAGGAAAATGTAGTGACATGCTTCATCACATGATGTATCAAGGAGGTACTCTTCATTGGGAGCATTGGGCACTCTGGGTGGGACACTACTAGGGACACGAACAAAGAGTCTCCTGTCTACAGTTTGATTAGATTAAAGGGATTGCCTAATGATAGTAATTCTTTCCTACAGAATGGCAAAGGTATAACATAATAAATGGAGCTTTACTCACCTGTTCTGTGCCCCATCTCTTCTGCTCCCCTCCAGCAGCTGCATAAGTCCTCTGTTTGTTCGTGCGCAGCCGGCCTATCCAGATCCCACAGCTAAATCCGGCTGTGACCCCAGCCAGTGCCCCACGTACTTGCAAAATCTGTATTGCGGATGACCGCAGATGCTCGCTGTCTGTTATGCGCAGTACAGATTTTTTCCCCTAAATGTTTGTATTTCCAGCACCATTGCTAGGCAATGATGTAGCTACCCATGGCCCATCTGCAATGTCAATTACAGATGGGCTGCGGGTCAGACGGCCTCCATTGACTTCAATGGAGGCAGTCCACGCAGAGTCCACAGCAAAATAGAGCATGCTGCGATTTTTCCTCCACTAGGTTTCCACGAGTGTGAAAGAAAAGGCGAAAAGTACATACCTTTTAATGCATGCGATCTGCTGCAGATCCTCTGTGCGGATGTCGACCATAGATTCCGTAGTAGGAATCCGGTCGTGTGAAGCCCGGCTTAGAACTGCAACCAGTCACTGTGGCAGTAGTGGTCACAAGCCTAGACGGAAATGTGACCATGCTACCTAGAAGTATGCAGAGGCTGAAAAGGACTGGAAAGGTGGAATCATAGAATGGTACAGTTGGAGGGGACCTCCAGGGTCATCGGGTCCAACCCCCTGCTCAATGCAGGATCACTAAATCATCCCAGACAGATGTCTGTCCAGCCTTTGGAAGAACAGAACAGGTGGAGAGCTCAGTTTCTTATTTTACACCTGCGCCAGCTGGTCAGAAGAAAATAGGTCCCATCAGACAATCCTTTTACGACACCCATACACATAACACGTCTGACTATCTTTTATGAAGGGGGCCTCCCAACTCTCCTCCAACAGATGTCAGGGAAAGAAAAGATCTTGTCCAATCATTTTGTTCTCAGAGGAGATAGGGCACCACCAGGGGTGTCTGGAAGACTTCCTCTCCTCACCCCATTAAAAATACATGCATGCCTATAGGGAAATTGGGAGGAATGGTAGTTGGCCAAATAAAAAGATCTAGGAAGATTTTCTAGAATATATTTAATAATAAAAAAAAAAATCTACCATTCACAATAACAACTATCACAGAATGAGTTAAAATGGTTATCCTACCAAAACCATTCATCATCGTGATAAATGATAGATTGCTTGGATCTGACTGCTGGGACCCCTATGGAACACAAGAACAGCGCATCTAGAATCTATTAAGTAAATGGAGTAGTTGTGCACATGCATGACCAATCCATTCACCCCTATGGGGCTGATGGGGGTAGCAGAGTGTTGTGCTCAGCTATCTCCATAGACTGCGTTTGGAGTGTCGATCACACATATGCATTGCTGTTTCATTCACTTGGCGAATCCAACTATTGATCCCTGCGGGTCCCAGAGATCCATCTCTTTATATTTTCTGGCGTGGTAAGCATAGTTTAAAAACCTGAACACCTATACAGAGGATGAAGCAGATCACTACATGACTAATGTCCCATTGAACCAGTAGTAACATAGTATGTAAGGCTGAATAAAGACATATGTCCATCCAGTTCAGGCTATTAACCCCAATGTTGATCCAGAGGAAGGAAAAAAAAAAACAATGAGGAAGAAGTCAAATTCCCCTATTAAGGGAAAAAAATCCCTTCCTGAATCCAATCTGGCAAGTGGAATAATCCCGGGATCAACACCCTTCTGAAGTTATAGTAGAAACCTTCAAGATCTTCATGCCATGAGTTGGACAGTAACCAATTAGATTTACCGGTCCTCTCTAAAAGGAGCGTCATGCCTATGTTTATGCCATCAGCAGCAAGCCTTGAATCTGTGTGTTTCTGGGTAAAAAAGTACAGAATTCCACTTGTTATTAAACCTCATACAGCGTCGATAGCGGAGATTTATTTGCTTGACCCAAGTGGTAGCATATCAGCCTTATGTACACATCCAAACATTCCGCTAATAGTGTAAAACCCACCAGAGAGCAACGTGAATAATAATCAGGGCCGACATGCAAGAGACGCCCGCACTCCTTTATGCTTTTACACAGCTGATTTATGCATTGGCTAAAAGCTCTCCAGCTGTTCATACCTCTCTTTACAGAAGATCTTGAATTTGGTTTTAGGTATATTCCAAAACAGCCGGAAAAAAAAAACAACCAAAAACAGCAAAGTACAAAATCGGGGGGAAAAAATTATGATGCGAACTTGGAATTCTTGCTCTTCCCATTAGAGATCGCCACAATATTTTCTGTATAATTGAAGGCAGCGATTATGTTTATTTTCTGTTTTGATTCCATTTTCAGTACTAAAAAGGTAAGCTTTTGCTTTTGAAAACATTAGCAAAATGATGTTTGTAGATCTCTGATGTGAAGCAATTTACAGCACACGGGGCAAATTCTCTGCAATTTCTGACAATGTTACCAACAACTAAAAATATCATTTAAACAGCCGGTAATCAAAGCCATTTTGAGGTAGTTACGCTCATTTACAGACATTAAATGTGGGCTGAAATGCAAGATTATGTAAAATTAACATACAGGTGTCCACAGCTCAGAAGACTAGGAGCTATCTTGCTTTTATTGTATGGCAGCCTTGGGCTAGGTAAGTGGCCTGTTGAGGGGGGATTACAGAGCACCATGCAGTTAATGTACTTGAAAGCTAGGTATGACACAGGTTCGCCATGGGGCATTTGCTCACAGCCTGTGGGTCATTCTTCTTTGCAGTAACAGAGTACCTTCAAATCCTCTATTTGACAGCTTTACAAGCGCCACAATCTAAAAACGTACCCCTGGGACTAATATTGTGTGCCGCTTGCTCATTATGTGCATGAACAGAAGAGTTAAAAATGACAAGAGGGGATGTATTTGATGGAAATAACAAGTAAAGGAATTCTGCTACAGTTCAAGAAGTTTAAGGAGACCGGTCTACAAAAAAAAAACACGCAAAACTGAATGAATCTTCTAGAGACACAATTCATCTAGTATCACTACAGTGGAATCGGCACTTCTCCCTCTCAATTCATTCAAGCCGGTAGCTTTCCTACGTACATGTATTTAGAGGAACACAGAACCCCATGAGCCCGCTGTACTGGACTGCACTGATGGACAAAACATTGTAGAAGTGAATAGTCAAGCAGGTCTCCTAGGAAGGGCCATTACACACCAATCACTTTGCTTTCGGTCTAGCTGTTCCATCATGGGGGCAGCAAAACGGGAAGAAAAGGTTTGCGCTTTCCTGCCCATAGAGATGTATTGAAACTAAAGACCTTCAGCTTTGCTAAGTTTCTCTGTTCTCCATCTCCATTGCCCTTTTTAAACAGAAAATAGACTGCTGCTAGAGATGGGCGAGCATACTCACTAAGGACAATTACTCGATCGAGTATTGCCCTTAACGAGTACCTGCCCGCTCGGAAGAAAAGGTTTGGCTGCCGGCGGCGGGCGGGGAGCGATGGGGGAGAGCAGGGAGGAATGGAGGGGAGGTCTCTCTCTCCCTCTCTCCCCCCTGCTGACTGCCGCAACTCACCTCTCACCCGCGCCGGCAGCCGAACCTTTTCTTCCGAGCGGGCAGGTCCTCGCTCGAGTAATTGCCCTTAGTGAGTATGCTCGCTCATCTCTAACTGCTGTGCTTTTGTTTCCAGTTCAAAAAAATAAAACAAAAATGGATTCACTTTTTTTTTTACATTGCAATCAATTCCAGATTGTAAAAAAAAAACAAAAACAAACAAAAAAAAGGAAAGCAATGGGTTTTCATCCATTTTTGCTTTACGCATTTGTATCAGGTTTTATTTCTGAGCATGCAGAGAAGGCAGGAGACAATGACCAAAACCAAAAGGCATCCGTTTAAATGGCTAAAAGACAGAAATAAAATGGAAATGAATGGAAAGCATGCTTTCTTTTGAAGGATTCGTCTGATGGATCTACCCAAAAAAAAGGAAATAATGCTTTATATTCATTCCCATTTCACTTCTGTTTTGCATGTTTCAATTTTTTGTAAAAGAGTATCTGCCAAAAACCCGCTAGTGTCATAATAGGAATATGTGCACATTATTCCAAGATGATGGAAGCCAGTAAGTTGGACACATTGGGTTTCTGGCATTTGTCCGGCCCGAGCCATGATATAACTTACGATGCTCCAATACAAACCACTGCACCAAGTATACAAAGATGAACTGTAATATATATTATCTGGACGTATAGAGCCTAGTTGTGGACCATCTAGTAAAGATAAATCTTTTTCAACAATGTATAATGGAGGACAGGAAGTGTATGACAAATCTACTATTGGAGTGAATAAGGGGTTTAATATACTCCCACATTCATATTTATATCGAGTGGACATGGAACAATGACTTGCTCATCTTTTCTTGGTACACTAGTTTCATCCCACACTAAGCTTATGCGTCAAACAAACTCTAGAGCATACGGATGCAAGTGTGCTTCAGAGAGGTGGAAATTGCCTGGACTCCTGAACCTCAAGACCTAAGACAATCTTTGCCCAAACTACTCCAGCGGCCTGCATGCTCACGTCCCAGGCAGCAGGGGTCCTAGGCCATCCAGGGTGGAAATAACACACTGTGCATTTCAGAAATTAATACGGACTAACAGTCAAGTATTTAGTGTCCCTTTAAAAGTTGTTTTATAGATACAGGGGCGTAACTATAGAGGATGCAGGGGGTGCGATGGCACCCGGGCCCAGGAGCCTTAGGGGCCCCATAAGGCCTCTCTTCTCCATATAGGGAGCCCAGTACTATGAATAAAGCATTATAGTTGGGGGCCCTGTTACAGGTTTTGCATTGGGGCCCAGGAGCTTCAAGTTATGTCTCTAGATATGGAGTAAGTCTCCTGAACAACACCGTTATGCGTCACCTCGACAACATGTACAAAAAGTAATCAACTTTATCACATGTCTGTAACAGCAACACTTTCTAAGACTTCCAGTAGTTCAGACTGAGTTTTGGTATTCGAAAAATGTACCAAAAGTGCAGAATAAAAACCATGGCAGAGCTCCATGCAGTCATGGTACCACTTAGATGTTTTTTTAATGCCGCAACAAATAATCACTGGCATTTAAAAGGATTTGCAAGATTTAACCCCTACTCGTCTGAGCCCTTTTTTGATTTCCCTTTCCACTTTTAGCTCCCCACCTTCAAAATTTCATATCGCTTTTATTTTTCTGCTGACATAACTACGAGGGTTTTGGTTTTTTTTGCGGGACGGGTTGTATGTTTCAGTGGTACCATTTAACATATCATATAAATGTACTGAAAAAAGTTTAAAAATTTCTAAGTTGGGAAAAATGACAAAAAACACGCTATCGCACTACTTTTTTGGCGGGGGTGGGTTAATTCTACGACATTCAAGGTGCAGTAAAAATGACATGATATCTTTATTCATTGGGTCACATTAATATGTCGATAGAAAATTTGAGATTTTGAATGAACTGGACTTTTTTGGACTCCAACTTTTAATTTATTTTATGATGAGATGGCTGGGAATAGGGCTTTTAAAAAACTTTTACTATTTTTTTTTTCTAGTAATAAGTAAAATAAAGATTTTATGTATTTTTTTATTAAACTTTTTTTTTTTCTCTTTTTAGTCCCCTTAGGGGACTTGGAATTGCAATCCTCCGATAGCTTATAGAGTATTCTTCATTCTGACTGGCATTCAACTAAGACAAGGCACAAGCTCGTCTTAATAGGCACTCATTCATGGAAGTCCTAGAGGCCTTCAGAAGGCTACCACATCTGGACAATACCCCACAATGAGAACGCCGATTGGGGCATTTAAAGGGTTAACAGACGTGTTCTGTGTTCTCTTTGATTGTGGCCGTTGGGGGATCGCTTTTCAGTGCGCTGTGCGATTACGTCATGGCCTTCTGTCACAGGTGTAGAAAACAGCACTGTGGCGGAAACCGTGAACGGAAACAAATGTAACCTTTCACATGTATTGCGGAAACCGACGCCTCTGTGTTGTCGGTTTTGCACGGTTTCCGTTTGTTTCCGCTTGACTTCCTGTATAGAATAACGTAGGGAGTTTGACCAAGTCTATGGCCTTGTTCGGTCAGTTTTTAATGTATTGTTTCGACCAGATATTAGCAGGATTTAACCCTTTGATGCTAAGGTTTTTAAAAGTATTTTAATGTAATCTCTTACTACACCCTTAGAGGTACACAATCATTCTTTTTTATAAAACATGGGCATGTGATCATGAAGAGGATATCAGCACAATAGAAAACTACCAGCATAATAGGGTATACAGGCCAGTATATATCTATGATAGTCCGCAAGTGTATTGTTGGCCGCACAGAGCGTTGTCATACCTGATTGGGTGATCTCCACAGGTCTTAGGCCTCTCCATAACAGAAACCCACTTATCATCGTAGCTGAAGAGAGAAAGGTCAAGGTAAGGACTACCGCTATAGGACTGGGCGCTGATAGGCAACTGGCTCAGAAGCCTCCTCACTGCTTCGGTATGACCTCCATACTTGGCATTCACAATTGTATCCTTAAACCTAGAAGCAGAGAGATACAAGTTAATCTACTACAAGGTGCATCAATAAGTACACAAAACAAAATGCAATACACAGCTCAGGCCACAAAAAACCCCCAAAAAAACAAAACTTTTTTTCCCCTCTTGCTACAATAGATTACGGTATCTGTCACCATCTTTGTTTCTTGGAAGTTCATAAAAGATGTCCCTTAGAGATGAGCGAGCACGCTCGGATAAAGCAGTTACTCGAACGAGCATCGCTCTTCTCGAGGAACTGCTTACTGGTCTGAGAGTGTGATTGGAGAAAGCGCTGTGATTGGATCGAGCGCCAGCCAATTACAGCTGGTGCTCGATAAACCAAATCACAGACATTCCGTGATGTCATCCACTGAATGGCTGTAAATGATTGAGCGCCGTCTGTGATTGGCTGGCGCTCAATCCAATCACAGCACTTACCTACACAGCGCTGACGGTGGGGGAATTCAAAACCGAGCAGGAAGATGACAGCAGGGAGAATTCTCAAGCAGCTTGCCGCACCGCCGGGGAGACCATCGCGCCGGGGACACAGACGCCTGCTGGGAGGTGAGTATTGAGGGTTTTTTGTTGTTGTTTTTTTTACCTCACTCTAGTATAAGCCGAGGGGGCTTTCTCAGCATAAAAAAAAATGTGCTGAAAAACTAGGCTTATACTTGAGTATGTATGGTAATTTTTATGGGCAGCCATGCTGATTGAAGTTTAGAAGGATCACAGTGAAAGTTTATTTGGAGAAAAATAATCCTCTTTCGGTACAACAGATATCTATCGAAGAAATCTAAGATAGCAGGATAGAAACGGGCAAAAAATGTATTTTCATAGTTTATAATATAATACAACATGGCTGGAAACAGCTTTGTACAGTATATCCTTTAAATCTGCATGTATGATCCAAATATTTAACCCCAGAAATGCTTCTCCTTTCGTCTTGCTGCAGGCCTAAAATCTGCACTTTGTTACCTAAAAAGAATTATGCAGAAATCTTCACTGGAAAATCAGCTCAGACGAGCGCACATTTATTAGCTGGGAGAGGGAAACAAGCCGCAGCCAGACACTTCTGCCGACAGCTTACCTACTTGCAGAAGTAAAAGCATGCATCATGCTGAAGTCCTATGAGCTTAACCCCTTAGTGACGGGGCTTTTTTGTTTATTTCTATTTTCATTTTTTCCTCCCCCTTTTAAAAAAAATTGTAACTCCTTTATTTATCCATCGACGTCGCTGTATGAGGCTTGTTTTTTGCAGGACGAGTTGTATTTTTCAATGGTTCTATTTACTGTACTGAATAACTTTAAAAAAATTCTAAATAGAGAGAAATTGAAAAAAAAAAAAAAAAAAGACATTCCACCATCTTTCAGTGCGCCTTGTTTCTACAGCACACAAACTGCAACAAAAATGACCTGATAACTTTGTTCTATGGGTCAGTGTGATTACTACAATACCAAAACAGTTGTTTTTTTTTTGCTATAATTCTTGTATTTCTTTTTCAAAGATATTGAGGTTTTTTGAAAATATATAAGAATATTATATATTTTTTATTATTTTCTGCCGCCATCTTCAGCGCAATAGCTTTTTTATTTTTCCATCCACATAGTTGTGTGAGGGCTCATTTTTTGCGGGACGTCCTGTAGTTTGCATTGGTACCATTTTGGAATAGATACGACTTTTTGATCACTTTTTATTGCATTTTTTTTTAAGACAGGGTGACCAAAAGTGTCAATTTCTGGCGTTCCTAATTTTTTTTTTGCTGACGACGTTCATCATGCGTGTTAAATATTCTGTTAGTTTAATAGAATGAACTTTTACGGATGGTGCATGGTGCAATACCAAATATGCATTTTTGGTGTATGATTTAGAATCTTTTATTATAAATATGGCAAAGAGGGGTCTGATTTAAACTTTTATTACTTTTTTTTGCAATTAGTAAAACTTTATTGATCTTATTTGTTTCCTTTTTTTCCCCACACAGTCCCCCTCGAGGACCACAACCTGCGATGCTTTGATCGCTCCTGCAATATGATGCAATGCCATAGCATTACATCATACTATGATCTGACAGGCAGTCTATAAAGCCACCCCAGAACGCCTCTTGCTTGGTGGGGGGTGGGTGGCGCCCGTAGGATGTTCGGGGGATTTAAAGGCGCTGTCCGAATTGACAGCAGCATTTAAAGTGTTAACAGCCCTGATTAGCCGTGCAGCTCATTGCAGCTGTTTCTGCCAGGTGCCAGCTGCGAGATGTATAAAGGGAGGTCACCCTGTGAACACCCCTCTATACACATCCTGCATCTGCAGGATGTACAAACACTATAGAGCCATCTATAGACTATATAGTTTGGTATCCTACTTTACCCGCTTTCATTTCAAGTTTCAGGCATAAAGAGAGGGGTCTGCTAAAGGTAGGAAACTTATCTTTCCCAAGTCATGGTCACCTGGATGTGCCAGATGGGCCTACATCTTTTGATCAAAATATGTGCTAAGAGCCTTGCATTTTTATGTGGTTGGTATATACAAGAGTTATGCATTTTTATTCTGATATGAAATGTGTATGAGTGCTGTTGCCATGTATTACTGCTTGTACTGTATTGTTACAGCTGTGGTTTATCGGCACCTATGCATTTGATGGATCTGTAGACCTTGTGCTGGCTGCAGCAGCCTAGGACGACCCCTTCACGGACTGACTCTGCACCAGGTCTGATTACAGGGTGCAGAGTACAGAGGTCCAGTGGACATATGGGGAGCCAGGATCAGTGAGTATAGGCAGTTTTATTGTTTGGGCATGGAGAAAACCAATTAAAAAAATATATACAACTCAAACAACCCCTTTAATTCATCTTCCTCACATCATCAGCTATTGGAGGATAAGCAGGACATCTCCCATAAACAGGATTATCAGATCCACCAACCTTCATTGAAATGTGTGTGAACAACCTTAGTGAGAATGGTAATACACACGGCCATTCCATAGCATAAATGTTGATGATCAACTAGTACACTAATCATACAATATGCACAAAAAATAAAAAGATCCTAGAAATTATTTCCTGAGGGTGCGTCTTCATGGGGCGGAAATGATGCAGAATGTCCGCAGCGGAAATTCCGCAGCTTTTGACTCAAAAATCAACTGCATACCTGCAACTTATTTCAAATGTTACAGCTCTAACATCCAAAGTCTTCGGCTGTCAGCACACTCCTTCACCCGGCACCCACTAGTGAAGTGCCATCACCTGACCAGTGGCTCTGAACTCAGTACTGTCCGCATGATGTAAAGAATATGTGATTCACTAGACCAAGCTCATCTTCTTCCATTACTCCATAGACCAGTTCTGACGCCTACAGTAGGCGCTACTATAAATCCTTCAGAAGTGGACAAAGGCAAGATAGGCTAGTGTGCGGCTACGTAGCACGCTGCAATGCGCTATGTGTTCTGACACCTTTCTATCACAGCCAGCATAAACTGTTTCAGCAATCTGTATTACAGTAGCTCTTCTGTGGGATAGGACCAGACGGGAAAGAGTTTACTCTCCATGCACATCTATGAGCCATGGGCGCCCATCAACCTATCACTGCTTGTCCTTCCATAGACCACTTTTGGTAGTAGCTACAGCATACCAGAAACAAGACACGAGGTTTTGGAGATCTTCTTACTAGAGATGAGCGAGTATACTCGCTAAAGGCAATTGCTCGAGGGAGCATTGCCTTTAGCGAGTACCTGCCCGCTCGAGACTGAAGGTTCGGGTGCTGGCGCGGGGGAGCGGTGAGTAGCGGCTGTCAGCAGGAGGGAGCAGGGGGGGGGGGAGAGAGAGAGATCTCCCCTCCGTTCCTCCCCCGCAGCTCCCTGCCCACCGCCGGTACCCGAACCGTCAGTCTCGTGCGGGCAGGTACTCGCTAAAGGCACTGCTTGCTCGAGCAATTGCCTTTAGCGAGTATACTCGCTCATCTCTACTTCTTACCCATTTTGTCCAGCTATTAGACTGACAAATTAGACTATTTTTCCTGCTTCCAACATATCAACTCCAAGAACTGCCTGTTCACTTCCTGTCTAATATATACCACCAAGTCTTATTATCATGAGATAATCAACGTTATTACCTTCACCTCAGTCCACCTTTACGTCAGTGGATTTAAAGTTGTGTTTGATCAGTGTATATAAGGAAAGCTTCGGTAGGTTCTCTCAGGAGAGCAGGTATGATTTCCGTTATCCTGCTCCACACTGTCCTTTGTCTGGCTGTAAGGCCGGTCTCACATGAACGGATTTGAATTGCGGATTCCGCGATCTCCGTCCATGCATATGCTACGTGGTAATACGAGGAAATTAAAATGCATCGACTTTCACCGTCTTGCTCTATTTTACCGCGGATTCGGCACATATGAGCTCCATTGATCTCTGTGAACGCATTTGATCCGCAATGCAGGACAGAATCTGGGGAGCAACACACCCATCAAGACTGCTGGCTGCAACCTCCACTTATTCTTCTGGGCTCTTCCTTCACCAGAAGAAGGGTTTTGTTTTTTAAGTGGTTTACACTTTCAAAAAAGGTAGTATAAAACCAATACTTTTATGGGCTTCAATACAATGGTAGCATTTCATCAGATTTATCATTAAAGCCTTTTACATGTATGGACATCAGAAGACAGACTGGTATATCTCACCTGCGCTGGATCTGTCTAGCAAAGTTGTTGCTGGAGGCAGAGCAAGGGAACTGCACGGCTTCACTGTGAAGGGTAGCATTACGGAAAAGGTCACAAAAGTTCTCAAAAAGCTCCAGCAGCTCATTGGATGTGTTCTCAAAGACCGCTATGACTTCTGTGGTAACCATATTATACACCACAAAGAAGGAAGGCTGAGAAAACAAAACAAGAAGAGTATGAAATATTCAGAAAAAAATCATTTACCACATTTTGCTGCACTAAGTCTAACTTTGCATGTTTCCACCGGCAGGTAAAGACTTGCTCTCAAAAACAGATCAGTCCTTACACATTAATACCGCCAAACCTGCTGATGTCATGTAATCCACTAGCCATCTAATGCAAATGACGTCCTTCTGATTTTGATGGGATCAGCTGATCATCTAACATGTGGGGTTGTCCCAAGTCTTGTCTGATTACAGAAAGCAAAGAAGGATTGGGCATGTTGGATTTCAACATGCCCAATCTTTAGGTTTCTTCAAAGACACTGCCACCAGAAATGTCTGGGAGTGGCCTCTTCCCCTCTCCCAGCATGCCTGTGTATTATTGGGTTTGAGGGTGGGAATGGTGAGGGGGCATAGATATTCAAAAGGGGGTTGCTGCGACTTTTACTATTGATAACCTATCCTTAGGTTATCCCTAGGATAGGTTATCAACAGTTGAGGTCAGCTGATCAGCGGGGATCCCACACAACAGTTTACCAAGTCAATGCAAACAGCACTGGAAACAGATAGCACTATTTGTACTGCAGTGGCTCCGTTTGGTACTCCAGGCACAGCTCCCACTGAATTTAACACGAGTCGTGCTTGTGGTACCAACCCTGGCCACTGCAATATTTATAGCACTATCTGCTTCCAGAGGTGTCTGATGACCTATTTTATACATGTATTGCCGTTTAATTAGCATGTTTTCCTAATAAATTATCAAACTTTTAATAATTCTGGAAAGCATCATTAATATTTAAAGTGACCCTCCAATTTTGGTACAAAATTCTGACCCCGTACAGGAGCAGGAGGGTGGGGGAGTTATTACCTGCAAGATGGCCACAGCAATTTTCGAACTACCTAATGCACACTGTGTACTGTTCTCCAATTGGCCAGGGCTAATCACATGAGCACCCATGGCCAATCAGAAAGCAGGCACAGTACATTGGTAGTCTAACATTGCCAATGCACCGTGGGGTATTGCTTCGGCCATCTTGAAGATCTGAAAAGGGGACCTAGAATCAGCAGATCAGAGGGCCGGCAGAGAGAACAAAAAAACAGAGCCAACATACCACCTACCAGCCCCTCTGGTCCTGGGACAGAATCTTGCCCCAAAACCGGAGGGTCACTTTAACTGGTCATTTGGCTTATATGTAATATATAGCAGATTGCACCAAGGAAGGGTAGTTGTATGTAGTTCAGGCACTAGTATAGACCTATTCCGTTTAGGTTTTGCAATTTCGCAATGTAGTTAAACATGTAGAATTTAAATTTGCTCTAATTAACGACTGTCTTCCTTGTGAGTCAAACTGATGTCATCTGATCACTGGGGCCATCCGTCTTCATACAGCCCACATGGGTGGTTGGGGCTGGGCATTTTTACGTTGAGAAGAGTCTCTATTTACCATATTGTATGTTCTACAAACCTTAGTAACAATCTATTTCTGCTACTTTATCCGGCTGCCATGTCAGTTTTTGTTTTTACTTACTATATAAAGTATATTAAAAATAATTTTGTTCTTTGATCTGCTCCTCCACAATTCCTCTTGTCATTTCTTCATTGCATGCACAGGTTTACACATTTTTTCACTTACGGAATCTTCCAACGAGCAGTTTTCGCTCCCTGTGCATTTTTTTCTAAAATGTTAAAAGTTGCTAAGAGCTCTAAATATGTACTTTGCATGGAATGATTGAAGGGCCAAATGGTAGGGAGGACATGAGGCAAATTAGCAGCCCTAACACAACCAAAGTGCTTTATAAAGTCCAATCGCTCGTTTATTGCCTTTCCTTTACTATTCACAACCATCTCAATGGTGCGATCAATTAGATTTAAAAACTAAAAAAATATATATATTATAATAAATGGATTTTAATGCAGAGAAAATGGTTCCAAGAATATATTAGGCATATTTGGCTTTTTTATGAACTGGTCATGTTCTTAGCATCCAAAAATAAGCTGCTAACACATCTTTATATGGCTCATGTACACCCGCGCATTTGTTTTTTGTTTAGCTGTTTCGTCTTAAGAAATGAATTAACTTGTTTGGTTTTGCTTTTAATATCTTAGGGCTAATGCCCACGGGCAGATTTCTGCTACGCGAAACGCAGTGGAAAACCGCGACGTTATCCCGCAGCTATTAGGTTCTATTGAACCCAATAGCTCAATGTTCACGCTGCAGAATTTCCCAGTGTGAAAGAAACCGCGGCATTTTTTTAAAACGTGCGGCCGGATTCCAATGTAGTCAATGGAAGCCGGCCATCAATTATTGCATGATTATGTGTCACTGCCGACGCAACATGCGCTGTACAGCGCATGCATGCCGGCTCACCGGAAACGACTTGAGTGGCGGATCCAGAGAGGCGAGTATGGTACGACCGTGGGCATGAGGCCTTAATGAATCCGTTTTTAAAAGGAGCATTCTCAAAAAGTTAGAAAAACATAACGGATCCGTTAAAAAATGGATGTAATCGAAAGCAAATAGCAAAACTGTTAAAGAGGAAATCATGGTTTTCCCCATACACATGGGATAGTCAGCCAGTACTGTCGGAATATGCCAAAATTTTCTGTCCCATGAATTCAGCTGGAATTCATAAGCAAAAAAAAAAGCCTCTCCTTATGAAATCCAGGGCGCATGGAGGTACAATGTGAGCTCCTAGCAGTTTATGGGCATCATATATGGGATCTATACAACATAGATCCATAATACACTTACTTGTGTCACTTTATGGACCAGAAGACATGACAGTCCCATGTTTAAGGATGCATAAAGGCTGAAAGTTTCTGAAACTGAAAACTGGGCAGCTCAGCACGAAATGTACTTCATTAGCCGACAAGGGCCAACAAAAGCAGATTCTTAAAGGGGCGGTTCAATCCCAGCAAGTTACCTTCTGGATGATAGGTATTAAAGGGGTTGTCCCGCGGCAGCAAGTGGGTCTATACACTACTGTATGGCCATATTAATGCACTTTGTAAATGTACATTGTGCATTAATTATGAGCCATACAGAAGTTTTTCACTTACCTGTTCCGTTGCTGGCGTCCTCGTCTCCATGGTGCCGTCTAATTTTCAGCGTCTAATCGCCGGATTAGACGCGCTTGCGCAGTCCGGTCTTCTTCTTTTCTGAATGGGGCCGCTCGTGCCGGAGAGCGGCTCCTCGTAGCTCCGCCCCGTCACGTGCCGATTCCAGCCAATCAGGAGGCTGGAATCGGCAATGGACCGCACAGAAGCCCTGCGGTTCACCGAGGGTGAAGATCCCGGCGGCCATCTTCACCAGGTAAGTAAGAAGTCACCGGAGTGCGGGGATTCAGGTAAGCACTATCCGGTTTTCTTTTTTAACCCCTGCATCGGGTTTGTCTCGCGCCGAACGGGGGGGGCTATTAAAAAAAACAAAAACCCGTTTCGGCGCGGGACAACCCCTTTAACTTGCTGCTCAGTGGGGATCCGACTGCTGGGACCCAACTGATCCTGGGATTTCAGCCCCGGAACATTCTGAAATACTGAAGGCTCACACCGCTGCCAGAACTTGGAGACATTTCAGGGCTTAAATCTCAGGATCGGTGAGGGGTCAAAGGGTTGAATCCACCAATCAGCAAGTTAGATAACATGCTGCGATGGAGATATCCCTTTAACCTTCTTTTCAGATAACGAGCCACAAAGTCTGTTTGGATATACAGGAGATGAATGTAAATATAAAAAAGTTTCATGTGTTTTGTAGGTATATGCTTTTCCGTTGGCAATACCAAGCTAAAACTATGACTTTATGTACTGTAACAATTTATGAAACCCAGCAGAGACAGGGAAGATTGCAACATACACCAATCAAAACTGGACCAAGAGTTAA
This sequence comes from Eleutherodactylus coqui, assembly GCF_035609145.1. Taxonomy (NCBI): domain Eukaryota; kingdom Metazoa; phylum Chordata; class Amphibia; order Anura; family Eleutherodactylidae; genus Eleutherodactylus; species Eleutherodactylus coqui. The sequence goes on along the minus strand of NC_089838.1, from coordinate 248,459,799 downwards.
GTTACCTTTACACGGGGCGATTATTGCCCGAATTCTTACTGGCAACAGCGAATTTGGGTAATAATCTTCCCATGTAGATGCGGCCACCGACAGGTGACTGAGCGAGAAATCTCACCTAAAAACGAAGCGACTGTCGGGCCGTGTACACAGGAGCTGCTCAATGTTTGAGCAACACCTGTTTACTGTGAACGGAAGTTGGCAACCGGAATGATCTCAGCCCGTTCCACCTCCATTCACTTGAATAACTGTCACTCCAGTGTATCGAGCAATAGTCCATTGGGCAGCTGTCCAGTGTAAAGGTACCTTTACACTTTAAAGGGGTTTTCTGGCAGTAAAGCAACCCTTCAGTCCTGGAGAAACAAAGATGGCCAAACCACGTCTCTGACTTTCTGATGCATACTGTACATTAGGATGCATCAGTAGTCTAAGACACTACATGCTAATCACGTGGACAACACGTGTCAATCAAAGTAGGTGAGATGTCTTAGGCTAATGATGCATGCCAATGCACATTGTGTATCAGGTGGTTAGAGAGGTAGTGCGGCCATCTTTGTTTGTGTAAAATATAGAAATAAGCCATACCTCCCTCCTTACATGCCTTGCTTCGTTTAGAGCAGAAGCCTCGGATCCCACCATTCCAATCCCAGAAGAAGCTACGGTGGTCATGTGCCGCTCATTGTGCATGTGACCACTTTGTTAAATCATAGCCTTTAGGAGCGATTTTGCCATGAACAGCATGTGACCACCGAAGCCTGTGATTATGCATGATGCTTTAACCAATCACAGGCTTCCACAAGTTAGTGATTGGCTCAGTGGAGCACTATGAACAGCACATCTGCCATAGCTTTGTTTGGATTCGGAGCAGCAGGCATCAGTGCTTCTGCACTGGCTGGCGGGGGAGCGACTTAAGGTGGTTATGTTTTATTTAATTTTATACCATCCCCCTACTCACTAAACCCCTTTAAATAACATGTTCCCACCCTTATGAAAGGAATTTAGGAGTTTCTTTATACCTGTACCTGTGATGGGTCGTTGACTCGTAGTGTAACCACATCCTCACTAGTATACTTGATAAATAGGTGGCTTTCATCAAGTAGTTGCATTTTCCACATCCTGAGTTGCCTCAACTGGTCAAAATACTGGAAAAAACGTCTTTTGGCCATAGCACTACCATCACGCTCTGCTCTCCTCCACAAATATACCAGAAGTCTGTGCTTCAACGAATTAATAAATGGTTCTTTGTATAAATTTGCCATTCCAGTTTGAGTTTCACGTTGGACTTCGGGGTAAACGGCTGACAATATTAAAAGGTCATCCTCATAACAAAATCGTCCTATTGTCCGTACATCAATGAACGTGCCTTCTGCGGTCACCTGAAATACATGGATTGTTTGTTGCTGCACAGAGAGAATAGCCAAAATGTTTTTATATAAGTACAGGCCTTGATTGTGCGAAAGGATGATTTTATCACATTTAAAGGTCCTTGTGTCACAGAGTCTGCCTGTATGGAGGTCTATTATATGAAGAGAATAGTCTTCTAGTGGAGATCTTGGGTTGGGAGTCACGGATTCACTGTTACGGTAAATTTCATAAAAAGGTGGATACGGTTCCTCAGGCAGATAGGCTGCTGATCCCACAATGACATAACGACAGTCATCAGTAAATAAGCTGCATTCTCTGTTCAAGTGCTCCCCATTTGAAGCCACATTAGTGATATGGAGGAGAACAAAAAAGCGCTCAAATAAGCGTCCTCGAATGTTCACAGACCTCTGATCGTTAGAGTTTGCTAAGATTTCTCCTTCGTACCCATTTAAAAGATCTTCAGCCGCCTGGCAGCCTTGATACTCGTAAATCTCTAAAGACGTCTGATCTGAGGAAAAGGCAATAAAGTATCTACCGTCAGGGGAAAATTTGCGCAGGAAACAAGGCGGCTTTTCCACATTGACCACCGTGTAGTTAGGAAATACATTCTGATGGAAGATGCGAACTTGGTGCCAGTGAGAACCAGGCTTCCCAGAACTGATCTTCCGACGTTCAAGGCGATGGATTACATTTTGGTTCTGAATTCTTCTAGGTCTAATAGTAGGGGCGTCATTATCCATCTTAAACATGACTTCATCTATTAAAAAAAAAAAAAAAAAATTTGAAAAAAAGTCAGCAAAACCGGAACAATATTGAAACTTTATATCACAAAACATTACCAAATCATAAAAGGTAATTACTAGAGATGAGAGAGCCTACTCGGCCACGCCCCTTTTTCGCCAGAGCGCCGCGATTTTCGAGTACTTCCGTACTCGGGTGAAAAGATTCGGGGGGCGCCGTGGGTGAGTGGGGGGTTGCAGCGGGGAGTGGGGGGGGGGGGGGGGGAAGAGGGAGAGAGAGAGGGCTCCCCCCTGTTCCCGGCTCCGCCACGCCTCCCCCCGCCCCCCGAATCTTTTCACCCGAGAACAGAAGTACTCGAAAATCGCGGTGCTCGATCGAGTAATTACTCGAAACGAGTATATTCGCTCATCTCTAGTAATTACCTTAAGGTTTCCTTATTTAGCTAAATGTTCCTTTAAAGTGGACTTTTCAGCAGACCAACACATGTATAATGTAGATGTAAGGCTTCAGAACCTTTGGCGCAAGTCTGGTATTAAACACCAGAAGAAAAAGTCGTGCTCGTAGGACTTTTTCATCGGGTAAACCTGCCAGACAGGTACAGGAACTGAACAGACCCCATTATTGTCAAGGGGTCAGTTCGGCACAGTTGGGTTCATCCAGGGGATTCCGTTCTCCTGCTCCAATAATGGAACAGGAATCCGGTAACCCTAGCGCGGATGTGAGTTTAGCCTTACATACAGATACAGGGCTCATATGTTGGTTTTGAAATTCTGCCCATTGAATATTCCGCTCATATTCCACAAGTTAGCGATTCAGTATCCAATATGTTCCAGTGTTTTGAGTGAAAGAGTATTTATGTTGACAAGCAACTATCACTCCTCTAGCTTAGGCTACATTAACACGGCATTTGCATTCTCAGTTTGCCATACGTCAAGCTTCTCCACAGACGACCTTTTACCCAAGTTATTTATAAGAGATTGGTTATACAATTTATATGTCATTTGTAACACTAAGTGTTTGCAGCTGAAATGTTGCGTGTTCATGAAGTTGGGAATAAGCCAGGATTCAATCTTGCATTTTGAAAATGAAAGGGGAAATTTAATAAGAACCTTGCACCAGAATTCTGGCCTAGTAAACCACTCATTTTTGTACAAGCCAGACACATGTTAAAAAAAAAAAAAAAAAGTTTTTTTTTGGTCCTTTTTACCTTAAAAACAGGGAGGGGCTTAGTGGAAGTGGTAGGGTCACCAGCAGCCCGACAAATTTATTACATGGCATGGCCAGAGATATACGGAATTTATCAAGAGGAGTGAGCGTTTTAATAAATTCATCCCAATCTTCCCCCAGCGGGCACTGCACCGAGACCAGTGATTAAAATGTCTAAGTACATGTGCACCAAGGATTCTTGTGCTGTTGACTTCTTTGATGATATTTCTATGGAGGACAAGAGAATGATCCACCCCATCACCCACATAATGTGCACCTACAGCTGATTCATTGTGTTCTTTGATCATTTCTAGAAACCGAATATCACAATATTTTAGCACCACTTTGGTCAAAAGGAGAATGCAATTTTCCCTTTAATACGTTTCGCTGATTGGTGACAACTTGCAGTCCTTCATGGACTTCATGAACCCCCATAATGATAGGATATCCCAACAGGATAATCCACCATGCCATCAAGCCCAAGCTGTGCAGAGTTGGTTTGAAAGTTCCTACGAATGGTGTGGCTTGCATGTTCATCCAACAAGAACCCAATCACGTTGAGTTGCTGATCTTCAACAAGCCATAACTTTGGCAAATCAGTGATACTATGAAAGTAATAATATGCCAAGTATATCCATCATGAGATGAGCCGTGCAAATGATACTCAATATTTACTGATAAGAATTATTATAGGCACTCCAGTGTGATGCAATTGTAGAAACGTTTATTAGCTGGAGTTAGAGAAAAAGTGGGAAATCTATGACTGAAGGAACCAAACATGACAGATTTACACTCATTGTCAAAAAAAAAAAATAACACCTAAAAGAAGTTGTCATTTTTCTGCAAAACTCAGCATACAGTTACATCACAGGCCAGCCGAACACCAGCATATTGTTACAGTGTATTCTGTGTGCGGGTTTTGTGCAAGGAATGTGCTGTACCAATCTCCCATAGACGAATTGTATGAAATACGTGTGCAAGAAAAATTGTAGCATAATAATACATGCAAGTATGCAATGACATTCAGACAATGTCATTGCATACTTGCTGCATGCTGAGCATGTGTCACCCGTGGGTGGCATGCCGCGATCTGCGCTCGTGTGAGCCCGGCCGCAGGCAGATATGCAATTTATTTTGGCATGATTAGATGAATGGTCTTGCCACCTGAAGCCCTAAAAGTGGTTCCACCCTTGGCCTAAATAAAGGCTCTCAGAGGCTCCTTGTAGACACCTTTTTCCGCTTGTGTAGAGCTTGTTGACCACTAGATGCTCTGCAGCGCAATCGAAGACATTTCATCCCAGTTAACAGAGTTTGAGAGGAGATGCATTATTGGAATGCAAGAAGCTGGACAGTCGTATTGACAAATCGCCCGCCACCTGGGCTGTTCTGAGCAGAGTTATGAGGTGTTGGGACAAGTGTATTCATGAGGGCGCACACAAGGTGACCGGGCTCAGGACATCCTCAACAGACCACCTGTAGAGAGCATCGTCTGATCGTTCGACAATCACGAGCAGATCCAACTGTTTCATTGTCCACCATCCCAAGACAGGTGTCACCATCTTTACACCTCTATGTCTGTTGGAAACATTTCCAGGCACTGTGGAGCATTGTCCCCCACTGCTGGTGCGATGCTCTGTGGACCATCACATAGAACAGTCGGTCACCCCTAGTAGTGGTATGAAGGACAATGGCAGTTCAGCGATATGTTCAGGACATCCTGCAGCCACACGTGTTCCTCTCATGACGGCTTCCAAAAGGCATTTTCCAGCAGGATAATGCTCGGCTGCACACACAAGGATGTCACAGGAAAGCTTCTACAACATTACCACACTTCCGTTGCTGCCTAGTCGCCAGATGTATTGCCAATAGAACATGTATGGGACCATCTGGGGTGCCAACTTTGACAGCCTATGAGTTTACACGATCTAGAGGCTCAGTTACAGCAAATGAGGACTGATATGTCACAGGCTACCATACAGGATACTAGAGCCTCCATGTCCACCCGTATCACATCTTACATCCAAGCTAGAGGCAGTACAACAGGGTTCTAGAGCCTACATGCCCACCCGTATCACATCTTGTATACAAGCTAGAGGTGGTACAACAGGGTACTAGCGTCTCCATGCCAATCTGCATCCCATCTGGTATCCAAACTTGAGGCGGTACAACAGGGTACTAGAGCCTCCATGCCCACCCGTATCACATCTTGTATCCAAGCTAGCGGCGGTATAACAGGGTACTACAGCCTCCATGCCCACCTGAATCACATCTTCTATCTTCCACAAACAATAAAAAAATCAATTTAATAAGTCCCAGTGCATCCGGTGTGAAAGTCCACATGAAAAATCCTTGCGTGCCGTGGACATAAGACCTTACACATGTAGCCAAATAAGGCCTCATGCCCTCGGGCGCATTTGAATTGCAGCACGCACTTGGATGATCCGCAATTCAAGCCACCCACAGGGAGACATGGGCATCTGCAGCTTAATTATAGCATGCGGATTTGTTTTGCGGACCTTCTGGTCCAGAAAACAAATCGCTCGCAGCATGCTCCATTTTGCTGTGGATCCCTCACAGACAACTTCTATTGCAGTCAATCGAAGCCGTCCAATTCGCAATTGAATTGCTGATGGGCTGCAGATTCTGCAAGAAAGCAGATTTTTAAAAAAAATCTCCGCTGCACATGTGCAGTGGCGTGCTGGCCGGCACTTCCGCACACATCCGCGGAAAATGAAGATCCAGACAGGTAAGCAGAGAACCCGCAGGGTCCTTGGCCATAGGCAGAGTCGGATTCCACTGTGGGTTCCCGAATGCGGATTCCGATCCCTCTGTGGATATTAAGCCGAACACAGGGGTCACAGGACCACGTTCCCCAACACTTGGATATCCAAAACAGATAGGCCAACATTTATGGCATAACCAATGGCAATTAGCTGACTCTTAGTGCTGCTATCACTATGGACAGCACAGTAAGCAGATCGCACTGACCATAGCGCAGCGGATTGTTATTGCAGGCGCAGTTGCTACTGAATTTATTGGGATCTGCGCCAACCATCCCAACCCAGGGCATTGTAGTCAGCACGATCTGCTTCCTGCACAGTCCTTAGTGACAACATCGGCTGATCAGTAGGGATCCCAGATAGAATATTAATAATTAAGATCCAAAAGTCCTGGACAACTCCTTTCATTTTAATGACTAAAAGTAATATTTGGTTCTTAGGTAATTTTTTCAGTCTGCAGCGCTGCAAGGGGGGAAGCTGCAGATTACTGACTGCCATCTCCATCAGTGCCATAGAAGCGAAAGGAGCCGTGGTCAGGCAAGTGCTGCCCTACTCCAGATGGACTTGGTTGGAGCCCCCTACCCTCCCGTGATTAGTCATTTGTCAAGTATTCCGTAGATGTCTAATGTCTTCCAAGATGAGCCAAATCTATCATATAGTGTGCGTGCCTTTATTAAAGGGGTTATCCAGGGACACAGTATTCTGTAAACCTAGTTCAGCCTGCAGTAGTAAAGTACTCATCCTGTTCTCCCACCACTGCCAGCTCTCCTGTCCCTACTACCGGGTGCAGGAGGCAGGCGATCACATCCCTGACAATAGGGTCATCTGACCGCTACAGCCAATCACTGGCTCCCTTCAGATGGTAAATAGCTAAAGTATTGTCATGACCAAGCGTTATGATGTCATCATTACCTTCCCGAAATTCATCAGGAACCGGAGGGTCAGCGGGGAAAAGTGGAAGGATGATACTCAAGGTATTCTAAAGTTTTAACTGAATACTACTGTGTTTCCCCGAAAATAAAACACTGTTTTATATTGAATTTTGCCCCAAAAGAGGCACAGTCTTATTTTTCACTGAACGGCTGTGACTGGTCGAGCTCTGACTGGCTGGTGCTCGATCCAATCACAACACTTGCTTGCTGGAGGCGGGGTAATTCAAAACCTGTTATCAGAAAGAGAAGAATCATTGGTCAGGCTGACATGGCAACTCTCTAGATATTGGACAGGAGTAGGGCTTGGAGGATCTGTTCGGAGCATCCGTCAAGAAATTTAGTTAAAAAGCAGGATAATATAGCGCCGCATGCAGCATGATTTCGTCCTGTACAACGCTGGACAGAAATGGACCTGTTATAACCGGGTCAGCTTGGTTCTGTCCCAAGACACATCTGTTCAGCAAGTCACTTTTGTTTTCTTGCTACCTTAAAGAATCAGAAAAACAAAACAAAAAGAAAAACGCTGATGTGCACAAAGCCCAAGGCCTCACTCACACCGGCGTTTCTGTACAGCCTTTAGCGCTGCATTTTTAGCGCTGCGCTAAATGCTGGGCAACGCACCCATTCATTTCAATGGGGCTGCTCACACAAGGCTGAAAACGCAGCATCTTTAACGCTGCGCTTTGACAGCGATGCATGTTCTATCTTTTGGCGTTTTCAGCCCTGCTTCACCCACTGAAATGAATGGGCACAGCTGAAAACGCAGCAAAACTTGGTGCTGCGTTTTTGGCAGCGTTAACCGCACACTGATTTTCAGGGGGGAGGGCTTGCGATATAAGCCCTACCCCGAAAATCTAGATAGAAAAAAGAAACAATACTCACCTAGCCGCTGCCATCCAGGTCGCGGCTGCTGTGATTGGGCATCGAACAAGCACCGAGAACAAGTCGCAGCCCTTCATTGACTGCCTCAGCCAATCATAGCCGGCAAGCTCTGATTGGCTGAGGCAGTCAATGAAGGGCTGTTATTGGGCATCGAGCCTGCGCCGAGAACCAATCACAGCAATCTATTGCTGGAGGCGGGGTTCTCAAACCCGGCCTACAGCATTAGATTTGTCAGTGCAGGGGAAGCCTGGATCAGCGGCAGAGACCAGCGGCATAGACCCGGACTGCAGCGGCTAGGTGAGTATTGCTTTTTTTTTCTTTCAGCATCCTTGGCTGCGTTTTGTGCTAAAAACGCAGCCAAAACGCTGGCATAAAGTATGCCAGCGCTGCTGAAACCAGGCGGAATCTGCAGTAAACGCAGCGTTGAAAAACGCTGCGTTTCTGCAAACGCCTGTGTGAGTGAGGCCTTAGGGCAGCTTTAGACAACCGTATGTGCAGCCGTGAAAGGCTTGGGAACGTATTTGCGCAATGAGCGGCTTTGATTTGCGTGTAGTACTGTACTTTTTGCGCACGCAGGGCTTGTTCACATTTGCGAGTAAAACACCCCCACCGTGATTTAAAAGGCTATTTAGCCTCATGAGGTCCACATGTGCCCTCTTCTTCCTGGAATTACATGGTGTATTGCACACGTTCCTGCATTTGCGCACCTCACATAGACTTTTAGGGGCTCTTGCTGCGCAAATATGCAGAAAAATAGAGCAGGTCAAATTTTTTTTCCGTGTGTGCAAAATACAGCGAAAAGAACAAACCCACTGAAATCCATCAGTCCTATTCTCTACATATTGCATGGGCAAATCCAGTCGTCTGAAGGAGCTCCGAGGCCGGAGAGAGACTCACAAAATATGAAATCCATTCTTTTGAGTGGAGTCATACACATGAGCGAGGTTTTCCCTCATAGCGATGCTGCAAGGAAAATAAATCGCGGCATGTACTATTTTTTCTCGTTCCTCGAAAGGCATCACCCATTGATTTCACTGGGACTTTAACGTCTCTCTGCAGGGGGAGGAGGCGGTCTGGGCCGGAAGCAGTGCACTGAGCTCCCTCCGACCCTCGCCGCTGTTTGCAATGAGAGGGAGTGGGACTTTGCAATGGGAGGGATGGGGGCGGAGCTAAGTCCCACTCCCTCTCATTGCAAACAGTGGCAAGGGGCGGAGAGGGGGCGGGAGCTCAGTGCACTGCTCTCGGCCCAGACCGCCTCCTCCCCCTGCAGAGAGGGACAGCGTCTATCACCCCCGGCCGATATACACACGTCAGAATGAGCGCGATTTTGATCTGTGAAAAACTGACCACTTTCCATGCAATTTTTTTTGCTACTCTCATGCGATTTTATCATGCGCTTCTTGGTCCTTTTTTGATATGGTCCCCATGACAACCTGCATTAAAAATGCATCACTCTCGCACGAAAATCACATAGATTGCAATGTCAATGCATTTTTTCATGCCTTCATAGAAAACAAATGCGCGATTCTTGAAGAATCAACGGAAACCCCCCCCCCCCCAAAAAAAAACGGCAATTTTTTTTTTAAACTCCCATTATGGGCTCATTGACATGGGTGCATTCTTACTGCGTGCACGCTATATAAATGCGCGCATAATGCACGGTGAATGGCATCCATGAAAGTACACTGATTTTCATTGATCCGTTCACAATTGCGTTTACGTGCGGTTTACACGCAATGAATAAAGAAGAAAGCGGCCTGTTCTGTCTTACCGCGTATTACACGATAGAGCCCTATCGTTCTCTAAGCTGGACATACACTACCACATTGCGTATGAGCAGCGTTTAGAACGCAACGTCGCTAAACTACAGAGCGGGAAACTTAAAAAAAGGACACCAGAGAGGCCGTGCATGCGTGAGATACGCTGGGCTTTGTGGGTAAAATCGCTGCAATGGGCCTCCTGCACACGGGCGGATTTGCATTGTGGAATCTGGAGCGGACGGGGGGAGGGGGAGGGATCCACCTCCGGATTCCAGCAGCAAATACCGCCATAGCATGCTATTAAAAACTGCTTCTCCCTTTCCATGAGCGGAAATCAATTGTGATTTTCCGCTTGCAGAGGGAAAATCGCAGCATGTTCTATTCCAGCGTAGACGGTTTTATTAAAGTCAATGGAAGTCACGCGGCCCGCGGCCCTTCCCCAATCATCACTGCGGAAAGGCCGCGGGATTCGCACCATCGCCTACCGACGGTGCTGCATTATCCGCACTGCGCATGTGCGCCGGCCGGTAGATCCTCAGCAGGGATAACAAGAATCCGGACATGTACGCGGGGTCACCGGCTGGGCATCAGGTCAGAACCCGACCTGGCTGTGTGCGGGCAGCCATACGTGGCGATACACAGGCTCACACGGCCATTTACCACACGCTCATGTGCAGGCGGCCCATCTCCCCCCACGGATCCATCAGCAGCACAACTTCTGCACTTGCAACAAAGTATCCATGAGTGTAAATAATTGTGACTCCTGCTTGTAAACTCCCAGGGGATTACTACACCCCACTGTAACGAACCCTCAGCTGTGAAGGGTCACTGCCTGCATTACCCATGGCCACTTCCTTCACTTTATAGTGACTGTCGCCCACCCCCTCCCCCCGCAGGCAGCAGCGGGACGTCGGACGGCTCCCCCCACTACAAAGTATTCGTAAACTCGGCAGACAAACGGTTAACTAAGAAGCGTAAGAAAGGAAGCGTCTATCTGCTGACTCCCCCGCCCGGCACACAGCAAGCTCATCATAGCGGCCGCACTGACACTCCCCGCCGGTAAGTGACGGTGCTCAGCACTGATAAGCTTCCAGCGCTAGGACCTCCGGGTACTCACCGTTCAGGACCGGGCATGCGCAGACTTCACTCTCGCGTTGTCAGCGCTAACTAGGCAAAACGCGAAACTCTTCCACGCATGCTCAGTTGTCCACCGGTAACAAGCGACTCTCTGCGCGTGCGTACACGGCTTCCGTCACCAGGCGCATGCGCTAGGGTAGTCTTTGGGGCTTGCGATTGCCTCTCTTAGTGTGCGCCGTATAGCGTAGTCGCTGTAGTCCAAATATGGTTTGTCATTTTGCCCAGGGACCTGCGTCCATTACCTGCAGACTGTATAACATGGAAGGAAGTTCCAAAAAAAAAAAAACTTTTGCAACGAAAAATGTAACTTTATAGTTGGCATAACTTTTAAGAATTTTTTTTTTCATTTTTAGAAAAATGCAGATAAACCATACCTCATAACAGAGCTATAACAGTGCCAGTGTGAATGCCCGCACAATGAAGATGCCGACACAGAACCGTGCTATGAGATTACTATACCAATGGTTATCGGTTGCACTATTTTATACTACCGTATACTATATATAAGATAGTGTATCCAGTATTACTTCCCAGTCAAATGGAATCTGTGCATTTTAATAATTTTTTAGGTCATTTAAAATGCGAAGGAGATGGTCTTTAAACATGAACATGCATGCCAGGGCATTATACCAAGAGGGGGCACTATCAGCTTCTTGAATACCATGTTCTGCCCTGCTGTATTGCAGTGTTTCAGACCAAAAGATATCCAGATTGCAGATAGTAAACCACCATTTTCTCAGTAAACAATCAGTGACCCTCCCAAAATATACTAACATCCCAAAGGTCATGGGACATGGGAACTAATATTTACCCCCCTCCCCCCACTTAGCTTGGCAAAGTATAGCAACTTGACATGGCATCGATTCCACAAGTAGATGGAAGATGTTTGGAGGGATGTTGAGCCGTGCCATCTGGGTAACCATCCACAACTCTTTGGTATTTGTAGGTGCAGGACCCTGGTGCGAATGGACCTCTTCACCACATCCTATAACCTTATTTGTAGGAAGTCTCTCGAATACTCCTTGAACCAATTCTGTACAACTTGGGTGTGATGGCATGGTGCATTATCCTGCTGCAGTATCCCATTATTGTGGAGGTACATGAAGTCCATGGAGGGCTGCAATTGGTCACCAAGCAGTGAAACAAAGCGGGCATCAATCAATGACATGTTTAGGTGGGCCAGTGGACCCAACCTATGCCATGAGAACACACCCCACACCAGTATGGAACTATCACCAGCCTGGACAGTGCCTTGTTGAAAACTGGGGTCCAAGGTTTGTGCCATACCATTAGCCTGTAACAATTGATACCATGATTAATCAGACAACGCCAACTTGTTGCCAGTTCTCTAGGTCCAATTATTATTTTGTTTAAAGAGGCACTCTGGTGGGTCTCCTTTTCTCATATCCCATGGAAGCTTAAGAACCTCCAGGATTTGCATGTGAGACCTCCTGCATTAAAGGGGTTTTTCAGTGGAAATATTATTGATGACCTATCCTCAGGATAGGTCATCAATAGTTGATCGCCGGGATCCATTGCTCAGGATCCCGACTGATCAGTTGTGCAGGCGCATGCTGTCAGCGCCGCAATAACAGAGGTCGGAGCGGAAGCCTCCTCCCATGTAGTGGCCGGTACTTGTAACTGCAGGCACAGCTCTCATTGATTTCCGCTTTGTGATTGTGACGCTGACCGCATGCGCTCGCATAGCTGATCGGTCGTAGTTCCGAGCAGCGGACCTTGGGCAATCAACTATTGATGAGCTATCCTAAGGATAGATCATCAATAGTATTTCCGTGGAAAACCCCTTTAAATATCAATGTGAATTCTTGTGGAGTCATGTTTACATATACAATTCTTGCCAGACGCCGTTAGTCTCGATCATTAAGCACTTGTTGGTAGCCGCTGCTCTGTCCACTGTGGGTGGTAATATCTTAAATGATGTATTCCCAATACATAAGTGACTCTATGGGTCGAGGAATGTTAAATGCTTGCACAACTTCACAAGTTGAATGCTCCATCCTGCTGGAACCCACTATCATGCCTCGTTTTAAGTCCGATAATTGACGTCACCTTGCCATGAGCAGGTTGGCCAGTGTTCAACCTCACTCACATAATAGGGACAAAAAGTTTCAATAATGTCTTATGAAAAACCCTATGAACCCGCCATGTAGCTGGCAAATCAAGTTCATAAGCAGGGTGATAAATAAGGATTTGGCGCTCACTAGAAGGATACTGGAGAGTGTGGTAGGTGAGTAGTCTTGATTCCCAGGTGAAGATGAATATTCATAGGTGCTGTAAACAATCTCATGAGAGAGAGCAGCTAGAGGGAAACTCCAGTCATGGCATGAAGGAGGAAGACATAAATGAAATAAAAGAGAAAAAAACCTCAGCGCTCGCACCGTAGAATAAATGAAAATGGAATGTACTGAAGTTATGTCACTTACTTCCAGGAGGCGCCTTTAGGGTAGGCGCCTCCTAATCCAAATAGGCGTATCAGAAATGGCACCGATCAACAATGATGAACAGGTTCCACGATTTTAATAAAATAAAATAAAATAATATATAATACACAACGCGTTTCGGCCGCACGGCCTTTTTCAAGTGTACACTTGAAAAAGGCCGTGCGGCCGAAACGCGTTGTGTATTATATATTATTTTATTTTATATATTATTTTATTTTATTTTATTAAAATCGTGGAACCTGTTCATCATTGTTGATCGGTGCCATTTCTGATACGCCTATTTGGATTAGGAGGCGCCTACCCTAAAGGCGCCTCCTGGAAGTAAGTGACATAACTTCAGTACATTCCATTTTCATTTATTCTACGGTGCGAGCGCTGAGGTTTTTTTCTCTTTTATTTCATTTAAGTTCATAAGCAAGCGGATTTACTACATGCATTATGACAAAGCGACCCACGTAACGCGGCGCCAGTTTCAAAGACGGAACCTTCAATTTGAGATTTCTAGAAGACAAATATACCTTCCCATCCTGTAAAGTTCAGATACTGACAGACTCTTCCCACTACGCAACTGCATACAAGCCCCCGTTGCTTCCAGGTTTTTCAGTACTTCTTTCCATACCCCCTGCAGCGCATCTGTGGTGACATCAGCTGCAGGACAGGCAGATGGAGTAGAAATAGCTGTAAGGAAACGAGGATGCTGACCATACACACACAGGAATGGAGATACCCCAGTGGAAGAACAAGTACGGTTGTTTAGCGCAAACTCTGCCAAGGCAGGAATTCTGCCCACTGATGAGCCTTTTTGCTAGCAAACAACCATAAATATTGCACTAAATCCTGGTTCTTCTGCTCAGTTTGACCATTAGTTTGCGGGTGGAATGCTGACGAGAAGGAAAGTGACGTTCCCAGGTTTCTGCAGAAGGCTCGCCAAAATTGCGCAACAAACTGAACACCGCGATCAGATACAATGTTCTCGGGAACCCCATGTAGACGAATTATTTCTTTTAAAAAAAGCTTGGAAAATTCTATCGCAGAAGGTAGCTTCTTTAGCGCCACGAAATGTGCCATCTTTGAGAAATAGTCTACAACAACAAGGATAGTGGTGAACTTCTGAGACTCAGGTAGATCGGTAAAATCTACCGATAAATGCGACCACGGACGAAAAGGCAGCAGTAACGGTCTCAGAGGCCTCTCCAGATGCAGCCGCCGACTTTTACTGCGTGCACAGACAGAGCATCCCTAAACCAAGTCACGGATCTCCCGAGACATGCCTGGCCACCAGTAGTGTCTAGTACAAAGATCCAGAGTTCCCTGAACCCCTGGATGGCCTGCGAAAACAGATGAGTGAGACTCTTCAATGGCTCTGAGATGCAAGGTCTCTGGCACAAACCATCTGCCCTCCGGCCCCCCCGAGGGTGCGTCCTGCTGACAATTTTGTAGCTGAGGAACAAGATCAGATTCTACAGCTGCCACCAACTCCCCAGGTGCCAAGATATTCTCGGGAGCCACTGTCTCACTTTCCGGCAAATCGAAACTCCGTGAGAGGGCGTCTGCCTTCACGTTCTTCTCACCTGGAATATATGTAACAATGAGGTTAAATCTGGCGAAAAACAACGCCCACCTGGCCTAACGAGCTGTGAGTCTCTTAGCATTGGCGAGATATACCAAGTTTTTATGATCAGTATACACGGTAATGGGATGCCTTGCCCCCTCAGGATGGTGACACCACTCTTCTAGAGACCACTTAATCGACAATAACTCACGATTACCCACGTCGTAGTTACGTTCGGCCGAACTGAACTTCCACGAGAAGAATGCACATGAACTATACCCAGGTCTTCCGCTGACTTCCTGAGACAATACAGCCCCCGCCCCCACCTTAGACGCATCAACCTCAATGAAGAATGGTTGCCGCGCATCAGGCTGTACTAGGACCGGGGCAGCAGTAAACGCCTGTTTAAGACGACGAAAAGCCTCTAGGGCCTCTGGCGATCATCTTACCAAGTCGGCACCCTTCTTGGTAAGATCGGTCAGGGGTTGAGCAATAACAAAATAATTCTTAATGAATCTACAGTAGAAATTTGCGAAACCTAAAAACTGCTGGAGAGCTTTCAGGTTATCTGGTCTGACCTATTGGGAGATTGCTGCCACTTTATCAGACTCCATTTTAATCTCCGTGGGTGAAATCACATAACCAAGGAAAGACACTTGTTTAGTACCAAAAATGCATTCCTCCAACTTGACAAAAAGTTGGTACTCACGCAAACGGGTCAGAACCAGCCTCAGGTGCCGCACATGTGAATCCCAGTCTGGGGAATACACCAGAATGTCATCGAGATATATGACCAAAAATACCCCCAGGAAGTCATGGAAGACCGTGTTCATAAATACCTGGAACACAGCGGGGGCATTACAAAGTCCGAAGGGCATGACTAGACATTCAAAATGTCCGAACGAGGTGTTGAATGCGGTCTTCCACTCATCTCCCTTTCGGATGCGAATTACATTGTAAGCCCCCCTTAGGTCCAATTTGGAAAACCAGTGGGCCCCTTCCACCTGGTTCAATAAATCAGGAATCAGGGGCAAGGAGCATTGGTTCTTCACTGTAATTTTATTCAAAGCCCGATAATCCACACAAGGCCTCAATGTCCCATCCTTCTCTACAAAGAAGAGACCTGCCCCAGCAGGGGAACTGGATGGCCTGATGTGTTGTTTGGCCAGAGACTCCAAAATATAGGACTTAAGGGCTTCGTGCTCATTCCCAGACAAATTGAAAATGGCTCCCTTAGGGATGGGACTGTCTGGGATCAAATCAATACCACAGTCCCACTCCCTATGGGGAGGCAAAGTCTCAGACAGTTTCTTGGAAAATACATCATGAAAATGAGACAAATACTCAGGAATAAGTATGGTATCTGCTGAACATATGGATATAGTAGCTAAGTGACTATGACAGGACAACCCCGAGTGTCAATTCCCGAGTGGACCATTTAAAGCAGGGATTGTGCAGTGCCAACCAGGGCATACCAAGTACTACATCAACAGACATCCTTTCCATTTCCAAGAACAACAGATTCGAAGAATGGAGAACACCCACAGTGATCTGTAACATGGGAGTCCTCCATTGTACAACCCCTGCAGGTAGAGGGGTAGAATCGCTACTATTGAAGCGTATGGGAATCTTTAATGCCGAGAATTCAGTCATCAGAGGCCTGACAAAACTTAAACAAATCAAATTGGCGGCAGCCCCCGAATCAATAAAAGCTTGACCGGACCGAGTGGAATTCCGGAAGCCAATCTGACAAGGCACCAACAACTTAGGGAGGAGTACTTGTGATCCTAGGCTATCCTCCCAAAAATCGCCTAGGATCTCAAGTTTTCCACCGGTTCAGACTGATGTTGTAGACACTTCTGAGGACAGGTCGCTACACGATGTCCGGCTTTCCTACAATAGAGGCAGAGGCGATGAGTCATCCAGAACCGTTGCCGTTCCGCGGGACTTAGGCGATCCACTTCCATAGGCTCAGCACCAGAAGTTGGCATGGGAGAAGTGGAAGCGGGTCTGCCGGATTCCGTAGCCTTACGGACCTGACGTTCCTCTTTTCTAGATCTCAGCCTCCTGTCAGCTTTGACCTCCAATTCCATCGTATCATTGAGTGTCACAGGAGCGGGATAAGAAATGAGTAGATCTTTGACTATGTCAGAAAGATCCAACAAAAACACATCTTTAAGGGAGCTATCATTCCAAGAGGTTTCACCTGCATACTGTCTAAATTTTGAGCAATAGCTCTCTACCCACTGCTGCCGTAGAGACATGAGATGGGATGACGCCAACCCGCACGGTCTGGCTCATCAGAAGTACTTCCAAGTACCGAAAAAACAAATCAACTGACTGCAGGCAAGTTGAACTCTTGGGTAAGGAGTAGGCCCATGTCTGGGGGGGGGGCCCGAAGTAAGGACATAATCAATCTAACTTTCTGGGATTCTGAGACAGAGGAGCGGGGCCGCATCCGAAAATACAATTTACATGCCTACTGAAAAAACAAAAAACTTGCTCCTCTCCCCTGAAAATACCTCAGGAAGTGGACACTTGGGCTCAGGAATAGAAGGGTTGGTAGAAACATGCATTAACTCCCCCTGTTCCTGGGCTGCCATACGACCGGACAGGTCTTGGATCACGACCGCTAAACCCAGCAGCTGACTTGCGAGGGTACTCATGGCCTCCATTGGAGAGCAATTTTAAGGGCCAGTTATTATTTTACGGTATACTACCCTTAATACGCCAGCCCAGGTGTCCTAGATCTCACCCACAACCCCTGTCCCTGCCTACTTGCCTCCACTCCTGGCTAACTCCAGGTGGGCAACTGGGCGGCGATCCCTACTCTTACTAGGGACCGAAAAAGGGACGCTGGCGTACCTGGATGGAAAGGGTAGAATACTGACAGAAAAGGCAGATGTAAGTAACCAACACAAACAATACTAAGCAGAACTGAGGCAGATGGAAAAACCTGGCGAATAATAGCAAAGTAAAGCAGGAGACCAACAGAGACAGACTAGCTAGCACACTGAGGGAAACCAATAACTGGCAGTGATTGTCAGTCTCTGCCCGACCTTTAAACAAAAGTCTCTGCACAGGGGCAGAGAGAGGGAGACAGCCCACTCCCAAAAGAACATAATAAAAGAAAGCTCATGCACGGCAGCTGCATTCACAGGTGCGCGCGCGTGGCGCAGTGCGCTACCAGCACCACGCCCGCCAGGCACCTGCTCCCCCGGCAGCTGGACAACAAGCTGGGGGGACACGCCCTGACCGCGGGACCCTGCACACCGCCGTCCCGGGAGAACCAGCAAACGCTGCATGCTAACAGCTATCCCATGAATTTTCGAATGTCAGTGTATTGTTAACCCCTTCCCGCTCCAGGACGTACATTTACGTCCTGGAGCATCGGGGTATGTTTGCAGAGAGGTTGCAGGAGCCGTGCAGGTGTCATGGCTGCCGGGGGCCTTCCATGTGGGTGGCTTGATAGGCTGCCTGTCAGAATGCAGTATGACGTAATGCTATAGCATTACGTCATACTGCAGGAGCGATCAAAGTATCGCATATTGTAGTCCCCCAGGGGGACTTAAAAGTAAAGTTAAAAAAAAGAGCAATAAAGTAATAAAAGTTTAAATCACCCCCCTTTTGCCATATCTATAATTAAAAAGTCTAAATAATAAAATAAAAATACATATTTGGTATCGCCGCGTCCGTAAAAGTCCGATCTATCAAAGTAGTAAATTATTTACCCCGCACAGTGAACGTCGTCCAAAAAAAAAAAAGAACGCCAGAATGCACTTTTTCAGTCACCCTGTCTCCCAGAAAAAACGCAATAAAAAGCGATCATAAAGTCGTATGTATTTTGAATTTTTACTAACGGAAACTACAGGACATCCTGCAAAAAACGAGCTATCGCTGAGCTACGTCGATGGAAAAATAAAAAAGTTATTGTGCGCACAAGATGATCGCAGAAAATAATTTAAAAAAATTTAAATGTCTTTGAAAAAAAAGAGTAGTTAAAAAAAAACTATACAAGTTTTGTATCATAGTAATCATACCGACCCATAGAATAAAGGTATCATGTCATGATGCACTGAAAGATGGCGAAATGTCTTTTTTTTTTTCATTTTACTCCACTTCAAATTTTTTAAAAGTTTTTCAGTACATTATATGGTACATTAAATAGCACCTTTGAAAAATACAACTCGTCCCGCAAAAAACAAGCGCTCATACAGCGAAGTCGATGGATAAATAAAGGAATTATGATTTTTTAAGTGGGGGGGGGGGGGATGAAAATGGAAAAAAAAAGGGCCGCGTCATGAAAGGGTTAAAAAGGTTTTCCCACTAAAGATATTTATCCCCTTATCCACAAAATAGGGGATAAATGTCTGACTGCTGGGGGTCCATCTGCTGAGACTTTTAGCAATCCAGAGAACTTTAACCCCTTAGTGACGGCCTATAGTGTTTTTTTCGTCTTAGCTAAGTGGGCTTTAATCCTCAGGGACGTAAAAACATGCATTTCCTGAGGATTAAAGCCCCGTGAGCTGAGGACGGGACAGCTCCATACTGTCTTTTCCCGGAGGTAGCAGACAACATGAAGCAGTTATGCGATCGGTACTATCCAATGGATAGTGCTGACCGCAATAAAGTAAGTAAAAAGTTTTTAAAAGTTAGTTTCAGCTCCCCTCACGGATCGCATCCATGAGGGGGGCTGAAACTACTCACCCCCATCCTCCGCGATGCCCCACAATGATCTGGTCCAGAACGGATCCTCTGCCGTTTTGTGCGCATGCGCACCTAAGTGAAAATAGTGATGCAGACGACCCAATCGGCATGGGACATCTGAAATCTACTGCTTCCTGGCTACTGAAGCCGAATAGACCAATATACTAATGCAACCTCCACAGGGGAGGATGTGCGATGACCCGAGTGGCAGGTGCGCTGAGACGGGGGCGACCACGGGGAAACAAGATGGAATCAGCGGCGGCAGCTTGGCCTAGCCCAGTTGCTCATAGTACATAAACAAAGTATTAAAGAATCTGAATTTCACGTGACGCCAGCACTTCTTTTAGGCTGGTAATTACATGGCGTGAAATAAAGAGTCCTCAGTCCAACACCAATTTTCCAGGAACTCAACTGGAGGGGCACGGTTGTACTTTATTTAACTTTTTAGCTTGGATTTTCCAACA
Organism: Eleutherodactylus coqui; assembly: GCF_035609145.1. NCBI lineage: Eukaryota > Metazoa > Chordata > Amphibia > Anura > Eleutherodactylidae > Eleutherodactylus > Eleutherodactylus coqui. Next base: position 248,439,814 of record NC_089838.1, on the reverse strand, counting down.
AGTAGTAAATTGTGCAGATATATTAACCCCTTAGTGACCAAGCCTGGGTGCTCCTTAATGACCAGGCCAAATTTTGCAAATCTGACATGTGTCACTTTAGCATGGAAAAACACCAGAAAGGTTTTGCATATCCAAGCGATTCTGACATTCTTTTTTCGCCACATGTTGTACTTCATTTAGGCGGAAAAAAAAGACGGATAGAATTTGTGTTTATTTATTAAAAGCGCCAAAATTGGGAAAATTTTGAAAAAATCGTCATTTTTTCACATTTCCAACCGCAATATCTCAAATATGTGCAAACATAATATAGAAATTTTTGCTAAGATAAATATTTCCATCCGTTTACTTTATTTTGGGCGCACATTGGAAGAACTTTCGTTTTTTTTTAACCTTTTAGGAGACGTACAAATTTAACATTACTTTTCAGCATTTTGAGGAACACTGTTTTCCTACATCAAGCCAAGATTCCAAAGGCTCATAGGAGGCAAAATGATAGATACCCCACAAGTGACCCCATTTTAAAAACTACACCCCTTAACGTATTCACTGAGGGGTGTCATGAGTATTTTAACCCCACAGTTTTTTTTTCAGGAGTCAATGCAATTTAAAAGAGAAAAACGAAAATTTCATATTTTTGCAAATATGTCATTTTAAAGACAGGACTTTTTTCTATAGTACACATGAAAATGAGGATTTGCACCCCAGAATGGATACCCCTGTTTATCCCGTGCTCAGAAACATACCCATTGTGGCCCTAGTATTATGTCTGTATGCACAATGGGGCCCAAAATGAAAGGAGCAACCGGTGGCTTTCGGAACAGAAATTTTGCTAGAAGGAGATTTAGGCCCTATTGCACACTTGTAGAGCCATTGAGTGACCAAAACGATGGAGAACCCTCACAAGTAACCACATTTTGAAAAGTAAACCCCTTAACGAATTTATCTAGGGGTACGATGACTTTTTTGACTTCACAGTTTTTGAATGAATCTAAGCCAAGCCGAAGGAAAAAAATTACGATTTTCATTTTTTTTAGTAATTCTGTCATTTTAAAAGCAGTTTTTTTTTGTACAGCACATATATGAATGAAGACTTGCACCCAAAAATGGGTACCCCCGTTTGTCCCGTGTTCAGAAATATACCCATTGTGGCCCCAGTATTACGTCTGTATGCACAATGGGGCCCAAAATGAAAGGAGCAACCGGTGGCTTTCGGAACAGAAATTTTGCTTGAAGGAGATTTAGTCCCCATTGCCCACTTGTAGAGCCCTTGAGTGACCAAAACAATGAAGAACCCCCACAAGTGACCCCATTTTGAAAAGTAGACCCCTTAATGAATTTATCTAGCGGTACGATGACTATTTTGACTTCACAGTTTTTGAATGAATCTAAGCCAAGCAGAAGGAAAAAATTACGATTTTCATTTTTTTGGCAATTTTGTCAATTTAAAAACAGTTTTTTTTGTACAGTGTACATAGGAATGAAGACGTTCACCCCAAAATGGGTACCCCCGTTTGTCCCGTGTTCAGAAATATACCCATTGTGGCCCTAATCTACTTAAAGGAAACATGGCTAGGCCTATAATGGAAGGAGCACCCGTTGGATTTCAGGGTACAACTGAATAAATTCCAGGCCCCCTTGCCCACTTGTAGAGATATTGAGCTGCCAAAACGAAAAAGAACCCCCCCCCCAAATGACCCCATTTTGAAAACTAGACCCCTTAGCAAATTCATCTAGGGGTGTACTGCGTATTTTGACCCCACAGTATTTGACTGAATCTAAGCAAAGCAGAAGGAAAAAATTACGATTTTCATTTTTTTGGCAATTTTGTCAATTTAAAAACTGTTTTTTTTGTACAGCACACATAGGAATGAAGACCTTCACCCCGAAATGTATACCCCTGTTTGTCCCATGTTCAGAAACATACCCATTGTGGCCCTAAACTACTTACAGGACACATGGCTAGGCCCATAATGGAGGGAATGCCCGCTGGATTTCAGGGTACAACTGAATAAATTCAAGGCCCCATTGCCCACTTATATGGAAAAAAAATTGACATCCTAAAAATAATCCCCTCCCCTCCCCCGCCATCCCCATTTTTTTGGCATTCCCTAAATATTAGATAAAAGTAATAATATAAACCACGTTTTATGTCTGAAGACGGGTAATTACGGAGACTGGTTGGGTTGGGCACATGGGGCAAGAAAACCGGGTATTCCCCCTCCTCTCTCGCTTGGGGGTATTTTGTTACCTCAGCGGTGGGGATGGGGTGTAAAAAGTGGCGCTCTGTGAGTGTCCATAAGCTTGCTGAGGTGCGGCGGTCTCACACAGAAGGCACTCAACAAGCTGCTCCTGGAACTGCATGAAGGCGAGCGTTCCTGGGGCTTCTTGTAAATTACGTATTACAGGTAGCGGTCTGAATAACGCCGGGCTCACGCAGCCGTAGGTGGAATCCGCTTGCGGAGGCCGGCAGCGGATCCCAGCTGTGAGCCCGGCTGTGACCCTGCTTACGGACCCGTAATGTACTGCGCATAACTGCCTACCCACACAGGTGGTCATGCGCAGTACTTTTTTTTGCTTGTATTTCCCGCACCGTCGCTTAGCGATGACGCGGGTACCCGCAGCCTGTATACAATGTAGTTGTGTATGGGCAGCCGGTATATCTGTGACCATGGAGCACAATGGGCTCTATGTTGCGTATATCCGCAGTAAAATAAAACCTGCTGCGTTCTGTTTTCTGCGAGTGGATTACGAAATTCCAACCCACTAATGTGAGCGGAATTGTGTAATCCAATGCGATTGATCTGCGTATTACCGCAGATCAGAGGCATGCGGAATCCGTAATTCGTATCCGGTCATGTGAGACCGACCTAAGGTAGATCGCTACCTTTTTATCACGTGACCGGGGACCGCTCAACGAGGCCACCCGTCACTGCTCCAGGCTCTCGGCGATCGTTGGTCGCTGGGAGCAAGGAGATTTTAAGTTTCCTGGGCTCCCCAATTCCTGCGCATGTGTCCGGTATTTTGCCGGCGGTCGCATGTGCAGAATCCGGGAAAGTTCACGGATGAGGATCGCGTCGGGGTGCAAATACGGAGGCCTCCGGTAAAAAGTTTCATCGCCTCTCACTAATCGCATTGGTGAGGGGAGATGAAACTAACTTTTTTTAAAAAAACTTTTACGTGATTGCCATTATCCATTGGATAACGGCGAACACATGATCAGGAACCGCTTGTAGCCAAGAGCAGGGAGATTTTAAGTTATCCTGGCAATCCACGGCTTTTGCGCATGCGTCTGCCGCTTTGGCGGCGGCCACGTGCGCAGAAGCTGTGGTAAGGTCCGCGGATAAATCCGGGGGCCTTAGGTACGTAATTTCATCCTCCCTCACGGATATGATTCGTGAGGGGAGATGAAATGTAAGCGTTTTAAACTTTTTTTTTTACTTTTTAAACCTTTCTTTTTACTTTTTAAACTTTTTTTTAAACTTTTTTACACTTTTTTTAATTACTTTTTTATACTTTTTTTTTAACTTTAAATGATCACTGCTATCCATTGGATAACAGTGATCATCTCTGCAGGGACATCCCTCTGCTCTTGGCTACACATGGCAGCCAGGAGCAGAGGGATTTTAAATTTCCCGGGCCCTGAGCCTCTCTGTGCACATGATTGACATCGGGCGCGCATGTGCAGAAGGGGGCTCAGGTCCCGGGACGCCGCTGAGGACCGGGGGTGAGTCCGATCCATGAGGGGAGGTGAAATTAAGCTGATTTTTACTTTTTTTAAAAACTTTTTCGCGATCGCCGCTATCCATTGGATAGCGGCGATCGCTGGTCCGGGGACCGCTCGCCGCGGTCCCTGGGGACATCTCCTGGTTCCCGGCTACCTTCAGGAGCCGGGAACCAGGAGATTTTAAACTCCCTGGGGTTCCCATTCTTCTGCGCACACGCGTGACATCATTCGTCTGGCGCGCATGCTCAGAAGAGCCGCGCCGGGTCCCGGAGGACCCTTTCTCCGCGGCAGACATCGGAGAACCTGGGTGAGTATTTTCAGCTGCCCTGATGGATTTGATCCATCAGGACAGCTGAATCTTTAACTTTTAAGGCACTTTTATTTACTGTTTTGCGATCGGCGCTATCCATTGGATTACGCCGATCGCAATGCCGAGGGGGACTGCCCGCAGCCCAGGATGACAGCTCCATGCTGTCGGCTACCTGCGGGCACCGACAGCATGGAGCTGTCACATCCAGAGCCCACGGGGCTTTATTCTCTGCAGGAGACGTGTTTTTACGTCCTCAGAGAATAAAGCCCACTTGGGCAGGACGTAAAAACACTATGGGCTGGTCGTTAAGGGGTTAATCTTCTTTAAAGATATTCACTTCTCTTCCACACCTTCAATGTTACAGGCTTTCTAGGAGACACTCTTCCCTACGAACACTAGACTTCTTCAGTCTCAGTTATCTGGCAGTGGCAGGAGACCCGTTACTCTATGCCTAGCTCAGCGCCGGAACGTCCACCACCTCTGACTACATTTTCTCAACTCTTCTCTCTAAACTCTGCCCCTCAACTACCCAAGCCATAGGCGTACCGTCAGGGGGTTCCGGGGTCGCAACGGCGACCCGGCCCTTGAGCTTGAGGGGGCCCAGGGGCCCCCCTCCAGCGTATACTGCTTTACTTTCACTTCGCGCTGTCGGCCGCCGCTTGCTAAATTAGTGCGGTCCGGCCGGCCGACAGCACGAGCCAGAGACTAGAGTAGGAGAAGGGAGGGGGAGGACTTGAAGAGAAGACAGGGGAAGAGGAGGAGGGGGGGAGAGCAGAGAGGACTTACCGGCACACGGGCACAGCACAGCAAGACATCGAGTGGCCCAGGGATGAGGTCATCTCCCTGCTGCTTCAGTCCGGCCGACAATGTGTAGAGCTGCTCTCCTCAGCAGAGAGGTAGTCCGGGCACCAGGGTATGTATCTGCTTGTCTGCCTGTCTGTATGTCTTTCTATGTGTCTGTCTATCAATCCCATATATCTCTCTCCTATCTATCTCCTATATCTATCTATCCCCTATATATATCTATCTATCTATCTATCTATCTATCTATCTATCTATCTATCTCATATCTATCTAACTATCTGTCTCATATCTATCTATCTCATATCTATCTCATATCTAACTATCTATCTATCTATCTATCTCCTATATCTATCTAACTATCTATCTATCTATCTCATATCTATCTTTCTATCTATCTATCTCATATCTATCTATCTATCTGTCTCATATCTATCTATCCCATATATCTATCTATCAATCTATCTAACTATCTATCTCATATCTATCTATCTCATATCTATCTATCTCATATCTCTCTATCTAACTATCTATCTCATACCTATCTATCTATCGTGAGGGATTAGCGTTTAGGGGCAGTAGCAGCGTGGGCATCCGCGGCCAGAGACAGTGACACCGGGCAACAACGTTCTTTAGTTCAGGCTTTGCCTGGGTTTATTGCAGCAGAAACAAAACCAAAACGGAAATAAACACCTGCTCGTCTGAGCACTCACTATACATATACTTGTTCCTGACTACTCACTGTCAGAATACTTTTTGCTTGCTGCACACAGCCAGTCCGGTCCTCAGACCTGTGGAGGTCTCACCACACCCTCCTGGGTGTTGAGGTTAGGGGCGTCACCCTGTCAACCTCGCCTTTGGCTCTCTCAGCCCACACGCTGGGCTAGCTGGGCTCCTTGCTCCACAGAGCCCTCTCTCTGGCTCTCAGCCAGACACTCTCTCCCTGGCTCTCAGCCAGACACTCTCTCCCTGGCTCTCAGCCAGACACTCTCTCCCTGGCTCTCAGCCAGACACTCTCTCCCTGGCTCTCAGCCAGACACTCTCTCCCTGGCTCTCAGCCAGACACTCTCTCCCTGGCTCTCAGCCAGACACTCTCTCCCTGGCTCTCAGCCAGACACTCTCTCCCTGGCTCTCAGCCAGACACTCTCTCCCTGGCTCTCAGCCAGACACTCTCTCCCTGGCTCTCAGCCAGACACTCTCTCTGTCTTTGACCTGCAGGCCCAGGCTTTATAAGGCCTGGTACCAGCCTCACCTGGTACGTGGGAGTGGCTATCCCACCCTTCGCTTTGACCACTCCAGGAAAAGCCGGCCCGAACTATGCGGCTTGGAGCCACTTACAAAGCTACAACGTGTCAGTAACATAACGTTACTGACACAGAAATGCTGGCTTCCTCCACCGAGCCCAGGCCGCTCGGTGGCACGTATCCACCCTCCAGCACTTTGTCAGTCACTGTCTCACATACCCTCCCCCTCTGTTCGAGCCCGTGGGTTCGGACACTTAGCTGTCCTGAAATGCGTCCTCGACAAGGCCTGGGTGTTGGGCCTTGGTCCCATGCTCAAAGTCTTTTCTTCTTGGCCCTCCAGGGTCAAAGCTCCAGGCTCGGGGGTCTCTTTCTAGTGCAAGAACCTTGTCTCTATGTTCTTCCAGTTCCTTTACCTCTGACTGACTTTTTCTTGGTAGTATTCAGTTCGCTGATGAGCTGGTCCTTGGAGCCAGCATCCCTGTGATAGGCTTCTACCACTTGGACAAACAGTTTCTTCACTTTTGGGGTTTGCTTTTGTACGTCACTATTCTTTTGCAGCAGTTCTTTCAAGACTTCTGCGTCCACTTGTGAGACCTTCTGAGCCTCAGTAGTCTCCTTTTGTAAACATAAATTGGCACTCTTTACTACTTGTAACTTTTTCAGATTCTTTAACAAAATCCCCTTTTTTCTTCTCTGTCTGAACTGGGTTTTAGACATGTCTGGTCTCAGAACACTTCTTTCAGCCGCTTGGCTATCTGATTTACAGCATTTTATCTTCGTGCACAACTTCTCTGAGAACTGCTGAAGCTCTGCTCCTTTTCCTGACACTACTTTTAGGGGGCGCTTCAGGGTTAGCGCTTCAGTCTCTTTCTTAATATTCTCCAGCAGGATCTCCATTTTTGCTACCGGTCGTTGGAACACACCTTTGGGCTTTTCCCGTACCCGGGTTCTCTTCTCAGCATCTGTCTTAGCACTAATCCAGCCTTGCATTTCAGTGTGCACAAGCTTGTTACGCTTTTCTTTTGCAACTTTAGGAAACACTGACTTCTCCTCAGTAAGCCACTGTTCACACATCTTTTGTTTCTTCTCCCAGTTGGATGCCATCTGACATTGGTAACCAAGCTCCACACTAATGTCTTCTACTTCCTGCTGAAGACTCACTGTAAACTTCTCAAGTTCATCATAGACATCAGTTTGAAGACAAAACAGCTGATTTAGCGCTTCCACTTCTAGGATTTCACTGTCTTGCTCTTCAACCGTGACCCAGCATGCAGGGTTCTCATACAGTTTCTCTTCCCTCTTTGACATCATTTTCAGGGTGTGCGTTAAAGTTAACACTTCGGTCTCTTTCATACAGACCCTTTCTTCAGCACGCTCATATTCAGTGACATATATTGCCGACCTGATTTTCTCCTCTGTAAGCTGCTGTTCACATAGTTGCTGTGTCTTTCTTAGTTTGGACACAAGGTCCTTTTGGAGACCAAGCTTCACAGAAGCACCTTCTATCTCTTGCTGAAGATGTACTTTAACCTTCTCGAGCTTATCACAAGCAGCTATCTTCTCTTCACACTGCTGCCTTGTAGTTTCTAATTCTCCTTGTATTTCTCTTTTCTGCTCTTCCACAGAATCCAGACACAAAGCACTCTTCTCCACTCTATCTTCCAGATCCACCACCTCAGCCTGAAGTGTTGCAATCTGCTCTGATAGGTTTCTCTTAGCTTTTGCATCCTCCCCTACTTGCTTGAGGAGCACATTTTTCTCATCTTGCATAGCCTTCAGGTGTACACTGAGGCCAAGCTTCTGCTGCTTCTGTTCTTGCAGTAACTTCTGAGACTCTTCACTCTGAGCTTCCAGCTTCTCCTGCAGCCTGCTCACCTGCTCAGACAATGCGGTCTGCACACTGTCACTTTTCGTTATCTTTATTTGTAGCTCTTGAAGCTGCATCTCTACTGTGTCTTTCTTGCATTCATATGCATACTTGTCTTCCAACAACCCCTTCACCTTTTGGGACAGCTCAAGACACTCACTTTCCAATGTTTCTTTCACTTTTTCAAGTTGCTTCAACAGCTTGGACAGTTTTCCCACAGCTACAGCATGACTCCGTTCCAGCTCCTGGATTTGGGTTCCATGTACTTCAGCTTCCTCATCCAAGCTTGTCTGTAGCTGGGACACCAGTCTCTCAAGCAGCACTTCCTGGTTTTCCTTGTGACCCAGTAAGTCTTCCAAGAACTCTGCTTGCTTTTTGGTCTGACTGCATGCAGCTTTCTGTATTTCCAGCTCTTCCTTGAGCTGACTTACTTGGCACTCCCAGTCACCATTTTTCTTTGCTAGCTGCATTTTCAACTCTGCAACCTGATTCTGCAAACCTGTAGTTTGATTACGTGCATCTGTAGAAGCTCTTTCTAACTTGCAACACGTCATCTCCAACTCTTGGGTTTTCATTTGCAGTTTCTTACAGTCCTGTTCATACTGCGCAGCTTGTGCCTCCAGACATACTCTGCAGTCAGCCTCATCTCTGGCTACATCTCTGAGGTCTTGTATCTCTTCATGGGCTGATGAAAGATATCCCTTAAACTTTTCTTTCTTACTTCTCATCTCTTTTAAGCGCTGTTCATACTGAACATTCGTCTGTTGCAGCAACACTCGGCGATCAGCTTCCTCCTTAGCCAACCTCTCAAAATGCTCCTTCTCCAGGGAAAAGTGCCTGGGGGGGGGGGGGGGGGGCCCGAGCTGAACTTTTGCACCTGGGCCCCTGAGCCTTTAAGTACGCCCCTGACCCAAGCCTTTTAATCATGTGATTCACGCAGTTAAAGGGACACACACACAGGACTCATTCACAACAGTCAGTTACATACATTCATACCACAACTTCAGCCACTGCAGATGTAGCACATTCCCTCTTTATACAGGAAGCTATACTGCCGGCAACAAAAGAGCCAATCAAATGAGAAATGAGCGTTTTCTCGTTTTTTAGCTGATTACTGCCTTATTTACATGGAGTGATAATCTGGAATGAAAGTTCCTAAGAACACTTTTTTGGGCATTATCTACCTATGTAATAGGTTCTTGAATACTAAGTCTGGCTAAAATTAATTTGGTATTTTAAATAAATCCTTAATCTGTAGTCTTAATTATAAAGTGGTATTTACTTGCTTTATATGTTCATAGCAATGTCACTCATAGATATGGGTTGGGAGTCTACTGGGAAGGAACATATGGTGTGTAAGATGGCCAATGTAAAATTCGCATGACTCTTGAGCTGCTGAGATACATTGCCTAAATATGTGCAAGAAATCGTCTCACTTGAACTTTATCTAATCTAAATAAGTTGTTTCAAGGCATTTCCCCTGCTATAAGAAGGAAATCAGGTGAGTAGTCTGTAATAGTTGAAAAATAGAGGAGAGAGACCTGAGCTTGATAGTGTAGTATTTTCAAGTACAGCAATCCATATAAAAGAATTTGCACTTACAAGGTGCTCATTGGAAAGTGACTTATTACAGTGGGAGATAACCTGAGTTCTTCATTATCTTTTGGCAGTCTAGAAACCATGAGATGAAAAACTCAACTCGGCCTTTTCTTTCCTGTTTTTATTGACATTAAAACAGTATTAAAATGAGCTCAACATTTTACAATGTATCATTGCTTCTTCAGAGCAAATGAGATGCAAACTCTTGACCTCATCTTTAATACTGTTTTAATGTGAAGAAAGTAACATAATTGTTACTGCCACTGATCTTGGCTGACGGCATGTCCAACCCCCTCCTGCTATCAGTTATGATTAGAGATGAGCGAGCATACCATCGATTACTCAATCGAGCATTGCCCTTAGCGAGTACCTGCCCACTTGGAAGAAAAGGTACGGCTGCCGGCGGGAAGCGGCGGGGGAGAGCGGAGAGGAACGGAGGGGAGATCTCTCTCTCCCTCTCCCCCCCCCCCGCTCCCCCTTTCTCACTGCCGCAACTCACCTCTCACCCGCGTCAGCAGCCGAACCTTTTCTTCCGGACGGGCAGGTACTCGCTAGGGATGCATTCACATGCCACATGACAGGAACTGAACAACAGGACACACAGAGACAGAATACATAGCATACAGCAGCCAAAATGCAACCACTAGTAACAGATGATAAACTGAATGTAAATACCAGGTATTAGTTGACATTTTGTACAAAACGTGGAAGCTTGCGGGCCAACTTCATGGCTCATGGTTATACCGCTAGTCCCTACACTAACCAGGAGTCCAGTAGAACCAGACACAGTTCACACAGCACGCTGCAACATGAACATGACAGAGCTCAGATCACACACCATGCTGCAACAGGAACAGGACAGAGCACAGATCACACAGCCAGCTGCAACATCGAACAGGACAGAGCACAGATTACATAGCCAACTGCAACAGGAACAGGACAGAGCACAGATCACACAGCCAGCTGCAACAGGAACAGGACAGAGCACAGATCACACAGCCAGCTGCAACAGGAACAGGACAGAGCACAGATCACACAGCCAGCTGCAACAGGAACAGGACAGAGCACAGATCACACAGCCAGCTGCAACAGGAACAGGATAGAGCACAGATCACACAGCCAGCTGCAACAGGAACAGGACAGAGCACAGGATACTTGCTTACAGGCACAGGCTAACTGCAGACTACAACATATAGTGGAAACCGCATGAACTCCACCCAGAACTCACATGCACACAGATGAAACTCACAGCAGTGCATGTGTCCTCATATAGGGGGGATAGACAATCAGCCACACAAGCTGACATAGGGAACTGTGCTAGGGATCCAGCAACTGACACACAGAGTAAGATATAAGATGTTTGGAGGCCGCACCTCTAAAGGGGGAAGCTGCATGTGCTGCAGACCAGGACTACAGGTGTCCAAATCATCTAGAGGAAGCAGAGAAACACAAAAGATCTACTTGCAAACACAGATCAGAGTGGGAACAAGCTGCACATAACTGATAACAAGTTACAGAATACAGAAGTAACATGACTGCTCACCCTGGGACCCAGCCAGAGACTGACCAGGAGCTGGGTTTATATGTGAGCACAGACCCAGGAGATGGTTAGCAGGAAGTACCACACCCAGCCAGCTCAATCAATTAACTCTGTGAGGGCTTTGCTGCTAGGAAGCTTAGAACTACAGATCCCAGCAGCACACGTAACAGCATGTCTAACCTAATACCACACCCACCAGGGCCAGAAGATGGAAAACCACCTGCAAAACCTACACCAGCCGATCAGCATTGCAGCAATCCCAGAACCAACAGTATTGAGTGAACTTTTAAAAAGTTTGGTTTAGCTGGTTTGCCGAACTTCATTTAGTTTGAACTAATCTAGAACTTCACCAACAACCCTAAAATAGAAGTATAATGTCAGTGGTGGTTCTGTGGCTCAGTGGTTGGCACAGTTACCATGCAGTGCTGGGGTCCTAGGTTCAAATCTGACCATGGACCACTACCTTCCTCCCCCTGTGAGTTTAGGAAGGATGAACCCTCCCACTCTGAACCAAACTTTTAGTAAAGTTTGATCTAAAAGAGGGTTTGACCGATTCAGTTTACTCAACACTAACCATGACAACCTTTGTTGCCACAACTTCAAGACTACTTCTGGGTTAATGGTCTTGGAGTTCCTGCAATGACGACCAGATCCCAATTTGTGTGATTAAAGGATGAATACCAGGAAACCCCAATTGCTGCTCATAGAAATTGCCCTAAGCCAAATCTGTTTGTGGCACAGTAGGTCCACTGTCTTGGCAATAGTAGTAGGAAAAAAACAAATAAGTTGGGATTTTCATGTAATAAACCTCTTTATAAAGAGGACCTTGTAAGGCCACTTGATTTTATACAGATCTCTGTACTAGGAAATACACTATCAGGTGTAGGCCTCTTCTCTTTTTTTAACTAACATACACAGAATTACTGAACATATCGTGCTTCACTATCATTTGCAATTGCCAAGGTAAACCAAATTTTACTCCAACGTTTCATTCCAGGCATTTGTAACAACTTTCAGGCCTTGTAAAATTTGTGCTGGTCAGTAAATACGTTTGTGGTTAATATAGCAGTAAATCAGCACTCGTAATGAAAATCAGTGGTAAGAAAACTATGGAAATCGGTCAACATAGTTGCAAATATTCCACAGTGCTAATTCTTACTAGAACTGGACAATTATGCGATCCTACTTTAGTATAAATGAGCCCCGTGTCGCGCCAAGTGTTAAGGAATAGAGATGAGCGAGCACCAAAATGCTCGGGTGCTCGTTACTCGGAACGAACTTTTCGCGATGCTCGAGGGTTCTTTTCGAATAACAAACCCCATTGAAGTCAATGGGCGACCCGAGCATTTTTGTATTTCACCGATGCTCGCTAAGGTTTTCATGTGTGAAAATCTGGGCAATTCAAGAAAGTGATGGGAACGACACAGCAACGGATAGGGCAGGCGAGGGGCTACGTGTTGGGCTGCATCTCAAGTTCACAGGTCCCACTATTAAGCCACAATAGCGGCAAGAGTGGGGCCCCCCCCCTCCCAAAAACATTTACTTCTGAAAAGCCCTCATTAGCATGGCATACCTTTGCTAAGCACCACACTAGCTACAACAAAGCACAATCACTGCCTGGATGACACTCCGCTGCCACTTCTCCTGGGTTACATGCTGACCAACCGCCCCCCCTCCCCCCCACAGCGCACACCAAAGTGTCCCTGCGCAGCCTTCAGCTGCCCTCATGCCACACCACCCTCATGTCTATTTAGAAGTGCGTCTGCCATGAGGAGGAACCGCAGGCACACACTGCAGAGGGGTTGGCACGGCTAGGCAGCGACCCTCTTTAAAAGGGGCGGGGCGATAGCCCACAATGCTGTACAGAAGCAATGAGAAATAGAATCCTGTGCCACCGCCATCAGGAGCTGCACACGTGGGCATAGCAATGGGGAACCTATGTGCCACACACTATTCATTCTGTCAAGGTGTCTGCATGCCCCAGTCAGACTGGTAATATGTACCTTAACAGTAACCGCGTTGGTGGTAATGTGGTGGTGACTGCGGACCTAGTAGCGCGGTTTTATTTTGTTGGTTTTCGGAATGTGGCCAGGATTAAGTGGGCCGTGGCGGGGGATGGTGGGGGGGCTCTCTTGTAGTGTTGGTAAAGGTGAAATTCTTGGACTGCCACCAGACGAACCAATGCAAAGGCATTTGCCAAGAATGTTTTCCCTGTTGGAGGAGGAGGGGGATGTTTTTGAGGCACTACGTGTCCTCTCCACGTGTCCGTGGTTATATGCATCTTAACAGTAACCACGTTGGTGGGAAATGGCCTCGCCGCCATCATGTCTTTGGGAAGCCTCTGTTTCCACACCCCAGAGACATACCATTAGCAGCGGTATAGGCAGAGCCCATAATTCGTAACATTTCAGCCGTAGCATTAGGACAGGCCCCACTAACATATCACTAGCAGCATTATAGGAGGAGCGCAGTCTTCGTTCCATGTCAGCAATAGTAGCACTCAAGACAGGCCCCAGTAACAATTCCGAAGCAGCAGTATAGCGGGAGCGCAGTCTTCGTTCCATGTCAGCAATAGTAGCACTCAAGACAGGCCCCAGTAACAATTCCGAAGCAGCAGTATAGCGGGAGCGCAGTCTTCGTTCCATGTCAGCAATAGTAGCACTCAAGACAGGCCCCAGTAACAATTCCGAAGCAGCAGTATAGTGGGAGCGCAGTCTTAGTTCCATTTCAGTAGCCTTAGTATAGCCAAGGCCCAAGTTACATTTATGTAGCTAAAGTGTAGGCCAACCCCACACACACTTCTGTACCATGAGTGCAGGCGAAGAACATACAAATTGCTATGATTACACTGTAGGTGAGGGCCCCAAAAAATTGGTGTACCAACAGTACTAATGTACCTCAGTAAAAATTGGCCATGCCCAACCAAGATGGCAGGTGAAACCCATTAATCGCTTTGGTTAATGTGGCTTAAGTGGTAACTAGGCTTGGAGGCAGCCCAGTTTAACGAAAAATTGGTTCAAGTTAAAGTTTCAACGCTTTTAAGAGCATTGAAACATATAAAAATTGTTTCTAAAAATTAGATGAGTGAGCCTTGTGGCCCTAAGAAAAATTGCCCGTTCAGCGTGATTACGTGAGGTTTCAGGAGGAGGAGCAGGAGGAGGAGGAGGAATATTAGACACAGATTGATGAAGCAGAAATGTCCCCGTTTTGGATGGTGAGAGAGAACGTAGCTTCCATCCGCGGGTGCAGCCTACGTATTGCCTACGTATCGCTGCTGTCCGCTGGTGGAGAAGAGAAGTCTGGGGAAATCCAGGCTTTGTTCATCTTGATGAGTGTAAGCCTGTCGGCACTGTCGGTTGACAGGCGGGTACGCTTATCTGTGATGATTCCCCCAGCCGCACTAAACACCCTCTCCGACAAGACGCTAGCCGCAAGACAAGCAAGCACCTCCAGGGCATACAGCGCTAGTTCAGGCCACGTGTCCAGCTTCGACACCCAGTACTTGTAGGGGGCAGAGGCGTCACGGAGGATGGTCGTGCGATCGGCTACGTACTCCCTCACCATCCTTTTACAGTGCTCCCGCCGACTCAGCCTTGACTGGGGAGCGGTGACACAGTCTTGCTGGGGAGCCATAAAGCTGGCCAGGCCCTTAAAGACTGTTGCACTGCCTGGGCTGTACATGCTGCTCGATCTACGCACCTCCCCTGCTACCTGGCCCTCGGAACTGCGCCTTCTGCCACTACCGCTGTCGGATGGGAATTTTACCATCAGCTTGTCCGCCAGGGTCCTGTGGTATAGCAACACTCTCGAACCCCTTTCCTCTTCGGGAATGAGAGTGGGAAGGTTCTCCTTATAGCGTGGGTCGAGCAGTGTGTACACCCAGTAATCCGTAGTGGCCAGAATGCGTTGAATGCGAGGGTCACGAGAAAAGCATCCTAACATGAAGTCAGCCATGTGTGCCAGGGTACCTTTCAGGATCCTCCTCCTCCTCCTCCTCCTCCTCAGGCCATACACGCTGAAATGATGACAGGCAAGCAGCATGGGTACCGTCAGCAGTGGGCCAGGCTGTCTCTTCCCCCTCCTCCTCATCCTCCTCATGCTCCTCCTCCTCCTCCTGAACGCGCTGAGATATAGACAGGAGGGTGCTCTGACTATCCAGTGACATACTGTCTTCCCCCGGCTCGGTTTCCGAGCGCAAAGCGGCTGCCTTTATGGTTTGCAGGGAACTTCTCAAGATGCATAGCAGAGGAATGGTGACGCTAATGATTGCAGCATCGCCGCTCACCACCTGGGTAGACTGCTCAAAGTTTCCAAGGACCTGGCAGATGTCTGCCAACCAGGCCCACTCTTCTGAAAAGAATTGAGGAGGCTGACTCCCACTGCGCCGCCCATGTTGGAGTTGGTATTCCACTATAGCTCTACGCTGCTCATAGAGCCTAGCCAACATGTGGAGCGTAGAGTTCCACCGTGTGGGCACGTCACACAGCAGTCGGTGCACTGGCAGATTAAAGCGATGTTGCAGGGTGCGCAGGGTGGCAGCGTCCGTGTGGGACTTGCGGAAATGTGCGCAGAGCCGGCGCACCTTTACGAGCAGGTCTGACAAGCGTGGGTAGCTTTTCAGAAAGCGCTGAACCACCAAATTAAAGACGTGGGCCAGGCATGGCACGTGCGTGAGGCTGCCGAGCTGCAGAGCCGCCACCAGGTTACGGCCGTTGTCACACACGACCATGCCCGGTTGGAGGCTCAGTGGCGCAAGCCAACGGTCGGTCTGCTCTGTCAGACCCTGCAGCAGTTCGTGTGCCGTGTGCCTCCTATCTCCTAAGCTGAGTAGTTTCAGCACGGCCTGCTGACGCTTGCCCACCGCTGTGCTGCCACGCCGCGCGACACCGACTGCTGGCGACGTCCTGCTGCTGCTGACACATCTAGATTGCGAGATAGAGGTTGAGGAGGAGGAGGAGGAGGAGGGTGCTTTAGTGGAAGAAGCATACACCGCCGAACATACCACCACCGAGCTGGGGCCCGCAATTCTGGGGGTGGGTAGGACGTGAGCGGTCCCAGGCTCTGACTCTGTCCCAGCCTCCACTAAATTCACCCAATGTGCCGTCAGGGAGATGTAGTGGCCCTGGCCGCCTGTGCTTGTCCACGTGTCCGTAGTTAAGTGGACCTTGCCACTAACCGCATTGGTGAGGGCGCGTACAATGTTGCGGGAGACGTGGTCGTGCAGGGCTGGGACGGCACATCGGGAAAAGTAGTGGCGACTGGGAACTGAGTAGCGCGGGGCCGCCGCCGCCATCATAGCTTTGAAGGACTCCGTTTCCACAACCCTATATGGCAGCATCTCAAGGCTGATAAATTTGGCTATGTGGACGGTTAACGATTGAGCGTGCGGGTGCGTGGCGGCGTACTTGCGCTTGCGCTCCAACAGTTGCGCTAGCGACGACTGGACGGTGCGGTGCGAGACATTGCTGGATTGGGCCGAGGACAGCGGAGGTGAGGGTGTGGGTGCAGGCCATGAGATGGTCGTGCCTGTGTCCTGAGAGGGGGGTTGTATCTCAGTGGCAGGTTGGGGCACAAGGGGAAAGGCAGCAGTGCAAACCGGAGGCGGTGAACGGCCTTCGTCCCACCTTGTGGGGTGCTTGGCCATCATATGTCTGCGCATGCTGGTGTTGGTCAGGCTGTTGGTGGTGGCTCCCCGGCTGATCTTGGCGCGACAAAGGTTGCACACCACTGTTCGTCGGTCGTCAGGCGTCTCTGTGAAAAACTGCCAGACCTTAGAGCACCTCGGCCTCTGCAGGGTGGCATGGCGCGAGGGGGCGCTTTGGGAAACACTTGGTGGATTATTCGGTCTGGCCCTGCCTCTACCCCTGGCCACCTCACTGCCTCTTGCAACCTGCCCTGCTGCTGCCCGTGCCTCCCCCTCTGAAGACCTGTCCTGTGTAGGCGTTGCACACCAGGTGGGGTCAGTCACCTCATCGTCCTGCTGCTCTTCCTCCGAATCCTCTGTGCGCTGCTCCCTCGGACTTACTGCCCTTACTACTACCTCACTGCAAGACAACTGTGTCTCATCGTCATCGTCCTCCTCACCCACTGAAAGGTCTTGAGACAGTTGCCGGAAGTCCCCAGCCTCATCCCCCGGACCCCGGGAACTTTCCAATGGTTGGGCATCAGTGACGATAAACTCCTCTGGTGGTAGAGGAACCACTGCTGCCCAATCTGAGCAGGGGCCTGAGAAAAGTTCCTGGGAGTGTTCCCGCTCCTGAGCATGTGTCATTGTAGTGGAGTGAGGAGGCTGGGAGGAAGGAGGAGCAGCAGACAGAGGATTCGGATTTGCAGCACTGGACGGCGCAGAACTCTGGGTGGATGATAGCTTGCTCGAAGCACTTTCTGCCATCCAGGACAGGACCTGCTCACACTGCTCATTTTCTAATAAAGGTCTCCCGCGTGGACCCATTAATTGGGCGATGAATGTGGGGACGCCAGAAACGTGCCTCTCTCCTAATCGCGCAGCAGTCGGCTGCGACACACCTGGATCAGGAGCTCGGCCTGTGCCCACACCCTCACTTGGCCCTCCGCGTCCTCGGCCGCGTCCACGTCCTCTAGGCCTACCCCTACCCCTCAGCATGCTGTATTACCAGTGATTTGATTTCACAGGCAGGAAATAAATTGGCGCAAGCCTGCAGGCCAAATATAATTTTTTCGCTTTTTTGCAAAGGGAAGGCCCCACTGCGTATATTCAATGAACAATACGTTTAATAACTGTGGTGTGGCCCTGAAAAAGTGTCACACAACTTTAGTGTAGCAGAGTTATTAACTCTGGCAGAGCAGGTATTTGCCAGTCAGGAAAGACAATGGCGCAAGCCTGCAGTAAACCGTAGCTGGTTGCATTTGATTTTTGTACGTTCTCCACGCAGCACACACGTACACGGAGACCTTAGGACTGACAGAGGCAGGCCAAATATAATTTTTTCCCTGCTTTTTTGCAAAGGGAGGGCCCCACTGCGGATATTCAATGAACAATACGTTTAATAACTGTGGTGTGGCCCTGAAAAAGTGTCGCACAACTTTAGTGTAGCAGAGTTATTCACTCTGGCAGAGCAGGTATTTGCCAGTCAGTAAAGACAATGGCGCAAGCCTGCAGTAAACCGTAGCTGGTTGCGTTTGATTTTTGTACGTTCTCCACGCAGCACACACGTACACGGAGACCTTAGGACTGACACAGGCAGGCCAAATATAATTTTTTCCCTGCTTTTTTGCAAAGGGAGGGCCCCACTGCGTATATTCAATGAACAATACGTTTAATAACTGTGTTGTGGCCCTGAAAAAGTGTTACACAACTTTAGTGTAGCAGAGTTATTAACTCTGGCAGAGCAGGTATTTGTCAGTCAGGAAAGACAATGGCGCAAGCCTGCAGTAAACCGTAGCTGGTTGCGTTTGATTTTTGTACGTTCTCCACGCAGCACACACGTACACGGAGACCTTAGGACTGACACAGGCAGGCCAAATATAATTTTTTCCCTGCTTTTTTGCAAAGGGAGGGCCCCACTGCGGATATTCAATGAACAATACGTTTAATAACTGTGGTGTGGCCCTGAAAAAGTGTCACACAACTTTAGTGTAGCAGAGTTATTAACTCTGGCAGAGCAGGTATTTGCCAGTCAGGAAAGACAATGGCGCAAGCCTGCAGTAAACCGTAGCTGGTTGCGTTTGATTTTTGTACGTTCTCCACGCAGCACACACGTACACGGAGACCTTAGGACTGACAGAGGCAGGCCAAATATAATTTTTTCCCTGCTTTTTTGCAAAGGGAGGGCCCCACTGCGTATATTCAATGAACAATACGTTTAATAACTGTGGTGTGGCCCTGAAAAAGTGTCACACAACTTTAGTGTAGCAGAGTTATTAACTCTGGCAGAGCAGGTATTTGCCAGTCAGTAAAGACAATGGCGCAAGCCTGCAGTAAACCGTAGCTGGTTGCGTTTGATTTTTGTACGTTCTCCACGCAGCACACACGTACACGGAGACCTTAGGACTGACACAGGCAGGCCAAATATAATTTTTTCCCTGCTTTTTTGCAAAGGGAGGGCCCCACTGCGGATATTCAATGAACAATACGTTTAATAACTGTGGTGTGGCCCTGAAAAAGTGTCACACAACTTTAGTGTAGCAGAGTTATTAACTCTGGCAGAGCAGGTATTTGCCAGTCAGGAAAGACAATGGCGCAAGCCTGCAGTAAACCGTAGCTGGTTGCGTTTGATTTTTGTACGTTCTCCACGCAGCACACACGTACACGGAGACCTTAGGACTGACAGAGGCAGGCCAAATATAATTTTTTCCCTGCTTTTTTGCAAAGGGAGGGCCCCACTGCGGATATTCAATGAACAATACGTTTAATAACTGTGGTGTGGCCCTGAAAAAGTGTCACACAACTTTAGTGTAGCAGAGTTATTAACTCTGGCAGAGCAGGTATTTGCCAGTCAGGAAAGACAATGGCGCAAGCCTGCAGTAAACCGTAGCTGGTTGCGTTTGATTTTTGTACGTTCTCCACGCAGCACACACGTACACGGAGACCTTAGGACTGACACAGGCAGGCCAAATATAATTTTTTCCCTGCTTTTTTGCAAAGGGAGGGCCCCACTGCGGATATTCAATGAACAATACGTTTAATAACTGTGGTGTGGCCCTGAAAAAGTGTCACACAACTTTAGTGTAGCAGAGTTATTAACTCTGGCAGAGCAGGTATTTGCCAGTCAGGAAAGACAATGGCGCAAGCCTGCAGTAAACCGTAGCTGGTTGCGTTTGATTTTTGTACGTTCTCCACGCAGCACACACGTACACGGAGACCTTAGGACTGACAGAGGCAGGCCAAATATAATTTTTTCCCTGCTTTTTTGCAAAGGGAGGGCCCCACTGCGGATATTCAATGAACAATACGTTTAATAACTGTGGTGTGGCCCTGAAAAAGTGTCACACAACTTTAGTGTAGCAGAGTTATTAACTCTGGCAGAGCAGGTATTTGCCAGTCAGGAAAGACAATGGCGCAAGCCTGCAGTAAACCGTAGCTGGTTGCGTTTGATTTTTGTACGTTCTCCACGCAGCACACACGTACACGGAGACCTTAGGACTGACACAGGCAGGCCAAATATAATTTTTTCCCTGCTTTTTTGCAAAGGGAGGGCCCCACTGCGGATATTCAATGAACAATAACTGTGTTGTGGCCCTGCCTACACAATTCTGTCCCTGTAGTATCAATGGAGGGTGCAATGCTCTGCACAGACGATTTTTAGAAAAAAAAAATATGCAACACTGCTAACAGCAGCCTGCACAGTACTCCACACAGTTAAATGTGGCCCTAGAAAGGTCCGTTGAGGTTCTTGAAGGCTACACTCACTCCTAACACTCTCCCTGCCTAAGCACCACTTCTGTCCCTAATGCCGGGTGCAATGCTCTGCACTGCCGATTTTGAGGAAAAAAAAAAAAAAACCACTGCTAGCAGCAGCCTGCACACAGGTAGATGTGGCCCTAAGAAGGACCTTTGGGGTTTTTGAAGCCTACACTAACTCCTAACGCTCTCCCTACAGCAGCTCAGGCACCAGCAGCACTGTCCCTCACTAACTCACAAGACATCTGAGGCGAGCCGCGGGAGGGGCCGACTTTTATACTCGGGTGACATCTGATCGCCCCAGCCACTCACAGCAGGGGGGTGGTATAGGGCTTGAACGTCACAGGGGGAAGTTGTAATGCCTTCCCTCTCTTTCAATTGGCCAGAAAAGCGCGCTAACGTCTCAGAGAGGAAACTGAAAGTAACCAGAACACCGCGTGGTACTCGTTACGAGTAACGAGCATCCCGAACACCCTAATATTCGCACGAATATCAAGCTCGGACGAGTACGTTCGCTCATCTCTATTAAGGAAGCAGAAATGCAGTCCTAAGATCTTGCTCACGACCTGAAGGTTGCCGGATTAATCCCTGCATGGTTCAGGTAACCGGCTCAAGGTTGACTCAGCCTTCCATCCTTCCGAGATCGGTAAAATGAGTACCCAGCTTTCTGGGGGGTAAAAAATGACTGGGGAAGGCAACAGCAAACCACCCTGCAAAAACAGTCTGCCAAGAAAACGTCACAATGTGACATCACCCTTGTAGTCAGTCATGACTGCACCAGGGGACTTTACCTTACTGTAGTATATTATAAATTTCTATTTCCTTTTTCCATCTATCCTGAAAAACGTATATGGGGTAAACTTTGAATTAAGTATTATAAAGGGAGTTAAGGCATCTAAAATGAGTCTGGTACTAGAGATGTATAGTATCTGTGACTTCTTGGAGCTTAAGAGGAAAATTCTCACTAAGAATGTTAATTATGGAACGCTTGACAATGATTTAGAAACTCTTCATGCCTTAGGTGAAATATTACCACGAGCGTTGTTAATGTGTTATTTTATTCATTTTGCGCAGTTAATGTCTATCATATAATTTCCCGCCAGCTATGTAATTCCTTTGTCTCTCCCAGCACCGTTCTTCAGGTGTCAAGAATTCTTAAGAATTTCAAGGGTAGATTTTAAAAATAGAACAGGGTCTTTGTTTTAACACATGAAAAATACATGCTAAACAGTATAGAGAAATATTACCAGTTAAACATGTCTACTACCGTAGGTATTTATGGAAGGTTTCACACGTGCGACAGAATCGCAAGATTTTCTCGCAAAGTGTCAGTGCTACATATCGCACGTATGTGAAGCCCATCCTTTCCTGTTGGCTCCTTCACATTAGCGATGTTTTATAGCCTGCGACATTGTGAAAAAAAATTGCGGGTTGTTAAATTTTACCACATTTTGCGATGTTTTGTAGCCCATGTTTTCCTATGGTGACTTCCTTTCTGTTGCATCGCATTGCACGAAAACACGGTGCAATGCAACTTTTACAGTAGGAAATCCTACTGTAAAACCCCTAAAATAAGCCTTAGTTGCATAGAAAAACAAAAAATGGCTGTGATTGGTTCATCGAGCGTGGTTCTGATTGGCTCTGAAGCGCTGTGGCTCAGCCAATCAGAGCCCACACTTGATGAACCTATCACAGTCATCCATTGAATGCCTGTGATTGGTTGGGGTGAACCAATTGGTTTATCAAGCGCTGAGGAAGCACTGAGAGAAAACTACAAGCTGCAGAGAAGACGTGGCGGAGTGAATAGCGGCTGTTAGGTGATGTATTTGTTTTTTTTTTGTTTTTTTATGCATCTAGGGATTATTTTTGGTATAGGGCTTATATTTCAAGACCCCTTATCCCCCAAAAAATCCCAGCAAAAGAGCGCTACAATGTTGCACGACTTTGTAGCACCACGTGCAACTTTGTAGTGACACAAAATCGCAAAATTGCCGTGATAAAACACAGCGATATCGCACAAGCCACTGATGCGATATTGTTGTGATTTTCTTGCCTCGATATTGTGTTGCCTGTGTGAAAGAGGCCTTAGTCAACTAATAATTGATTTTTTTTTTTACATTTTGTTTTTCATGATGGCGGGACTACACAGTGGTTACCAACATTTTTGCAGTTGTCATCACAAGGTTGCTTTTGGCTTTCAGGGAATATTAGTTTTCTTGTGACTATTAGATTTAGAGATGAGCGAGCGTACTCGGCCACGCCCCTTTTTTGCCCGAGTACCGCGATTTTCGAGTACTTCCGTACTCGGGCGAAAAGATTTGGGGGGCGCCGTGGGTGAGTGGGGGGTTGCAGCGGGGAGTGGGGGGGAGAGGGCTCCCCCCTGTTCCCCGCTGCTACCCCCGTGCCGCCACGGCCCCCCCCCCCCCGTCCCCCGGCGCCCCACGAATCTTTTCACCCGAGTACGGAAGTACTCGAAAATAGCGGTACTCGATCGAGTAATTACTCGAAACGAGTGCGTTCGCTCATCTCTAATTAGATTCCATGTAATACCAGCTTTATGGAGGTATTCTGGTTGCTTCACTTTTTTTTTAAAGTTTTCACTTAGTCACCGGATAGATAAAAGCTGATAGTTTGGTGGGAGTTAGACCACCGGGATATTCACTGATCACCAAAATGAGGCTTCCAAAGTTCCATGAATGAATCGAGGATAGTTGCACCTTCGACACCTTTCATTTCAACAAGAGTGGTGGCACTCATGATACTGGTCCCATGGGCACTGCTAGCGTGTGATCAGGAGCAGAGTAACAGCTGTAATAGACAGGCAGAGCTCGCCCTAACCGCACAGATCAGAGAAATCCTTGATCACTGCCATTTGACCCTTTGAGTGCCATGATCACCACTGATTGCCACTTTTATAGAAACAGGTCGGCTTCACATGGGCGTAAGCACATTTACACGCGCATATGTGTGACTGGCGTTGCATTTTTGTACACGCCTGTGCGTGTTTTACTGTATTTTTTGCCCACACATGTAGTGTGTATTTGTGTACACAAAAAACACACCAGCATGCTCTCATTGATTTCTATAGACAATTAAGTTAAGTTAGTTTAATATGTGTCACGTTCATGCGAAATACACACAGAAAATCGAACATTCTGCGTATTTTTATGTGCAAATGAAATGCCACACAAAATACACTCATGTGAATGATGCCATTGAAACCAATGGATGCTATTTACTGTATATTGTGCATTTGCTTGAGCGTATGTTGCGTACACAATTCATTTGCGCAAAGAAATTATCCATGTTTTATTTTTATGCGTATTGGGCTTGAAAATAGCACATATTAAACTAATTAAACTTAATTGCCCATTGAAATCAATGGAAGTATGCTTGTGTGTTTTTTTGTATGCAAATACGCACAAAAAAAATAAAGTAAAATGCATGCACACACGGAAAATCGCAATGCGTATTGCACAAAGGCGCTTGGGCTTGTGAAGGAATCCCTGTGATACAATCAAAGTTCATTAACAAACCTCAGGGTTGTCTAGTTACATTCCCTGTTAGGCCTCATGCACCCGCCGGCGCCGTAAAAACGTGTGAACGGGCACATAAATCTAATGCCCCTCCTCGCCCCTTGTCCACAGCCAGCAATGGGAGGGGGCGCACCTTAGCTTCATCCCACCCCCTCCCATTGCAAACTGCCAGAGGAGAGGAGAGAAGAGGGAGAGAGTTTAGCAGTCACGCTGCTAAACTCCCTCCCACCTCCCTTTTCTGGCAGCTGTCAAAGGCTCCCATAGAAGTCTATGCAGCAGCTGACGTATTCTGGCCAGAAAGATAATTCCAGGACTATCTTTTCGGCACGCCGGGCTCTACATTGGCCGGCTGGCCGGACGCTTTTACGCTGCGGGAATTCGGCCATGTGATCTGATGTATTGGAATTAGAGATGAGCGAGCATTAACATACTCGATGGAGCTCGTTACTCGCTCAAGCACCACGAGGTGCTCGAGAAACTTTTATGTCCCCTCCCCGCATGTTTAGCGCCATTTTTTAGCCACTAAACATGCAGGGAAGGCTTTACCACTTGCTGCTGTGACCTGTCAACCCTCTGCACGTCTACAGCAGTGAGTGGCTGGGCTGATCAGGTGACTGCCAAGTATTTAAACTCCGGCCACCCGCGGCTCGCCTCAGACGCATGCTACATACGCTTAGGGATAGAGCTGCTGCTATAGGGAAAGCTTTAGGGTAGGGATTAGGTTGCGATTAGTCAGGGATCCTTACTACCAGAACCCAACAGTCCTTTCTAGGATTACTACTCCTCTCATTGTGTGCATCAGCATTTTGGCTGGCTGGGACCATTAGTGCGCACAAATTTTTTTTCAAGCATGTCGGCTGTATTATGCTGTTACAGGTTTTATGCAGTATAATGCCAGGGGTGTACACATAGTACAAAGGAAGAAAGAAATCTCCTATCATTTCTCTGATTTTTAGTTTTTTTGTGGGCTCAGGTGCTGACATGGATAGCGGATAACGCCTCCAGTACTTTATCCAACAGCCAGTCTTCCACGCAGTCCACTAACGTCAGCCAAAGGACTGCACATCTGAATCCTCAGGCTGCTCCTCCTTCCTCCCAGCCTGTTCACTCCAGGAAAAGAAGAGATTATGAACAGGCATACACCAAAGAACTCTTCTCGGGTCCCTGCCCTGAGTGGGGAAAAACGGGTCCACAGCCACGTGAGGAGTTTGTCGTGACCAATGCCCAAAATTTGGACCTTTTACAGACTCGGTGGTGAGGGTGGGGACTTCCAATTACTGTCTCAAGAGATATTTGTGGATCATGAGGATGGGACACAGTTGTCTGTCAGTGAGGTTGTTGTTAGGGCAGTAAGTCTGAGGGAGGAGCAGATTGAGTATTCAAAGGAAGAGCTGGTGGATGATGAGGTGACTGACCCCACCTGGGTTGCTAAGCCTACTGAAGACAGGGCTTCAGAGGGGGAGGCAAGTGCTGCAGCAGAACAG
Organism: Eleutherodactylus coqui; assembly: GCF_035609145.1. NCBI lineage: Eukaryota > Metazoa > Chordata > Amphibia > Anura > Eleutherodactylidae > Eleutherodactylus > Eleutherodactylus coqui. The sequence continues at coordinate 248,414,330 of NC_089838.1, read as the reverse complement.
GTTGGAAGAGGCAGTGGGGTGGTCAGGGAGAGAAGCAGGGCCACAGTAAATACACCCCCAACTGTTCCCCACAGCACCTCCTCGCGGCAAGCTACCGTGCAGAAGGCTAGGTGATTGAAGGTCTGGAGGTTTTTCAATGAGAGTGCGGGCGACCGACAAACGGTGTGCAACCTGTGCTGCACCAAGATCAGCAGGGGAGCCACCACTACCAGCCTGACTACCACCAGCATGCACAGGCATACGATGGCTAAGCACCCGACGATGTGGAACAAAGGCCATTTACCGCCTGTGGGTCACACCACTGCCTCTTCCCCTGTGTCACATCCTGTCACTGAGATCCCCCTCTCAGGATGCAGGCACGAGCGTCTCCCGGCCTGCACCCACACCCTTACCTCCACTGCCTCCACCAATGTGTCCCAGCACAGCGTTCAGTTGTCGATAACTCAAGCACTGAGTACACAAAGGTTTCCCAGCGTGATGTTCAACTGTCTGACACATACACAGAATGAATTTGTTATGTGTGCTGCTGAGACATGTACTATTGTGATTCCAGCAGCACAGCAATCTCAGGGTTAATGATTGAGCTGGCTGGGTGTGGTACTTTCTGCTAGCCAATCCCCTGGATCTGTGCTCACATATAAACCCAGCCCCTGGTCAGTCACTGCATGGCCCCTCAGGTGAGCAGTCATGAATACTTGTCTGGTGAGGTTTGCAGTGTGACTTGGTTCATGTTTTTTCATACGTTTAAATTCTGTCAGTTTTGTGTTAGTTTGATGTGTGTCCTGCAACCTGTGTCCTGTCCTGTTGCAGCGTGCTGTGTGAATGGTGTCCGGTTCTGTTGGACTCCTGGTTAGTGTAGGGACTAGCAGTTTAACCAGGAGCCGTGAAGTGGCCTGCTAGCTTTCAACATCTTGTACAAAATGTCAACCAATGCCTGGTATTTATATTCAGCTTCCAATCTGTTACTAGTGGTTGCATGTTGTATGCAGTGCATTCTGGGTCTGTCATGTGGCATGTGAATGCATCCTGTTCTGGTGCGTGGCTCCTAGGATCAGCTAGGGCCCAGATCCGAAGACCGCTGGGCTGCCCTTATTGGGGCAATGTCCTCGCTCAGGTAGGGCCACTCTCATTCCTCCTTGTAGCACAGGGTCAGTTGCCTGAAACCGGTGTGAGTCCCGTGTGACCCTGGTGATACCCGTGTGCTTCCCCTTTGGTCACGATCGTGTCCCGTGCTTTGCCTGCCCACACGATCGTAACAGAATTGTCCTGCTTTGGCCACTCAAATTTCTTCATGGTTTATGCTGTGCTTGTAGCGATCAAAGGATGCGTAACTGATTTAATGAGACTTTCACAGGTTCACTGTATACCTGTGGTGGCTACTTGTGTGACACCTTCTGCTTCCAAGCAATCTTTGGTTTTTGACAGCGTTGTAGAATTGTGTAGAAGTACTAGCATCCGAGCCCGCTTCATGGTCACGTTTGTGGCTCCTGACAATTTTGTGATGGAGGTGTCATGGGCATTGGAATTCTGATTAGCACTGTATAACAAGACAACTCGTTGCACACTGTCTGTTTTTGGATGTAAGCGAACGTAAAATACCCTGAGTGGTAAACAGCAGGATTGGTTTAGGCCTAATAAACGCACACATCCCTGGGGTCAGCGCTGGTCGGTATGTAAAATCTGCTCCAGATCTGCTGCTCAGCGCGGGGTCCTGCTTTGGCCACTCAAATTTCTTGATAGATCACACTGTCCTCGTAGCATTCCAAGGAAGCTTAACTGATATCATGAGACTTTCACAGGTTCACTGTATACCTGTGGTGGCTACTTTTGCGACACCTCCTGCTTCAAACCAATCTTTGGTTTTAGAATGTGTTGCTGAATTGTGGAGATCTGTAGAAGTGCTGGCATCTGAGTCCCCTTTATGGCCACTTCTGTGGCTCCAAACAATATTGTCACGGAGGTGGCATGGGATTGGACTTCTGATCATACGTTAATTTATCATCAATTCTCATCAGCATAGTGGGACATCACCCACAATTTCAAAGGGGGTCACTTCCAGGCCCTGCCAACCCTCTTCTGCAGTGTGTGTCTCTGCTTCCTCCTTATCCAATACGCACTTATAAATAGACATGAGGGTGGTGTGGCCATCAAGCGACCGTGTGGCATGAGAACAGCTGAACGCTGCGCTGGGAAAAATTGAAGTACGCTGTGGACACAGGCTCATGTGGAGGGGAGGGGGGGGGGGGGGTGTTTAGACAGCAATGCCAGCATGTAACCCAGGAGAAGAGGCAGCGGTGTCATCCGCAGGCAGTGATTGGCCTTGGTTGCAGCTAGTGTGGTGCTTAGCTAAGATGTGCCAGCACGTGTGCCTTGCTGATTATGGTCTGGCCCAAGTAAATTGTTAGGGGGGGTGACCACCATCATATGACACGGCCAGCAGTGGGCGGGGCATGTATTCACGCTTTACTTCTGCTCTGCTACAGCTGAAGTATAGAGTGACGGGCGGCTTCCATTGACTACAATGGAAGCCGTCCGCGCATATGCCACAGATTTCTGCAGCGTTTTACGCGGCGGAAATCCGGCTGTGGGCAGTAGCCCTAAAGAGGCAAAATTAAAAAAGTATATATTCCTGTCCTATAGACCAAAATTAACATAGTCGTCATTGGCTAAGTGTTGGCTTGCAGCATTGGGATGCTGCTTTGGAATCTGCAAAGGCAGGATTAGCATGAAATATGCATATGGAACATTACAGGTAGAGGATCCCCTGAGTGATTATTGGATTTCTCTTTGGGCTCCATTGGGAAACTGTATAGAGGATTGTGCATTCTTCACCCTTCATGAAAATATAGACTTTCTATACAAAATCCTCCAATTGCTATCCTACAATAGCCACCAATAGCAACAACTGACATGTATCGAAAAGGAAGGCACTGAATTGTGAGCAAAATCATTCATAGCAAATGGACATTGCAAAGGGTAGTCGGAAAACGTGTCATTAGAGAAGGTTGAAATGATCTACCGTGTTTCCCCCAAAATAAGACCCTGTCTTATATTAATTTGTGCCCCAAAAAGTCACTAGGTCTTATTTTCAGGGAATGTCTCATTATACTTACCTAACAGGCTCGGTCCACATTCCTCCCGCTGCTCCTCCAGGGCTCTGACATGCTGAGCCATGGCATTGATTGGCCAATTCATAAATCCTGCCTCCACAATGTTATGGCTGTGATTGGTTATTTGAAGGCTGCTCAACCAATGAATGCAGCGCTCGATGAACTAATTACAGCCATCGTATTGGTTCATCAAGTGCTGCATTCATTGGCTGAGCAGCGCTCGAGAAATAATCAGAGCCATCGCTTCCTGGAGGTGGGATTTATGAATCCTGTGACCAGGAAGTGATCTTTTGTGGGCGAAAGAGGACTGCAAAACGCACAGCGGAGCTCCGGAGAGCAGCAAGGGCTTATTTTTGGGGTAGGGTTTATATTTCCAGGTAAAGGTAAGGCTTATTTTCAGGGTAGGTCTTATTTTCAGGGAAACTGGGTAGAACACAATGTAACATAAAGCATTGTATAACTACTGCTTGCCCGGCTGCACATAACATATGGTTCATCATTACATGATGTATTTGCAGGCTTCGTCTGGGTCCTGTAGTTTCCTCCCAAACTATACTGATTGGTTAGTTGCCTTCCTTTGATACTGGCTCTAGTTTTTATGAGGTATGGGTAATCAAATTATGGTAGATTGAATCCCACTGGGACTGTGGAGTATGGTACATAACAAGCAATATATTCATAAAAATATGGAATAAATGCTCATAAGGGGGTGTTACAGAAAAACACTTTTTTGCAACGTTTTTACTGGCAATTTTTTTCAGTATTTTTTTCTTACAAAAATCAGTGGCCAGATGTTCGCTGTAAGTGGGGTTGTCACCTTTCTCCTCAAAAGTTAAAAGGGGTGTGGCTTTGGGATGCGGCTTAACAAAAGAATGTGATTTGGCTGTGTGTCAGCACATAGTCGCCCTCTACAGCTTCCTAAATACATATGTAACTTATATCTCAGATATACTGTACAATATCTGGTCTGTATACACTGCAGAGTCCTACCAGTATAAATATCGAAAAAGTTAGTTACCTACCAGCCTGGTGGCCACCCCAGCTGTAGGGCTTGTGTCACAAAAACGAATGTGTTTTTGTGCATCTGGTGTTGCACATTTGTGTGTGCAATAGCGGTTTTTACTGTACTTTTTGCACACGCATTTGCACATGCAAAAAACATGCACTGATGATTTCAGCAAGTGAAATGGTTTAATGAGTCAAGATGTGTTCTTATCCTGCAAAAGTGCAAAGGAAATTAGAGCATGCTGCATGTTTTCTTTGCATAATGCAATTGCGCACGCATGTGAACTAACCATTGAAATCAATAGGTGCTCCTTCAATGGACGTCTTCAAACAGAGGCTGGACAGATATCTGTCTGGGATGGTTTAGTGATCCTGCACCGAGCAGGGGGTTGGACCTGATGACCCTGAAGGTTTCTTCCAACTCTACCATTCTGTGATTCTGCGTATTGCGCACAAAATTTTTTCATGCAAATAAATGCGGAAATATGCTCGGGTGACACAAGCCTTAGATAGCAGTTAAATATGAAGCACATTACAAATAGTGAAACTTGTGATGTTTTCCCTCACTTTTGGTGCTTTTTTGGGGTCTATGGAGTTTTTTTAAATCAAGGAATATGCTCTTCATGTGACCTCTTTTCATAGGCCTCCCTGTCGCAAAAAAGCACATATAAAAAGGCAAAAACCACCAAAACAAAAAAAAGAGTATATAAAGGGGGCCTAATGAAGTTTTTAATTTACTTTCTTTTCAATAAGCTTTTATTGCTTTCTAGCACTGAACAGCTCACTTCTCCTACATTCGGGGGCTCCTACAAAAATGTGCTGAATGCAAAGCAGTACAGTGATCCCTCATCTATCGCGGGAGTTATCTTCCAGAGACATGAAAATCCGTGAAGTAGTGGCATTATATTTACACAAATCAATCTGTCAGGTGAACTGCCAAACAATCGCAAAAGTGAATGAATCATGCGCTTTTTAGCAACTGCAGTTTACACACAATGAACAAACGAACAACATGCTATGATCAGAGAGCCAATCAGCTCCCAGGATACAGAACACATTCCGTCAGCCAATAATGTGCCGTGTACAATCTCACGTTAGCAAGCACCAGTGGCGTACTGTATTTCCTGCATGTACCGCAAAATTCCGTGATGTAGCGAAAAAAAACTGAATTATATATGGTCTATCTAAAATCTAGGATGCACTGAAACCGCAATATAGCGAGGGATCACTGTATATGCCCATTGGACTACCCAAGAGGCATCACATGTGGGTTAATTGCAGGATTGGTTGTCTTCACACATGCATTTTCATTTGTGAAAAGTGGCGTGACTTTCATGCATTTTTTACAGGCGTTTTGGGTGACATTTCTTTTATTCACAAATTTATGACATGCTTTTTTCATGCATTTTTTTTATTTCCTATATAGAAGCCTATAGAGAATGCTTTAAATATGCGCACAATTATATGAAAGTCCACACAAAAATGCACTGTTTTTAGTGCATTTTAGAGATGAGCAAACGTACTCATTTCGAGTAATTACTCGATCGAGCACCGCGATTTTCGAGTACTTCCGTACTCGGGTGAAAAGATTCGGGGGGCGGGGGGAGGCGTGGCGGATCGGGGGGGTAGCAGCGGGGAACAGGGGGGAGCCCTCTCCCTCTCCCCGCTGCAACCCCCCACTCACCCAGGGCGCCCCCGAAACTTTTCGCCCGAGTACGGAAGTACTCACAAAAAGCGCCGCTCGGCCGAAAAAGGGGCGTGGCCGAGTAGGTTCGCTCATCTCTAGTGCATTTCAATTTTACTATTGACCTATAACTAATATGTGGCCACAGCATTAAAAAATGAAGGAAAAAAAACACAGTTTTTCCAAAGACTATGGGGTCTCAAAGCAGTTTAAGGAATGAAAGCTGAGCTCTGATTGGTTGCTATGGGCAAAAAGGACAGCCTTAGGGCGCCCACCCACTGGCGTTTGCGATTTTTCGTGCGTGAAAAACGCAGCGTTTTCCCGCGTGTTTTTCGCGGCGTTTTTTGCCGCGTTTTCGCGGCTTTTCCATTAATTTCCATTGACTTTCATGGGTGCATTAGGAGAAAAATAAGGACACATATGCAACTGACAGTTCCTGTTAAAAAACGCAACGCAACGCAAAAAAAAACGCCAGTGGACAGGAGTACATTCAATTCGAATTGCTCTTGAGAAAAAACGCAAAACGCAAAGAAAAAAAAATCGCCAGTGGGTGGGCGCCCTTACTGTTAGGGCTTTTTTTAAAATAAAACTGGCTATGTGTAAAACCACTTTCATGGATACAGTGAATTGCATGTCCTATTTAGAAACAAATATAATTTAGTCAGAGGTGTAACTTGAAGCTTCTGGACCCCAATTCAAAACCTGTAACAGGGCCCAGAACTATTATGCTTTATTCATAGTACTGGGCTCCCTATATGGAGAAGAGAGGCCTTATGGGCCCCCTAAGGCTCCTGGGCCCGGGTGCAACCGCATCCCCTGCATCCTCTATAGTTACACCAGTGCATTTAGTGTTATCAGCCAAATGCATGGCTGTTTTAATAGGCACTTTCAAAAAAGGACAATGAATCTAAGGCTAAAGACTCTTTTACACAGGAAGAATGTCGGGCAGAGGTTTCCCAACAGTGCATCCTTGTGATGCTCGCACTTATGCTGTTACCCAGGAGTGAGTATCGCTGGATCGCTCACAGCACAGCCAGCAGGGAGGTGAGCTGGCCGGAAAGCATTATCTTCCTGCTCTCCCCCCACCTGCCTCTCGTTCAGTCTGTGCATGGATTTACACGGGGCAACTATCATTCACAACTCCACAGAAGCACGGGGTTTTGAACAACCCTGAATGATAATCGTCCCGTGTAAAAGGGCCTTTAGAATAATGTATTTTTTATTCAAGCAAGAACAACAAAAAAATTATCCAAGTACATCCAATAGGTCATTATTTAAAGAGGCTGTTTCATAAAGACACCACCTGTCTATAAGTCCTATTAGGGCATATGAACATCATAAAGGGATGTCGCCCCCCCCCCTTAGGTCCAGTCACTATGAGCCAGAAGAATGCTGCTCTGCAAGCAAATACCTGGCCTTTTATTCTACATTTCCCCTACATGGGCACACCCATAGAGAGAAAACTTGTGAGCAGGGAATACATGCTCGCTCATGTAGCACATGCAGCAGCAAGGAGCTTGGTAATGGAAGCCCCACAGCAACTACGAGAAGGAGGTTCCTGGCCTTACTGTCGATGTACCTCGTGTGCAGGGGGCCCATTTTTGGTTGAGGGCACATCTGGGGATTAACTTGTCCCCCTGTGTGTGAGTCCGAGGCTGAGTACTCATTAGTCAGATTGGCATATTCTAATGGCTCCATTCTTACTGATTTATTTCTCTAGCTGCTTGAAGGTTTTCATACATGCTGCAGTGATCCCCTATAACCATATACAGATCACTGCGAATTGCCAGGCGGCAGCTGGACTTAAAGAGGGCCTATTATGTCCTTTTAATCAGCGGGGCAATCTGCATAGCTTTGCAGCTTGGTGATCACTGACTCTATCATAGCTTTTCTCCACCACTCACTGTCAATTAAATCTGACATAACCCATTGACTGTAAACAACGGAGAGCACTCACTCGTCAGCTTCAAAATATTGGGAACTATATCTAACGTGACTTGGTACTAGGGAACGGGGGGAAGAAGTAAGTAGAAAGCAAATAAAAGCTGCAGTAGAGCTGCAAGGCTATGCAGCTGGCCCTACTGACCTGGGAACATGACAGGTTCTCTTCAGCAAGTAGAGGTGCTGGTCATTTACATGTTGTGACATTGAATCCATGCAGCAAGTCTGAACACCCTTAGGTCTACATATGCTCACTATTATGTTTAGTAAACTGTGTGGTTGATGTTAAAAGGCACTTGTCATGGCATAGAATCAGCGTGGTTGGCTGCAGGACTCTACAGCTGTGATCTCGTTGACTCTATACCCAGTTAATTTTTTTAAGAAGACAGACAAAAAACAATGCGCTCAGACTTCTATATGTCAAGAGGATCAGAGTTTAGTCACTCATGAGAGGGGAGGAAAACAGCAAAGCTTAGTGTACAGTCCCCCCCCCCCCCCCCGAAATATCCAGAATCTCCTTAAACCGAAGCAATAAATCGGAACCATGTCTTCAGAAGAAGGGGCATCCAAATTTTCTTCACAAGGATAGACGAGTATAAAGACGGGCCTCCGGGTGAGGACCCCAGTATGCAATGCATTTCGGCTCCTTCAAATAGAGCCTTTGTGCTCACCCGGAGGCCCATCTTTATACCTATCTTCTCATTGTCTTACCCCCACCACTAGATGGGGTCTATTCTCTCTTGCATGCGGCTCTCCACTGAGGTCGATTATGTGAGCATCTGGGAAAACCACTCTCAAGATTTTTGTTATACCAAGGCGCTGTCCACACCATTTTCTACATTTAATTTGTTTGATACTTGCCATCCTTCACCTGGAAGGCTTCATAGATTTAGCTCCCAATGTCTTCAATCTGTCAAGTGGGTAGCCTATACTGACGTCTCTCAATGTGTGCATCAGACTTGATCGACAATCCAACATAACTTATTGAGAGTGGTGAGAACTGTCCACGTGACACATTGAGCACCAAGAGACAAATCCAGATGAAGGAAGTGGAGTATGAATAACAAATGGGTATAATCAGTGGAGCCCGCTAATTCTACGCCATGGCAAGTCCTCTTTGAATGCATACTATTTTTTTTTTTCTTGCTTTGGGGTCATATGAAACATGCCGTGGGCTTGCAGTGGTAACCTGTTCTAGCGACAGGCTCGTTTTACAGACAGATTGCTCATGAGCATATTCTGAAGATCTCAGAGCAGGTGATGCTGTCATACACATAATCAATTCATTTAAGGATACTTCTCAGGTTACTTAACTTAAATGGTCTTTGAACGCAGCAGGACATAAATATGGAAAGATAAATAGTTGGCAAGTGATGAAGAAAGAATAAATTGCTCCCTGACTTCATATTCATGAATTCATTGTGTTTGGTTTCCTGTGTGGACCACTTTTATATTTACAGGACTGTTGATTAGATGTAACTGTCATCCCACCTCATTCATTAATCTTTTAATTCATATGTTAATTTGTGAAGCCACAGTATGTGCAGCAACTTATGTTTATTGGTATATGAAACCTAAGGAAATAAATGAGCTGGAACAATTCCATATTGTATAATATAGCACACATACATATATGCCATAATCTGAAAATAGGATAATCATATAATGGAGCTATTAAAGGACCATTATTTCAGCATTTTAAAGCTTATGTTTGACTATTACTTTGCTACCCACATAATAGGTCAGTAAAGAAGGATTGTAGCAGTAGCAGCAATAAGGAGATTGTGTCCTGGAAAGATATGTGAATTCATGGGCAGCATATTTTTCAAGTAATATTAGGTCAAGTGGCACAATGTGGGATTACATCATTCTAATCTAAATGAATTCCTAGTGCAAAAGGACTATTTACTAGAAGTATGTCTATAATAACAGTCAAGACTCATTAACCCCCTAACAGTCATGGTAGAATTGGAAAAAGCCTCCCGAAAATGTCGTTTATTTGTTGTAGATTTTGAATTTATGTGTCGTGAATATATTTGGCGCAGAACTTAGTTGCCTTAAATACATTTTAAACTCCTTAGTAACATAACAAATTTTGGCCTTAAAGGGTTTTGTCATTAGAAAAAAAAATCAATACTTGCCTATTTCTCCCCCATCAGTCTTCTTATTGCATCTTCTCCTTGCTGATCTTCTCCTGTCTCTTCCAGTCTCCCGGATCACCTCACCTCCAGCCGGCCGGATCCTCTTCCTCCTGTTTTGAAGTGTCCATTCTCAGCAGTCTCCTTCTGGTAGGTCAGTGTAGGTTACGTCACTAGTAGAGATGAGCGAGCATTGCCCTTAGCAAGTACCTGCCCGCTCGGGAGCAAAGATTCGGCTGCCGGCGGCGGGGGCGAGCGGGGAGAGATCTTTTTCTCCCGTCCCCCCCCCCCCCCCGCACCCTCCTGCTCATGGCCGCATCTCCCTGTCACCCGCGCGGGCAGCCGAAACTTTTCTTCCGAGCGGGGAGATACTCGCTAAGGACAATGCTTGATTGAGCAATTGTCCTTAGCGAGTATGCTCGCTCCTCTCTAGTCACTAGTGATGTAACGTTCATTGCCTAGCAGGGAACACCAGGCTATTGCAGAGATTGCGCATGCACACTGTCTCACCACAAGTGTTCACATAGTACTGTCGCGAGACAGCGCATGTGCAGTCTCGGCAATAGCGCTGTATAGGAGTTCGGTATTTCCTGCTAACCAGTAAACACTACGTCACTAGTGACGTAACGTACACTAACCTGCAGGAAGGAGAATGCCGACAATGGACACTTCATCACAGGAACAATCAGCCGTCTGGAGGTGAGGTGACCTGGGGAGACGGCAGGAGTCAGGAGAATATCGGCGAGGAGAAAATGCGGTAAGAAGACTGATTGCGGAGGAATAGGTAAGTATTGATTTTTTTTTTTGACTGACAGAACTAGAGATGAGCGAACGTACTCGTTACGAGTACTTACGCACCCGAGCACCGCCATTTTCGAGTACAGCGGTACTCGCGCGTAAAGATTCGGGGGGCGCCGTGGCGGCACGGGGGGTAGCAGTGGGGAGTTCTAGACAGAACCCATTTAAGAACCAAAAATTACTTCCCATTTTAGGTTCTAGTGGTCAACACATTTTTTTTTGTCAACGTAGGTGTATGAGACTGTTACATCTGTGCTAAGCATTATGCACCACAACCAGCATGGATGCTAAGCAGTGTTCACACAGAGCAAATAAACACCAGTATCTCCCACGTATAACACAAAAACCACCAAACACAACTAAGGGAGAAAAATCTAGCCCTACCAGTCAGAAAAGGAAAAACCGTGCCAAAAGTGGGGCGATCGCCCTGACAAGGATGGCCCCACAACCCAAACCTGGGTCACCTGCACTGACCCTAGATGGAGTCAGGGAATGTCTATTAACAGCTGGTAACAGCTATAGACAGCAGGGGCAATGGCAGAAGCAACACCAATCAATAAATACAGCAGTTACTTAACCAGAATGACGGCACCAAGAGACATATGAACTAGACAAACTTCATCAACAAGAGATGAATAATTATACTTTAATGATTATAATCAGCAACTTCTAAGAGAAGGAGGTGGATTATATAAACCCCCACTTTAATGTATTGGCCAGCACAATACATCTAAAGAAATCTCAACATAAGACTCCCACCCTTAGTAAAGACGGAGGAACTTTAAGGGATAACAGACATGCGCTATCCGCCGCTGCCGTGTCGCCGCGGGGCTGAAGAACACATCTGCCGCATGCGGCAGATGTTTCCCTCATTCCCAAGAGGAAAAATAATTCCCTGCTGCACCTGCCACATCTGTGACAGATACAGCAAAGGAATTCTTCATCCCTGCGGGGAATAAATAAATCCCTACCACAGCTGTCACAGATGACAGCTGCAATAGGGGATCCAGCTGCCGGTATCCTTTAAATGTTTTTCAGGGAAGGGCTTTAAATATAAAAAATCCCCGCCTGCTGAATGGGCTGTCTCTGATTGGCTGAGCACTGTGACCAATCAGAGGCAGCTCTCAGCTATTGAATGACAGCTGAGAGCTGCCTCTGATTGGTCCCAGCACTCAACCAATTAGAGGTAGCACTCACTCACCCATTCATGAATTCATGAATGGGTGAGTGCTACCTCTGATTGGCTGAGCGCTGGGACCAATCAGAGGCAGCTCTCAGCTATTGAATGACAGCTGAGAGCTGCCTTTGATTGGTCCCAGCACTCAGCCAATCAGAGGCAGCACTCACGCACCCATTCATGAATGGCAGGTGCAGCAGGGAATTCTTTTTCCTGCCAGGGATGAAGGAAACATCTGCCGCATAAGGCAGATGTTTCCTTCATCCCCACAAGGACACGGCAGCAGTGGACAGGTAAGTATTTAGTTTTTCTTTACACTAAAATTCTTGTTTTTCAGCAGAGGGCTTATATGTAAAGCCCTTCCGTGGAAAACAATTTAGGGGTGCTGGCAGACCATTGCCTTCAATGGAGCTGCTGTCAGCAGCCGCGGCTCCATTGAAGGCAATGCATGGAGCTGCATTCACGCGTGTTTTTGCACGTACATGGTTGCGCACCTATGTACTCACAAAAACACGCTCGTTTTAAGCCACCCTAATTGTGGTGCAAGTCAAGTGCCTCCGCTTTTTTCCACAAATAGAGCAAGATTTCTGGCGTATTTAGCTTAGTAAATCCCCTATTCTTTTTTTCTGTCTTTATTCCTTTTGTGTGCTGTTCATGTTACATTCTTATGACTGAATTTACTGCTTCCACTAAATACTAAACAAATGTTTGAAAAAGAATTACTAGAATCTGGTGGAACGGTGCCATGACTGCTACATGACTGCATCACTTAAAAAGACACTTTCATTCAGAATGTGTGTAAATTCACCTGCTTAGAAGACTTGATACTAAGCCAGAGAAGCCTATTAAATGAAAATTATTGAACTGTAAAACTGAAAAATCAGACGTGAGAAGATATGAGGGAGCTTGGGAAAGTGCATATTTCAGCATCTGCTGCAAACGCAGAATGTAGTTTATTTACTGAATGGCAAAAAGATTGGGCAGCTAACGATTTCTGTTCTTGCTCACTTAAAGGTGTGCAACACTCATTGAGCTCTAGATTAGCTTGTGACCTCCATGCAGCAACACAACTCCCAAAGGAGGTGGCTTACAGTCCCTTTGACGGCAAGCATATACTAGTTAGTTGGAAAAGAGCCCCAAGAGATTTGTTTAAGATCTCGACTTATTGGTAAGTTGTAAATAAATTTGTCTACTGCTTCTATAATACAAAGCCTCTTCTGGCAATAGGATTTTAGGGTCATTATTATCCCATGTCACAGTGATGTAACTGAAATAAGTCAGAAGACAAAGTCACCTTGAGAGCTTTCCGCATTCTTATATTTTATTATTAATGCATAGTGTGAAAATGCATATTTATATGATTGTTAAAAACATGTATACATATCATCAGTAATAGTGGATACAGCTTAAAGGGAACTTGTCATTTCATTAGAGCCCCATAAACTATGTTCCCTGAGGGAACAGGGAGCCTGGGGAGTTGTGTTTGATACTCACCATTTCCCTTGTTGCAGCACTGGGTTCGCGCAAAGTTGCCATTCGCACACAGCGTGACTCTTCTCAGCCAGCTGTGAGCTCGCGGAAACTTTGTGGGGACACAGCACTGGAACGGGGATCTGGTGAGTATCATAGGGGCATTCCTGGACTGTTTAAAGAGTACTCTATTGATGACCGGTGGAGACATGCGACTTGGATCCCTGATGATCAGCTGATTCCTGGGGCTACTGTCACTGTGGTCAGAATTTGCTGGCCATAGCCTAGCGGCTTGGATTGGTACTACAGTGCAGCTCCCATTGAATTCTGTGCCTTTTGGAAGGCTTCTGAACAAAATGGTCATTCTGGAGTCATCAAGACATTTCAGGGGTTGCAGCCAGTTGTGTACTGTATTAGAAGAAACCATTGAGAAAGTTTGTAGGGTATGTCCCACATGCATTTGCACTAAGGACCAGAGGCATAACTATAGAGGATACAGGGGATGCAGTTGCACCCGGGCCCAGGAGCCTTGGGGGGCCCATAAGGCCCCTCTTCTTCATATAGGGAGCCCAGTACTATGAATAAAGCATTATATGTGGGGGCCCTGTTACAGGTTTTGCATTGGGCCCCAGGGGCTTCAAGTTACGCCTCTGCTAAGGACCCAGAGCAGCTGGCCCTTGTGTAAGTTATAGATATGCCGCAGCTGGCGAGAAACAAAACTCAGTTGAGTTGAGTCAGAGACCTCCATGAGTTCTAGCAACAAGGATAGAGAGACCATCTGTCAAACCATCCCCTGAAGTTGAAGAAATATTCAAATCTAATCTCTCACCTATCTAACCGGAGTGTGTTTCCTTGCAGGTGCACTGCAGTAACAAGTGCCAGCCACTACGCAGGGGTCGGAGCAGTTACTTCTGTTTGATCCCTGTGTGTAGCAGACCCCAGACGATCAAGTATTGATGACCTATCATGAGGATAGGTCATCAATAGTATTTTTGCTTGGAAAACCCCTTTAACCCTTAGAAGAAGTACTGTATAGTATATCGATAGGCCTGCACTATGGTGTAAAGAAACTGAGCTTTGTGAAATATTGCTGCTAGTGACCTTAAAAGAGTATTACGATTATTTTGTCTAATTCACCTGGTAACGTTTCTTTTGAACACTTAGTCGTATTTAGCAACAGATGATTCGATGATAAGTGTGACTATTTATTTGTAATTTTACGACTATTCTCTTGCATAATTGGGTTCATAAATAAATATTGCATATTTTTGTAACGCCATCTGCTGCATTATGTCCTGAACCTGTATCACAATATAACCTAATTATGACATACTGACCTCTGGATAACTGTAAGATCTAAACCCCTAAGGACAAGCTCACAGGAGCGTAATTTAATCATGTATTATGCCTGTGATATACACACGCATAATACATAATCAATGGATCTAATAAAAGTACATTGAGTTTCATTGATCCATTCACATTTGTGTATATTCATTGCATATGTATGGCGTTTATTTGCACTATTGCTAAGCAACAGAGCGAGAAATTTAAAAAAAAAAGGAACCAGGAAGACTGTGCATGACAGCATGCGTGAGATACGCTGTCATGCACAGTCCAAAATTGCTGCCATAGGCAGCGAAACGCCAGCTCACACGGAGGTAAAACACTGCATTATACATGCAACATTTTAGGCATATGCTCGTGTGAGCCGGCCCTTACTACTGGTATCTGTGAACTGCATTCTGTACTAATCGGAACTGTTACAGCACCGGACCTCTGACTCCAGACTGTTTCAGGGGCCTTCCTTCCCCCTAAGGCACTAAGGTCCGGGTATCACTGCTATTTCTTCGCAAAAGTTTTTGGCAGGCGTGGAAAAACTGTTTCAAAGTAAGAATAGAAGTGTCAATAGTTTTATTGTCAATTAAGAAAATGCAATATGGTGTAAATATTTGATGTGACCATCCTTTGTCTTCAAAACACCATAATATCTACTAGGTACACTTGCACACAGTTTTTAAAGGAACATGGCAGGGAGGTTTTTCCAAACATTTTGGAAAACTAAGCACAGATCTTCTCTGGATGTGGCTTGCTCAAAACCCTCTGCCTCTTCATGTAATCCCAGACAGACTGGATCATGTTGTGATCAGGACTCCGTGGGGGCCAAATCATAACTTCCAGGACCCCAAGTTGTTCTTTAAACTGACGATAGTTCCTAATTAAATGGGATGTATGTTTTAGGTTGTTGTCCTGTTGCAGAAAAAATTTGGAGTCGGATTCCTTCTTTAAAAAAATTATTTTTTCTCTATCTCTCGCAGATCTATCTCTCGCAGATCTATCTCTCGCAGATCTATCTCTCGCAGATCTATCTCTCGCAGATCTATCTCTCGCAGATCTATCTCTCGCAGATCTATCTCTCGCAGATCTATCTCTCGCAGATCTATCTCTCGCAGATCTATCTCTCGCAGATCTATCTCTCGCAGATCTATCTCTCGCAGATCTATCTCTCGCAGATCTATCTCTCGCAGATCTATCTCTCGCAGATAGATAGATAGATAGAAAGTTTAGAAATCTTTGTAAATTTGTAATTTTGTAAAGATGAAAAACTAACATTTTGCATTGACATAAGTATTCACACCCTGTACTCAGTATTTAGTTAAAGCACCTTTGGCATCAATTACAGACCCCAGTCTGGTTGGGTATGATACTACAAGGTCTGTACACCCGGATTTGTGAATTTTCTGCCATTTTTTTCCTTGCAGATTCTCTTAAGCTCCTTCGGGGCTCCCCACAGATGTTTGATTGGTTCATAGAATTGTCCCTAAGCCAATCCAGTGTTGTCGTGGCTGGGTGCTTACGGTCATTGTCTTATTGAAAGGTGAACCTTGCGCTGTGGATAAGAATATCTCTGTACTTTGCTCCATTCAGCCATCCAAGAACTCTGACCAGTCTTCGTCTCCCAACTGCTGAAAAACATCCCCACAGCATGGTACTGCCATCACAGGCCTTACTGTAGGGATAGCATTGGATAGGGGATGAACAGTGCCTAGTTTCCTCCAAACATATTGCCTAGGATTGAAGCCAAAAAGTTGAATCTTGGTTTCTTCAGAGGCTTCTCTCTGACTACTCTGCCATAAAGCCCATATTGGTGGAGTGCTGAAGTAATCATTGACTTTTTGAAAGTTTCTCCCATCTGCACACAAGATTGTTGAATCTCAGACAGAGTGACCATTAGGTTCTTGCTCCCTTCTCTTACCAATACCCTTCTTCCCTGATTACTTAGTTTGGTGGGTTGGACAGCTCTAGGAAGAGTTCTTGTTATTTAAAACATCTTCCATTTAAGAATTACGGAGGCCGCTGGGCTCTTGGGAACTTGCAGTGCAGTAGAAAATGTATTATAGCTTTCTCCATATCTGTGCCTCCACACAATCCTGTCTCAGAGCAGTTCTGTCTTCCTCATGACTTAGCTTTGGCTCTGATATGCATTGCGAGCTGTGAGACCTTATCTAGACAGTGCTGTGTCTTTTAAAATTAGATCCAATCAACTGAATTTACCATAGGTGACTCCAATCAAGGTGTAGTAACATCTCAAAGATCATCAAGAGAAATGGGAGGCCCATAGAGCTAAATCTCAAATATCATACCAAAGGGTCTGAATAGTTATGTAAATACAAAATGTTATTTTTTAATTTTTTAAAAACTTACAAAGATTTTGAATATTCTGTTTCCACGTTGTCATTATGTAGTACTGGGTTCGGAATTATGTGAAAATACTTGAATTTTTTTTTATTTGCACAAAGCCACAACACAGCAAAATATAAAAAAGATGAGAGTCTGAAGACTTTTTGCACTCATTGTATATTAGCCAAATCGCTACATTAAGAGAAAGGATTGATATAGCAAAAAAGGAGTAGAGAAATCAAGCTCCCCCGCAGCAGCTTTACCCAGCACCATGAATAGACTACAGGAGCCCTTCACGGCACCTGTCTTGAAACTCATATTTCCATAGATGGCTGATATATCAGTATTATAGTAACAATACTGAAGCATTTGTTGGATATGTCTTACTTAACATGAGGTTGCATTCATATATTTCATGAAACCCAAGTCAAGTGAGCTAAATAGTTTTATAACAAAGAAACAATGCACGGATAGAGTAAATTCATTTTATTTCAAAGAACATTCACTCTAAAAATCCACAGCTTAATTGTTGGTTGCATAGCAGAAAACAAAGAAGCAGCCTAGGAAATGCATCATTAAAATGTGTTATCAATCGCATATAAAGGGAATGCCTCATGTATTTAATGTTAGTTTCATTAATTAAAAGTAAGTATGTGGAGGAGAAATAATATGTGTATTCAATTTTTTTTTGAATGTAGCAATTTAGTTTTTACTTCTTGGGGAAATGAGGAGGGGCGGGGGGGTATATTGGAAACACGGCCCCCTCCTGTATTGTCTGGGTAAGTAGCAGGTTGGATGGACCTTATTGCTGCTGCAGCAAATAGGAATCAATGGCCAATAGACTAATACGGTATTTGGAGAAGAGGGGAATAAAATCCAGCACCAGCGGCATAAAGATATAGAAATCTTTTTTAAATTCGTTATCAATGGCAGCATTACAACCTCCTACGCGTTTTAAGTGATTACAATCTTACACACAGTATGTGTATATTGAAAACATGCCATAGATAGTTAAAATCACAAAAGCCCAATAGAAAACTCAGAAAAGAAATCAATTGCATTTGCATCACTGCATTTCATGGCCCATAAGATTTTCATTTTTCTGGCATCTGAGCTATGTGAGGTCTTGTCTATTATGGGACAAGTTGTAGTTACCATTTTGGGGTATATGTGACATTTTGATCACTTTTTATCACGTTTTTGGAAAGAGGATGAATGAAAAATAACAATTCTATTATTCTTTTTTTAAAAATTTTTTTACACCATTCATCATGCAAGACATAACAGATATAATCTTTTAATAGTATGAATACGTAATATGTATTGAATTCAGTGGTAGCTGTGCCTGGAATTACCAAATCGGTCTGATGTCAGCTGATCATTGGGGGTCCTGAGCAGTGGACCCCCGTTTATCAACTATTGATGACCTGTCCTAAAGATAGAGCATCAATACTAAAGCTCCAGAAAACCTTTTTACCCTGCAGTGACCGCCAATATGTCTTTTTATGGTGCGCAATAATGGGCTTTAAACCTGCACAAATGCCTTTTTAACCCCTTGAGTGGCGGGTTTCCTACCCCCCTGTCGTGCCCACCAGGGCAGGTTTTTTTAAATGGTCTAATCATTGAATTTCAACTAATTTTGCAGTTGCGTCTCAAGAGCCATAACTTTTTCATTTTTCCATTGACATGGCCATATGAGGGCTTGTTTTTTGCGGGACAAGTTGTGATTTTTTAAACAGGGGGGAAGAAAAAAAGAAATGGGGGAATAAAGAAAAAAAGGGGCCATGTCATTAAGGGGTTAAATAATGTATTAACTTCCTTCTCTGGGTCATTACGACGCATGGATACTACATGTGTGATTGTATTTTTGATTTTTTACAAAGTAAAGGGAGACAAGTGTTTTTTATTTTTTTTATAATTTTTTTAAAATTTTTTTTTTTATTTTTTTTTTATCCCTTTAGGGGACTTCCACAGGGACCCATCAGGACCCTTGATCACATTCCGGGGGTCCGATGGTGACACCCCTTTACATGCTGCAGTGACAGCCCTTTACATGCTGCAGTCACATAGACTGCAGCATGAAAAGGGTTAACACAGCAGAGATCGGAGGTTTTCTCTGATCTCTGCTGTAAGAGCTAGTACCTAGCTGTCCTCTGACAGCTAACAACCAGCTCTCCCTGCCACAGAGACCATCGGCTTGCTTCTGACAAGCCGATGGTCTCTATGGCAACCTGTAAACAAAAGCAGGAGATTGCCGGCATATCGGCAATATCTTCTGCTGGTTCTTCAAAGCCCTTGCTTTGTTCTCTGTGGGTCTGTGCAGGCAGAGCACAATGTCACAACTTGTGGCATTGTGCTCTGCAGCTCCCATAGTGATACATAGCCCGGAAATCTTCCGGGCTATGTTGTTATGAGCAGTGGAGCTCGTCCCGGAAAATTTCCGGGCGTGCCACTCAAGGGGTTAAGGCAATACATATTTAACCCAGAATAGGTGTCCCATAACAAGAAGAGCCAAGATTCGTATGTCTACCGACAATCAGGTTCCTGTTATAATGGACAGGAACAGAGGAAGCTGCAGTCTGAATCATTTAACCCCTTTCCTGTCGTGAGTAATAGCAATGATGGCATGTAAGTGGGTGACAGGGAGAGAAGGATTGCCCTATTACTACCCCACGATGTGATCAGGAGGTACTGAGAGCTCCAATGGCAGCTGGAAGCCTGACAAAGGCCTCTGCGTCTGCCATGTAGCTCAGCCTGCCAGATCCTGCCTTCGGCAGAATCTAATAGTCTGTTGTCACGGGCACAGTACACTGCAGTACGAAAGTAATGCAGTCTGCTCTGCTAGTGATTGAATGATAGCATTTTCAAATCCTCTTGAGGGACTAAAGTGTGATGTTAAGAAAAGTTCAATAATGTTTAACAAAAAAAAAGTAAAATATAGACATTTTGCCTCCCCTTGCCTCCCCCTCACTGGCTCTCTGCCTCTCTCCTCCCCTTCGAGCGGTTTGCAATGGGAGTGGGCAGGACGGGGTTGGAGCTAAGCTCCCGCCCCCTCCCCCCCGCTTCTCCATAGCCAGCAATGGGAGTGGGCAAGACAGAGCGGAGCTTAGCTCTGCCCCCATCCAACCTCCTCCCATTGCAAATGCTGGATTGGAGATGAGAGGCAGAGAGCCGGTGAGGGGAGGGAAGGGGGGACTGCTTCGATGGAAGTGTATATCGGCTGGCCATGAAAACGCCAGCCAATATACGCTTGTGTAAATAAGCCCTAAATCTCACATAGTAACATAGTAACATGAAGACAATGTCCATCTAGTCCAGCCTGTCTAGCCTCCTGTTTTGTTGATCCAGAGGAAGGCAAAAAACCCAAGAGCAGAAGCTAATAGCCCTTTTGGGGAAAAAATTCCTTCCCGACTCCCTAATGGCAATCAGACTGTTCCCTGGATCAACCCCTAATAGTTCCTACCTGCTTGTATACCCGGATTAACAAATAATTTTAGATTTATAGCTTATAATATCCTTCCTCTCCAGAAAGACATCAAGTCCCCTTTTAAACTCCTCTAAGGATTTTGCCATCACTACGTCCTCAGGCAGAGAGTTCCACAGTCTAGCTGCTCTAACAGTAAAGAATCCCTTTTTATGTTGGTGATGAAACCTGCTTTCCTCTAAACGTAGCGGATGCCCTCTTGTTACCGTTGCAGTCCTGGGTATAAACAGATCCTGGGAGAGATCCTTGTATTGTCCCCTCATGTACTTATACATGGTTATTTGGTCACCTCTTAACCTTCTTTTTTCTAGAGTAAATAGTCCCAATTTGGATAGCCTCTCTGGGTATGCCAATCCCGTCATTCCATGTATTAGTTTAGTTGCCCTTCTTTGAACCCCCTCTAATACCGTAACATCTTTCCTGAGCACCGGTGACCAGAACTGTACGCAGTATTCCATGTGAGGCCTGACAAGTGCCTTCTATAATGGAAGGATAATGTTCTCGTCCTTTGCCCCTATACCTCTTTTAATGCATCCCAAAACTTTATTTGCCTTTGCAGCAGCTGATTGGCATTGGTTACTCCAGTTTAGTCTATAGTCCACTAGTACCCCCAGGTCTTTTTCCATATCACTTTTCCCTAGCGGTACTCCATTAAGTGAATATTGGTAACATCCATTCTTGCTGCCCATGTGCATAACCTTACATTTATCAACATTGAACTTCATTTGCCATTTTTCTGCCCAAGCCCCTAGCTTATCTAGGTCAGTTTATAACCGCTCATTGTCCTCCATTGCATTAATTATTTTGTATAATTTTGTGTCATCTGCAAATATTGAAATTTTGCTGTGCAGTCCCTCTATCAGGTCGTTGTTAAATATATTGAACAGAATGGGGCCCAATACTGAACCTTGTGGCACCCCACTACTGACTGTGGCCCAATCGGAGTATGAGCCATTTATTACCACCCTCTGCTTTCTATCATTGAGCCAATTTTTAACCCAATTACACACGTTTTCACCCAATCCAAGCTGTCTCATTTTGTATATTAGCCTATTATGTGGCACGGTGTCAAACGCTTTAGAGAAGTCCAGATATACGAGATCCATAGACTCTCCCAGGTCCAGCTTAGAGCTTACTTCATCGTAGAAACTGATCAGATTTGTCTGACATGAGCGATCCTTCATGAATCCATGCTGGTGAGGAGTTATTCCCTTGTTCTCCTTGAGGTGCTCATCGATGGCGTCTCTCAGAATCACCTCGAAAATTTTTCCTGTTACTGAAGTGAGACTTACCGGCCTGTAGTTGCCAGGCTCACTTTTGGTCTCCTTTTTATAAATTGGAACCACGTTGGCAATGTGCGAATCCAATGGTACAACACCGGTCTTGATAGTGTCTAGAAATATTAGATATAGCGGCCTGGCTATCTCATCACTTAGTTCCCTTAGTATCCTTGGGTGTTTTCCATCTGGGCCTGGCGATTTATCGATTTTAATCTTCTTTAACCTGTTCCGCACTTCCTCCTGCGTTAGGTATGACATATTTTGCGAGGGGTTTATTTTATTCCCCTGTATCTCATGTGGCATTTCCTTTTCATTTGTGAATACGCTTGAAAAGAAACTATTTAATAGATTTGCCTTCCCTCCATCTTCTTCAATGATTTCCCCTGCATTTTTTGTTAAAGGGCCAGTGCTCTCCCTGCAAATCCTTTTGCTGTTAATATAGTTGAAAAATAGTTTTGGGTTGTTTTGCTCTCTTTGGCGATCAGTCTTTCCGCCTCCTCCTTGGCAATTTTGATCCTATCTTTGCATATTTTGTTTTTTTCCCTGTACAATTTTACAGCTTCTTCGCTGCCTTGTTGCTTTAGTAGTTTGAACGCTTTCTTTTTTTCGTTTATTGCCCCTCTTACCGTTTTGTCGAGCCACATTGGTTTCCTTTTGGTTGAGATTCTTTTATTTTTAAAGGGAATGAACTGTTCACATGAAGTGATTAGGATCCTTTTGAACTTTTCCCATTTGTCCTCCGTACTGGCATTTTTGAGGATGTTGTCCCATTTAATATTACCTATAGCAGTTCTAAGCTCATCAAATTTTGCTTTACTAAAGTTTAGTTTGTTTGTCGCTGCCTGATAAGGCTTCTTATTGAATGACAGCTGGAAGTTGATTATATTGTGGTCACTGTTCCCCAAGTAACCCTCAACCTGTACCCCCTTTATTCGGTCCGGTTTGTTAGTTAGTACTAGGTCCAGAATGGCCCTCCCTCTTGTTGGTTCCTGCACCAGTTGGTTCAGATAATTATCTTTAATTACTCTCAAGAACTTATCACCCCTATGAGATTTGCAGGTCTCATTTTCCAATATTATATCTGGATAATTAAAGTCCCCCATTATAATTACTTCATTGCGGTTTGACACCTCTATCTGCCTTAGTAGTAAGTTTTCAGTTTCTTCTGTTGCTTTTGGTGGTCTATAGAAAACCCCTATCAGGATTTTGTTATTTTTTTCTTCCCTGTATTTCTACCCACAGAGATTCCACCTGTTCTTCTCCTACCCCTATGTCCTCCCGTAGTCTCGGATTTAAGTTTGATTTGATGTACAGACATACCCCTCCCCCTTTCTGCTTCCTTCAGTCTCTTCTGAAGAGATTGTACCCCTGTAAATTCGCTGCCCAATCACACTTCTCATCAAGCCATGTTTCCGTTATTCCAACTATATCATAACTCTCATCAGTCATTCTTGCTTCAAGCTCACCCACTTTACCAATCAGACTTCGTGCATTTGTGGTCATACAATTGATATCGTTATTTTTGTTTTTTAAATTCGTTTTTTTGCTATTCGTACTAATGGCTGACCTCACATTTCTAACTGTACTAACCCCCCCCCCCATTCTCATTTCTTTGACCCAGGTCGCTATTTACACTAGCTACCCCACTATTTCTCCTTTTGCCCTCCCCCCCCCCCCAGTCCCTAGTTTAAACACTCCTCCAGCCTTCTAGCCATCTTCTCCCCCAGCACAGCTGCACCCTCCCCATTAAGATGCAGCCCATCCCTACGGTAGAGCCTGTAGCCGACAGCAAAGTCAGCCCAGTTCTCCAGGAACCGAAATCCCTCCTTCTTACACCAACTCCGGAGCCACTTGTTTACCTCCCTAAGATCCTGCTGCCTTTCTAGTGTGACTTTAGGTGCGGGTAGTATTTCTGAGAAAACTACCCTGAAGGTCCGCGCCCTAAGCTTGGACCCTAGGTCCCTGAAATCATTTTTGAGGGCCCTCCATTGACCTCTAATTTGTTTATTGGTGCCAACATGCACCATGACCGCTGGATCCTTACCAGCCCCTCCCAGTAATCTGTCAATCCGATCCGCGATGTGTCGAACTCGAGCGCCAGGAAGACAACACACCGTTCGACGATCCCGGTCTTTATGGCAGATTGCCCTATCTGTCCCCCTTATAATTGAGTCCCCCACCACTAGGACCTGTCTAGCCTGCCCTACGCTCCCCGTACCCTTCTCACTGGAGCAGTCATCCCCCTGGCGTTCAGAGGGCGTGTCGTGCTGCAGTGGTGCTGGCTCTGTAATGGCATCCCCCTCATCTGCCAATCTTGCAAACTTGTTGGGTTGTGCCAGTTCAGGACTAGCCTCCCTGGTTCTCTTCCCTCTATCCCTCCTTCTTTCTGTCACTCAGCTTCTTGCCTGCTCCCCCTGCTCTTCCGTACTACCATCCGCCCCCGCCTCTACCCCAGCGAGTGCCTGCTCAGTGAGCACCAAACTCCTTTCCATGATGTCAATGGCTCTCAGTGTTGCCAGTTGCTCGTTTAGATCCAGGATTTGGACTTCTAAATGTGTGACGTGCACGCATCTTGCGCAACAGTATGCACCGTCGATCGGCTGATCAAGGACCGCATACATTGCACAAGTAGCACACTGGATGGCATTGCCAGGCATGGAGCTCATCCTAATGGGGATCTACAATTTACTTGTGGAAGTGGTGAAGATAGACTTGTTCGCACTCCGCTCACACGCTGTCGCCTCTGCTCTACCGCTCACACGCTGCCACTCACCTGCTGCCTCCTGCAAAGACCACTCACGCGCAGTCGCTCACTCGCTGCCCCCTCTGCGCAGTCGCTCACTCGCTGCCCCCTCTGCGCAGTCGTTCACTCGCTGCCCCCCTCTGCGCAGTCGCTCACTCGCTGCCCCCCTCTGCGCAGTCGCTCACTCGCTGCCCCCCTCTGCGCAGTCGCTCACTCGCTGCCCCCCTCTGCGCAGTCGCTCACTCGCTGCCCCCCTCTGCGCAGTCGCTCACTCGCTGCCCCCCTCTGCGCAGTCGCTCACTCGCTGCCCCCCTCTGCGCAGTCGCTCACTCGCTGCCCCCCTCTGCGCAGTCGCTCACTCGCTGCCCCCCTCTGCGCAGTCGCTCACTCGCTGCCCCCCTCTGCGCAGTCGCTCACTCGCTGCCCCCCTCTGCGCAGTCGCTCACTCGCTGCCCCCCTCTGCGCAACCGCTCACTCGCTGCCCCCCTCTGCGCAACCGCTCACTCGCTGCCCCCCTCTGCGCAACCGCTCACTCGCTGCCCCCCTCTGCGCAACCGCTCACTCGCTGCCCCCCTCTGCGCAACCGCAGGCTGACGCCTGCACACAACCGCTCGCAGAACCAATTTTTTTTTTTTTCCTCCTCACAAACACTCAGACCCACAGACACACACACTTACACTAGGTACACAGAAAACACAACCAGGACACACTAGATACACAGAAGACAAACACTTAGATTCACACACACACACACACACACACACACAGAAGATACTTATCGGCTCCTGTTGCAGCGCCTCCACAGTGACGTCACCTGCTCTCCCGGCGGCCGCTCACTCCACCTGTCACTCTGCCCTCCTGCTGCTGTCCTGGGACCTGCTCAGCTTCTGCACTCCTCCTGCCGGCTCTTCCTCGGACTCCTGTCACCTCCGGGTGCCAGTATCGGCTCCTCCGCTGGTCCGATGCCCCCTTCTACCCTTCAGACCCCCGCTCGTGCCTCTGCCTCGGTGCGCTGCTCCTGGCGTCTGACATCACTTCCGCTCCTGTCTGACGCCACTTCTGCTCTGGTGAATAGCATAAATAAAAACATTTTAAGAAATGTCAAGATTGCTATTTTCTTGTCCATCCACAATGAAAAGCAATCCAAAAGTCGCATATACCTTAAAATGAAGCCACAGAATAAAGTGAAAATGTCATTTATGCCACACTGAAAACCATAAAAAACACTAAAAAATTTTTTTGCTAGTCCAACCCCCCCTGAAAAGTAAATAACAAAAACGATTAAAAAGTCACTTGTACCCCAAAATGGTACCAATAAAAACTACAGGTTGTCCCTCAAAAAACATAATGCCTTATGTTGCTCTGTCATTGAAAAAAAGAATGTTATGCTGCAGCAGAGATGTTAATTTTAAGTGTTTCTTGTGTGCAAAAACAGTACCAGATAAAAATCTATATAAATATGATATTGCCATAATGATGCTGATTCACAGAATATTCTGATCATGGTCTTTTCACAGCACGGTTTACACCAAAATGGAAAACAATGGTAAAATTATAGTTTTTTTCCATCCCCCCTAATAAAAATAATAAAAGTTATATATTTTTAACACATTATATGTACCCCAAAGTGGTGCCATTAAAAAAAACTCTTTCTGTCCTGCAGAAAACAAGCCCTCATATGTCTATATTGACAAAACATAATTAAAATGTAATGGCTTTTTCAGTACAACAAAACAAAGTGAAGAAAATCACTTGGTCTTTAAGGTGCAGGAAAATAGCTTGCACTATATTCCTCAATATTCTTATAGAGTGCAAGCAAGTAAGTACATGTAATAATGACAGCAGAGTGTATGTGGACTGCACGATGCCAAACTGTATGTACTTTTAGTTTAATTTCATCGTTACCCTTTGTCCAACCTGGTGATGCTTGCTTGAATGCATCCTGTGACAAGACGTCTTTACAATGCATGTAAGGGACAGGGCTTACAGAAACACAAAGTGCTCCTAATCCATGATCTCGCCCGAGGTATGCAATGCTGGTATTAGATTTGCACTGGCACAATAAAATAGCAGGAATTAAGTCGTGGAGTCACAGGTGGCAAGAGATCCAGACAAATCTGTTAGCTAGAATTACATCACCTGATTGTGGCTGACCTGCTGCTGAGCGTAAGGTGCCTAAGGGGATAACATTTTAATCAGCAAGGCACAAAATTACCCTTATTTCTACCTTTATACCATAGGGTGGCTGTTTTGGGTTTTATAGTTTAAAGCAATTGAAAGCATTTTGCGGAACATTACATATTTTTGTCACTATGGTAACAAGTAATGTAGGTACCTATTCTCTGTTAAATTAAGTGTGATTTGCCATTATGGGAAATGTGATGCAATTGCGATCTATTTCTTCCATGGATAAAAAGTAGCTTTTTTTTAAAGAGGCATTGATTTGGGGAAGTTACAGGATAATATGTTCTTACTAACAACATGAATGTGAGCTACGTGCAAACATTTGAGCTAATGATGTCACATTTAAGAGTCACATTGTGTAATATCTATCTCATATCTATCTATCTATATCTATCTATCTCATATCTACCTATCTATCTTATATCTATCTCATATTTATCTCTCTTATATCAATCTGTCTATCTAATATCTATCTCATATCTACCTCTTATATCTGTCTATCTATCCATTTACCTCATATCTATATTTCCATCTATCTCATTATCTACCTATCTCCTTCCTATTTATTTATCTATCTATATTTCTCATATCTATCTCATTATCTCTCTCTATCTCATTGTCTATCTATTTATCTCTCTATCAATCTATCTCATTGTCTATCAATCATACTCATATCCTACCTATCTATATCTCTCTCTCTCTCTCTCTCTCTCTCTCATATCTAGCTATCGATCTATCTCTCTCTCTCTCTCTCTCTCATATCTAGCTATCGATCTATCTCTCTCTCTCATATCTAGCTATCGATCTCTCTCTCTCTCTCATATCTAGCTATCTCTCTCTCTCTCTCTCATATCTAGCTATCGATCTCTCTATCTCTCTCATATCTAGCTATCTCTCTCTCTCTCTCATATCTAGCTATTGATCTATCTCTCTCTCTCATATCTAGCTATCGATCTATCTCTCTCTCTCATATCTAGCTATCTCTCTCTCTCTCTCTCTCTCTCTCTCTCTCATATCTAGCTATCGATCTCTCTCTCTCTCTCTCTCTCATATCTAGCTATCGATCTCTCTCTCTCTCTCTCATATCTAGCTATCGATCTCTCTCTCTCTCTCTCTCTCATATCTAGCTATCTCTCTCTCTCTCTCATATCTCTCTCTCTCTCTCTTTCTCTCTCATATCTAGCTACCGATCTATCTCTCTCTCTCTCTCATATCTAGCTATCGATCTATCTCTCTCTCTCTCTCATATCTAGCTATCGATCTATCTCTCTCTCTCTCTTTCTCATATCTAGCTATCGATCTATCTCTCTCTCTCTCTCTCATATCTAGCTATCTCTCTCTCTCTCATATCTAGCTATCTCTCTCTCTCTCTCTCTCTCATATCTAGCTATCGATCTATCTCTCTCTCTCTCATATCTAGCTATCTCTCTCTCTCTCTCTCATATCTAGCTATCGATCTATCTCTCTCTCTCATATCTAGCTATCTCTCTCTCTCTCTCTCTCTCATATCTAGCTATCGATCTCTCTCTCTCTCTCTCTCTCTCTCATATCTAGCTATCTCTCTCTCTCATATCTAGCTATCTCTCTCTCTCTCATATCTATCTCTCTCTCTCTCATATCTAGCTACCGATCTCTCTCTCTCTCTCTCTCTCTCTCTCTCTCATATCTAGCTATCGATCTATCTCTCTCTCTCTCATATCTAGCTATCGATCTATCTCTCTCTCTCTCCTCTTTCTCATATCTAGCTATCGATCTATCTCTCTCTCTCTCATATCTCTCTCTCTCTCTCTCTCTCATATCTAGCTATCGATCTCTCTCTCTCTCTCTCATATCTAGCTCTCTCTCTCTCTCTCTCATATCTAGCTATCGATCTATCTCTCTCTCTCCTCTCTTTCTCATATCTAGCTATCGATCTATCTCTCTCTCTCTCATATCTCTCTCTCTCTCTCTCTCATATCTAGCTATCGATCTCTCTCTCTCTCTCTCATATCTAGCTCTCTCTCTCTCTCTCTCTCTCATATCTAGCTATCGATCTATCTCTCTCTCTCTCTCATATCTAGCTATCGATCTCTCTCTCTCTCTCTCTCTCTCTCTCATATCTAGCTATCGATCTATCTCTCTCTCTCATATCTATCTCTCTCTCTCTCTCATATCTAGCTATCGATCTCTCTCTCTCTCTCTCTCTCTCATATCTAGCTCTCTCTCTCTCTCTCTCATATCTAGCTATCTCTCTCTCTCATATCTAGCTATCTCTCTCTCTCTCATATCTATCTCTCTCTCTCTCTCATATCTAGCTACCGATCTCTCTCTCTCTCTCTCTCTCTCATATCTAGCTATCGATCTATCTCTCTCTCTCTCATATCTAGCTATCGATCTATCTCTCTCTCTCTCCTCTCTTTCTCATATCTAGCTATCGATCTATCTCTCTCTCTCTCATATCTCTCTCTCTCTCTCTCTCATATCTAGCTATCGATCTCTCTCTCTCTCTCTCATATCTAGCTCTCTCTCTCTCTCTCTCTCATATCTAGCTATCGATCTATCTCTCTCTCTCTCCTCTCTTTCTCATATCTAGCTATCGATCTATCTCTCTCTCTCTCATATCTCTCTCTCTCTCTCTCTCTCATATCTAGCTATCGATCTCTCTCTCTCTCTCTCATATCTAGCTCTCTCTCTCTCTCTCTCTCTCATATCTAGCTATCGATCTATCTCTCTCTCTCTCTCATATCTAGCTATCGATCTATCTCTCTCTCTCTCTCATATCTAGCTATCGATCTCTCTCTCCTCTCTTTCTCATATCTAGCTATCGATCTATCTCTCTCTCTCTCATATCTCTCTCTCTCTCTCTCTCTCATATCTAGCTATCGATCTCTCTCTCTCTCTCTCTCATATCTAGCTCTCTCTCTCTCTCTCTCTCTCTCATATCTAGCTATCGATCTATCTCTCTCTCTCTCTCATATCTAGCTATCGATCTCTCTCTCTCTCTCTCTCTCTCTCATATCTAGCTATCGATCTATCTCTCTCTCTCATATCTATCTCTCTCTCTCTCTCTCTCATATCTAGCTATCGATCTCTCTCTCTCTCTCTCTCTCTCTCTCTCATATCTAGCTATCGATCTCTCTCTCTCTCTCTCATATCTAGCTATCGATCTATCTCTCTCTCTCTCTCTCTCATATCTAGCTATCGATCTATCTCTCTCTCTCTCTCATATCTAGCTATCGATCTATCTCTCTCTCTCTCTCATATCTAGCTATCGATCTATCTCTCTCTCTCTCTCTCATATCTAGCTACCGATATATCTCTCTCTCTCTCTCTCTCTCTCATATCTAGCTATCGATCTATCTCTCTCTCTCTCCTCTCTTTCTCATATCTAGCTATCGATCTATCTCTCTCTCTCATATCTATCTCTCTCTCTCTCATATCTAGCTATCGATCTCTCTCTCTCTCATATCTAGCTCTCTCTCTCTCTCTCTCATATCTAGCTCTCTCTCTCTCTCTCTCATATCTAGCTCTCTCTCTCTCTCTCTCTCATATCTAGCTATCGATCTATCTCTCTCTCTCATATCTAGCTATCGATCTATCTCTCTCTCTCATATCTAGCTCTCTCTCTCTCTCTCTCTCATATCTAGCTATCGATCTATCTCTCTCTCTCTCTCTCTCTCATATCTAGCTCTCTCTCTCTCTCATATCTAGCTATCGATCTCTCTCTCTCTCTCATATCTATCTCTCTCTCTCTCTCTCATATCTAGCTATCGATCTATCTCTCTCTCTCTCTCTCTCTCATATCTAGCTATCGATCTATCTCTCTCTCATATATCTCTCTCTCTCTCTCTCTCTCTCTCATATCTAGCTATCGATCTCTCTCTCTCTCTCTCTCTCTCTCTCTCTCTCTCTCATATCTAGCTCTCTCTCTCTCTCATATCTAGCTATCGATCTATCTCTCTCTCATATCTAGCTATCGATCTATCTCTCTCTCTCTCTCTCATATCTAGCTATCGATCTATCTCTCTCTCTCTCTCTCTCATATCTAGCTATCGATCTATCTCTCTCTCTCTCATATCTAGCTATCGATCTATCTCTCTCTCTCTCTCTCTCATATCTAGCTATCGATCGATCTATCTCTCTCTCTCTCATATCTAGCTATCGATCTCTCTCATATCTAGCTATCTCTCTCTCTCTCATATCTCTCTCTCTCTCTCTCATATCTAGCTACCGATCTCTCTCTCTCTCTCTCTCTCTCTCTCTCTCTCTCATATCTAGCTATCGATCTATCTATCTCTCTCTCATATCTAGCTATCGATCTATCTCTCTCTCTCTCCTCTCTTTCTCATATCTAGCTATCGATCTATCTCTCTCTCTCATATCTATCTCTCTCTCTCTCTCATATCTAGCTATCGATCTCTCTCTCTCTCTCTTATCTAGCTCTCTCTCTCTCTCTCTCATATCTAGCTATCGATCTCTCTCTCTCTCTCTCTCTCTCTCTCATATCTAGCTATCGATCTATCTCTCTCTCTCATATCTATCTCTCTCTCTCTCTCTCTCTCTCTCTCTCATATCTAGCTATCTCTCTCTCTCTCTCTCATATCTAGCTCTCTCTCTCATATCTAGCTATCGATCTATCTCTCTCTCATATCTAGCTATCGATCTATCTCTCTCTCTCTCTCTCTCTCATATCTAGCTATCGATCTATCTCTCTCTCTCTCTCATATCTAGCTATCGATCTATCTCTCTCTCTCTCATATCTAGCTATCGATCTCTCTCTCTCTCATATCTAGCTATCTCTCTCTCTCTCTCTCTCTCTCTCATATCTAGCTATCGATCTCTCTCTCTCTCTCTCTCTCTCTCTCTCTCATATCTAGCTATCGATCTCTCTCTCTCTCATATCTAGCTATCGATCTATCTCTCTCATATCTAGCTATCTCTCTCTCTCTCATATCTAGCTATCGATCTCTCTCTATCTCTCTCATATCTAGCTATCTCTCTCTCTCTCATATCTAGCTATCGATCTCTCTCTCTCTCTCTCATATCTAGCTATCTCTCTCTCTCATATCTAGCTATCTCTCTCTCTCTCTCATATCTAGCTATCTCTCTCTCTCTCTCATATCTAGCTATCTCTCTCTCTCTCTCATATCTAGCTATCTCTCTCTCTCTCTCATATCTATCTCTCTCTCTCTCTCATATCTAGCTATCTCTCTCTCTCTCTCTCATATCTAGCTATCTCTCTCTCTCTCTCTCATATCTAGCTATCTCTCTCTCTCTCTCTCTCATATCTAGCTATCTCTCTCTCTCTCTCTCTCATATCTAGCTATCGCTCTCTCTCTCTCTCATATCTAGCTATCGATCTCTCTCTCTCTCTCTCTCTCATATCTAGCTATCGATCTCTCTCTCTCTCTCTCATATCTAGCTATCTCTCTCTCTCTCTCTCTCATATCTAGCTATCTCTCTCTCTCTCTCTCTCTCTCATATCTAGCTATCTCTCTCTCTCTCTCTCTCTCTCATATCTAGCTATCTCTCTCTCTCTCTCTCTCTCTCATATCTAGCTATCGATCTCTCTCTCTCTCTCTCTCATATCTAGCTATCGATCTATCTCATTTTCTATCTATATCTAGATATCTCCTATCAGTGCTGGTGCATCTTATTTTCACTGGAACTAGAGGTGGAGACATGGGTTGTCCTATTTCAGTTATAGGGGAGAGACCCGTGACAAGCACAAGTTCTGATTGGCTGCTGGAGATGCAACTAGGACATACCTGTACTAATGGCTGTAGGAATGTTCCTGAGCCGACCTGGTATCTGAGCATTTGTGCCCTTTGTGAGTTTTCCCACTGGGGACCCGGCATTTGCACTCCCGACCCCGCTGTCACTTTAGGTGTTCCCCTGGTGACCTGGCTTCTCCATTCCCGACCCCGCTCTCACATTAGGCACCGCGTGACCATTATTTCCCCTCACGGCTGCTGTTTTTGGCACTCCTGCTTTCCCTTATGGGCTGCTGGCTCCGGCGCTGATACTGTCCTCCCGTCCGCCTCCGGCACTCAAGCCGGCCACGCTCTCACATGCCTACATGCATGGAGGCACCTGCACTGAAACCTAGCACCGCTGTAAGCAATAGGCAGATGATCTCCACTCCCGACCCCTGCTGTCACCCTCCCCGGAGGCTTCCCATAAATGCTGGTATCTGTAATCCCCTCCGGTGGCACAGCTTACGCCGGCCACGCTGTCTCTCTTTGTCACTCTGCCCGGCCAACTCATGTCTCCACCCCTAGTTCCAGTGGAGACAAGATACACCAGTACCTCTCCTATCTATCTATGCACATCGAATTTGTTTTAAAAACCAATAATCTTGATTATTTAAAGCAAAGGTTCATCATTGTTTTTAAAGCAGTTTCCTAATATACAGTAGGTCTAGAAAGTCTTCACTTTTTTTTACATTTTGTTTTGTTGTGGTGTATGTTTTTCACCATCATTCTGCACACAGTACCCCCATAATGATAAAGTGAAAACTGAATGTTAGAAATGTTTGTACATTGTATAAAAATGAAAAAGTAACATTTTGTATTGACATAAGTATTCAGACCCTGTACTCAGTACTAAGATGAAGCACAGTTGGCAGTGATTACAGCCTCCAGTCTTCTTGGGTATAATGGCATAAGGTTTGCACACCTGAATTTGGCAATTTTTTGCCATTCTTCTGGATCAGGTTTTCATTAAGAATATCTCTGTACTTTTCTGCATTCAGCATTCCATCAACCATAACCAGTCTTGCCATCCCAGCTGCTGAAAACCCCCCCACTGCATGATGCTACCACCATCATGCTTCACTGTATGGATGTTATTTGGCAGGTGATGAGCAGTGCCTGGGTTCCTCCAGACATAACTCCTAGAATTGAAACTAAAAAGTTCTGGAGAATCTTGTTTCTTGCAAACCAAGTCCTTTATGTGATTTCTGGCAAACTCAAGGTAGGCTTTCACGTGTCTTTTACTGAGGAGAGAATTCTCTCTCGCACTCTGCCAAAAAGCCCAAATTGGTGAAGTGCTGCAGTGATGGTTGACCTTCTGACAGTTTCTCCCATCTGCACACAGGATCATTAGAGCTCAGCCATAGTGACCGCTGGGTTCAGGTCACCTCTCTTACCAAGACCCTTTTTCCCGGAATACTTGTTTTAGTAGGCTTGCCAACTCTAGGAAGAGTTCTAGTCGTTTCAAACTTCCCCCATTTTAGAATTATGGAGGCCACTGTACTGTTGTGAACTTTTAGTGCAGCAGAAATGTATTTGTAGCCTTCTCTAGATCTGTGCCTCCACACAATCCTGTTTTTGAGCTCTATGGGCAGTTCTGTCCTCCTCCTGACCTGGTTTTGGCTTTGATATGCATTGTTTGCTTGGACCTTATATAGGCAAGGTCTTTTAAAATGTTGTTGAATTAACTGAATTTACCACAGGCGACTCCAATCAAGGTGTAAAAATATCTCAAAGATGATCAAGAGAAATCAAGAGGCCCCCAGAGCTAAATTTCAAGTGTCATACCATGTGTTAACCTCTCCTCCCCACATGTTTAGCGTCTTTTAGCCAATGAACATGCAGGGAAGGCTTTGGCACCTCCTGCTATGACGTGCCAACCCTGTACACGTCTATAGCAGTGAATGGCTGGCTGGATTAGGTGACCTAGGATCATAAAAACTCAGGTCATCTGATGCTCGCCTTACACGGAGGCTGGATTAGCTGAGGGACAGAGCTGCTGTGAATGAGGGAGAGCGTTAGTGTAGGTTAGAAGGAGCGTTCACGCAGGGATCCATCTTCAAAGAACTCAACAGTCCTTTTTAGGACTACAACTCCACTTTTGTGCATCATTAGTTTGGCTGCCTGGGACCAGTAGTGCGCACAAAACATTCACAAGCATCCTGGCTGTGTACTGCATACTGTTACCGGTTCTATACAGTATACTGCTACTGGTGTACACAGAATATATAGGAACTAACAAAACTCCTTTCATTTTTTTATTTTGTTTTTGGCTGAAATCATTTGCATAATAGGCCCAAGTGTGTGTCCTGTTGATCCGCACTATATAACAAGACTGTACTCATTTTACACCTTCGATTTTTTTTTTTTTTTTGCTATAGTGTACGTAAAACACCCTTAGTGTGTGTCCTGTTGATCCACACTATATAACAAGACTGTACACATTTTTCACTGTCTATTTTTTGCTATAGTGTACGCAAAATACCCTTAGTGTGTGTCCTCTCGATCCGCACTATATAACAAGACTGTACTCATTTTACACATTGTTTTAGAATGGCTTGTTGAATTGTGGAGATGTGTAGAAGTAGTGGCATCTAAGTCCCCTTTATGCCCACGCTTGTGGCTCATGAAATTTTGTGACGGAGGTGGCATGGGATTGGAATTATGATTATATGTTAATTTATCAGCAATTCTCATCAGCATTGTGGGCAATCGCCCACAATTTCAGAGAGTGTCGCTCCAGGCCCTGCCAACGCTCTGCAGTGTGTGCCTCCCGTTCCTCCTCATCCAGTACGCACTTATAAATAGACATGAGGGTGGTGTGGCTATGAAGCGACCGTGTGGCATGAGGACACCAGACGCTGCGCTGGGAAAAATTTCAGTACGCTGTAGACTACTGAGTAGGTGAAAGGGTGCGCTTTACCCCGTTTGGTATGGGGACAGCTGGACCCTGCGCTGGAAAAAATTTCAGTATGCTGTGGACTACTGAGTAGGCGAAGGGGTGCACCTTACCCGCTCTAGGATGGGGACAGCTGGACGCTGTGCTCGGAAAAATTTCAGTACGCTGTGGACGCAGGCTCTTGCCTGCATCCTGGGGGGATTGGACAGCAATGCGAACATGTAACACAAGAGAAGAAGCAGTTGTCACACACATCATCAGTTTTGGATTTAAATAAGAAGTACATAAAGTTTAGCAGATACATACTCTTCATTGAATACTTCATTGTTGGCAAACACTATCTTCTGGGATATTCATATGAGATTACACATATATAGAATCTCTGTATCATCAATCAACACCGTATAAAAATCAAAGAGCTGACAACTCAATTGAGGCACAAGGTTGTGAACCTGCATAGATTACTCAGTGGTTATGGAAAAAGTAGTATTCGACTGAAATTACCATTATGCACAACCAGAAAGAGAATCTTGAAAAGGTGCCAATTCTACAATCGAAGGGTTTATGAAGAGTGTTGACACTTCCTAACAGCAATAGAAACACTGCTCCTCAACTTTATGAAAGGTCATTGGGACAACAAATGGAATTATATGATAGGGTCACAAAAATGTATCTTTTTTTGGTCATGCACACCCTTGTCACAGGTGGAAAAAAGACTGCATACAAAGAAAAGCATTTGATATGGTGTTGATACTTTATTAGGACTATTTTGCTGCTAATCAGTGATATAAAATTCCTTATAAGTGCATTCCCATCACAGCAGGTTATTCCCTATCCACAGAATAGGGAATGACTTGCTTATCGGTGGGGGTCCAACCACTGGGAACCCGCTGGTTTTGAAATTCCAACCCTGGCATGTCATGAAGTTCTGGCAGTGGAGGCCATGCATGCATGTCTCCACTCCATTTCCTTTAAGAAGACTGTTCGAGGTCCCACTGAAGTGAATGGAGCAGAGGAGCGTATGCATGGCCTCCATTGCCAGAACTTCAAGACGTGCCTAGGGCTGAAATCTTAGAAATAGCAGGCATCTCAGTGGTCATACTCCCACCGCTCAGCAAGTTATCGTATATTTGCAGGAAAATCTTCTCTGATGGTAAAACCCCTTTGTAAGAGATTTCTCCAACCAACAGAAACCAGCTTAAGGTCTCATTCACTTGGCATAAATTCAACATAGATTTGGCTGCGAATTCTGTGCCCAAATCCGCTGGGAAATCCCTACCATTTTAGCATTCTGTTGAATGCTATGCCAAAGTGTGCCATAGTTCATATAGCATGGATTTTTTTCCCATGTGTGTTCAGAAATAACATGTCAATTCTTTTATTCCAAAACATTTAATTCTTTGCACAGATACTTTCACATTGATTGAGAGTAAATTCATGTGTGTACCCACATGAAAATCCACAGCACAGCTCCAATACAAAGCTTCGAAGTTCTGCCGTGGATTGGAGTGTCAGTTCCATGTATGAGAAATCAGCTTGCATTGGACAGGTTTAAAACCATGCGTCAGAGACCTAGGCTTCCTTCACACGCTTTTTGTGTGCCATGTTTTGCCTCATACATAAAAAAAGCCACCAATTTTCTGTTTTTCAAGGCTTTTTGAAATTCACATATTTTTACTCATACATTTTTTTCTGGCTTTTTTTTTCCTGCAGAGAAGCCTATGCAAAAACACTGGAAAAAGAAAGAAAAATGAAACCTACAGCTTGCTGCAATTGCAAAAAAATGCCAATGATCCAAAAAGGACAACAACAAAAAAAGCACTCCACCAAAATAACAGGACCATTTGTACTGTCTTTCATATTTCAATGTCGTCCCACAACTACAGTAACATTTGGCCTTAATGGTTTCTTGACACAAAAAATGCAACAAAAATCATTTAAAAACTGCTACTGAATATTTCAGCAAACAGGCAGGGATCAGACTTAGAGGACAGTCAAATATGGTGGAGTGAAACAAAGGTGAGATAAAAGAAAGAAAACTCACCTGGCATAGTCGGACCACCCCAGACACAGGCCATTCGACATGCCCACAATTCCAGTAGGCAGATGTAAATATTATTCGGATATCAATGGAGTCACCCACCCTGGTCACAATTACATCCGGCAAGAGGCGGTGAGCATCCATGGGGAGTCTGAATGGAAGGTTTGGAAAGCA
Source organism: Eleutherodactylus coqui (assembly GCF_035609145.1). Lineage (NCBI taxonomy): Eukaryota > Metazoa > Chordata > Amphibia > Anura > Eleutherodactylidae > Eleutherodactylus > Eleutherodactylus coqui. The sequence goes on along the minus strand of NC_089838.1, from coordinate 248,376,789 downwards.
TGCAAGCAAATAACAATGTTGCAATAAAGATCGCCAGCGTTCCAGGAGATTTGCTAACTACTGAATATTTGGTGTCTTTCTGAAAAGCATGAAGTTAAAGGCTTAATGACATGAGCGATTTTCCCATCCGTGTGCTACCATATTTCCAATGGTCTGCATATAACAGCACACTCGCCCATGACAGTATACACAGCTATACGGACATTCATTTTTTTACATGGCCTGTAAGAATATTCTGGCATGTCCTATTCTGCTCCAATTTCTCGGATGACAGTCATCCACTAAAGCCAATGATTGCAGAAGAAAAAAAAAAAAAAAGAGTGCACACAGGGTACATCTACGTGTGCTCCAATGTTCACTGATCATTGCTTAGCAATTCTAGAAACAAATTGTCTCTACTTCATTTTCCTTTTTTGAATTTGAGATAATAAAACAGATGACCCACAGATCACATATGGACATTAAAAACGGACACTGCATACAGATGTCACAAGGACATACAAGCGCATTAAAATTGGTATGTTTTTTACACGCTAAAATCAGACATGCTAGTATGAATAAGACCTAATGCTGTTATTCATGTTAGGGTAGGCCGAAAGCCTTAAATTGGTTTTTCAACATCCAATCAGTGCTGGCATTGGGGGGGCCGAAACATGTATTTAAAAAAAAAAAATACTCCCCTGCCCAGTGTGTTGCTCCCTCGCCACCGCTTCCATCCTCCTGTCTTCTGTTTACTTTAGCCTGCCACAGTCATGTTGTTGTATACCCAATGTACCGCTACAGCCAAGAGGAAGCCCAAAAGGGACATAATCAGTGATGTCCCGTAAACCTGCCTAGGACTTGTATATTAGAAGCCCACATGACAAAGTTTATAAGATGTCAACGGGTCTTCTGGCTAGTGATGTCTCTTGTCAGATGCTGTGGTGCCTGAGTGCCAAAATAGTGGTCCAGAGCCATAGGGAGTATATTGATTACATATAATTTTGGGTCCAAAACTATATTAAAGAATTATCTTGGAAAACCTCTTTAATAATGGAGGCACAACTATTTGTTGTGGTATTAAAACTATAGAACTTATCCAATGCTCCTGCCCAAAATATCACTTATTGCATGTGACTTTTTCAGGGTATTGATTTGAACTAGTTTCTATGAAAGGTGTAAATAATTAATGAGTTTATAAAACCGATATGTGGTAGGACCTGATCCAGGGCAATTAATCAAGAGTCGGTAATTGTGAATAAGGCAATTAATTTGTACTGTCTCTATAACTAAAAAAAGAATGGCGAAGAAGATTTATTTTACCTATAATGCTTGTTGAAAATTTCTTTAAGTCGTAGCAGCAATCACAAAGGAGGTACGAGGAGATATGGATGGGAAAAGAGAAATTTAAGAGAGTATGTTCCTTAAAACCGGGAGAAGAAATGAAGGGTATCTGTGCTCTTTCAGTTCCATTTACTGTCAGATGTCTTTTTTTCTGTAGCTGATGCTTGAGTAGGTTGTTAAGCAGCCCTAGAAGCCGGAGCAGCTGGCACTTTGGACTACTCCATCATAAATTTGGAATGTAAGTGCTGCAAATAAAAGAATGAAGAGAGCGAGAATTACTGATATATAGTAAGAGGAGGTAAAGTATGCTGCAGAAAACATTAGAGAGAACTTCACCATCAAATGGATCATGGGATTGATTATGTACACACTTCAGGTGATACCTTGACAACAATACTTGCAGGATTTGACCTACTTGACCCCCTACATCATGTAGCTGGAGGGGGATTTTACCCTCGCTGATAAAATGAAAAAAAATCTTTCCTTAAATGCAAGAAAAGGAGATGACTGGGAAGATAAAGCCATATTAGGACATCTTGCTTTGTGGGCCCTCTTCCTTAAATTCAAGCTGAAAATAAGTAGACAATATTATAGTTTCAAAGACTTTGTAAATTCTTCCTAGTTGGTTGACTTTATTCAGCTAAGGATGTCAACTCTACCCAAAGGGTTAACTATTTCTAATTTATGGTCATTTCATCTCAGGTTTATCTTGAAGTAGTTTTGTGGAATCCAAGAGATCCCAATAATGCTACTACAGTCAAGCTTATTCTATATTCTTTCAAGAAGCAAGAACTAGGAGAGCAAGTGACCTTTGAACGCAGATTATTAAGTGGGGCAATAAAGCACATACCGTATATACCGGCGTATAAGACGACTTTTGAACCCCGAAAAATCTGCTCTGCAGTCGGGGGTCGTCTTATGCGCCGGTAATACAAAAAAAAAAAAGTGTAAAAAAAAAAAATTTTATTACTCACCTCCCACGGCGTCCTGTCGCGCTCCGGCAGGATGTCGCTCGCTCCGGCAGGCTGTCGCTCGCTCCTCGTCCCCGCCGCAGCATAGCTTTCTGAATGCGGGGCTTGAAATCCCCGCTTCCAGAAAGCTAATACACACGCCGGCAGCCATGACAGCATTGAATGGCTGTGATTGGCTAAAGCACACGTGGCTTCAGCCAATCACACTATTCAATGACATCATTGAATGGCTGTGATTGGCTGAAGGCGCACGTGTTAGCAATCACACCCATTCAATGATGTCATTGAATAGTGTGATTGGCTGAAGCCACGTGTGCTTTAGCCAATCACAGCCATTCAATGATGTCATGGCTGCCGGCGTGTGTATTAGCTTTCTGGAAGCGGGGATTTCAAGCCCCACATTCAGAAAGCTATGCTGCGGCGGGGACGAGGAGCGAGCGACAGCCTGCCGGAGCGAGCGACATCCTGCCGGAGCGCGACAGGACGCCGGGGGAGGTGAGTAATAAAATTTTTTTTTTTTCTCCACTGAATACCGGCGTATAAGGTGACAGTTGGGGGGTCGTCTTATACGCCCCGTCGCCTTATACGCCGGTATATACGGTACATTGCTTAAAGGGGGTTTTCAGGCATAAATATTATTCATGACCTATCATCAGGATAGGTCATCAATAGTTGACTGGCTAGGGTCCGCCGTTCTGGACACTGACCGATCAGTTGTGCTGGCGCATGCTGTCAGGGCTGCAATAACAGAGGTCAGAGAGGAAGCCACCGCGTCAACCTCCATGTAGTGGCCAGCGCTTGTAAGTGCAGGCACAGCTCTCATTGAAATCAATGGGATCCGTGCCTGCAGTGACAAGCAGTGGCCACTACATGGAGGTCGGTGCGGAGGCTTCCGCTCCAGCCTCTGTTATTGCGGTGCTGACAGAGGTTAGAGCGGAAACCTCCACGCCGACCTCCCATGTAGTGGCTAGCGCTTGTCGCTGCAGGCACGGCTCCCATTGATTTCAATAAGAGCCGTGCCTGCACTTACGAGTGCAGTCCACTAAATGGAGGTTGGCACGGAGGCTTCCGCTCCAACCTCTGTTATTGTGGCACTTACAGCATGGGCCCGCACAGCTGATCAATCGGGGTCCCAAGCCAATCAACCAGCCAATCAACTATTGATGACCTATCCTGATGATAGGTCATCAATAGTATTTATGCCTGGAAAACCCCTTTACGTATGTTATGTAGCAATTTAATACAAGGTATTAAATAAAAGAGAGGGGAAAAAGTTACCAAGAGGAGTTGGTGGAATAGAGTTGGTCCCATTGGATGGATTGAGCAGTGATTCTTCAGTGTACTTTATGGATGTTCAAAAGACTTTCACAAGAGAGTCTAAAGACAAATCCCAAATTCCAGGGGGGTTGATAAAAAGAGCAGCAGACCCACCAAGTCTTCACTTATTTGCCCAGGCTTCTGGAGTGTCCACCATCAGTTCCTTTATACTTTAGATCTAACGATCTAACCTATACTTTATTGGTGTACATTATTTTCTTTATTTTCATGTACATTATTGAGAAGCTCTCACAGATCCATCCCTGATAGGGGGAATTTACAACTGCGCTAGGACTCAGTTTAGGGTCCCCGCCTCTATGCTCCATTTCTGGAGGGGAGAAACTGAGTAAAATGATGTTTTTTTCCTATTGATTTTTTAATGGCTTTTCAAAAAAACTGAATGCATTCAGTTTGCTTCCACTCTGTTTTGCTTCAGTTTTTTAACTGGAACAAATAAGGCTAAATTCACATCTGTGTTAGCAATTCCGTTTTCTATTATGGGAGAAGGAAAATAAAACCCCCTGGATGAACGGATCTGTCTCATATCAGAAGCAAACTGTGCGCAACTCACCCCATGGATTATAATGGGGTTAATTCGGTTCTTGCACATGTCCAGCATTTTTACCAGATGAATGAGTCCTGCATACACAACTTTTTTCATCTGGCATTCCATGCCAGATCTGCACTGGAGGCTTTGAACGGAGCCACCAATACAGATGGTGAATAGAGCCTAATGAGGAGACTGTGTTGTTGTTCCAGTAAAAAACACTAAACCAAACGAAATGGAAGCAAATTGAAAGCATTCTTTTTTTGAAAACCCATTGAAATTAATGGGGAAAAAAAAACTGATAAGTTTATTTCAATTTTACTTCAGTTTCTCTCCTCCAAAAACTGAGCTGAGAGACAGAAACTATCAACTGAGCTGTAACGCAGGTGTGAATTCACCCTTAGGCCTAAGTCACACGGGCGTTTTTTCCCGCGATTTGCGTATTGCATGACGGATGCGCATCAGCAAATCGCGTGACCGGGGCCGAAAAATCGCCCGAAAAAACTGCTCCTAGCCGCGTTTCATTAGAAATGGGCCGGAGCTGTCCAGCGCATTGAATTCAATGGAGCCGGCAATACAGACGGCTCCATTGAAAGCAATGGGCTGCGGGCGATCTCACAATGAATTTTCGGGAAGGGCTTAAAAATATAAGCCCTTCCCGGAAATTCATCCAGAAATGTGTAAAAAAAAAAAAATATTCTCACCTGGTCCCGGCAGACGGAGTTCAGCCGCGGCGGCCGGCAGTTCTCCTGAACTGCTCTGAGTAGTATTCAGCAGCCGGGGCTTTAAAATCCCTGCCTGTTGAATGAGCTGCCCCTGATTGGTGAGGCTGTGACCAATCAGAGGCAGCTCATTCAGCAGGCGGGGATTTTAAATCCCCAGCTGCTGAATACGACTCACAGCAGTTCAGGAGAACTGCCGGCCGGCCGCGCTGAACTCCATCTGCCGGGACCAGGTGAGTATATATATATTTTTTGTTTTTACACATTTCTGGATGAATTTCCGGGAAGGGCTTATATTTTTAAGCCCTTCCCGAAAATTAATTGTGAGATCGCCCGCAGCCCATTGCTTTCAATGGAGCCGGCTGTATTGCCGGCTCCATTGAATTCAATGGGCAAACATCATTCTTCTCTGCCACAGCTGTTACAGCTGTGGCAGAGGAGAATGATTTGTCTACTATATGTTCTCATTGGGGTCGGCGCTGCTGCCGCTGGCCCCATTGAGCGCATATAGAGAAGAGAACAGGAATCGCAGATAGGTGCGATCTGCGATTTCTGTTCTCTAATTTATCGGACGAGCGCATAAAAAGCGCTCATGTGTCCGATACCATTGCAAAGCAATGGTTTTATAAAATCGCTGGACGCATGCGCAAATCGCGCGAAAAAACACCCGTCTGACTGAGCCCTTAATCTGTATATCTTGAAGGAAAGAAGGGGGGCACATAATCAAAAACTTTAAATATGTTACAGGAGGACAGAAGGGAGAGTTGTGACATGATTAAAACCTTTATGTATATTTTAAGCTAACTTCACACAGGTGAGCGCAATATAGGGCCGTGAATCATAACAGCAGATGTGGTTGCAAAATCAGCAATAAATGAAGTCAAGCTGCCTGGGATAAGTATAGATCTATCCGAAGAGAGAAATAGAAAGGAAACAATGTAAGGGAAGAATAGACTGACCACATGGTACTTTTATACTGTCAATTTTCTGTGTTTACTATATTTTTTTCCCTAATTTTGGAAGTACAGTATGTACATGTCTGATATATGACTGGAAATCAGAAGAAAAAAATCATAATAACATCCAAGTTTACAACAAAATGTTGCCCAATAATATCTTTAAAAATTTTAATAACATTCCTTCTCAAACACTGCAGGAGCATTACGCAAACCAAATGGCATAACTAAATACTTAAAATAACCCTCAGGCTTCTTTCCCACGAGCATATATCAGCCTGCCGTTTTCACGGCCGGCCGATCTACTCTGTGATCTGATGCATTGGATTCCAATGCATCAGATCACATGGCCATATTCTCGTGCCGTAAAAGAGCCTGGCCAGCCAATATAGCACTGGGTGTTTTTACGTCAGGCTCAAAAGATAGTCCTGGACCTAGCTTTCCTGAAAGCTAATGAAATCCTTACGGTAAGGAAGGTTCACATTAGAGTCTTATTAAATAAAAGGGGCAACAGGTTTCTTGAAGCTGAAGGAGGTTTCTTGAAGCTGAAGGAGCACAGCAAAGCCTTTGATCAGTTATGTCAGACCTTGCATCTGGTCCACTACCTGTGAGAGACACTCCATTTTAGTTAAGGCTAGTTAATCTGTAATTATATAGCTTCAGCATGTCCACCTTAATACATCACAAAGGTCTGACTAGTCACTCTGCTTCTAGTTTTTTCCCTCATGGGTAGATGGATTTAGCTGCAAGGATTCCGTTGGTTATCTTCAGACTGAATGCTGACCACCAAGCAGACAATAATAGTGTGGACCAGGAGGATGCCAGAGAACAAGCCAGGGGTCAGTACTGAGTAGACGGAAGAAAACTCTAAAGCCAAGGTTATACAGGTGATAAAATCAGGCACAAAGCTGGGTCAGAACTGGAAGGACAACAAGGCAAAGCACAGCAGGCGAAAATAAAAAATCAGAATCCAAAAGAGGCCAAGTCAGAAACTTATGTAGACAAGAATAATAAATTACATCAGAGCATATTGACTAAAGCGGCATTACTGGCACAAGAGGTCTGGAACAACAAAGCTATAAAGCCAGGTAGATTAGAATAAGATATACAGCTGGGTAACTGAGAGGAATAAGCAGAATTAATTGCTAAAATCTGAAACCTTGGGTGTGGCCACACAGTCAATCTACTGTAGTACAGCTGAGTAATTAAGTGCCAACCAGACTGACAACTGCTGGTCGAAATGTGACTTGCGACATCATGGGCTTTTACGGTAACAGCCATGTGCTCGTCTGAGAAGGAGACTGATAACATTAAGATAACAGACTCTGTCCGCAAACTAATCAACATCAAATTCAGATCTTGAAGACCAAGAAATATCTCTGATAGAAACATTAGCAGACTTGTCAAATATACAAGACAAAACCCCCATACTGCTGCCAAGAAAATCGCATGAATGAGAGGCAGCTGCGACCATTCAGACGAACAGGCTGTGGCTCTGCTAAACTCCCTCCTCCTTCCCTCCCCCTCTTCACCCCTTGCTGGCTGTGGGGGCTGTTGGTAAAGGGAGGGACTTTAGAGTTCCGCTGCTTAACTCCCTCCCCCTTCCCATTTCTGACGGTTCTCATAGGTTCCCATAGGAGTCTATGGGAATGGCCGGCATATTCCCGCAAGAGATAGGACAAGTCCTATCTTTTCCGGTATCATGTAAAAGCGGCTGGCCGGAATGTGCACCATATGCACTATCTTTTTCGGATGGCTAATTTTACACACCAGAAAATCACCCATCTAAACAAATGCATCGGAATGCAATGTTTCATATGGTCACGATTTTTGACTGGCATTTTATCATGGCAAAATAGCCGCGATAAAACTTTCATGTGAAAGAAGCTTAAAAGCAGAAAGAAAAACAAATCAAGTAAGAACCCCATTGATTACAATAGGACTTATTTTGTTTCAGTTTGCTTCCATTCCATTTGGTTTTCTTTTTTGGATGGAAAGAAAAGACTGAAGTACAGGACTTTTTTGCTTCAAGAAAAATAGAAAACAGAAGAAATGGAGTTTTCCATTTTTTTTGTTTTTTCATTGTACAGGGCATTGACATAAATGGAAACTATTCTGTTTGTATTCATTTGGGCTTCCATTTAGAAAGAAATCTATTCAGCCACATTGCACATGTGCAGATCTAAAACTGAATAAAATAAATGGATCATATTGGATAAGAAACCACTGCAAACTGGAAATACCGTATATACTCGAGTATTAGCCGACCCGAGTATAAGCCGAGTCAATAAGTTTTACCACAAAAAACTGGTAAAACTTATTGACTCGAGTATAAGCCTAGCTATCCTACAGTATATACTAGGTAAAAAAAATGCAATACTCACCTCCCAGCTGGCGTCTGTGTCCCCGGCGCAATGGTCTCCCCGGCGGTGCGGCAAGCAACTTGAGACTTCTCCTCGCTGTCATCTCTCTGCTTGGCTTTAAATTCCCCTGCCGTCAGCGCAGTGTAAGTAAGCGCTGTGATTGGATCGAGTGCCACCGGGGAGACCATCGTGCCGGGGACACAGACGCAGGCTGGGAGGCGAGTATTGCGGGTTTGTTGTTGTTGTTGGTTTTTTTTTTACCTCACTCGAGTATAAACCAAGGGGGGCTTTTTCAGCATTAAAAAATGTGCTGAAAAACTCAGCTTATACTCGAGTGTAAACAGTAACTATTAGAGATGAGCGAGCATACTCGTCTGAGCTTGATACTCGTTCGAGTATTAGGGTGTTCGAGATGCTCGTTACTCGTAACGAGTACCACACGATGTTCGAGTTACTTTCATTTTCTTCCCTGAGAAATTTGCACACTTTTCTGGCCAATAGAAAGACAGGGAAGGCATTACAACTTCCCCCTGCGACGTTCAAGCCCGATACCACCCCCCTGCAGTGAGTGGCTGGCGAGATTAGGTGTCACCCGAGTATTAAAATCTGCCGGCCCGCGGCTCGCCACAGATGCGTTCTCACTTAGCTGAGGGAAAGTGCTGTTGATGCCGGGGCTGCTATAGGGAGAGTGTTAGGAGTTAGTGTAGGCTTCAAGAACCCCAACGGTCCTTCTTCTCTATACGCGCTCAATGGGGCCGGCGGCAGCAGCGCCGACCCCATTGAGAACATATAGAAGACAAATCATTCTTCTCTGCCACAGCTGTAACAGCTGTGGCAGAGAAGAACAATGTTTGCCCATTGAATTCAATGGAGCCGGCAATACAGCCGACTCCATTGAAATCAATGGGCTGCCGACGATCGCGGGATGAATTGTCAGGAAGGGCTTAAATATATAAGTCCTTCCCTGCAATTCATCCAGAAAAGTGTTTAACTAAAAAATATATATATACTGACCTGCTACCGGCAGCCGGAGTTCCGCGCGGCCGTCCTGCAGTGGGTGTGAAGGGGGTGTGAGTCAGACCTGCCCCCTGATTGGCTCAGCACTGAGCCAATCAGAGGCAGGTCTCACTCACACCCATTCAGTGGGTGTGAAGGGGGTGTGAGTCAGACCTGCCCCCTGATTGGCTCAGCGCTGAGCCAATCAGGGGGCAGGTCTGACTCACACCCCCTTCACACCCACTGCAGGACGGCCGCGCGGAACTCCGGCTGCCGGGAGCAGGTCAGTATATATATATTTTTTAGTTTAACACTTTTCTGGATGAATTGCAGGGAAGGGCTTATATATTTAAGCCCTTCCCGACAATTCATCCCATACTCGCCCGCAGCGCATTGCTTTCAATGGAGCGGGCTGTATTGCAGGCTCCATTGAATGCAATGCGCTGGACAGCTCCGCCCAATTTTCGGGCACCGGTCACGCGATTTGCGGATGCGCATCCGTCATGCGATCCGCAAATCGCGCGAAAAAATGCCCGTCTGACTAAGGCCTTAGTCAGACGGGCGTTTTTTGAGCGATTTGCGCATGCATCCGGCGAATTTTTATCGGACACATGAGCGCTTTTTATGCGCTCGTCCGATAAATCATAGAACAGAAATCGCAGATCGCACCTATCTGCGATCTGCGATTCCTGTTCTCTTCTCTATATGCGCTCAAAGGGGCCGGCGGAAGCAGCGCCGACCCCATTGAGAACATATAGAAGAGAAATCATTCTTCTCTGCCACAGCTGTAACAGCTGTGGCAGAGAAGAACGATGTTAGCCCATTGAATTCAATGGAGCCAGCAATACAGCCGACTCCATTGAAAGCAATGGGCTGCCGACGATCGCGGGATGAATTGTCGGGAAGGGCTTAAATATATAAGCCCTTCCCTGCAATTCATCCCGCAATCGTCGGCAGCCCATTGCTTTCAATGGAGTCGGCTGTATTGCTGGTTCCATTGAATTCAATGGGCTAACATCGTTCTTCTCTGCCACAGCTGTTACTGCTGCGGCAGAGAAGAACGATCTTTATGCTGACAGTGCGGGGGGGGGGGGGGCACTCTTGCCGCTATTGTGGCTTAATAGTGGGACCTGAGAACTTGAGATGCAGCCCAACATGTAGCCCCTCGCCTGCCCTATCCGTTGCTGTGTCGTTCCCATCACTTTCTTGAATTGCCCCGATTTTCACAAATGAAAACCTTAGCGAGCATCGGCGATATACAAAAATGCTCGGGTCGCCCATTGACTTCAATGGGGTTCGTTACTCGAAACGAACCCTCGAGCATCGCGGAAATTTCGTCCTGAGTAACGAGCACCCGAGCATTTTGGTGCTCGCTCATCTCTAGTAACTATCCAATTAACTGATCCATCAAAATACTTGGAAAATCTGTCTACATCAGTTAGACTTCTGTTTTTTTTAATTTTAAAAAGAAAAAAAATTGATGTGTTAAAAATGATGAGTCCAGATGTGAACATAGTCTAATTATGATACAAAAAATGATAGCCCACCAAAACTGTCATCATCACATCATCACGTAAACATACCATATACAAAAAATGTGCTGAAAAAGCCCCCCTCGGCTTATACTCGAGTGAGGTACAAAAAAACAAAAAACCTCATTACTCACCTATCAGCCGGCGTCTGTGTCCCCGACATGATGCTGTCCCCGGCGGTGCGGCCAGCTGCTGCAGTCTTCTCCCTGGCTTGCTTTTGAAATCTCTGCCATCAGTGCTGTGATTGGATCGAGCGCCAGCCGATCACAGCCGGTGCTCGATAAACCAATCACAGCCATTCAGTGATGTCATTCTGAATGGCTATGATTAGTTTATCGAGGGCCGGCTGTGATTTGCCGGCACGCGATTCAATCACAGCGCTGACGGCGGGGATTTCAAAAGCAAGTCAGGGAGAAGACGGTGGGGAGAAGACTGCAGCAGTTGCCCGCACCCTGGGGACAGCATTGCATCGGGGCACAGACGCCGGCTGATAGATGAGTATTGCTTTTCTTTTTTTTTACCTACTATATACTCGAGTATAGCTCGGCTTATACTCGAGTCAATAAGTTTTACCAATTTTTTTTTGGTAAAACTTATTGACTCAGCTCATACTCGGGTCGGCTAATACTCGAGTATATACAGTAGTTAAAACTATGTTTAACAACGACACTCCAGTTTTGGGACAAAATTCTGTCCTGGGACCAGTAGGTGGAGCATTTTCTTATCTGTCCTTTATCTTCTCTTCCTGGCTCTTTGTTCCATAGATTCAGGTTCCATTATTAGGTGGCCAAGATGATTACCAGTGCACTGTAGCTCTTGTGTGAATGGCTAGCACTGCGGACATGGTCAGTGGTGGACAATCAAAGAGCAGTTCACAGTATAATTAGATTGTTAATAAAAGGTGTCGGCCATCATGGCTGCCTGAAAATGAAGCACTGAACCAGCAGAAAGGAGGGGCCTAGAAGAGAAGTAAACTACCGCCTCCGCCTTGCAGTCCCAAGACAGAATTTTGTTTCATAATGATTTTTTTTGGCTTTTCATCTGCACTTTGCAAAAGCCATAATTTTTCTTTATTTTTCCATCGGTCATATGAGGACTTGTTCGTTTTGTGGTGAGGTGTAGTTCTTATTAGTACCATTTTTGAGTACACATAATGTATTGAATAACTTATTAATTTTGCTGAAAAGTAGGGTGAAAAAAAACACATTGCGTTTTGTTTTTTTTAAATCATTCACTGTGCAGAACAAATGACATGATAATGTTTTAAAGTGGTTTGGTACAACTACAATGATACCAAAATTACACATATATATTTTTAGGCTTTTCCATTTTTTTTCACAATAAAATCCTTTTTTTTGTATCGCTGCATTCAAAGACCCATACATTTTATTTTTCCATGGACAACGGCATGTGTTTTTATGTGAAGAGCTGCAGCTTTTGATTGGTAGCATATTAAAGGGGTTGTCCCGCGGCAGCAAGTGGGTCTATACACTTCTGTATGGCCATATTAATGCACTTTGTAATGTACATTGTGCATTAATTATGAGCCATACAGAAGTTATCAAAAGTTTTATACTTACCTGCTCCGTTGCTAGCGTCCTTGTCTCCATGGCGCCGACTAATTTTCGGCCTCTAATGGCCAAATTAGCCGCGCTTGCGCAGTCCGGGTCTTCTGCTGTCTTCAATGGGGCCGCTCGTGCAGAATGCCGGCTCCGTGTAGCTCCGCCCCGTCACGTGCCGATTCCAGCCAATCAGGAGGCTGGAATCGGCAATGGACCGCACAGAAGCCCTGCGGTCCACAGAGAGACAGGATCCCGGCGGCCATCTTCAGCAGGTGAGTATGAAGACGCCGGACCGCCGGGATTCGGGTAAGTACTACCCGGTGTGTTTTTTTAACCCCTGCATCGGGGTTGTCTCGCGCTGAACGTGGGGGGGGGGGGGGTTAAAAAGAAAAAAAAAACCCCGTTTCGGCGCGGGACAACCCCTTTAAGTATATAAAACTTTTTTGGTCACTTTTATTGCATTTTTTTGGGAGGCAAAATTAACAAAGAAAAGCATTTGGGCTTTATTGCTTTTTTATGGCATTTGCCCTGTAAACTAAAAGGTGTTTTCAGTTTATTATACGGGTTGTAACAGACGGGGCATTGACAAACATATGGCTTTTTAATATATCATTTTCTAACAAAAAAAAGGGGAAATGACCAAAAAGGGTTTTTACATTTTTTTTATAAGGCAGTTTTTTACTATTCTTATGTTTTTCACCTTTTTTATCTCCCTTTAGGGAACTTGAACCTGTGATCTTATGATCGCTCAGATAATACACTGCAGTACTTCTGTACTGCAGTGTATTATCACTTTTGATTTACACTGAAAGCCATGGCAGACCCACAGTTTCCAGTTGTCATGGCAACCCATTAGCCCTCTGTGACTTTATGGTGGAGGGTTGACGATGACATAGAGGGATCTCCCTTCCTCTGTTAACTGCATACACACCACAATCAATGTTGATCACGACATGTAGGCGCTTAGTAGTGGGGATCAATGTTTTTGCTGATCCACGCCATTGCTTTTGCTGCGGATGGCGTGGGCTTAGTTCCTAAGCCTGTGCTACCCATATGATGTAAATATATGTCATTTTGTTCAAATGGAAAGGAGTTAAAAGAAGAAAATTAGCTCCACTCTCATCAGGCAGATGCGATTCCCATAGTGCTTTGTGCACTATAGGTTCTTAACCAACAAAATTGCTGGATATTACTGGATTATAGAAAAGTTGTAGAAACAGCACCAAATCTCTGACATCACTTTGTGCTTTGCAGCTATTTTGTAAAGCTGAATTAAAGACTTCCTACTCTACCCACCTTTTGAATGCCTTCTGCACATAATATTGTTAATGCTGAAAGCACGCTACTCGATTTTAGCAGCTTCCATCTAAATTTGTAAAAAGTTATTTTTATTACTGTAAAATGGTACATCGGTCTATTTTTTTATTTTTCTACTGGACCCTCAATTATTTTACAAGGTTGAGATATGCATGTGTAGATTTTATATATCATTGTGCATTACATATTTTTAAGTGCAAAACAAAATCCTATTGCTTAATCAAAGGCAAAACACTTAAAGCCATTTGTGGAGAAGAGCAGATAGCACACATTATTGAACCCCAATAAGCAACAGGAAAGCATACATTACACTATGTCTAAAAAATGATCTGTAGTAAATATATGTTTTTGTCATTGAAAATAAAACTAGATTATTTTTTGTCAAGGCGAAAACAAGTATATACCTCCTCAGTCATTATACGTCCATAGACCATAAAGATATCTGCTGTGGCGGTGTTGAAATTATGCAAAAAAATACTAGTCGGATTACTATAAACTTAGAGTTTATCTAGAAGATTGATGGCAAAAAAGCGCATGGTTCATCTAGTCTGCCCTTATATTATACCGTTTTTAGTTTTCTCTTAGGATAGATATATGCTTATCCTAGCCATGTGTAAATTCACTTACTGTTGATTTTCTAAACAAAGCCACTGGAAGTTTATTCCCAGCATCTACTACTCTTTTACTAAAATAATATTATCTGCCATTGCTTCTGATCTTCTCTTCAGCTAATATTAGATTGTGCTCTCTCGTTCTAGTGCTTAGTTTCTTATAAAAAAAACTTCCCTCCTGAACCTTATTTACAACTTCAACATCTACAAAGCTTTTGATCATGTCCCACTCTCCGTTTTTTTAGTTCAGGCTCTAAAAAAATTAATGTTAAGTCTTTCCGGCTAAGTTTTATGCTTAAGACCTTCCACCATTTTCGAAGGTCCCGTTATTGGTCTTGTTTTATGTTATCGGTGTCTTCCTGTAGATGTGGTCTCCAGAACTGAATACAGTATTCCACATGCGGTCTCAACAGAGCTTTATATAGCGGGATCACAATCTCCCTCTTTCTACTGGTTATACCTCTAGTTAGGCCTGGCCATAGACTTGACTCATTTTGAAGCTGTGAAAAACCAAAACCTCCTAAATCCCCTGGCAAACACAGAACTGCCAATGCAATACTCATTCCGAGGATTCCTTCTCACCAAGTGCCTTATCTTACATTTTGAAACACTGATCTGAAGTTTCCAATGTTTTGATTAGTTTTCATGTAAGGCTAAATCATTTTCTATTTTCCAGCATTTATGTATTTATTACATTACAGTGAGGGGGATAAACAATCAGAGAAAAAAATCTCTTGCAATTAGCACAAAATACAATTAAAAAGTTTTTTTTCAAAATTTAATTATAAAGATCTGCTTAGCCATTGCAGAGAGAACGCACAAGACATGGAGGCAGGTGTTCTGACAAAAAGGACTTGTGTTAATGAAATAAAATATGTCATTGTAAGAGTTAGATCTTAATTCTACAAATATTGTCAGGTGAGGATTTTTTATGGTTCACCTGGGAGATTGAACAGATGTCTCACCCCCCCTTCCCCAGATCAGAATCAATGACTTATAATACAGTTAAACAAACAGCGTTAGTGAGTCCTCGCTGAGGTGCAACGTTGCTGCTGGGGACATCTGTTACGGTGAACTTTGTACCTGTGCACCATTTAAAAGAAGACGCACACATATACGATCAACTGGTCTTTTACATTTAATTTGTTGTAATGAGGTGAGTTTCTTCTGATTAATAGTTCTCAGAGAGCAGTTGGAATCACCGGTCTCAGCAGAAAAAAAGGTATAATAGACGCTACTTTGGAGCCGAGGTGCCCACATGTACTGTAACTGAATACTCTTAACCAATAATAAATTAACTGAGCTTTGTGTTCTGATCGACAATTTGAGATCAGTAGTTTGACAAGAGTGATAAACAATTCATGATTCTTATTAATTTCGGTAAATAAACACACTGTGCAAATGTCACTTTCAACTTGAAACCACGCTGTTTCATCAAGATCTTTAATTACTCGAAATAATCACAAGTGAAATCTTCGGTTTTCAAGTGTCAAGTATTCTGGTTTAATTCTACTTTCTCGAGTCCAACTGATGCAGAAGCTTAATCTAAATATGGTAAAATCACATTTGTGTAAAGGACCATAATTAGAGTTGTCTACCTAATATTAATAACTGAAAGAGAAATAAAAAGACAGATTTTGCTGAACTGTATGGTGGAAACATTTCAATCACTAAGGGTGGCTTCACATGAGCGTGTTTTTGTGTGTGCATACACACGCACAAAAACACGCTTCGATTAGAACCAATGCATTCCCTATGGTGTGTTCACATGTCCGTGTTTTACAGGTGCGTGCATGTAAAGATAGGACATGCGTGCACCATAGGGAATGGACGCATTGTCTTCAATGGAGCTGCGGCTGCTGCCGGCGGCTCCATCCAAGACAATGGTCTACTGGCACCCTTGAATTGGTTTTCAGGAAAGGGTGAGTGCTGCCTCTGATTGGCTGAGTGCAGGGACCAATCAGAGGCAGTTCTCAGCTGTCATTCAGTAGCTGAGAGCTACCTCTAATTGGTCAAAGTGCTCAGCTAATTAGAGGCAGCCCATTCAGCAGGCAGGGATTTTAAATTCCTGCCTGCTGAATACTCCTCAGAGCAGTGCAGGAGAAGAGCCGGCTGGATGCGGCTGAGCCCTGGCAGCTGAAGAAAGGTGAGTTTTTAATTTTTTTTATTTTTATCACCATTTTTTCTTGTTTTTCAGGGAAGGGTCTATATTTAAGGCTTGCGGTGATCGATCAGTTGCTGTGCAGCTGAATATGGGGCAAACAAAGTTAGATACAAGAAATATGAACAAAATCTAGCAGATATAATTACTCTACTCACAGGACGATGGATTGTAACTAGAGATGAACGAACGTACTCGTCCGAGCTTGATGCCCACTCGAGTATTAGGGCACCATGCGGTACTCGAGTCAATTCCATTTCCTTCCCTGCATGTTTTGCGCCATTTTCTAGCCAATAGACATGCAGGGAAGGCATTACAACTTCCCTGCTGTGACGTTCCAGCCCTATCCCACCCCCCTGCAGTAAGTGGCTGGTGAGATCAAGTGACCGCCGAGTATTTAAAGCGGTCCCGCCCGCGGCTCGCCTCACACACACGCTGGCA
Organism: Eleutherodactylus coqui; assembly: GCF_035609145.1. Classification (NCBI taxonomy): domain Eukaryota; kingdom Metazoa; phylum Chordata; class Amphibia; order Anura; family Eleutherodactylidae; genus Eleutherodactylus; species Eleutherodactylus coqui. Next base: position 248,359,970 of record NC_089838.1, on the reverse strand, counting down.
GAGATTAGGGAGAGTGCTGTTCCTGCAAATTCACGCACTGCGTGCGGCGACAGCCCCTAATAAAAGGAAAGACATATACGCGCTCTGTAGGCTGTTAGCTTTTTCAAAAAAATTTGAAAAAACATGTCATCGCGCTGAACGGACAATTTTTCTGCCGCCCAAAAGGCACATCTACCAATGTTTTTACAATTTTTCTAAGTTTCAAAAGTATTGAGACTGTTACATGAACCAATTTTTTCAACAGGGCTGCCTCCAGGGTCTGTTACAAATTAAGCAACAGTGAGCTATATCTTTAAAAAAATGTTTTTGGTTTCACCTGCCCTCTCGGTTGATAAATTTTTCAGGGGTACACTTGTACTCTTGGTACACTAATTTTTCAGGCCCACGCCTACACTCTTATCCAACAAATTTTTCCCGCCTTCGGCTACGCTCATGGTATCCCAATGTTTCAGAGGTTGGCCTATACTATTACTACAGAAATTTTACTGGGGTCTGCCTGCCTGCCTATACTTCTGCTACGAGAAAGTTACAGGGGTCTGCCTATACTGCTGCCACTTACATGTTACAGGGGTCTGCCTATACTGCTGCCACTTGGATGTTACAGGGGTCTGCCTAGACTTCTGCTACAGAAATGTTACTGGGATCTGTCTATAGTGTTACTACTGAAATGATACATGGGTCTGCGTGTACTTCTGCTACAAAAATGTTACTGGGGCCTGCCTATACTTCAACAACAGAAATGGTGGTGGAGTCTGCCTATACTGCTGCTACAGAAATGGTACTGGGGTCTGCGTATACTGCTGCTACATAACTGTTACTGGGGTCTGCCTATACTTCTGCCACATAAATGTTACAGGGGTCTGCCTATACTGCTGCCACCTAAATGTTACAGGAGTTTGCCTATACTTCTGCTACAATAATGTTACTGGGGTCTGCCTATACTTCTGCCAAGTAAATGTTACAGGGGGTCTGCGTATACTTCTGCTACAAAAATGGTACTGGGGTCTGTCTATACTTCTACTACAGACATGTTTCAGGGGTCTGCCTATGCTTCTGCTACATAAATGTTACAGGGGTCTGCTTATACTGCTGCTACAGAAATGCTACAGGGGTCTGCCTATACTGCTGCTACATAACTGTTAGTGGGGTCTGCCTATACTTCTGCCACATAAATGTTACAGGGGTCTGCCTATGCTGCTGCCACTTAAATGTCACAGGAGTCTGCCTATGCTTCTGCTACAAGAATGTTACTGGGGTCTGCCTATACTTCTGCCACGTAAATGGTGGTGGAGTCTACCTATACTGCTGCTACAGAAATGATACTGGGGTCTGCGTATACTGCTGCTACATAACTGTTACTGGGGTCTGCCTATACTTCTGCCACATAAATGTTACAGGGGTCTCCCTATACTGCTGCCACCTAAATATTACAGGAGTTTGCCTATACTTCTGCTACAATAATGTTACTGGGGTCTGCCTATACTTCTGCCACGTAAATGTTACAGGGGGTCTGCGTATACTTCTGCTACAAAAATGGTACTGGGGTCTGTCTATACTTCTACTACAGAAATGTTACAAATACTGGGCTCTGCCTGTACTGCTGCTATTGAAATGTTACAGGGGTCTGCATATACTGCTGCTACTGAAATGTTACAGGGGTCTGCCTATACTGCTGCTACAGAAACGTTACTGGGGTCTGCCTATACTGTTGCTACAGAAATGTTACTCGGCTCTGTCTATACTGTTACAACAGAAATGTTACTGGGGTCTGTCTATACTGTTACTACTGAAATGTTACAAATGCTGGGCTCTGCCTGTACTGCTGCTACTGAAATGTTACAGGGGTCTGCCAATACTGCTGCTACATAAATGTTACAGGGGTCTGCCTATACTGCTGCTACAGAAACGTTACTAGGGTCTGCCTATACTGTTACAACAGAAATGTTACTGGGGTCTGCCTATACTTCTGCTAATGAAATGTTACTGGGGTCTGTCTATACTGTTACTACAGAAATGTTACTGGGGTCTCCCTAGACTTCTGCAACATAACTGTTACTGGGGTCAGCTTATACCTTTGCTACAGGAATATTACAGGGGTCTGTGTATACTATGGGTGCACGCGGTGTTCTACCTATCTGGCCCGAAAAAAAACCCAGACTGACTAGGGCATGGCATGTGGGCCGCAGCCAACATGTATTTCCTCTCAACCTCAGCTATCCAGGGCACTGCAATGGGATTTCTTTCTGTACCGTCTGTGTGTTCCTGCTAGCCACCCATGCTGTGGGTGCACACAGACTTGCCATAGTGGAGTTGTACCTGCCTGGCACTTTTAAACAAAACCCAGAATGTCTAGGGCATGGCATGTGGGCCGCAGCCAACATGTATTTCCTCTCACGTAACCTCAGCTTTCTGGGGCACTGCAATGGGATTTCTTTATGTACCGTCTGTGGGTTCCTGGGGGCCACCCATGCTGTGGGTGCACACAGACTTCCCATTGAGGTGTTTTACCTGTCTGTCCCCAAAACACTGACAGACTTGGGTAGGGTGCAGAGTGAAGATGGTTTACCCCTTGCGTTGTCGATGAGGTATCCGACACCCAAACAGAATGAGTAGTGTGTGGACACATGGAGTCCCCATTGGACGCAGGGTCGTGCGGGGGGTTGGGCAGCATGTAACCCAGGAGAAGAGGCAGCGGTGTGTCCGGCAGGCAGTGATTTTGCTTGGTTGAAGGTAGTGTGGTGCTTAGCTAAGGTGTGCCTTGCTAATGAGGGTTTGTCCGAAGTAAAAATTGTTGGGGGGGGGGCACTCTTGCCGCTATTGTGGCTTAATAGTGAGACCTGGGAACTTGAGATGCAGCCCAACATGTAGCCCCTCGCCTGCCCTATCCGTTTCTGTGTTGTTTCCATCACTTTTGTAGGTTTTGCAGATTTTCACAAATGAAAACCTTAGCGGAGCATCGGTCATATACAAAAATGCTCAAGTCGCCCATTGACTTCAATGGGGTTCATTACTCGAAACGAACTCTCGAGCATCCCGGAAAGCTCGACTCGAGCAATGAGCACCTGAGCATTTTGGTGCTCGCTCATCTCTAGTTATAACCTACATTCACCAATTTCACCCAGCTTAAGGCTGCCTGCACATGGCTGGATTTGCATTGTGGAATCCAGAGCAGGCGTCCGCCTCAGGATTCTGCAGCAAATACCTTGCTATGGAAAGCATACTATGGAAAAGCGTTTTTTCCTTCCCACGAGCGGAAATCAATTGCGATATTCCACTAGCAGGGGAAAAAAATTGCAGCATGCTTAGTTTTAGGCAGATTTCTGTGCGGACGGCCTCCATTGAAGCAGAAAGGCCACGGGATCCATGTCATTGCCTAGCGGCGGCACTGCATGCTCTGGGCTGCGCAAGTGTGCCAGTGCAACAGCCAGCACATCTACATTACAGAATGTGAAGAGTACGGAGAGGTACGTGGGGCACAGGGTCGGAATCCGCTGCAGGATCGCACACGCGGAATCTGACCCGGTTGTTTGCAGGCGGCCTTATGCAGTTATTTCTGTGCTGCTATTTGTATATTTAAAGATTCTCCTTGGCATGGCACTAATACTTTGGTACAATAAATGTTAGGTACCCATGTCCAAAAAAGGAATCTATTGTATCTAGTGTGGTTTTATAAAAATAAAATTAAAAGTTATCCAATAAATCTAATTTATTTTTGACACAACATAATTAGAATTTGGGAGAGTGGAGCAGATTTTTACACAGTTTTTTTGACTTTGCAAATGCCATTGACACTGTCTTAAGTACGGTCTAATAATTTAGAAAATTTCGTTTATACTTAGATTAGGAAATAGATCCATTGGATTGACAAATTAATATCCAGTACTGTGTAAACGTTACAGGCAGGTGTGGAAAAAATGCTGCAAAGTAAGATTTTTATTGTAAAAACAGAAGGTGTTTTATTGACTCAAAATGTGTTCTGCAGGAGGACAAAAACCCCAAATATAAAAGCAATGACATTAAAAGCTATCTGCAGTGTAAAAAAAAGTCCTGGAAGTGATGATATGGCCCCACAGAACCCTGATCTCAACATCATCCAGTCTGTCTGGGATTACATGAAGAGACAGAAGGATTTGAGCAAGCTACTTCTGCAGAAGGTCTGTGCTTAGTTCTCCAAGATCTTTGAAAACAACACCCTGCCTAGTTCCTTCAATAACTGTTACAATTGTACCTAGAAGAATTGATGCTGTTTTGAAAGCAAGTGTGGTCACGTCAAATATTGATTTATTTGGATTTCTCTTTTGTTCATTCACTTTACATTTTGTTAATTGCAAAACAAAAAACTATTAACACTTCTATTTTTGAAAGCATTATAACTTTGCAGCATTTTTTTCATACCTGCCTAAAACCTTTACAAAGTACTGTATGATCACTGATAGCAGATCATGTTTTACTAGCTACATTATATATTTTCTAAGAAAGAGGGATAGTAATGGTTAGGGCTCATGCATAGTGAGTGACCGCAAAAGCAGACCCGAGGGAGTTATTGTGACCAAATGACTGAGAACCTAATGACAGAAACCAAAAAGTGACAACAGCACACAAAATACATTTACTATCAGAAGTATACATACCTAAAATGAATACACTAACCACATTAAATAATGCAAGGTTCTTGGCATATCATTTGATCAAATCATATTGGCCCATCTACCAACATCCAGGTGACCAAGCTTTCAGATGGGTCCCAATAATACTAGGTGGTTTAATCCTAACGTGGGAAGATGGGTACCTACTTCTCAGAATGCTCCTCTCTTGGGACCAAGCATACAAATACTGTAAAGCCAAGGAAGGTAGGATACCATTTATATGGTCCTATAGGAGGGACTGAAGGTAAATGGGCGGCATGCGTGCACAAGCAGGGGAAGGCAGCCACAACTCCACAATACTTGTAGAACAAAAAGATGAAATAGGTCAGCACTTTCAATAGAAATCTATAGGTGCACATTAAACCATGGCTGCAACATTATTTGTAGGCTTAGTCCCAAGAGAGGAGCATTCATATAGGTAGGCACCCATGTTTCCTATGTTAAGATTAAACCACCTGGTATTAGCGTTAGAAACCATCTGAAAGCTTGGTCACCTGAGTGTTGGTAGATGGGCCAATATGATTTGATCAAATTATATACCAAGAACCTTGCATTATTTAATGTGGTTAGAGTATTGATTATATGTATGTATGCTTCTGATAGTAAATGTATTTTGAGTGCTGTTACCACTTTTTGGTTTCTGCTTCTATTGTATATTGCAGCCATGGTTTAACGTGCACCTATAGATTTCTATTGAGAATTGCTGACCTATTTTATCCTTTTTTGAGAAAGTAATGACATGAGAACTAGTATGGCTGACAGCAGTGACTGATAAACAGCTACTTCCCTGTTGCAGAAATCAAAAGCCCAAAATGTCAGGATAACAAATGGCTGAACTTACAAGTAAAGGACTGAAGATAGTTACATTACATATAAGGTGTCAGGAGCACAATTACAATTACACTGTAGGTTTGACATACAAGATGAGCAATTTTTCTTCCTGAATTGCTGTGCCTCATTTGTCCTCTAGCTTTTATTCTAGAACTACTAGCACTTCTTTACTATATCTGCTAAACAGTGGATACATCAGTAGTAAAATCCTGAAGTAACAAGCTCTGTGGTTCTATTTATAAGCCTGAACACTGAAGAACACATCCAATAATGTCCACAGACCTGAGAACACAGACTTGAAATCAAACCCCTGCAGCTCACACAAAAGGTAGTAAAATTTGCACATTGGGCATCTGCCAATTACCAAGTGAGCATAGAATAACAAAACCAAAATTCTTTCCTTGTCAATTGGCTGAATAAAACTGCAAGATTTGGGGAGAACTACTCGCAGGGTGAAACCCACATGCAATCCAGGTAGTATTATAAAGAGACATTAAGTGGAAATCAAACCCCTGCAGTTGCAGCAAATAATAATCAGATGTGGCAAAAGCGAGGCTAGTCACTGAATATTGGCTTATCTGGGATGAAACTATTTCCCAAGCCTTATTCAGACAAGATCCAAGATTAATGATATTTAACCCTTTCCAATCCAATTTGTATCCTGGTTTTCCTAGGGGGCTTACTTTTTGCTGCCATTATATGCTGGCTAAAGCCAGTACTGCATGAGGTGACATATTGGATAGGCTCCGACAGCAGAGAGGCTGGCAATATTCAGTAAGAGAACCCCCGACGGATGTCTTCCAACATTGGAGCTGTACAGCCTTAAATCATAATGTCTTCAGAGGTCAGACAGTGGATTGGAAAGGGTTAAACTTTCCATATGTTATGTAAAGGTGGGTTTACATGGGACGAATGTCGGGCAAATGATGCCCGACACTTGTTCCTGTATGTCTTCACTCCCCTGCTCCTGCACAGGAGCAAGAAGTGCTGGCTCACTCATGGAGCGGAGGGTGGTGGAGCGGCTGTAGGAGATTTCTTTTCTTGTGCTCCTCCGCCCCTCCTCATTGACATAACACAGCGGCTGTTCAGTACTGAATGGCCACAGTTTACACTGAATGATCATCGTTCATCTCATCGTCTATTCAGCATTAAAGATGGACGATGAGCTGATCGCTAATTATTCAGTGTAAATAGTAGCTGTTCAATACTGAACCACCACTATGTTAATTCAATGAAGATGGGCGGGGGAGCATGAGGAGAGAAATGTCCTGCAGCCTCCCCGCTGAAAGCTAACGATACTAGTTCCCATGCAGGAAGCTAGTATGTGCGGGGATGAGTGTCGGGCATCATTTGCCCGACACTTGTCCTGTTTAAAAGGGCCTTTAGAGTATATTTCATCTATGTGAACCATTCTGATGAGTAACAAAAAACTATTATATCCAAATAATCATTAAATCTAGTGCTGAGCAAACTTTTGAAAAGTTCCGTAAAGCTGGAATTGCTGAACTTTTACAAAAAGAACTATGCAGTCTGAATTGGTTTGAATTGAACTGGAAGTAACGTTGATATAAGTAAGCGATAACAATATCAGAGCAAAACGATAATTTGTTGCGGAAAACTGAATACTTGCAAGGAAGCTCTATTACCCTGTTGGGCCGTCTCTAGTTTGGATGCAAGATGTGATACAGGGCTCAGTCAGACGAGCAGAGATCCATGTGGAAAAAAAACTGAAATGCAGGTGCGGACGAAAATATGCACCTGCCAAGGAAAGAACATATGGGAGGCAATGGAGGTGGTCATGCAGATTTTCATCCACACTCAGTGTGGACATTTTTCCTTGTGGAAATACGCGTGGATCCCCGCCCGTGTGACTGAGCTCTCAAGCCGGCATGGAGGCATGTAGGTTTTGTATGGTATCCTGTGACCTATTGGTCCACATTTGCTGTACCTTAGCCTCTAGATAAGGCCAACTTATAGGCTATCGAAGTTGATGCTCCAGATGGTTCTATACATGTTGAAAAAGGTCCCTTGGAAGCCCTGCCATGACAGGCAGCACAAGTGGTTGTAGGATGTCCTTAACATATTGCTGAGCTGTCATTGTTCCTTGTATGGTTGACCGACTGTCATATGTGATGACACCCCAGACCATAACATCAGCAGTGGGGGCAGTGTGCTGTTCCACAACAAAGGCGGGATTGAGGCCATCCCTAGATCTCGAGACACAAACACAGTTATTGTCAGGTCCCCAACTAAACCTGGATTTGTCGTTGAAGATAACCTGATTCCACTCTATAGCAGTCCAGTTTTGTTATTCACCACACCAAAGTGTCAAGCGCAGTACACATAATTGGCACTATGACACCAAACCTCCTTTAGCCAAGCACCTGGAAATGGTTCCAACAGACACATGCTTGTTGATTGGACTATCCTCTTTATTGGTGGTCTGTTGAGGGAATCTTGAGCCCACATGCCCCAGTTCACTCCTCCATTGAGGCCATAGTTTCGGCATTGGTTCTCTCCTTGAGACGTGATCCAAGTGGTTTGGATAATTTACCAAAACCCATAGAAAACAAGCTACCAGGATTTATTAGGGATTCTTTCGATGTATTTAACAGTTTGCAGAATATAACATGACAGCATAATTATTTGTGGGTTATTTTGATAGTTCAGCGTTGTATCCGTCAATAACCCATGACAGGGCATTGTCTGCTCTGTCACGTTTCTTAAACAAGTATACCACTTTTGCAGATGAACTGAAAGAATGTCTTATTTCTGTCACTTCTTTTTTGTTACAGAATAATTTTTCCATGTTTGATCTGAATTTTTACCCTCAGGCATGCGGCCATCCTATGTGCTCTTCTATGTCACCTTCACTGGCCAATCTGTATGTTGTGGTGTGGGAAAAAATTTCCATACATTTGGATGGTGCGTTCTATGTGGGGGATGTTGTCTAGTATGGCAGAAAAACAGACAACGTCTTATTCATTTGGGGGAGGTTGGCTGTCTGCTATGCTGGACTTCATCTCCCACGTGAACAGCAATGATATGAATCCCTATTTTACATATAATCTGTCTACATATGATATCCCTTTTTTGACTTGTTACTTACAGGCAATGTTCAATCAGGTACAATTTCAACCAAGTTATACAGAAAACTGGTTACGGGGAATTCTTTGTTACATGTGGAAAGCAGTCATCTGGCTCAGATTGTAAACAATCTGCCTGTGGGGGAGTTTACACGTGCCAGGCGTCTGTGTAGTGATGAGAAGGATTACGTACAGGAAAGTCATTACATTGCTAGACGATTGCAAAACAGAGGATATTCGGATCTTTTGATACAACGTGAACAGCATGTCACATTGGAAAATTACAGTAAGGGTCAAATACAGTCATCTGGAGGAAAGAAGAATAGGTTACATGGGCGAGGTATCATCGTGTTTACAACACAATGTTCCACAGAATATTCTCTATAATTAAGAAATATTTATCTATCCTGCACATGGATGATAAACTCAAGGAAATGTTACAAGCAAATTGTAATTTTTCAGCGAAGAGAGGTATAACCATAGGGAATGTGCTTTCTCCTTCCACTATAGAAAGGAGGTCTAATGTGAACACATGGCTAACTACCAAGGGTTCATATAAATGTGGCATTTCCACTTGTGGATGTTACCAGTATATGTTGTCCAATAAGATGTGTTCTTCTAATATTAACAAGGATTTCAAAATCTTACCCTTTATTAACTGTTCCACTACATGTGTAGCGCATGTCATTAGTTGTTCCTCATGTAAATTACAATATATGGGATGAACCATAAGACCGCAACACTTTCTATCTTTACCTTCAGACAATATTATATCATTTCAGGTTTTGGGTCTTGAGAGGTGGTGGCTGGGGGGCTAAATTGAGAAATAGAGAAGCCTTTTGGATAATGGCTCTGGACAGGAGGTTTGAATTAGCATTCTGATTTACATTTATTGATGCTTTGTGTTAGCATGTTTTGGTATACCACATTGTTGAGGTTATGTGCATCCTTACTGTGATCAATAATTCACCATATATGTAGAAGTAGTTTGTTTTTAACCAGAGGCATGAGGATGGGAATGACATTATGAAGTAGAGCCCAGTTTGTAACATGTGAAAATTGTTCCCTTCTTTCCATCTGCTTCTATGAGGATGCTTTTAAGGATGTTATAATAGAAGTTTTGTTTTTAACTTTATTTGAGTGCTGGAAGAAATCCTGTGTTTTGGAATTGGATCCATCCATGGTGACCGGTTTCCTTCCCTGCACCATGCTACTTCCAGGATAGTGCCTGGTGTGAATGAGCTGGTTTCCCTTTTTCTATTGCCTTGTGCGCATGTCCTCACGCATCCACTGGTCAGAACATCTTAACAGTCTGGACAGAACGGCCCAGAAGGCAGGCAATTTGTCGATATGACCAGACATCTTCTCGCATTCCAATAATTTGCTTCCTCTCAAACTCTATTAACTGGGCGAAATGTCTTTGATTGCGTCATGGAGATCTCTAGTGGTCAACAAGCTCTACACAAGTGGAAGAAGAGGTCACTTTACTCAAGTAATCTCTGAGGGCCTTTTTTATAGGCCAAGGGTTGAACCACTTTTTGTACCTCAGGTGACAAGACCATTCATCTTAATCACCTCACAACTCATTTGCATATCAGCCTGAGATGTAATTGCATGCCAAGTTTTGCATAGATTTTTTGACAAAGAGTGTATTATCATGTACAACAATGGATTTCAAGGTTTCAGCCAAAAAAACACAGAATTATCTTTGTTTAGTAAATGAAGTAAGATTATAGAACAACAATATAGTATCACTGCAAGGTGATAGTATATGCAGTGATTATATGGTTATAATACACAAGTATGTGTATCAGTCAAAAACAACACAAGGATTACATTATTTGTGAAGAGCGGTGAAACACAGAGCTTTCCAGTCATCCGCAGGTGTGGTGCAAATATAATTGGCTATTTGTAGCCCTCCATTTTGTCCTTCATCCTCCATTTTGTATTTTCCTTTATTCTCCATTCTGTATTTTACATACGAATAGCTATGAACATTCATGTGGACTTCAAACCTGTTTGGTGTAGGAAGCTTTGATGTAACTGTGAAATGTTTATGTGACTTGTTAGTTCTTTGTATAAGATAGAGGTCTAACATATGTATATTGGTCTTACTTATACAGAACAATGCTACCTGCTTTTACTACAATTCCATTTGTATAGGTTTGTTTGAGCTCTGTCCATATACATTGTATGGCCAGGAGTCTGTTGAGTCTTGTTAATCCTGTGATACCATCAGCATTGTCTAGGGAATTGAGTTGTTGATTCTGAACCTTTGATCAATGAAACTGGCTACTTCAGATGGTGGGGGGTCTCAGATTGATAACATCTTGGTTTGTAAAGCTTGGAGAATATGGCCTATGACTCAGCAAGTTATACTAATATAAAGGACAGTAGCTTTTGGAATCTAGGAGGAGAAGCTCTGGAAGGATGAGAAGCTCTTGGAATCTTTGATGGAAGGATGAGAAGCTCTGGGTAGTAGGGACTCTTCAATACCAGATGAGGATGTCATCTGTTGAACCCCTAGAAGTGAGGGAACCTTTGGTGATGGTAATATGTGATCTGTAATCTTTTAGGTAATAATGTAACTTACTATCTTTATACTTTGTTATGTAACATCTGCAACCCTTATGTTTTGTACATAGCTATTATCACTTGTATATAGACATTATCCTTTGTGTATAGATCCAATAGTTTACAAACGTAGGACAATTATTCACCATTATGCTCAATTATCATTTGGTTTTAATAAATTCTTATTGTTAAACCTTTTATAGTGTCTTGCTCTCTTTAAAGCGTAATATGAACTAAGTCTTGCTCCTTGCAGCAATACAGCAGGTTACTTAGCTACAGAGCTGTTCTGTTGACCCTTGCTAAGGTTTCTCATAACAATGAGAAGAAGTCATTGACGTATAGACAGGTTTACAGAGGTACTGTAAGTAATTTTATCCCAGTTTTTGTGCAATGCCGTGATGTATCAGTATAATGCATACATATTAAACTGCACTGTTGATGCTGCAAGTCACCAGATACCTGCGACAGATGTCTCTTTAATCCACGGCCTCTCTGTGGTCTTACAGACCAGCCATCTATTTCTTCTACTCATCATTGGTGCAATGGAGTGCCTAATCCAAGGGTCTCCCATTAGGGGATGTAACAAAAGGAGCTGCTGGATCCTGAACAGATACTAATGTTGGTCATTTCCAGGAGTCTTTTCTTTTCGTTTCCGATTCACTGAGATTTTATTTTTACGGACATATTCTGACACATAATCGTTTAACAATGAGATTTCATAGATAGTCATTAAAGTATTGAAGATCAGACTAAAATTGTTCTTAAAATACAGCTAGATGCCCTGAGAGAGATTTATATTAACCCTTTTCCATCCTAAAGGACGAGACACTTTTTAGCGCTGTACACATGTGATGGCACTATCTTTTTCTGGAGCTGACAAAATTATTTTTTGCACCATCATGTTAAATTAATTTTTGGAAGTGGCTTTGTTTTTTGTTGCATGTGCATTTGTGTGGCTCTCTACACTTTTGTTGTACACTGTAATCTCCCATTGTCTCAGATACTTCAGTGAGAGTATATAGCCAGGTATCTTGCTTTATTTATTCATTTTGTGGCTTTTTGCCCAAAGAGAGGTGGCTATTGAGATAGGAATCCATCCAATAAGGTTCATCTGGACATGGCAGCTGGGCCCACATGTTTTGATCAAAATGTGTGCTAAAACCTTGTATTTTTTATGCAGTTGGTAAAAATAACAATTGTGAAATTTTTTTCAGATATTAAGTGAGTGCTGGGGTGCGTTTTTTTGTTGAAGTGTGTGATTAGACGTGGTAGTGGTGAAGCATTGCAGTAGAGAGCACATTTTTTACATTTTCATAGAATCATAGAATGGTAGAGTTGGAAGTGACCTCCAGGGTCATCTGGTCTAGTGGTTCTCAACCTTTTTCAGCCCAGCGCACCCTTTAGGTATTGTGATGGTGGCCAATGCCCCCCAAGCCTTACTAGTTTAAACCCAGTCAAAGTTTGCCTTGTTTACAAAGTTAAAAGTATAAATTAATATACTGAATACATTTTTTGGAAATTTTGATAGTGTTTAACAGATTAGCATTAATTGTGAAAACATGTCTCTAAAAATTACCAAAGAAGTATTTTAGTCAGCAAAATTTTGAAATATTTAAAAACAGGTTAAGCGTGGATACAATAATAAATAGGTTGTATTGCAGAAGATAATTTTGGGGGGGAATCAAGCAATAATACAATTTTTAATTATTATCATTCGATAGAAACAAACACGTATAAAGAAAATGCAAGATACACCTTAATCCTTAATGGTCAGAAGACTAATTAAAATGCAAGAACAATGAATTTCAGCTAATAATAATAATTAGAGATGAGCGAACGTACTCGTCCGAGCTTGATGCTCGTTCGAGTATTAGGGTGTTCGAGATGCTCGTTACTAGAGACGAGTACCACGCGATGTTCGAGTTACTTTCACTTTCATCTCTGAGACATTAGCGTGCTTTTCTGGCCAATAGAAAGACAGGGAAGGCATTACAACTTCCTCCTGTGATGTTCCAGCCCTATACCACCCCCCTGCAGGGAGTGGCTGGGGAGATCAGGTGTCACCCGAGTATGACATAGATCAGGGAAAGTGCTGCTGATGCTGCTGCTGCTATAGGGAGAGCGTTAGGAGTTATTTTAGGCTTGAAGAACCCCAACGGTCCTTCTTAGGGCCACATCTGACCGTGTGCAGTACTGTTGAGGCTGCTTTTAGCAGTGTTGCACATTTTTTTTTTGTATATCGGGCATGCAGAGCATTGCGTCCTCAGTCTGCAGTCATTGTGCATAGTATAGGGCCAGTACTGGTGAGGCAGGGACAGTGGGAAAGGTGAAAGAGATATACTGTCTATATAGGCAGTGGGCTTTTTCAAACAAATTTGGGAAAAATGCTATATTTGGGCTGCCTGTGACCGTCTTCAGTGTACTGCGTGTCTGCTGGGGGTAGTAGTCCTAATTAATACGCAGCTAAGTGTTACAGCAGGCTTGCGCAAAATAGTTTCCTGGCTCTGCGTTGCCGGTTACATCACCGCCGTCATCCCGTCCAGAGGGAAACAGTCTGCAGTAATTTTACATAGTATAGGGCCAGTACTGGTGAGGCAGGGACAGTGGGAAAGGTGAAAAAGATATACTGACTATATAGTCAGTGGGCTTTTTCAAACAAATTTGGGAAAAATACTATATTTGGGCTGCCTGTGACCGTCTTCAGTGTACTGTGTGTCTGCTGGGGGTAGTAGTCCTAATTAATACGCAGCTAAGTGTTACAGCAGGCTTGCGCAAAATTGTTTCCTGGCTCTGCGTTGCCCGTTACATCACCGCCATCATCCCGTCCAGAGGGAAACAGTATACATATATACCCTGCCTACAGTATCTGTTTGCTGTCTCAGCTCAGCCTTTCAAAAAATAGAAGCAAAATACTTCAGGCCTATTAGTGGCGTTTGGCCACTTGACTGCTTCAGCGCTGTGAATTCCACTAGTTGAGTCATACGCACCTACGTCTCACTACAGGCGTGCGCTAAATTGTTTCCTGGCTCTGTGTTGCCCGTTACATCACCGCCGTCATCCCGTCTACAGGGAAACAGTATACATATATATGCTGCCTACAGTATCTGTCTGCTGTCTCAGCTCAGCCTTTCAAAAAAATAGAAGCAAAATACTTAAGGCCTACTAGTGGCCTTTGGACACTTGACTGCGTTTGCGCTGTGAATTCCACTAGCTCAGTCATACGCACCTACGTCTCACTACAGGCTTGCGCAAAATTCTTTCCTGGCTCTGCTGTGCGTTCCGTAAGCGAAGTCAGCCTCCCTTTACAGGCCAATAAGCGGCACATTTAATTACAGCGTTCTGTTTCTGCACTACTGGTAATACACCATGCTGAGGGGTAGGGGTAGGCCCAGAGGACGTGGTCGCGGGCGAGGACGCGGAGGCCCAAGTCAGGGTGTGGGCACAGGCCGAGCTCCTGATCCAGGTGTATCGCAGCCGACTGCTGCGGGATTAGGAGAGAGGCACGTTTCTGGCGTCCCCACATTCATCTCACAATTAATGGGTCCACGCGGTAGACCTTTATTAGAAAATGAGCAGTGTGAGCAGGTCCTGTCGTGGATGGCAGAAAGTGCATCCAGCAATCTATCGACCACCCAGAGTTCTACGCCGTCCACTGCTGCAACTCTGAATCCTCAGGCTGCTGCTCCTCCTTCCTCCCAGCCTCCTCACTCCATTACAATGACACATTCTGAGGAGCAGGCAGACTCCCAGGAACTGTTCTCGGGCCCCTGCCCAGAATGGGCAGCAATGGTTCCTCTCCCACCGGAGGAGTTTGTTGTGACCGATGCCCAACCTTTGGAAAGTTCCCGGGGTCCGGGGGATGAGGCTGGGGACTTCCGGCAACTGTCTCAAGAGTTTTCAGTGGGTGAGGAGGACGACGACGATGAGACACAGTTGTCTATCACTCAGGTAGTAGTAATTGCAGTAAGTTCGAGGGAGGAGCACACAGAGGATTCGGAGGAAGAGCAGCAGGATGATGAGGTGACTGACCCCACCTGGTTTGCTAAGCCTACTGAGGACAGGTCTTCAGAGGGGGAGGCAAGTGCAGCAGCAGGGCAGGTTGGAAGACGCAGTGCGGTGGCCAGGGGTAGAGGCAGGGCCAGACTGAATAATCCACCAACTGTTTCACAAAGCGCCCCCTCGCGCCATGCCACCCTGCAGAGGCCGAGGTGCTCAAAGGTCTGGCAGTTTTTCACAGAGAGTGCAGACGACCGACGAACAGTGGTGTGCAACCTTTGTCGCACCAAGATCAGCCGGGGAGCCACCACCACCAGCCTCACCACCACCAGCATGCGCAGGCATATGATGGCCAAGCACCCCACAAGGTGGGACGAAGGCCGTTCACCGCCTCTGGTTTGCACCAGTGCCTCTCCCCCTGTGCCCCAACCTGCCACTGAGATCCAACCCCCCTCTCAGGACACAGGCACGACCGTCTCCCGGCCTGCACCCACACCCTCACCTCCGCTGTCCTCGGCCCCATCCACCAATGTCTCTCAGCGTACCTTCCAGTCGTCGCTAGCGCTAGTGTTTAAGCGCAAGTACGCTGCCACGCACCCGCACGCTCAAGCGTTAAACGTGCACATAGCCAAATTGATCAGCCTGGAGATGCTGCCGTATAGGCTTGTGGAAACGAGGCTTTCAAAAACATGATGGCGGCGGCGGCCCTGCGCTATTCGGTTCCCAGTCGCCACTACTTTTCCCGATGTGCCGTCCCAGCCCTGCACTACCTCGTCTCCCGCAACATTGTACGTGCCCTCACCAACGTGGTTACTGCCAAGGTCCACTTAACAACGGACACGTGGACAAGCACAGGCGGGCACGGCCACTATATCTCCCTGACGGCACATTGGGTGAATTTAGTGGAGGCTGGGACCGAGTCAGAGCCTGGGACCGCTCACGTCCTACCCACCCCCAGAATTGCGGGCCCCAGCTTGGTGCTGGTATCTGCGGAGGTGTATGCATCCTCCACTAAACCATCCTCCTCCTCCTCCTACGCAACCTCTGTCTCGCAATCAAGATGTGTCAGCAGCAGCACGTCACCAGCAATCGGTGTCGCGCGGCGTGGCAGCACAGCGGTGGGCAAGCGTCAGCAGGCCGTGCTGAAACTACTCAGCTTAGGAGAGAAGAGGCACACGGCCCACGAACTGCTGCAGGGTCTGACAGAGCAGACCGACCGCTGGCTTTCGCCGCTGAGCCTCCAACCGGGCATGGTCGTGTGTGACAACGGCTGTAACCTGGTGGCGGCTCTGCAGCTCGGCAGCCTCACGCACGTGCCATGCCTGGCCCACATCTTTAATTTGGTGGTTCAGCGCTTTCTGAAAAGCTACCCACGCTTGTCAGACCTGCTCGGAAAGGTGCGCCGGCTCAGCGCACATTTCCGCAAGTCCAAGACGGACGCTGCCACCCTGCGCACCCTGCAGCATCGGTTTAATCTGCCAGTGCATCGACTGCTGTGCGACGTGCCCACACGGTGGAACTCTACGCTCCACATGTTGGCCAGGCTCTATGAGCAGCGTAGAGCTATAGTGGAATACCAACTCCAACATGGGCGGCATAGTGGGAGTCAGCCTCCTCAATTCTTTACAGAAGAGTGGGCCTGGTTGGCAGACATCTGCCAGGTCCTTGGAAACTTTGAGGAGTCTACCCAGATGGTGAGCGGCGATGCTGCAATCATTAGCATCAACATTCCTCTGCTATGCCTCTTGAGAAGCTCCCTGCAAAGCATAAAGGCAGACGCTTTGCGCTCGGAAACAGAGGCGGGGGAAGACAGTATGTCGCTGGATAGTCAGAGCAACCTCCTGTCTATATCTCAGCGCGTTGAGGAGGAGGAGGAGGAGGGGGAGGAGCATGAGGAGGAGGGGGAAGAGACAGCTTGGCCCACTGCTGAGGGTACCCATGCTGCTTGCCTGTCATCCTTTCAGCGTGTATGGCCTGAGGAGGAGGAGGATCCTGAAAGTGATCTTCCTAGTGAGGACAGCCATGTGTTGCGTACAGGTGCCCTGGCACACATGGCTGACTTCATGTTAGGATGCCTTTCTCGTGACCCTCACGTTACACGCATTCTGGCCACTACGGATTACTGGGTGTACACACTGCTCGACCCACGGTATAAGGAGAACCTTTCCACTCTCATTCCCGAAGAGGAAAGGGGTTCGAGAATGATGCTATACCACAGGGCGCTGGTGGACAAACTGATGGTAAAATTCCCATCCGACAGCGCTAGTGGCAGAAGGCGCAGTTCCGAGGGCCAGGTAGCAGGGGAGGCGCGGAGATCAGGCAGCATGTACAGCACAGGCAGGGGAACACTCTCCAAGGCCTTTGACAGCTTTATGGCTCCCCAGCAAGACTGTGTCACCGCTCCCCAGTCAAGGCTGAGTCGGCCGGAGCACTGTAAAAGGATGGCGAGGGAGTACGTAGCCGATCGCACGACCGTCCTCCGTGACGCCTCTGCCCCCTACAACTACTGGGTGTCGAAGCTGGACACGTGGCCTGAACTCTCGCTGTATGCCCTGGAGGTGCTTGCTTGTCCTGCGGCTAGCGTCTTGTCAGAGAGGGTGTTTAGTGCGGCTGGGGGAATCATCACGGATAAGTGTACCCGCCTGTCAACCGACACTGCCGACAGGCTTACAATCATAAAGATGAGCAAAGCCTGGATTTCCCCAGAGTTCTCTTCTCCACCAGCAGACAGCAGTGATACCTAAACAATACGTAGGCTGCACCAGCGGATGGAAGCATCGTTCTCTATAACCATAAAAAACGGGGACCTTTTAGCTTCATCAATCTGTGTATTATATTCATCCTCCTCCTCCTGTTCCTCCTTCTGAAACCTCACGTAATCACGCCGAACGGGCAATTTTTCTGAGGCCCACAAGGCTCAGTCATATAACTTTTGTAAACAATGTTTATACGTTTCAATTCTCAATTCAATAAAGCATTGAAACTTGCACCTGAACCAATTTTTATTTTAACTGGGCCGCCTACAGGCCTAGTTACAAATTAAGCCACATTAACCAAAGCGATTAATGGGTTTCACCTGCCCTCTTGGTTGGGCGTGGGCAATTTTTCTGAAGTACATTTGTACTGTTGGTACACCAATTTTTTTGGGCCCTCACCTACATTGTAATCCTAGTAATTTTTAGCCCACCTGCATTAAAGCTGATGTTACCTCAGCTGTGCTGGGCACTGCAATGGGATATATTTATGTACCGCCGGTAGGTTCCAGGGAGCCACCCATGCTGTCGGTCCACACGGAGTTGTAACTGAATGTGTCCACTTCTAAAGAACCCCAGTCTGACTGGGGCATGCAGTGTGGGCCGAAGCCCACCTGCATTAAACCTGACGTTACCTCAGCTGTGCTGGGCACTGCAATGGGATATATTTATGTACCGCCGGTGGCTTCCTGGGACCCACCCATGCTGTCGGTCCACACGGAGTTGTAACTGCATGTGTCCACTTCTAAAGAACCCCAGTCTGACTGGGGCATGCAGTGTGGGCCGAAGCCCACCTGCATTAAACCTGACGTTACCTCAGCTGTGATGGGCAATGCAATGGGATTTATTTATGTACAGCCAGTGGGTTCCAGGGAGCCACCCATGCTGTGGGTGCACATGGAATTCCCATTGCGGAGTTGTACCTGCCTGTGACTATTTATAAAAAACCCCGGTCTGACTGGGGCATGCAGACACCTTGACCGAATGAATAGTGTGTGGCACATGGGTTCCCCATTGCTATGCCCACGTGTGCAGCTCCTGATAGAGGTGGCACAGGATTAGATTTCTCATTGCTTCTGTACAGCATTATGGGCTATCGCCCCGCCCCTTTTAAAGAGGGTCACTGCCTGGCCATGCCAACCCTCTGCAGTGTGTGCCTGCGGTTCCCCCTCATGGCAGACGCACTTATAAATAGACATAAGGGTGGTGTGGCTATGAGTCCAGCGTGTGGCATGAGGGCAGCTGAAGGCTGCGCAGGGACACTTTGGTGTGCGCTGCGGACGCAGGGTCGTGCGAGGTGGGGTGGGGGTGGGGAAGCATGTAACCCAGGAGAAGTAGAAGCAGAGTGTCATGCAGGCAGTGATTGGTGCTTTGTTGGAGGTAGTGTGGTGCTTAGCTAAGGTATGCCTTTGTAATGAGGGTTTTTCAGAAGTAAAAATTGTTGGGAGGGGGGGCACTCTTGCCGCTATTGTGGCTTAATAGTGGGACCTGGGAACTTGAGATGCAGCCCAACATCTAGCACCTCGCCTACCCTATCCGTTGCTGTGTCATTCCCATCACTTTCTTGAATTGCCCAGATTTTCACAAATGGAAACCTTAGTGAGCATCGGCGATATACAAAAATGCTCGGGTCGTCCATTGACTTCAATGGGGTTCGTTACTTGAAACGAACTCTCGAGCATTGCGAAAATTTCATCTCGAGTAACGAGCACCCGAGCATTTTGGTGTTCGCTCATCTCTAATAATAATGTTCGCCACAATCAATCTGTATCTTTAATGGCTGCATTGGGCCTGGTAAGCGAATGCCAATTTCGCAATATCTGAGTCTATCTTTATCAACTTCAGTCCAAAGTTGCCCCTTACACATATCTGAGGTTTGTTTCTCACTTTTGTCAGGAGCTGCTGAACCGTGCTGAAGCCCCTCTCCACAAAGTACATAGATAGGAAAACTAACACGAGGAACTTAACTTCCTGCCACAGGATAGGATAGGAATTCTTCACTTTCACCCAAAGACATTCATAGCCACATTGTTGGAAAAGTGCTTGGGCTTCGCTATCATGTTTCAAGTTGATGAACTTCTCTTGTAATCTGGGATGATATTCTCCTGCAATTCCTGAAAATGGATTGAGTACCCACATTGGTATTTCAAGGGTACATAGATCATGAAACCTAGTTTGCATGCCTTCTTTGGCTCATTTAAGGTGTGAGCAAAAAACGTCTAAGTCTGCATCTTGAAGTTTGTCTCTGTCTTTGCGTGCGATTTCTTGAAGACTCAGAAAATATCAGTGCTTGCGCCAACTGACGTTGTTGGTATGAAGGTCCAGTTTGGCAATGAAGGAAGAAATTATACCTTTAGCCTTAATGTAATTCATTTTGTCTCCTTGTAGCTTTGTGTTGACCTCATTGAGTTTGTCAAATATGTCTGCGAGATAGGCAACGTCAAGACATCGAAGTTCGATTGTATCACAAAGCCTTGGGTCAATCAGCTGAAGAAACTCGACTACTGTCAAAAAATTTGTAGAAGCATTGGAAGCACTTTCCTCTTGACAACCACCTCACTTCAGTGTGAAGGAGTAGACGTTCAAATTCTTTATCACGGTCTTGACAGAGTTTGCGGAAAAGACGTTTGTTCAAAGAGCGTGCTTTTATCTTGTTAACAGCATTAATTACATAGTGCAGAGAATCATGCAATCTCTCACATAAATGTTTAACAACAAGGTGCTGCCGATGGATCACACGGTGAACTGCCAATATGTCAGGTATAACAGATTTTAGATGGGCTATAAATCCATGTACATTTATTTAAGGGATGTTTTTTTCTTGGAAAAATTCTTCCGCTCTTTTGTATATAGAGGAGCCTTTCGTGTCAATGATTACATTTCTGGTAAACAACAATTCCTTCGCTACGTCTTCATTCCGATTAATGAAACGAACATCAGCCAGCAGCAATGCTTCATTGTCTCTAACTGTTGACTCATCAATTTGCATTACAGATTCTGTTCTTTTAACATGTCCAACTTACTTCACAGAAGTGCCTCTGATGAGTTCACCCCTAATCCCAGTTGACCATCAAATATGTAGGGTCGACGTTCTGGATGGCTATGTAGATGTCCAATCTTGTTATAGTAACAAACTTTTTATTCCGGATACAATTACAAACAATACAACGCGTTTCAGCTCTTCAGAGAGCCTTTCTCAAGTATAGATTTACAATATGAGCCACACACACACATATATATACATTTTGCAATATTTCCCAACCTTCTTGGACATTTCTGTCCTTAAGAACATCCAGCCATTGGATTCTTCCTGCCCCCTTTCTGAATTCATTAAAAATCTGCCTTTCTGAAATCCAACCTTGAGGTCTGAGTTTTCTCAGGTCTTTCTCCCCTTTTTATCCTAAATTCAAGGATAGCATGAACACTGCCTCCTTAGGTCCCAGCCACCCTTACTTCCTCAACCATTTCCTCCCTGTTGGTAAGAATTAGGTCCAAGGTAGTAGATCAGCTTGTTTTCTCTTCTACCTTTTGGAAGATAAAGTTGTCAGCAAGAGTGGATAAGAATTTGTTGCATCCATTACTTTTACCTGAGAGTGATTCCCAACAAATGTCTGGATAGTTAAAATCTCCCATAATCACTATGTCATGCTTGTTTGAGGGCTTGGCCATCTGATGTAGAAACATTTCATCAATATCTTCTGCTTGTCCAGGTGGCCTATAGTAAATGCCTACAATATCGTTCTTTCTGTTGTTCTCTCCTTGTATTCTTACCCAAACAGTTTCTACAGAACTCCCATGCTCTGAAGCTTGAATCTCTGTGGGGATGAATGATTTCCTAACATACAATACAATACCTCCTCCCCTTTTCTTAGGTCTGTTTTTATAAATAAGTTGTATCCTTCGAACCTTGTATTCCAATCATGTGTATCATTCCACCAAGTTTCCGTGATGCCTATGACGTCATATTTTTCTTCCTGTGTTAGGGGCTCCAATTCTCCTTGTTTGTTTCTCATGCTCTGTGCATTTGTGTAGAAACATTTTAGTTTGTGATCGGTGTCTCCTGCGCCTCTACTTGTCTTTTGAAATTTTTGTCTTTGTTCTTTCCATTTCTAATAGCAAGGTTCTCAAATGTATTAATTAGATGTATATTTTTAGCTGGCCTTTCACTTCCCTTCCCATATTGTTCTAGTTTAAAGCTTTCCTAATGAGTGAAGCTAGGTGCCCACCCATTATATGCTTACCTGTTTTTGTAAGGTGCAACCCAGCCCCATTTGACATGTATTCCTTTAATCTAAACATACATCTCAAATAAAGTATACTAGAATAAAAGTTACTCTGAATACATATGCAATGAAAACATGGCAAATTCATATGTACCATATTTGTAAAACATACAGCTGTCTTTTATTCTTGCAGTACCAAAGGCATTTCTGTTACTAAACCCAAAAATGGTGAGCCTGAGGGGTAAATGAAGCTGAGAATTTGAACATGGCACCATAACAGTCAATAAATGCCATTTTAACATACACATATGTACCAGGTAATTGCTCATGTACTACAAATAATTCTGATCTTTCCATACCAAAAAGTGTCACCTCTCTGGAAATCAAATTAAAAGCATTCAATAATTCATATTATTCAGACATTGAAAGGTGTGCATTTGTATTCACTGCCCATGCACAAAAGTAATGTTCCACATGAATTATTAGTTGCTGTTTTCAAGGTTTTTCTATGTGCTCTGTCTCCACTTAAAAAAACTGAAATCATGCACAGAGTCTGAATGATCGTAAAAGGACAAGAATGACTAATAAGTACAGAATTAAAGCTATCACTTCATTAGTACTTTTACTTCTCCTGAAGTTGCTTCCATTTACATAAAACGCCACTAGCATTACAGACTGCAAGCAGATGGGAGGGGTGAGGAGTGGACAAATGAAATTAAAAAAACCAAAACAAATTAATTGAATAACCATTATAACAGCATCAATATAGTAGCATATTATGGGTTTATGTTTTTTTTTTTGTTTACATTTTTTTTTTTACAGCAATTCGTAATGGTATGTCCACTTTCTTTAGTTAAATCTAAGCAATTGATCTTAATATATTAATCACATGATACATGATTAGAGACATGGTTAACTTTTCTTTCTGGAGGAGACTCTGGTTCTGGCTCGTATTCCCTGTCATGTTAAGCAGCTTTTACATCTGCGCTGGAACTGTCACAGATTAAGCACAAAATCTCTGGAAGAAAAAGCGCTGGATGCAGCTCTTTTTTATCCGGTAAAATACCAAATAGCTAAGTAGAAACCAAACGGACTCCATTAAAGTCAATAGGGACCGTTTGGCGTTTTTCGATTCGGTCATAAGGTGGAACCATTTAGCCATTTAGCCCTTTCCTGTTTCCCGAACGGAGCAGAAAAACAGAACCCCTGATGCAGATGTGAAAGCAGCCTTATGAAGTTCATTGAAAGATTGGACACTGACTTGTAGGAAAGGTTCCTTATAATAGGTGGTAACATTTATATACTTCATTTCCCAGAGGAATATTGCATGTCCTTTAAAGTCTCTTGACACCTACTGAGCAGTCTCCTGAAGGAGAAAGTGTACCTCTCCCATCCCTAGTTTTTGTGTTAATTAATATTACATTTTGTATAAACATTGACGGTACTATTGTATTTTGTCACCACCGAAAGTAGGGGAAGAGACAAGATTGACAGGCCAGTGATGCCTTCTGTTCCTGATTGGCTGCATGGCTGGCTTCCATTACTTGGCCTCATAGGTCCTGGCACTCACCACTCTGGTGTCTGTTCTCGGCCTCACGTCCTCTTCTTAGCACTCCTGCCTTCTCCACTGCCACTGCCGTCCTTGGCCGCGTCCTCTGTTCATCACTCCGGCCTTCTCCACTGCCACGGCCTTGCGTCTTCTGCTCAGCACTCCAGCCTTCTCTGCTGCCACTGACGCCGCCCTTGGGCGCGTCCTCTGCTCGATCTGCTCGATCAAATCTCTTACTCGTCCAGCCCGAGTAAGAGATTTGAAGCAGGGGGGCCAGCGGGGTCATCCTCTGCTTAGCACTCCGGCCCGGGTATGAGCTCTGCGGCGGGGGGCAGTGGAGGGGGGGGTCGTCCTGTGCTGCTCATAGCAGCTGAAGTGGGGGACAATCTCTGCATGCTACTGATGGTAACAGCTTTACAGTGGTGGCTGTGGATGCTGCAGGTGGGTGGGTGTGAGGAGGGGGGTGAGAAATGCTCTTAGACGGCCATCAATTTGCTCGCAGCGTGGGAGAAGATTGTTTTGCATGCATGGAGGGTTAGTGCTAGGGTTAGTTTCAGTGTAAGTCTTACATTACTTGCTGTAAATGCTTGCATGTTACTGTGGAGCTGCTGTCACATCCAAGCATTTACAGCTAATAATGTAAGCCTTACACTGAAACTAATCCTAACCCTAACCTTCCATCCCAGCCATAATTCAATCCTGATGCTGCTAAGACCTTCCAGCAGCCTGCCAATCAGGATATTTGGAGGCGTTAGATACCCATTAGCTGTCACTGAAGGTCTCCACCCCTTCTTCCAGTGGTGGCAAGATACAATAATACCAACACTGATGTCATGCTATACAAACAGTAAAACGTGAAGCATTGTTATATACGCATGTGAGGAGTTAGCTATAGTTACTTATTAGTGTATAGTACTAAGGCCTTGTTCACACGGGTGACACAGCATCACCGCGAGAAAATCACAGCGATATCGCATCGCTGGTCAATGTGATATCGCTGCAGTTTCTCAAGATGATAACGTGATTTTGTAGCGCTACAAAGTCGGATGTGGTGCTACAAAGTTGCACAACTTTGTAGCACCACTTGTGAGGATTTTTTTGGGGGGTGGGGTTGGGGGCTGGCGGCATACATTATCTTTGAAGCGCTGTCTGGTGCTGCTGCAGCTTCTGTCCAGTTCCCGGCACTGTTCTTCATCTCTCCTGGCCGGGGATTGAAAAATCCCCGCCTCCTGGAAGCACTGGCTGCGATTGGCTGACACTTAGCTAATCAGAGCCAGATCTCGATGAATGTCTGTGATTGGTTTAATGAGTGCTGGCTGTGATTGGTTAAGTGTCAGCCAATCAGAGCTAGCACTTCCAGGAGGCAGGGATCTTGCAATCCCTGGCCGGAAGAGATGAAGGAGAATAGTGCTGGGGAGAAGACGCGCTGAAGATGACAGCGCTTTTAGGTGATGTATAGTTAAAAAAAAAAAAAAAATCCTGCAGTTAGGGCTTAGGTTATGGCTTTGAAAGTAGGATTTCCTACTGTCAAAGTTATATTGCATCGCACGAAAATAGCGTTTTCGTGCGATGCGATGCAACAGAGAGGAAGGCTCAATAGGGAAACATGGGCTATAAAACCTCACGAGTCATGTACATATCGTGGGACCCACGAGGTTTTAGTGTCAGGATATCAGCTCTACTACATTCATCTTGATCTCACACATCACACACACAGCTCTGCTACATCCTGATTCACACACACACACCTCTACTACATGCAACATCTTTTATGATCCCCACACATCACACACAGCTCTACTACATCCATCTTGATTCCCACACAAGACAAACACAGCTTGGCTCCTCCCACAGCAGTGACATCACCACAGGTCCTTTAGCCCACTGGATCTCTGTGGTGGTGGTAGGTCGGTGTATTCTGTCAGGATCACTGAGTTGTGTCTGAGATAATAATGGCTTAGGCGTATTCTCATTTTGTTATTTTTGTCCTCTCCTTTTCAAGAGCCCTAACTGTGTTGTTCTTCTGTTGGTCAGGCTCTGTGTTTTATATATCCTATAGGACCTGCATTGATGTTACCAGGAAGTGGAGCATGAGAAGAACCCCCATACAGTACTTTATACCAAACTGCAGAATGGCTCCTCTCACAGCGGTGACATCACTGCAGGTCCTTTAGCGCACCAGATCTCTTATGCTACATACTCCATCATAAATTATATGATAAATTTATTGTGCAGGTTCCTTGGGAGGATATCAAATATACGTATCTCATTTTATGTCTTAGGACTTTTTATTAATTTTTTAAAAATTACTGCAAAAAATGTGTTTGGATTTTTTTACTGGCTGCCTTGTATTTTTCATTTCAATTTGTATTTCTTTTTCACTATAATGTACTGGCATATATTGCATCTACAGTATATGCCAGTACATTTGCCTATGCACTAATAATTCACAGGCAGTTGCTAGGGCACCTAAGTGTGGCTATGGCAATAGACATGTCATGTGGCAGACGCTTTAATTTTAGCAACAATATCAATAAATCTGGGTACAACACTTTTCTGTTATCTACCTACCTATCATTGCACCAACTGTTCCAATATTTGAAGCTTCAGATGCTCTAATGATTAATTTCCTGATATCCAGTGAGATTCTGGGGCATTCCCAGGCTCCTCATGATGAGGAAACTGGGCTATGTTGCTCTGTGCATAGGGATTGACCACATTGCATTACCTGGGCAACTGGCGCTCCCCGATGACCCTACTGTCTATTTCCTTCCTCTAGCTATAACATTGCTGTTTATTATTCCTGGCTTGAACATTTAGTTTTTTTCTGGCTCATTTCCTATGCATTTCCATTTGGTTTGACCTTTCTGGCTGCCTACTCCCGATTCTGAGTTTTAGGGGCTGTTCAGTCTTCAGCCTATTTGCTGGTATCACTACTCTTTGGAACTCAGACTCTCACTCACCTACACATTCAGGCTCTTGTAGAGTAGCCATCATCCGTAAGAAACTATCCTAGACACCACAACTTTGGTAAAGCCCTGCAGTCCCTGCCCCCATGTCAGGGTTGTTGTCCCATTATAAAATACTGAAGCCCAATCTACCTTATGCAATATATCCAGTAGTTGTCAATGCATTTTCTTGCCGGATTTCTCATGGTAATAGAGATATCACATACAGTAATGTTGTTGATATGTACATCGCCAATTTCACATCCGGACAGGGCAACATACAGCACGTCACTAGTGAAGTAGAGTTCATTGCTTGGTCGGATGTGCAGAAGCTGCAGCCATGTCGTCTACAGGCATCGCCTATCTGGAACTGCACCTGTGCATGATAAGTCCGAAATGGCACCCATGTCAGCGCCTATGGATTCTTGACCAGCTCCATTGCTGTGCATGCGCAGTTCTCCCCTGCATATGCATGTGACTAAAACTCATACTGAGTATAGGGGAGAGGTAGAAGTAGCTGCTGATAGCTAATGACCCCAGAGGGCCAAAATAGAGCTACTGCTTTGTTAGGTAAGATGTGGACCCTCATAAATTTTGAAAGAAACAGGTTCAGAGGATTGTTCCTGCTGTGCTGGATACAATTGGAGACATTAAAAAAAAACTTCCACTGGAAAAACTCCTTTAAGGACACTTCTCAAGTCTGATCATGGTAATGGAGGGTCCAAAAGCTATCAGAGTAACAGTATTTATGGGACATTGGTTGGATCTGTTATAGGGGCACTGTGACTTACTCTGTCATAGACCCACAAACATGAGGCCTCGTTTTTTTTGCAAATATTTTCCCCTTCCTACCTTTGGATAGTGTAATGGAAGAAAAAAGGTGAAGCAAACCGGGTGGAGAGGAAACAGGATAAACCAAGAGGAAACTATGAAAGTAGGGAGCTAAATTGATGGCGTGAAATAGAAAAGTCTTCTCGTTTATGGAAAGTGCTGCCCACCCTAAATGATGTTATATCCGATGGGTAAACACATGTAAAACAACAAGTGTGGGAAAAACCAGTTTCTACTGGGTTGTATCAATTTTTGATTTCAGAATTTTGGAAGTATTGATCTATGTACTTTTATATCACTTCATTTACATGAAACTTGCTGCTCTCAGCTAATGGGAGTGCCTAGTATGGTTTTTATAACTTTTCATTATATTTTTATGAAATATTTGAATAGCAATGTACAAAGTCAAGTTAGTCTCATGGGCCCTATTAGTCAATCATGTAGCATAACTATGTATAATGTATGTGTTGCTGGTGACATTGGTGGAGTAGGTTCTATTTGCTGCAATGGGCACTTGCGAATTCAACTAAGTGACAATTTGACATCCCTTTAATGGCTGACAAGTCTACACTTTAACCAGTTTGAGTCAGGTAATGGGCTGTGTGTCCAAGCTTGCCTGCAGGTTGCTGCTCTCAACTGTTATCATATATTTCAATTGAGCCACATAAAAGCATCCTGGAGGGAAGGAGATGTTGTAGTTAATTTCTGTGCTGATGTGTAAGGCATATGTTACCCTTATGAACCTCTTCCCACTTTGCTTTTTTTTTAAATTCTTTTTCTGGCAAAGTAATAGCTTTGCAAGTATTTTTATTTTTTTCTGCATTACATGTTTCTGAGGAAGCTACAGTAAAATTATCAAAGACTGCGCCTGAACAGCTGTTACAATTACAGCTTAATAATATTGTAACCTTTATTTCTGAATTAATGTGCTTTGTTGCTCAGTCTGGCAGGCTATCGTGGGAGACGAAGGAAATAACCCTTACGTTTATTTTTATGAACAAAACATATTTTTTAGGGGATTGTAACAGTAAGATCTATTAGTAAGAATTATTCTATCTTCACATGATGTACTTAGGAACATCAGTAGAATATTCTGCCCAATATTGTGTGAAAAAACTAAAATGACAACTTGTAATCAAGAAAAGCCTTAAAGAGGTTCAACATCTTTAATATAAAATCCAGGTTGCACATCTTCCAAGATCCCGTTGCAAGCAGATAAGGGGGAATGTTGCTTGTAAGGGAGCAACCTTTATTGCCCCCTTAGGTATCATTGATATTCTGCCCTTATTGTTTATTGCTGTCCCTGTTGAGTGCCCCCTCCTTTTGTCTCAGTGTATGATTCCCTTTTTCTTGGTAATTGCCCGTCTTACCTGATTGTTGCTAGGCCTCTAGGAACAATGCATGTCCCACCGAACCCTGCCAGGATCAAGTGAACAGGACTAAGCTGGCATAGCCAAAATACCCAATTCTAAATTTATAGTGTGAAGATATACAGAGAAGTGTAAGCAACAAAGAAGCAGCAAAACACGCCCAACTGTATTAGCCCCATCAGACAACTGATCTCCAGGGTGCCGAGAGTCAGTCATCTATTAATCTGATATAGGTGGTCTATCCTTATGATGGGCAATCAATATTGTAATCCTCAAAAAAACTTTTAACCCCTTGAGTGGCACGCCCGGAAAATTTCCGGGACGAGCTCCACTGCTCATAGTGACATAGCCCGGAAGATTTCTGGGCTATGTATCACTATGGGAGCTGCAGAGCACAATGCCACAAGCTGTGACAGTGTGCTCTGCCTGCACAGACCCACAGAGAACAAAGCAAAGGCTTTGAAAAACCAGCAGAAGATATTGCCGATATGTCGGCAACCTCCTGCTTTGTTTACAGGTTGCCATAGAGACCATCGGCTTGTCAGAAGCAAGCCGATGGTCTCTGTGGCAGGGAGAGCTGGTTGTTAGCTGTCAGAGGACAGCTAGGTACTAGCTCTTACAGCAGAGATCAGAGAAAACCTCCGATCTCTGCTGTGTTAACCCTTTACATGCTGCAGTCTATGTGACTGCAGCATGTAAAGGGCTGTCACTGCAGCATGTAAAGGGCTGTCACCATCGGACCCCTGGAATGTGATCAGGGGTCCTGATGGGTCCCTGTGGAAGTCCCCTAAAGGGACAAAAAAAAAAAAAAAAAAATTACAAAAAAAAAAAGTTACAAAATTATAAAAAAAATAATAAAAACACTTGTCTCCCTTTACTTTGTAAAAAAAATCAAAAATACAATCACACATGTGGTATCCATGCGTCGTAATGACCCAGAGAAGGAAGTTAATGCATTATTTAACCCCTTAATGACATGGCCCTTTTTTTTCTTTTTTCCCCATTTCTTTTTTTCCTCCCCTCTGTTTAAAAAATCACAACTTGTCCCGCAAAAAACAAGCCCTTATACGGCCATGTCAATGGAAAAATGAAAAAGTTATGGCTCTTGAGACGCAACTGCAAAATTAGTTGAAATTCAATGATTAGACCATTTTAAAAAACCTGCCCTGGTGGGCACGACAGGGTGGTAGGAAACCCGCCACTCAAGGGGTTAATATACCCTTTCTTAATATACATTCTATTGCAGTAGTAATTTTAAAGGGAACTTGTCACCAGTTTGGAGCTGGTGGCATTAATGGCATGTAGGGAACAATACAGTAGAAAGTTTGGCCAAGTTTTTCTGTAATGCCTAGATACTTTGTTAAAGTGAAGATTAATGCTTCCTGTGCTGTATGTTAATGAATCCTGAACAGTCAGGTAGGTGGAACCCAACCATCTCTGCTGACTGTAGTGCCTTGTAATCCTTGAAAATTATCTCTATAATTGATGGATGATATGAATGACGTCTTCTAGATCATCAATAGTCCTGTCCAAACTTTACTCAGTTGAGTCTGACCACAATAGGGCTAGATGACCTGCACATGCTTGTAGGAGGTTTGGAAAGGTGTGTGGATGATGTAGGAGACATCAACCATGTCACCTCTTAATTACACAGACAATGCTTGGAGATTGGAGGGCACTATAGCCAGCAGAGATGGTAAAAAGCTCTATCTACATGCAACGATTATCGCTCAAAATTTGTTCAAACGATGGCTTTTGAGCGATAATCGTTGCGTGTAAATGCTTCCATCTTTCACTCTTCGGCTGAAAGATGATTTTTAGGTGATCATAAAATCCAGCATTCACCCACAGACAGATAGCAGGGACCACATGCTGTGTTCTCCATGGGAGCAGCTGTTTACATTGTATTCAGCAGCCCATGCGAAGACAATGCAGCTGTGTGCAAAGTCCAGACCACATGCTGGGATTTGCAAACAGCTGCTGGAGGCTTATTTGCATGCAAATGAAACTGCTAAATTGCTAATGGCCATTAGTGCCCATTAGTACTTTATGCCAAAACTGTCAATCTTTTGAAAGATTGTCTTTGCGTGTAGATGAGCCTTTAGCCTGACTACCTTAGTTGATTCATTACCATACTGCACAGTAAGGATTAAGCCTTACTATCTGGGCATTATGAGCTTTAATAAAAAAACCTTTACTCTCCAATGTATTGCTCACTACATGCTATTGGAGACAGCATCCCTTTAAAGGGGTTACATCAAGAAAAAAAATCAATACTTACCTATTCCTCCCTGTGCAGTCTTCTTACTGTGTCCTTACCTCACCCATCTTCTCCTGGCTCCTGCAGTCTCCCGTGTAACCTTGCCTCGTGAGATCATCTGTTTAACTCTTAATGTACCACCAAGAGTGATTGCATGGTCAACAATGTTAAAGGGGTTTTCTGAGCCCAAAACTATATAAAAGAAATATACTCATGGCAGCGCCAAACCGTTGTTTTGGCAGTTCGGTTCTACAGCATTTGACAGTTGATGTCACCCAGCATCTACATTTGAAGCCCTGAGGCAGGTTTATGGAACATCACTAATGACATACCTGCCAGCCCTTCTATTGGCTGTAGCGGTCACGTGGGTAAAGAACCATCGTGACTGCTGCTGCCGATGCAGGCAGAGCACCAGAGTGGCAGCCAGCAGCCGTAGGGAAGCAGCGTACAGTGGGAGGCAAGTATGTGTATTTTTTATTTTATACACATCTCGTCTTACCCCCCACTGCCACCAATGCAAAATGTCAGAAAACCCCTTTAATGTGAATCCTAGCTAACTTACAACTTTCTGCCTTGCTTTTTGTTCTTCCAATAATGTTCACATTCAGATTCAATTATTGCTAATGGGTTACAGTCAGTCTCAGGATTCTACTGGACGCTACTCCATAAAGTAGATTATAAAGGGGATTTTTATATTCTACTTATACTGCTCTGTGATTCTCCCTTATGTTATT
The DNA here is from genome assembly GCF_035609145.1 of Eleutherodactylus coqui. Taxonomy (NCBI): domain Eukaryota; kingdom Metazoa; phylum Chordata; class Amphibia; order Anura; family Eleutherodactylidae; genus Eleutherodactylus; species Eleutherodactylus coqui. The sequence goes on along the minus strand of NC_089838.1, from coordinate 248,328,169 downwards.
ACTTTTTAATCACCACTTAATTTCAGACATTTTACTTGATTACAAGAAATAGGTAAAATCATGTTTGGTCTATTCTTATCTCAGTGTTCATTTTCTTACCAATTAAAAGCAGGCAATGAAACATACAAATATGTCCTTTTTTCATCACGCTACTGGATATTAGATATTAGAAAAAACTTTGAGGGTGATCAATGAGTGGAACAGGTTGCCACTGGAGGTGGTGAGTTCTTCTTCAATGGAAGTATTCAAACAGAGGCTGGACAAATATCTGTCTGAGATGATTTAGTGAATCCTGCATTGAGCAGGGGGTTGGACCTGATGACCCTGGGGGTCCCTTCCAACTCTACCATTCTATGATTTTACTGCTGTTTTCTTGGCATGACAAACATTCATTTGGCACTATATGCTATTTTCTTAGCCCATTGTAGTCTATTGACTGCCATGCCAGTCATGCTAATGAGGTATACTTTTATATTTCATTTTTATTATCTGTTTTTATCTTCTGATTGTAGATTTTTTGATCCTACTGTCTGTACAGGAATATGGGGATGGCTGTTTAGCTGCAGTTAACAGCATTTGTGCTTTCCCTCATGGGCTATGAAGACAATGGGGCAGGAGCTGACCTTATAAATTTCTATGTTTCTACAGATCTTCCCCGCATATACTCAACCCGCCTTGATGACGTCAGAAAAAAGCTGGTGGGGATGTGCATCTGCAAAGGCTTTAAAACTGAGTGGGTTCTTTATCCAAATTGCAAGACCACGGAGATATGCTGTTGCATATGGACTGTCCCATTTTTGCATTCTAGCACAGGATGTGCAGGTATTGAAAAAGAGGGAAGGCTGTGCTGCACTTGGCCGGTGGTTAACCGCCACAGTCATGTGCAGTGCAGGGGCCATAGGTGCGATGTGTCGATGGCCAGCTTCACGGCTCAAATCCGCTGCGGGATCGGACCCAGTTGTGTGAAGCCGTCCTAAGATTGGTGGCTAATAAGCATATTTCGGCCACATTTATGCATCCATAATGTAGACGGGTGTCCCTGCCTGACCCTGGGTATCCTGACCTATGAACATCATAGGAATCAAATGCCCATATAAGTGTCCGTTGACAGTTATAACAAGTCAATTGATTTTCTTTCTAATGGACGTACACAGGACGAGGATTGCTCAAACAAATGGCCGCACAGTGGTTAACTACTTGCCACCATCTGTGTGTCTGTTTATTTCCATCTTTCCGAAAAGGGATGAGCTGGCAAGTGAGGATTTTAATCCCCAGATAAAAGATGTAATCAGTCGACAAACAAGTATTTGCTCACTTGTCAGCTGATCAGTGGTATAGTTGGAATTTCCATGCACAATACGATTGATCTGCAGATCACTGCTTCTTGTTGAGTCAACTGAACTTGTTGTTTCATTTGGCAAGTCAAAGAGCCGTCCGCCAACAACAGTGAGCTGTTTACTATGTGTATGGGTAGCCTTACATGGATCATTGATGGAGAATGATTATTCATTTGAGAGGTTGTATTAGGATTGACTTTTAACAAAAGAGGATAGAATGTGATTGCAAGAGGATCTGGATAAGTTAGGGGTTTGGGCAGAAAAGTGGTAGGTGAGGTTTAACACTGATAAATTGCCCTTAGCAAGTATGCTCGCTCATCACTATTATTTATTGGAGTCTCAAAGTGTCCAGCTGTCTCACAACAAGCTGCAAACTGCAAAGACTGAGTACTGCTGTATCCACAGCAACTGAGGCCACATTGGTTTGTGGGGGATGTAGTCTGCTCATAATCCCTCATTCAGCTCAGAGACCATGTGACTGATCACAAGACAGTGATATCAACACAGGTCCTGTCAGCACACAAGCTATGTATGTGTAAATTTGTAAGGTGTTATTTATTGGAGTCTCCACACAGGTGTACAACTGTCTCACAAACAGGTACAAACTTCCAGACTGAGTACTGCTGTATCAATGGCAACTGAGGCCGCAGATGTTTGTGGGGGATGTAGTCCACCCATAATCCCTAATTTAGTGCACAAGGAGGATAAAGGACCTGTGATGACGTCAACGTCATGTACCCAGAGGGCGGAGCTAAGAGACGGTAACTGATTACATGATGGTGATATTATCACAGGTCCTCTCAGCACACAAGCTATGTATGTGTAAATTTGTAAGGTGTTATTTATTGGAGTCTCCACACAGGTGTACAGCTGCCTCACAAACAGGTACAAACTTCCAGACTGAGTACTGCTGTATCCATGGCAACTGAGGCCGCAGATGTTTGTGGGGGATGTAGTCCACCCATAATCCCTCATTTAGTGCACAAGGAGGATAAAGGACCTGTGATGACGTCAACGTCATGTACCCAGAGGGCGGAGCTAAGAGACGGTAACTGATTACATGATGGTGATATCATCACAGGTGCGGCCAGGCTCTGCATGTAACTCACACAGCACACACGAACGGATGGACAAGTAGTCCTTAGCACTTTGACTATCTTCAATCAGAAGCTGTATGTCAACGTTTTGATTTTGTTTTGATAGACAAGTCATGGACCACGAAGAGCTTATATTTCATCGAAGTGTACAGTTTCTTTCCTTACATATAGAAGGTAACTTGCCCAGAGTACAGTAACCGTCTAAAGAAGAGCAACCCTACCAGAAGCTGATGGAAGTTGTCCAAAACCATTTGCCGGGCAAGTAGACGAAGCTGCTTTGCGGACATCGTCCTGATGAATTTGATCTTATCGTAAAGACTGTTGCATGCAAAATGCGATGCATAACAGAGTCCCAGTGATTCCACTATGAGAGGATTTTAACGCAGCTAAGCACAGTCACCCTGCTTGGGCGACTGAGCGAAGGGAGTGGTGTTTCACATCCAGGCAGCACTGCACAATTGGATGAAACTGAAAGGGAGGAGACACAGATTAGATATTTAAAAAAACCTTTCTAACAGTGAGGGTGATCAATGAGTGGAACAGGTTACCACAGGAGGTGGTGAGCTCTCCTTCAATGGAAGTGTTCAAACAAAAACTGGGCAAATATCTGTATGGGATGATTTAGTGAATCCTGCACTGAGCAGGGTGTTGGACCCGATGACCCTGAAGGTTCCTTCCAACTCTACCATTCTATGATTCTATGAGAAGCTGACCAGTGTGTTAAACAGGTATAGATGTTTTTCTGCGGTATGACTATGATAACTTATGGCTACTTTAAGAAATAAGCCTTAAACACCAAGACATGATTCCTTAGTAGTTGTGACAGGACAGCAAGAACACAACCTGCACACATACCCTGAGGCTACGTGTACATGTAGCATACGCTGCGGAATCTGGTGTAGATCCACACCAAAATCTGCATCCATATATGTGGAATTTGGCACAGATTATGGTGTGGATTTTGACGAGCATTTCACTTCTTCATCTGAAGAGGTGAAATCCATGTGAATAATCCCCAGCATAAATTAACATGTTATAGATTTTAAATATGAAGTATATGTTAATTCCTCTGTGGATTCTGTGCAGATTGCTAAATTCTCATCCACAGGGCTAGAACTGTAAATGTTGAAGATTTCGCTGAAAATCTGCAGCATTTACTGTGAGCCCTGTGTGACAATAATCCTGCAGCTACTTTCAGAATTGTTTGAGCCCTTAGGGCTACTTTAGATGAACACATCCGCAATTGTACATGCAATGTATTTGTGCTATGAATGAGGTAGATTTTTGCGCATATGGCACATTATACTGTCCTTTTGGCGCATGCAGGGCTGGTTCACATGGGCGCAGGAGACCACCCCCACTGTGATTTAAAAGACTATTTAGCCAATGAGGCCCAGATTTGTTCTTTTTACACAAAATTGCGCAGGGTATTGAGCATTTGTGTGCGCATTAAGCGCACATTTGCATGCCTCCCATAGACTTCAATGGGAATCCCTGGTACGCAAATGCACACGAAAATAGAGCATGTCCTATTTCTTTCTGTGCATGAAATGTGCATGCAAACAAAGGACAAACAGAGCATACCCATTGAAATCAATGGGCTTTACTTTCTGTGTATTGCTTGCACAAATTTTGCAGTGCATGTATGTCCCTCTGAAGGAGCCATTAGGGCCCTTTTACGCTGAATGGTTATCGTCAGATTCTCTCTGGATCAATCAATGTATATGTCTTCATAATCTGTAAGCATAAAAATCAAACAACAATCGGCCTGTGTAAACCATCAATGGTTCACCTATGAATGATTGCCTGTGTACTGGAAATGGAGGCGGGCTGCCGAAGTGATCCCTAGCCCGCTTTGCGTCCATTCATTGATTGATGATCGCTCCGGTGAGAAAGCATAAGAGCAATTAGCACTAGGACAGCTGTTAGGCACTTCTGCACCCAACAGTGTAAAAGTCCTCTTACCCTTGCTTATTAGTTGATATTGTAAGGTCTGCCACTCATGTCTGTCACCCTCTCATGATATGGATCCAGTTCTCTGGCTCTTAGCTCAGCTGTAAGATTAAATAGACATTACTCCTCTATTTAAGCTGGGTTGTGGCACTTCCCCTTTGCCTGAGAATTGACGTGTGTTAGGTTCTGATTCTCAGCTTTTCTAGGTCACCTGCTTCTATGTGCTCATTCTGCTCTGTGTCTTGCAGGTTTCCTTTCGCCTCCCTGTATAGGCTTCTTGTATATCTTTCCATGTGTACGTTTGTTTTCTGTCAGTCACCATTCCTGTTTTATGGTTTGCCCTTGTCTTTTCTTGCATCTGCATGCACATCTTTCTGCTGCCAGTCCCTCTGTTCAATACCCCAGCAGGGATAGCCAGATCCAAGGTTCCAGCGCAGGGCCGTCCTTATTGGAGCGATCACCTTGCTTGTAGGTAGGATTCTTCCCATTCCCTTTACAGCCAAGGGTCAAACTCTCATTTCTTGGTAGCAGTCCCTCTTACTGTAGGAGCCAGATGCCAACCACACCAGGACAGGTCTAGGCCAGGCTGGTTGGTCGGTCCAGTGGGTCCCCACTCCTAATCCATAACAGATATCATATTTTCACTTATAAATAACTTATAATATAAATACCTACATCTATTTCCTTGACTATTGAATATCAGTAGCATCTTCACTGTTCATAAACTATATGCCTGATATACCATGATATGCAAAATAAGATCAATTACAGACTATGAGTATCATGTGTATTATTTATTGTGTTTTTAGATGTATTCAATAAAACTATTCATTTCACTCACTGAGAAATTGCTAATGAACAAAAGATACAACATGCTGCTTTGAAAATAGGATAACACTCTATAAAGTCAATCTAGAGCTGCTAATGATGTCAGAGAATTCAGTCATTTCATGCACACTTTGCCTTGAGTTTTATGTCTCCATGTCTGCATGTTAAGTATATGAGAGAGCTGTAGATTTGATTCAGACTTTATGGAATGCTCAAGGCTGCTTGTCATGGACTACTTACTGTTGCTTGTCTCTAAAGCAAATTTTGACAGCCTACCTTGACCCCTATATAGAAGAATGTATGAAGCCCATGTAAGGACTGTTCAATTGAAACCACATTAAAGTGATGAATCGGTGAGACGTTGCATACTACCAGTGCCGGATGCAACTCATTGGCTTACAATGAATTCGTTAGGGTGTCTGTCATATTTCTGGTAGGAATAGAACCTCACGCGCCATTCCTTACATTACATCTAATGGCATTTTTCATAGAGGAACCTCCAAGACAAAAGTACACATCAAGCAACCATTTCAGGCCACTGCACACTATATAGTGGCTCCAGGCATAAAAAAATAGTGGCTGTGGCAAAAGATTATTGGCAGGAGTCTTCGGGTTGGATCCCCACCAATTTGGGGATTGTGGGTATTGGTCATCAATATTTTGCTCCTGGAAACTCTTCTTCATTCACTCCTTCTCAGTTATACATTCTATTACTAAAGTGGTTTTAATGCAATGTTCCAATTTGCTTAAAACATAGTATATGATGCATTTTAACCTGCAGAATTTCAACAGTCATTCTGATGTGTTTCCAAGTTTCACTAATTATTTCACTAAAGTACTGTTTTGGATTGGACTAAGATTGTGTATACTGTTCCCAAACATATTTCCTCATGACCTAAAGATGTCATTCGGGCTTTTGATGGCGTTTCCTTATGGAAGCTCCACTAAACAAAGGAACAAAGGGGCTGTAGCATTTGCTGTGGCTATGGCTGGTATTGCAGCTCAGCCCATTCAAGTGAACAGGCATGGGCAAAGCTGAGCTGTAATACCAGCCAAGATCTACTGAATTTGGGGATCCTAGACATCAGGCTCCTACAATCATAAACTGAAGGCCAATCGTATGGATTAAAAGTGCTGGACATATCCTTTAAAAGTTCAGGTCTACATGCAAGTTAGAAGTAAATTAATACTCTACCCTAGGTGGCCTGTGCATGCCAAAATGCGCCAGCACATCATCGCTATTAAAGGGGTTTTCCAGGCAAATACTATCAATAACCTATCCTCATGATAGGTCATCAATATTTAATCAGCTGAGGTTCACCGCTTGGGACCCTCGCCAATAAACTGAGCTGTCACCTGCTGTCAGCTACACAACACACATGTGTACCGATTGGAAGCATTCATTTGTCATTCAGGTCATGCAAGCGTACAAATCAAACAATGATTGGTCTGTGTAAACCATCATTGGTTGACCTATGAACGACTGCCTGTAAACGGAGGCTGGCAGCCGGAGTGATCACTAACCCGCTCCATGTCCATTCAGTGAGTGATGATCGCTCCTGTGTGAAAGCATAGGAGCAATTATCTTAAGACCAGTTTCACACGGGCAATAAAATCGCGCAAGATTTGTGCGTTGCGAGACGCACAAATCTCGCACAAATATGAACCCCATTCATTTGATTGAGTTCAGACACATGGGCGATGTTTTCCTGCATGGCACCGTGATGTGATGCTATGCAAAAAACACATCGTAGCATGTTTTACCTTCCTGCGATAATACCCATTGCTCTTAACGTGGCCGGCGACAGCAGTGCTGGCCCAATTGAAAGCAATGGGAGAACTCCGCAATTCTCCATGACAGCAGCGGCAGGGGATTCCTTCATCTACGCGGGGAATCCCTTCAGACGCGGTGGGGAAATCCCTTCAGCTGTGATGGGGAGGAGCGGATAGCAATTGCGATTTCCGCAGGCAGATTTAAAATTGCAGCATGTTCTATATTTGTGAGGAATTCGCACCGACAGCCCCCATTGACGTCAATGGAAGCCATCAAGACCCGCAGCCCATCTGCAATTGACATTGCGGCTAGGCTGCGGCTGCCCACGTCATCGCCTAGGGACAGTGTTGGAAAACTAAATATATTTTTTCTAAATCTATACTACGCATGACCGCCAGCGAGTGTTACAGAAATGACAGGTACGCTGGGGTCAGAGCCGGATTCCGCTGTGGGCTCCCGCATGTCTAATTATTATACTGTACATGCTGCAGGGATATTTTCTTACCTGATGTGTGATTCTGCATGTACATCTTAGGGCTGTTATGTCATAATAGTTTACAGTTGAGGTTCACTGTCTTTTTGGCCATAAAGCATAGATGACATTACTCCATACTGATTCTGTAATAACTTTAAATGCAGAATGGTAACACATGAAGCTAAAAGGTAGCCTGACTATTGTCACCGTATTTGATACTGTGTTTTGAGACTTAGCATTTTGTCATTAGGGTTGCAATTGTATCATTAGTGTAAGTGTGCCCCACCATCTCTATAATATAAAAGGTCTTCATATGACTAATTAATTGGCTCATTGGATTCACAGCAGTCAGAGGGTTACAGAGCCCCAATTATAAAGCATAATTATTATGTAGCATGGCTTAGTGTGCTAACATGCATTAACACAATCAAAGAGAAAACATGATATGTATGTGAGCTTTTAGAGCCTTTCTACCAGGGTGCATGTGAGTGTCTATGGGTGGGATGGAGTATGCGTGCTGAGATATTATGTGGAGATTAGGGGACCTCTTTGTTACAGATTCTAATTCAACATTTGTGAAATAAATATCTTGCATGGTTTGTTCCTCTATTACACATTAGAACTGGATTTGTATAAAATACTGAACAATACCATTTATTTTCTAATTTGTCTGGTTAAAAACTTGCTGTTCATTGAGAAGGTCTGTTTTTTAAGACTGTAAAATGAATAGAGAGAGGTTAATGAAATTGAGTCAGTTTCTCACTTACTGGGACCATAATAAAAGGTATGCTAGTAGAATAAAATACCCCTAAGTTTCAATTAATGGGGTTGTCCAATTACCGGACAACATCCCTTTAACAGGTCTGAAGGCAGTAAAATAACAAACTGAGTCTTACTTTCCCCTCCACCACCAAGATGTAGCGCTTCAGCCCTTCTGTGGTCCCAGCGTTTGTTGCAACAGCTAACATCACTGAAAATAAAGAGACCTTTACACCTAATCAGAGGCTACAACGTCACCACTCATTCTTCTGGCATTGGCGCTCATATCCTGAGCCCCATGGCGCCAAGAGTTTGGGAGCTTGACATTGCAGCCTCTGATTGGAAACAACAGTTACCTGACTTCTGGTGATATCAGCTGTCAAACACCAGGACCACAGTGGGGCTGTAGTGCTGGATGCTGGCAGTGGAGGGGTAAGCAACACTCAACTTGTTATTTTACTACATCCAGCTCTATTGAAGGGATATTGTCCAGTAACTGGACAACTCCACTAATGTATACGCAGAACTGGGCAACCATATGCCAAAAGAGTGTCCTTTTGGCATTGGTTTAGGTTAGATAAACTAGGAACCTGTAGACCCAACCTGTAGACCCATTTCAATACAACTGTATACTAAAGAGTATATCACACTGTATACATCATGGCAGTCTATGGTAGATGTATGCAATTGTATATGTTTGGCGAAATGTTTTAAGCAAACCAGCTAAACATAAATACCAGATTTGGTGTGATTTTAGCCTAAAGGCCCATTTAGGCAAGTGTCGGGCAAATGATACCCGACACTCGTCCCCACACATACTAGCTCCCGTGCACCTGCACGGGAGCTAGTATCGCTGGCTCACAGCAGAGCGGCAGGAGATTTCTCTCCTCACACTCCCCTGCCCTTCTCCATTTACTTAACATAGCGGCCATTCAGTACTATTTACACTGAGCGATCAGCTGATCATCCATTGTTTATGCAGCATAAAAGATGGACGATGAGCTGATCGCTCATCGTTCTGTGTAAATAGCAGCTGGCCATTATGTTATATTAATGGAGAGGGGCGAGGGAGAGCAAGGAGAGAAATCTCCTCCAGCCTCCTTGCTGTGAGCCAGCGATACTAGCTCTCATGCAGCACGAGAGTGAGTATGTGCGGGGACAAGTGTCGGGCATCGTTTGCCCGACACTGGTCCACTCTAAATGGGCCTTAACAGATGTATTTTAAAGAACACATGGTAGTTCTCTTGACACAACTGCTTTAGTAAATACTTGTATTCTCCATGAGATAACAGTGCTGGGGCATCTTTCATAGAACTCCACATTGTGTAATTTCTGCTTCCATCCCGCCCACTCCCATTGCAAATGAACGGAGGGAAGGAGAGAGGTGAGTCATCGAGGGGGAGGAAAGGGGAGGCAATGGCATTGTGGCCTTGGCATATATGCGCCAGGGCCTGTGCCGTCTGAACGAGCGCACAAACGTTAGCTTTGTGCACCCGTTCACATGCTTTTACGGCACCAGCAGGCACATGTAACAATGCCTACTGCCATGTGAAAAAGGCCTTATAGAGAAAAAGACAGAATTGCCTGTGGTGGAGCATTTCTCTAGTCACAGACACAAAAGAGAACACATGAAAGTTATACTTAAAGGCAATTTCAAATCACAAAGCCATGGAAGAATTGTTAGGAGTACAAATTTATAACAACTTTTGACACTTTCAATAGACAGCTAAATTCCTCAAGAGGATTCATGCATGACTGGGTAGTATGAGAAATCTATGGCACAGATAACACTGCTGACCTGGTGACCCCCTAACACTAATTCAGGGACCTTTAAACCTTCACATCTTTATCAGTGGACTATTTAAGTAGTTCTTTAATTCTCTATTCATCCTGTTGTGGTAATTTTTTAAGTGCAAATTAATCACATCCATGTCTGTGCTTTGTCATATGTATGTGTGTATATGTATGTATGCTCTTCGGATCTATTTCATTATGCCTGAGTAAGAACTCTGAGATTTTCGAAAGCTCGCTATAACATCATGTATTTTTGTTAGCCAATAATAAGTATCCTATCTACAAGATTACTTGGTTTCTATTGCTGGGAACAATTACATGGATACATAAAGCATTAATGCTTCCTAGCAATAACTTTGCGTCTACTTGCCATCTGGAATCATCAGATTCTCTAGATATAAATACAGCGATCTAACAGAGGGCCAATTATAATTACATATCCATTAGTATAATACAGATTAGAAGGAGATGTCCAAAAAAAGATAAACATGCAGGGGGATAAAAACATAGCCAAACAACAATTAAGTATACAAGAGTACAAACATGCAACGAAAGTTGTCGAATTATATACAGTGTAACAAGTTATGTATTAAAGGGGTTGTATCATAGGATAAATGATTAAAGTCTGATCAGTGGGGGTCTCAACACTGAGACCCCACAACTCTGAGAACAGGAGTCCAATGTTCACATTACTGGTCACTGAGGGCTTTCTGCACCACCCATAGTGACATCAGATTGATAGAGCAGCAGACACATATGTGCAGTGCCCCTTCATTCATTTCAGTGGGGCTGAGGGAAATGCTACGTACAAGCATTCAGCTATCTTTGGAAGTCCCACTGAAAATCAGTGGCACACGGGGCTGCAATAAATCCACAGTGAGGAGGGACACGGGACTCCTGTACTTAGGACCGACGGGGATCTCAGCAGTGTAACCCCCACTGATCAGACTTTTATTACCTATCCTATTTTGGTACAACCCCTTTAATACAGTAATCTTCATATTTAAACAAAAACATTACCAAATCCAATATTGAAATAAGTGATGATAAAATAATTTCTGATTACAGAAATCTTGAAAATGTATTCTGTGAATTGTCTACTTTTTTTTTCAAATGATTGATTCATGAAAAAGTTGCACAATAATTAACGACTTAACAATATATTTATTAAACCTGGCTAAATGATTGGTTGTTCTGATTATGTATAAAAATAAGGTTAGGTTCAAAGTCTATTTTGGAACAATGTTCAGGGCATGCTATATGCATAATGTGGTCATAGGCGACCATTAGCCAAACGCTTACCAAAACAGTGTCCTGTAGGCATGGAAGGCAAGGAACACTTGTATCTGAACTGTATTACAATAATTAGACATGAACGCCTTTTAATATAACTGAATGCAAGAGATTAATGTATACTAAGCACATCTAATGCAGAACAAAGGCAGATGTATGGAGCTGCATAATGCACAGCAATGTATCACTGATCAATTTGCAAAATTGTCATTGCTTTGTAATCTGCTTCATGATATCATAATGTCCTTTTATATATTCCATAGCATTCATGTTCATGAAGGATTGTGTAACATGTATAATAATACACGTATTCTGTTCTGACAGTATTATTATGTTTGCTCACTCAGCCACGTACTGTAGCTTGCCAAACTGAATGACTTGGTTGTGTAAGTTAGGTTCAACGATAACGTTAGGAATTATGGCCATAATAATAATAACTACAAAATAAAATAATAATATTCACATTGTCAGGAAGTTTCTAGACCTTGACACACACACACAAACAACACATAGGTTTAACCCCTTAGTGACGGCTCCATAGTCTTTTTACGTCCTGCCATTGCAGGACGTGTATGGAGGGAGAGAGCGCCCTCCATACAGTGCGGGTGTCAGCTGTTTATTACAGCTGACACCAGAGGGCAATAGCTGCAATCAGCCGCATGGCCGATTGCGGCTATTAACCCTTTAAATGCCGCTGTCAATTCTGACAGCGGCATTTAAATCCCCCGACCGATATTCAGGAGTCCCGCACGGCCCACTGCGGTGAGATCGGGGGAACCGTGCTGGTGTCATGGCAGCTGGGGGCCTTCTAAAAGGCCTCATGGCTGTCTTGGCAGACTGCCCCTCAAGCAGTCCCCGTGGGGTGGCTTTGTAGGCTGCCTGTCAGAATGCAGTATGATGTAATGCTATGGCATTACATCATACTGCAGGAGCGATCAAAGCATCGCTGGTTGTGGTCCCCCCTGGGGACTAAAAGAAAGTGTAAAAATGAAAACAATAAAGTTTTATTAATTATTTTAAAAAAAAGTAATAAAGTTCAAGAAAAAAAAACTTTTGCCATATTTGCAAAAAAAAAAATCTAAATAATAAAGCAAAAATATGAGTTTGGTATCGCTGTGTCCGTAAAAGTCCGATCTATCAAAGTAATGCATTATTTACCCCGCATGGCATCCAAAAAATAAAAAATAGAACGCCAGAAATTCTCTTTTTGGGTCATCCTATCTCCAAGAAAAAATGTAATAAAAAGCGATCAAAAAGTTGTTTGTATTCAAAAATGGTACCATTGGAAACGACAGGACGTCGACAGAAAAATAAAAAAGTTATTGTGCACAGAAAATGGAGACAGAAAGTAGTTAAAAAAAATTAAATATCTTTAAAAAAAATACAAGTAGTACAATGCATTCGTTCACATGGGCAAATATATGGCACGTAAATATGTCAGACCGTCAAAATGGACCATACGCGACCCAAATACGGCCAGCGTGAATATAGTGGCTAAAAAGATAGTTCTGGAACTATCTTTTGCCCAATATATGGCTAGACTGCTATGGGAGCTGTGGAAAAGAAAGGGAGTGTGAGGCATTTTAGCAGCGTCCAACACTACAAGTGTACAGGTGCTTCTATATAGCCATTGGAAGGCATCCCGAGGATTTTTGCAGGGTGTGACGTTTTCCAGGGTGCAACTTTTTTTTTTCTATGAAAACGTCGCTCTTGGTTGTGTGAATGCGCAAGAAAATGCTGGCCGCAATCACGGAAAAATGGACGTCCATGCAATTTTACGGTGCAGCCAAGAGAACGCCAAAAAGCGTACGCTCATGTAAAAGAGCCCTTAGAATGAGAGGTGAGGGGAAGAAATTAATAATAAGATGTCATCGGCTAATTTATAACTATTAAACAGATTACACTGTTGCTGTTACTTAGACCAGTGTTCCCCAACTCCAGTCCTCAGGGACCGCCAACAGGTCATGTTTTCAGGATTTCCTCAGTATTGCACAGGTGATGTAATTATTGTCGGTGCCTCAGACATTGCCACAGGTGTTCTTTCCATAGGATATCCTGAAAACATGACCTGTTGGTGGTCCCTGAGGACTGGAGTTGGGGACCCCTGACTTAAGGCTCATTTAGACACAACGAAAATCGCTCAAAAGATGTCAGTCAAGCGACTTTTGAGCGATCATCATTGTGTCATTTACAGCACTAGATGGTCGCTCAAGATTAAACAATGGTATCTGCTGTATCCCTGATACGGCTCATTGTTGTCTTTCAGCATGCTTAAGGACGATGATGAGCGACAGCATAACGAAAACTGCACAATGTCAGTGCAGTTACACACAATGATTATCGCTCAAAAGACGGCTTTTGAGCGAATTTTGAGCTATAATCGTTGTGTATAAATGGGCCTTTAGACTACACAATAAAAGTAAAATATACATCTGAATGCTTTTTTTGTTATACAGATGTATACTTTTGACACAGGTGAGTGTCAGGGTTGGCGCCTCTCGGGGTCGCAGTGCCCGCACTCCTAGTACTGTCGCTCATGCGGCTGGTGTGCGGCGCAGGGGAACCCCGGCACTGCTTACTACTTCTGGCCGCGCGGTTCCCATATGCCGCAGCGGTGCTAGGGAATGCTGCAGCTGCTGCCCGGCGCCGCGTTCCTGTTGCTATGGCAGCCGACTGCACCTCCTCTGTCTTAGTTTGTTCTGCTAGTGCAGAGGGAGGTTCTACCAGCACTCTGTGCTTACTTCTGCTGCAGTCAGGCACTCCGCCCCAATCAGCTTCTTAGCGGGAGCTCTGACAGCATTTAAACCCCTCAGTTTCTCCCAGACGCTGCCAGTGTTTCATTAGGTTTCCTGTCATTTACCAGTGTTTCCCTGCATCTCTGTCTGACTAGTGGTATTTGTCCTCAGCTTTTCCCCAGACCTGACTTCATCTTCTCATGCTTGTACTGCGCTTCTCGGACTGACTTCAGTGTTTTGGATCTTTGGCTTGCTCCTGGATTGGTTTTTTGCTTCTCTTGGTGCTACACTCTGGTTGTTTGTCTGTATTTTCGTTCTCTGTTTCCAGGGACTGTGGTTTCCAGCATTGTTTTCCCTAGCTCAGAGTAGGGACTGTCGCCCAGTTGCCGCCGGGGGCCTAGCCCAGGGGGACAAGTAGGCAGGGACAGGGGTTGTGGGCTACGTTGCAGGGAACCCCGACTTCTGCTTTCCCTTGGCCCCCTAACAGTGAGAAAAGGCAGCAGAATGGCAGCTTCAAAACTTGCGCCCGTGTGAACCTAGCCTTTATGTGCATAAAGAAACGCACTAAAGTTTACTATAATAGGTCCTTGTGCTGTCCATATTCTGTCAGTAAAAAATAAGGACCGCACACACAGAAAATATGCCTGCATGAATGGGCCCTATGAACTACTGATGTGCCTACCCTTACCTTTCCGAAAATTTCATTAGGGATTCCAATTTCTCATGATATAAATTCAATACATTATTGTGGCACACAAGTCAAACCCACAACATCCTGCAGGTCACAGCCCTTGGGAGCCTCACTTATACACATATGTACAGTCTGCATTGTAATTCCAAGTTCTTTGGTCCACACCACCAGACCAGAACAAGAAGGAGGTGGAGATCAGTCGTACTTCAAGTGAGAGACGTTGCAAGCATTGCACTGCTTCATTGGAGCAAAGAAAGTGGTAGGAGGAGTGTTTCCAGCACCAAGGGGCATCATAGAGGAGAGCTATGCCGGAGAAGGGGAGGGTGCAGTACAAATCATTGGCTCAAAAACATTCCACTGTATTTGTATCTGATTCTATATTTTGTTTTTATGCCACGTATTGTACAACACGAAGAACATACACTAAATGGCCACTGTTGGAACATTTAGCTCACTCACCCTTCCTATACACAGCCAGTTGCCTTTGCAATGTTCTTCTGCCCTTCATATAGTTTACAGCAGAATCCACCAGAGCTACAGAATACAAGAGGATTTGTCCCTGACAATGAGCAGATGGCATTGCAACATGCGGCAAGCAAACTCTTGTGCCTCTGAGTAAACAGGGGTTAAAAGTTGTTGAATGTGCAGAAGTAAAGCAAGGTTTATAATGCCATTTACCTTGGTGTCCCTGGATTTTCTTCTCAGTGTCGTTACTAAGGAAATACAGTAATAGGATCCTCAGTTGCATAGACAAAACACATCTGCCACTTCATGCAGTATGCTTATGTTCCGTCTACCCCTGTAAAAAAGCTCTTTTAACAAGTTAGCTATTTGCAAAATAACGTGGCATTTCTAACCTAAAAGAGTGGAAAATCTCATTACATGCAAAGAGAAAATGTTATGAAGATAACTAAGAATGGGGGGATGGAAGATAGATAGATAGATAGATAGATAGATAGATAGATAGATAGATAGATAGATAGATAGATAGATAGATAGATAGATAGATAGATTAGATAGATAGACAGGTGATAGATGCATATGAGAGAGATAGATAGGAGATAGATGGATAGATAGATAGATAGATAGATAGATAGATAGATAGATAGATAGATAGATATGGGATAGATAGATATGAGATAGATAGATAGATAAATATGAGATAGATAGATAGATATGAGATAGATAGATAAATAGATAGATATTAGATAGATAGATAGATAGATAGATATGAGATAGATAGATAGATATGAGATAGATAGATATGAGATGGATAGATAGATATGAGATGGATAGATAGATAGATAGATGGATATGAGAGAGATAGATGGATAGATAGATGGATAGATGGATGGATAGATGGATAGATAAATATGAGATAGATAGATAGATATGAGATTGATAGGAGATAGATAGATAAATAGATAGATAGGTATGAGATAGATAGATATGAGATAGATTATAGATAGATAATAGATAGATGGATAGATAGCAGGTGTGGAAAAATACTGCTACTTTTCAAAAATAGACGTGTTATTATTTTTTTTTCCGGTCAATTAACAAAATGCAAAGTGAATGAAGAAAAGAGAAATCTAAATTAAATCAATGTTTGGTATGACCACCCTTTTTCTACAAGACAGCATATTTCAAGTAAGAGATTTAGTAGGATTATAGTCAGGTGATCATTTTTTCATATCTAAATTGAAAAACAATCCTTAACTTAAACAGATGCAGCTGTGTAGGAGACCAAAGGCCCATTTACACGCAACGATCGTCGCTCAAAATTAGTTCCAACTGCTAAAAGTGAGTGATCATGGCTTACGTGTAAATGCGCACCCATCAGACATTTTTTGTTTAATATTCGTTTATCGTTGACTCTTAGTCCATATCAAATCTGTCGTTTGGCAGTTCGCTTTTCGCTAGGTTTAAATCACAATCGTTCAGCCATTCAGCGATTCGAAGGGAGGGTTTATTGTTAGGTGGGGCGTACTTTCATGCGTCTCAAAAGGCAGAGCGATTGGCTGTCGGGAGATCAAAGCATCTCTTTTTACACACCCTCCTAGCGCTCAACCATTGGCTCGTAAATCATCGGCTGTTGTGACACACACCACAACAACTACAAAAAGCATTGAAAAATACATTCGCCGTCTTACCTTCGCATGCATCTTCATCAAGGATTTTTCTTTGGGCTTCCATAGATTTTGCTACTTCCTCTGATAGATTCGTGATAGTAAATGCTTCAAACTACAAAAGTGAGTTTGCTGGAGTGTTTTGTTAACAAGACTGACCCCCCATGTAGCCTGTAGTTGGGGCCGGAAAATGTCTCGCCAGTGGCAGCACCTCGTGGCTTTAAACGAATATATAGCCACGTAGTACTCCGCCAGGGAGAGGATTTTATTCGCCACTTTGATGAATATTTTGAAATGTTTCTAAAGTTATTAAGGTTGTGTGCAATGATTTCCCACTTTATATGAATCATACTGCAGGGTGGTTGTCAAGGCCTCTCTCACACGGGTGCTTTTTACTGCGATTAAAGTGACATTCTTTATGCTGCTTTAATCGTGGTATAAAGCTCTCAGTGAAATCAAAGGGGCCTCGCAGACATGCCTTTTGGTCGTGCCACAATTTTTGACCATTTAACGCACCTCGTCACCCATCACAATGATCGGGTGCGCTAAGACACTCACCCCATCATTGCCCAGGATTAGCTGCGTACATGTGAGAGAGTGGCCTAAATGTTTGTTTGCGCGGGGGAGCTTCACTCCTGCGTCATTTCTTGTAAGTAACTTTGGTCCCTTTCTACAGTTCCCAAGCACCGCAGAGGATTGGAAGACTGTGGCTGATGAATTTGAAAGTCGATGGCCATTTCCCAACTGTGGAGGGGCCCTGAATGGCAAATGTCTGAGGATTAGAGATGAGCGAGCATGCTCGTTTAGAGCAATTACTCAATCCAGCATCGCTTTTTTCGAATAACTGCTTAATCGGGCGAAAAGATTCGGGGGGCGCCGGGGGTGAGCAGGGGGTTGCAGGGAGGAGTGGGGGGTAGGAGGGTAAGAGAGAGAGCTTGCCCCTGTTCCCCCCTGCTACACCCCGCTCCACCCCGCTGACCCCCGAATCTTTTCGCCCGAGTAAGCAGTCACTCGAAAAAAGCGATGCTCAATCGAGTAATTGTCCTAACGAGTACGTTCGCTCATCTCTAGTTAGGATCTCACAGACTGCAAACTCTAACTTCTACTATTACAACTACAAGGCCTACTTCAGCATAATCTTGATGGCCCTTGTGAATGCGAACTATGAATTCATGAGGATCAATGTCGCAAGAATGGGCGAGCATCGGATGGCAGTGTATTAGACCAAACCGAATTCATGGAGTTGTTAAAATCGGGTAGGCTGCAACTACCAAGCAAGACTGAGGCCAAAGAAAACTTGAATTTTGTCTTTTTTGTTTATGAGGCCTTTCCACTGCAGGACCATCTAATAAAACCTTACCCCCCAAAACATTTGGACACTGAAAAGAAAATTTACCATTATTGGCTGCCAAGAGCAAAACGTATGGTAGAGAATGCTTTTGGAATTATGGCCAACCGTTTCCGCCTTTTTCACACCACAATTAATTTGCTACCTGAAACAATAGACAAGGTAGTGCTGCCCTGCTGTGTTTTGCACAACTACTTGAGGCGTCGAGATGCACAGACCTACTCCCCATCATCAATGCTTGATAGTGAAAATGTAGACCGCATGGAAATGAACTATGGAGAGTGGCATTTTGAAGCATCAGGGTTCTTACCCTCCAACCCCTTCAGATTCGTCGTGCATGTGATGATGGTATTCACTGTCGCGAATGCTACAGGACATATTTCAACACTGTTGGAGCAGTTCCATGGAAGACAGGAATGATATGACGTATGTGCAATGGTTGTTCAAATGCATGTCTGTTTTTAAAAATGGTAGTCCACAGATAGCATGTAATAGGGCATGGGGAGCTGACTCGATAGATATCCAATGGGAATCCTAGATTGATGCAGAATAAAGAATATCAGTGACACTGCCATTTTTTGGAGCCTAAACTTTATATAGAACTATAACTTACACATGGGCGAGGACGTGAATATTGCCCTTGTCATCCTTTAGAAAGCTCGTGCATGCAAAGCTTTTCCTTGTGGAAACAGCCTCACATCCACGAGGATGAAGGAACATTTCCCTCCTGGCTGTGATAGGCAGCAGATGCTGCAGGCCCCAGTGAAAACAACGGGGGATAAGGCAAAAACCATTGCAGTGCTTATTGGAGTGGTTTCTTGCTGTAAGGGACATTTTACTGGCTCCCCAACAGTTACAAATGACCAAGTATTGATGGATCGCTCACAGTGTGGTCAGACGGCTGGTGGGGTGGCTAGAGGAGATTTCTCTCCCTATTCTCCCCCGCCCCTCTCCATTCACTGTAAGCAGCGGCCGCTCAGTACTGAATGGCTGCTGTTTACACTGAACAATAGTTGTTTGGGATTTTAAGCATGCTTGAAGACTAAAATATTGGACAATTCACGTCCAGTCATTCAGTTTCTGCATGCATATATTCCCATGTAAAAGGGGACAGAACTGCAGGGGCCTGTATGGATTTCACTTAGAGCTGCCTAAGAATGAGCTACAAAAAATCTTACTAGGCACAGGTGGAAGTCAAGCAGGGGCTGGGGTGGGCTCAATGGTGATTGAGGAGAGGGTGGCGTGTATGACCCAGGAGAAAACGCTGCGTCCGGTGCCTCCTCCAGGGCTGCATGAGAAAATGATTATGTTTAGCCAAAAAGTATACTCAGAGCAACAGAGCAGCAACTCACAATGTTTATACCTACCAGTGTGTTGCTTCTCCTCCACCTGTGGTGGAGATGGAGAAGTCCTCATCTCAGGTGGACTGTTCTCCGCCCTGTGCCTGCGTTTTTCTCCTGTTGCAAAAAAGCCAAAGGCAACCCATTAGCATATGATGGAGAAGGTCGCACAAAGAACTCACCTCATTTTGGTACGCGGGCATTTAAGGGGCTACTGGGGGAGGGTCACTCCTATTGCTGGGGTAGATAAAGGGCAGCACAATTATTGCTGGGGCTTGTATAGGGGAGCGCTATTAATACTCCCACAGCAATTTTCACATCTAAATCAACAGTCAAAATCAGTACCTTTTAGTGCTGATTTTGTGTGGAAATCAGCCACATATCTGCAAATGATTTCATACAATGCAGCGTTTTCCCCTAACCTCTTATGAAGGTGTCCCATAACCAGCACTGCCCGGAAGGGGGTGAGAAACAGCCAAACTCTGCTACAAAGGTGAGTTAGTGGAAGACAGTTTCATGCCACAGCTCATACACCAGGGCAAGACTGAGCACAACAAGACACAATGTGGTTATATCGCATCAGCAAAGTCTCTCCCACACAAACGCAAAGCAGACTGGGGTTTCTTTTGAAGAAGCATAAAGAAACAGGCAATATTGAGGATCGAAGACCCAGTAGTTGGCCAAAGAAACGTAATGCAGCAGATGAAAGACGCATTATGCTTCCCCTCAAAATCAGAAGATGTCCAGTAGTGCCATCAGCTCTGAAGTACCAGAAACCAACAGGACCCGGGTACACCCATCTACTGTTCAGAGAGGTCTGTACAGAAGTGGTCTTCATGGAAGAATTGCAGCCAAAAAAACAAATTTTTAATGTAGAAACAAGGCCAAGCTACTCAACTATGCACAAAAACATAGGAACTGGGGTGCAGATAAATAGTAGCAGGTGCTCTGGACCGATGAATCAGAATATGAAATATTTGTCTGTAACAGAAGGCAGTTTGTTTGCCAAAGGGCTGGAGAGCAGTACAACGATGAGTGTCTGCAGGCAACAGTCAAGCATGGTGGAGGTTCATGGCAAGGCTGGGGCTACATTTCAGCAAATGGAGTTAGGGATTTGGTCAGGATTAATGGTGTCTGCGGTGCTGAGAAATATAGACAGATATGTATGCATCATGCAGTATCATCAGGGAGGTGTCTGATTGCCTTTAGTCTGCAGCAGGACAACGACCCCAAACTTAGAACCAATGCCATTAGGAACTATCTTCAACTTAAAGGGGTTGTCCCGCGAAACAAAGTGGGGGTATACACTTCTGTATGGCCATATTAATGAACTTTGTAATGTACATTGTGCATTAATTATGAGCCATACAGAAGTTATTCACTTACCTGTTCCGTTGCTAGCGTCCTCGTCTCCATGGTGCCGTCTAATTTTCAGCGTCTAATCGCCCGATTAGACGCGCTTGCGCAGTCCGGTCTTCTTCCTTTCTGAACGGGGCCGCTCGTGCCGGAGAGCTGCTCCTCGTAGCTCCGCCCCGTCACGTGTGCCGATTCCAGCCAATCAGGAGGCTGGAATCGGCAATGGACCGCACGGTGCACCGCATGGTGCACAGTGGGTGAAGATTCCGGCGGCCATCTTACTTAGGTAAGTAAGAAGTCGCCGGAGCGCGGGGATTAGGGTAAGTACCGGACCGTTTTTTTTTTAAACTCCTGCATCGGGTTTGTCTCGCGCCGAACGGGGGGGCTATTGAAAAAAAAATAAACCCGTTTCGGCGCGGGACAACCCCTTTAAAGAAAAACAAGGAGTCCAGGAAGGGATGATTTGGCACCACAGAGCCCTGATCTCAACATCATCCAATCTGTCTGGGATTACATGGAGAGACAGAAGGACTTGAGCAAGTCTACCCACCACAGAAGATCTGTGCTTAATTCTTCCAAATGTTTGGAACAACCTCCCTGTCGAATTCATTCAAAAACTGTGTGCAAGTGTACCTAGAAGAACTGATACTGTTTTGAAGACAAAGCATGGTCACACCAAATACAGATGTGATTTAGATTTCTCTTTTGTTCATTCACTTTGCCTTTTGGTAATTGACAAAAATAAACTATTAACACTTCAATTTTTGAATGCTTTCTTACTTTGCAGCATTGATTGATTTTTGGGGGGGCAAACATGTTTTTAACATGTAAAAACTATGCTGCCAAAAATGCCATTATATATTTCTTACACATAGGTATATAGCTGTAATTTAGTCATATCACTAGTCACTACCTATATCCCAATTCATAAAAGGAATTTTTTGTTAATACAATCCAAGCTCAGCAACTGTTGATGCGGCTGTAGGTAGCTCTACAACTGATAAATGACCCTAATTGCTGTAATTATCTTCCAGGGACCCTGTGCATTAACCTTTTTATCTTCACCAACCTTAGATTAGTTCAGCATGGTGTCACTCTAGGTGGTCAGGCTGCTGAGGCAATGAACATTGAAAAATGACGTACAGTATTGGCCTTGTGGTTAAATATGTATACATTCATGGTGAAACATGGGATTGAGAGTATATGAGAGGAAAGCAACCACCTGCTCTCGAAAGGAATTTGATGCAAATTGTGAATTTATTGAGCCGAGCAGCTCTATCAGCATGGCGGGGTAGAATACCTGTTCAGTTTTTCATTGACAATAACCAAAATGCTTTAAAAATTAGAAAATATACCGTATATACCGCAGGTTTTTTTGGACAGTAACAAAAACACAGTGAAACAATGTAATATTATTTTATTACTTAATGGCAGGCTTGATAGGGCTTATGTCACTAAGGGCTCACTCACACGAGCGATGAGTTTTCACGCTGGCTGCATCGCAGCCGGAAATCGCATGAGTGAAGAATAGCGGAAATCCCCCTGTCAGCATTAATCCTTGGAATGACTTCTAATAGTTAAATAGAGCCAGCTGTAATCATTTTGTAACATTAGATGCAGCTAAACTCCCTCTCACTCCTAAGTTTTTCAGCTCCCATAGAAGTCTATGGGATCCTCCAGCATATTTTGGCGAAAGATAGGGCAATACCTATCTTTTCCGGCTGCCTATAAAATCGCTCATCTGAATGCATACATTGGAAACCAATGCTTCAGATGGACGCAATTTTTTATCACGCCTAAATTAGCCGCGTAAAAACGCTCATGTGAATAAGGCCTAAGACTGAGCTTACATTGGTGGCTGTATACTGCATATTATACGGGCTCTGTATCCCCATGTGCTGCACGGTAACTCGTACGCAATCAATTACATTGGCTTATGCAGTTCCGATCACATTAGCGTGTCGGAATTGCATAATACGCAAGTGCAAAAAAGAATGCAGCATGTTCTATTTTGCCGCGTATATACGCAAATTAAAGCCCATTAGGCTGCGTGTGTATGCACAAGAAAAAAAGCAAGGTGTACTGAGCATTTTGCTGCCATACGCGGCAGTACAGAGGGTCACAGCTGGCTCCACAGCTGTAAAAACGCTATAAAGCTTTGCAGGACCGCCATAGTGTTTTACGCTTATGGCCGCGTAAGCCTGGGCAGCGGGGGAGTAGCGGGGGGGGGGGGGGGAGAGTGAGAGAGATCCAGTAAGCAGTCACTCGAGAAGAGCGATGCTCGCTCGAGTAACTGCTATATCCGAGCGTGCTTGCTCATCTCTACCCTTAGTGAGCAGAGTGCTTCGATCCTAAATGTCCAGACATTTTTAGCAATTTTGTGCATGTAGTGGTTTTATGGCCCTGTTTTTTTCTTGGCCTACCAAAATAATTTTTGCTGTTTTGTTTTTGTCATGATAGATAGGGATGCTTTTAATGCTTTTTTTCACAGAAATGTTTTCATTATTTTGTTTTAATAGGAGTAATGTGTAGAAAAGGAGAAAAAAAAGTTTTCATTGTTTTTAAAATGAGTATATTTACACTAAAATAAGATATAGGAACGGGTTCCCCATTTAGCTTTGCTCATTTTGATATACAAATGGTATAGTGTCAGATTATATGGTGGCTATGGCCATGACGTGGGTCAGAGAAGGCAGCGTTGTTTTCTCTTTTTTTAATATATCAGTCTTCTATTCTAGATTGTTCTTTACTTTTTTTTTGTAGATATTTATTTATTTTGATAGCCCTGCAGATATTTGTAGGCAGTTATTAAGTCTCCTCCCAGCCTTCTTTAATCGTTCCTCATAGGACATGATTTGCAGACCGCTTACCATCCTGGTAACTCTTCTCTGAACTTGCTCCAGTTTGTTGATGTCTTTTTTAAATTAGAATGCCCAAAACTGGACACAGTATTCCAGATGAGATCTGACTAAGGAAGAATAGAGGGAGATAATTGCCACATATAATCTAGACTGTATGCTTTTCTCAATATATCCCAGAATTGTGTTTGCTTTTTTTGCTGCTGCATCACACTGTTGACTCATGTTAATATCTATTGATACACCCAAGTCTTTTTCACATGAAAAAAGACATGCTCATTTCCTCTAATTCTGTATGCGCCTTTTCATTTTTCCTGCCCAGATGTAGCACTTTGCATTTATCCTTGTTAAATACCATTCTGTTAGTCACCGCCCACTGTTCAAGCTTGTCCAGATTTTATTGAATCCCCTCTCTCTCTTCTCCAGTGTCAGCCATCCCTCCTAGCTTTGTGTCATCAAAGTGATGTGATCACTTGAGACATTCTTCCAGTTAGACGTGTAGCCATTTATGACCACTCTTTGAGTATGATCACTGAGCCAGTTGTGGATCTACCTAACAATTGTCTTGTCATTTTTTTCAATAAGGATGGTATTAGATGTTTAGTCAAATGCTTTACTAAAGTCATAATAAACTATATCTACTGCATTTTTTGATCAATCTAGTCAGTGATTCTGTCATAGAAGGAAATTAGATTTGTCTAACATGACTTGTTTCTTACAAACCCATGCAGGCTCTGGTTAATATTCTTATCCAAGTACCTTTGTACATGCCGTTTAATAATTTGTTCAAAGATCTTTCCTGGTATAGACATTAGGCTCACAGGCCTGTAGTTTCTTGGGTCCAATCTTTTCTTTTGGAAGATAAAGTTGTCAGCAAGAGCAGATAGGAATTTGTTTGATCCATCACTTTTACGCGAGAGAGATTCCCAACAAATGTCTGGATAGTTAAAATCTCCCATAATCACTATGCCGTAGTTTTTTCAGAACTTGGCCATCTGATGTAGAAAGAGTTCATCCATATTTTCTGCTTGTCCAGGCGGCCTATAGTAAATGCCTATAATAGTGTCCTTTCTGTTGTTCTCTCCTTGCATTCTTACTCAGTTTGTACAGAACTACCATTCTATGAAACTTGAATCTCTATGGAGATGTATGCTTTCCTAACATACAACACCTCCTCCCCTTTTTATTAGGTCTGTTTCTTATAAAAAAAAAAGGTTTAATCCTTCAAGCCTTGTATTCCGATCATGTCTATCATCCCACCAAGTTTCCAAGACGCCTATGATATCATATTTATCTTTCTGTGTTAGGAGCTCCAATTGCTCTTGTTTATTTTGCATTCTCTGTGCATTTGTGTAAAAACATTTTAGTTTTTGATTGGTGTCTCTTGCTCCTCTACTTTCCTTCTGAATTTTTTGTCTTTTTTCTTTCTTTTCACTTCTAATAGCAAGGTTCTTAATTGTACTCATTAGCAGTATATTTTTGCCTGCCATTTCACTTCCCTTCCTATATTGTTATAGTTTAAAGCTCTCCTAATTAGTGCAGCAAGGCACCTACCAAATATATGCTTCCCTGTCTTTGTAAGGTGCAACCTGTGTCTAGCAAGCAGTTCATCATATAGGTAATTCACTCCATCCTCTAGGAATCCAAATCTTTGCTGACAGCACCATCGACGTAGCCAGTTGTTCACCTCTAGAATCCTGTTCCATCTTCTTATTCCATGGCCATCCACTGGGAGGATGGATGAGAAGACTACATGTTCTCCTAGTTCCTTCACCTTCTTTCTTAGGTCTTCAAAGTCTCTGCAGATAGCTACAAAGTCCATTTTTGCAGTGTCATTTGTCCCTACATGTATTAGCAGGAATGGGTGGTGGTCTGTAGAACTGAAGAGACTTGAATGTAGCTATTCTCCCCTGAAGACTTTGCAACTTTTCCTTCAATAGGAAGAAATGACAAGTGAACTCTAGCTTTTCCTCTGGTTGGTCTGTAAACATATAGCTTACATTGAAGCCCACCATATGGCTTCTCTCCCCTTCCATGTTGATGTCCACTTCTGAACTTCTAAAAGTCAAGAATTGTAGTGATGATATACAACCTATAACATGTTACAAAATGTAAAATGGTCTGGTGATGTCCTCCGAGCAGCTAGACCCCGCAATCATTACTGCATGGAAGTGATTGCAATATACATAGAGGACCTCCAGTGTGTGACAGGCAATCAGGTGAGGGGTGCAGTGCAGAGATGGAAAAATCTGTTTTGTCGGAGTGGCCCTTTATTATTATGGTAAGGTGATTATTTTAAGGCTATTATTTTTGCTGTGATGTTAATCAAACACTTTTATAAGGGAGTGGAATTAGTGAGCTAAGCCAAAACTGATCTCTACTAACCACCCAGTATACAGTACAGGTAGAGGAAAATACAAACCTGACTTCAATTAATGTATTAAGAAGATATTATTTTGGTGAGTTAAATTATTAAGTGTATGCAGTAATGTAATAAACAGTACTGTACAAGTAAATTTATTTTGCAAGAACAGTTATATTGGAGGCACATTAATCAGTAGTAAGATACTGAGAATGGGAAGCTACATGGGATATGCTTCTTCTTATGGCTTATTTTACAAACAACATTTTAACCTGATACACAAAGCTAGATCACCACAAGGCACCTTTTTCTATAAACCTGACTGAAACACTACGTGGTAGGAGCCCAGCTAGGTGTATGATTGGAATACAAGAAAGAGAATGTTTTCATACCACATGATCTCTCTTGAAGGTAGTAATTTAAAGTCTGGAACTATGCTTTGCACATGTCGTTAGGGAATTTCTTATATTACAGTTCCTTAGTATATTTTAATGACAAAAAAAATGCTGACTAATGATTGTACAGAAGTTTATATGCATTAATCTTACATCCAGGGTAATTAGGTTCAACCCGCTGCTCAATGCAGGATCACTAAATCATTCCAGACAGATATTTGTCCAGTCTTTGTTTGAACACTTCCGTTGAAGGAGAACTCACCACCTCCCATGGCAACCTGCTCCCCTCATTGATCTCCCTCACTGTCTAATATCTAATCTGTGCCTCCTCCCTTTCAGTTTCATCCCATTGCTTCTAGTCATTCCTTGTGCAAATGAGAATAGGGCTGATCCCTCTGCAGTGTGACAGCTAAATGATATTGTGTCAGATTACAGGGTAGCTATGGTGATGGCTTGGGTTGGCATGGGCAGTAGTTTTTCTTCTTTTTAAAATATATTTGTCTTTTATTATAGATTTTTCTTTACTTAATTTTGTAGATATTTATTTAACATAAATGTCTCCTCAGGAACATTCACAGTGTCACAACAAAGCTTTAGGGTAGATTCACATGCGCGTGTTTATGTGCATACAATTGAGCGCACAAAAACACGCGCCTATTAGAACCATTGCTTCCCTATGGGGTGTTTACATTGAATTCAATTAATGACAAAGCACTGCCTGTGGTTGGCTGAGTGCTGTGACCAATCACAGGCAGCACTCAGCTGTCATTCAATGAATGGCTGAGAGCTGCCTGTGATTGGCTGAGCGCTCAGCCAATCAGATACAGCCCTTTCAGCAGGTGGGGATTTTAAATCCTAGCCTCCTGAAAGAGCTTCAGAGCAGTGTAGGGAGAAGACAGGCTAGATGCGCCTGAGCCCCAGCAGCTGAGGATAGGTGAGTATAACTTTTTTTAACACATTCTAGGGATGATTTTCAGGGAAGGACTTATAATTAAAGCCCTTCTCTGAAAATCCCTGCAGGGCTTGCCGAAGTTGCCGGTCCATTGAAAGCAATGGGAGAACATTGCGATCCTCTGTCACAGCTGTCACAGAAGACAAAGGGACTCCCCGTGGAGAATATTTACATGGCAGAGGTGGAGAGGTGAGTATATATATATTTTTTTAATTTATTTTTTTTACACAAACAGGGATGATTTTCAGAGAAGGCCTTATATTTAAAGCTCGTCTCTGAAAATCCCTGCAGGGGTTGCCAGCAGCTGATTGCTTTCAATGGGGCCAGTGGCAGCAGCCTCGGCCCCATTGAAGGCAACAGGCACAGATCTGCATTCTCGCTTGTTTGTGCACGTATGTGGGTGCGCTGTTTTGTGCGCACCTATGTACCGAACGCACACATGCGCAGGTGAATGCACCCTTAGGGCTTAGTCAGACGGGCGTTTTTAGCCGCGATTTGTGCATGCGCATGCGTCCGGCGATTTTATAGAACCATTGCTTTGCAATGGTATCGGACACGAGCGCTTTTTATGCGCTCGTCCGATAAATTATAGAACAGAAATCGCAGATCGCACCTATCTGCGATCTGCGACTCCTGTTCTCTTCTCTATATGCGCTCAATGGGGCCGGCAGCAGCAGCGCCGACCCCATTGAGAACATATAGAAGACAAATCCTTCTTCTCTGCCACAGCTGTAACAGCTGTGGCAGAGAAGAACGATGTTTGCCTATTGAATTCAATGGAGCCGGCAATAGAGCAGGTTCCACTGAAAGCAATGGGCTGCCAGCGTGCGTGGAATGAATTGTCGGGAAGGGCTTAAATATATAAGCCCTTCCCTGCAATTCATCCTAAAGTGTAAAATAAAAAAAAATTGTATACTCACCTTTCCGCTGCAGCCGGAGTTCTGCCGCGGCCGCTGTCAGTTCTCCTGAACTGCTTCTCTGCTCTATTCAGCCGCCGGGGCTTTAAAATCCCCGCCTGCTGAATGATCTGCCTCTGATTGGTCACAGCCTGACCAATCAGAGGCAGGTTTCACTCACACACCCATTCATGAATTCATGAATGGGTGAATGACTGCTGCCTCTCATTGGCTCAGCGGGACCAATCAGGGGCAGCTCCCGCTGATCCAATGAGAGGCAGCAGTCACTCACCCATTCATGAATTCATGAATGGGTGTGTATGTGAAACCTGCCTCTGATTGGTCAGGCTGTGACCAATCAGAGGCAACTCATTCAGCAGGCGGGGATTTTAAAGCCCCGCCGGCTGAATAGTGCCGAGAAGCAGTTCAGGAGAACTGACAGCGGCCGCGGCAGAACTCCGGCTGCAGCGGAAAGGTGACTATATATATATTTTTTATTTTAACACATTTTAGGATGAATTGCAGGGAAGGGTTTATATATTTAAGCCCTTCCCGACAATTCATCCCGGGCTCGCCCGCAGCACATTGCTTTCAATGGAGCTGTATTGCCGGCTCCATTGAATGCAATGCGCTGGACAGATCCGGCCCGTTTCTAATGAAACACGGCTAGGAGCAGATTTTTGGGCGATTTTTCGGCGCCGGTCACGCGATTTGCGCATGCGCATCCGTCATGCGATGCGCAAATCGCGCAAAAAAATGCCTGTGTGACTAAGGCCTTACATAGGACAACTATTGGCCAAAAAAATCACTCAAATGAGCACTTTTACGTGATGGTTGTCCCATTTAAACACAGGACCTGGCAGGGTATGAGTGTGAAATCGCTCAGTAGTTACTAGTAGCTTTGTTTCAGTATCAAGCGTACCTGGCAGCAGAACAGGGAGCACCCGTCCGAGTTCTGTGAGTGAAGTCATGCTTCCCTTGTCCTCCTGAGTGGGCAGATGAAAAAGCATGGACTCATGACCCAGTTCCAGCCATACTGGTTCTGGCCAAGTCTTAAAGTAGTCCCTGTTGGCGTCTGTAGTATGGAGGCTTCATGGGAAGCTGACGTAAGTTTCAAACAATAGACTTTAATAAAACTGTAATCAGGTAAATGAACTGAGTCACAGATACCAGGAATACTGGAATAACTTTTACATTGAATAACACAGGCTGCAATCAACAGAAACCATTCCGATTTACTGCATCAGCAGTGGAATAATGAAAGTTTGTACCTGTTTGCTGGGATAAAAAATAGTCTGTTCCTGATTAGCGGAAATAACAGTTTTCTTCAAATGAGCCAATGTTAACAGAAGGGAGGGAAAGGGCAACCACTTAATTTCCTTTCTCAGTACCTCTCTATTCCCGCACTCTGGAGGCAACCTTGACTATAGGATAGTTACTGCGCCACAGCAGAATAAATCAGGAAAAAACTTCTTTCTGCCTCTATTTTCAGCATAGTTGCACTTTAATTCCTACAACTTACATCCATTTCCTGTTCAGACTCCTGTTCCCTTGTTCCCGCCCCTTCTTAAAGCGACAGTAGACTCACGCAACACAACATAATGTTAAACAGTAAACAAAACCACCATATTAAATAGATAACAATAGTAAGCTGTACCCACCTTACATATATACACTGTGACATTCTGATGCTAAATGAAGCACACGCTTCTGATCCTACAAATTAGCCATATAAGTACAAATAGTAGTCAGTAAAATATATTTATTGCAAAACATTCATTGTGATAATGTGAGAATCTACAAACGTTAGCAGAGGAGTCAGCCTATTCCCCAAGTGATTCTTTTGTTGCACCACATAAAATCACCAAAAAACAATAATTGAGCTCATAACATGCTCTGCCTTTCTCACCCCTGAAGTGACTTTTTGGAATTTTTTTATATTTTGTATTGTTATTATTAAAGAGAACTATCTAGAAAATCTGATTATATTTAGAGATGAGCGAACGTACTCGTCCGAGCTTGATACTCGTTCGAGTATTAGCGTGTTCGAGATGCTCGTTACTCGTGACGAGTACCATGCGATGTTCGAGTTACTTTCACTTTCATCTCTGAGACGTTATCGCGCTTTTCTGGCCAATAGAAAGACAGGGAAGGCATTACAACTTCCCCCTGCAACGTTCAAGCCCTATACCACCCCCCTGCAGTGAGTGGCTGGCGAGATCAGGTGTCACCCGAGTATATAAATCGGCCCCTCCCGCGGCTCGCCACAGATGCGTTCTGACAGAGATCAGGGAAAGTGCTGTCTTGCTGGAGTTGCTATAGGGAGAGTGTTAGGAGTATTTTAGGCTTCAAGAACCCCAACGGTCCTTCTTAGGGCCACATCTAACCGTGTGCAGTACTGTGGAGGCTACTTTTTGCAGTGTTGCACTTTTTTTTTTTTTGTATATCGGCCGTGCAGAGCATTGCGCCCTGCCGTAATTATACATAGTCCAGGGCCAGTAGTGGTGGTGAGGCAGGGACAGAAGACATATATTTATTGAATATAGGCAGTGGGCCTTTCCAAAAACATTTGGGAAAAAAAATCTATTTGGGCTGCCTGTGACTGTCCTCAGTGTACTGGGTCTGTGCTGGGTGTAGTTGTCCTCCTAATTCATACGCAGTCAGCTAAGTGTTACAGCAGACTTGCACAAAATTATTTCCTGGCTCTGCTGTGCGTTCGGTAAGCGAAGTCAGCCTCCAACCACAGGCCAATAAGCGGCACATTTAATTACAGCGTTCTGTTTCTGCACTACTGGTAATACACCATGCTGAGGGGTAGGGGTAGGCTTAGAGGACGTGGACGCGGGCGAGGACGTGGAGGCCCAAGTCAGGGTGTGGGCACAGGCCGAGCCAGTGCGGTGGCCAGGGGTAGAGGCAGGGCCAGAACGAATAATCCACCAACTGTTTCCCAAAGCGCCCCGTCGCGCCATGCCACTCTGCAGAGGTCAAGGTGCTCTACGGTGTGGCAGTTTTTCACAGAGACGCCTGACGACCGACGAACAGTGGTGTGCAACCTTTGTCGCGCCAAGATCAGCTGAGGAGCCACCACCACCAGCATACGCAGGCATATGATGGCCAAGCACCCCACAAGGTGGGACGAAGGCCGTTCACCACCTCCGGTTTGCACCACTGCCTCTCCCCCTGTGCCCCAACCTGCCACTGAGATCCAAACCCCCTCTGAGGACACAGGCACTACCGTCTCCTGGCCTGCACCCACACCCTCACCTCCGCTGTCCTCGGCCCCATCCAGCAATGTCTAGCAACGGACACGTGGACAAGCACAGGCGGGCAGGGCCACTATATCTCCCTGACGGCACATTGGGTGAATTTAGTGGAGGCTGGGACCGAGTCAGAGCCTGGGACCGCTCACGATCTACCCACCCCCAGAATTGCGGGCCCCAGCTCGGTGCTGGTATCTGCGGCGGTGTATGCTTCCTCCACTAAACCAGCCTCCTCCTCCTCCAACGCAACCTCTGTCTCGCAATCAAGATGTGTCAGCAGCAGCAGCACGTCGCCAGCAGTCGGTGTCGCGCGGCGTGGCAGCACAGCGGTGGGAAAGCGTCAGCAGGCCGTGCTGAAACTACTCAGCTTAGGAGAGAAGAGGCACACGGCCCATGAACTGCTGCAGGGTCTGATAGAGCAGACCGACCGCTGGCTTTCACCGCTGAGCCTCCAACCGGGCATGGTCGTGTGTGACAACGGCCGTAACCTGGTGGCGGCTCTGCAGCTCGGCAGCCTCACGCACATGCCATGCCTGGCCCATGTCTTTAATTTGGTGGTTCAGCGCTTTTTGAAAAGCTACCCACACTTGTCATACCTGCTCGGAAAGGTGCGCCGGGTCAGCGCACATTTCCGCAACTCCAAGACGGACGCTGCCACCCTGCGGACCCTGCAACATCGGTTTAATCTGCCAGTGCACCGACTGCTGTGCGACGTGCCCACACGGTGGAACTCTACGCTCCACATGTTGGCCAGGCTCTATGAGCAGCGTAGAGCTATAGTGGAATACCAACTCCAACATGGGCGGCGTAGTGGGAGTCAGCCTCCTCAATTCTTTACAGAAGAGTGGGCCTGGTTGGCAGACATCTGCCAGGTCCTTGGAAACTTTGAGGAGTCTACCCAGATGGTGAGCAGGGATGCTGCAATCATTAGCGTCACCATTCCTCTGCTATGCCTCTTGAGAAGTTTCCTGCAAAGCATAAAGGCAGACGCTTTGCACTCGGAAACGGAGGCGTGGGAAGACAGTATGTCACTGGATAGTCAGAGCACCCTCATGTCTATATCTCAGCGCGTTGAGGAGGAGGGGGAGGGGGAGGAGCATGAGGAGGAGGGGGAAGAGACAGCTTGGCCCACTGCTGAGGGTACACATGCTGCTTGCCTGTCATCCTTTCAGCGTGTATGGCCTGAGGAGGATCCTGAAAGTGATCTTCCTAGTGAGGACAGCCATGTGTTGCGTACAGGTACCCTGGCACACATGGCTGACTTCATGTTAGGATGCCTTTCTCGTGACCCTCGCGTTACACGCATTCTGGCCACTATGGATTACTGGGTGTACACACTGCTCGACCCACGGTATAAGGAGAACCTTTCCACTCTCATTCCCGAAGAGGAAAGGGGTTTGAGAATGATGCTATATCACAGGGCGCTGGTGGACAAACTGATGGTAAACTTCCCATCCGACAGCGCTAGTGGCAGAAGGCGCAGTCCCGAGGGCCAGGTAGCAGGGGAGGCGCAGAGATCAGGCAGCATGTACAGCGCAGGCAGGGGAACATTCTCCAAGGCCTTTGCCAGCTTTATGGCTCCCCAGCAAGACTGTGTCACCGCTCCCCAGTCAAGGCTGAGTTGGCGGGAGCACTGTAAAAGGATGGTGAGGGAGTACGTAGCCGATCGCACGACCGTCCTCAGTGACGCCTCTGCCCCCTACAACTACTGGGTGTCGAAGCTGGACACGTGGCCTGAACTCGCGCTGTATGCCCTGGAGGTGCTTGCTTGTCCTGCGGCTAGCGTCTTGTCAGAGAGGGTGTTTAGTGCGGCTGGGGGAATCATCACGGATAAGCGTACCCGCCTGTCAACCGACAGTGCCGACAGGCTTACACTCATCAAGATGAACAAAGCCTGGATTTCCCCAGACTTCTCTTCTCCACCAGCGGACAGCAGCGATACCTAAGCAATACGTAGGCTGCACCCGCGGATGGAAGCATTGTTCTCTATCACCATCAAAAACGGGGACATTTTTGCTTCATCAATCTGTGTATAATATTCCTCCTCCTCCTCCTGCTCCTCCTCCTGAAACCTCACACAATCACGCCGAACGGGCAATTTTTTCTTAGGCCCACAAGGCTCAGTCATATAATTTTTCTAAACAATTTTTATACGTTTCAATGCTCGTTAAAGCGTTGAAACTTGCACCTGAACCAATTTTTATTTTAACTGGGCTGCCTCCAGGCCTAGTTACCAATTAAGCCACATTAACCAAAGCGATTAATGGGTTTCACCTGCCCTCTTGGTTGGGCATGGGCAATTTTTCTGAGGTACATTAGTACTGTTGGTACACCAATTTTTTGGGGCCCTCGCCTACAGTGTAATCCAATTAATTTTTTGCCCACCTGCATTACAGCTGACGTTACATCAGCTGTGTTGGGCACTGCAATGGGATATTTTTATGTACCGCCGGTGGGTTCCAGGGAGCCACCCATGCCGTGGGTCCACACGGAGTTGTAACTACATGTGTCCACTTCTGAAGAGCCCCAGTCTGACTGGGGCATGCAGTGTGGGCCGAAGCCCACTTGCATTAAACATGACATTACCTCAGCTGTGATGGGCAATGCAATGGGATATATTTATGTACCGCCGGTGGGTTCCAGGGAGCCACCCATGCTGTGGGTGCACACGGAATTCCCATTGCGGAGTTGTACCTGCCTGTGACTATTTATAAAAAACCGCGGTCTGACTGGGGCATGCAGACACCTTGACAGAATGAATAGTGTGTGGCACATAGGTTCCCCATTGCTATGCCCACGTGTGCAGCTCCTGATGGCGGTGGCACAGGATTATATTTTTCATTGCTTCTGTACAGCATTGTGGGCTATCGCCCTGCCCCTTTTAAAGAGGGTCGCTGCCTAGCCGTGCCAACCCTCTGCAGTGTGTGCCTGCGGTTCCTCTGGCAGACGCACTTATAAATAGACATGAGGGTGGTGTGGCATGAGTGCAGCTGAAGGCTGCGCAGGGACACTTTGGTGTGCGCTGTGGACACTGCGTCGTGCGGGGGGGGGGGGGGGGGGGTTGGGCAGCATGTAACCCAGGAGAAGTGGCAGCGGAGTGTCAGGCAGGCAGTGATTGTGCTTTGTTGGAGGTAGTGTGGTGCTTAGCTAAGGTATGCATTGCTAATGAGGGCTTTTCAGAAGTAAAAGTTGTTGGGGGGGGCCACTCTTGCCGCTATTGTGGCTTAATAGTGAGACCTGGGAACTTGAGATGCAGCCCAACATGTAGCCCCTCGCCTGCCCTATCCGTTTCTGTGTCGTTCCCATCACTTTCTTGAATTGCCCCGATTTTCACAAATGGAAACCTTAGCGAGCATCGGCGATATACAAAAATGCTCGAGTCGCCCATTGACCTCGAGCATCGCGATAATTTCGTCCCGAGTAACGAGCACCCGAGCATTTTGGTGCTCGCTCATCTCTAATTATATTTCAAATGTCTTTTCTAAATCATAGAAAAGAGAAATGCCCTTACTAGAGATGAGTGAGCATACTCGACCGAGCTTGATGCTCGTTCGAGTATTAGGGTGCTCGAGATGCTCGTTACTCGAGTCGAGCACCACACTGTACTCGTCTCGATTAAATGAGCACTGACCATTGAATTCAATGGGCTGCCGGCGAGAGCGGGATGAATTTTTGGGAAGGGCTTAAAAATATAAGCCCTTCCCTGCAATTAATCCAGAAATGTGTAAAAAGTAAAAAAAAAATATACTCACCTTGTCCCGGCAGACGGAGTTCAGCCGCAGCCGGCAGTTCTCCTGAACTGCTGTGAGTAGTATTCAGCAGCCGGGGATTTAAATCCCCGCCTGCTGAATGAGCTGCCTCTGATTGGTCACAGCCTCACCAATCAGAGGCAGCTCTCACTCACCCATTCATGAATTCATGAATGGGTGAGTGAGTGCTGCCTCTGATTGGCTCAGCGCAGGGACCAATCAGGGGCAGCTCTCCCCGGCTGCTGAATACTACAGAAAGCAGTTCAGGAGAACTGCCGGCCAAACGCGGCTGAACTCCGGCTGCAGCGGAAAGGTGAGTATACATTTTTTTTTAATTTTTACACATTTTAGGATGATTTTCAGGTAAGGGCTTATATTTTTAAGCCCTTCCCGAAAATTCATCCCGCGCTCGCCGGCAGCTCGTTGCTTTTAATGGAGCCGGCTGTATTGCCGGCTCCATTGAATTCAATGGGCTAACATCGTTCTTCTCTGCCACAGCTGTTACAGCTTTGGCAGAGGAGAACGATCTTTATGCTGACAGTGTGGGGAGGGGGGGGGGGTCTCACTCTTGCCACTATTGTGGCTTAATAGTGAGACCTCAGAGCCCGAAATGCAGCCCTGCATGTTGCTCCTCGCCTGCCCTATCCATTTTTGTGTTTTTTACATGACTTTGGTGATTTGCTAAGATTTTCACAAATGAAAACCTTAGCGGAGAACCAGTCATATACAAAAATGCTCGAGTCGCCCATTCACTTCAATGGGGTTCGTTACTCGAAACGAACTCTCGAGCATAACTGAAAGTTCGACTCGAGTAACGAGCACTCGAGCATTTTGGTGCTCGCTCATCTCTAGCCCTTACCCGTAAGGAAGTGACTATTGCAGATTCCAGGAAATTCCCTTTAATGTGTAGGATCAAAGAATAAATACGTTGTTTTAAATACACTTATAGTCAGTCATGCCTCACTGCTTCCCAAGCCACCAGGTGTTAGCGTAGTGATGCCATGTCCATTGAGACATCCTATTATATGACTAGTGCAGCCAAGTAGTACATCCAGAACTATGATGTTTCATCCACAGTACTGTGAGTATATTTAAAAGATTATTACATGCCAATCTAGTTCAGCCTTTTATCTTGTAATATTGATGCAGAAGAAAGCAAAAAAAGTAATATAATTGTATATGGATCTCTCTTTTATAATCCAAAAATATTCAAAAGTATTTCTGCACTGAATATTAACATATAGATGTGCTTTTTTAGGAGTAATGTGATTAAAGTTTACCAGCAATTACCTTGACAAGGAGCAGATTGGATTTGTGAACAAAATGTATTTATCCCAAAAACCTCATAAATAACTCAGTACCCAATGGCCCAAATACTACACTTGTAAAGTAATGGATATTTCCAACATCTACATAAATCTTGGAAAATATTAACTGCTTATAGTCTCCATGAGCCATCACCAACTCTTGCAAACTGCTGACCCTTGACTTCAAGATCTGACCTGATACTCCCCATATGTTTCTTGAACTGATGTGATGCCGGTAGGGGGCGGGGAGCGGCGGGGGAGAACAGGGAGGAACGGAGGGGAGATCTCTCTCTCCCTCTCTCCCCCCCGCTCCTCCCTGCTCGCAGCCGAATCTTTAGAGACGAGCGGGCAGGTACTCGAATAAGGCACTATTCGCTCGAGTAGTTTGCCTTAGCGAGTATGCTCGCTCATTTCTACTGTATAGCCTTTGAAAGATGCCCAAACCATAGAGCTATTTCAGACTAAGGCTAGTTTGCCATAAGCATACTATGGGTGAATTTGTGTACCCATATTAGTACCGGAAGTCCAGGCCCAACCAAGCATCTAATAACCCAATGTCAGAATCATAAGGACCTATGATGGTCTTAGTTTGATCATTAGACCCACAGTCGGCCCAGCTGTAATATTGCATACAAATGCACCCATATAACAATTGTGTGAAGCTGGTCTAAAACTCATTTTCTGACTATATGACTGCCGAACCACATCCCATATAGAATAGAATGAAAACATCAATACTCCCTAAAAGCAAATAATCTAACTAAAAGGCTGACAGACTGTAAAGTATTATTTTGTATCATTTCATCCAACTAATGTGCATTATATTCACGGAGAACATGTACCATTACTAAAGAAAACAGACATGAAGAATTTTTGTATAATATTGAAGGGAATTTACCCCTAAAATAAAACGCAAGTAAAAATCATTTGCAAAGATTTAAAGTAAATTTCTGCATAGCAACCCAATCAGAGTTAAGCACTCTTTTTTCAGACGCTCTTTGAAGAATGAAAGATAAAATATATTTTTTTTCTATTGCACTAATGTTGATAAATTAATGCTTTTCCATTAAGCTACGCTGTTCTATCAAGTTCTTCTGTATTACAGTTTCCTCATCGAACTTTCCTTGACCCCTAACATATCTGTTTATTAAATGCTTATTTTACCCATGTAATAACAATTCTGGAGCATATTTTCTCAGAACTCTGCATTGTTACTCCTCCTCCTTTGTTATTCCTACTAGAAATATATGAATAAATTGACAATGGGCGTGGCCAGCTGGGGTATATCCCTGCAGTCTGATGTTGTCCAATTAAAGCTGTTAGTGTCAGCCTTTGTAAGGACACACCCCTTTGACAAGAAGAGTGGAAGCACCCAGTTGTCAACTTATGCATATATTTCTAAAAAGAATAAGAGAGCAACAGCACAAAAGGGAGTGTTAAAAACGTGATGCAAAATTTTAATTTCATGGGAAATGGAAGTCATTGTAGTAAAACTGACAAGTCCTCTTTAAGCAGAAATTCACTTTACTACATTAGAAAATGCCATTAGTTGCTTTCTTTAGAATTCTGTTTCTGTGAAAAACAAAGCCTAGTATAATGAGGAATGTTTGTAACCATCCACCATTTCCACCCCCACTGTGAAAATTCTTGGCTCGCCATTTAAATGGGCCATCTTTTTTTTCTGATTTATTGAGGAAAGGACTAAAGCAGCACTCTATTTATTGATATACAGTATTGACTATAGAAAATACACTGCAAAATAGAATGTCACAGCCGGGAGTAGCTTCAATCAAATAAATGTATGAATTGAAATAAATTTTATCTTAGCATGCGCCCAATTACTCATGGGCCTGTCACTAGTACATATTGATGGATTTTCTTCATACTCACGTATACACTTTTGAAAAAAAAATTACAAAGTTTAGCAGAAAACCACTGCTTTATGGATTTTAAAAGACCAAATCAAGGTTGAATGTGTGAAAAAAATAATAATTCAAAAATGTATATGTTTTTTTTTTCTTTTTTGAATTTTTGGCATGACCCAATGGACATTAATTATGTGCATACTATAGATACTTCCAATGAAACAAAAAAATGATTACACATATTGACTAATCAATTAACCAATCAACTTAGACGACACAAGGTTATAGTAATGTAACAAAATAGCAACATAATACTTAAGGATGTAAAAAAAAAGACCCGTCCATCCAGTTCAGCCTATTTTCCTGCAATGTAGATGCCGAGAAAGGCAAAAAGCCCCATGAGGTATAAGTCAATTTTCCTTAATTTAGTGGAAAAATTCCTTCCCGACTCCCGATCTGGTAATCAGAATAAATCCCTGGATCAATAACCCTTCTGCCTGCCAAAAGGTCCTTTTACACAGTACAATTATTCTTACAAGTAATTGTTAGATCGATTGGTTTGCACAATACATGTTAGGTGTAAATGTGTGCAGTGACTGAACAATCAGTAAAATGTGATTGTTCCCAGCAAGAGAAACCACGTAATCTTGTAGATATGATACCTTTTAGTGGTTAACAAAAATACATATTGTAATAGCGAGCTTTCGAACCAATGCAGGGTTCTTCTTCAGGCTTATGGATTGGATCTGAAGAGGCATGCATATTTATACACACTTATAACATACATACTTATGACAAGGCACAGATATGAATGTGATTGGTTCGCAGTTAAAATGAATTCTGCAACAGCAAACAAACTTTTTTTGTCTAGGCACTGATAGCGGAGTTTTCTGGTCCCTAAATCCCCCCCCCCCACAACAATAATTTAGGGACCATAAAACTTTCACTCTGCTATCAGTGCCTAGACAAAAAAAGTTTGTTTGCTGTTGCAGAATTCCTTATAAGTGCAAACCAATCACATTCATATCTGTGCCTTGTCATAAGTATGTATGTTATAAGTATGTATAAATATGCATGCCTCTTCAGATCCAATCCATAAGCCTGAAGAAGAACCCTGCGTTGGTTCGCAAGCTCGCTATTATTACATCATGTATTTTTGTTAGCCATTAAAAGGTATCATATCTACAAGATTACTTGGTTTCTCTTGCTGGGAACAATCACATTTTGCTCTACTGGCTAACACGGTACCAGATCTATGTGAGCAATCAGTGATACATTGTTAGATTATTGCTGATTGGATCTTTTATGCAGACCTAAAAATCACTGTTGATCTACTGCAAATCTTTTGGTATAACCAGACATCTTAAAGATTCGCTGAACACAAAGCACTGGCGGAAGGCTTGATGTCTGTGATCCAATGAACGATCAAAACTATCCAATTGTTGCTCAGTGTGAATGCATACTGGGCGAATGCTATACGATTTCCATGTCACCGTTGGTTGCAAGCTCATTCCAATTTATCTAACAATGTAAAAGGGCCTTTACTTTTGTCTAGAGGTGACTATCACAGACAGAGTGGATATCACTAATTCGTCCCACTCAACGATTTGACACAAGAGTTCTTAACTAAGTGCTCAATTGGTTCTACCAAAGACGCTAAGAAATGGGGAAAGACAATGCTATATCTATCTAAATCATTTTTAGAATAAACTAAATCAATGAAATGAATACATAAGTGTATGAAACCAAAGTGAACATGATAAACCTATATTAATAAACCATCAATTAGCCACACGGAAACGAAAAGATCCATAGAGCTAAGAAATGAAGACATCGCAGTAACAGCTCTAATAGTCAACATGTATCATTGGAAAGAATTTTGCAGTCTGACAAATGTGATTTCACTGTTCTGCTGGGAACATTTCATCATTATTATACTGAAGTGCTTGCAATGTGTATTGCTACATTTCCTTACCATCACTCTTTATTACAACTATGAAGAATCAGATGTGCCTCTCAGTAAGTTCTATGTCTATTGTAGTCCTATGCGGTCCGGGTCTTCTCTGTGTGCAGATGTTGGTGTAGTGGGGTGTGGTTTTGTCCCTAGTGGATGCAGACCTGTTAAATATACACGTTGCTAAAGCAGCTAGAACTAGGCATTGTTCACATCTTCACTTCCTATGAAGGAACTTTCCATGACTGATCAAGCCCCAGAATATGTCGGTGTAATAGATCAGGGATCTTTAAATGCTTTGTAGCATGAAGAAAATGACAATTTTGATAATAAATGCATTCAGTTTTTTTTTTCTATTGTGGGTAATGTAATTTTGGAGGAAGGATTTGCATCTTGCTCAGTGCTTGCTGCAGCCCACATAATGCTGTTAAACATACAGAGGGATTAAAGCAGAGATGAAGAGGAGAGGAACAGCTGAGTGGCATGCAAATATAAACTGCAGCTAATACCGCTGGTGCCAACCTATGCCACCTTCACAACGACTCCCTCTCCTGTTGCAAATGAAGCTTGGCAATAGTGCTAATTGCAGTAGATTTACACTGTTTCCCTGCAATGTGGGAGGCAAAGCTGCTTAGCAGCATCCTGATGGATATACGCTGACATTTGCAGTCTGTTGCCATGGTCGCCCTGGGACTTTTGTTTTGAAAAGGGATTTTTTTTCATGCTTCTATCAGATGACGTCATGGATGTCCATGGATGTGACAGGCCACCTTTTGGTTGGAGGTTTAAAGAGACAGCCTCCAGCTGCAACACTAGCCCTGGCTATTGTCTGAGATGCTGATATAAAGATGGGGGAAAATTCTTTTCACTAGCTCAGTTCCCAAGAAGCTTCTCACTTAGCACTACCTTCAGGGAGAGGAACATAAGTTAGCATGCTAGAAGTGCCTGAGTGAAGAAGCACATTCCCTCTGCGCCTCCTCTTTATTAGAGAGTATCAAGTGAAATCCTCTTTTCTTAAAGAAACACAAAGCAACCAATAGAGCAAAATTACTGCTGGGAAGAGTACGGAAGTCATGTGAAAACTTTAAAGAAGGACACATACAGATATAAAAGAAGAAAAGGTAAGCCATGTAATCAGACAGTGTTTTTTGATAGCTGGAATTAATATTTAACAAGTTTGATTGTAATAAGCAATGCACAGATGGGAAAGAATGATAGATAGATAGATAGATAGATAGATAGATAGATAGATAGATATTAGATACATTCAAAGAGTACAATATACATAAATGATAAATAGCTAGTCAGATGGATAGATAGATAGGTAGATAGATAGATAGAGTAGTTATAGCTGCCTTGCTAGAGAAAGAAAGAAAGAAAGAAAGAAAGAAAGAAAGAAAGAAAGAAAAAGAAGGAAATGATTTCTAAGCACTTCCTGACTATATTATACACTACCTAGGGCTGGTATTTAACATATAGACATATGGGTTCATAGGTAAGGCTGTGCACCACATATAAAGAACATGTGCTGTGTGAGAACTGAATGAACAGCACACACCCTAGAATGTGCAACAGTTGAAGCATCACTGACTACAAAGTTCTGTGCAGAAAATCAATTGGCTTGCCCTATAAAGTATAACTGTGCATGCTTGTATGTAGTAGGGCTAGATTGATATCTGTAGTTAGACATAGATACATTTTTTGCTCATTAAATTCAAGTGATAGGGAAAAGCAGATTAAAAATCATATTGTATATACAAATGTAGCAGAGTTTCGTTTGCCATGTGCAGCAGAGCCGAGTTTGTTTTCCAATGAACAGCTGCTATATTTTAACATGGAGTTGTCACAATGCAGCCTCATATATTTGACAAATGTATCTCTGCTACATAAGAACACGCCGTGGTAAATTAATGTATTGTCCTTGTGTGATTATAGACGATGAGGTATTATGGAAATGAGATGATATCTGCAACGTATGTATTTCCAGCTGTTCCTTTCAGTCCCTTTTGATATAAAGTCAAAGATAAAGCTGTAGTTTGTGTCTCAGCATCTAATGCAACAATGTGTAGGCTGTAGCGGGCTCTCAGGACTTGTGTTACTCATTTCAGATGTGCATTTCCAAATTGTGTATTAATAGAAAATAAACAGATCAGAATGCTTGGATGATAATACGATTTAGAAAATCCTTATTTCATTATTGTATTGTAATGTAATATCACAGGACTGTGTGGATTTCTGGATCTCCTCCAACCTGAAGGGAAAAGAATCCCTGCTCCAAAATTACATTATTTAGCAATTACATTGACTTGTAACAAAGTATATGCATTCGTCATATTACCCAGGCACACAACCTTATATATGTGTGTATGTATATATATATACATATCTATATATCTATATCCATATATATATATATATATATATATATATGTATATATATATATATATATCTAGATACTGCTATGTATTGAACATGAACCTGATATCTATCTATTGATAGATAGATAGATGGATAGATAGATAGGTAGATAGATAGATAGATAGATAGATAGATAGATATTCTATACATATCAGTATTTAGAAACAATGCGGGCAATGAAAGACATATAACTTTAAAAGGGCACATGTGCTAAATAAGTTTGGGAGTGTAATGTAAGTCCTTGAAAAATTCCTAAAAATGTATATAGATCCCTAACAATGCCTGAAAGACATTCCTAACTATGTAGTACATGCCTACCTTTTCTATCTATATATGCACTGGTGTGCTTGCATGGTGCAAATTCAACTGTTGAATAGATGGGGCTTTCTGTTGACAAATGGTGAACTTTTCATCTTTCAGCTATCTCTCCAGCAATGTATTGTGGTTAATAATTGATCAGCTAGATTAGACTGGCTTTGTATTGTTGGATTGAATGGTAACCAGAGATTTTCATTAAGGGACTGACAGCACCACCCTAATTAATACACATTCAGTTCAATTCAAATAAACTAATCTACAAAATCACCATAGCAGATAGCTGCTGCTACATGAAGGGGTCTCAGGTTATCCTGCTATGCTTCTATAGATTCCTACTTAGCATAGTAAAGTTCAACATACATGTGCTACTGGATTATATTAGTAGCGTGTTACATTAGTATTGCTCTATCATGTAAGCCTCATTGTTGTCAGACTCCCAGTTCTGGCACTGTGAGCACATTCAGCACCACACCTTTGGACAGCGGTCGCAAGTTAAACCTCCTATGAATTTGTGTCGAAATTTTTTAGAGACTCTTTTAACCTGATAATCCTAATCAATCTCATGTGGCCTATGTATACCTTAATGTAGCCAAGATTATATATGGAGGCTTAAGTAAATTAAAAAATATATTTAGTTCATACAGGTACAAATCAATTCATTGTATTAGTTATATCGTATTCTAGTGAATAGGCGCTTGATTAGTTCTTCCCATATTAAAGAAAATACGGACTTGTACATGGAATCCTAGGTTTCTGGTTGGTAAATTTGTTGTTTAGTATAATTCCACAAATGCGGGCTTTCAGAGGATTTTGGAAATGTGTATAATGCGTTATGGATAATTGGAACAGACATAATGTGTGTAGTGTAATGTAGTTTTATATGACTGAGACCCCCTACATCTCAAAATTCAATATGGTGACTATATGTAATCTTCGTCCATGGTTATGGAATATAAGTTAGAATGATTTAATATGTTAAGAAGTTTAATAATATTTTGAGTTCCTGTTTTTATATAGAATTAAACTACATGAACTTTGTCTGTTATACTAATATTCTCGTCATATAGTTAGGAGGCATTACATATCTTCTGGACGCCATTTTTTGGAGGGACATATGTTTATAGCTTTCCATTTTCGAACCGTAATTCCAAACATTGTTTATGACAAAATAGCAAATAAATAAATAAAACCATAAATAATCATCATTAAATAAAATCCATGCCACTTAAATGAATGCACTCATATATGGACTCGGTTGTTGGTTGTTTTTACAATTTACTATTATTTTTGTACTTTAATTTTTTGAAATATATTTGATATATATTTAAGTATGACCTACATGTATTTCTAGATGTTATAGAGTTCTCCTGTACTTTAATCATGAACTCTCTGCAGGGAACAATCCTCCCTTATTTGGGATCCTACTACTCTTGTTAAGAACTATCTTCATATATTTTTTTTAACTTGCTTTAGCTT
This sequence comes from Eleutherodactylus coqui, assembly GCF_035609145.1. NCBI lineage: Eukaryota > Metazoa > Chordata > Amphibia > Anura > Eleutherodactylidae > Eleutherodactylus > Eleutherodactylus coqui. The sequence goes on along the minus strand of NC_089838.1, from coordinate 248,283,449 downwards.
CAAATTGTAAACTTTTTACAATTTCCTCTTTAAAGACTGAAATTGGAAGAACCCATTTTATTACCTGTAGATTACCTGAAAATGCACAGTTAATATGATATAAAAATAAGCACTGATCGATTATCAATATCGAATCCTTATAAATAAAGAAAAGATAGAATATTGTTTTCCAAATCCCCAATTCTGCGACCCTCCATGGCCGTTCAAAAGTCCGTAATTAGGTTCTTTGAGTCTCTATGAGCAAAGTACATTGTGTAAAATTTTCTGGGTTGTAGCATCTCAAAATTACAGAAAAATCATTGATGTCAATTACACCTATAAAAGGTAGGGATCATAACGTCATACTGTGGCTAACTCCACCCCTTTATATACAATGTATACATATATAGTCATCTGAAAAGACAGGAACGAAAGTGAGATAAAACATGAACAATGGATGTGATATTTTTACTTGTCACTAATATGCCTTACTATTATATTACATCAGGTCTTGTGAAATGTACGAAGCCCCAGAGATAAAAATATTCCTGCTCTAACCATGTCTGCATTATTGATTCATTTTATTTAAAAATCCCCAGTACACTACAACGTGACTCAACATACCAGTGTATTCATTTTACCTTTACAGATTTTTCTAGGCTGAGCGCAAAGGCACTGCCCATGAGAAATACAGCTAGCAAGACAAAGATGAGAGAATGTCAAGAAAAGAAATGACATCCTGTTTTCTTTGGAGAAAACACTTGTAAGGTCTGTGCTCTTTTTACAGCTATTGGAAATTGCTTTAAAATATCCATTATAATGGTCTCTGTCTTTTGTGTACATACCTTATGTTTAATTATATGTATATATCACATTCTATCTATCAATCTATCTATCTCATATCTATCTATCTAATATCTGTCCATCTATCTCATATCTATCTATCTATCTATCTCATATCTATCTCTATCTATCTCATATTTGTCTATCTATCTAATATCTATCTATCTTATATCTAGCTATCTCATATCTATCTATATATCTAATATCTATCTATCTTATATCTATCTATCTATCTATCTATCTATCTATCTATCTATCTCATATCTATCTCTATCTATCTCATATTTGTCTATCTATCTAATATCTATCTATCTTATATCTAGCTATCTCATATCTATCTATATATCTAATATCTATCTATCTTATATCTATCTATCTATCTATCTATCTCATATCTATCTATCTATCTATCTAATATCTATCTATCTTCTATCTATCTATCTATCTATCTATCTCATAGCTATCTATCTATCTATCTATCTATCTATCTATCTCATAGCTATCTATCTATCTATCTATCTATCTATCTCATATCTATCTATCTATCTCATATCTGTCTATCTATCTCATATCTGTCTATCTAATATCTATCTATCATATCTATCTATCTATCTATCTATCTATCTCATAGCTATCTATCTATCTATCTATCTATCTATCTATCTATCTCATATCTATCTATCTATCTCATATCTGTCTATCTAATATCTATCTATCATATCTATCTATCTATCCATCCATCCATCTATGTATTTCATATCTATCAATCTGTCTCATATCTGTCTATCTAATATCTATCTATCTATGTCCATTTACTTAATTGCTCTCTGTCCACTTACTCTACCTATCTGTCTCCTTAGATAAAGGATTATGAGAAGTCTTGTAATAAACTTTCTAAAAGCCATATTGCATTTCTATGTTCCCTTTTGTTTGTTATATTTAAACTGGACACAAAATAAACAACATACACCATATAATAAACTGATAAGAGCTTTATACCTTAATCTATACATTTTTTTCTTTGCACACTTTATTATTTCTAGTTAATACAGTAATATGAATTATGAGTGGAAATGTTGTTCCTTAATGCCTCCCTATTCAGTATAAAACATTAGTGCTGTTAGTCCCATTACTTACAGATGTATTATACACATTAACCATCGGTTCTCTTGGTGGGTGGGCTTCATGGACATTATTTTATATCATTACTCTTAAAAGGTTAGCTATTGGCAAAATTGAAAATAGGCGATCATATATGTTTAAATGTCAATTTATTGTCCTTTTGATTGTACATTTTAGTACATAGATGCAATACGATTGAAAGATATCTACACAATAGAGTACTGTGCATAAACAAGACCACATTCAACCAGTACAGCAGATTCAATTAGTTCTAGACTCAACCAGTACTACATCCCCACCACCGTATTAGGCATATGCTCAGCTTCTTGTCCATAGGAACATATAACCAAGGGCAAGACTTTAAAGAGTGAGTAGTTCATAGAAAATAAATAGAATAAGGGCATGCATAGGTTTCATTTAGGTTGCATTTAATTACCAGCATATATTTGGAAAGTGCTTAATTGTTGGGTTCAAGTAGCTGGGCAAGGGGCTGTTCAGGTATATGCCCCAGGTGCCAGAAGGGGGAGAGTGCCCACAATCCATTAAGACCTAACCAGGGTATTTGGATAAAATGCTAACTGTATATTTGCCCCAGTTGAATAAAAGCCTAACTGAGACTTCATTCCATGGGATTGGAAGACAATATAGAGATCAATCTCTATAGAGATCACTTCTAAAACATTGTAGAGCTGAGTTATAATCTTGGAATAATAATAATTTTTCCTCTGTTTGTAATGCAACCATGAAAGGAATACAATGAATGACTCCTCACCCTTATTGTAACATATCTGCATATATTCTTATTGCTAGGTACACATTGTTATGCAAATGCGCATGTTTTGAAGAGGCCCACTTGAATGAATAGAGTTTTGTTGAAATGCTAATTCTCTATTTTTATGAAAATCAGGTAAAATAAATATATTAAGTAATAGTCATGCACATTCATGTCACTTGTAATTATGACTCGTAATTATTGCATCGCAGTTGGATTCAGACATATTTAGCATATTCGACTACCAGAAGTGGTACATATGTTTTGCAATACACTATTCAGATAACACTTGGCTCTTCTCCTTTGTGAATGCATTTTAACCCATGTCAACTGGATCTACATGCACTTGATAGTGGTTACCTATTGTTCACAACACAATGCCATACAAAAGATTCATTCAGTCTTGGAAAAAAAGACATGGAAATACTGCTTAAGTCATTTCATTTGGCACAGTCGCATATAATCATGTATTCACAACTAGGTTATAATATTTTTAAGACCTCCCTCCATGAACCATACCGTTTGCAAGAGTCAAATGACTCATTTAGCTCTGCTACAGCATTGATATATGCACTTGGAAATGTATCTTACAAAAAAGAATTCTTTTTGGCCATTGTACTTGCTTCATCTCCCGGTTGAGGATGGCTAGTTGCATATTTTTTTTTAAAGAATGCAAACAATGATATTGGATCAGTACAGTTGCCATTAAGCAGGAGGTTAAGCATCCATAGAACGTTATGTAATGCATATATATCACCTATATAAAATGATTGCATTTAAAGTTGGGGAATTATCAATGGAAATCAAGAAGGGGAAGCCGCACTCTACGAATGATTTCACACATAGGTTTCCTTTATGTTAAGGATGAAGTTTTGTTGCAGTTTTCCTTGCAGGTTTTTTGACCCAAAACCAAAAGCGGATCCAGCAAGAAGGAGAAGTATAAGATCTTCCTTTGTATTTCTCATTCCTTTTCGAATCCATTTCTGATTTTGGTTAAAAAAAATGGCATAAAAAAGGGCCCCAAAAACTTCTGCTCGAAACCATCCTACATCAGGTTGAGGTTAAAATCGAATAGATTTTCCAAGGGTAACGGTTTCATATTGTAGTGATTAGAAACTGAGCTGCTACAACTAGCAAAGATCAGAGGTTCTCAAACAATATGGAAGTCAAGGCTTGCTCATTGGACGGCCTATAGATCCACCTCTGGTAGTCTCCTGATATTGTGGCTAGTAAGAACAAGACTATCCAAACACATTACAGTACATACAATTAAAGAATGTGACAATCCAAAAAAGGAATAATCTTATTAGGCATGTTAATATTATATTTTGGCTGTATTGAGTGGTCATAAATCCAATACTATTCGTCAATATGACTTTATCATTAACGTAAGTCTAAAATATAGGCACGTTCTGTATACGTGGCAACGATCGTATTATTTGGATTAAACAGTTTTATTGGAGTTACCTACCATTATACAAATTACAATGTCTTTATCTTAAAATATAGCAGTCTTGAATTTGTCATTTAACTCTTTCTTGCCTAATTTCCCTTCCTTCGGTAGGTTAACTTGTATTAAACAAAATTTGCCATATTCAATACTGCTCCATGTACTCAGACCTGTTGCACCTGTATATTTGGTGTAACATTTGAAGTTAGTCATGTTCTGAACCGGTAGTGGAGGCACTATTTCTAGAGCGGTGTGGACTTCCTATTGTTATGTAATGCCTTGATGCATTCCATTTAAAAGATACAACATTTTGGTTATTGTGTCTTTATTGCTTTCCGTGCCGAGTCAGTTCCGTGCACCTGTTAAGCAAAACCTGCAGTTGCATTATATATTTCTCTCTCTTTTGTCACTTCTACAGTACAGAGAATAGTTTGTTTACTACAGCACAGATGTTGCACCTGCAGTTTACCAGTAGGTAACTACATATTAACAAAATGCCTATTGCTACTAAACTAGACGTAAAACTAAAAGCAAGCAGCGGTAGGCGGCAACACAATGGCCTTCTGCAAACAATTTTAGATCATTTAAACTTAAATAATAACTGGGAGAAGAAAGTGTAAATCCCTGCCAAGAACCGGTGACTGATAAGAAATGGGCACATTTTTGTGACTGATGTGGCTGTGTCCTTTCACAAAATGTCTGATTTACGGCCCCTCCTGCCAACAGTATTGTGATCCCTCTGAATAGGATACATTTAACTCCACCTGAAAATCAGCCTGATGAATATATTTCACACTGATTACCACTCAACAAAGAATTACTGTGAAAAAAGGCCATTCTAGTAGTATATTGCCTTGTGGGATATTTTTGGACTCGCTGTAGACATAGAGGAGATTTTTTTCTATCAGGTAGTAGAGCTGGGTGCATAGATGTGCTATAATGTTCTTAGTGACCAGTAACTGTTTAGTCCATGTTTTTTAAAGCTGCCCATAGATAGTGTGATTTTTGCACCTAACCCAATAACAGGAATCATAATCAGGTTGTGTAAGGTATGATGTATATCTAAGTGATGGGCTGCTCCTTTCAATTTGTAATAGAAATGGTAAGGACTGGTCACCAGTTGCACCCCGTAAAAAAATCCAATTTGTTTCTTAGTGTACCAATCTATGATAATTTTATCATATTTTTATACAATATCCATAGATCGATCTATCTATTCTATTTCATGTCTATCTATCTACAGTATCTAATATCTATCTATCTATCTATCTATCTATCTATCTATCTATCTATCTATCTATCTATCTATCATATATCTTTCTATCTACAGTATCTGATATCTATCTCGTATATGTCTATCTATGTAATATATATTTCTATCTACAGTATCTAATATCTATCTATCTCATATCTGTCTATCTCATATCTATCTATTATATATCTATCTATAGTATCTATCTATCTATAGTTTCAAACATCTATTTATCTATCTAATATATGTTTCTATCTACAGTATCTAATATCTATCATATATCTATCTATCTACACTATCTAATATCTATCTATCTCATATCTATCTATTATATATCTTTCTATAGTATCTATCTGTTTATCTATCTCATATCTATCTATCTGTCTATCTATCTATCTCATATATCTATCTATAGTATCTAATATCTATCTATCTCATATCTATCTATCTATCTATCTATGGTATCTAATATCTATCTATCTATTCTATTTCATGTATATCTATTTACAGTATCTAATATCTATCTATTTATCTAATATATATCTTTCTATCTACAGTATCTGATATCTATCTCATATATGTCTATGTAATATATATTTCTATCTACATTATCTAATATCTATCTATCTACAGTATCTAATATCTATCTATCTATCTATCTAATATCTATCTTTCTATCTACAGTATCTGATATCTATCTCATATATGTCTATCTATGTAATATATATTTTTATCTACAGTATCTAATATCTATCTATCTATCTATCTATCTATCTATCTATCTATCTATCATATATCTATCTATTTACAGTATCTAATATCTATCTATCTCATATCTATATATTATATATCTATCTATAGTATCTATCCATCTATAGTTTCAAACATCTATCTAATATATCTTTCTATCTACAGTATCTAAAATATATCATATATCTTTCTATCTACAGTATCTAATATCTATCTATCTCATATCTATCTATTATTTATCTATCTATAGTATCTATCTGTTTATCTATCTCATATCTATCTATCTATAGTATCTAATATCTATCTATCTCATATCTATCTATCTATCTATCTATCTATCTATCTCATATATATCTATCTATAGTATCTAATATCTATGTATCTATCTATCTATGGTATCTAATATCTATCTATCTCTATCTCTATCTATCTCATATCTATCTATCTATCTCATATCTATCTATCTCCTACCTATCTATCTATCTCATATCTATCTAACTGATATCTGTCTATCTCATATCTCTTTATCTATGTATGTATCTATCTTTTTCTTGATTTATTTTATTGCTTTTTTTCTATTTAAGCTTAATTATCCATATGGTAATTTTTTAGCGAATAGTAAACACTAATCAGCATGATGTTATTTAGTAGTATCTCTCCCATGATTCCCACAGATGGGTAAATTGCTTCATAACTCGTACAATCACTGTGCAGCAGTATTAGCTGAGCGAACCTGCAGCAAGAGAATTGAGATTGCAGTCAGCAGTAACACTTATGGATTTATATTATGTAATTAAGAATCATTATCTGACATGCAAAAAAATGGCCGTTATGGTCCTTCTGCTGCTAGGCACATTTTTTATGTCACATTTATAGAAAAGCTATAATTCACTATAATTTCTACAGCTTTTATTATTCATTCTAAATTGTAAGTGTTCTTGAAGTGGAAGTGCGGTGATATATGCCGTCCCCTCGATTATAAAAAATTCTTGGCTATTTTATTTACTATTGAAATTTTATTTCTGAAAGCCTACATGACAGTGTATGTCAAGCATAATTTTTTTGCGCTTATGAAGTTTCATGACAAGGAAAATTAGAGCTAATTAGATGGAGCTAATTAGATTAATAACGTTTACTATTAATTTAATTAGCTAGAACTATATTTTCATAATGTTACTTTTTTAGAAACTCTTATAAATGAAGAAAAATTAGACTTGATGCTAATTTGGCCCCAACATAATTATGTCCCATTACCCGGGCTTCTTTCTTTTTTTAGCAGACCACATTATACAAACAATAGCAGAGGATTTTGCTACTTTGTAACCAGATTTCAGCTTTGTTAATGCTACAATCTAAAAGTTATTTATTAGCATTTTTTAATCTAGTCTATTTATGTTTTAGGCTTTTTTATGTGTACAATAGTGCAGATTTTAGCTGCCTTTTTAATATTTAATTTGCATTGTCTATAAGAAACCAATTAGAAATAGAGAAAAATATAATTTTCCATAATTATGCTTATATGAACTAAATTTAGTGACCAGGTTAGTCATCTAATGGACTTTTATATAGCGATAACTAATGTATAGTTCATCCAATACCTTACATTCCGATTTATGCAGAATCCAGTGACATATGCTTCATAGAAGCCACAAATGTAAGTGCCCATAATAGCTCAATGATAAGCAAGCAAATGTACATGTGGGAATAAATGGGGCCATATCCACAGCTCCTGTTGTCCTAGGCACTAAAACTCCATACACCGCCATTATAGGCGCTCCCAATTATTGTCCCAACCAATGTAAACACAAGGGTCGGACATATAGGGGCCCTTTTTAAGATGTTCTAAATCTCTATTATGTTTTTATTCTTGCTTGCGTGCTTCTGATAGCTTTGGATCATACTGTGATATTTCCAATGCTTTACTGATGTGTATTCTTTGTAGCCCATGTTCCAACATATGTGAGGCTATTATCTACTAGCACTTTGGCACTTTAGATTTATTTATGTATATGTAGGGTGTAGGTTACTTTCTTATTTGCTAATGGTTCCTGGGATTAGCAAATTCCCGTTTTGAATTTTTCAGCTTTTTTTTAATGTATTTTTTGTATCTGTTTCAATAAACTTCAATGCGATTCAGCTTTAGGTCATTGGATTGATTAATTTTATATAAGTGTGCCATGTAATGTCTTTCACTATCGCAGTTTTGTAAATAATTGCCAGGATTTGCTTGTTTTGAGCATTTATGATAAGTAGTTAGTGTAAGGGATTTTGGTGCCGAATTTAGGGATGGCAAATTACATAATGCTGTTGCGGAATATTCCGTCCCATGTGAAAGGTAACTTATGGTGCTTCTATGTATAAAATTTTGATAATTCACTTAAAACGCATCAAAATGCATGTTTTTTTTTCTTAACAACATGCATTTTCTGTTTTTTGAGAGATGCTTATCATTATTACATATTGATAGTCACCTTAAAGGGATTTTGCAGGACTTTTTTCATAGATGACTTACACTCAAGATAGGTAATCAGTAATAGATTGACAGTGGTCTAACACCACTGTTTGCTGGAGCTGCTGCATGCTGGACGTTAGCGCAACAATATACACTGTGCAGCATTCCGGAATGGTTCTGTAGGTTCTTTCCCATTGAAATGAATGGAAGAGAGCCTTTGATACTATTGTGAACCACTAAGGATAGATCATCAATAAAAAAAAAATCCTAGAAAACCCATTTAATAAAGGAGACCATCAACAAAGTAACGATCTTTTATCCATTATTATCAATTGTGATATACATTACTGTGCTGAGCTTCCTGCAGAGCCAGTCTGGGGCTAAATAATGGCCCTCGCAAACAAACCCAACCAGCTCAATTACCATGTAACCATCCCCCCAAGCCCAAATTGCGCAAAAAAAGTAATGGATGCTACAGTGTATTTCGCTTTGCTTTGTCATGCCACTCCCTTAAATATGTAAACCAGCAACAACTAAAAATATGTTGCAAAAGTAATCACACCTATCTACGGGAAGCAACAAAGGATGCATTCCATTTTGCATTTCACACATTCGAGAGGGAAAGCTGGCTGACCACAAGATGGGTGTCATTATAGCTTACACATTATCACTCAACTTTCACAAAGTTTGGAAAGGAAATGTCATTATTTTGTCATATAGTCAACTGCTTATACTGTCACATGCCGCAATGCAGTGGAAGACTGTCTTTATGGACTTTCATTCTCTATGACCTGCTGGTTGCACTTTCCCTGTGGTCGCCAGCAACAAAACACATAGGAAATGGTCTGAGCCGAACATGCTGTCCTGGAAGCAAGATGTCTTCTGACTATGTGGCTCAGCAGTAATTTAAACAGTTTACTGTATCAAGCCGCAATGACGTTAGCTAGAATCGTGGGAGTACATTTACCACCTACAATCCCATGTAGCTTCATTTTCAGCAGTCAGAGCAGAACTCAACTCCATGTGCTGATCAGTGGATGAAGAGATTGAAGCCACTGCTGCTTCACCAACCAATGCCCAAGAGAGGGAGGAGCATTGCTCCTCTCCCTCTGTCTTTGAGATGCAAGCCATGCCTCCCCTCCCCTACATAGAGAAAACACCGATTTTAGTAGTAAGCTAATAGTAATTATTTATAATCCATTGGCAATTTCCAAGAGGTCTTCAGTGAAGAGGTTACATTTCTGCCGTAAAAGTTTGACCCTTTTTAGGCCAGAAGATCATGTAGGACTCCGAGAAATTGCTATCAAGATTGGCATTCTGCACAGTGGTAGATGATTACCATACAGCTATAAAGTACGGAACATACTAAAGGCGCTTTCAAGGCATTTACTATTGATGACCTATCCACAGCATAGGCCCACTGCTACTGGATCCCTGACAATCAACTGATCTTCGGGCCCGCTATCAGTGCAGCTGAGCTGGATGTCTGCATCGGTGGTCAGGGCCTGTAGTGTGATAGACGGCTTTTCTCCCATTAAAATCAATGGCAACAAAACTTTCTATTACACTTTCAGCTCTGACTGCAATGTACAGCCAGAGGTGTAACCAAAATGTATCACATCCATTGATTTCAATAGTAACATAGTATGTTAGGCTGAATAAAGACAATGTCTATCTAGTTCAGCCTGTTTCTACCCCCTCCTTATTGATCCAGAGGAAGGCGAAAAAAACGCCAATGAGGCAGATGCCAATTTAGCTCATTTGGAGGAAACAGTACTAGGCAAGAAAGAAAAAAGCCCTGATGCTCCAAGTGGTATGGATATGAAAAATGACTTACTTCATAGGAGTGCCTGGTCCGTGGCACCCCTCAATCCCAGATGGCATGTAATATAAAACAGATAATGGAGATGTTTTCAAAAGTTCCAAAGTGACGGTTTATTCAAAGTATGCAACGCGTTTCGTCTTAAAAGCACCTCCTTTGTCCTCTGGTATTTTATACCTAAAGCCAACCCGTGACGCTCTCCCTCAGGGATATTGCCAAGACCAGTGTAAATGGATTCCGATTATGGATGCGACCTTTTGATACATCTTTCTGCTAACTAGGATTCATCAACGTACCGGGATCCCTAGAGGGTCCTACTACGTCTGGGGTGAGTCTGCACCTTTTTTTAACCTCTCATTACACCAATCTACCCTGCCTTTGGAGCGCTACTAATCTGACCTTTTCGTTGTTTTCATTTGGAGGAAAAAAAATTCTTCCCGACTGCATAATAGCAATCAGATTAACCCCTGGATCAACCTTTGAGTTCCTACCTAATTCCAAGATCCGGAGCAACAACCCTGCTGGTCACCTAATGTCTATATCCTATAATATCATAGCTCTAAAAAGACATCTAGTCTCACCTTAAACTCCTCTATGGAATTTTGCCATCACCACGTCCTCAGTCAGAGAGTTCCACAGTATCACTGCTCTTACATTAAAGAACCCCCTTCTGTGTTGGTGATGAAACCTTAGTTCCTCTAGACGTAGCAGATGCCCTCTTGTTACCGACGCAGTCCTGGGTATAAACAGATTATGGTAGAGATCCTTGTATTGTCCCCTCATGTATTTATACAAAGTTATTTGATCGACCCTTACCTGTCTTTTTTACAGGGTGAATAATCCCAATTTTGATAGCCTCTCTGGGTATTCCAGTCCTCTGATTCAGTTTACTAATTTTCTTGCCCTTCTTGGGACCCCCTCAAGCACTGCAACATCTTTCCTGAGCAACGGTGTCCAGAACTGTACACAGTATTTCATGGGAGGCCTGACGAGTGCCTTATATAGTGGGAGGATAATGTTCTCATCCCTGACCCCTATACCTCTTTTAATGTACACCAAGACTTTATTTGCTTTTGCAGCAGCTGACTGGCATTGGTTGCTCCAGTTAAGTCTACAGTCAACTAGTTCCCCCAGCTGTTTTTGCATCTCACTTTTCTCTAGCAATACCCCATTTAGTGTATATTTGTGGTATCCATTTCTCCTACCCATGTGCATAACCTTACATTTATCAATATTGAACTTTATTTGCCGTTTTTCAACCCAATTTTATTTGTAGCCGCATATTGTCCTTCTTTGTATTAATTATCTTGTATAATTTCATATCATCTGCAAATATTGATATTTTACTGTGTAGTCATTCTATCAGGTCATTAATAAATATAGTGGACAGAATGTGGCCTAATACTAATCCCTGTGGCACCCCACTAGCAATAGTGGTCCAATTAGAGTACAAACCCTCTGCTTTCTATCTTTGAGACAATTCTTTACCCAGATACACACATTTTCACCCACTCCGAGCTGTCTCATTTTGTATATCAATCTATTATGTGGCACGATGTCAAATGCTTTAGAGAAATCCAGATATACAAGATCAATAGACTCTTCCAGGTCCAGCCTAGAACTTACTTCATTATAGAAGCTGATGAAATTCATCTGACATGATTGACCCCTCATGAACCCATGCTGATGAGGAGTTATGGTCTCAATGGTCTAGCTATCATGTTACTTAGTTCCCTTAGAACCATTAGGTGTATTCCATCTGGGCCTGGCGATTTATTGATTTTAGTCCTTCTTAACCGGTTCTGCACTTTCTCCTGTGTTAGGCATGCAATACTTAGCAGGGGGTTTGTTTTATTCCCCGCATCTCGTGCGGCATTTCTTTCTTATTCGTGAATACACTTGAGAAAAACCTATTTAATAGATTCGCCTTCTCCACATCATCTTCTATGTTTTCTCCTGCATTATTTGTTAAAGGGCCAGTGCTCTCAGTGAAAATCCTTTTACGGTTTATATAATTGAAGAATAGTATAGGGTTATGTTTGCTCTCTATATCAATCAGTCTCTCTGCCACCTCCTTGGCAGTTTTGATATTTTCCTTTACATATTTGTTTTTTTTCTCCCTGTATGTTCTTAGCGCTCCTTCGCTGCCTTCTTGTTTTAGTAATATAAATGTTTTCTTTTTTTTGTTTATTGCCCCCTTACAGTCTTGTTGAGCCACATGGGTTTCATTCTACTTGTAGTTCTTTTATTTTTAAAGGGTATGAACTGCTCACATGACGTAATTAGGATGTTTTTAAACTTTTCCCATTTGTCGTCTGCGCTGTTATTTTTGAGGACGTTGTCCCAATTAATGTTCCTAAGAGTAATTCTGAGCTGATCAAATTTTGCTTTACTAAAGTTTATTTTTTTTGTAGCTCCCTTATAAGGCTTCCTAATGAATAACAGCTGGAATTTAATTATATTGTCACTATTTCCCAAGTGTCCCTCAACCTGCACTACCATTGTTCGGTCCGGTTTGTTAGTTAATACTAAGTCCAGAGTGGCCCTCTAGTTGGCTTCCGCAAAAGTTGGGAAAGGTAGTTATCTTTAATTATTCTCAAAAACTTATAAGATTTACAAGGTTTCGTCTTCCCATATTATATCCGGATAATTAAAGCCCCCCATAATAATTTCTTCATTGCGTTTTGCCACCTCTTCTATTTGTCTTAACAATAAGTTTTCAGTTTCTTCTGTTGTTTTTGGTGGCCTATAGCAAACCCCTATCAGGATTTTGTTATTCTTTGCTCCCTGTATTTCTACCCACAGAGATTCCACATGTTCATCTCCTGCACCTATATCTTCTCGTAGCTTCGCCATTAAGTATGATTTAACATACAGCCACACCCCTCCCCCTTTCTGGTTGCCACGGTCTCTTCTGAAGAGATTGTAACACTGTAAGTTCACCACCCAATCCTACTTATCATCAAGCCATGTTTGCGCTATTCCCTCTATATCATAATTTTCTTCAGACATTCTCATTTCAAGCTCACCCACTTTACTGATTAGACTTTTTCAATTTGTTGCCATACAATTTATACGGTGGTTGTTATTTTTTATTTTCATTGTTCTACCTCTGGTCCGATTGGCTATTCTGCCAGTTATAACTGTACTAACCCCGCCCCCTGCCCGATCACCACTCCCACTACTTGGTCCCACATTGCTGTCTACACTATCTACCCCCAATTTCTCTTGGTGACCGTCCCCCTGGTCCCTAGTTTAAATAGTCCTACAGCCTTCTAGCCATTTTCTTCCCCAGCACAGCTGCACCCTCCCCATTGAGATGCAGCCCATCCCTACGGTAGAGTCTGTAGCTGACTGCAAAGCCACCCCATTTCTCCAGGAACCCAAACCCCTCCTTCTTACACCAACTCCAGAGCCACTTGTTTACCCCCCTAAGGTCCTGCTGCCTTTCTAGTTTGGCTCGTGGTGCAGGTAGTATTTTCGAGAAAACTACCTTGGAAGTCCTCACCCTAAGCTTAGATGCTAGGTCCCTGAAATCGTTTTTGAGGGCCCTCCATTGACCTCTAATTTGTTCATTGGTGCCAATGTGCACCATGACCACTGGATCCTCACCAGCCCCTCCGAGTAATCTGCTAACCTGATCTGTGATGTGTTGAACTTGAGCGCCAGGAAGACAACACACCGTTCAACGATCCCGGTCTTTGTGGCAGATTGCCCTATCTATCCCCCTTATAATTGAGTCCCCCACCTCTATAACCTGTCTAGCCTGCCCTATGCTTCCCATCCCCTTCTTACTGGAGAAGTTATCCCCTGGCATTCAGAGGGCATGTCATGCTGCAGTGGTGCTGGCTCTGTAATGGCACCCCCTCATCTGCTAACTTTCCAAACTTTTTGGCGTGTGCCAGTTCAGGACTAGCCTCCCTGGTTCTCCTCGCTCTACCCCTTCTAACTGTCACACAGTTAGCTGCCTGCTTGTCCTGCTTTTCCGAACTACCGTTCTCCCCCTCCTCTACCCCAGCGAGTGCTTGCTCAAAGAGCAGCAAACTCCTTTCTATGTTGTCAATGGATCTCAGTGTTGCCAGTCGCTCATTTAGATCCAGGATTTGGAGGACATTCTAATGGGGACCTACAAATTTACCTACAGAGTAATGAAGAGTGACTAATCACACTCCAAACGCACCTCAGCAACCGCTCAGGGATTTTTTTTTTCTGCCTCACTCAGTCACACACTTTTGTGTCACTTAACCTTCACACACTCCTAGACAGACACTGCCTTACAGGCACTGGCTAACAGACACTGACTAACAGAAGGGAAAGGAGTGCAAAAAATTTAGCAAAAATTGCAACATTGTATTGCTGTTGAGAAAGACCTGACGGTCGATACTCGTTAAGTGTCCCTCACATTTCCCATCCACGTGTGCTGTGCTCTTTTACTAATAAAGGAGAAGTTTTATGGTTGTAGCTATCCTCCACTTTTCTCTTTGCTCTTTACTAACAGACACTGACTTACAGACACACAGTTACACGCACATAATATACTTATCAGCCCTTGTCAGCAGCCGATGTCATCACCCACCAGGCGCATGCTCAGCATTGGGACCTCACTCTCTGACCTCCTGCCGCTCTGGGACCTGCTCCTCCACGCTTGACGAATAGTCCGGGGGCTCACTCAGTCCCCTTGCGGCGGTTCCTGTGCCATGCCAACGTTCCCCTGCTCCCCCTGCTCCTTGCTCCCGGCTAGCGTCTGGCGTCTGATGTCACTTCCGCCTTCCTCTGACGTCACTTCCGAATAATGTCATATTAGGAGTGAAGCTGTGTATTACAATTCTCGTCCTGACTACTAATGCAGATGTCCAGCGGCACTGCACTAACAGCAGCCAGAGGATCAAGAGATCATGTACTGGCAGAAGTTTAATTAAGTCAATCCTGGGAAATTTCCTCTGGCAAACAAAAAATTTTTAACCACATTGCCCTTTATTATCACATGGATTTCCAGAAGAATGTCAAACTAGTTTAAATAATGCATAAAACATCAGTGCAAGATACTAGGTTCGGACACGTTATCATTTAAAGGGCTCGTCTGAGATATATTTTTTCTTTTAAATATGCTGAAAAACAATAAACCAGCCTACTATATACTCACTGTTCCGTCTGTCTACTTCTCCAGTGCTGTCTTTTCGTTCACTCTGCCAGCAATCTGTTTAGCGGCTGGTGTGGTCTATGATTGGCTGCTGCAGCCTATGACATCTGCAGCTTGTAAACAGAACAGTAGGGTGAACGGACAGACTGTACTGCAGCAGCAGGGACCCGAGTCAGGTGAATATAGGCTAGTTATTATTTATCAGCATGGGCAGCATATTCAAAAGAAAAAATATATAACTTGGACAACCCCTTTAATATACACTGAATGGTCACTCTATTAGAGACACCAGCCCTTTCATGATTGGAGCTTCTCTGAATGAAAATTAGACATATGACCTTGGAGTGGGGCATAAAATCAAGTAAGCAATAGAGATGAGCGAGCGTACTCGGATAAGCACTACTCGCTCGAGTAATTGGCCTTATCCGAGTATCGCTGTGCTCGGGTCTAAAGATTCGGGTGCCGGCACGGAGCGGGGAGCTGCAGGGGAGATTGGGGAGGAACGGAGGTAAGATCTTTCTCTCCTTTTCTCCCGCCCGCTCTCCCCTGCTCCCCGCTGCGACTCACCTGTCAGCCGCAGCGGCACCCGAATCTTTAGACCCGAGCACAGCGATACTTGGATAAAGCAAATTACTCGAGCGAGTAGTGCTTTTCCGAGTACGCTCGCTCATCTCTAGTAAGCAAGTTTTCTGTGGATAAGACTTCGAATGAAACATGATCATCGGTGGCAGATAAAACGGTGCCAGGATTTAAAAAACTGCCAGTCGTGTAGGGTTTTCTCATTCAATGGCGCGGAGAGTATACCATGAATGATATGTTCGAGGTAAACCGCTCAGCAATAGTGATCCTGTGGACATAAATGACTTGTCGACAAAAGAGGTTGGAGAAGGATATGAAGAACTATTCTATTGAACAGGTGGTGCACAGTCTAGCAAATTGCAGCTAAATACAATGCCTGTGCTCCAACTAACATGTCCGAATGCATAATTTGTAGTTCCTTAGCACAGATGGGCTATAACAGCAGACAACCAGTTCAAGTGTCATTGCTGTCTAACAGAAACATAAAGGCAAGACTTCAGTGGGCAACAAAAAGTGCTAAAATTGATCACTGAGTAGTGGATAAACAGTGCTTGGTTAGATGAACCCAAATTTCTGTTGCACCATGCTGATGGGAGTGACAAAATTTGGTGCAAGCAGCACGAATCGATAAATCCTCCATTCAGCTGTTCAGAGCATGTCAACACCTCCATCTAACTTGTGGCAAAATACAAGAAACTCCTATATTACTACAAAACAACTTCAACACCTATTGAATCAATGCCACTGGGAATGATGGATGCTACTGGATGGGTGTCTCTAATAAAGTTGCTATTCAGTGTATGTACTATTTTTCAGTGTACACCAATTTCTGGAAAATTTGAAGAATCAAGGCAGCAGCAAGTACCAAGAGTTGATGAATGAGGTTGAGTTGTTAAGTCTATGTCACTATCTCCATCTAATTTGTGGCGACTGCTTAAAGCTATCCTATTTGCAATTACCAATACCCTCACATAGTGATTTCAACACTTAGTGGAATCTATGTCACTCCGAATTGCTGTGGTTTTGTAGAGCAAAGCAGGTCCAATGCGCTATCAGATGGGCATTTCTAATAAAGTGGTTATTTAGCATACAATATTAACACTGGTCCCACTAGATTGCACAAAATAGAATTTATAGAAAGAATTGTTAATAAAATACAACTTTCTCAATACAAAGACATAACTCACAGAAAAAGAAGCCAAATATGCATCACCTGATATGGCTTCTTTTTCTGTGAGTTATGTCTTTGTACATTTTTTCTCTCATCTTTGTGATTTTTCTCAATACAAAAGTGTAACCACTCTCACCTGTCCAGCCCTCAGTCTAGTTTCCAAATCTCATACACAAGTCATACTAGAACTAGTTTTACAGGATGTCTGACCAAACTATCAATATTCCTTTGGAGTGTGGGAGGAATGTGGAGACCTCGGATTAAGCACAGGGAGGACATATCAACCCCATACAGAGGTTGCATTTATTTAGATTGAAACGCAGTGATACAACACCAGAAAGCCATCATTTTTTTCCAAACTGCATGACATCCACTTTATCTTCACGCTGATTCTAGTAAGTGTTCATTCCCTTTCCACTCTCATTTCACAGAATGTATGAGGGCATCACAAGCAACAGCACACTATTCAAAACCTGTTATTTGTACCTCTTGGAGTAGAGTAGATGTCATTTTCCACTCTACTGATAGGTCTTTCTTTTTGCTGTTTAATCTGGCCCTCATGCCCACCAATGTCCATCCCATCAAGTTACAAACATGCTTGCCAGGAGAAAATATTTATTTTTTTGACAGTATTTTTCCACTATGAGTAGACTTTGTTCCATTTTTTTAAACAAAAAAAATCTATGCTTTATGGGTATACCATATGTAGCATTAATGTTGCTTTATTTCCTTGTTGAGGGGGTTGTCCAGTCGTAAAATAGTTATGGCCTATACTCAGCATTGGTCATAAATAGCAGGTCGTCAAGGGTCTGTTGCCCAGGACCCCCACTGATCAGCTGTTCACTAGGCTGTTGTGCTCATGTACTGAGATGATTTCTGCAGGAAGCAGGCAGCTCCGTTTTCCCTGCAGTGGTAAGGCATGGAATCGCAGATTATGTTCCCATTCATTTCAATTGGAACTTGACCTGCAGTACCAAGCCTGGTTACTGCGGTGGGATGGAGCTGCCTGCTTCCTGCAGAAATCAGCTCAGTGCATGAGCCCAACGTCCCAGAGAACAACTGATCAGTGGGAGTCCTGGGCAACAGACCTTCGAAGATCTACTATTAGTGGCCTCTAAGGCTTATGGTTCCAACCCTGTTCAATCCTGGTTTCAATCCCTATGTAGCTTTGCCATAGAAGACAAAAACCAGGATGGAACCAGCACTTAACTGTAAAAACAAGGTATGAAAAGAGCCCTAATTGTTGTGTTTAACAGATCCATTTTATTTCTGCACATACAAGAAAACTAGAGAAAACAATATTTACACAAAAAAATGGATCCGTTAAGATGAATGGAAATGGACACCAAACTGATTCATAAGGAGGTAATGTTTCTGCCTCTTGAACAGATCCATCTAACCGATCTGTCAAAAGACCCAGAAACTTCAGATTCCATTTATTGCATTTGGCATCCATTTATGGGATTGTAGATGGATCCATTAGAATACAAACAGAGCCTAACTTGCTTTGGGACTCGTGCCCACTCCATGCATTTTCACCACGCATTAAGCAGGTAATACACATCAGTGTAATACGCAGTGAATGGAGTCAATCAAAGTCAAGGGACCTTTATTGATCCATGCACATGAGCTTGTAGACACGCATGGGAAATAGAACGCAGCATGCTATATTTCTCGATGGTATGCCAAGTGAGCCCTATACTTTCGTATAGGCAGCCTATGCAAACACGTCCATACACAATACATTGCATATGGGCGGCAATTCATATGCAACCCCACTATGAAACAGAGCCGGGAATAAAAAAAATAAGATAGAGTCACGCTGCACATGACCGCAGCGTTTTACTGAAACGCCCACGGGCAGGAGCCCTAACTGATTTGCATATGTATTATTATAGAGTTCCCCAAGTTTGTTATGTATTTGTATCCTATCAGACAGTTAATAATAGCTTTCACTCTTTATTTTGGTACCTTTCGGTCGGTCTCACATGACCAGCTTTGAATTGTGAATTCCACGATCAGCATCTGCGTGGACGAAGCAAAGTAAAACTCAGGCATTGAAAGGCATACATTTCCGAATCTTTCCTTCACACTCACGGATACGGATTACGTATTCCATGAGTGAAAGAAAAATCTATTTTACCACGGGATCTATGTGGACGGCCTCCATTGATGTCAATGGAGGCACGCGACCATACGCCCATACGCAATTAACAGTGCGTATATTTTGCGGGTACGTGCGTCATCGCTAAGCGACGACACGGGAAATACAATAAAACAAAAAAGAAAACCTGTACTGCGCATGACGGCCTGCGAGCCGCCGTGGACATATGCAATACAGTAAAGTGCCGTGCAGGGTTACAGCTGGAATCCTGCGTGCGCATAGTACTGTACTTTCTGTGCATGCAGGACCAGTTCCCACTCGTGTTTGACACACCCCATCCATGGTTTAAAAGGCTGTTCAGCCTAATAAGATCCAGATATGTTCTTTTTCCTATGGAATTGAGCAGTGTATTGCGCATTTGCACACATATTGAGTGCACATTTTCACACCTCTTATAGACTTCTATGGGGCACTTGGTGAGCAAATATGTGGAAAATAGAGCCAGAAATTTTTTTTGCACATGCCAGTTGTTCAAAACAAGCTCCTGGGAATGAACCCATTGACATCAAAGGTTTCTATTTTCTGCGCATTGTGCGAATATATTTTATGCGTGGAAAATGCGTACAAATATGGTCATGTTATGTGAGCTAGTATTACATTTCAAAGCCTTCCTAGGAGATACAATTTAGTTCATACATTATAAGGAAATGGGAATGATTTATCACCCACTGCATTTTTTGGGAATTCTATAAAAGAAATAAATTCAGCACCTAATGGTGTATATTAGTATCACACATTGGACATGATGTTGTGAGAAGTATTTGACAGATACCATTCATTTCCCTAGTATGCAAACTCATACATCAACCTATCCATTTGCACTAGTTTGCATCCGGCAGCCAAAAAATGTTGCAAGTCACATTCTGGAGCTGGAGATACAACCAACTCCAGGCTGGTTCAGATGTATCAAATGGGGTAATGAGAAACTAATGGAATTTATTAGGATATTATACATTTTCCTACAAGCTTAGTGCAGCAGGTTTCATTTATTAATTCTACATTCATTAGTTTCCATTCTAAAAAGGTAAGAATACAAAACAATAAAATCTGTATGTTGTTGACTGGATGAAAAGAAGGACGGTTCAACTATTCCGGGGATGGGTTGTATAATATAGAAATTGCACCCCTGGATTGCATACAGAAAAGTATCAATTACTCATATAGCAGAAAAAAATTGCAATCTGTCCACTTAGGAAGTATAAGTCAATGGGTGGGTCGGATTCTTCAGGTGGAATCCGACCCTGCCCGCAGGTGTTGGACCCTGCTTATCCCTCCGGGTCTTCTTTTTTCTCTACTGTGGATGTGTGTAGAAGTGCCAGCCGGCACACATGCACAGTAGTTTTTTTTTCTTTCTCTTCCTTTCCCACGGAATCGGCAACCTGTCCCTAATGGCAATCGTGGATGGGCCACAGATCGGACAGCTTCCATTGACTTCAATGGAAGCCATCTGTGCGGGAAACGCTCTGAAATGGAGCATGCTGCAATTTGATTTCCACACCCAAAGGTCCGCAAATCAAATCTGCATGCTTTAATGCAGTTGTGGATGCCCATGTTTTCCTATCGGTGGCTTGAACTGTGGATCATCCACACAGGAGTCCCATGCGAATTCCGCAATTCAAATTCGCCCGTGGACATTGGGCTTAAGTGATTGTGAATCAACTTTACCTGCTTTGGTGCAAATGAAAGTGACAACAGGTCCGCCGGAGAGGCAACAGCAAGACAACTCCTAAAAGGGGAAAGGTTTTGCAGGTGATGGCCACAGACAATTCTTCTCAACTTATCCTTCCTGATTAATCTCTACTGGTAATATGAAGCAGTACTTCCACCGTAATCAGATGGCACATCCCTGCATGCAATTGCAAGAAGGGTTACTGTCTCTCAGGGCAGTCTCAAGAGCATGGAATGGATACAAGTACATGGGTTGTTACAAGAATAGAGCTAGAAAGGTATTGACCCAGCATTAGGACCAGTACCTGCTCCTTTGTGCAAAGTGGAACCGGAGGATAATGACCTCCAGCCGGCTACTGGTCTCCTTATTTTTGACTGAACTGTTAGAAACAGACTCCATGACGGTGGCATGAGGGCCTGATATCCTATATTAGGACCTGTGCTCACAGTCCAGCACCATAGAGCTGGATTGGCAATCGCCAGAGGACACCAGAATTGTCAAGTCTACCATTGCTTCCCTGTCCTCTTCACAGATGAGATCAGGTTCACACTGAGCATGTCTTTCATTCATCGCGATCCAATGTGTTATTTAAGTGTTCCCTTAATATTTTTGAGCAATGTATATATAGCCATACTCACCTCCCCTGCTCCCACCAGTTCACTGGTGCCCGGTCTCCTACTGGTCTTCACTTCCGGCCGCTGAGGGACGATGTTCCAATAATGGGACATGTGACAACAGCAGCTAGTCAGATGATGTTGGTGACATTATCTCTGGTTTGCTGCAGCCAGACGTGAAGCTCAACGGGGAATTGGGAACCAGTGGTACAGGAGCAACAGGGAAGAGGAGTAAGGCTTCTTCTTGTTTTTAAAGTCGGCTGAGCAGGTTTACAAAAGATTTTTTGGCCCCTATTAGGGCGTATGGATATCATAGAGGGGGTTGCCCATTCAGGAACCTCCCCTGTAAGCCACAACAGACAGCTCTGCTTGTACGAGCAGATTCCATTCCGTTGGACTCATGCCATCCTTGTATTAAATAGACCACCATTTATCTGAATGGCTACTATGCAGTGCTACAGATTCTGCAAGGATAATGCCTAACCATGGCTTCCCCAACTTGATTGCATCAGGTGGACGCATTTTGAAAAGCGTTGCCTCTAATAAGAAGATAGGAAGGTAGGTATTGGGCAGAGAGACTAGACAGTAATTATGCAAGAAGGTACCGAAGCAGTATCAGCTTTTATACATTTTAAATTCTTTCTATATATGTTGTGCACAGAAATAATGAGATTTAATTCAATGTTTGTGTGGACAGTGAAATAGATAATGCAGCCTGCTTATGATAATGAAACAAAGTCAATTTGTCAATTTATGAGAAAAAAATAATAAATGAGCAATCGTGTTTAATCCACAGAAAGGAAAACACAAACTGATCACAGAAGGAATTAGTCTGACACTGAGGGCTGTAAAATACAGGAGGATATAAGAGGTGTAGCCTAATCCGATATTGGAAAATGAAAAATGAAAATGGGCTAATGGAATAATTCTTGCATCTATGTATTCCTATTATATCCATCAGCATAATGTTGATGAAAAACATGCCTCGCAAATACGTTAGTGCGATTACTAAAGTGGCTCCATACATCCTCACAACACCAGACAAATATCTGCAGCCACATTAGGTGAGAACATTTGGATCATGTTTGAATAAATTATTCAGTGTTGCCTGGTGAGGGGAATGGCAAGGGGTTGTATGCTCAGGGCTGCGGGGGGCATGTGTGCCCAGGTTGTTGCTTCAGTCCAGGCTGGGTGCAGATTGCAGGAAGGTGTTGTTGGAGGGCTTTGGTGAAGGTTGATATAAGTTGTCGCCAGGGAGGTGCCTGGTGTCTGTGTAAAGGCTCATTTATATGCAAAGACAATCTTTCAAAGGATTGAAAGATTGACAATTCTAGGGACCATTTTGCATAAACTGCTAATGGACACTAATGTCTATTAGCAGTTTATTACCTTCATTTGCATGTAAATGAGCCTCCAGCAGCTGTTTGCGAATCCCAGCATGTGGTCTGGACTTTGCACTTAGCCACAATGTCTTCGCAAGGGCTGTCAGCTGAATACAATATAACGAGCTGCTGCCATGGAGAACAAAGTTTGCGGTCCCTGCTATCTTTCTCTGGCTGAACAATGGATTTTAAGCTCACCTAAAAATCATCATTCAGCCGAAGAGTGAAGGATAGAAGGGTTATGAGCGGATTATCGCTCAAAAGCCATCGCTTGAACTAATTTTGAATGATAATCGTGGCGTGTAAATGGGGCTTAAGGCAACAATCACATGCTTCAGCATTCATCCACATTTGGTCACTGCAGAACCTACACAACTGTTATTTATACTACCCATATAAAAAATGCAAAGTTCTTAGTGCACATTTTGATCAAAATATGTGGGCCCATCTACTGCATCCAGACAAACTGTAATGGATGGGTTACTAGCTGTATAGACACTTCTCTTTGGGCTAAAAAGCCTCCACATGAATAGAAAGGCTGGATACCTGTCTATATACTATCACTTAACCACCCGGGATAGATGGGTAAAGGGAGTGAATGACAAGTGCAGGCAGCCACTCCTACACATGCAATAAATGTGAAGCTGCACAGGATGTTTTTTGCTGCATGAGTATTTGTGTTAGAGTGGCTGCATACCCATGTTGTGCACTCCATTCACCCATCTGTCCCAGGTGCTTCAGTGATAGTATGTAGCCAGCTATCCAGCTTTTCCAGTCCTATGGAGGCTTTTCAGCTCAAAGAGAGGTGTCTATACAGCTAGGAACCCATCTATTAAGGTTCACCTGGATGTGGCGGAAGGGCCCAGGTGTGTGAGATGGGTTGATTCAAGCAATGGGGATAGTGGTTGAGAAAAATCTGTTATGTTGAATGTAGAGTGGAGTCCTCATCTAAGGCCGAATTCACACGGCTGAGATTTGTACATTGCGAGATGTACAAATATGAACCCCATTCTTTTGAATGGGGACATACACATGAGTGATTTTTTCCTGCATGGAACCGCGATGGGATGCTATGTGAGAAATAAATCGCATCATGTTCTATCTGGCTGCGTGATCTTGCATTGCAGCCCCACTGTTGTCAATGGAGCCAGCTCCAATAAAAGCAATGGGAGAACTCTGTCACTGCCGCAGCAAAGGATCCCTAAAGTGGTGCAAGGCTGTTTTCACATGAAAACGCCTCACATCCAAGGATGGCGAGGGCGATATCAGGCTGTGATTTTCGGCCCTGTATTGCCCTCCGCAGTGTGAAGTTCACCTTGTCTCTAGCAGGGTATATATCTGAATCTTCTGGACAGCTGTGCAGGAACAATCAGTGTTATCCCTCATATGCACAATGTAATTGCGTATGTAAAGCACCCATAGAGAACAATAGGGCTCTATCGCATGTAATACACGGTAAAATAGAGCATCACATGTTCTTTTTTTTACCCGTGTGTTATACGTAATGTAAGTGTGAAAGGATCAATGAAAATCATTTCATTGACTCCGTGTGTAATATGCTGTTAGATTACGCTCGTGTAAGCTTGGCCTAACTTTTTACTTTCATTGGTTTCTATAGGGTCTTATCATTTGATAAGAAGAAAGTAGAAATAATAAAAATGTATCAAAAAGTAAGAGCTCCTTCACACTGGCACTGTGATTTTCGGCTGCCCGTGTCACGGCCGCATCGACCAAGTCGCAGCTGCATCCCCCATTTTAATGGCCATTCAGAAGCAGCCCAGAATACCATCGGACGGGGAAGAGAGTTTAGCTCCGCTAAACTCCCTCCCCCTTTCCTTTCCCTCCTCGGCCCTTGCTGGCTTCCGGGCAGGGGAGGGGGCAGAATGGGAGCTTAGCAGAGCTAGTGTGCTAACGTCCCATCCTGTCCCACCACCTCCCTTTGCCGGCAGCTATAGAGCCGCTGCTAAACTCCCTCCCACCTCCCTTTTCCGTCAGCTCTCCTAGGCTCCCATAGGAGTTTATTGGACCACTCGGCGTATTCCAGCAAAATATAGGTCCAGACTCCAGACCTATCTTTTCCAGTCAGCGTAAAAGCGGCTGGTTAGAATGTGCACCATGTGTGCTATCTTTCCCGGCCGACTTATTTTATGCACTAAAGAGCACCCATCTAAACAAGTGCATTGGAATCCAATGCTTCAGATGGTCACGATTTTCGGCCGGCGATTTATCGCTGCAAATTAGCCGCCATAAGACGCTGGTGTGAAGGAGCTCTAACAGCCATGCATACTAACTTAGAAACAGTATTAACAATCTAAGTTGTCTTATTTTGACCCTCTTAGGAAAAGCAGCAGAGTTTTCCTGCTCACATCTTTAAAACTCATTTAGTGACTGAGTTGTACAAGTACAACCTCTACTTCTTTAGCATTTGCTGGTAATAATTTGCCATGACATGACATTTCTATGTTAATGATTAAAAGACGATGCTGGGAAACTGGCATTAAAAGTGCTTTTTAAAGGAAGGTATGAAAAACTTTTTCTAAAAAAGGCAAGTCTTCATTCATCCAATACCTTTTTTAATTCTTTTTCATCATTGGTTTCATGGCAGATAAGAATTCCAGCTGTACAAATAGTTATACAGCTGAAGGCAGGATGTCTGGTAGTCAGTGACAGCCAGAGGCATCAGAGAGCAGAAACAGTCCCCACCAAATCCTGTTTGTACACCTGTGATCATAGAACTACTGGTGATCCAGTTCGTGGTTTGAAAAAATCTAATAAATCAACAACTAAAAAAGTTATACGTGAAAGAAAAACAGCCCATTCATGATTTTCCATAGAACTTTGTCTGCTTAAACCATTCCTTCACAACATGGGGACTGGAGGTAGATGTGGTCTGCAATTCCATTCCGTACCTGCAGAAAGCATGATGGAAACAAATGAATGACTACTGTGTTTTCTGGATTATTTCTTAAAGAGTTGGGCCAAGATAGAAACGAATCCCCTATCAAAAGCATAGAGATACGTTTCTCATCTGTGCGAGTCCAACCAGTATGACCCTCAGCAGTCCTGAGAACGGGGGTGCTGAATGTCTCTGTATGAATGGAGTGGTGGTAGCGCAAGTACACTTCCTTTCCGTAAAATCGTGTGAATGGTTGCACAAATCTAACGTTTGTGCGCCCGTTCAGATGGCATGGGCCCCGGTGTATATATGCTGAGGCCGCCATGCTGTTGCCCCCCCTTCCCTCCCCCTCAGCAGCTCACCTCCTTTCTCCTTCCCTCCAGCTGTTTGCAATGTGAGTAGGCGGGATAAGGGAGAAGCTAAGCATCTGCCCCTTGTCCACAACCAACAAATGAAAAGAAAAAGAGGATAGCTTTTGCGGTCAGGTTAACCCGTGTAGTACCAAATGTGACTGCCTGTAGGGACACGTGTTAATGTGTGGACTAGGGAAGTCCGTAGGACATGGTGGATAGTAACAGTGCCCTCTGTGGTGTAATAAATAATTGAATTTATTAAACAGAGTTACAGTGGACAGAGGCGCTGTCCAGTTCTCCTGTTTTCTGTTCGCTTGTCCCCAGCCAGCAATGGGAGGGGGCAGAGTGGGGAAGAGTTTAGCTCTGCCCCTGTCCCACCCCCTCCCGTTGCAAACAGCCAAAGAGGAGGAGAGAAGGGGGAAGGAGTTTAGCAGTCACACTGCTAAACTCCCCCCCCCACCTCCCTTCTCCGGCTGCTGTCATTGGTTCCCATAGGAGCCCAGGCAGCAGCTGACGTATTCCGTACGGATAGATAGTTCCAGGACTATCTTTTTGCCCGGCGTGAAAGTGCCTGGCGCTAAATTGGTCCGGCTGGGCACTTTTACGCTGTGGGCATACGACCATGTGAATGCAATATATCAGATCATAGCGTATATCGGCCAGCCGTGAAAACGGCGGCCGATATACGCTTGTGTGAAAAAACCCTGAGAGTGTAAATATTGCAGAGCACTTGAACTTGGCTACCTTCAGTACTCCAAGTAAAATGAATGGACTTACAGTGTGCATGAGTGACCAATACTCCATTCCTACAGGAATATTCGAGACCAGGGGGTTGGACTTTCAGAAAATTAACTATCAACTTTCTATTTTGGCAGAACCCCTTTATTGATAAGCATTACTCTGGTTATTAGTAAACAAAGTTTAATCAATGTATAATAAAACTTTATAATATACAGTGGTGAAGAATTTTCAAATCTAGAGCAAAGAAAAAGTGGAGCAAAACAACCAGTCAGATCCAAAGACTCTTGCAATATTAAGGCAGCAACCTGATCCATGGCCATGGGCGACAACTAGAGATGAGCGAGCGTACTCAGCCACGCCCCTTTTTCGCCCGAGCGCCGTGATTTTCGAGTACTTCCGTACTCGGGCGAAAAGATTCAGGGGGCGCCGTGGGTGAGTGGGGGGTTGCAGCGGGGAGTGGGGGGGGGGGGAGAGAGAGAGAGGTCTCCCCCCTGTTCCCTGCTGCTACCCCCCATTCCACCACGCCTCCCCCCGGCCCCCGGCGCCCCCCGAATCTTTTCACCCGAGTACGGAAGTACTCGAAAATCGCGGTGCTCGATCGAGTAATTACTCAAAACGAGTAGGTTCACTCATCTCTAGCGACAACTCTACTTTTCCTCTGAGTCAATATTGATTAATATATACTCTATTTCAATCCGTTACCATTTTTAAGATTTCTGTTTACTGTCATTGAATAGAAACACTTTTATTTACATCTACAGGCTGAAAAAAATTGTATCAGATTTGTATTCAATTATATATTACAATTTTATGATTTTACCAGGTACCATACTTTACTTAAAGGGGGTGTCCTATTACAAAGACACATTTTAAAATTGGAGCCATATGACTGAACGCAGTAAAGTAAAGAGCACTCACCTGTCCTTGGCCCCCACGCTCCAGCGCTGCAGCCACACGATTATTTTATTGTTTTCAGTCATGTGGCTCTAATTTTAAAATCTGGCTTTGTAACAGGACAACCCCTTTAAAAAGTACTGGAGAATATCGATATGGACTAGTAGTATATTGATATTATTGTATTATCAAAGAACAGCAGAAAAACTGACTTTACCATAGATTTAGATTTAGAAGATCCCCAAACATAGGGACTTACTCATGCTGCCTGTTTATGGTAATGCGGATTGTACTGTCCTGTCGATTTTTTGTTTATGAAAAGTAACAGCACATTAAAGGGGTTGTCTCATGACACACTCCCTTTAAGCGAAGAGTGCAATGTTAGGCTTCCTTGACACAGCTTTTTGTGGTGTATTTTCTGAATTTCATGGATATTTTGGGTGTTGGTTTTTTTGTCAGTCCCAAATGCTTTTTTATCAGCCATGTCTTTTTACTATAGAGAAATGTATATGAAAATGCTTGAAGAAAACATCAAAGCTAGAGAATAGAGATGGGTGATCGTGCTCGTTTAGAGCAATTACTCGATCGAGCATCGCTTTTTTCGAGTAATTGGCTAATCCGGCGAAAAGGTGAGCGGGGGGTTGTGGGGGGGGGGGGGGGGAGAGTTCCCCCTGTTTCCCCCTGCTATCCCCGGCTCCACCCCGCCGCCCCCGCCCCCCTCCCCCGGCACCCCCCGAATCTTTTCGCCCGAGTAGGCAGTTACTCGAAAAAAGCGATGCTCGATCAAGTAATTGTCCTAAACGAGCACGTTCGCTCATCTCTATTAGAGAATGCTGCATTTGAAAAAAATGAGATTGATCAAAAAAACCTCAAGACAAATGATGAAAAACACTAACAGACACCTACTCTGAGGCTTATTTACTATTGAAAATTCAAAAGTTTTCTGGCGCAAATTGAGCTAGGAAAGAGTCAAACTTGCTTTCCGACATATTTACTATGTGTTATAAACACTTTTGCACACTTTTTTTGCTGGGTTTGAAAAGAAGACATTCCTCTGTAAAAAAAAAAAAAGGCCACAAAAAATGTCACAAATTCATGCACATTGAGGCCTTAGTCAGATGGGCGTTTTTTCGCGCGATTTGCGCATGCGCATGCGATTCGCGCATATATAGAACCAATGGTTCGCTATGGTATCGGTCACATTTCCGCTTTTTATGCGGATATGCGATAAATTATAGGACACGACGATTCGCAGATCGCGCCTATCTGCGTTCGGTGTTTTATGTGCGCACCAAAATCATTTTTTTCGCCGGCCAGTCTAAGTTTCATGCGCATTTTGATGCGCACGGCGATTTTTCTCTGGTCAGACGGGCGTTTTGCTGCGAAGATTAACGCGGCTAGGTGCAGATTTTTCCCACGATTTTTTGCCCCCGGTCACGCGATTTGCGCATGTGCATCCGACATGCGATCCACAAATCGCGCGAAAAATTGCCCGTCTGACTAAGGCCTGAGGCAAAATTTGGGGGCAATTTTTGCTGTAACCCAAGCTAACTAAAAGGTGTTTTAAACTTAGACTAGACAATCTTAACATTTGACAGAGTTATCATTCAATAGAGATAAATCTGGCTCATCCCTCTAGTCTAAGGGCTCCTGCACACGGGCGGATTTGTTTTGCGGAATTCGGGTCCGGAAGCTGCCCCCTGATTCCACAGCAAATACTGCCCATAGCCTCCAATGGAGAACCGCTGCTTCCTGCACATGAGCGGAAATTAACTGCAATTTCCACTCGCTGCAGAAAAATCGCAGCATGCTCCATGTCTGTGCAGTTTATGCCTGGATGGCTTTAATTGAAGTCAGTGGAAGCTGTCCGTCCCCTGGCCCTTCCACAATCATCATTGCGGAAAGGTTGCGGGATCCATGTCATCGCCTAGCGGCGGCACAGCATGGTCTGTACTACGCATGCGCACCGTTCGGCGCTTCCGCAGTACAGATAAAGAAGTATCTACACAGGTAAGCGGGGTCACCAGCCTGGCACAGGATCCGACCCTGTCGTGTGCAGCAGCCTAAGTTTGGACTATTTAACTTTTAGACAGTAATAGTAAATAAACTGCGTATAGTGCATTTTATATTCCCTATGGACCAACAGCTGATATTTGGCTGCTGCATTTTTATTTTGCAGTGAAAATGCCACAAAAGATGTATATTATGTTGCAAGAAACTACGTGTGAATTTACCCTAAGAATTATTTTCACACCTCATTGAACAAAAATATGCAATTAACCATTTCCAAAATATGTTATCTTTATATCGTAAGAGCTTGGGGAAATGGATAACACTACATGCTGAGTTGGGAGCACTTTGAGGGAAATGCCCTGTTGTTGGCATTGCCTTTAAGAGGCTGGAATAAAGCATGCTTCAATTAATTTGTATCCTCTGCAGACACTTCTTTGGCCATGTCCCAGAGCACCTCTGTGTTTGCAGAATCAATTTTCATTGTATACAATAGCAATTAGTAACTGCTATCCTTCTGCACGTTTACTGCCAACTGGCAACACTCCAAAATAATTCCCTTCATCTCATATGTTCCAGATGTGACAAAAGCTTTGTTGCTTGTTTATTACTTTTGTCTTTTTTTTCCAAAAGTCATCCAACTCACCCACAGTTGTCATCCACCAGTTTTTCAGTTTTCTTCTCTTTGTTGTACAAAAATAATGGCCTTCCTCTGCTTTTCATGACAAATTAGAGAAAAGCATATTTCCAATACCTAGTCACAATCACAGTAGATTAGTTACCACACTGTAAAAGTTCTCCTTTAGGCCTCATTCTGGCGAGTGTGTTTTTTTGCACGCCTATGTGCGCAAAAAAATGCGCTCCTCGCTTATGCGGAAAACACATGAACGGGCAAAGTTTGCGCATGAAACTTTGCCCATTCACTGGAGCAGCTGTTTCTCGGAGGTCTCCTCATCACTGAACACTGTGACAGCACAGTGTTCAGTGATGAGGGAAATGCAGCCGGATGAAAGAATCTCCTGCCACAGCTGCCACAGCTGTCATAGCTATGGTAGAGGACCCCGATGCTATCCCGTTGCTTTCAATGGGGCCGGCGCTGCTGCCACCCCATTGAAAGCAATGGGATAAAGGCAACCCCACACAACGATGATTTTCGGGGGCGGGCTTGATTATAAGCCATACCCCGAAAATCATCCCTAGCTGTGGAATAAAAAAAGTTAACTCACCTAGAAGCACTGTCTGGCTCCTCTCCCCATCCCCGGCAGTCTTCTTCTGCATTCTGGTTGCCGGGGATTGAAAAATCCCCACCTTCAGAAAGTGCTGTCTCTGATTGGCTGAGCGCTGTGACCAATCAGAGGCAATGCTCAGCTGTCCTTCAATGAATGCACCTTATAAATGCCCTGCTGTAAGCAGTGGGGAAGCTATTCCCTGTGCAGGAGTTTCCATAAGAGTCAATGGAAACTCCTTTTTATGTGCGCGCTGTTTAGCGCTTCAAATTCCACACATGTGAATACTTCTATAGGAATCCATTGGTTCTTTTTGAAGTGTTCATTATGCGCTTGCAAAATACACGCTCGTCTAAGTGGGGCTTTATGGCTTTTGCACATAAACACCACCTTACTTCTGTCATCTACTTGGGAACACTATAATAATTTACTAATAACGACCAAGATTGCCAATGGTATCCATAACTGCGTCACTTTCCTCTACCAAATCTTCCCTAAAGATTCCACAAAAAAGAAAACCCTCAGATGCCTATGCAAAGAACTCCTGAATTTTTGAAAGCGGGAAAGAAAATATATATATTTAAAAAATGGCTTGGGGATAAAGAGGTTAAAGCAGTGGTAAAATGTTCTATTAAATCAGCAGATCAGAATATGTTTTCACATATATGTTAGATAGCTTTCAGTCAAATGCTTGTTCAACAAACAGTTATTTCTTCCAACCTCCCCATACCCATGTATGCTCGGCCAAGCATGCAAGTGTTCTCAATACCTCTGGCAGCAATATATCTCCCTAGAGAACAAACGGCTCAGGCATGTTGAAATTCATTATCCATTTCCCCCATGTACATGAGGATACAGTATGTGCTGGTAACAAACTAATGTCCACATAAAAGATGCAATGAGCCAACAAATGACCATTTGCTTGTTTATCGGCTGATCATTGGCATGTTTACATAGGACCATGATCAGAGCAAATGTTCATGTGGCCAAACGTTGGTCAATGTAAAGGGTCCTAGGAGTCCGGTACCAGGAAGGCACTTTGATTGTATGTCTAGGAATAACTCCATCCACTAGTGCGGTTGTACAGAACTTGGTGGACAGTGATTCCACTCTTGGTCTATGACTTTTTCAGCTTGTGTAGAGTTTGTTGACCACTAAACGCAATCGAAGAGATTTTACCCAGTTATCAAAGTTTGGAGAGGGTGCATTATTTGAATGCGAGTAGCTGAATGGTCATATTGACAAATTGCCCGTCATCTAGGCAGTTCTGACAACACTGTTAGGAGGTGTTGGGACCAGTGGATGTGTGAGGGAGGTGTTGGGACCAGTGGATGTGTGAGGGCACACACACAAGACAACCGGGCTCAGGACACCCTTGACAGAACACCAGTAGAGAGACCACCAGTCTGATCATCCGACAAGTGCGAGGAGCTCCAATTGTTTTCTTGTCTGCCATCCAGAGACAGGAGGCGCCATCATTACAGGCCCATGTGTCTTTCTGAACTATTTCCAGGTGCTAGGCTGAAGCACACTTGGTCTCACACCAACCATTATGGGTACTGCCTTCAACACCTACCAAACATTGCCTCTGTTTGCAATGAAATAGGACTGTTATGGAGTGGAACCAAGTTGTCTTTAAAAATTAATCCAGGGGTTTTTTTTGTTCAATATATTTTTATTAAATTTTCTGTCAACATCATATACAATACAGTTGAAAGTAGAGAGTATCCATGAAATTATAGAACTTTGATGAGTAGACCCTGTTGAATAAAACTGTAAACCCCAGTTAGAAACGTTATAATCCGGTCTAATACATAACACTCAAGTTGCACATATAGGAAAAGAATAGGTAGGGAAGAAGTAGGCGGAGAAAAAGAGGGGGGTGGGGGGGAATCCAGGCAGTAACTCCTAAGCAGCTGTCTCTGTATAATATCTGATCCAATTACTCACAGGTGCCATCTTGAAGCCACCTGTTGAAAAAGGGGGTATTCTGAACATCTGTCCATACAGCCCCCGTGCGGTAGAAACCCTCGTACCGCACCATGTCGTTCTCCATTCTCAGCCCCTCCATGTGCTTGATCTCATCTATCGCCACCACCCATGCACTCCTGGGTATGACTACACTCTGCTTCCAGAACCTGAGTATAACCTGCCTCTTCGCCATGATAAAGAATTTGAGTAATCCAGTTTTAAGCAGTGAGGCTTTGCCAGGGTGAATGGACAACAGCGCCAACTCTGGCGTCAAGACTAGTGACTCTCTGCTTATTTTCTCAAACAGTCACCTCACATCTTGCCATATGGGTGTAACCATGGGGCACTCCCACCAAATATGAAGCATCGAGCCCACTCCAGTCCGGCAACGCCAGCAAATATCTGGGGTTGATGGGAAAAAACTGTGCAGCCTCTCCGGAGTCATGATTTTGAAATTTAGCTCTTGCAGCTTGCTAGATATGGAGATCTT
The DNA here is from genome assembly GCF_035609145.1 of Eleutherodactylus coqui. NCBI lineage: Eukaryota > Metazoa > Chordata > Amphibia > Anura > Eleutherodactylidae > Eleutherodactylus > Eleutherodactylus coqui. The sequence continues at coordinate 248,249,707 of NC_089838.1, read as the reverse complement.
ATGTGTTAAAGGGGTTGTCTCGCGCCGAAACGGTTTTTTTTTTTTTTTAACCCCCCCCCCCCCGTTCGGCGCGAGACAACCCCGATGCAGGGGTTAAAAAAACAACCCGCACAGCGCTTACCTGAATCCCGGCGGTCCGGCGTCTTCATACTTACCTGCTGAAGATGGCCGCCGGGATCCTCTGTCTCCGTGGACCGCAGGGCTTCTGTGCGGTCCATTGCCGATTCCAGCCTCCTGATTGGCTGGAATCGGCACGTGACGGGGCGGAGCTACACGGAGCTACACGGAGCCCCATAGAGAAGAGAAGAAGACCCGGACTGCGCAAGCGCGGCTAATTTGGCCATCGGAGGGCGAAAATTAGTCGGCACCATGGAGACGAGGACGCCAGCAACGGAGCAGGTAAGTATAAAACTTTTTATAACTTCTGTATGGCTCATAATTAATGCACAATGTATATTACAAAGTGCATTATTATGGCCATACAGAAGTGTATAGACCCACTTGCTGCCGCGGGACAACCCCTTTAACTAAAAACGCTTTATCCCAGAGCTCTCCAGGGAAAGACCTGCCCAATGCTTCCTCCCACGCCCCTATCCACCTGTGAAGGTGACCATCCAGACACTCCTCTCGCAATCGGTTATAGCGCAACGAGACCGTGTGTCTGGGCGCCTCTGAACCACAGCATAGTTTCTCGAAGGGGGTGAGCCTCGTGTTCCATCCTTGCTCGGGCCTTACTTTCCCCAAATAACTGCGTATCTGGAGATATTGCATCCATGAGCCCGGGGGCATCTCCCTCCTCCACACAGATCCATCAAAGGTCGTAGACCCCCTGGTCCTATCAACTCCCCCACCCTAGCTTCCTCCCCCCTTGGCATAAACCTCAGGCTGCATGCATCCAATGTTGACGGGAGCTGTGGGTCCCCGACTAATGGAGTGAGAGGGCCAACCCCCTCGCCAGGCTCTGAGTAGCGTGACCATCAAGATCGATGCCCCTGCCTCTCCCATTTGACCCTTCTCAGGACCCAAAAAGCCTCTCACGTCTCCAAGGGATTGCTCTCCCTTTCTATGGACACCCATAATTTATCTGACCCACAGTGGAACAGGTCCAATATGCAAGATCCTATTGCCGCTTTATGATACAATCGAAGACCCGGGAGGCACACTCCACCCTTTCCTTTCTGCTTGGTTAGACTCCTATAGCTCAGCCTCTTAGATCCCCCCTTCCATATAAATTTAAGTATCATGCCTCGCAATCTGTCAAAAAAACTCAGAGTGGGCAGCACGGCGCCGTGTAAAAAAGTAATTCAGGTTTTGTTTGGGCACTACCAATGGTCATGCTTGAATCTGGAGACCTAGCGCTGAGCACCTCAGTCTGGCCTTTGGTGTGGAGTGGCACACTGCCCCTACTACTCATGTGATAGTCTAGGCGGCCATCGCATACAACAGTCAGTCACCCATAGTAGTGATTAGGATGCCTTCACACTGGTGATGAAATCACACAATTTCCCTGTGCTGTGAGAATTCGCAAAATTTTGAAGCCAATGGCTCCCTTCACATGTGCGATCTTTTAACGCCTGCGATGCAGCGTGAAAATAAAATTGCAGCATGCCCATTCTTCTTGCGATCTCACCACTGTTTCCAATAGGGCCGGCGGCAGCAGCACCGGTCCCATTGAAATCTATGAGAGATGATCACGATCCTCTGCCACTGCTGTGACAGCTGTGGCAGGGGACTCCCCACGGGAGGATTTTCAGGGGCGGGCCTGAAATATTCGCCCTACCCCGAAAATAATCTCTAGTTGTATTATTATTATTATTTTTTACATCACCTTACAAGCGCTTTCATCTCCAGCATATCGCCTAGTAGGTCCACGGCACTCTTCTTCAGCTTCTCTTTTGGCCAGGAAAAATTCCACCTCCTGAAAGCACTGCCTCTGATTGGCTGAGCACTGTGACCAATCAAAGGCAGCACCCAGCCACTCCCAAAAATCCTCGCTGCGGGGAGTCCCCTGCCACTGCTGTCACAGCAGTGGCAGAGGATCGCGATCATCTCATATTGATTTCAATTGGGCTGGAGCTACTGCCGTTGGTCCCATGGAAATCAATTGGTGAAGATCACTATCTCCTGCCGTGGCTGTGACAGCCACAGCAGGAGAGTCCTTCAGCCCTGCTGGGATGGGGGGCTGTTTTTCCAGGGCTTCAGAAGGATTGCGAGAGCAATATCGGGGCGTCAATCACATCCCAATATCACTTGCGCCAGTGTGCAGGAGCCCTTATAGAGACAACGAAAGTTCAGATCATATGTTCAGGACATCCTGCAGCCACATGTATTGTCTATCATGGCAGGGCTTCCAAGAGGCAATTTATAAAAGGATAATGCTTGGCTGCACACAGTGTGTTATAAAATTCTGTGGGGGTTCTTTTGGAGTTTCTGACACTTTTGTGGCATGTAGTGCCCCAAATCAAACAGATGCCTACTGTCAATCACCGTGGTCCATAAGTGAGATCTGTCACAGTGCTTAGGCTTCTATTATAAAGAGAAGCTATGACAGCAGTGTGAGCAGAGCCCAATATATGGTGGACCTCGCTCGTGGACCCTTAGAATAGGAGTTCAAACAAACAAAAAAAAACCCCAAAAGGAATAAGCACCAAAAACAATATAAGAATATCAAATGTATTAAACCATCGTAAATAGACATATACAACATATACTAGAGGCAGACAGACAATAGGAAGCAGTGCTGGCATCCATAGGGGGAAAAATTGCAACGCAATAACAAATCACTATATTAAGTGCACAAAGGTAATTAAATATAAAGAATAGTGCAATAAGATAAATAAATAACATAAACATCCTAAGTATGAATCAGGGAAGACAACGTGAGTCACTGTCAGCCACCAAAATGATCAGTCATGATCCTGATAATATAAATCCACAGGACCCATGTTTACCCTGACTCATAGCCATGTTTCCTCACACAATGCCAGACACAAGACGGCCGCGCCCAACACATGTCTAGTTATAGCATGAGGCAGAATAACACATAAAATAGGGAACCCCTTTGTACACTGTAAATTGCAACCAAAACATAATAAAAATCAGAAATAAATAACGTGTATATTTAACAGAATTCATAGAAAATAAACATCAACATCTAATTAAATGATAATACATAATTCCAATTACAGATTTAAGTGCATAATGACAACAATTATATCATAATACAAAATTCATTCCAAGTAAAAATACCAGTGTATATAAAGTGCGTACTAACATAAAATATTTAGGATAATAGAGAATACACACCGTGTCGATAACAGAAGATTATTGCAAAGTGCAAGAACTGTTTAACAATGCTAAATCTACACTAAATAGAATTTCAGCCCACTTAAAAACCAAGTAACTACCGGGATATGTAAACAATCAGTGGTTCATCTATTAATGACTGCCTGTTTGCTCAGAATGAAGGTGGGCATTCAGCGCGCTCCGTCTCCATTCAGTGGGTGACTATAGTGATAATCGTTGGGACGGATGTTGGGCACTTGGAGTCAAGAAAGAATTTTTTCCCTTAAATGAGGAAAATTGGCTTCCACTCATGGTTTATTTTTGCCTTTTGTTTGATTAACATTGGGGGGGGGGGGGTAATAGGCTGAACTTTCTTTGGCCTTAGGGCTCTTTCCACGGGCATAGGTGTTTTTATGTTTGCCCGCCGGCACCGTAAACACGTGTGAGCGGGTGCATGAATATAATGTTTGTGTGCCCTTTCAGACGGCACGGGCCCAGCGCATATATGCTGAGGCTGCAATGCCATTGCTTCTCCTTCCTTCCCCCTTACCGACTCACCTCTCTCCTTCCCTCCGGCTGTTTGCAATTGGAGTTGGCGGGATGGGGGCGGAGCTAAGCAACCACCCCTTGTCTCCAGTTAAAAATGGGAGGGCCAGAGCAGGGCGGGGCTTAGCTCCGCCACACCCCCTCTCATTGCAAACAGCCAGAGGGGAGGCAAGAGAAGGAGAGAAGGTGAAGGGAGTATAGCAGTCACACTGCTAAACTCCCTTCCACTTCCCTTCTCCGGAGGCTGTCATTGGCTCCCATAGTTTCATGACTATCTTTGCTGCCCGGCGTAAAAGCGTCCGGCGCTATATTTGCCGGCCGGGCGCTTTTACACCGTAGCAATATGCCTGTGTGATGTGATGCATTGGAATCCAATACATCAGATCGTAGCGTATATCGGCTGGCCGTAAAATGGCGGTCGATATACGCTCCTGTGAATAAGACCTCACATATTATTTTACTTAAGCACACAACAGTTGTCCTGTGTAAAAGTTTTTCTACTTAGGCTGCCTGTCCACGGGGGTTGCAGTATACTGCGGCAGAGGTCCGCAGCGGGATACCGCCCCCCCGGCAGCAGGAGCTGGCAGATGGTTCTCCGCTGTCAGCTTATTTGACAGATAGGCTGACCCCGGAGAATCGCGATAAATTCGCAGCATGCTGCAAATTGACGCCAGCGAGTGGAGAATCGCAATGATTCTCTGCTCGTGGACAGGGGGAAGCACTCTCCATAGCAACACTATGGAGAGCTTTCACAGCGCTCCCCGCAGCCGTATTATCGCCGCGGGCAACGCAATTTATACCCGCCCATGGACAGGCAGCCTTAGTCATCCTGCAGGTCATTCGCAGTTCTGCCCACATATATGATTATTGCCTGCGCCATCAGAGAAAATCAGATTTGTCATTCTGCATATATATACCCGCTATGACTTAAAGCCGAAGGTTGGTTCCTCCTAAGTGTGTGCATTTGGCTCATTTGATCCCTCCAAATATTTTATTTTACGTCTACACGCAATAATTATAAAAACAAACATTGTTTGTTCTATGAAGAGTTTTGGCAGCATTATCTGAAATGGTTGTCACTGATAAATGTATTTCTATGCAGCAATATACCTTTTAAAGTGTCTTTTAGACTGGCCTTAAAAGCTGTAATTTGGGATAGCATCTAATTAAACATAAAACATGCCAAATGAGAATGTATTGATCAAAATACCGGTCCTCTGAGAAATCACAGATTGTGCTTTATGGTTATTTTGGAATTATCACAACATCCATTATCATTCGTAGCATCGCAGTGTAAAGAAACTCATGTGTCTGATTGGAGTCAGTTTATCATTGGGTCCCCCATTACACTAAAAGACTGTTCAGCATTCTCCCCACTGTCTCCTACTACACACTCAGCTATGGTTTTGTTGTGATGCTCTAACAAAATCAGCAACTACACTTGCAAGGGGGAAATCACATAAAATTGAAAGGACTATGACAAAGCATGTCCATTGAGTTGGAGCTATCAGAATATAATATGTCCAGTTGCTGGGTTCTTCTAATGACCACTTTATTAGACTGAGCAGTGGAAAAACAATTGCCTGGTCAGATGAATGCAGGTTTCTGTTGCACCATGCTGATAGGGATCCAGAATTTAGTGCAAGCAGCATGAATCGATGAACCCTTCCTGTCAGCTGTTCAGACCATGTCAGTACCTCCATTTAATTTGTGTCAACTGCAGAAAGCTCTGCTGTCCGCAGGGGCCAATGTTGAATTATTTCAACACCTAGTGGAGTCTATGCCATAACAAATTGCTGCAGTTCTGAAGACTGAATTAGGTCAAATGAGCTACTACATGGGCATCTCTAATAAAATAGTCATTCTGGGCTTAAACAGTGCTTTAGTTATGTGGCCGTAAAAATCATAATGGGACAAAACAAAATCATTGGTTTCAATGGTTTCACTGTCTTTCTCACACGTAGTTAATAGGGCAGGACCTACCTTCCCGCTTTTTTTTCAAACTTGAGTACACAAGCATGAAGTTTGAATAGTCCGGAGAAAATAAAAATGGTTCATGCGCTAATACGCTCCGTAGCAAGCGTATTAGCACTTGCACCCATGTGTTTTTGCCCTCAGTGTAGTTCTATTATAATTAGGCCAAATGAAGTGCTACAGAAAAATGGTTACGTGCCATATTTATGACAAATGTCTCTTCCAACATGTTTAATAGATAGACTTGACTACACAATTCACCATGGTTACATTATTAACCTGCACAATTATTGACTAGCATACGTATATGATAGCTGGAGATGGAAAAATGTGTTTTCACCGGAATGGCCCTTTAACTTGACATGCTATGCGGTTTGCATAACTCTAAGTTTATTATATCAGAAATCACAAGATTGCATGTTAAAGTCCCCTCCAGCAGCTTGAAGGAAAAAAAAAAAACACTTTTCCCTCTGTTTTTGTAAATAATAGAATAAAAAGAAAAGAAATACACAATTGGCATTACTGCATCTGTAATGACTCATACAATAAAATGAACACATTATTTACCCTGAACCGTGAATGTTGTAAAAAAGTATTTTATACATTTCTAAAATTATGATTTTCATTCATTTCACCTCCCAAAAATGGAATAAAATTGTTGAAGTTGTACATGTGCCTAATGGTACTAATAAAAACTGCAGCATGTCACACAAAACACAAGGCCTAACACAGCTTCATCAACGGAAAAACTCAAAAAGGTATGGGACTGTGAATGTAGAGATTCGAAAAATAAATTATTTTAAAGTAAAAGTAAAAAAGCCTAAAAAAAATAAATCTAAATACATAGAGAGAATTTTTGTATCATAATAACCAAACTGACTTGCAGAAAAAGTTGCCATGTCATTTATGGTACAATTGCTGAGTTTTTTCATCTGCTTCCCCCCTTAAGGGCTTATTCACAAGTCCGTATATCGACCAGGTTTTCATGCCCGGCCGATATACGGTGTCCCTTTCTGCAGGGGGAGGAGGCGGGTTGGGCCGGAAGCAGTGCACTGAGCTCCCGTCCCCTCTCCACCCTCTCTCTGCCCCTCGCCACTATTTGCAATGGGAGGTGGTGGGGCAGGGCGGGTGGAACCCAGCTGCGCCCCCGTACCAGCCCTCCCATTGCAAACAGTGGTGAGGGGCGGAGAGGGGGCGGGAGCTCAGTGCACTGCTTCCGGCCTGACCCGCCTCCTCCCTCAGAAAGGGACACTGTATATCGTCCGGTTGTGAAAAACCGGCCGATATACGGATGTGTGAATAAGCACTAATAAGCGTTAAACAGCACATTATTATGTACCCCAAAATGGTACCGATAAAAACTTTGGCTTTCCGACAATGAACAACCCCTCATATGTCAACAGAAAATAAAAAAGTTACGCCTTTTGAAAAGTACAGATGAAAAAAAAAACAGAAAAAAACATTGCATCATTAACTATCAAACTAGGCCACATCCTTAAGGGGTTAATAGAACCTTATATTCTTTTTGCCTTTTAGACAAGTTATTCTGTCTAATACACAAATAAATGAAAAGGCAAGATTACTGCTGACAGGTGTCCATCAATAGTGCTTTAACTGTCTTTTAAACAGGGCTCCGATAAAGTAGTTTTTATCCTTCAGCTTCCATGTATTAGAGCCCAGGAGGAGTTGTCACCTTCACCTCTTCCCTCATTTCACAGTCTTGCAGCCAGCGTTATTGAGCAGCTGATGCATGGACTAATCCGTCATGCTGCACGCACATAGGTGCTGGTATTGGAAGGTTTAGCCTTTCTCCTCTTGGTACCTTTCAGCATGACTGACACTAGTTGAGGTGGAAGATGTCTTTATTCTGCAGTTCTGGACAGGTATATTATCACATCCAGGGCTGGACATGATATTATGGTAGCGCTGAAAAACATTACTTTTACACCACTGAAGTTTTATATAAAGCAGGAAACATTAATACACATACTCTAAATGTTCTGTATTCTCATTAAGCTTATGTAAAAAAAAAAAGTTAGCGCAGCTATGATACATGATGTAGCATCATAAATCTGAGAAGAATACCTTAAAGAGTTCACAAGGGGTGGATATTGCATTGGCAGCAGGGGCATACCGAAAGGCTCAATGGCCAGGGTGCAAAAGCACCTGTACCCGTACCCATACCTAAACCGTGCAAAACAAATTTACATACATGATTTAGCCCTTTGGTGAAAACTTTCCAAACATGACTAATTTCCTGGACTACATGAAAATCTGCTTGTAGGCCCTTAGGTCGCTTTCATACAACGGAGAAAATCGCACGAGATTTGTTTGTTGCGAGACACACAAAACTTGCACAAATATGAACTCTATTCTTTTGAATGGGGTCATACACATGAGCATTTTTTTTCAAAGTAAGTCCAGGTAAGTTCTATTTTTTGGAGTTCTCTTGGAATGCCTCACCATTGCCCATTGTTTACAATGGGGCCGGAACAGCATAGTACAAGGTACATGTGAGTGTGATGCGATACAAGTAGAGATGAGCAAGCACCCAAATGCTCGGGTCCGCGTTATTCGAGTTGAGCTTTTCGTAAAATTTGAGAGCTCTACTTGAGTAACGAACCCCATTGGCTACAATGGGAGACTTGAGCATTTTTGTATGTGGGACGTCAGGTCCCGACCCTTTTTTTTTCTTGGTCTTGGTCTCTCTCTCTCTCTTCCCTACCTGCCACACAAAAAATTTGCCAATGGCACACGCTGCGTCGTGGCGGGGAGGGGCCAAAACAGGCACATCACAGCGGGGAGGAGCCAAAAACTGGGGCGGGCTCGAACACGGCTTGATGCTCATTCTAGTAACGAGCACCATCGAGTACGCTAATACTTGAACGAGCATCAAGCTCGACAGAGTATGTTCACTCAACTCTAGATACCAGGTTTACCCATTGAAAACAATGGGAAATATTCCGCGATCCTCCACCGTGGCTAAAAGCATCGCTACTTCCCTAATGTGATGCAAGCTGGCTTTAAACCAAAACGCCTCGCATCGGTGGGGACATCGTATGCTGGTGAGTGTGATGTCGGGCTGAGTTTCACGGCCCGATATGAGACTCACGTGTGTGAAATTAGCCTTAGCCGTGTTCATGTTTTTTGTTGCATTTTTGAACAACAATTAAAATCACATAAAAACTACTTGCATTTTTAAAAACCTGCATGCACTATTAAAAATATGCCCATGTGAATGAGCCCTAAAGTGTGCAATCATATACAGTATATACTATCATGGTCCATATCACTATATACAGGATGTATAACTTATACCAGCTGTACATAAAGAATTATATACAGGAGATACCCAGGTTATACCAGTATGCTCCATCCATATATACATCTCCTGTATACAGTGATATTGACCACACTGGTGTAAGACCGGTTTCGAGTCTGCGTCAAAACCTCTGGCCGGACATTGCTTCACAGATGCGGCTCAAAATACCGGAAGAAAAAGCGCTGCATGCAGCGCTTTTTCTTCCACCCAAAAGCCGACCAGCTGGGCAGAAAATGGACGGACCCCATTTTAATCAATAGAGACCGCCCGGCGCTGTTCAGTTCTGTACAGAAATAGACCCGTTCGGTCGCAGGGATTCCCCTTTCCCACTCCCCGAGCAAAACATGAGAGCAGAATCCCCAGCACAGTTGCGAAACCATCCAAAACTGGGTATTTTCTGTATAGAAATATAAATGTACAAGCTGGTATAAGCTATACATGTCACTGTATATAGTGATATGAAGCATGTTGGTATAACCTGGGTATCTCCTGTATATAATTATATATGTACAGCTGGTACAAGCTATACATTCTGTATATAGTGATATCAACTATGCTGATACAAACTGGGCCAGGTTATACCAGCATGGTATATATCAGTATATACACGAGAGGTATAACATACCAGCTGTACATATAGAATTATATACAGGAGATACCGAGGTTACACCAGCGTGCTTCATATCATTATATACAGTAAATGTATATCCCCCTGTATCCCTGTATATAGTGATATGGAGCATGCTGATGTAACCTGGAGATATCCTGTATATAATTATATATGTATGCTCCTCCGGTCTTCCACACTGCTCCCCGATGTGTCAGTGTGCCGCTGGCTGGACCAATCACGTGGTCGCAGTACACTGATAGGGCTCAGTCAGACGGGCGTTTTTCGCGCGATTTGCGCATGCGCATGCGTCCGGCAATTTTATAAAACCATTGCTTTGCAATGGTATCGGACACGTGAGCGCTTTTTATGCGCTCGTCCGATAAATTATAGAACAGAAATTACAGATCGCACCTATCTGCGATCTGCGATTCCTGTTCTCTTCTCTATATGCGCTCAATGGGGCCGGCGGCAGCAGCGCCGACCCCATTGAGAACATATAGAAGACAAATCATTCTTCTCTGCCACAGCTGTAACAGCTGTGGCAGAGAAGAACGATGTTTGCCCATTGAATTCAATGGAGCCGGCAATACAGCTGGCTCCATTGAAAGCAATGGGCTGCCGGCGTGCACGGGATGAATTGTCGGGAAGGGCTTAAATATATAAGCCCTTCCCTGCAATTCATCCAGAAATGTGTAAAAAAAACTAAAAAATTTATACTCACCTTGTCCCTGCAGACGGAGTTCAGCCGCGGCCGGCGGCAGTTCTCCTGAACTGCTCTCTCTAGTATTCAGCAGCCGGGGATTTAAAATCCCCGCCTGCTGAATGAGCTGCCTCTGATTTGTCATAGCCTGACCAATCAGAGGCAGCTCTCACTCACACTCATTCATGAATTCATGAATGACAGCTGAGAGCTGCCCCTGATTGGTCCCTGCGCTGAGCCAATCAGAGGCAGCACTCACTCACCCATTCATGAATTCATGAATGGGTGTGAGTGAGAGCTGCCTCTGATTGGTCAAGCTGTGACCAATCAGAGGCAACTCATTCAGCAGGCGGGGATTTTAAATCCCCGGCTGCTGAATACTAGAGAGAGCAGTTCAGGAGAAGTGTCGGCGGCCACGGCTGAACTCCGTCTGCCGGGACAAGGTGAGTATATATATTTTTTTTGTTTTTACACATTTCTGGATGAATTTCAGGGAAGGGCTTATATATTTAAGCCCTTCCCAAAAATTCATCCCGCGTTCGCCCGCAGCGCATTGCTTTCAATGGAGCCGGCTGTATTGCCGGCTCCATTGAATTCAATGCGCTGGACAGCTCCGGACCGTTTCTATTGAAATGGGGCTAGGAGCAGTATTTTCGTGCGATTTTTCGGCCCTGGTCACGCGATTTTCGGATGCGCATCCGTCATGCGATCCGCCAATCGCGGGAAAAAACGCCCGTGTGACTAAGGCCTTAGACTGCGGTTGTGACCCATCACAACTACAGTCTCTCAATGGGAGGAGCGCGTGGCTGGGGAGTCTGCAGCCTGTAATTGGCTGCCGGCTCCCCTGGTAAAGGCCGTACCCTCCTTGAGTGCCGGACCGTGGGCTGTGAAAGTCAGATTGTATCTGACACGGGGTCTGCGGGCCGCAGTAGTGAGATAGTATCTGGCAGGGGGCCCATGGGCTGAGGGGCCTGGTCACCATTGCGACCCCTAGCGGTACGCCAGTGATTGGCAGTACTCACTAACACTATAGTACTGCATTGAATGGCTGTGATTGGTTTATAGAGCGCTGCAGTGACTGGTTGAGCTGTGGCGCTTGAGAACAAATCAGAGCCAGCGCTCTCTGGATGCAGGAATTTTAAGCTCCCTCATCAGGAAGCACTGGCTGAAGAAAACAGACAAGTGTGCTGGAACTTAGGAGGAGAATGGCGGCGGAGCGGACAGCGCCTGTTAGGTAATGTATTGTTGTTTTTTTTAATGTAGCCAGGACTTATTTTTGGTGTAGGGCTTATATTTCAAGCCCTCACCCCCCCCCCCTTCTGAAAATCCTGGCAAAAGAGCGCTACAAAGTCGTACGACTTTGTAGTGCCACAAAATTGGGATATCACAACTAGAAGCCGCAGCAATATCGTTCAGAACACAGTTGTGATAATGCTGTCGCCCGTTTGAAAGAGGCCTTATTCTTAGTGGCTCCAAGTTTATTACTTCAAAAGCTACAGTAATTTCCCAGGTTTATTGTGTACTTCCAGTTGTCTGGAAAATCTTGTTGTATTTGTGCCAGTTAGGATGCATCTACCAGTAGATGGTAGAAAGTTTTTGTGTACAGAGCCTATATGGTAGCATTAACCCTTTCCAATCCACTGTCTGATGTCTGAAGACATACTGATTGAAGGCTGTACAGCTCCGATGTCGGAAGACGTCCGGCAGGGTATTCTTATTGTATATTACTGGCCGCTCTGTTGTCGGGGGGCTCTCCAGCATGTCCCATACCGCAGTGTTGGCTCTAGCCAGCAGATGGCGTCATTGTATAATGGTAGAAATGGAAAGCCCCCTAGGAAACCCTGAATCCAAAATTGGATTGCAAAGGGTTAGGAATCAAGTATGCCCTGATGTAGAATACTCTATCTCTGTAATGTGTTGTAATATACCATAGATTCACAAACTTTGTATGTCACTATGTATAACAGAGGTAGAGTATGGTCCCATAGAAGTCTATGGGTGCCATGTTATGGATATTGTGTGCATGGGCCCTTAATGGTATATTTCTTAAATGCATATTTATCCCCGTAATAATGAGCCCATTTTAGGCCCTAATGGCCAACCTATTTTTCAGGTTTTTTTGCCGTCATATTCCTAGAGTCATAATTTAATTTCTTTCATTGACATATAAGGGCTTGTTGTTTGTGGGACAAGTATTTTTCATGCCATCCTTTTTGGATACAAGGGGATTAGAAAAAGAAGAAATTTCGCCATTGTTTTTTTTTTCATTGTTACGACATTCAGCATGCAAAATAAATAAAGTGAAGACATTATTTCTAGTCAGCACAATTCTGGCGATATCAGGTCTATACGGTTTTACTGGGTTTTGCTATTTTTGTACAATAAAAACATTTTCATTTAAAGAGTTACTTTTGTGTCGCCTCATTCCAAGAGCCATAACATTTTTATTAATTAATCAACGGATCTCTATGAGGCTTTAGTCAGACGGGCGTTTTTTCGCGCGATTTGCGGATCGCATGACGGCTGCGCATCCGCAAATCGCGTGACCGGTGCCCGAAAATCGCCCGAAAATCTGCTCCTAGCCGCGTTTCATTAGAAATGGGCCGGAGCTGTCCAGCGCATTGCATTCAATGGAGCTGGCAATACAGCCGGCTCCATTGAAAGCAATGCGCTGCGGGCGAGTGTGGGATGAATTGTCGGGAAGGGCTTAAATATATAAGCCCTTCCCTGCAATTCATCCAGAAAAGTGTTAAAGTAAAAAATATATATATATACTTACCTGCTCCCGGCAGCCGGAGTTCCGCGCGGCCGGCCTGCAGTGGGTGTGAAGGGGGTGTGAGTCAGACCTGCCCCCTGATTGGCTCAGCGTTGAGCGCACGGAACTCCGGCTGCCGGGAGCAGGTGAGTATATATATATTTTTTATTTTAACACATTTCTGGATGAATTGCAGGGAAGGGCTTATATATTTAAGCCCTTCCTGACAATTCATCCCGCGCACGCCGGCAGCCCATTGCTTTTAATGGAGTCGGCTGTATTGCCGGCTCCATTGAATTCAATGGGCAAACATCGTTCTTCTCTGCCACAGCTGTTACAGCTGTGGCAGAGAAGAAGGATTTGTCTTCTATATGTTCTCAATGGGGTCGGCGCTGCTGCCGCCGGCCCCATTGAGCGCATATAGAGAAGAGAACAGGAATCGCAGATCGCAGATAGGTGCGATCTGCGATTTCTGTTCTATAATTTATCGGACGAGCGCATAAAAAGCGCTCATGTGTCCGATACCATTGCAAAGCAATGGTTTTATAAAATCGCCGGACGCATGCGCATGCGCAAATCGCGGCAAAAAACGCCCGTCTGACTAAGGCCTTAGGGCTTCTTTTTTGTGGGATGAGCTCTAGATTTCATTGATTTCATCCTTGGCAACATACAACATTGCAATCACATTTTATTTAATTTTTTTCTAGAGGCAAGATTAACAAATCTGCAATTCTGTCATGTTTTTTTTCTATTCTTTACAGCGTTCATCGTGCGGCATAAACAATATGTGACATTTATTTTGCGGGACAGTATGATTTACATGAATACCAAATTAATATAGTTTTTTTTTATATTTTGCTACTTTCTCTCACTCTTTTAAATTAAATATATTTTTTGTACTGTTGCATTCAAGGACTCCTAACATTCTTTTTCCTGTCAACGCTGCTATATGAGGGTTTTGTGATCTATATCACTTTTTGTTCGATTTCTATTACATTTTTGTGAGGTGAGATATTGAAAATTAGTTATATTCACCATTTTTTAATGTTTTTTTTCATGGTGTGCAGCATGTTCGTTACATATTGTAATAACATTCTTCCGTGCCTCATTATGAGTACAGATAGTCCCCGACTTGCGAACATTCGACTTACGAATTTCGCTAGATACGAACTATCTGTTTTGCACAGTATGATGTAATGCTATGGCATTACATCATGCTGTGCAGGGACCGGACAAGCTTCTATCAAGCCTGATAGAAGCCTGTCCGGTCAGATCGCGGTTGCTATGCATCCGGGGGCCTTCTGAAAGGCCCTAGGGCTGTCTATGCAGAGCGCCTAGCAAGCCGTGTGCTTGATAGGCACTCTGCATAGGCAGCCCTGGGGCCTTTCAGGAGGTCCCCGGCTGCCTAGCAACCACACAGCGTCCCGCGATCTCATCGTGGGACGCTGTACGGGCCCCCTGAACGTCGGGTGCAGGCTGTTTCTTACAGCGGGCACCCGGCGGCAGCAGTTCCGACGAGCCGCGCCGCTTGTCAGAACTGTTAACACTTTAAATACCGCTGTCAGAGCGGTATTTAAAGTGTTAACAGTTCCGACAAGCGCCACGGCTCGTCGGAACTGCTGCCGCCGGGTGCCCGCTGTAAGAAACAGCCGGCACCCGACGTTGTATGGAGCGGGATCCACCCGCGATCCCCTCCATACAACCATTTGTTCGACTTGCGAACAAAACGGACTTGCGAACGGGCTCCCGGAACGGAACCTGTTCGCAAGTCGGGGACTAACTGTATAATGATACAGAGTTTGTGATGACCTTTATGTATTTATTTGTTACATAGTGATAAAGGAATGTAGGGTTTTCACTTTTTGATTTGTATTTCTTTCAGAATTTTACTATTTGTTTTGCACACTTTTTATTTTTTCTCCCACTGTGGGACTTGAATATCACTGTATTTCATTGTTTTTTTTAACACACTACAATACCTAAGTATTGCAGTGCATTATATAGTCCTATGAGGTTCAGCTAGAGGCTGAGCTGCTTAGGCTTCCATAGATGGCAGATCTATAGGCCATCTTCAAGTCTCTGGGTGCCCTACAACCCATTGGGATGCCGTGATCACAGGGGTCCAATGGATGACACAGGAAGCCTCCTCTTTCTGTCAATTTTTCACATGCCACATTTGCATGTGAGGGATTAAACGGTGGGGATTGTTACTTTCTCTAGTTCCCGCCATATTAGCTGGTGCCTGGCTGTCTGATGAATAAATTAGATTAAAGCCCATTAGTGACTACTGTAAAAAGGCGTATGGGTTGGCACTAATGGGTAAACATGGTATATTGATTTGACAACACTAGTCTCAGTTTTATAATTTTTAGCAATAGCATAAAACATATTTAAATGAACAATGTATTATACAGACATCACATTGTGTCTATGTTTTGGAACAACTTCAGAAAAGTTTTTGTAAGGAAATGATACTGCGGAAGTAAATAATTTATATACAAAGTATAAGTCTGCTTCCAACACTGCAAAGTTTTGCGAATGCATGAGTCAGTTCTGTCATAGGGATACATGGCTGTACTGTTTGTACTACTATAATTACTAGCTGTCCCTCTGTACTTTACGGGAGACTTTTTTGCACTGAGGACGCTGTGAAGACCGGAGCTTATTTTTCAAGGCTGTGTCAATATACATCAACAGAACAGACATTCAGTGAAGAGGGAGTTTTGCAGGTCTGACATGAAAGGACACCCAATTTCTGCTGAAACGTCTCAGGCCTCAGATCACAAAAGCAGGTAGCTCTTGACAAAACTGCATGTCCTTGTAAGACTTTCAGCACACAGAGACCTTCCTTTCAACTTTTTGAAGAAATAGTGTGTCTGCTGTAGACTTTGTTGGCTCAGGAGGTTTCAAAGTGGCTGCTCAAGAAGCTCTCTACTATGGGGCAGGTTTATAAGCTCCCATCACTTGTACAGATCAATACCTAGATGAGTCATTGTGACAGAACCTCTTGTCCCCGAGAGACGAGAGACACAACTTGTAATGTCTGGCATGACAAAGAACTTGCGATGTACAGCTGAGATGTCTTACATTAGATCATGTGTGCAGTGGCCAAAAAAAAGAACAGCAGACATTAAAATCAATTAAATTAGGCTAGGGAGACATAAACCAGATTAAGTAAAGCTTTTCAGATGAAGTAAACTCCTAATCCTGACTAAATTTACACCATTCTCTTTATTTGAAGCTTTTGGGAATTAGAACAAAATCTCAAAACAAAACCTCAGATGTCTTCTAGCATGTCTAAGGCCTTCATGCATGATTTTACATTTACACTATACAACTCCACTAACTTCACCAATTTCTAAAGGTGCATATAGATGTAATGATTTTCAAAAAATTCAAAAATTGGCCCAAATGAGCAAAAGTTAATGATAACCATTTGGTTTAAACTCAGGCCAACGATGAACAAGAATCATTCACTTTTAGTTCGTTGTTCTGTTTCAGCCGGACTAAAAATTAATGTTGGCTCATTCACTTCTTGTTGCGTTTAAACACCCCCCACTCATTATCTCACATAACCTCGTGTGGCGCAGGTTGTTTAGGCAGCAGAAATGCAGTTCTCAGCTCTCACTCATAACCTGAAGGTTATGAGTTCAACCCCCACTGGTTCAGGTAGCTGGTTCAAGGTTAACTCAGCTTGAAGGGTGGGTAAAATGAGTACTCAGCTTGGAGGGGGGGTAATAAGTAAATTACTTGAAAGCACTGCGGAATAAGTTGGTGCTCTTCAAACAAGAGTTTTTTCTTATTATTTTTATTCATATAGGAATGTAAAACACTGAACCAGAAGTGAACGATTCTCAACGATGATCTGCCTGTCTAAACAGGCTGCATAGTATGAATGAGTTAACGGTGATGTCAACGCTCGTTCGCTTGTTCAAATGAGAATTGGCTCGTCTTATGGGCATTACATTAACATATAGTTAAAAGGAGTTTCCAGGACTTTAAAGGGGGTTTCTGGGCTATTTTTTATTCATGACTTATCCTCAGGTTGGGTTATCAATAGTGGATCGGCTAGAGTCTACCACTCGGGATCTTGACTGTTCAGTTGTTTGGGCTGTAAACATGCAATCAGTCTTGCTTGTCAGTGGACTAGACAGGCTCACGTTAAAAGTGCATGAAAGCCAATTTAAGGTTAATCCTTCATGTCCCATCATTGTCACGTAGCTAAAATTTTGAGCACTGCTTATCTAGTCTCCTAGTGAAGGTCTGAATTGTCTCTGAGCCCGTCTCAATGAAAAGAAGGAATGTTGTGGTCACCAGTGAATCGGATGTTAAGGCCATTAGATAGAGATTGGCTTTAACATCTGATTATCTAATGTGTATGACTGCCTTCTGACTGTCCTCCAATGGCAGATGTTTGGGGAGAGAAGGATCAGGCAGTTGGATTTCAACTTCCCAATCCTTTTGTTCTCGGGAGAAACTTGGTGCCAAAGCTGCTTGGTAGTGGCTTTCTCCCCGCACTACATATTCACACTTGGCCAAATCAAGTGTATATGTGTATAGGGAGATTGGGAGAGATAGCTGTTGGCCAAGCGAGCATTCAACTGGCATCTATCTCATGTGTATGGGTACCACTGCACCACCACAACTGTGTTAACATCGATATATATAGCAGCAGTCCTGTAGAGTATGCATTGTTTATTGCTGTGCACTAAGCAACACTTGTATAGAAATGTGAATTTTTAGAAAATAAATTATATTCTTAGTAAATGTTACCACATATACAACATATCAAGATATTTTAAAGGTTACATAGCATTTTGACATGATCCCGTTCAGGTAGTTCCCAGCATAGTAATCACTCCCAAATAAGCACAGTCGATCATCTAATAATACAGAATGTACTTATCTCCAAATCCAGGGTGTCTATGCTTCCTGGTTTCTCCACTGGCTGTTTGTGGAATCTAAAGGTCATATGAATATTTACTTATGTTTCTGCATACTAAAGAACTGAAAGAAGCGTCGAAGAACGTATTTTGAATTCTCATGTATTTTCAGATACACTTTTTTAACACGGTAAAGGCATTTTCTACCCTTTTATAGATAAAAATGCATTATTATTATTAATATTAATAACTAAGTTAGCTTGCTACTGTTAAAGCTCATTCAGATGAGCGTGTTTATGTATGTACCATTGTGTGCACATAACCACGCGTCTATTATAACCATTGGTTCCCTATGCTGTGTTCACATATCCGTGTTTTACAGGCGTGCAAACACGCGTATCTGCACAACATAGGACATGGGAGCAACATAGGTCTGCGGTGTGTATCAATATTCCCTGCGGGGAGTCCCCTTGTCACTGAACACTGTGATAGCACTGTCACAGTGTTTAATGACAAGGGGACCCCCCGCAGGGAGTAAGGAATCCCCTGCCAAAGCTGTCACAATGTTCAGTGACAAGGGGACTCACCACGGGGAGTAAGGAGTCCCCTGACAGAGCTGTCACAGTGTTCAGTGACAAGGGGACTCCCCGTGGGGAGTAAAGAATCCCCTGCCACAGCTGTCACAGATCTGGCAGAGGATCCCGATGTTCTCCCATTGTTTTCAGTGGGGCCACTGAGATCAAGCGGCTAGATGCGCCTGAGCCCCGACAGCGGTGGAGAGGTGAGTATATATATATATATATATATATATATATATATATTTTTTTTTTTTTTACACAAGCCAGGGATGATTTTTCAGGGAAGGGCTTATATTTAAAGCCCTTCCCTGAAAAATCACTGCAGAGGTTGCCCGCAACCCATTGCTTTCAATGGGGCCATTGACACAATTTCAAACTCTCTAGCAACTCTGTTTCAGTTCTCAGTACAAATCCCAGCCCACTAGAACTTGTAGTTCACATTGAAAATACAGTCCTCCTTAATGTTACAGGCCGATGTACCGTATAACTACAGACACGCTTGTAACACGCTTCAAAAATACAATCTTCAGTTATGCTGCAGATAACTATGCAAATATGGTTAGTCACTCTGTTACACTTACGCTACTTACTCTCAGCTTCTTGAACGTTCTTCTGTCTTTTCTTCAAATATACAGTTTCTCTCTTGATTATTATCAGCCATCTCGTTACTCTGTGGGAAAATCACATAGCACTCAATGTTTTTGGATGAATTCACAGTCCCTGTAATGGGTGTTTCTCTCACTCATAGCTGTGATAAATTGACTGGTACTCTCACTCTTCCACAGTTGACTATCAGGACCTACCATTTTGAACAGGAGATTTCAGGGATTCCTTGCACAACCTTCATGACTTTGCTTCCAACCTCTCGCACAGGCTTCCAACTTTTCTCCTTGCACAATTTATGACATTGATTTTAAAATAGAAGCAAACCTGCTGTTTTGCGTAGCAAGATGTTTGGTAGCTCTAAAGCTGTTCCTTGGAGCAGGCCTGTGTTTGAGTATTTTCACTTGCTAGAATGTCTCTTTGTAAAATTTATGACATTGCTTTTAAAAGAAACAGAACAACTGCTGTCTTGTGTAGCAAATGTTTTGATGTAGATGACCCTATATAGGCCTTCTTTTCTTTTCAGTGACACCCCTATGCTATGATTGACCCCTACACCACTGTACACTAGTTTTACCAATTTTTGGGAGCACAGTATTCCCCATTGTGTAACTGTATCCCCATGCAATTTGGGGAACTTTGGCTGCAATGCAAACCTTCTGGAGGGCAAATTACTGAACCCGGATATAACTCCTATTGACTTTAATGGGAGTTGGAATCAACTGTCCCAATTCACAGTGCTTTTCATGCAATCGTATGATACCAATCCAAACCAAATATTCCATTTCAATCATTCATGATTAGTTGGTCATAGAAACAAGTCACTTTTTTACTTCTCGACGCTGTAATTTACTATGTGAAAAGGTTTCGCTGGTCCCCAGTGCTTTTCACATTTAGTCTTTAAACTTGTAATTATGTGTACTTTTGCTTGAATGAAAAATCTGTGACAGCAAGTTGCGTGAAAAACTTGAAAAAAGCTTTATTCTTCTCTCACAGCAATGTTTTGACCATATGTAGTCTTCATTATGCTTGATAAAGACCAAATATGGTTGAAACACTGTTGGGAAAGAAGAATAAAGCTTTTTTCATGTTTTTGCACCTGACTTGCTGTCACAGATTTTTCATTTGTTTGCATGTCGGTTCAGTCAATTCCAGACCTTGGTGACTGTGAAAACAATGCCATGTACATGAAGTTGTGCTTATGGCATTGACTATTTATTTTTGCCTACTTTACTTTGATGAGGCATCTCCCTGAGCTGGTGGCACCTCAACTACCTTGGTTTGTCTTTATCACCTATCTACGTTCCAAAGAGCACACATCCTTTGTAGCTTAGCTTAGGAAACCAGACACATGATGACTGTCAGCAGGGGCGTAACTAAAGGCTCAGGGGCCCTG
Source organism: Eleutherodactylus coqui (assembly GCF_035609145.1). Lineage (NCBI taxonomy): Eukaryota > Metazoa > Chordata > Amphibia > Anura > Eleutherodactylidae > Eleutherodactylus > Eleutherodactylus coqui. Next base: position 248,229,055 of record NC_089838.1, on the reverse strand, counting down.
ATGCAAAATGTGAGCTGGGCCCCCCCCCTCTATCTGTATCTGTACCCATACCTAAACCATGCTGCACAGAGACATAACTTGAAGCTTTTGGGCCCCAATGCAAAACCTGTAACAGTGCCCCCAACTGTAATGCTTTATTCATAGTACTGGGCTCCCTACATGGAGAAGAGAGGCCTTATGGGCCCCCTAAGGCTCCTGGGCCCGGGTGCAACCGCATCCCCTGCACCCTCTATAGTTACGCCCCAGACTATCGGGCACTTAGGTGCTCAATAAACAGAGGCGGAGCGGGCCAGAGACCTCTCCAGCTGTCTGTCTCCATTCACAGTAAACAGGCCATTGTTCATAAATGAGCAACTGCCTGTTTAGACCGGCGAATAGTCCTTTTATTTTTTTTTTTATTTCATTAACTTTAATGTATTGTTTTTTGTCACTTTTACTTTGAAGAAAAATGAAAATAATCAGTATTCTGATTTAAAAATATGTATCGAGTGAAATGATACAATTCTGTCTATTTGTAGCCAACACTTAGTAGCTGATACTGATTTATTGAGTACAATATACAAATTGTATTGGAAATGTCCTATAGAGGTCCATGGGTGTCGTGTTTTATCTCCATAAAACAAGGAGGTTTATGGAGTTGTAATGCATTCATCTTAAAGATCTCAAAGGTCTCTCTGCAGAAAAGCATTTAATGAAGTTTAGCATTGATTAAATTGTAAGAATTAATGTTGCGCCACTTTCACAACGGCATTATTTTGCTTCCAAATGATAAATCCTTGTCGCTGTTATTCTAAAGTGTTTGCTGTTTGTCTTTATGAGAAAAGAACAACTTCACAAAAGCTACTTATTGATTTCCCATGCCCATTATCATTTCATGTTAAAGAGGGTAGGATCCCACCTCATCCACATTCTCATTTTCTAGGGCTGTTTATATAACAAGGACTATAATACCCCACTGTGTCCCAGATATACAGAATAACCAAACAAATGGCCATTACAAGGTGGCAAAAGATCAATAGTACAATTGTTAGTGCTAAAATATGACAGACACGAAAATCTATTTTGTCACAGTCTTCAAAGAGCGAAATATATCAGGTAGGAAACAAAAAAAAGAGATTAATCCTTCATCAGCGTAAACGGCAAGCAGGTCAATAAAGCGCATGAATACTAACGCAACACTATAAATAATATTTCAGAGCTAAAACTTTTTGTAGAGTTGAAAGCTGACGGGCAGATGTGATGAAGGTTATTATTTATAGCTCCAAATACCAGAAAGACTCTTGTTATCCATGATAACATGGATGCTAGTCATTAAGATCCAGGAAATTGTTTTGGCTTAATCTTCCAATTATATGTCACTTATAGAGATAGCTTATTCATCCAGCCAACAAAAATGGTATTTAGTGCCAATTTCATTAATAGGGTAGTAAGATAAAAACATTGCAAGTTTGATGTTTTAATCTAGAATACAATGCTGGTATTATGATAGAAGATGCATAAAATACCAAATGAATAACCAACAACACAGGTAAACCCAGTTATACTATTATTGAGGTGCAAGTAAATTCTCCTTCCAGCAAAGAAAATTGTTTCAATAGGGCCACCTATTGTGAAGTAGCTTCCCTATAGGTCAATGTCTGATCCTTTAATGGGCTAAGTATACAAGCCCAAGCACAGTCTTCTCCTTAAAGAAAAAACACCCATCTGCAGACAGCTGCTTTGGTTCTTGCCCCTTCTCAGTGCAGAGATTGGCTAGGTGAAAGGCCTTTGATCTGACACTAGGGAAATCCTTTTTTTCCCTGTGGAAAGCATCAAGTTGGTGTGAGGAGCTTTATAGGTCAGGACATAGGAAAAAAAGGTATGGCTACAGGGAGACGGAATTGGGTGACAGAGGGAACCCCCTCCATCTGTCTTACCACTTAGATGGCATGGTTAACACTTACTGCAGCATCTAAGTGGTTGAATGTTCTGGCTTGAAGTTATTTTTGAACCTAGCCGCTGAAGGCAAATCTCAACTGTGCAACACAGCTGGCACTCTCCAAAGTCCACTTCAGGGCCCTCTGAGAAATAGCTAGGGGAAAGACAGTGATTTTCTGAGAAAGTACTTAGAATCTCATTTCATACCTCGTGAGTTAGAGATTTGTCCCAATGGGGGAATGCTACTTAGCAAGTCTGTTCCTACAACCATCACGGAGTTTGGTTAATCCTCTCCCCTAGGTTTATGAGATGTCTTTCCTTTCTTATGTCTATCCTTAAGGGCTCATGTCCACGGGGAAAATATGATTTAGGATCCGCAGCGGATCTCCCGCATGCGGATCCGCATCCCATAGGGATGCATTGACCACCCGCGGGTACATAAATACCCGCGGATCGTCAATAAAAGTGATTTAAAAAAAAATGGAGCATGAAAAAATCTGGACCATGCTCCATTTTCATGCGGGTCTCCCGCGGGGACGGCTCCCGCGGGCTTCTATTGAAGCCTATGGAAGCCGTCCGGATCCGCGGGAGACCTAAAATAGGAATTTAAAGCATTTACTCACCCGCAGCGGGCCGCGAAGCTCTGCTCTTCCTCACGGCCGCATCTCCCTTGCTTCGGCTCGGCGGATGTGCCCGGCGCATGCGCGCGGCACGTCGACGACGTGCCGGCGACGTGCCGCCGGCGTCAGGAATTCATCCGCCGGCCGAAAATGAAGATCCGGCCGTGAGGAACAGCTGACCTTCCCCGCCCGCGCCGGATAGGTAAATGCTTTTAAATTGCTATTTTCGGCGCTCATGTCCGCGGGGCAGGAGGGACCCGCTGCAGATTCTCCATTGAGAATCTGCAGCGGATCTGATTTTCCCCGTGGACATGAGGCCTAAGGGCTCATTCATATGGTTGTATTTCCCATTTATGTGCTGTATGTATATTTAATGGACAGCACACGTACCCATTATAGCTTGTTAGGATATTCACAAAGGTGAATTTTCACATGGACTAATAGTCCATTTGAAAAAAAAATGCAGCATGTCATATTCTGGTCTGTTCCACAAATGAGAATAGGACATGCAAATGTGCACTGTCCCACACATTGGACAGCATATAAACAGGATGTCCATGTGCTGTCCAATGCAAGTTGCACCTGAGAATCTTGGGCGCAACGCACACATGGCTATCTGAATGTGGCCTAACTTATTGAACAGAGGTGATACTTTGCTTTTTAAAGCCAAGAAGAAACACCGAGGACAATCTTGTGTTAATTCACCAGTGGCTATTAAAAGTTGTATTTCATTCTACTCTAGTTCCCTTGTTTTATTTTATCAAATGGATTTCTGAAACCAGAGAGCTTTATGGGTCCCACTTTGTCATTTTGATTGGTTCCTTTGTACAGGGACTGGGAGGCACAAAGGATTTGTCCTATATGTCTTGTTGTAAAAACTAATTGTAAAATGTTAAGTAAACTTTTCAACAAAAAAGCTACTCCATTAATTACAAAAAAGAAAGTCTTAACAAAATTTCATAAAAAATGTAGAAGTTACCATGATTCTTGTAATTTGGTACATAGCGTTTCACTATAATTATTTTTTTTTAGAGATTAAGTATTGCTAATTTCAGGCAGTTTGTCCGGACTGGATCAACAATAATCACAAATAAGGGGAGAACAAGCAAAAATGCACCAAAATTCTGCCAAAAAAGTGGAGTACATGGTGTATGCCAAGTTTAATATGTGTTAGGCCTTAGTCAGACGGGCGTTTTTTGCCGCGATGTGCGGATCGCATGACGGATGCGCATCCGCAAATCGCGTGACCGGTGCGCGCAAGTCGCCCGCAAATCGCCCGAAAATCTGCTCCTAGCCGCGTTTCATTAGAAACGGGCCGGAGCTGTCCAGCGCATTGCATTCAATGGAGACGGCAATACAGCCGTCTCCATTGAAAGCAATGCGCTGCGGGCGAGCCCGGGATGAATTGTCGGTAAGGGCTTAAATATATAAGCCCTTACCTGCAATCCATCCTAAAATGTGTTAAAATAAAAAAAAATTGCATTCTCACCTTCTGCCTGCAGCTCCGGGCAGCCGTCCTGCAGTGGGTGTGAAGGGGGTGTGAGTCAGACCTGCCCCCTGATTGGCTCAGCGCTGAGCCAATCAGAGGCATGCCTCACTCACACCCATTCATGAATTCATGAATGGATGTGAGTCAGACCTGCCCCTGATTGGCTCAGCGCTGAGAGGCAGCAGTCACTCACCCATTCATGAATTCATGAATGGGTGTGTGAGTGAAACCGGCCTCTGATTGGTCAGGCTGTGACCAATCAGAGCAGATCATTCAGCAGGCGGGGATTTTAAAGCCCCGCCGGCTGAATAGTGCCGAGAAGCAGTTCAGGAGAACTGACAGCGGCCGCGGCTGGACTCCGGCTGCAGCGGAAAGGTGAGTATACAATTTTTTTTTATTTTAACACATTTTAGCATGAATTGCAGGGAAGGGTTTATATATTTAACCCCTTCCCGACAATTAACCCCGCGCACGCCGGCAGCCCATTGCTTTCAATGGAGCGGCTGTATTGCCGCTCCATTGAATTCAATGGGCAAACATCGTTCTTCTCTGCCACAGCTGTTACAGCTGTGGAAGAGAAGAATGATTTGTCTTCTATATGTTCTCAATGGGGTCGGCGCTGCTGCCGCCGGCCCCATTGAGCGCATATACAGAAGCGAACAGGAATCGCAGATCGCAGATAGGTGCGATCTGCGATTTTTTGTTCTATAATTTTTCGGACGAGCGCATAAAAAGCGCTCATGTGTCCGATACCATTGCGAAGCAATGGTTTTAAAAAATCGCCGGACGCATGCGCATGCGCAAATCGCGGCAAAAAACGCCCGTCTGACTAAGCCCTTAGGGCTTAGTCAGACGGGCGTTTTTTGCCGCGATTTGCGCATGCGCATGCGTCCGGCGATTTTTTAAAACCATTGCTTCGCAATGGTATCGGACACATGAGCGCTTTTTATGCGCTCGTCCGAAAAATTATAGAACAAAAAATCGCAGATCGCACCTATCTGCGATCTGCGATTCCTGTTCGCTTCTGTATATGCGCTCAATGGGGCCGGCGGCAGCAGCGCCGACCCCATTGAGAACATATAGAAGACAAATCATTCTTCTCTGCCACAGCTGTAACAGCTGTGGCAGAGAAGAACGATGTTTGCCCATTGAATTCAATGGAGCGGCAATACAGCCGCTCCATTGAAAGCAATCGGCTGCCGGCGTGCGCGGGGTTAATTGTCGGGAAGGGGTTAAATATATAAACCCTTCCCTGCAATTCATGCTAAAATGTGTTAAAATAAAAAAAAATTGTATACTCACCTTTCCGCTGCAGCCGGAGTCCAGCCGCGGCCGCTGTCAGTTCTCCTGAACTGCTTCTCGGCACTATTCAGCCGGCGGGGCTTTAAAATCCCCGCCTGCTGAATGATCTGCTCTGATTGGTCACAGCCTGACCAATCAGAGGCCGGTTTCACTCACACACCCATTCATGAATTCATGAATGGGTGAGTGACTGCTGCCTCTCAGCGCTGAGCCAATCAGGGGCAGGTCTGACTCACATCCATTCATGAATTCATGAATGGGTGTGAGTGAGGCATGCCTCTGATTGGCTCAGCGCTGAGCCAATCAGGGGGCAGGTCTGACTCACACCCCCTTCACACCCACTGCAGGACGGCTGCCCGGAGCTGCAGGCAGAAGGTGAGAATGCAATTTTTTTTTATTTTAACACATTTTAGGATGGATTGCAGGTAAGGGCTTATATATTTAAGCCCTTACCGACAATTCATCCCGGGCTCGCCCGCAGCGCATTGCTTTCAATGGAGACGGCTGTATTGCCGTCTCCATTGAATGCAATGCGCTGGACAGCTCCGGCCCGTTTCTAATGAAACGCGGCTAGGAGCAGATTTTCGGGCGATTTGCGGGCGACTTGCGAGCACCGGTCACGCGATTTGCGGATGCGCATCCGTCATGCGATCCGCAAATCGCGGCAAAAAACGCCCGTCTGACTAAGGCCTCAGACACTTTTTGTGCATTCCTTGGCAGTTTTGGAAAGTCGCTAGAAAAAAGAGGTGTGGCTAAGAGGAGTCATAAAATGTGTCAAATGTCTTAAAGAGGTTTTCCAAGATATGTATTTTTTAAAATAAAATCCCATTGGGAGTTACATAAACAATGTAGCAGAGTGAGCTATGCTGTTTCCATTATTCTGGCCACCTCGTACAGCTGGGCTGGTGTGGTGGAGGATACAACTACTGATAGTCACCGGTCCAAGAGGTGGGACCCACACACATCTAACTTATATGATATATCCTGTGAATATAACGTATAAGTCTGATATGGGAATACCCCTTTAAATCACTGTAGGATCTCATAGTATTCTACATTATTCTTGTCCTAATGTCTAAATGTAGTATTTTGCATTTTTTGTACCCTGTACAAAATTGACCCAAACTGAAGCAAAATGTAGAGCATGTGTTTAAACAGATGAAAAACAAATGACAGTAGAAACTTTGTCCAATAGAATTGTACCGACTTGGGAGTGATTCTGCTAAATACCATATATATGTAGTAAATCCTGTGTACGTGGTATTAGGAATCATTAAATACAAACGGCTAAGGGAAAGAATGATCAAAGTCCACTTTTACTGAAAATCGATCATTTGAATTTAAAACGTTCACAATTCATCAGTATACAATGAAATGGAATGTTGAAGACTGCAATACATACCCTGTTTCCCTGAAAATAAGCTGTAGCATGATTTTCCAGGATTTTTGAGGATTCAAAATGATTTTTTAGGATTTTTGAGGATACTTGAAGTATAAGCCATACTCCACAATCAAGCTCTGCTTACAGTTAATAAAAAAAGGTAAATTTAAATAATGTCCAGGCAGCTATACATGTAAAAAAGTGAAATCTTTTTGAGCAAAAATTAATATAAGACACTGTCTTATTTTCAGGGAAACAGGATATATGGAAGATTTCTAAAGCTGAAAACATGGTTGAAAGTTCGATAATAAAAAAAAAAAGTTTTATCTCTCCTTTAATCATCATCTGGAACATTGCCTGATTGTGACAAATTGCTGAAGTGATAATAGTAATCCATTGGCACAAACTGTTTCAGAGCCCATAGATCATTATAGTGTGTTTTCTTCGCACGACTCTGGAATGGACTAGACCGTACCATCATTTTCTAATGTATCTGCCTTCATCAACATATTCTACAACATCAATCCACAAAATAGCAGCTTCAGTTAAAAATGCAAAAAAGTAGACTTTGACTGTTATCTTCCCGAGCCCTTCATTATATATGTTTATACAAGGATTCAAAGAAGCTTTATTGGCAGGACTAAATAGACATCAGTATATATTTTATATATATATATATATATATATATATATATATATATATATACATATATATATGTATACACGTTACATATATACTTCATGTACATACTGTATATAGACACATTGACAAACGTAATATGTAGCAGATTTTAGATTGTCTGTGATAGCTTGTCATAGAAAGCCATTAAAAACTATTGTTCTCTTATCTTAAATGGGCTTTCTGGGCTATATCTATTGATGGCCTATCCTAAGGATATGTCATTAATAGTTGATCGGCCAGGGTCCACCTTTTTGGACCCTGACTGATTTGCTGTTTGGGTGCCCAGTCTCAGCGCCAAAACACAGTGTGCAGAGCTAAAGCCAATACTTTTGACCCCTGTGTAGTGACTTGTGCTAGTAACTGCAGGGACAGCTCCCATTAAAATCAATGACAATTACACCTGTAGTCACCAGTGCTGCCCACTACGCAGTGTTGAGCTATGTGTTACCGCTCTGCCCTCTGTGCTTTGACACTGACAGTGGGCGCCCTTAACAGCTCATCGGCTCCCAGGCAGTGTACCCCAGCTGATCATCTATTAATGACCGATCCTGAGAATAAGTCGTCAATGGAAGTAGCCCAGAAAACCCCTTTAACACAACAAAAGCCTTTGTAAAGTAATACCTTGCTGTACGGGTATACAGATTATCCCCCCAAAATGCATACACACGTTAACAGCTCATAACTTACTAACTCACTGGGACAGATGCATCAAAACAGATTTCACCTCTGGAAAATAAAATCAGACCTGATTGGTTGCTTTTGACAACTAAACTAGTTTTCCTTTACACCAAATTTTAATTTATCTTCCCAACTTAATTTTCACTCCTTTTCAAGCTTAACCCATTATAAATCATGGGTGAAGCGAGACTAAACTGTGAAGAAAGGACATTTATTCTAAAGTGCTACTGGAAGTTTGAAAACACAGTTGAAGTACAAAGACAGTTTCAGACAGTTTCACACAAATCCACCTAATGACCTACTATAACTCTAATTAGAGATAAGTTTGAAGCAGATGGAACTGTTCAGAATGTTTACAAGAAAAGGTCCAGAGGATCGTGGACATCGATGGGACCCACAATGTAAGAAAGGATGATGGAAAAGAATCTCCAAGAAAATCTGTGCAGCAAGCGGGTCATGAGACAGGAACTTCAAACTCAAGTATTCATCAGATTTTGAAGTACTGCAATTGGAAACGTTACATAACAAGAATAGTCCGTATTCTCAATGAAGATCATCCAGACCGGAGAGTGGGACTTGGCAAGATGTGCAGAGGATGCTTCCAAGAAAGATTGCTTGGAGCAATGAGGCTACATTTACATTAAATGGCACCATTAACAGCCACACTGCACCTACTGGGGGCCTGAGAATCCACCTTATGGAGGAATGTCATGTTAATTTACAAGGAGTTAAGTGTGGTGGAACTCATCAATCAAGGGACTAACTGGACCATTCGTTTTTGATGCTACTGTGACTGGGGTCATTTACCTGAACTGTCTGCAGCAATCTGTCATGCCACACATTCAGGAGTGCTTAATAATAAAAAGGAAAAGAATAAAGGACCATAGGGGCTACCCTCACAATGTAAAGCACAGTAAGGCGAAAGGGGTTAACTCAAATCTTTAGCAGCACATTAACGGATTGAGGGGACGCATCCCCTTCTTCAGAGATAGCTTTAAAGAGTACAGGGATATAATTAAATAATTATATCATGTACTCCAAGTGCAAAAGAGATCACAAGTCCTCTTTGGGCACATTCAGGAGGATTTTGAGGATGAGGAGTTTTATTTCCAACAAGATGGAGCACCCTCACACTACCATCATAATGTAAGGGCCTACCTTCATGACAATCTGTCAAATAGATGGACTGGATGAAGATGTCTAGTAGAATACCCCCCCCCCCCCCCCCAGAGGTGTAACTATAGGGAATGCAGTTCCACCCGGGCCCAGGAGCCTTAGGGGGCCCATAAGGCCTCTCTTCTCCATATAGGGAGCCCAGTACTATGAATAAAGCATTATAGTTAGAGGCCCTGTTACAGGTTTACATTGGAGCCCAGAAGCTTCAAGTTACACCTCTGCCCCCCCCCCCCCTTCCCCCACCCATTCACCAGACCTCACACTACTAAACTTTTTATGGGGATACCTAAAAGATAAAGTTTATGGCAAAAAAAAAACCAGCAACATTCCACAAATTGAGGGGCAGCCATTGAACAGAATGTGCGCAAATACTAAATTAAATTATTTTCGATATTTGTGATTCGATTGCTTTGCGTTATCTGCAGTGCCTGGACCAGAACAGTCATCTATTTGCAAACAGGCATTGACAAAAAGAAAAAAAATAATTAGACAAAAAATTTTTTTTCTTCTTGTATGAATGAATGAATGTTAATAAACACTGACTTAATGGGACACCCTGTATATATTATTGACTTTATATACACCAATGAGCTGCCTACACTAAAAGTGTTCTAAGTACCTTTTTTTAATAATTGCACTTGGACATTTTTGCTATGCTATTCATTGTGTCCTGAAAATCTAAAGTTCTAGTCTCTGTACCCAGAGATAGGCAGAGATTTTTTTTTCTGTTTTTAAAAACAGCAATAGATATGTGCAGTATATTTAATAAAGGGATAATTCAGTCGGAACACAGCATTCCAGCCTTCTCATTTTGCAGCGATGTGCCTTGTCTCATCTATGTTCAGTGAATGCCATCAGCTTTGTATCTGTCTGTGACGTATGGGCAGGTGGACACGGAGTGTGCATGGGCTCTGGCCTGCACCATTCAAGTGTGAGAGCGAAAAAAAATTGAATTATTTATGGACGTGTGAATAACGATGACTGGAACTAAATTGAAAAGGTCTTCCATTCCATGGAACCTACTTGTTTCCTGGAAGCTGGTTTACGCTTTTTTGCTCATTCAGACCCAGACCTATGTATTCAGAGATAGCTGACATAGTAGAAACAGATCGCCAGCGCTACCAATAATAACAGCACCCTTATTGCATGGTGATACTATGTATCAATGTTTTCTTATATCATTTCTACGAGATAGATGTGCCAAGATAGATGGCTGTTTGCGAATTTTGTAAAACCGTGCGCCCACAGTCACCAGCTGTCATTAAATTTAATGTCAGTAAATACAAATGTGAGATGTTTATCTAGTAGTAATAGTAAAGTAATGGAGGTCTGACCTCTTCATCATAATATCCAGTATACAGATTTGTGATAAGAATGGGGTTGCAATTTTTGGAGTGGATGTACCTGAATGCAAGCATACAGCATATTAAAATCTCCATAAATACAGGTGACCGCAGACGTGCAAATAATTTGGCTGATCTGAATTTGCTTAGAATGACAATATATTTCCGACGGATGCAAATACTGTATGCTCCATCAATCCACAAGTCTATTCTACATGCTTAGAGTAACTGTCATTGTATCGCCTTTTTAATGGCAGAGATATAGAAACTCAGCTCCGTACCTCGGGGGAATATAGTATCATTAATAAGAAGTTTTAATAAAGAGCATCAATTAGTTGCTAAGGGTATTGTGCTTTAGAGAGTGCCATTCAAGAAGCATCACACAGCTACGATACAGAAACAACAGTCACAAGCATGCGGTGCCTTCTAATCAGATGAGAGATGCAATGCTAAGCATATGATGCATGGATATTAATGGGGGTGTCCAGTTAGAATTAAGATTTAAAAATCAGAGCCAAAAAGGGTTAACCCTTTCCAATCCAATTTGTATTCTGGTTTTCCCATGGGGCTTACTCTTTTTCTGCTGTTATACAATGGCGCTATATGCTGGCTAGAGCCAGTACTGCATGAGGTGACACGTTGAATAGGCTCCAACAACAGAGAGGCTGGCAATATGCAGTAAGAGAACCCCGACGAGCGTCCTCCAACATCGGAGCTGTACAGCCTTAAATCATAATGTCTTTAGACGTCAGACAGTGGATTGGAAAGGGTTAAAAGAATATAACAAAGGGTATTTACTGATCCTCAGCACTTGCCTTAAGGCCCATTTAGACCCAACGATTGTCGCTCAAAATTTACTCAAATCCGTCTTCTGGGTGATAAGTGTTGCGTTTAAATGCACGGACATCGTGCAGTTTTCGTGCATGAGTCGTTCCTTGCTCAATTCTAGTTTTATTGAATTGAGCGATGAACTCTTATCAGTGGTGCAGGCTGTTGTCACAGTCGGCAGGGCTCATAAGATTCTTTCAGCTCATGTCCCGCTGGTAGTTCACAGCGGGATGCGAACTGTAATCACGGAGAACAAAACAGCTGTATTGTTCGCTGAGCGATCCTCTGTCAGTGTAAATGGGGTCTTACATATTATGAATATATGCTAATTTAGCAACTGTGCTCACTTTTACCCAGTGAGCCTCCTCAGGTAGCCATTGGTCATGCCAGATAAAACCTCATGACTACCCAGGCCCAATACCTTCATGAACTTGCTGAAGAGTCTTGCCTCCCCCCCCCCCCCCCCCCCCAATGAGGTTCAAGTCTGCCACAAAGCCTCTGGTGCAGTATGCTTGTTATGGCACATGAACACAAACTTTGGCCTTCTGTAGTGTGACAATCCTGCTTTATGACACACTTCTACATATGCACAACAACTTTATTTCTGGTGATGGAAGTATGTGGACTCTACTTTTTTGCTCATGGGTAACTAAATTAATGTACCTGAACTTCCCTTCTTAAACACCTCCACCTGCCCACCCACTTCAACCAATCTTTCTTTCACCATTTCCTACCAAAATGCCTCTTCTATTTTCATTCACTGCACCCCTAAAGACAGCCTAGTGGCACCAGCCACGTGGCCAGCATTGTCTTCCACATCCTTTCACCTACAGCTCACTCACATTCCCACTTGTACAAAGGTCCAAAAACTCAGACATATACCTCCTGTTAACCTACATGCCTCTGTGTTACCTTCAATTGGTGTACTACTGGACCCTGACAAACCTCTTGTGTAAGGCACACAGGGTTAGATTACTGTGCAAGGCCATCCTTTTAAGGGCCTAAGCCACTACCACGGCTATTTTGTCATTACTCCTGTGTCTTAGATCTAAAAGCAGATATCATGTGTTGCATTATTCAAAATTTTCTACTCTTGGATTTTGCATATTTGATAACATTATCATATTGCTTATCAGTGTATCAGCGATGAACCATTTTTGCTAACACATATGATCCTATATGTTCTCCCCTGTTTTTTTTTAATCTATCTACTACATATATGAAAATACATACATGCATTATATACAATGTATGTATGTATTTATTATATATAATACTACATATACATAATATTATGTATGCATGTATAATAAATTAGCATACTGTACCTGTTAAAATATGATAAGCATTTGCCATAAGCATCCAGTTTTCTACTATGTTACTGATACATTAACTTTCAAACTCTGTGTTCTGTATTTCTTGGAAGCTCCCTCCTCACTGGGTGTATACAGACATTGCATCCGAGGCTCAGCCTGTTCCAGTTCCCTTACCAATACCTGTTGTATTGCATCCTCCTATACCAACCCCAAAGTTAGTTAAAATTTTTCTAAAAAAGTTTTTCTGAATTCATTCTTTTAACCAGCTGTCCAAACAGAAAATTAACAAAAAAAAAGCCTATACTTACCCATCCCAAATTCCTGCAGCTCGAGTGCTACATTTGTCGCCCGTACTCTATTCACAACTTATGGTTAGTCTGTATATGGAACGTTGCAGACTGACTGCAGCCAAGAACAGGCCTCAGTGGTGCACCAGAGGTGTCTAAGCATATGATAAATGTGCTGCCTGTCATTTACTCCAGTCTTTTGGTGCAAATTGAGCCTAAATTCCTGGGCATTTAGCCTGAGGCCCTTTTACACAGGCCAAGGTAAGGGTGCGAACATTCCCGTAAATGTTTTTCCTGATCATTGGCCCGGGACGATTATCACCCAAGATTTGTCCAAATGAATGTAACTGAGCGATAATTGCCCAGTGCAAAGGCAAAAAAGTCATTTATTATTCGTTTACAATTCACTTTCAGTCAGCATTTAAAAAATTGCTGGATCGCTGGCTTCTCGTTCCGTGTAAATGCTTAGTGCTTTACATAGTAGGTGAAGCACTGAGCGAGAAGTCTGCAAGCTGGCGGTCAAATCTGAATCTCATCTAAATGCTCTGCATGAGTGCTAACGACCTTGGAGATGACCTTAGCACTCGTGCAGTCATTTAGACAACTGTTGTCCCATTTAAATGGAACATTAGTCTTTGATAAGCCAGTAAACAAGCAAACACTTAATTGTTGGATGATTGGATCATTTAGAGCAGGGTTTCCCTTGGGGCTCCATAAGTGATTATCAGAGTGTCCAATGAAGGGTCTAGGTCCCCGCTCTACTCACCCCTGTAGCAGTGTCCAGACAGCCTGTACTGAGTTAATGAGCGTGCAGGAACTGTGGCCGATATAGCAATGTGGATCACATGGGCCGGCTCCGGTCATAGGTTCCGCATTGCTATGCCAAACTCAGGTCCTGCACTCTTATTTCCTCAGCACAGGCATTCTGGACACTGCTACAGGGGTGAGTAGAGCGGGGACCAATGCCAGATTACAAGAAGGCAATTGGGGCGACCGCCTCGGGGCTGAGATTTCAATGGGGCCCATGGCCGTTCCAATCACCCCTAGTGTAATCTGCACTGCTAAACAGATGCAGGGAGAGGAAAAGCATAGCGGCAATGGGGGACCCTATCACTATTGGGGCCGCAATGGAGGACCCCATCGCTATTGGGGCCGCAATGGAGGACCCTATTACTATTGGGGATGCAATGGGGGACCCTATCACTATTGGGGTCGCAATGGGGGACCCTATCACTACTGGGGCTGCAATAGAGGACCCTATTACTACTGGGGTGGCAATGAGAGACCCTATTACTACTGGGGTGGCAATGAGGGGCCCTATTACTACTGGGATGACAAGGGGGATCCTATTACTACTGGGGCTGCAATGGGGATCACTATTACTACTGAGGCCAATATAGGGGTCACTATTACTACTGGGGCCACCAATATAGGGAACACTATTACTACTAGGGTCACCAATATACAATATAGCTTTTGCTAATGTCTGACAGTTTTGAGATAAGGGTGTGATTTGATTTTCAGCAATAGGGCCCCAAAGTTTGTTCAATATTTTCTATTCTAAATAATGGTCAGGCAGTCAGCACCGCAAATACGTTAGAGAGCAACATTAATGGAACACTGGAAGTTACACCAAATTGCCATATACCTATGTGCTGGTCATTTGCATATATATTTGTCATTGCCCATTTTTAGTCTCTTCTTCACAAATGTGACATACTTTCCCATAGGTACTGTATAAGATTATAAAAACAAGAACATGACTTTTGTCTATGGACTATATTTGGTATTGCAAAGCAATACTAGGCATATGGTATGAGCAAGAATGGGTCACTGCTAATGAAAAAAGGCACATTTTTTCTAATGTCATAGAATCGCTGTAAATGCGTGAATGTAAATCTGTATCAAGGTTATTTTTTTTACATTTTTCATAATTTGTTCAGGACTATGAACTTCTTGCAGTTTTAGGCCTCATGCACATAGTCATATTACGGCTCCACACAACCTTCAAGTTGCATGGAGCTAAAATTTGGCGCACATATAGGTGTAAGAACTCTTTCTGTGCCCCTGTATGCTATACCTCCAAATACATACGTCCGATGATTCTGTAGAAATCAAACAGATAAAAAAAGAATCATGGCACATTACATTGGCTTCTGTTCATTACTTGCACTACTTCTATGGGAAAGTATCTCTATCCATATAGAAACCACCAGAACCTGTATAGTAGCACAGAAAATCTGTACGGCTCAATAATAGGGAGCAACATTGTTCCCTATGCATTGCTGAACAGACTTTGTGTACAACACTCTGCTATGTTCACGAACACTTTGTCACTAGACTATTTATTGACTTATATATTGGGCATACATTCAAGAAGTCTCTTTCAGTTCTGTTCCTCAAGAGTTCCTAAATAGTTGGATCTTCATAATATTGTATGAGTGATAACTTATTGCCAGTGCATCAGACATGGTCACAGATATTCTCTTTTATTTTAACTCTTTGGAGTTTCTGAAAGGGTAGTTTCACACTTGCTATAGCGTCTTACTGGCGCGGGATTGGAGCCGAGGGTGTAAAAGCCATGCAGGTCACTATAGAGTAGTCAGAATAGCCATTGGTTTGCAGTACAGAGGGATGAGGCGGGGAAAAAAGTCAGATGGAAAGTCAGGAATCAGTATCAGGAGGTCTCAATTTGCAGTACAGAGGGATGAGGCGGGAAACGTAGTCAGATGGAAATCCAGGAGTCGGTAACAGTAGGTCTTGTCACAACAGCAGAGGAGCAGGCAGAAGTGGAGCTGATCAATGCTGAGAGCACAACAATCATGCAATACCTGAGTGGACAGGACCAGGTTTATATAGAGGGCCTAATCAGGAGCAGGGCGGAGCTAGGACAGGGAGGCAGGAACTTGGTAAACAGGATCATGAAATAAGGTTAGGTTCAGCAGGGAAGCTTATTCAGCAAGCTAGATAGCTTACTAGGGAGAGACACCATCCAGCGCACAGGAGATCTTACATTCGAGTCCTAACACTTGTGCTTGGGATTCCCCTTTCCTGCTCAATTTGAGGAGCAGGAAAGGTAAATCCATGAGGCCATCCATCTCTGGATGGAACCAAACAGCGTCAGACAGACCTTATTGACTATAAAGGGGTCCTCCCACTTTCTGCTCAGCTGCCTAGTTTTGGACCAGAAGAAAAATTCCTGCATGCAGCACTTTTTCCTCTGGTATTTTGAGCCGGTCAAAGGTTCCAACGCAGATGTGAAACCACCCTAACAGATACTTCAGTAGACAAATTGAAGACAATGGCCAGAAAAAGAAGGCATACTGCAGGTTCACATTCTAAAGGAGTTGGAAATGTGAAATTATTTCCAGTTAGATTCAACTCCTTTAACTCCTATGTTTGCATAAAAAAAAAGACAATATTGCTTGTATTGTGCCCCAAACAGTAGAAGCCAAACATTGCATTCAGACCTACTGACTGTGAGTGTATGCAGGTAACATAGGTAGAAGGTTGGAGTGAGGTTGTCATGTCAGTATAATATCTTCATCGTAGATGTCCAAAGCAATATCCTTAGACTGTGTTCAGGTTTCCATAGTCTGTATGCCTCTTGTGACATGTTGTGAAAAAACTGAAAAAAAAGAAGACAAAGACATTTAATTGTTACCATGGTTATTTGAAGTGCTTCATTTAAGCCAGCTGCGTAATCAGTGACTGGCACAAGGGTAATTCAGAGGGGACTGAATGTGTTGTGCTGTGACTGATACTGCTAAAAAGCGGCGTACGTAGAAGCTCTTTTATCAGCAGAATGAATGATAGGTACAAATAAGCTGTAGCACACCGGCTCTCTGCGTGAGAGCCACAGGATGCCTGTCTTACTGGCATTCATTTTTAGTGCATTTTAATTTACAGTGAATTGAAAGAAAATTATTTAACCAAAAAGGTTCAAAGCCAACTGATTTCTCATATTCTGGGATCACTGGATATATGAAGCAGGATCCACTAGTTGGAATATCGTCATTGCTTTTGTTGGGGACATTCTGAGAATGCACAACCTTGCAACAATAAGCCCGAGAGGAGGTAATAAGAGCATGGAAGACAATAAGAAGGGCACCAATGGAGCATGTAGTAGGGCGTTACACTTAGAAATGATATATATTTACAAAACAAACACACAACTGATCATATTAACAAACTGATCAATGTTTCTATCATTTACACGGGTCTTCACCAGCATGTTTGCCTTGCAAATATTAATGATTTGCATCCAATGAGCACTATAATTCAGATAATGCATGATCTCCTCTTGTAAAAGTCCTCGGTCAGACTTCGTTTTTTTCTTTTACCTTGCAGCAGACAGTTAGTATCTCCATGCTACTAAGTAGCTTATAGAGTTGTCTTTTACCTAAGTGACTTAGACCATTGGATTAAAAACTGATATCTAGGCATGTACAGTATTTATGGTAAACCAGGGCCAGGATGAGTGGTAGCTGGGGGGGAGTGGGGTGGTGGTGGTGGTGGGGTTAGGGACTACCATTGGTCCTACCTCACAGCATTAAAGTCCCAATGTAATTGAAAAAACAAACAAACAGGCACACACATGCAAAAATACAGTACTGTACAAAGGTTTTGGGCAGATGGGGAATAAATTCTGCAAAGTAAGAATGCTTTCAAAAATAGAAATGTTAATACAGTAGTTTATTTTTTTCAAATAACATACTGCAAGGTATATTAACAAAAGAGAAATCTAAATTAAATCAATATTTGGTGTGACCATGTTTTGCCTTCCAAACAGCATCCATTCTTCCAGGTACACTTGCACAGTTTTTTGATGGAACTCGGCAGGGAGGTTGTTTGAAACATTTTGGAGAACTAAGCCCAGGTCTTCTGTGGATGTAGCTTGCTCAAATCCTTCTGTCTCTTCATGTGATCCCAGACAGACTGGATGATGTTGAGATCGGGGCTCTGTGGGGGTCATATCATCACTTCTTGGACTCCTTGGTCTTCTTTACGTTAAAGATTATATTGCGTTTATGACATTGGCTGTACGTTTGGGTTGTTGTCCTGCTGCAGAATAAATTTTGAGTCAATTAGATGCCTTTTATTTTTTAAAGCATTCTTACTTTGCAGCATTTTTTCCTCACCTGCCTAAAACTTTTGCACAGTACTGCATAAACTTTGTGGTGACACATTGTAAACTTTAAGGTACCAAGGCTCCCTTCCCTCTGGTTGACACATGCACCTGGAGCTTCATAATACCCTATTTAGATGGGACGGGCTGTTGGTCAAATGATGCCTGACAGCGTGTCCCAGTGAAGCTCGCTCCTGTGATACTCCAGTGCTGCCGGGATGATGGCGGAGTGGGCCGGGAAGCATTCTTCCCCTGCCCACCTCCATTCACAGTAAACAGACAGTTATTCAGAAGTGAATGACTGCTGTTTATGCAGCGGCTGGAGCTCAGGCCTTTGGTCGGGAAGACACCAGAGAGCACGATGGTGGGTCATGATGGCTCTACTATCTCCTAACGGTACATCCAAAACGTGGCCTGGCCCGGCTGAGCGCATGGGTAAAATTAGCAACTGTGCTAAGAAGATTTATTACTTTCTATTCACATCACAGCAGTGCCCCTTCCAAGCAATGAGTCATTAAAATCAAATAAATGAGTCCACAGTCAAAGGGTAGCTTTAAATCGGAGGCACACCATTTTTTACTCAATGTTTCCAACCTTGATTTTCCAAGAATAACACATCAATAGTTTAGGACATAACACCTTTGGCATACTTTTCTTTCTTACAATCTTCAATACACTTGTATTCGAAAGACACTTCTTCCCTGAAATGCAGTTGTCACCAGTCTCAGTTATCAGTTTTTTTTTACCACTCCTTACACCTCTCTCCATGCTGTCCTAGCGGCATTCAGAACCAACACACATGCCAGACTTGTCCTCCAGCTCACAGTGGTGAAGTCGGTCCAATCCCTCAACTTCCGTAGTTAAGCAGGGAATGGTATGACATTCTTCGCAAACTCCTTCTCAAGTTCCCTGTGGGAATGCATCTCATAGCTAACAGGGATTGGCATTGCCTGGGCTCAGATTGCAGCGTCAAAGCCACGGCTTCTTGCCTACACGTCCTCCTTTCCAGAACTACATCTCTCAGCCACCTTCCTTTTCCTCACTCTAACTCCGCCATTGACCTAACATTGACCCAGACAAAGCCAATACACATAACAACCCACAGTCTATTACACTTAACAGTACAAACACATACACACCATAGAAGACAGATATTGAAGTGCTGGGGTGCTCCCTACTCTGGGGCACTACATTTATACTGAACGGCTATGTATGCAGAAACTGAGCAATTGAACAACTCTCATTCAGTTGCTGCATGCATTTACATGGGAAAACTATTTTCAAAGTCCTGCGTGAGCGCAGGAGTTTGTACGATTCTAAACAATACTCCCCTTGTGTAAATGGCCCTTAATTAGAGATGAGCGAGCACCAAAATGCTCGGGTGCTCGTTACTCGGAACGAACTTTTCGCGATGCTCGAGGGTTCGTTTCGAATAACGAACCCCATTGAAGTCAATGGGCGACCCGAGCATTTTTGTATTTCGCCGATGCTCGCTAAGGTTTTCATGTGTGAAAATCTGGGCAATTCAAGAAAGTGATGGGAACGACACAGCAACGGATAGGGCAGGCGAGGGGCTACGTGTTGGGCTGCATCTCAAGTTCACAGGTCCCACTATTAAGCCACAATAGCGGCAAGAGTGGGCCCCCCCCCTCCCAAAAACTTTTACTTCTGAAAAGCCCTCATTAGCATGGCATACCTTTGCTAAGCACCACACTACCTCCAACAAAGCACAATCACTGCCTGCATGACACTCCACTGCCACTTCTCCTGGGTTACATGCTGCCCAACCGCCCCCCCTCCCCCCCACAGCGCACACCAAAGTGTCCCTGCGCAGCCTTCAGCTGCCCTCATGCCACACCACCCTCATGTCTATTTAGAAGTGCGTCTGCCATGACGAGGAACCGCAGGCACACACTGCAGAGGGTTGGCACGGCTAGGCAGCGACCCTCTTTAAAAGGGGCGGGGCGATAGCCCACAATGCTGTACAGAAGCAATGAGAAATAGAATCCTGTGCCACCGCCATCAGGAGCTGCACACGTGGGCATAGCAATGGGGAACCTATGTGCCACACACTATTCATTCTGTCAAGGTGTCTCTGCATGCCCCAGTCAGACCGGGCTTTTTAATTCATAGACACAGGCAGGTACAACTCCCTATTGTGAAGTCCCTGTCGACCGACAGCATGGGTGGCTCCCTGGAACCCACCGGCGATACACAAAAATATCCCATTGCATTGCCCAACACAGCTGAGGTAGTAATGTCGTGCTTAATGCAGGTGGGCTTCGGCCCACACTGCATGCCCCAGTCAGACTGGGGTTCTTTACAAGTGGAAACAGATGCATTTATAATTCCCTGTGGACCCACAGCATGGGTGGGTGCCAGGAAGCCACCGGCGGTACATAAATATATCCCATTGCATTGCCCATCACAGCTGAGGTAATGTCATGTTTAATGCAAGTGGGCTTCGGCCCACACTGCATGCCCCAGTCAGACTGGGGCTCTTTAGAAGTGGACACATGTAGTTACAACTCCGTGTGGACCCACGGCATGGGTGGCTCCCTGGAACCCACAGGCGGTACATAAATATATCCCATTGCAGTGCCCAACACAGCTGATGTAACGTCAGCTGTAATGCAGGTGGG
This sequence comes from Eleutherodactylus coqui, assembly GCF_035609145.1. Lineage (NCBI taxonomy): Eukaryota > Metazoa > Chordata > Amphibia > Anura > Eleutherodactylidae > Eleutherodactylus > Eleutherodactylus coqui. The sequence continues at coordinate 248,208,266 of NC_089838.1, read as the reverse complement.
CAAAAAATTAATTGGATTACACTGTAGGCGAGGGCCCACAAAAATTGGTGTACCAACAGTACTAATGTACCTCAGAAAAATTGCCCATGCCCAACCAAGATGGCAGGTGAAACCTATTAATCGCTTTGGTTAATGTGGCTTAAGTGGTAACTAGGCCTGGAGGCAGCCCAGTTTAACGAAAAATTGGTTCAAGTTAAACTTTCAACGCTTTTAAGAGCATTGAAACGTATAAAAATTGTTTAGAAAAATTATATGAGTGAGCCTTGTGGCCCTAAGAAAAATTGCCCGTTCGGCGTGATTACGTGAGGTTTCAGGAGGAGGAGCAGGAGGAGGAGGAGGAGGAATATTATACACAGATTGATGAAGCAGAAATGTCCCTGTTTTGGATGGTGAGAGAGAACGATGCTTCCATCCGCGGGTGCATAATACGTATTGCTTAGGTATCGCTGCTGTCCGCTGGTGCAGAAGAGAAGTCTGGGGAAATCCAGGCTTTGTTCATCTTGATGAGTGTAAGCCTGTCGCTTATCCGTGATGATTCCCCCAGCCACACTAAACACACTCTCTGACAAGACGCTAGCCGCAGGACAAGCAAGCACCTCCAGGGCATACAGCGCGAGTTCAGGCCACGTGTCCAGCTTCGACACCCAGTAGTTGTAGGGGGCAGAGGCGTCACGGAGGACGGTCGTGCGATCGGCTACGTACTCCCTCACCATCCTTTTACAGTGCTCCCGCCGACTCAGCCGTGACTGGGGAGCGGTGACACAGTCTTGCTGGGGAGCCATAAAGCTGGCAAAGGCCTTGGAGAATGTTCCCCTGCCTGCGCTGTACATGCTGCCTGATCTCTGCGCCTCCCCTGCTACCTGGCCCTCGGAACTGCGCCTTCTGCCACTAGCGCTGTCGGATGGGAAGTTTACCATCAGTTTGTCCACCAGCGCCCTGTGGTATAGCATCATTCTCGAACCCCTTTCCTCTTCGGGAATGAGAGTGCAAAGGCTCTCCTTATACCGTGGGTCGAGCAGTGTGTACACCCAGTAATCCGTAGTGGCCAGAATGCGTGTAACGCGAGGGTCACGAGAAAGGCATCCTGACATGAAGTCAGGCATGTGTGCCAGGGTACCTGTACGCAACACATGGCTGTCTTCACTAGGAAGATCACTTTCAGGATCCTCCTCCTCCTCCTCTTCCTCCTCCTCAGGCCATACACGCTGAAAGGATGACAGCCCAGCAGCATGTGTACCCTCACCAGTGAGCCAAGCTGTCTCTTCCCCCTCCTCCTCATCCTCCTCAGGCCATACACGCTGAAATGATGACAGGCAAGCAGCATGGGTACCGTCAGCAGAGGGCCAAGCTGTCTCTTCCCCCTCCTCCTCATGCTCCTCCTCCTCCTCCTGAACGCGCTGAGATATAGACAGGAGGGTGCTCTGACTATCCAGCGACATACTGTCTTCCCCCGGCTCTGTTTCCGAGCGCAAAGCGTCTGCCTTTATGCTTTGCAGGGAACTTCTCAAGATGCATAGCAGAGGAATGGTGACGCTAATGATTGCAGCATCGCCGCTCACCACGTGGGTAGACTCCTCAAATTTTCCAAGGACCTGGCAGATGGCTGCCAACCAGGGCCACTCTTCTGTAAATAATTGAGGAGGCTGACTCACACTGCGCCGCGCAAGTTGGAGTTGGTATTCCACTATAGCTCTACGCTGCTCATAGAGTCTGGCCAACATGTGGACCATAGAGTTCCACTGTGCGGGCACGTCGCACAGCAGTCGGTGCACTGGCAGATTAAACCGATGTTGCAGTGTCCGCAGGGTGGCAGCGTGCGTGTGGGATTTGCGGAAATGTGCGCAGAGCTGGCGCACCTTTCCGAGCAGGTATGACAAGTGGGGGTAGCTTTTCAGAAAGCGCTGAACCACCAAATTAAACACATGGGCCAGGCATGGCACGTGCGTGAGGCTGCCGAGCTGCAGAGCCGCCACCAGCTTACGGCCATTGTCACACACGACCATGCCCGGTTGGAGGCTCAGCGGCGCAAGCCAGCGGTCGGTCTGCTCTGTCAGACCCTGCAGCAGTTCGTGGGCCGTGTGCCTCTTCTCTCCTAAGCTGAGTAGTTTCAGCACGGCCTGCTGACGCTTGCCCACCGCTGTGCTGCCACGCCGCGTTACACCGACTGCTGGCGACGTGCTGCTGACACATCTTGATTGCGAGACAGAGGTTGCGTTGGAGGAGGAGGAGGAGGAAGATGCTTTAGTGGAGGAAGCATACACCGCCGCAGATACAACCACCGAGCTGTGGCCCGCAATTCTGGGGGTGGGTAGGACGTGAGCGGTCCCAGGCTCTGACTCTGTCCCAGCCTCCACTAAATTCACCCAATGTGCTGTCAGGGAGATATAGTGGCCCTGCCCGCCTGTGCTTGTCCACGTGTCTGTTGTTAAGTGGACCTTGGCATTAACCGCGTTGGTGAGGGCGCGTACAATGTTGTCGTGCAGGCCTGGGACGGCACATCGGGAAAAGTAGTGGCGACTGGGAACCGAGTAGCGCGGGGCTGCCGCCGCCATCATGCTTTTGAAAGCCTCCGTTTCCACAAGCCTATACGGCAGCATCTCTAGGCTGATCAATTTTGCAATGTGCACGTTTAACGCTTGAGCGTGCGGGTGCGTGGCGTCGTACTTGCGCTTGCGCTCAAACTGTGGCGCTAGCGACGTCTGGACGCTACGCTGAGAGACATTGCTGGATGGGGCCGAGGACAGCGGAGGTGAGGGTGTGTGTGCAGGCCAGGAGACGGTAGTGCCTGTGTCCTCAGAGGGGGGTTGGATCTCAGTGGCAGGTTGGGGCACAGGGGGAGAGGCAGTGGTGCAAACCGGAGGCGGTGAACGGGCATCGTCCCACCTTGTGGGGTGCTTGGCCATCATATGCCTGCGCATGCTGTTGGTTGTGCCTCCCCAGCTGATCTTGGCGCGACAAAGGTTGCACACCACTGTTCGTCGGTCGTCAGGCGTCTCTGTGAAAAACTGCCACACCGTAGAGCACCTTGACCTGTGCAGGGTGGCATGGCGCGAGGGGGCGCTTTGGGAAACAGTTGGTGGATTATTCGGTCTGGCCCTGCCTCCACCCCTGGCCACCACACTGGCTCGGCCTGTGCCCACACCCTGACTTGGGCCTCCGCGTCCTCGCCCGCGTCCACGTCCTATAGGCCTACCCCTACCCCTCAGCATGGTGTATTACCAGTGATTTGATTTCCCAGGCAGGAAAGAAAGTGGCGCAAGCCTGCAGCCAAAATACAATTTTTCCCTTGTTTTTCAAAGGACAAGCCACACTGCGTGTATTCAATGAATACTACTAAGTTTAATAACTGTGTTGCGGCCCTGCAAAACTGTCACAGAACTTTACTGTTGCAGAGTTACTAACTGTGGCAGAGCAGGTATTTCCCAGGCAGGAAAGAAATTGGCGCAAGGCTGCACTCAACCGTAGCTGGTTGCGTCTGATTTTTTCTGAACGTTCAGCGCACAGCACACACGTACACAGAGCCCTGAGTACTGTAAGAGGCAGGCCAAATAGAATTTTTTCCCTGCTTTTTACAAGGAACACCCACACTGCGTGTATTCAATGAATACTAAGTTTAATAACTGTGTTGTGGCCCTGCCAATTTGTCCCAGAACTGCAGTGATGCAAAGTAATTCGCTACCTACAGCAGATCAGGGATTTCCCATGCAGGAAAAAAATTGCCGCACGCCTGCGGTAAAACGTAGCTGACTGCGTCTGATTTTTTCTGAACGTTCAGCGCACAGCACACACGTACACAGAGCCCTGAGTATTGTCAGAGGCAGGCCAAATAGAATTTTTTCCTTGCTTTTTACAAGGAACACCCACACTGCGTGTATTCAATGAATAATGTATGTCTTCTGGCCCTGCCTACACAATTCTATCCCTGTAGTATTAATGCCGGGTGCAATGCTCTGCACAGCCGGTTTTGAGGAAAAAAAAAATATGCAACACTGCTAACAGCAGCCTGGACAGTACTGCACACGGATAGATGTGGCCCTAGAAAGGACCGTTGGTGTTCTTGAAGCCTACACTAACTCCTAACACTCTCCCTGCCTAACCCCCACTTCTGTCCCTATTGCAGGGCGCAATGCTCTGCAGATCCAATTTTGGAAAAAAAAAAAAAAAATACTGTGCTAACACAGTACTGCACACTAGTAGATGTGGCCCTAAGAAGGGCCGTTGGGGTTCTTGAAGCCTACACTAACTCCTAACGCTCTCCCTACAGCAGCTCCAGCACGATAGTACTTTCCCTCAGCTAAGTCACAAGGCATCTGAGCCGAGCCGCGGGAGGGGCCGATTTTTATACTCGGGTGACATCAGATCTCCCCAGCCACTCACTGCAGGGGGGTGGTATAGGGCTTGAACGTCACAGGGGGAAGTTGTAATGCCTTCCCTGTCTTTCAATTGGCCAGAAAAGCGCGCTAACGTCTCAGAGAGGAAACTGAAAGTAACCGGAACACCGCGTGGTACTCGTTACGAGTAACGAGCATCCCGAACACCCTAATATTCGCACGAATATCAAGCTCGGACGAGTACGTTCGCTCATCTCTACCCTTAATGCTTATGACAAATGTACACTGCAAAACATAAATTGATTTTTTGTGTGTAAGGGTGAGGGAGAATGGCCGTTAGTCTTATCTGCTAAAGACCCCAAGATACCTTGTCTCAGCCTTGCTGTCAACTGAATTCCATATTAACATACATGTATTTTCCTGTATGCAAAGTGTACCTCTGCCTTGAAGATATTGAGGATTAAAGTTCAGAGACCAAAATATTGTTATTAGCCAAATAAGAACAGACTAGATCCAATTATAGAGCGGAGGAGATATAGAAAATTTACATTTCTTGCAGTTTTTCAGCTAACCCTTCATTATTTTTCATTAAAGTGTATCTACTTTCTATAGAAAGGAAAAAGAAAATAATAGAGAATTGCAACATGAAATATAAAAGCTTTCTGCAGTAATCCTTATAATCTGTTAGAGTGGTTATCCCGTTAGGCCAGCCGATGTCTATGTACCACACTTGGACAACCTATGCTTATATGCCAAAGAAGGGCATATAGACATTATGAAGAGGACTTCCACTGCTTGAGCCTGTGCAAAGACAAGATTGGAGGTGAAAATGTGTGGCCACCAGCATCTGCCTCCAACTATTCCCAGATATTCATGAGTAGGGCCTGTAGAGATCAGCTGACTGTTGAGCTGTCTACACTATGAAAGTAGTGAGTCATGGTGTAATCACCTCCTCTAACATAACACGCCATCTAATTGCTTTCTTCTATCATATAAAGGAACGTCCATATGTGCAGGATGTTTCTACATATTTTACCAATGAAAATGATTGTAGAGAAATATTTCAAAGCATATATATTTTTAGGTTTTATGTTAATGGCCTCATGAGACTTCCATCATTAAAACTTCTACAGCTTGGTAGAGCTATATGACATAAAATCCATTGTATTGAATTAATTTATCTCATCTCATAGTTTTACTTTACGAGAAACAGTTCTAAACAACATATATCCTTGGAATATTTCATGCAAATTTTCTGTAGTCAAATATATCCAATAAAAGTGATTACAGGCAAAATCATGATAAATCATAAATTGTTATTTCCTTGCTTTTTGGACTTACTTGGTCAGATCTCATCTGGAATACTGTGTCCAGTTCTGGGCAGCCCAATTTAAAAAAGACATCAACAGACTGAAGCAAGTTCAGAGAAGAGCTACAAGGATAGTGAGCGGTCATCAAATCATATCCTATGAGGAACGACTAAAGGATCTGGGAATGTTGAACTTGTAAAACAGACGGCTGAGAGGAGACTTAGTAGCTGTCTACAAATATCTGAAGGGCTGTCACAATGCAGAGGGATCAGCCCTATTCTCATTTGTACAAGGAAAGACTAGAAGCAATGGGATGAAACTGAAAGGAAGGAGACACAGATTAGATATTAGAAAAACTTTCTGACGGTAAGGGTGATCAATGAGTGGAACAGGTTACCACGGGAGGTGGTGAGTTCTCCTTTAATGGAAGTCATCAAACAAAGGCTGAAGAGACATCTGACTGGGATGATTTAGTGGATCCTGCATTAAGCAGGGGGTTGGACCCAATGACCCTGGAGGTCCCTTCCAACTCTACCATTCTAGGATTCTATGACTTGTTATATTAAATGTAAAGTTATAAACTGTTGGCATATCTTTTGAGTCCTGATTATCATAGATTTTTGTGGTATGATCTTCTGCATCTAAGACGTTGTAATTATAAGGCTAGATACAGTATATTTGAATGTCATGAACAGCCATACTTTAGAATGGCTATTCCTAAGATTACCTATACATATTAGATATTGGATAGATGCTACATCTATATAAAATGCACACTCCATCTTTCAAATTTGCACATATATATATATATATATATATATATATATATATATATATATATATATATATATATATATATATCAATCTAGACATAAGGGAGGAGAGATAACTGCTGGAAATCATAGGGATCATCTGAACAATTCCACCTAAATCCCGGAGACAAGCCACTTGAGGATTTCTAATACAATTATCAGAGTACAAAAAGTGGTGAAAAGGTGCAACATATTAATTGTAAGAAATGTATGCAGATATTAGCTCAACATATGATTGTCAGCTTGAATCCTTGCTGTCCGTTGGTGTTGATGCCTGAACTTTATGTTGTTTGTGGTTTTTGCTGTGGCTGGTCTGTTATCTATCCTGTTCCTATGCCTTTGCCTAATTATGTTAGTGTTAATAGCTGCTACATATATATCTTTACCTATATTTCAGGTATGTGACGTGGGTCCGTCATTGTCAGGACGATTGCCCTGTTTTTAGGCAAGGACCGCCAAGCCCAAGGTTTTAGGGATAGTGATCCTGTTTCTGTAGTGGTCCATTATGGACATTTTAATACATTTTGGTGTTGTATATTTATGTTGGTCCATTAAGGACAGTTTTCAGTTAACGGTGTGATGTGTTAGTAATGTTTGTGCAGATCAGCTGAATAAACGCTGCACAAACATAACAGTAGTACTAGGGATGTAAGTCAGATAAATAAATCGTGTTCATCTCTCAGTATGATGTAGTAAATATGTAGGATTCCTACATCTGTAATCAAGAAGACATTTTATAGTTACAGCATAAGCTATAGTTGCAGCTTAAGCAGTAGAAGTTGTTGATTAATATTCAGCTAAGAGTTTCTTTGGGCTAATAGAACAGAATATTATAAATACAGTAACTTAAACATCTTAAATTGAAATATAGGATGTTGAACCCTGAGACCTCCTTGATTTTGCAATTAAGGCTCCTGGACAAGAGCTTGCTGGTAAACCCTTTCTATATTGTCAATTATCAACTCAGCAAAATATTCTAAGATCATCATGTGAGGTATCACTGCTTGGCAGAAGATGACAAATATGGTTACATATTTAGTAGAGTTGAACCAAGAAAAAAAAAAAGCTCGGGACCCGGCGTCCCACATTCAAAAACGCTTGAGTCTCCCATTGTAGCCAATGGGGTTCATTACTTAAGTAGAGCTCTCGAATTTTAAGAAAAGCTTGACTCCAATAACGCGGACCCGAGCATTTGGGTGCTCGCTCATCTCTAATATTTAGCTATCACTAAAGAGCCTTTTAGATGACCTGATTATCAGGCATTAAGCTATCACTTGTCTTATAATAGGACCATGTAAAAAGGCCAACGATCAGCCATGATAGGGCCATGTAAACAGGCAGACATGTAGCCAGCCAGCTGTGTGGTGTTGAACGTTCATATTAATGATTACTTGTCCACATACAGATGATCTTCTGCCATGTGTGAAGAGCAGAGAATGAGCATTGACTAAATTAAAACATAGGATGTTGAACCCTGAGACTTCCTTGATTTTGCAGTTAAGGCAAATACTTCTAACTGCTTGTGCTATGTATCCCCAGCAAATACAAAGAAAGAGACATTATTGCCTCAAAACATGTCTATGCTGACATTATCAATAAAATAGAGAAGTTGAGCTAATCTCTCTGCATACACATACATTTCTTACAATTATTAGGTCATGTCTTACTTCTAGTTATTTCACTCTGATGGTTGTATTGTTGGCATGTCCACCCCTGTGTGATTGACATTATATTGGTTGGCTGCACCCGTCTCTTTATACATAAACTGTTGTAATTCTCCGAAAGAGGTTCTTCCAACCAACAAGTTTTTTGTAATACTCACTTCCTGTAGGGGTTGCTCCACTCCTTTCTTTTATCTACCTTTAACTGTCCATTTGAGGATTTCTGACCCTGTCCCTTGGCATGAAAACTGTTGCGGGGTTCTGAAAAAAATGGGAAAGTGCTTCGAGTTTTTATATTAAATAGTGTATATTTTTAGAAAAAAAATTCTAAATGTTTTTTATATTGAATAAAAAAAAAAAATATTAATTCCTGAAATATTGAAGTTTTCACACTGGCCAATGAGGCATTAAAATAGACACAATGGCTGGTTTTTAGCAGTCATTTTTTATGTCCATATGGCTGCTATAAAGCAGACGTTGGAGAGGTTTTTGACAGTTCAGGGCAGCAGCTCATGCAAGATATATGCCCCCATAGTTATATACAGAAATGAGGTGATCCACTCCCTTTAACTTGCCCTAGAAAGAGTAGTAATACAGTGTTTATCTCTCATTAGTTGCTCAATAGTATAGGACAGTATTTCAGATTTACTATTACTGTCCATATCTGTTTATAGCTTTGAAACATCTAGTAGTAAAAGCAAGTTTTGACAGCGCCTTTGTGGCGTTCATAATAATACACATAAATTATTTATCTACCACTTTTCCCCCCAGAAGGATCAAACATATAGTTTTCAGTAAATTTAATGGCAACGGACAAAACAGCATAAAATATCAGTATAAAACTGTAAGATGAGAAATAGAAAGAGGTCATTTGTAGTATTTTTGACATGTCAAGATCATAGTGATCATGACATATAACAACATGAGAAAACAAAACATCATTGACATCTACAAGATGACTTTCTATTTCGGACTTAATGGAAACAGATATAACAGATGATTTTTATGTCTCCGTTCTCTCTATTAAAGAAGTGTTCATGGTAAAGGAAAAAGCATTACTTGAATCTAGTACTTATACTTACTAGGTTGTCTATTTTCAAGAAGTTGATTGTAGGGTGTCCTGCTGCTATCTTCACTGGAGACAGTGGCGGCATACTATTTATTCATAACACATTATAGGGTGCCCACTAGAGAGGGCAATGCCAACGGAGGAACTATTCATTTTAGCAGCTCTACTCCCTTGTAGTAGAGAGTGATTCCAAGCAAGGGACCATGCTGTATGACCTCCATATCTGCTAAAGGAAATGGTCTGTCCAACTCTATAATTTCTTTCAAATTTCGGTGCGGTATCTTTGTATGATATTGTAGGACTGGCTGTATACTCATTAACAATAGTAAATTATGGTTCAAAAGTATTGTATTCAAACTGCATCATCACACTGTTCACAGTATATCCATAAAATTGCAATAAAGATAGCATTAGTACAAAACTGTATCTGTTTTAATTTGTACTAAAACTCAGCAATTTATGCAGTATTTTTAATTAACCCTCCTGTCCATGACCACCATGTCCAGGACCGGGGACCATAGGAATAGAGAGGGGAAAGATAACCCCACATAAAAGAAGGAGAAGAAAAAGTATGGTAAAGAGTACCTTGAAGGAAAGAAGGGTAACTGAGACTTAGGGATAACTAGTCCGGTTTGGTCAGGGATAAGCCACAAACATAATGTCCCATCATCATCAGCGACCTGCTGACAGATGGCAATTTAGGCTAAGTTAGGGTACAATAGCACCACTAGTGAGCCATGAGTTTAGTCTTGGTGAGGACCGAAACTGTATCCAAACAGCCCACGTCGAGTAGAATAGTAAATTATAATGGGTCATGGTCCTGTTAGAAGGGTCGAAAATGTGTCTATTGTAATAAGCGCAGATCGACAAAGCATGTCAATCATATAAAGGAATAGATGGGCACTACAAAATATGCAGGACAATCTGAACCATGATAAGGAGCACATAAAAAGAGATAGCACACTCCCAAAAAATTATAAAGTAATTAAAAAATATATATTTTAAATATGTAAAGACTATCAGAATTAAAAAACTACTTCTAAAAGCAATTAAAATGTAAATGAATCACTCCAAATAATATCAGGAGGATGCGCCGCCATTGAAGGTCTCTAATAAATCGATCAGGGTTTGTATGGCCTAAATATGCATCGTATTTGTAAAATGTTCAGAAAAATATCAAACTTCAATAATGGAAGCCAACCTCTCACTTGACCAAGCCCATGCTTAGAATTACAAAAATGATAGAAATACTGGGGTATTTAACCAATTATATCCAGGAGAGTTCCTCTCCTGATGAAGCTTCATAGGGTGGCAGCGGCAAACATTGGGCTGTCTCCTTATCCCATTATAATGGGTTGGCTGTTTTGACTTACATATACATATTTCACATACATATTTATTCTCTGAGCGTCACTGCATTATACCTAGCACTTCATTTTTGGACTTTACTCTCATTGGATTTTTTCTTCTTCCAATTGTTGCATAATTTTTGGGCGTGCGCTCTCTTTTTTTAATGTTTTTTTTTCATGATTCAAAGCATGTTCGGCGGCACTAATATTCTGCTCTTCAAGGAGGATCGCTTGTATGGGGACAAACAATTGTTAACATGAACGTTCGACAGCATACAGCTATCATTGGCTGGCTGCACATCTCAGTCTTTACATGGGGAGATGTGAAGCCAGCAAGTAAGTATTTTTATGCTTGTGAAAAAGACAAGATGAACGCATGTTTGCTTGTTCGATGACTGATGGTTGGCCTTTTTACATGGCCCTAGGATAAGACAAGTGATAGCTTAATGTCCAATAATTAGGTGTCGTAAAAGGTTCTTTAGTGATAGCTAAGTGTACCCATATTTGTCCTCTCCTGCCAAGCAGTCATACCTTCCATGATGATCTTAGAATATTGTGCTGAGTTGATCATTAACAAAACAGGAAAGTGTCTACCAACAATATCTTGTTTAGGAATCTTAACTGCAAAATCAAAGAGGTCTCCAACATCCTATGTTTTAAATTAGGATGTTTAAGTCACTGTATTTATCATTTACTGAGCCTTATGTGGGGCCAAGTGTTAAGGCAGCAGAAATACAGTCTTAGGCCTCGGTCAGATGGGCGTTTTTTCGCATGCAATCTGCGCATATATAGAACCATTGCTTTGCAATGGGATCGGTCACATGGCCGCTTTTTATGCGGATGTCCGATAAATTATAGGACACGAGGAATCGCAAATCGCACCTATCTGCGATCTGCGATTCCTTGTGTTCTATATATGCACCCAATGGGGCCGGCGGCAGCAGCGCCGACCCCATTGAGAACATATACTACAAAGATCATTCTCCTTTGCCACAGCTGTAACAGCTGTGGCAGAGAAGAACAATGTTCGCCCATTGAATTCAATGGAGCCGGCAATACAGCAGGCTCTATTGAAAGCAATGGGCTGCCGGCAAGCACAGGATGAATTTTCGGGAAGGGCTTGAAAATATAAGCCTAAAAAAAAAAAAAAAAATATATATATATATATATATATATATATATATATATACTCACCTTGTCCCTGCAGCCGGAGTTCAGCCGCGTCCGGCCGGCAGTATTCAGCAGCCGGGGATTTAAAATCCCCACCTGCTTAATGGGCTGCCTCTGATTGGTCACAGCCCTCAACAATCAGAGGCAGCTCTCACTCACCCATTCATGAATTCATGAATGGGTGAGTGAGTGCTGCCTCTGATTGGCTGAGCGCAGGGACCAATCAGAGGCAGCTCTCAGCTGTCATTCAATAGCTGAAAGCTGCCCCTGATTGGTCCTTGCGCTGAGCCAATCAGAGGCAGCACTCACTCACCCATTCACTTAAAATCCCCGCCTGCTGAATGGGCTGCCTCTGATTGGTCACAGCCCTCAACAATCAGAGGCAGCTCTCACTCACCCATTCATGAATTCATGAATGGGTGAGTGAGTGCTGCCTCTGATTGGCTGAGCGCAGGGACCAATCAGAGGCAGCTCTCAGCTGTCATTCAATAGCTGAAAGCTGCCCCTGATTGGTCCTTGCGCTGAGCCAATCAGAGGCAGCACTCACTCACCCATTCACTTAAAATCCCCGCCTGCTGAATGGGCTGCCTCTGATTGGTCACAGCCCTCACCAATCAGAGGCAGCTCTCACTCACCCATTCATGAATTCATGAATGGGTGAGTGAGTGCTGCCTCTGATTGGCTGAGCGCAGGAACCAATCAGAGGCAGCTCTCAGCTGTCATTCAATAGCTGAAAGCTGCCCCTGATTGGTCCTTGTGCTGAGCCAATCAGAAGCAGCACTCACTCACCCATTCCTTAATTCATGAATGGGTGAGTGAGAGCTGCCTCTGATTGGTGAGGGCTGTGACCAATCAGAGGCAGCCCATTCAGCAGGCAGGGATTTTAAATCCCCGGCTGCTGAATACTACACAGAGCAGTTCAGGAGAACTGCCGGCCGGACGCGGCTGAACTCCGGCTGCAGGGACAAGGTGAGTATATATATATATATATTTTTTTTTTACACATTTTAGTTTGATTTTTAGGGAAGGGCTTATATTTTCAAGCCCTTCCCGAAAATTCATCCCGTGCTTGCCGGCAGCCCATTGCTTTCAATGGAGCTGGCTGTATTGACGTCTCCATTGAATTCAATGGGCGAACATCGTTCTTCTCTGCCACAGCTGTTATAGCTGTGGCAGAGGAGAATGATCTTTGTAGTATATGTTCTCAATGAGGTCGGTGCTGCTGCCGCTGGCCCCATTGAGCGCATATATAAAACACAAGGAATCGCAGATAGGCGCGATCTGCGATTCCTCGTGTCTGGCCCGTTTCGCTGAAAACGCTGCTAGCTGCAGATTTTTCGGCGATTTTTCGGCCCCAGTCCCCCGATTTGCGGATGCGCATCCATCATGCGATCCGCAAATCGCGGCAAAAAACGGTCGTCTGACCGAGGCCTTAGACTCTCGCTCACTATCTGAAGGTTGCAAGCTCAATCTTCGCATGGTTCAGGTACACGGCTCAAGGTTGACTCAGTTAGTATTAGTGTATCTTGACGCCACCGGAAGCTAGGGGTTTGACAGGAGGAACACCCTTCTCACACCCCTAGCTCCCGAAGGGCCAAGGCTGGCAGGTCCTAGCTGCAGACAGTGGTGAAATGACCGGCTTGTCTGCAGCCCTAATAGTACATCTTATCCAGACCCTAAGGTCCCCCGCTCACATTTGCCGGCCTCTGTGCTTGGGCTCTGCAGTGTGGATGGTCACGTCGATGTTGGTCGCTCACATTTACTGCACCGCCGGCCCACCGCTGTAACTGTGACGTTCGTGCACGGCGTTCCCCCCACTGACAGATGCCGCTTCTTGTCCGCTGCCAGCGTGACGGTGACATGTGTGGCAGCTGCTCCCCCACTGACAGCTGCCGGCCTCAGCGGTGATGGTCCGGCGCCGGGAAAGCCACATCAGGTGTGTGTGTCTGGCGGAAGGGGGGGGCTGGTTGTTGCAAGGCGGCAATGTGTACTCCTGCAGTCGGTGCCCCGCGGATAAGACTGCGTCTGCCCCAAGGCATATTGGCTCCCTGCTGGGCCCGCGAGGTGGAACTCACTGCGTTTGCGGGTGGGAGGGCCTGTGGTGCAGCGCCGGCAGCTGTAGTGCCCTTCCAGGACTTGTGTGGCAGGCTGCTGCGCAGCCAATTAGGTACAGGGACCGTCAACCCCCTGTCAAACTTGACTCCACCAGGACTTCCTGGTGGTGTCAAGAAACATTAATAGCGATTCAGGCTTTCATCCTTCTGAGGTCCGTAAAATGAGTACCCAGCTTGCTAGGGGGTAAAAAGAGGACTGAGGAAGGCAATGGCAAACCTCCCCACAAAAACAGTCTGCCGAGTCTGTCACATCACCCGAGGAGTCAGTCATGACTCGGTGCTTGCACCAAGGGACTTTGTCTTTACCTATTAATCATATTCTCTTCTATTAGGCCAAAGAAACTCTTACCGTAAAAACAACCAATCACTTGTACAAATATAAAATGCAAAAAAAGGGTCTTCTTGATCACAGATAAGGGAATCCTACATTTTTAATACTTCTTACTAGGGATCAACACCATTTATTTAACTTGCATCACTAGTACTACTCTTATGTTTATGTAGGGCTTATTAACCTGGCGTGCACAAATATTACCAACATGTCACACAGTGAAAGATAATTGCTCTTGATGGACCAACACAAATACATAACACCAAAACAATAAAAAGTCCGTAGTGGACCACTACAGAAACGGGATCCCTAGCCCTTAACCCATAGGCTTGGCGGTCCCTGCCTAAAAGCAGGGTAATCATCCGTCAACAATGGCCCCACATCACGTACCTAGGGGCCCTAGCCTGGCCTTAGATGGAATATAGGGGAGGACATATTCAAGACACAATGATGTGGACCAGGCTGATGTAAAGATTCCATCCTGGTTCCACTTCCTGTTGCGGATGGCACACTGTAAAAACTACTTCACACAAGACACTCCATTGCTATAATGCAGGGGTGCACAACATGTGACTCAGAGGACACATGTGGCTCTCAGTGCCATTCTGTGCAGCCCCACTCATCTGGGCACAGAAATATTTATGTGCTACTGCTCACATGTAGTTTCCATGTCAGGTTGAAGATGAGTGGCGCATAGCAGGACAATGGGAGCAGACAGGTGCTAAGGGTGCACTGTGCAGCCATATCTGGTCCACTATATACTAGGAGAATAAAGTCTCTTGACCTGTTTGGCTCTCCAGAAATGAGTTAGAAGCATTGTATATGCATGCAGTTCTATACACTATAGTTTATAGGACTTAGGAAATACCGGGCCGTTACTTTGACATCCATCATCTACAATGGAGAGCCACATACATTGTCTTCTCCGCTCTGAATTGCTAAATGAGGGGAAAGGTAACCCCCTATTATCCCAATAGGTAGGAATCCTGGAAGGGGAACTTACTTTCATTTATTATGGCATATACTTAGGGTGTACTCAGATGGGAATACTCTTGTGGCCCCTGGAAGTGGCTCAGTATGGCAATGTGACCCTTAGACCAGAAAAAAAATGTGTACTCCTACTGTAATGGATGGAGTTTAAAATCTGAGTTTCCAAAAAATAATTTCAGTTGATAACCATTTTTTGTAACTATATTTCTGCTCTGTAGGCAGGAATATGTGCGCTACTAATTCAAAATTATTTTATTACAGTAGATAAAATACAAGTAATTAAACCACCCGTAATCTTACTAATTTCCATTTACTGTGCATTTGAAAGTTATCAACTGTGTGTGTAGTGATGTAAGCCAAACCAGAATATCCATGTACATGTAAGGCAGATAATAGAAAAGTGAGCTTGCTCATTCATGACTACTGCTTTTGTTGTCACAGAGTAGCTACCATTCCAATAGGTGGCGCTGTGGAGGATTAGGGTGCGATGGAACAACTGTTGGGCACTTGAGCACCTGCCAGTCATCGCAATTATTGTTCCTGTGCTTTCACACATGAGTGATAGTCGTTCAGTGAATGGGGGTGAAGTGAGCGGGAGATCTCTTCTGGCCACCCTCCGACATTCACTGTGAGCAGGTAGTTCTTCAAAGATGAGCAACTGCCTGTTTACACTGAGTTAGGGCTCATTCAGACGAGCATGTTTATGTACAAAACCACACGTCTATTAGAACCATTGGTGCCCTATGGTATGTTCACATGTCCGTGTTTTACAGGTGTACAAACGCGCACCTGCAAAAGATAAGACATGTGTGCCACATAGGTCCATGCCTCGTGTAAATATTCCCTGCGAGGAATCTGCTTATCACTAAACACTGTGACAGCACTGTCACAGTGTTCAGCAATGATGGCACTCCCCGTGGTAAGTAAAGAATCCCCTGCCACAGCTGTCACAGAGGATCGTGATGTTGTCCCATTGCTTTCAATGGGGCCGCCGCTGCTGTCGGTGGCCCCATTGAAAGCAATAGGCTGCCGGCAACTCCTGCAGTAATTTTCAGGGAAGGGCTTTAAATATAAGCCCTCTCTGTGAAAATCATTCCTAGCTGTAGTAAAAAATAAAAAAATATATATACTTACCGAAACTGCCGGGGCTCAGACACTTCTCACCGCTTGGTCTCCAGCACTGTAATAAAGTTCTTTCAGCAGGCGTGGATTAAAATCCCCGCCTGCTGAAAGGTCTGCGCCTGATTGGCTGAGCACTCAGCCAATCACAGGCAGCGCTCAGCCATTCATTTATTTACAGCTGAGCACTGCCTGTGATTAGTCACAGCGCTCAGCCAATCACAGGCAGCACTCGGCCCTTCTTTGAATTGAAGGAATGGCCGAATTCAATGAATGGCCAAGCGCTGCCTGTGGTTGGCTGCGCGCTGTGACCAATCACAGGCAGCACTCAGCTGTCATTCAATAAATGGCTGAGCATGTCCTTTTTTAAATCCCTGGCTGCTGAAAGAACTTCATTACAGTGCCAGAGACCAAGCGGCTAGACGTGCCTGAGTCCCGGCAGCAGCGGAGAGGTAAGTATATATATATTTTTTTACTACAGCTAGGAATAATTTTTTTAGGGAAGGGGTTACATTTAAAGCCCTTCCCCGAAAATCACTGCTGGGGTGTGTCGGCATCCAATTGCTTACAATGGGGCTGCCGCTGACAACAATAGGCACACAGCTTCGTTCACATGTGTTTTGGCACATGTGTGGACACATGGGTTTGTGTACACACACACACGTGCAAAACAATGCTCTTGTGAACGAGGCCTAAAAAGTCTCTCACTAGTCATGTTGTTTCAGTGAGCTGAAACAAAGCGACTAATGAGTGATTTCTCGCTTAGTACACAGTCGGGTCCCACTTTTACATAGGGCAAGTATTGGTCAAAATCACTAGTTTGAGTGATTTTTGAACTTATTCCATCATGTATTTGTATACTGTGTACTTATGAACCTATCTCAGGTTAGGGTGCTTTTACATGCAACGATTATCGTTTAAAAATTGCTGGATAGTTCGAATTTGAACACTTTTCGTTAACTGTAAACACGCCAATGATCGAATCATAAATGATAAATTGTTTGCTTATTGCTGATTTTATGCAGGCATGAAAATCATCGTTGACTCGATCGCTAATCATTCAGTTTAAATACCGATAATTCAGTAGTTCTCATTCGCTGGAACAGTGAATTGCACAACTGAACGATTTCGTAGCCTTTATAAACAGCTTGCCCAATTAAACTCTGTCATTGTTCGTTCATGCAAACAATAAATCGTTCGATGTTAAAGCAAGAGCATACACGCATTTGGGCGCCCATGAGCTTAGTGGTTTGTGGAAGGAACAATGTTTTTTTGCGCATGCATCGGCGTATTTTACTGTAGTTTTTGAAATTGCAAAAGTTTAGTAGCCCATTAAGCAAAAGGTGTTAGGCTGGAGAATCTGCATAGAATAGGACACATTGTCACACTGGTATTGATCAATAAGTGTAGGGAATCACATACTATACTGTACAAACCAATCAATTTATCATCTACAGAATACATAAGAAAATCTAGGACAATAATCAAGAAGTCTCTGAAGTGAACCTCTGGTATTTGAGCTATATTAATATATTTCTGGGATGCAGCTTTTCCATCATCATTAAGATAAAGGTTACTATTTCCAATTAAATTGCTAATTATGTTACAATATGAATCCCTCTTCCACCACTGGTGGTTGCAGGTGGTAGCTTCTGGTTTTAGCAGAACTTGTGGGATTGCAATCCAATGTCCTCAATCACTGTGGGAACTTGACATTGTTATGACGTCCTCCAGCCGGGTGACTTTTAATTGGAAAATAGTTTTTTATCTTTAGTTTGTAAGACTTACAATTTGTTTTACATTACAATAGTATAATAACAAGTGTTGGAGATTAACAGGATGTTAGAGACAGACTTATAATAATAATCTTTATTTGTATAGCGCCAACTTATTCAAAGCACGGGGGGACACAAACAAGACAATTAAATGTGGTATACACTTATTTAGAGAGAGATGGTGTAGGGTGGTTCAGGAGGTACAGGGGCAGGAGATGAGGCATGGGGAGCACAAAACAGTCTCAAAACTACATATGGTATCAAATTATTAGGAAACAGAATGGGGGGGTGATGATGGAGGTACAGAGGCAGAATATGTATACAATAGGCAAGGTGGAAGGTGTGGAGAGAGATAGAGAGGGGCAGGAGGCATGTTGTGGGGGTGGAGGATTAGATCAGGAGATTTGGTATGCCTCCCTGAAGAGGTGCGTTTTTAAGGTGTGTTTGAAATTCCGTGCGTAGGGGATTATCTGGATATTTTGGGGTAGAGCATTCCAAAGGATGGCTGCTGCTCTAGAGAGGTCCAGGAGGAGAGTGTGTGAAGATCGAATTAGTGGGGTGTTTAATCTCGATGTAATTGCTGAGCGGAGTATGCGGGCTGGGTGGTGTACGGACAGGAGAGAGGCAATGTACAGTTGTGTGGTGTCATGGAGAGCTTTGTAGGTGAGGGTGATGAGTTTGAATTAAGTTCTGTAGTGGATGGGCAGCCAGTACAGTGAATGGCATAGTACGGAGGCGTCTGAGAAGCAGATCGATAGGAAAATTAGTCTACCTGATGCATTTAGTATGGATTAGAGAGGGGAGAGTCTGGTGCGAGGAAGGCCAATGAGCGGCAAGTTACAGTAATCGAGTCGTGAATGGATGAGGGCGACAACTATTGTCTTTAGTGTGTCACTGTTGAGAAATGGCCAGAATGTCCTAACCTGGCATAACCTTTCCTTCGCTCAAGCAGAAAAGTAGAAAAAAATGTACATGTATATGAAAGCATGACTACGACCTCTACCACCCATGTTCATGTGCCTTATTGCAGGCCTGCAGGAATACATTGTATAATGGCTAGACCATGATAGAATCGTAAGGCATTATTTTTTGCTACCCGTAAATATAGCTCAATTTTCGCTAGAAAAACTGACCATCTTATTCTGAAAACCTGCTCTAAAAGGTCATTTCACAAAGAGTTGACCTTTAGTAAAACTTGCTCTATCACCCTCTCGCATGTATGGTTCTGCGTAGGAAAACAGGTTGACTTGTCAGTGCACAGCCATCTGCTGGGTTCTGAGAAACACAGCTTGAATCCTTATTGATGTAATCTGCATAATTCGTTCACACAATGCCTTCTCCATTGTTGTACACTCTAATTCCATATAACTCCATTTGTTTGTTTTCAAACATGTCATGTAACATTACCATGGTGGAGGATCTAGGGCTTTTCTCAAAGCTATAGCCGGAGCAAGCGAATAATCCTCTAACTTCCTTTTTTTTCCTTCTTGTCCTCATGGTAGCCATACGATCTGGTCAAGAATATGATTTTGTTTCTTGCTGCGGTGAGGAAATGAGAAAGGGAGAAAAAGAGAAAATAAAATAATAACGAAAAAAGAAAGGAATTAAAAAGCAGCACGGATAGAGAAGGGTAATTATCCTTTCGTTCTATCTGAAATACAATTAAGCCAGCTCTCCAGAAGCCCCCTGGATATTGTGGTTTACTAATTAACAAGTGGATATGCAGAGGCCTTAGTCAAGGCAATTATGGTGAGAGACAGGCCTTAGGATTTCTAATTACACATCAGACTGCGACACATGCTGAATCACAAATTAACAAGGGTCTTTGGCATTAAAGGGAATACCTAACAAGTGATTACTGCCAATAAGTGATTGAAATCCAGGTTGGGGGGATGGAGCAAGTATGCTTTGGAAATCTCTTTGTATTAAACTTTTAGTTTGGCAAGTGGATAGTCATCAAGAAAGATTTAAAAGAACATGGCTGAGATAATAACCTGGGGACAGTTAAGTCTTACCACAAGGTGAGGATTTGAGCATGAGAATACATATTCCAGTTAAAATTTTGTGTTTAAGATTAGATTTATTAAAGCTGCAAAAAAAGGGTAGAGAATAATGACATTAATGATAAGTATGGTGACTAATGATCCAGGGCTTGGATGTCCTTCAAGTACAAGAAAAACTCAGGTTTTTAATAGGACCTCTACTCACAAAGTAATTACTATGTGATTGAAGTGTAGACTTTCAGCTTTACAGGATATGTGTCTTTTGAAAATGACCTATTTTTAAATTAAAATTTTATGTTAAACATGTTTCTTTTTCATTTTTAGTGTTTTTTTTAGTTTCCTATCTCACTGTGTATGTAAAAATAAATCATAATATCTCGTTAAATTCATACTGGCTGCTAATAGCCGCATGGACCACAGAAACAATAGACTGGATGGAACCCATTGACTTCTATGCTAAGGCCCTTTTACACGCAACGATTATCGCTAAAAGGGCCGAACGACTGAATGAATTGATTATTTTTTTGTGTAAAAATTACAGAACAGATAGTGCCTTGAAATCATCTCTGTTTCCTTCATTAGCTAAAGTAGGAGTTGTTTGCTCAGGTGGGCGTGTGTTTATGCGAGGGATTATCTGGCTGGCAGGATTCCATTGTCTTCTCTTGGAATGAGTAAATAATGTACTCATTATATATGCAAGGCAAGCACAGTGAGTACATTGTTTACTCCTCTCAAGTCCTCAATCCACTCAAACAAATCCGAACAAAGTCTATTCAAATGGAATGAATTTTGAACTGCCTGACGACTATTTTTATGCCGGCTAAAACCCAGCCATAAATGACAAGTGAACAAATAGCGCACAATTGCCTGCGTTTAAATGTAACGATTATCACGCAAATTTGTTTGTTTGAAAGCATTTTGAATGATAATCATTGAGTGTAAATGGACCTTTAGAGTGTTGTGGGTTTGCTGTTTGACCTGTGCAGAGGTCTTTGAAGGAGTAAGAGGTAAGGTGTAACCATCAAGTATTATGGATCTTAGTTGTCTCTGCATAGTGTTACCTTTCTGTGTAATCCTGCCTGTAATGATAAGGAGATGACTGATGAAATGTTTTCTCTACAGGATAGGAAGTTAGGAAATGGAAATCGCATGGCAATGGAATATTTTTTACAATATACATAGTGAGATAAAAAATACAAAAAAAAATCAAAAAATGAAAAAAATGTTTGACAATTTTCTGATGACACATTCCCTTTAAAGATGAAAGTCTACACTGTTGATGGCTTTGTTTCATATCCATTGTGGTGTTGTACAAATCGTGTCACTGTCCAAGTACTTCTCCACCCAAAAGATCTTTTCCTTGAGAACATTTGTAGCTGAAAAATTTTGTGCATCATTTTTCGACTCCACCATAAGTCACATTCCCTGACCATTTAAAGAAAAAAAATCACATGTCCATTTCTCAGTTTTACCATAGGTTTTTTACATTTGACTTTATTGAAAAAACTGTATGTAAAAAACTAGCTTTCTATAAAAAAAAAAGACAACCAAAGGGGAAAAACTAGTAAAAAATTAACCTTAGGCCAGTGTCACATGGGCGTGTGCACATTTGCGCTGCATATTTGCTCAATGGGTGTTGCTTATTTGTACACACATGCGTGTTTTATTATACTTTTTGCGCGTGCAAACCCCCCCCCCAAAACATAACCATGCTCCCATTTATTGACATTTTGTGCTCTTTTCCTGCAGATATATACAGAAAAATAGAGTGTGCTGCGTATTTTTTTGCACAAAATGCGTATGCAAAATATGTTTATGTGACTGAACTCACTGAAATCATTGGGTTCTATGCACTGCATAGTACACAAGCAAATTTTTTGTGTGTAATATGCTGCGCAAATACATTTGTGTGAATCCAGTCTAAGTATGTCGTGGTCACATAACCTAATTATTTTAAAGCCGCTAATGGGCCTGACTGTATCAATGTCTTGTATTATTGTGCTAAGTAATGCCTTCAGTCTGATAATAATTTACCTTTTGATATTCTGATTGTATAAACCACATAAAGATACATTTTTATACATTTCACATACACATGTAGCAGTCCTATGTCTAACACATCTTCTGAATGTTCCTTGGAAGGCTCAGTAATAACCAACATGGCTGACAGTAGAGCCCCACGAGGGGGTGTCACCCAGCTTATCTCGACTCCTGAACGACAATATGTTTACCTAGACAGTAATTCTACAGCAAGGAAAGTATCACTAAATAACTAGGCAGATTGTTTAATTGCCACAGCAATTGTGGAAACTGCAGAGCGCTCTTACAAAGTCTCTTACAAATGGGGTGGGGGTTACTGTTATCGCTGTACCCCATACTCTTTTAGGGCTCAGTCACACGGGCATTTTGTCACACGATTTTTTGTGCGCATAACTGATGTGCTCAAAAAATTGTGTGACCTAAGCGGGTGGCACAGCAGAAAAAAACGCTGCTAGCAGCGTTTATCCGCCCAAAGAGCTTGATCACACGGCTGTTTGTACGCTCAAAAATAGCGCTGCCCGCAATACAGCCGGCTCCATTGAAAGTAATGGGCTGCCAGCAAGCACTATATTATTTTTTAGGGGGAAGGGCTTCAAATATAAGCCCTTCCCTGAAAACCATCCTAAAAAAGGGTAAAAAATAAAAAAAATCTATACTCACCTATCTGCAGCTGCCGGGGCTCAGCCGCGTCCAGTCGGCTCTTCTCCTGAACTGCTTTCAGTAGTAGTCAGCAGGTGGAGATTTAAAATCCACGCCTGCTGAATGGGCTGCCTCTGATTGGCTGAGCGCTGTAACCAATCAGGGGCAGCTCTCAGCTATTGAATGATAGCTGAGAGCTGCCTCTGATTGGTCCCAGCACTCAGCCAATCAGAGGCAGCACTCACTCACCCATTCATGAATTATTGATGAATAAAAGTCGCACATGTGATCGCTCCCATTGCAAAGCATTGGGTCTATATAGATGCAGATCGCAAGCGCGCATACAAACGCCCGTGTGACTGAGCCCTTAGGCTGTTTTTACACGGCCGAGAAACTCGTGCAACATTTGTGTGTTGCAAGACACATAAATCTAGAGCGAATATGGACTCCATTCCTTTGGATGGAGTCATGTATATGAGCGATGTCTTATATCTTCTCATTCCTCAGAACTGATTTCAATGGAGCCTCTAATATATCATATGGCTCTCGCATGCTGCGCGATGTGCATGCGAGTGCGATGCGAGGTTTTCCATTGATTTCTACCCGATATTGCGCTCACCCATCTGCAGGAAGCCTAAGACACAAATCCTCCTCTATATGTAAAATTATTCTAAAAAGCAACAGATTAATAATTGCAGTAATAATTATAATAAAAGTAGCCAATTGTTTGGAATTATAAGGTGGTATATAGTGAAGTCACATTTAGGCTAACTTCACACAGGGGCAAGTGTGAAATCACATCCACCAACATACCTATATCAAAACAGCCTCGCATCACTTTGGGGATAAAGCAATCCCCCGCCACAGCCGTCAGCCGTGGTGGAGGATCCCGGAGTGTCTCCCTTTGTTTTAAATGGGGAAACCTTACATCATACCGCGTGCACCTAGAACGTGGTGTGATGCTGCCCCCAGCCCCAATTGGTGATGCAATACAATTTTTTTCCTGCATTGCATCACGGTACGATGTGATGTGGGAAAAAAAATCGCTCATGTGTGTGACCCTATTCTTGCAACACGAGAATCCCAGTGTTAAATCGGTCTAAGGAATGCATAAGGGAACTGTCTGCAGGAAGCTTTCTGATTATAGCATATGGAACACTGAGAAATTGCATATTCCCCACAGTTGGCTTTCATAAGCAGACTGCCTCATTCACACAGGCATATGCAGTTTTGGTCTGTGAGATGAGCACTATTTTCCCTGCATGTGTACGTGTGTTTTTGGTACCTTTTTGCAGCGTATGTGCTTTTTTTTACATTTGTGTTGCATCCATATTCACTGGATTTTTAGGCTGTGGTCAGACAAGTGTGGTTTACACGCTGCTAAGCAATGTGTAAACCACGCTGCTGTCACACAAGGAAATTTGCACGTGACCGGGCTGTCTATAGCTCCATAAAGTAGGCTAGTCACACTTCCGTGGTGCAGGCAGCCTGCTTTCACGGCTCCCATAGGAGCCTATGGTAAGCACCCTTGACAGGGGGCACGTCGGAGCTAACAGGCAACTCGGCACTCGTCTGTTGTTTTTTTTAGAAGCGCAGATTCTGTTGGTCACGTATTGGTCACTATAGAAGCGTGGTTTTGCATGCTGCTGTAGCAGTGTGTAAAACACGCTCATCTGACTGAGCCCTTAAAGTGTGTAAAACCTCCCACAAGAAGGCCCATTTGATGTTAGATTTTTCCCACTGTCTCCTGGCAACACGTGTAAAAATATGCAGCGAATATGCATGCAAAATCCATTTTTTTACACTTTCATCGACTTTCATGGGCGATTTTGGTCCAGACCAAAACAGGTCATGCTGCTATTTTTTTTATCGGTGTAAAAAACATACATTTGAATACACCAATTTAATTCAATTCAATTGGTCCATATTAAGTTTGCATTTAGTCAGTAAAAAATATGGACTGAATATGCCCGTGTGAACAGATGCCTGCTTGTAGTCTATCATTTAATTATAGACTACTGATTGTCATAAAATAGTACATATTTATAGATAGGCCTGTAGAGAAACTACGTAGAATAAGAAATTTACCTTAATCTTGGCTCTCATTAGCAAAACACTCATTAGCAATAAATAACATCATTAGATACTGTACGAGTGCAGTACCAGATATGGTCACTGGGTGCGTGAAATCAGTCTCTGTAGGGAAATATTTGGCAGGGAAAGGGTTACCGTGTTTCACCAAAAATAAGACCCTGTCTTTTTTTTTTTGATGGAGCTACACTTACCTATGCTAAACCACTGAAATTCAGTGCTGTGGCCCTGCCAATCTCCCAGCATTTGTTGTGGAGTATGGCATCTCTGGATGTCACCTGACTGCTGCAGCCAATCAGAGGCAGCAGAATCATCATTTTGAACTTATGGCATAATGTCACCCAGAAAGTAAGCACTTATACCAGGAGTTCAGAAAAATGATGCTGCGGAAGTCAGGTGACAGCTGATGACATCATCTTCCACAACCAAATGCTAGGAGATTGGTGAGGCTGCAGTGCTGAGTCACAGGAGCTGAGTACAGGCAAGTATAGCTCCTTTTGTTATTTTAGCACCAATTTAGAACTTGTACAAGGAATGTTGTCCAGTAAGTAGACATTCCATTTAAGCAACTCCATAATGCAAACAATTTTGTCCATTTTTAAATTTAAACTTCATAAAAGAATGGACCCCTAAAGGGCATGTCTACACATCCTGGATTTGTTGAGGAATTTTGGCCTTGGGATACGCAAAGAAACTCTGCAATAAAGTTCAGTACAATATTAGTTAGCAAACCCCATTCACTCACAAGCAGAAGAAATCCACAGCATACTCTATATGTCATGGAGCAGCTGCAAATTTTCACGGAGGTTTTCATTCACTGCAATGCAATGAGTGAAATCTGTTGTGAATATCTGTAGCAAAGTCCACATTGAAGCCATGAGCAGATTTAAATGTGGATTTTGATGCAAATTTATTTTTGAAAAATGTCCACTATGTGTGCACATTCCCCAAAAATAACAATGGTTGCATTGTGTTAAACATTGTGAAGGTTAAAATTTTTATTGGGGATAAAAAAGGACATATATTTTCTCATAGCAAACCAAATCCAAAAGGAAGAATGTGTTTAAAGTCAAGAATGATATTTCGCCAGTCCTATGGATCCACTCTTGTGTTTGCCTGGAATCACACATATTGTTTATGCTGCAGTTTTTGAGGCAAAGGGAGGTTTGGGGAAAAAAACCTAGAAGGAAAAGAAATTAAAAGATAAAATGAGCTGAGCGAAGGTTGGGGTACTTTAAAATAAACCTTGTTCATTGAAGGGATGAAACATCCAATTAGATTATCACTTACTCCTGAAGAAAGAATGTGTCCGATCTATTGACCTTAGACAGCCATAACACAATAAAAAGTGGGTCACCAGGTTTCCAAATGGCTGGGTTTTCTGCCCTTGCTGCACTCAACGGGGTAAATAAAGTATTTTTTGAAATATATGAGTGGGAGCAGAAGTGTAACTTGAAGCTCCTGGGCCCCAATGCAAAATCTGCAACAGGGCCCCCAACTATAATGCTTTATTCATAGTACTGGGCTTGCTCTGTAAAGAGGAGAGGCTTTATGGGCCCCCTAAAGCTCCTGTACCTGGGTGGAACCGTATCCCCTGCATCCCTTATAGTTATGCCCCTGAGTGTGAGTACTCTGGGATAAGAAGATGCAGTCATGGATCCCTTTGAAGGTCAAGTTTCCTCCCACATCTTGTCATACAAATTCATAAGGATCAGACAGGACCAAACCATGTGGATCACTGTAGACTCTTTCTCTTCACATCTCTGCAACTAGCCAATATAGATGGGTCAAAAACACAAGGTTTCCCTTGAAAAGAAATAGCATCTACAAAGAATTTTATAGACCATCTTGTGGTATTTATTGAGAAAGGATGATTCATGAGAAAGGGTAAAAATGCATTTAATCTTTTTAGGGGACACCAAGATCTTCTACTCTTGTTTCCTGATAATAAATTAAATTCAACATATTTTTATGAAGTTGGTTCAACAAGTGATGCTACTCTTTAAAGGGAACCTGTCAATGAGTTTATGCCCCATAACGGACAGCATGAACCTGGGATGGGTATTGCCCTTGTTTATGTGTTGCTCTGAAACGCTGTGCCATTTCAGAATAAGCACACTTTACAGTTTCACTTTGAATGGAGCTCTGAGTCAAAGAGTCAGACAGTCAAAATGTGCTAACCTCTTCTTGCCCTCAGCATGTTGACTTACAGTTCTCTCCCCTTTTGTGTATGGAGAGGCTGGTGAAGCTTCCTTTTTTGGATTCGAAGCTCCATTCTGAGTCAAACCTTAAAGTGTATTCATTGTGAAATGCCACAGTGTTTCAGAGTAACACATAAATGGGGCAACAGTCACACATGTCCCAGGTTCATGCGGCGAGTTGTTCACTCAGCATAAACTCAATGATAGATGCCCTTTAAATGCGACATGTTATCTCTGTTTTAGTAAATACATGTGTTCCACAGGATATACCAGCACTAGAATACCTTTTTCTTAGAATTCTGCACTGAACCATTTTTTGTTATTCCTCTTAGAAATGTATGAATACACTGACAACTCTGTGTTACCATAAAACTTGTCAATAGGGTGTTCCCCTATACAGTCTGACACCATCAGAGCTGAGTAGAGTGTATTGGAGTGTGCAGGGACATGCCCCATTGAAAAAAGGGAAATTATAACACCCAGTTGTCATTTTATTCATAATAATAGCGGCTCAATACAGACTGCTATAAAAATATGCTGCAAAATTGTTTTCCTATGAGGAAAAGTATTTACTAAAATAGACATGTTAGATGAGATGTCAGATCCTCTTCAAGAAGTCATATAAATGTATGAATAGAAGGGAATATACAACCATTTTATGGTAACAATGTGATACATATTTCCTCTACGTTAATATTTGGGACAATCGAAATCCCTTTCTGTACCAGTACAACTGAGGTAAGCAGTTAGATGGATGGGTGGATGCATACTTTGAAATACACGAATACCATCTACTATGCGGAATCAAGAAGTCTAGAGAAATCAAACTTCCCATTCACACATTACAAGTGTTCCCTTTTTATGTTTTCCTCAATGCATCTAGTCCAGAGATTCAGGTCATCCTATATTTGTGTTTATTGATAAGATACCCAGCTGTACATGCTGTGATAAAGCTAGGTCACACTGTCCGCATGCTGAGCTGTAGAGTGACAGTAGACCGGCCGCCGATCTCCAGCTGTTTGATTGGCTGAGGGAAGATCTTTGCCTGCTATTATGACTCTCCACACAAAAGCTCCGCTGTGCCCGGCCAGCGCAATGATTGAGGAAACATTACAGATTTACTGCAATAAATAGGAAGGGAGTGATTTGTTGGCTTCATAGAGTGGAGATGATAGAGTTATCAGAGTGAAAATCAAGAAAAATCCTAATTCCAAGATAAGTTGTTGCAAGAATTAATATTTTTTATCACCATCATTTTGTTCTGCTTTATTTTTAAGGGTAAAATGTGTAAAATAGTATCTAAAGACCCATTCTTCACTTATGTGCCGCATAGAACTGGTTCTTCTGGTTCCTTTGGTAGCTTTGAGGACTGGGCTGCCATTTGCAAAACTGCAAGGTTTTCTACCTTTTGGAAAGCTCCATTTCATATTGCCTCTGATGGCATATAAACTTTACTACCAAACTTATGGCTGTACATTTGCATACCTCTGTGATTCCATTGGAAAAAATGTAAACCATGCAGTAAATTAATGTAGCAAAGCTTAACTTATGTGTCATAAGAACTTTTTGCAACAAGTTATCTTAAGCCATTAAAACTGGATTGTTCTCTTATTTTACAAGGGTTTTCCAGGCAAAAATGGTTAATAACATATTCTTAGGATATTTGATCAATAGTCAATTGCTTGGTACTTACCACATGGGATCCCTGGAAATTACCTGATCGCCCGGCCTGTTGTCACTGCTCTGGGCCAGATGTGCATCATAGAAGACGGGAGCAGATGTGGCCTAGCTGGCTGCACTCCCATTGAAATCAATGGGAGCTGAATTGGCTATTATTCTTCTGTAGCCGACCCTGGTGTCGGAGGAAAAGTGCTGGAAGTTTAATAGCCTTTACCCAGAAGTGATTTGTTGAATCTACATTTTAAGATAATGTATTATTTTCAAATGTTCATAATGCTGGCAAGTAGTATGTTACAATGTTCATGGATGGAGCAGATTTCATCTCATACTTTGCTTCTATTTGCGCTGATCTTGTTAGCATGAGGAGGTGCTCAGCCAATTCATAAGTCACGCCTCCACAAAGCAATAGCTGTGATTGGTTCTCTGAGAGCCGCGGCTCAGCCAATCAATGCAGCACTTGAAGAACCAATCACAGCTATCGCTTCGTAAAGTCCTGAATTTTGATCCTGAGTAGGCGGCCAACCACATAGTTGCTCTGGAAAGCAGCAAGAAAGATCTGGATCGAGCCTTTTGGTTAATTGATTCGTCTGACACAGAAAAGTGCTGTAAAAATGCAGCAATTGTGGTTTTTTTTACCCTTTTCAAGCACTCAATGCATTTTTATTGACTCTTCTTTTTTAACTGTAACTAGGGCTTATTTTTGGGTGGGGCTTTCATTCCAAGCCTCCCCAGAAAATCATGCTAGAGCTTATTTTTGGGATACAGCTTTTATTTCAAGCCTCCTCGAAAAACCATGTTAGAGCTTGTTTTTGGGGAATCTCTGGTAGCCATTCACTTTGGGCTCTGGTTACATCATGTTTATGGATTATGTTTGGTGTATGCATTGAGAAACTCTCCCAGTGTGTGTGTACCAAACATAAAGATCTAATATATGCCACTGTATGCCTTAGAGAAGCACACATCATCCATAGGAACCCATTAAAAAAAAATCATGCTTTTTGTAGTGAACCATTACATAGCAAAGTACACCAGAAAATGCTTTCTTATAAAGGTATCCACCCAGATCCCCGACAACCAAGCACACTTGAACATGATGAGTGTATATATTTATTACCATAAGGCGAGGGGTATATGCAGCTGGCAATACTCCCCCCCCCCCCTAAATAGGAAATATGTATTAATGCCCGACTTCCCTTAAATCTGCTGAATTTACAGTATGACAGTGTGAGAAATAACAGGGTGTAACTTTTGCTGCTGTATAGCAAAACAGCAATTTTTGTTTTTAAGAATAAGGTAAAATATTGCTGTCCAAGATATATTCTGTATATATTATCACTAGAGATGAGCGAGCGTACTCGGCTACACCCCTTTTTCGCCCGAGCACCGCGATTTTCGCGTACTTCTCTACTCGGGTGAAAAGATTCGGGGGGCGCCGTGGGTGAGTGGGGGGTTGCAGCGGGGAGTGGGGGGGAGAGGGAGAGAGAGAGGGCTCCCCCCTGTTCCCCGCTGCTACCCCCCGCGTCGCCACGCCTCCCCCGCCCCCCGGCGCCCCCCGAATCTTTTCACCCGAGTACTGAAGTACTCGAAAATCGCGGTGCTCGATCGAGTAATTACTCGAAACGAGTAGGTTCGCTCATGTCTAATTATCATCCTTTATAAATAAATACAAAATATGCATTTGTAGAATATCACAAAATCACATCAAATTAGCAAATCAAGAATTACAAGATTTGTTTTTCTATATTGCTACATTGTACCATATTGTTATATTGTTTTGTCACCTGCTTCCAGGGTTTATCTGAAGCCACAACTTTATTACTCCTGCGGTTCATATTCTTGACATTTTAGATAATATCCCTAAAGATTGGTTTCTCTAGGCTCGCTGAAATAAATCGCACACTATAAATATGCCTCACAATGCTACAATGTATTTATAACAAGTAGAATATTGCAGCTGATCTTATCTGCAATATATTCCAGCCTAAGATCTATTCGCCGTTTACACAGATATTGCTTTAAATTGACTGCCATGCAGTCACAATGTAGTGCAGGAAGCCATCTCTCAGCAGGCTGACCTAGAGAATGACACATTGGATACATGGGCTTTATCATTTGACATGGCCATGCGGGATGAAGATGGATAGATGTGCTAAATAGGCAGTAAGTGAGCTGGATGGAACATCAGCCATATGTCTGTGTTTGCTCAGAAGAGATTGGAGACCTTTCAGTAATAAGCACTCCATAACGCTAAGCTTTAGATGACTGAACCTGTCAAAAATCCCCTTTGAACCCCAAAGTGTGCCCATAGTTCATGTTTGTTCTATGCTTTTATTCAAACAAATCAATCACAGAATAAAGCAGCTGTCGGGGAGGGAGTTTGCATTTTATTTGAGCATGTTGCTCAGTTACACATGCATGTTTGTGTTATATACTGTATGTTTTACTGTAAAACGCAAGCTTAGATTTTGTGAATAGATGTCTCACTTATGTTTCATGTTTGACTAAAATGACTATATATATATATATATATATATATATATATAAGCTGGTAAACCCAGCTTCGCTCGAGTTCATTTGATACAGGTGTTTACCTGTTGTTCGCATGGAAAATATCATGAAATTGTGGTTACTTCAGAAGAACCAAGGAATATAATATGTATACACATAGAGAAATGTTAGATTCTCCTCAGACTGCATGTACTGATGCCCCTCTGCAGAATGTGTCACCCCTCCTACTCTATTCACTCTTTACACTTAAATATAACACCCCTTTTTATTCAAATTTACCCCCACACTGGAGGTTGCAGACCCTTCCTAGCCTTAAAGGCATGCTCCATCCCTGCAGTCTATGGACACTTCTTTATGTATTTTATAGCCTTTCAGTATATTCTCCTCAGTATATACACACAGAGGTGAGGTAGATTATCCTCAGTATATACACACAGAGGGGAGGTAGATTCTCCTTAGTATATACACTTAGAGGTAAGGTAGATACTCCTCAGTGTGAGCACACAGAAGTCAGTTAAGGCCCTTTTACATGCAACGATTTTTGCTCAAAATTCATTAAAACGATTGCTTTTGAGTGATAGTGTTGCGTGTAAATGTTACCTTAGTGAACTTTTAGATTGAACAATAATTAGTAACTTATGTAAAATGATCGCTCAAAACTGTCAGTCTCCTTATCTTTTGAAGGAATTTTCAGCGATCATCTTTGCGTGTAAATGGGGCTTTAGAGTCCCCTCAATATTTACACACAGAGGTCAGTTATAGTCTCCTCAATATATGCTCACCGAAGTCAGTTAGAATCTCCTCAGTGTATACACATAGAGGTCAGTTAGATTCAGCTCAGTATATTCACACATAGGTCAGTTATATTCTCCTCAGTATATACGCATAGAGGTAAGGTAGATTCTCATCAGTATACAAATGTTTTTCCTAGGCTTTATGGTTTCTGAGAAAATATCTCATCATAGAATCCTAGAATTGTAGAGTAGGAAGGGACCTCCAGGGTCATCTGGTCCAACCTCTTGCTTAGTGCATGCAATCTCATGTATCACAGATTTTCACAGTTTTTCACACATAGAATTGAATATTGATGTTGCGACCCCTTTACTTTTCCTATTTAGAACATAAAGAATGGCCATGGCAAATTTCAAGTTTGTGCGGTACGGATGTTTGTTATTAGTTACATTACATAGGGGGTCACTTATTTTGGTACTTACAATTGAATAAACAAGGTAAGACCCCTTTACTTTTGCTACTTAGGACCTAAAGGATGGTTGGGCCAAATTTCAAGCTTGTACAACATCAGGAATTAAGAGAATTAGTAGCAAGTCAGTCAGAAAGTGAGTCAGTAAGGGCTTTCGCCTTTATATATATAGATATATATACATACACAGTTCACATGTGCAGACTATGTTGTCTGCAGACACTCCTCCTCCAATCTTGGTTGAGGTGATTGGCTGCACATGAGTCTGCACTGAACATTTAGCTCACTCATATTGCAATCTGGCTTTCTGCATGCTACTAGGCAATATGGAGATTGGGTCTGCCCTGCATTATCACGGGATGCATGTTTGGCTTCTTTTTCGTTTATTAAAAGGTACGTTCTTTTTAATTATTCTGGTGCATTTGGAAAGTTCAGATTGTCTAATTTACTTTTTACACCTACTAAAAGCAGCCATACATTTGCCTTTGTTATATAAGACTAAAATTGCATCAACAACCCCAAGCACATCAACATTTTCTTGCCTGTATTTACTTAATTATTTTGGACTGAGAGCACAAATTTCATAATTTCTGGGGGGCAAATTTGGTGCAATTTTTGATGCAGCAATTTAACTTGTATAACTTTAACCAAAAATGAAATAATAAAATATTGAATATGGGCCACATCCCTTTTGCAAATAACTGTAGCAGTTTTTTGTGTAATACAAGGCACGCACCATAAATGGGTTTAGCTACACTTATTTCTATTTTTACTAATTATATCTTGGGAGTCGTGGTGTGCATGTGATATGCTCCTTTGAGTAATTGTAATTGAAAGTTATACTATAATTAATTTAAATAGCATGCACAAATCTAATGCACAATGCATGCTTTTTGAAAGATAGGTTATAAGGCGTTTGTGTCGGCAAGAATATGTAAAGTCACATGGTTGAAAATATGACAAAGGAAGATGAATGACACAAGGCCAACATGTAGTTTCACGGGTATTACACTACAATTTAAAGTAGTTCTTAATTATAGCCACCAGGAGTGATTCCCAAACAGAGAAGGAGCAGAAGTTTAACAGATAAGTGCTATATAAAGCAAAATTAAAGGAGTGTGCGAGCTGAGTGAGTGTGCATGCTGTATTCTAAGTGCGCTGTTTGTTAAGTGTGTGATTTGGGATTAGTGACTTTGGATTCAGGGACTTTGGAAGAGTCACTTGTATTTATTTACTGCTTATCTGTTTGAATTTTTGCATATATTACTTTTATCTAATTTATCTGTACAATCCCCATGTAGAATGTGCTACATGATTGACAATTCCATCCAGTGTTATGCATCTTGTGCCATGTATATAGTCCTTAAATAAACTTTGAAGGTGCATACTGTTGTACAAAATGTAAGCGCATTTGGCTGCCCAGATCCTGGATCCAAATGAGCAGCTTACAACACTGGAATCTTTTGGCAACATGGAAAGGAGTCTGGCTCTCTGAGCAGGCACTCGCTAGGGTAGATGTGGGGGTGGATGGGAGTTTCGGACAACTGGATGAGCAGGCAGCTAGCTGGGTGACAGGTAGTAGGAGGGGTAGAGATCCTGAGAGGCTAATCCTGAACTGGCACACCCCAACAAGTTTACAAAGTTGGCAGATGAGGGGGACGCCATTACAGGATTAGCACTGCTGCAGCACAACATGGCCTCTGACTGCCAGAGGGATCTTTGCTCAAGTAAGAAGGGAAATAGGAGTCCTGGTAGTGGGAGGCTCAATTATAACGGGTTAGACAGGGAAATCAGCCACAAAGACCAGGATTGTGGAAGAGTGTGTTGTATTCCTGGGCTTTGAGTTTGATACAGCGAGGATAGGGTTGTGAGATTGCTAGGAGGGGCTGGTGAGGATCCAGTGGTCATCCTACATATTGGCACCAAAGACAAAGTTAGAGGTAGGTGAAAGGTCTTTAAAACGATTTCAGGGAACTAGGATGTAAGCTTAGGGCAAGAATCTCTAGAACACCATTTTCTGAAATACTGCCTGTACCACGGGCCCCATCAGAAAGACAGAGGGAGATTAGGGAGGAAAACAAGTGGCTCCAGAGTTGGAATAGGAAGGAAGAGTTTGGGTTCCTGGAGTACTGGGACAACTTTGTTGTTGGCTACAGGTTCTACGGTAGGGATGGACTACATCTCGATGGGCAGGGTGCAGCTGTGCTGGGGGAGAAGATGGCTAGAAGGTTGGAGGGGTGTTTAAACTAGGGACCGGGGGGAGCGCAACCGGAGAGATAGAGGGGAAGACAGTATAGACAGTGATCTGGGACTAAGTAAAGGGAATGGGGGTTGAGTGGTTGGAGGGGTTAGTACAGTTAGAACTGGCAGAACAGTTAGGAGGGATACACAGATTATAAGAAATAACCAAAACCTTCTAAACTGTATGGTGACTAATGCTAGATGTCTGACCAATAACATTGACAAACTGGAAATAATAATGTCAGAGGAAATCTACAACATAGCAGGAATAATGAAAACCTGGTTGTACGAAAGCTATGACTAGGCGGTGAACTTACAGGCTTAAAGTCTGTTCAGAAGAGATCGTAAAAAACGGAAAGAGGGAGAGGTTTGTCTTTATGTAAAATCCTGTTTGAAGCCCACACTATGGGAAGATATATAGGAGAGATGAACATGTGGAGTCTCTAAATGTAGAGATACATGGAGGGAAAAACAACAATGAAATCCTCATAGGGGTTTTCTATAGGTCACAAAATAGAACAGAAGCCACTGAAAATCTATTACTGAGGCAAATAGATGAAGCAGCAAATCACAGTGAGGTAATTATTATGAATGAGGTTTAATACTGATAAATGTAAGGTGCATATGGGGAGAGGAAATACATGTCACCATTACACACTAAATAGGAAACCACTGTATAACACTGACATGGAAAAGGACTTGGGGATTTTAGTTAACAGTAAACTCAACTGGAGCAGCCTTTGTCAGGCTGTTTGTAACGGCCGAAACGTTGCGTGCTTACTAAGGATGGAATAAAGAAAGAAAATACCTGTTTTATTGCACCTGAATGTTTCTGCTGCCATTTCTGGATAGGACTTTGGGAACTAAGTGGAAGATTTGGATCCATCTTCTGAATAGTGGCTGTGCAGGGAGAGCCTCCCCTTGGATAAGGGTTTGCTGTGGTGCTGCGGGCGCTTGAGTGTGTTTTGGAGTGCTTTCAGCACCTGTGATGATGTCACTGTCATGTGATCAATCCCCTGTGTTGGATGAGTCCGAGGTCACATGACCAAGGGGTGATCAGTATGTGTATGACTCTGCTGTGCTGGTTGTGATCCCTGCAGCATAGGATGAAAAATATATGTAGCAGAGCTGTATGTGATGTACATATAGCAGTGATTTAAATTATGTACATGTAGCAGAGCTGTGTGTGATGTTCATGTAGCAGACCTGTGCGTGTGTGACGTGCATGTAGCTGAGCTGTATGTGATGTACATGTAGCAGAGCTGTGTGTGTGACGTGCATGTAGCAGAACTGTGTGTGTGTGACGTGCATGTAGTCGAGCTGTGTGGCACGTTGCGCCACCAGAAACACTGGTGCTATAATTTTCTAATAACTACTAGTCTATTTATACCAAAGACTGTGACTGTAACAAGGGTGCGCCCTCTTCATCTAGAGGAAAGAACGCTCTTTACAGTAAGAGCAGTGAGACTATGGAACTCTCTGCCTGAGGGCGTGGTGACGGCAAACCCGCTGAAAGAGTTTCAGAGGGGCCTGGATGCCTTTCCTACATGTTATTGTCACTAATTATTTTCAGAAGGGTCGGAGTTCCAGGGATTATTCTGATTGCCAGACTTGGAATCAGAAAGATTTTTTTTTTCTTAAATTAGAAAAATTGGCTTCTACCTCATTGTTTTTTTTTTGTCTTCCTCTGGATGAACATTGGGGAGGTAATAGGCTGAACTAGATGGACGTGTCATTTTTCAGCCTAACATGCTATGTTAATATCATTCTACCTCATTTGCAAAAGAGGTGAGAAAAAAAGCAGCTGATCTTTGTTAAAAACAGTTATTTCTACAATTCAATGGCCAGGCAGTTAGTAGCCTCATTATGGCCTATTCTCCTGATTAATTACAGTTGTGTGATTTGGTTACTATTCTCAGAGAGGGGCTATGGAGTACATGGTATCCATCGTGCCTCATGATCATCTTCAGAGCAAATGATGAAAAGGAGGAAAACATTAAATGGTTTGTAAATAACGTATTGAACAAACAGCCTAGAACAAATCCCATTAAAAGAATGCACTTAGCAAAAAACTAAAATAATGGTGCTAATTAAATGGAGAGTAGAGCATAGCTTATCTCTGCAGACAGGAAATTATACCTTGGACCTCCGTGTCTGACTTTTAATAACTCCTTGTATGAAATGCCATGGAAAATGAGGAAGCACAATGATAATCAAACTGCAAGCGTAATGTGATTGCGGAATTATCTTCTTTTTTTCTAAATGTGTCCCTGGTTAACTCCTTATCATGTATATACCAGTGCAAAGATGACAAATGCATTAGCGATATGGATGATCAAGCTTTCTGCTTACGTAATTGTAGACTTCTATCATTGCTATAGGGAGCATTCTCCGCAGTGGAAATGATACAATTTAAAGAATGCTTTTAGCTGAGGATGAAATGTATGGTTTTAAAAGTCTTGCGATGAAAATGTGTAGTTAGAGGAAAACCATGTCTATACCAGAGAACAATTTGTTGTAGACTAATGGCTCCATATTCAGACATTACAAATGGCACTCTCCACAACATCCATAGAGACGTGAAGAGCTGAAAAAAGCCACATTGCTAATCAAAAATTTGCTTTGGAAGTGAACAGAAGTCATAGGCTGTGGAATGTTTTTTTTCAATAGTTTGGTATTTTTATTCTTGGTTGTTTTCTTAGTTTTTGTTGAAAAAATGGCAAAAGTACAAGGCTGTTAAACGTGTACTAAACGTACGCCATTCAGGACATACATTTTACGGATACATCGCATCAAAAAATGCATATGATTGGTACCCATTGTAATAAACTAGTTTTTTTCTGAAACAATTTTTATTATGTTAAAGGGGTTTTCAAGGGAAATACTATGATGACCTGTCATCTGGATAGGTCATCAATAGTTGATCGGCTGGGGTCCATCGCTCGGGACCCCGACCGATCAGCTGATCTAGCGCATGTTGTCCGCGCCGACCTCCGTGTAGTGGCCGAAGCTTGTAACAGAACGCACGGATCCCATTGATTACAATGAAAGCCGTGCCTGCAGTTGCAAGCGCCAGCCCCAACATGGCCGATCTAATAGTGACTGATGACCTATCCTGAGGATAGGTCATCAATAGTATTTTACTGGAATACCCCTTTAAATAAATGTAAGTGATGGGATTCACTTATGTACTTGTGATTGCATCCAGTAATGCATGTTGCAATAAAAAAAGTCTATTAAGGATCCCTAAATCCCGCAGATTCTTTATACCTTTCCCACACATACCTGAAGTTTAAATACACGTTTTTTCCATGCAGTAAAACAGTTTTAAATCAAATGTTGCACCTCTTTGCATTGTTTTGCATCGCCTGCTCTGCAGCGGTGTCTCCCGGATGTTAGCCTGGACTGTTCTGGCAATGTTTTTATGGGTTGGGCTTCAGTACGGGGTGTTTTTTTTTCTCTCTGTGTTCTCATGAAGAAGTATATGTGGCATGTCCATACAACGGCACTGGTCCCTCATTGACTTCCATAAAAAAAAGGATTCTCTAAGAGCAAAAATACATGGGCGTACGCACAACTACATTGGCCGCTATGGAGCGTAGTTCGCATGAACGGGGCTTTTTTTTGTTTTTATTTTCAGGCCATTCAAACTCCGTGCCATAGTGATTAACTTTGAATAAAACAGTGGGGAGATAGCATTGACTGCGTGCGAGAAAGATAGGGCAGGTCCTTTTCTTTTCATGCTCGCACTATTGAAATCAATGGTTTTCTTTTGTCCTGTTATGCTGCCATGATTATCATGCCTGCATAACGGGACTAATTCACGCCCATCTTAAGAATCTGTAAAGGCTGGTTTAGACGCAACGATAATCGCTCAAAAGATGTCGCTCAAGCGAATTTTGAGCGATCATCATTGTGTTATTTACAGCGCATGATGAGCGATCACCTTGCGCTGCCAGCGGAGGTGCAGAAGACAAGCCGGGTGTCCCCGCTTGTCTTCTGCATACAGCTGTTCCCCCGCTCCAGCACCCGGCTGTTATACAGCCCGGCGCTCGGAGCAGAGGATGCAGAAGACAAGCAGGATGTCCCTGCTTGTCTTGTGCATCCAGATGTTTTCTGCACAGAGCGCCCAGCTGTTATACAGCCAAGCGGTCCGTGCCGGGTATGGAGAACACAGCTAGACCGCTCTGTTCTTCATACCCAGCCCGTTATCAGGGAGCGGGATACAGCTGAAACAATAAGACTCATCGCTGTCTTTCAGCACTCTGAAGGACAACGATGAGCAACGGGATAACGAAAACTGCACGATGTGCATTGACCTCAATGGGAAACATCGCATGGTGCTCGCAGACACATCACGTGCTATGCCATGTCTTTTAAAACCCCATTGAAAACAAAGATAGAAGTGCTGCAATTTTTTTTCCCTCGCAGTGATGGATTCCATATTTGTGCGAGTTTTGCGCTCAGCTCATCGCACAAACCTCGCTCAAGAATATTGTTTGTGTGAATTAGCCCTAAGCCTGATGTCAATAATTCGGACACGTCTGGCATGCATTTGTCAACTTATGCTGGAAATTTTCTTTGTGGATTTCACTCCTTCAAATTCCCTGTTAAACCGCATCAAAAACGCATCAAAATCTGACACCGTTGTTGCGGATTTTCCGCTGGAGAATCGCTGTGAATATACCTTATGGGGTTCAACAGACGAGCGTGCTTTTCCTTATTTTTGCATGCAGGAAAATTATGCTCACAAAACACGGAGAATAGAACCCAGTCCTGCCCTATGTTTGTTCTACATAGTAAAACTACGTGCGAGAAAGAAAGGGCAAGTCTATCTTTTCTTGCTTGTAGAAATATTATAAGTAAATCCTGCTAGTCCAAAGGAAACCGTTCAAAATAATAGCTTTGCTTCATCAATTTTTGCAACCGTGATTTTCACAATCGCAAAAAGCGACAAAGTCGCAGCTGCAAAATCACAGCCATCTAAAGAAGTCCTAAACATTAGGAAATGCAGATTTTCAAGCAGCTTCAGAGCTTCAATTTCCACCGCATTTCGAAACCGCAGCATTTCCAAAAACTCATACACTTGCCTTGTACTGTGGAAATGCTGTGGAATTTCGGCAGCTATTCCGTTAGTAGAAATTCCGCAGAGTTTACTGCATGTAAGAAGTTGGGTCTTAGGCTAACGTCACACCAGTGAGTGCGATATCGGATCGTGAATCAGGTGATTTCCCCGTGGATGCGAGGTGTTTTTTTTTTTTTTTTTTCAAACAATATTTTATTGATTTTTGACAATATTGATTAATAATAATAATAACATGAAATGAAAGCAATGTATTCATGTGAACAAGCAGGCTAGGAGAGTCATGAGATCCATCGTCAGATTTGAAACACATCAAATATTTTTGAAATAAAAATATAAACAGGTCAACTGGTCAAGTTGTAATTTTACCTGTCGAGTAATACGGTGGAGCAACTGGGATAGTAGGGCAACGGTAGAATGGTTATCATTAGAGTATTAGATTCCGGAACTTTGCATCACTTCGGATAAGTAGAGATCCCCCCCCCCTGGCTGACAGCCGCTGCGGAGGATTGCAGAGTTTCTCCCATTGCTTTTAATGGGGAAACATCTCATCACACCGTGTGCACCTAGCACGAGGTGCGATGCTGCCCCGTTGACAGCAATGGGCGATGCAATGCGAGGGCATGCCAAAAGATGACATGTTGCCGGAAAAAAATCGCTCATGTGTATGACCCCATTCAAAAGAATGGGGTTCATTTTCATGTGAGATTTGGGCGTCTCGCAACAGACCAATCTCATGTGATTTTCTCGGCCGTGTGAAAACAGCCCTAGGGTGGCTTCATACACCGATTTTTATGGCAGCTTTTCACACAATTTCATGAGCCAAAGCCAGAAGTAGATCTGGCAAGAAGTAGTATAAGTCCTTCCTTTATATTTCCTGTTCCTTTGGAATGTACTTCTGGCTTTGGCTCGAAAACTATTAGAAAAATGAGTGAAAATTATGAAACCGTCTCTATACAGTTAAGCATAGGTCCGGAGTTTCCATTGGCTGCAGTCATATTGCAACTTCTCAGCCCAAGCAAATGCATTGATTCACATGTGACGTGTTGCGCAATGTAGGCCTTAAGTGGAATGGGGTTATTGTAATTTAATCGCAACGATGACGAATCTGGAATGTTTCACTTAATAGTTGGACTTCCTGTCACTCAGCAGCTGCAGCTATTCCGTTCACCTCACTAGAATAATACTTTCTTTTACAAGAATGTCTTTGTTTAACAATGTCATTGTCTTTTGTTTCTAGGAATGAATCAGCCTGATTTGTGGCAATTCTTCATCTTGACAAATCAATTTGTCTATCTTCCATAGGTAAGTGACCGTTCTGTTTTGCATTAATGGTAGTTAGTCAACAGCAAATAAACTCTACCTCCTATATTTAGTAGGACCCAGATTAACCATCTATTAGCTGAAGCCATACGGCCAAGCCAATTAGACTGTAAGGCTGTAGAGGAGGACGACCATGACAGGTTATATTCATGTTACTGAGCTACTCTGTACACTGAAGGCTTCATTTAAATCATATGACTTTATTTCCCTTTTTGTAATTATTAGAATTAACCCCTTAGTACCAATGCCTGCTTGCCTCTTAAAGACCAACTAATTTTTCAGTTTTTTCATCGTCACATTCCCAGAGCCATAACTCTTTATTTCTTGTGTCAACACGGCCATATAAGGCTTGTTTTTGTGAGACAAATACTTTTTTAATGAAATCATTTTGGGTACATTAACGATCTGTATAACTTTTATTTTTATTTTAAGGGGAATAGGGGGAAAAAAAGAAATTCCGCTATTTTTTTAGGATTTCATTTTTACGACGTTCAGCATGCAGAATAAGTAATGTAATCGCATTATTCTCTGGATCAGCACATTTCCGGCGATAACACGTTAATACAGGTTGTTTTTATGTTTTGCTATTTTTATACACTAAAACAAGATTTGATTTCTTGTCGCTGCATTCCAGTGGCCATAACAGTTTTATTTTTCCATCTACGGAGCTCTATTAGGGCTTATTTTCTGAACTCTAGTCTTCATTGATCCAATTTTTGGGAACATATAACATTTTCAGCACTTTTTATTCCATTTTTTCTAGAGAGAAGATTAACAAAATTTGCAAAGCTAGCATGTGTTTTATTATTTTTTTTCAGCACACACCGTGCAATATGAATAATATGTTAATTTATGATCACCTTGATAACACATTTGTATTGGTTTTGTTTTTGCAACATTTTCACACTTCTTTGTAAAAAAGAGGTACCATATGTACTTGAGTATAAGCCTAGGTTTTCAACAAATTTTTTTATACTGAAAAAGCCCCCCTCGGCTTATACTTGAGTGAAGTAAAAAAAAAAAAAACAACAACAAAAAAACTGCAATACTCACCTTTCAGTCTGCGTCTGTGTCCCTGGCGCGATGGTCTCCCCAGCGGTGCGGCAAGCTGCTTGAGAATTCTCCCCACTGTCATCTCCCTGCTCAGCTTTGAATTCCCCCGCCATCAGCGCTGCATAAGTAAGCGCTGTGATTGAATCGAGGGCCAGCCAATCACAGCCGGCACTTGATCATTCACAGCCATTCAATGGATGACATCACTGAATGGCTGTGATTGGTTTATCGAGCGCTGGCTGTGATTGGCTGGCCCTCGATCCAATCACAGCGCTTACTTACACAGTGCTGACGGCAGGGGAATTCAAAGCCGAGTAGGAAGATGACAGAGGGGAGAATACTCAAGTAGCTTTCCGCACCGCGGGAGACCATTGCGCTGGGGACACAGACGCCGGCTGGGAGGTGAAAATTGCATTTTTTCTTTACTTAGTATATACTGGAGTATAGCTAGGCTTATACTCGAGTCAATAAGTTTTACTAGTTTTTTGTGGTAAAACTTATTGACTCGGCTTATACTCGGGTCGGCTAATACTCAAGTATATACGGTATTTTGTCTATTGCTGCCCCTAATATTTATTTTCGGTCAACAGTGCTGTAAGACGTTTTCTTTCTGTGGGATGAGCTGTACTTTTTAAGTGACCTTTCACAGTGGATGAAATATTCTGCCACCAAAATCTACACTGCTAACTGCAGATTTTAATGTGGAATTGTCAGCAGGTTTCTGCTATTTTCAATTCTGTACCAAAATCCGCAAATTAGCAGTGTGGATTTTGCTGCTGATTATTCCGCAGGGGGGTATATTGCTGTCGCGGAATATTCCGTCCTGTGTGAAAGGTCACTAATGGTACCACTTGGTGATCCATATGACATCTTGACTGCTTTGAATTCAGTGTTTTGTAAGGCAAGTTATGAAAAATTAGTTATTTTCGTCGTGTTTTTTATGTTTTCTTTTAAGGGCTCAGTCACACGGGCACATCGGCATCCGTACACCGGTGCCGATACGCCCATGTGACTGCAGGAAGGAGACGGATGTACCTGAAGACGGCCGTCTCTCTGCAGCGCCGGAGGAAAGAACACATGACCGGCAATGAAGCCGGTCACGTTCTTTCCTCCGGCGCTACAGAGAGACGGCCGTCTTCAGGTACGTACGTCTGCTGGTGTCAGTCACACGGGCGTATCGGCACCGGTGTACGGATGCCGATGTGCCCGTGTGACTGAGCCCGTGTGTGTGTTTTTACATACTGAGGGCTCAGTCATATAAGCATTTTTTTTGCGCACTTATGTGTGCAAAAAAAATGCGCTGCATGCATGTGCAAAATCTGCGTGACCAAAGCTCCTTTGTACTTAAGCAGCTGTGCTTTTAGAATAGCAGTTGCTCCACGAAGGACCCCTTATCACTGAACACTGTGACAGCATTGTCGCAGTGTTTAGTGATGAGGGGACTACAGGGGGGATGAAAGAATTCCCACTTAGTACCACAGCTGTGGCAAAGGAGCGCAATGCCATCCCATTGCTTTTAATGGGGCTGGTGCTGCTGCCACCCCATTGCAAGCAATGGGATGCAGGCAACCCC
Source organism: Eleutherodactylus coqui (assembly GCF_035609145.1). Taxonomy (NCBI): domain Eukaryota; kingdom Metazoa; phylum Chordata; class Amphibia; order Anura; family Eleutherodactylidae; genus Eleutherodactylus; species Eleutherodactylus coqui. The sequence goes on along the minus strand of NC_089838.1, from coordinate 248,164,599 downwards.
CGCAGTGATTTCGGGGAAGAGCTTGAATTCAATGAATGGCTGAGTGCTACCTGTGATTGGTCACAGCACCAATCAGACCCAGACCTTTCAGGATTTTTCAAATCCCCAACCAGGAGAAAGTGCTTCAGAATAGTATCGAGGAGCCAGGGAGAAGACAAGCTGGAGCTGGACAGCGGCGGAGAGGTGGTGTATATATTTTTTAAAATCTTTTCCAGCAGCTAGGGATGACTTTCAGGGAAGGGTTTATATTTCAAGCCTTTTTTCAAAAATCACTGCGGGGGTTGCCTGCATCCCATTGCTTTCAATGGGGAGGCAGTAGCGCCGGCCCCATTGAAAGCAATGGGAGAATATCGCGATTCTCTGCCACAGCTGTGGCAGGGGATTCTTTTCTCCCTGCGGGGAGTCCCATCATCACTGAACACTGTAACAGTGCTGTCACAGTGTTCAGTGATGAGGGACTCCCTGTAACATTACACGATGTTACGCACAGCACGGATCTTCCCGTTCACGCATGTCCTATCTTTTGCACCTGTAAAAAAAAGGACTTGTGTACACTTCATAGGGAACCAATGGTTCTAATAGACACAATTTTTTTGTGCACATAGGCGTGCGGAAAAAAATTACTCGTCTGACTTCAGCCTAAGGGAAAGATCGGCTTTTGACTTTTTTTAAAATTATATTTTACAATTTTTTTCACACATTTTTACTTTACATTTGTATTTTACTATGGGACTTGAATGTCACTCCTTTTGATTGATGCTATAATACACTATGCCGTAGATAGCAGATCCAGAGGCCAACCTCATGCTTCTGGGTGTCATAGGAATCCATTGATCATATTGCATGAGTCTGATGGGTGATAGAGGGGGCTCCCTCCCTCTATCAGCCTTTTATATGCCACAATCACATTGACTGTGGCATATAAAGGGTTAAAAGACTGGAATTGGATGTTTTTCTGGTCTCCATCGTTAGAGCTGGTGCCCGGCTGTCATTAGACAGCAGAGCCCCTACTTCTACCGGCACAGGAGACCCATGTGGGTATTCTGTTGCAGTGATGTAAAAAGGCTTAGGCAGCTGAATAAGGCAACTTTAGTGACTGCTGGTAGAAGGCGTATGGGCAGTCATTAAAGGATTAAATCAATACCTATTGTTTTGTGACCCACAAAGTCTGATGCTTAAGATGTATAACTCATTAAATGTTAACCCCTTATGGACCAGGCTGTTCTGTACCTTTAGGGCTCAGTCAGATGGGCGTTTTTTCGCGCGATTTGCGCATGCGCATGCGTCCGGCGATTTTTTAAAACCATTGCTTTGCAATGGTATCGGACACATGAGCACTTTTTATGCGCTCGTCCGATAAATTATAGAACAAAAAATCGCAGATCGCACCTATCTGCGATCTGCGATTCCTGTTCTCTTCTGTATATGCGCTCAATGGGGCCGGCGGCAGCAGCGCCGACCCCATTGAGAACATATAGAAGACAAATCATTCTTCTCTGCCACAGCTGTAACAGCTGTGGCAGAGAAGAACGATGTTTGCCCATTGAATTCAATGGAGCGGCAATACAGCCGCTCCATTGAAAGCAATGGGCTGCCGGCGTGCGTGGGGTGAATTGTCGGGAAGGGGTTAAATATATAAGCCCTTCCCTGCAATTCATCCTAAAATGTGTTAAAATAAAAAAAAATTGTATACTCACCTTTCCGCTGCAGCCGGAGTCCAGCCGCCGCTGTCAGTTCTCCTGAACTGCTTCTCGGCACTATTCAGCCGGCGGGGCTTTAAAATCCCCGCCTGCTGAATGATCTGCCTCTGATTGGTCACAGCCCTGACCAATCAGAGGCTGAAAACACTTACACACCCATTCATGAATTCATGAATGGGTGAGTGACTGCTGCCTTAGGGGCAGGTCTGACTCACATCCATTCATGAATTCATGAATGGGTGTGAGTGAGGCATGCCTCTGATTGGCTCCGCGCTGAGCCAATCAGGGGGAAGGTCTGACTCACACCCCCTTCACACCCACTGCAGGACGGCCGCGCGGAGCTTCGGCTGCCGGCAGAAGGTGAGTATACAAATTTTTTTTATTTTTACACATTTTAGGATGCATTGCAGGTAAGGGCTTATATATTTAAGCCCTTACCGACAATTCATCCCGGGCTGTATTGCCGTCTCCATTGAATGCACTGCGCTGGACAGCTCCGGCCCGTTTCTAATGAAACGCGGCTAGGAGCAGATTTTCGGGCGATTTGCGGGCGACTTGCGCGCACCGGTCACGCGATTTGCGGATGCGCATCCGTCATGCGATCCGCAAATCGCGCGAAAAAACGCCCGTCTGACTGAGCCCTTAGGACCAGACACTTTTTAGTGATTTTACCTGTGTGGTGGTTTAACTGCCTTGCGTTTTTTTTTCTTTGACATATAGGATGATTTTTTATTATTTTTTTCACTGACTTTCTTTTCCGTTTTTTAGTTTTATTGGTGGTAAAAAGCTAAAAGAAGATATTTTTTTAACATTTATTGGTTTTGGTTTTTTATGTATATATTTTTAATTTATTCTGTAATTTTTTTAAACGTATTTATGTAATTATTTTTTTTACTATTTATGTCCCCCATGACGTCATATAAGACCTCGGGGGCACATCAACATGGGGTTTTTTTTTGTTTGACACTTTTCCACTGTAGCTGGGGCATCCATAGGAGCCCCAGTTACAGGGAAAAACATCTCCCTGTAGTGACAATAGCCACTGGCAGAGCTGATCAGGATCTGCTATGACCCTGCAGTTCTGCTGTAGCAGAGAAGCCTGGTGGTCACGTGATCGCCAAGTCGCGTAGTGGAAGAAATACTTTCACTTCTTTGTGCATAGAGCTCATTGAGCACTATTTACCCGGGAAAGGAGAAGGCAGAAGTGCTTAAAAACCACTTCTCCCTTCTCCTCCGGGTTCTTAGCTGTGACTAACAGCTGACAACCCAACATGCTCCTGCTTACTTGCAGAAGCAGAGGCTTTAATCCTGCGCAGTATTTCTGTGATTGAGCGGGATTAAAGCCGAGGATCAAGCGCTGCAAAATTACAACGCTTGGTCCTTAAGGGGTTAACCTCATAGTGACCACCCCATAGGTTTTTCACGTCCTGGCTTGCTGGGCTTTAACCTCCGAGGATGCAAAAACAAGCTCCCAGCGGGGATTAAAAACCCTGCAAGCTGTGGAGGTAGCCAACAACCGGAGGTAGCCAACAACCTGGAGCTGTCATCCCTGGCCGGGGGACTCCCCCTGTCGGTCACATGATCGCTGACATTTACCGAATGCCGGCAATCATATGAAACTCAATGTAAAGTAAATGAAAGTTTCAGCTGCCCTAATGGCTCGGATCCATCAGGGCAGCTGAAAGTACTCACCCTCATCCTCCATGATGTCCTGCGGTGTTCTGACCTGGAGCAGAGAGATATCAGCAGGAGCCGCTGTATGCAGTTCCCGGTCACATGATCGCTGCTATCCAATGGATAACAGCAATCGGGTAAAGTAAAAAAAAAAATGTTTTAAAAAAAGGTTTAGTTTTATCTTCCCTCATGGATAATATCCATGAGGGAAGATGAAATTACGTACCTAAGGCCCCCAGATTTATCCGCAGACCTCACCATGCCTTCTGCGCATGTGCCTGCCGCCAAAATGGCGGACACATGTGCAAAAGCAGCGGATTGCCAGGGTAATTTAAAATCTGTATGCTTCCGGCTACCAAACATAGCCAAGAGCCTGGAGATTTCACAGGGGCCACAGTCTCTGGTCACATAATCGCCATTTTCCAATAGAAAACAGCAATCACGTATAAGTAAAAAAATAATTAAAGTTTCACCTCCCATCATGGATCCGATCCATCAGGGGAGGTTAAATTACTTACCTAAGGCCTCCGGCGATGTCCCCCGATGGGATCTTTATACGCAGACCTTTCCCCAGCTTCGGCGCATGAGCCCATCTACAAGATGGTGGACGCAAGCGCAGAAGCTGGGGAGGGCCCAGGAAATTTAAAGTCACCTTGTTCCTGGGTATTACAGGTAGCCGAGAGCCTGGAACACTGACTGAGGGCTGCGGTGAGTGGTCCCCAGTCATGTGATTGCTGTTATCCAATGGATAATGGCAATTCTGTAAAAATTAAAACAGTTGAAGTTTAATGCTCCTTTTGGTTTGAGCCGCGTTGTGCATATAGACATAATATTAGGGCCACGATGGGTATGTTTCTGAACACAGGACAAATGGGGGTATTCATTTTGGGGTGAAAGTCTTCATTCCTATGTGTGCTGTACAAAAAAAATTGTTTTTAAAATGACACAATTGCCAAAAAAAATGAAAGTTGTAATTTTTTTCTTGTGCTTTGCTCAGATTCATTCAAAAACTGTTGGGTCAAAATACTCAGTACACCCCTGAATGAATGCATTAAGGGGTCTTGTTTTCAAAATGGGGTCATTTGTGGGGGTTCTCCATCGTTTTGGCCACTGAAGGGCTCTACAAGTGTGCAATGGGGCCTAAAACACCTTCAAGCAAAATTTCTGTTCTGAAAGCCGCCCGCTGCTCCTTTTGGTTTGGCCCCTGCTGTGCATAGAGACACAAGATTAGAGCCACAGTGGGTTTGTTTCTGAACAAAGGGCAAACAGGGGTATCTATTTTGGGTGCAAATCCTCATTTTCATGTGCACTACAGGAAAAAATCTTGTCTTTTAAATGACATATTTGCAAAAATCAGAAATTTTATTTTTTCTCCTGTAAATTGCATTAACTCCTGAAAAGAAACTGTGGGGTAAAAATACTCCTGACCCCCCTCAGTGAATACATTAAGGGGTGTATTTTTTAAAATGGGGTCATTTATGGGCGTATCTATCATTCTGACACCTATGAGCCTTTGCAATCTTGGCTTGGTGCAGGAAAACAAAGTGTTCCTCAAAATGTTAATGAATAATGATCAATGTTAAATGTGTACATGTTCTAAATGGTTTAAAAAACTGACGTTTTTTCAATGTGCTTCCAGAATACAGTAAACAGATGGAAATATACATCTCATCAAAAATTTGTACAGCATGTTTGCACATATTTGATATATTACAGTTGAAAATCTGAAAAAATGACTTTTTTCAAAATATTCCCAATTTTGGTGCTTTTAATAAATACACACAAATTCTATCTGTCTATTTTTACCACCTAAATGAAGTACAACATGTGTCGAAAAAACAATGTCAGAATCACTTGGATATGCAAAACTCTTACAGAGTTATTCTACGTCAAAGTGACACATGTCAGATTTCCAAAATTTGGCCTGGTCATTAAGGCGCAAACAGGCTGGGTCACTAAGGGGTAAAGGAACATGATGAAACCAATTTTTATGACACACAGAAAGAAGTATGGGTAGTAGCATCCATTGCTGATAATATGGACCCTAGTACCAGAAGAGTACACAGGAGTGTCTGGAATGTCACAATTGCCATATTTTAATCATTTGAACTAACTGTGTCCCTCTAATTGTTCTTGCATTTGCAGTTAGGCTAAGGCTAATAGCAATAGCCAAGCCAATAGCAATATCATGCTGCTAAAATTACAGTTAATGATGATACTAAAAAAGTTAACACTGAAAACCAACAGGTTTTGGTCTCTGCTGTCAATGCGACCACATTCACTATTAATAGTTGCAATGTAGTAGGCCGCATTGCACTTTTATGTCACATGGCCACAAGTTGCTGTGTAGCCCTAGCCTAAACCACTTTCCTCTTCTTTATTGTACATCAAGCAAAATATAATGGTAGTGTTATGCAACCAACTTATTTGTATTCTGCATTTCAAGAAATGGTAATCAACACAGGTTTTTGGGTGCACTTGATTGATGGTTTTATTGTCAAAAATATTGAACAAAAATAGCAGGAACTGAAGTGAGCTGAAAAAGCTAGAATGGTTTTAGTCTATCCAACATCATCCTGACAAACATACCCTAACATAATTGCTGCGGTATTGGGCAGGTGGATAATATCACAGTGTAAGTGGCTGGAAAACAACCTGTTACTTGATAATGCTTTTTTGGAAATTGACAGAACCATTATTGAACAAGTAGGGAGATGTATTTCATAACAGAATGGAATGAGGATAGCTTTTTTCAGTAAAGGCAGCAAAAAAGATAATTCACATCAATCTAGAGTTTATAAGTTATTGTGGATTTATGTATTTGTTTCACTAGAGACATAGCCATACGGGGCTTAGTGATAGCGGCTGCTGGTGCCTCAGAAAGCCTAAAGGTCCCTTTTGCCAAATAAAAAGACACCAGTACTAAAAAATGGCACACAGTAGGTTGGTGGGTCTGTTACAGATTTTGAATTGAAGCCTAAGAGCTTATGTCATAGACGTTGACTATAAATGGTCGAATGTCTTAGTGACCTCAACACATAGGCTGTCTTTAAATTAGAATACCCCGTTTTCCACCAGCAATGTCACTGTTGACATATAGGGAGTGAACACCATGAGTTCCATCACATAGCGGTTTTAGAATTCTTCCGGGTTAACCATAAATGTCCAAATTCTTGGCCAGTCATTGGATTTACTGTAGCAATGCAATGTTGGGTTTCAACACATAAAAAGGGAAAACTATAACCCAAATTGAAAAGTGAGAAGTAATTTAGATTCCGAGTAAGAATACAATTCATAATGCAGTATTTTAATAGTGGGCAATGTATAATCTCCATCCATCCCCACTCAATTCTGTATGTTGTACTTCTAACCTTGGTCAAACTCAAAACTGACAGTTGTTACGTCGGACCAGGACATTATAGATAACCACACCACAATAATGCGAATAACAAAAGCATGGCGAAATGACACAAAACGGGGAAATGGGGAACTATCCGTGGTCTATTACAATAAGGGAAGACCTGTCTACAAAGCAGAGTACTCATCCTGACAAAGACAACCCCATGTCAGGAGCCTGGGACAACCCTGCAAATGCCCTAAGCATAAAGAGGGAACAGGGACAGGTGGCTAGGAGCAGATGATAAAAACTGCACAAAGTAAAAACCAGCAGGTAGTAGATAACCAGTGACACTTACAAAAGGAAAACAGATCAGTGCAGGAATACTAGGCAGAGCAGGAGATAGATGAACATCAGGACCAGAAATATCCCCTAAACGGAAAGTATAACCAGCAACTTCTGTTGGTTTAAATAACTAAACAGTTGCTCACTGACTGGTTGAGCAGCCACTTACTTCAGTCAGCCAATTAACCACTTAACAGCAAAGAGTAGTTAACTCCTTGCTGACCACAAGTAAAATGCAATGTACATGCGTGGACATGGCATATCACATGGTTTGGAGCCAATTCCATAACATCACCCACAAATGTTCACCAGCCATGCCGAGACAATGGCTTGTTTAAAAGCAGCACATTTCTAATTCCTTTGTATAAGTGAATATTTTGGTTAAAAATGGGAAGAGAACTAACTACGATCATCCTGTGTAAACAGGCAGTTGTACATCTATGAACGACTGCCTACTTACTCTCCATGGAAGAGTGCGTCCAGAAGAGATCCCCGCCATGCTCTGACTCCATTCAGTTCAATTATTACTTCTATGTGAAAGCGCAGGAGAAATAATCTTTGGGAGCGCCGTTGGGCACTTAAGCACTTAACAGATATCCCGTGTAAAATCAACCTTATATACATTTTAAAAAGACTAAAAACTACTCAGACAAAAGAGACAAATAGATGAGTGTTTGTAGAAGCTGATCTATAATCGTCACTTAGTAATGTAGTATGTTAGGCTGTAAGAAGACATATGTCCATCTAGTTTAGCCTATTACCCCACCACCACCACCCCCGCCCCTAATGTTGATACAGAGGAAAGCAAAAAAAAAACATGAGGTAGAAGCCAATTTTTCTCATTTAAGGGAAAAAAATCCTTCCTGACTCCAAATCTGGCAATCAGAATAACCCCTGGACCAACAAATCTTCTGAAATTATTAGTCCCTGGACCAACAACCCTTCTGACTATAACATGTTATATTGCAATTGTCAAGAAAGGTGTGTGGGCACCTCTTAAACTCTTTTATAAAATTCACCATCACCATGCCCATAGTCTCACTGCTCTTACAGTAAAGAACCCCCTTCTATGTTGGTGTAGAAACCTTCTTCTCTCCAGGCGTAGAGGGCGCCTCCTTGTTAAAGTCACAGTCCTGGGTATAAATAGATGGTGGTAGAGATCTCTGTATTGTCCCTTGATATAGCCATATATAGTTATTAGGTCCTACCTTCAGTCATCTTTTTTGTAAAGTGAATAACCCCAATTTTGATAACCTCTCCGGGTACTGTAGTCTGCCCACTCTATTTATCAATTTTGTTTTCAGTCTTTAAACCCACTCAAGCTCTGCTATGTTCTCAAGCTCTGATTCTTGACCACTGATATCCAAAACTATACAGAATAAAATATATGTGGTCTGACCAGTGATTTGTAAAGAGTCAGAACAATGTTTTCACCAGGGCCCCTACAGCTCTTTTGATGCACTCCATAATCCTATTTGCCTCGGCAGCAGCTGCCTGACACTGGTTGCTCTAGCTAAATTTACAAGTCGTTTCCCATGTCGCTGTTACCCAGTGGTTTCCCATTTAGTGTGTAATGGTGACATATATTTTCCCTGCTCATTTGCATAACCTTACCTTTATTAGTGTTAAACCTCATTTGCCACTTTTCTACCAAAATCCACAACTTATCCAGATCAACCACATTCTGTCCTCTTGTGTTAATTACTTTACATAATTTTGTATCATCTGCAAATATTCATATTTTACGCCGTATTTTTTGCTGTGTGGATGTACGCGGATGCATTGCGGATCATCTGCATGGAAATAGTCCACAACCCCACTTCCTAGCCTTTTCCTCACCGGCCTAATTGATTTTAACCTTCAAATCCACAGTGTATCCACATTGTATTTGCAGATGCACTGTGGATCGTCCGCACCCATTGACTTCTATTGAGCCTATCTGAATGGAATCTGCACTGAAATGTAGCATGCTGTGATTTGTTTTCTGCACCAAACGGTCCACAAATCAAATCTGCATGCTTAACCCCTTAGTGACCAAGCCTGTTTGCGCCTTAATGACCAGGCCAAATTTTGCAAATCTGACATGTGTCACTTTAACATGGAAAAACACCAGAAAGGTTTTGCATATCCAAGCGATTCTGACATTGTTTTTTCGCCACATGTTGTGCTTCATTTAGGCGGAAAAAATAGACCGATAGAAATTGTGTTTATTTATTAAAAGCGCCAAAATTGGGAAAATTTTGAAAAAATCGTCATTTTTTCACATTTCCAACTGCAATATCTTAAATATGTGCAAACATAATATAGAAATTTTTGCTAAGATTTATATTTCCACCCGTTTACTTTATTTTGGGCGCACATTGGAAAAACTTTCATTTTTTTTTAACTATTTAGGAGACGTACAAATTTAACATTACTTTTTAGCATTTTGAGGAACACTTTGTTTTCCTATACCAAGCCGAGATTGGAAAGGCTCATGAGTGTCAGAATAATATATACCCCCCCAAATGACCTCATTTTAAAAACTACACCCCTTAATGTATTCACTGAGGGGTGTCATGAGTATTTTGACCCCACAGTTTTTTTTCAGGAATTAATTCAATTTAGAGGAGAAAAAGTAAAATTTCATATTTTTGCAAATCTGTCATTTTAAAGACATATTTTTTTCCTATAGTTTACATGAAAATCAGGATTTACACCCCAAAATGGATACCCCTATTTCTCCCGTGTTCAGAAATATACCCATTGTGGCCCTATTGTTATATCTGAGTCCACAACGGGGCCCAAAATGAAAGGAGTAGTCAGTGTCTTTCAAAACAGAAATTTTGCTTGAAGTCCTTTTAGGCCCCATAGCACACATGTAGAGTTCTTGAGCGCCCAAAACCATTGAAAACCCCCACAAATGACCCCATTTTGAAAACTAGACCCCTTAAGGAATTTATCTAGGGGTGTACTGCATATTTTGACCCCACAGTTTTTGAATGAATTCAAACCAAGCAAAAGGAAAAAATTGTGATTTTCGTTTTTTCGGCAATTCTGTCATTTTAAAAACAGCTTTTTTTGTACAGTACACATATGAAGGAAGACTTGCACCCAAAAATGGATACCCCTGTTTGTCCCGTGTTCAGAGACATACCCATTGTGGCCCTAATCTTATGTCTGGATACACAACGGAGCCCAAAATGAAAGGAGCGACCGGTGGCTTTCGGAACACAAATTTTGCTTGAAGTCCTTTTAGGCCCCATTGCCCACTTGTAGAGTTCTTGAGCGCCCAAAACCATAGAGAACCCCCACAAATGACCCCATTTTGAAAACTAGACTCCTTAACGAATTTATCTAGGGGTGTACTGCGCATTTTGACCCCACAGTTTTTGAATAAATTCAAGCAAAGCAAAAGGAAAGAATTTGGATTTTTGTTTTTTTGGCAATTCTGTCATTTTAAAAACAGCTTTTTTTGTACAGCACACATATGAAGGAAGACTTACACCCCAAAATGGATACCCCTGTTTGTGCTGTTTTCAGAAATATACCCATTGTGGCCCTAATCTTATGTCCGCATGCACAACGGGGCCCAAAATAAAAGGAGTAATCGGTGGCTTTCAGAACATAGATTTTGCTTGAAGTCCTTTTAGGCCCCATTGCCCACTTGTAGAGTTCTTGAGCGCCCAAAACCATATAGAACCCCCACAAATGACCCCATTTTGAAAACTAGACCCCTTAACGAATTTATCTAGGGATGTACTGCATATTTTGACCTTACAGTTTTTGAATAAATTCAAGCAAAGCAAAAGGAAAAAAATAGGATTTTCATTTTTTGGGCTATTGTGTCAATTTAAAAACAGTTTTTTTTGTACAGCACACATATAAATGAAGGCTTTCACCCCAAAATGGATACCCCTGTTTGTCCCGTGTTCAGAAACATACCCATTGTGGCCCTAATAGACTTACAGGACCCATGGCTAGGCCTACAATGAAAGGAATACCCGTTGGATTTCAGGGTACCACTGAATACATTTCAGGCCCCATTGCCCACTTATAGAGCCATTGAGCGGCCAAAACTATAAAGAACCCCCTCAAATGACCCCATTTTGAAAACTAGACCCCTTAACGAATTCATCTAGGGGTGTACTGCGTATTTTGACCCCACAGTATTTGAATGAATCTAAGCAAAGCAGAAGGAAAAAGTTACGATTTCCAATTTTTTTGGCAATTTTTTCAATTTAAAAACAGTTTTCTTTGTACAGCGTACATAGGAATGAAGATGTTCACCCCAAAATGGATACCCCCGTTTGTCCCGAGTTCAGAAACATACCCATTGTGGCCCTAATCTACTTACAGGACGCATGGCAAGGCCTATAAAGGACGGAACACCTGTTGGATTTTAGGGCACAACTGAATAAATTCCAGGCCCCCATTGCTTATTTGTACAGAATAAAGATTGACTCCCTAAAAATTCCCCCCCTCCCCCTCCACGCCCTTTTTGGCGTTCGCAAATCTTAGATAAAAGTAAAAATGTGAACTGTGTAGTATTTCCGAAGACAGGGGTAATTACGGAGGCTGGTTGGAATGGGCCCATGGGGCAATAAAACCGGGTATCCCCCCCCTCCTCTCATGCTTTTTGGGGGTATTTCATGACCTCAGTGGCGGGTATGGGGTGTAAAAAGTGGCGTTCCGTGAGTCTTCGTAAGCTTGATGAGGTGCGGCGGTCTCACACAGAAGGCGCTCAACAAGGTGCTCCTGGAACTGCAGGAAAGCGAGCGTTCCCGGGGCTTCTTGTAAAATACGTATCACAGGTAGCGGTCTGAATAACGCCGGGCTCACGCGGGTGCAGGCGGAATCCGCTTGCGGAGGCCCACAGCGGATCCCATCTGTGAGCCCGGCTGTGACCCTGCGTACAGCTGCGTAATGTACTGCGCATAACTGCCTACTCACACAGGCGGTCATGCACAGTACACCTTTGTTTGTATTTCCCGCACCATCGCTTAGCGATGACGCGGGTACCCGCAGCCCGTATACAATGTAGTTGCGTATGGACTGCGGGTATATCCGCGACCATGGAGCACAATGGGCTCTATGTTGCCGATATCCGCAGTAAAATAGAACCTGCTGCGTTCTCTTTTCTGCGAGTGGATTACGCAATTCCGACCCGCTAATGTGAGCGGAATTGTGTAATCCAATGCGATTGATCTGCGTATTACCGCGGATCAGACGCATGCGGAATCCGTAATTCCTATCCGGTCACGTGAGACCGGCCTAAGGTAGATCGCTACCTTTTTATCACGTGACCGGGGACCGCTCAACGAGGCCACCCGTCACTGCTCCAGGCTCTCTGTGACCGTTGGTCGCTGGGAGCAAGGAGATTTTAAATTTCCTGGGCTCCCTGACTCCTGCGCATGTGTCCGGCTTTTTGCCGGCAATCGCATGTGCAGAATCCTGGAAGGTCCACGGAGGAAGATCGCGTCGGGATTCAAATACGCAGGCCTCCGGTAAAAAGATTCATCTCCTCTCACCGATCGCATCAGTGAGGGGAGATGAAACTTCAAATTTTTTTTTTTACTTTTACGTGATCGCCATTATTGGATAATGGCGAACACGTGACCAGGAACCGCTCACCGCGGACCCCCATTAAATCTCCATGCTCTTGGCTACGTTTTGTAGCCAGGAGCAGGGAGAATTTAAATTATCCTGGCAATCCACAGCTTTTGCGCATGCGCCCGCCATTTTGGCGACGGGCGCGTGTGCAGAAGCTGTGGTAAGGTCCGCGGATAAATCTGGGGGCCTTAGGTACGTACTTTCATCCTCCCTCACGGATATGATCCATGAGGGGAGATGAAACGTACGCTTTTTAAACTTTTAAAAACTTTTTTTTACTTTTTTTTTTTTTTACTTTTTTACACTTTTTTTTCACTTTACATGATCACTGTCATCCATTGGATGACAGTGATCATGTCCCCGGTATAATCTCTCGGCTCCTAGCTACACATGGCAGCCAGAAGCAGAGGGATTTTAAATTCCCCGGGGCTCGAGCCCGTCTGTGCACGCGCCCGATGTCAATCATCGGGCGCGCATGCGCAGACGGGGATTCGGGTCCCGGGACATCGGGACACCGCTGAGGACTGGGGGTGAGTATTTTCACCTCCCCTCATGGATCCGATCCATGAGGGGAGGTGAAACTGACTTTTTCAAAACTTTTTTTTAACTTTTTTGCGATCGCCGCTAACCATTGGATAACGGCGATCGCGGTACCGGGGACCGCTCACCGCAGTCCCCGCTGACATCTCCTGCCTCCCGGCTACCTACAGGAGCCGGGAGCCAGGAGATTTTAAATCTCCCGCGCCGCCGGGCCTTCTGCGCATGCGGCTGACGTAATGCCGCCTGGCGCGCATGCGCAGAAGACCGGCTTCGGGCCCCGGAGCGGCAGGAGAGCGGGGAGCAGCGTGCCAGACCTCGGTGAGTAATTTCAGCTGCTCCGATGGATCCGATCCATCGGAGCAGCTGAATCTTTAACTTTTATGTACTTTTATTTACTTTTTTTGCGATCGGCGCTATCCATTGCATAGCGCCGATCGCAATGCCGGGGGGGGGCTCCGAACAGCCCGGGATGACAGCTCCATGCTGTCAGCTACCTGCGGACACCGACAGCATGGAGCTGTCACGTCCACAGCCCGAGGGGCACTATTCTCTGCAGGAAGCATGTTTTTACGTCCTCAGAGAATAGAGCCCACTTCGGGAGGACGTAAAAACACTATGGGCTGGTCGTTAAGGGGTTAAATTCAGTCGCAGATGCCAATGTTTCCCTATGGGCACTTTGATTTGCAGATCTTCCGCGCTGTTGACCCATGCAGATTCTGCAAATCAAATCTGCTCGTTGACATGAGGCCTTGCTGTTCAATACTTCAACTGTATCATTAATAAATATATTAGAAAGAATAGGGCCCAATACTGCCCCCTGTTGTACCACACTAGTAACGGTGACCCAGTCAGAGTATGTACCATTAGTAATCACCCTCTGCTTTTTATAATTGAGCCAGTTACTTACCCACTTACACACATTCTCACCTAAACCAAGCATTCTCATTTTGTATACTAAACTTTTAAGCGGCACAGTATCAAACGCTTTGGAAGAGTCCAGATATTCAAGACCCAATGACTCTTCCAAATCCAGTCTAGAACTTACCTCTTCCTAGAAGCTGATCGGAATGGTTTGACTGGGACGACCCCTTATAAACCCATGTTGATATAGAGATTTACAGCTATTTGCCAGGATAGCGCCTCTTAAAAACCCTTCAAACATTTTACCCTCAATTGAAGTAAGACTTACCAGCCTATAGTTTTCAGGTTCCCTTTTTGAATATTGGCATCCCCTTGGGTATGCACCAATTCAGTGGAACAAACCCCATCACTATATAGAGTCCTTAAATATAAGAAACAACGGTCTGTATATCACATTACATAATTCCCTTAAAACCCAGGGGTGTATGCTATCAGGACCCGGTGATTTTTTCTGTTTCAATCTTTTTTACGGTGGCTCTGCGCTGCCTCTTTGGTTAAACTGGTGATATTTAGTGGGGAGTTTACTTTATCACTCTGCATCTCATCTGATATTTAATTTTGCTCTGTGAATTACACTGGAGGAAAAACAATTTAATAGATTTGCTTTCTCCTCATCACCCTCTACAATTTTTCCTACATTATTTATTAAAGGGCCAACACTTTCAGTATTAATCTTTTTACTATTTATATAATTGAAGAACAGTTTAGGATGAGTTTTGCTTTCTTTGGCAATGAGTCTTTCTATCTCCATCTTTGCTGCTTTTATCAAATTTTTACATAATTTATTTTCTTCCTTTTAGGTTTTTAGCATTTTTTTGCTGCCTTCTTATTTTAGTAGTTTAAATGCTTTCTTTTTTGCTGTTTATTGCAAACTTTACATCTTTATTGAGCCACATTGGTTTTCTCCTATTCCTAATTCCTTTATTCCTGTAAGGTATGAACCGTTCCCAGTAAGTATTTAAAAGGTTTTTAAACATTTCCCATTTATTGTCTGTATTCTTAATTTTTTAGGATATTTTTCCAGTCAGTAAGGTTAAAGGCATCTCTAAGGCAATCAAACTTTGCCTTCTTAAAGTTTAGTATTTTTGGAGCTCCCCGATAAAACTTCCTATTGAAAATTCACTATTTCCCAAGTGCCTCCAACCTGCACCCTTCTTATTCTGTCAGGATGCAGCCAACAACATAATCATCCTAGTTCTCCAGGAACCCAAACCTTTCAACCTACACCAACTCTTCAGACACTTGTTAACCTCCCTAATATCGTTCAGCCTTTGTGATGTGGCACGTGATACTGGTAGTATTTCAGAAAATATTACTTTGGAGGTCCTTGTTTAAGTGTATATGCTAGTGTCCTGAAATTGTTTTTAAGGAGCTTCCACTTAACTCTTACTTTATCATTGGTGCCAATGTGTACCATGACTGCTGGGTCCTCCCAGAAATCTGTCAACTTGATTCACGATGTGTTGAACGAGGAAGAAAACACACTGTTTGATGAGCCTTTTTTTGTGGCAGATTGCTCTGTCTGCCCACTTAGTAATTGAGACTTCCACTACCAGGACCTGTCTAGCCTGCTTTACGCTCTTATTCCTCTTCTTACTGGAGCAGACATCCCCCTGGCAGTCAGAGGCCATGTTGTACTGCAGCAGTGTTAATCCTGTAATGCCATTCCCCTCATCTGCCAACTTTGCAAACATGTTGGGGTGTGCCAGTTCAAGACTAGACGCTCTTCCTTCTATCCCTCCTTCTAACTGTTACCTAGCTTGCTGCCTGAACATCCTGCTTTCCCACACTACCATCCACCCCCACATCAGACTCAGCGAGTGTCTGCTCAGTGAGCAGCAAACTCCCTTTCATTTTGTCAAAGGATCTCAGTGTTGCAAGCCACGCATTTAGATCCAGGATATGGGCTTACAAATGCACAACACTCTTACATCTAATACAGCAGTATGCACCCTCTGTTGCACGGCTGTTCAAGGACTTCATACATAGCAAAAGATGGACACTGTGCAGCAATGTCAATCATGTAGCACATTCTACACGGGGATCATACAGATAGATTAGATAAAAGTAATATATGCAAAAATGTAAATAAATAAGCAGTAAATAAATACAAGTAACTCTTCCAAAGTCTATGAATCCAAAGTCACTAATTTCAAGTCACACACTTAAGAAACAGCACACTTGTATTGTAGCACACACTCTCACTCTCGCACACTCATTTATGTTTGCTTTATAAGGCCGCGATCTTACCAGTGATTTTTTTTTGTACGCCTATGTGCGCAAAAAAAATCACATCTATTAGAACCATTTTTTTCCTATGAAGTGTTCACATGTCTGTTTTTTTATAGAGAGGCAGAATATTGGCATCCGCAAAAAATAGGACATGCGTGCCTTGAATGCGTGTCGGTAAGGTCTGTGCTGTGCGTAAAGACAGAGGTGACAGGGGATGAGGGGACTCCCGGAGGGTTCCGTTAATCCCCGCCGGGAGTCCCCTTATCACTGAGCACTGTGACAGCACTGTGAAATATAAGTCCTATCCCGAAAATCACCCCCAACTGTTAAAAAAAATAAAATAAATAACTCACCTAGAAGCGCTGTCTGGCACTTCTTCCCGTCCCCGTCAGTCTTCTTCTGTATTCTGTATTCAATGAATGGCTGAGTGCTGCCTCTGATTGGTCACAGTACTCAGCCAATCAGAGGCAGCGCTTTCTGGAGGCAGGGATTTTTCAATCCCTGGCCACCAGAATACAGATGAAGACTGACAGCTATGACAGTTATGGCAGGGGATTCTTTCGTCCCCGCTGCAGTCCCCTCATCACTGAACACTCTGACAGTGCTGTCACAGTGTTCAGTGATGAGGGGACCTTTGTGGAGCAGCGGTACTTCTACAAGCACCGCTGCTCCACACACATGAAAAAAACTGCACGGAATTTCAGTCACGCGCATTTTGCACATCCGTGGAGCACATTTTTTTGCACACATAGGCGCGCAAAAAAAATGCTTGTCTGACCAAGCCCTAACTCTTATCTGAAATACTCCGGCTCTTCCTCTGTTTGGAAAGTACATGGAGTTGTTGCTCATCATTTTTGTGTGTGTGGGTGCGGTTGTGCTATGTTTTTAACTTGCATGACAAATACAATTATTACATGGCACAGATATTCCAAGATATACACAAAAACATTGTATTATTTATTGCAACAAAAGTATTAGATTTTAGAAATACTCATCTCAAGGATATGGGCGAGTTTTAAAAAATAGCAGGGAGGAATAAAACAACCATTTTAAAAGCAACTAAACTTTGTCAGGAAAATTAGCAAAAGGAAAAGGAAAGAGAAAGCACTTTGGCTCATTATAGAAAAGAAAAGAAGCCTGCTAAGAGGTATAAGTAAACTGGAAGTGTAGCTGACAGAGTTCTATAAAATTATCCAAAATTTATACTTTTATGAAATCTGCGCTAAAGCACAAAAGAGGAAGAAATGGACAGGTCTATTAAGGAAGGTGCTAAAACCCTACTTAGGTATATTAGTGACTGAAAGAAGAAACAAATTTGCAATTAAAAGAATTAAAAGTAGGGCTAATAACTATTATATCACTCTGATAATTAAAGAATGGCCTGTGCTTTTGCCATCCATAAGAAAAGTAGCAGAAAAGAAGCCGGGTACTACAGGGCAGTTAGTTTGACATCTGTAGTTAAATTAGTAGAAACTCTTTTGAAAAAGAGGATATATGACAGCTTAAAAACTAACAACCTGTTAGAACCTAAATTTGTGATCTTTTTTGTAATATTAATAGTGGCATAAAGCCTTTAATATACACTGTTTGCAAAAAAATTGCTGTTTTGTTTTGCTCTAAAACTCGGTCCACAGTTACATCTCAGGCAGATATGCAAATGATTAGAGTTGTGGGGTAATTAGATGAACAGTCTTGTCACTTGAGGCCCTAAAAGTGGTCCCACCATTGGCCTATAAAAGGCTCTCAAAGGTTACATCTGTGTAGTGGACCTATTTTTAGACTTTTGTAGAGCTTGTTGATCAATAGACGCCTCTACGATGCAACAAGATTTTGCCCATTTAACTGAGTTTGAGAGGGGAAGCATATTGACGATCTGCCATTCTGACCAGACTGTTAGAAAGTGTTGGGATAAGTGGATGTGTGAGGGCACACACACACGAGACAACCGGTCTCAGGATGGCCTCAACAGACCACTAGCCCCTTTTACATAAGCCAATTCTCATTTGAACAAGCACATGAGGGAAATCACCGCTAATTCATTCACAATGGTTTACGCTTGTGCCAAAAGTTAAGACAGGCAGATCATCATTTAGACAGGCAGATCACATTCTGTCTATAACACTGAGTGGGGAGTGTTTATATATAAGGAGAAGTGAGTGAACTGGTGATGATTTTTATGCTGTCTGAAACTAAGCGACAAACAAAAAGTGCCCCATGGCTCGTGTTTACATGTAACGATTTTCATGCACCTTTGTCTGTTTGAGCAAATTTTGAGTGACAATCATTACATGTAAGTAGGCCTTTAATCATCCAGTCTCTTCCATTGCAGGAGAACTTACCACCTCCCATGGCAGCCTGTTCCAATCGTTGATCACCCTCACAGTCAAAAAGTTTTTTCTTCTCCCTTTCATTGTCATCCCATTGCTTCTAGTCCTTCCTTGTGCAAATAAAAATAGGGCTGATCTCTCTACACTGTGACAGCCCTTCAGATATTTGTTCAGGACATGGTTTGCAGACCACTCAGCATATTGGTAACTCTTCTCTAAACTCACTCTAGTTTGTCAGTCTTTTTTAAATTGTGGTGCCCAGAACTGGACACAGTATTCCAGATGAGGTCTGACTACGGAAGAGTAGAGGGGGACAATTACCTCACGTGATCTAGACTCTATGCGTCTCTTAATACATCCCAGAATTGTGTTTGCCTTTTTGGCTGCTGCATCACACTGTTGACTTATGTTCAGTCTATGATCTATTAGTATACCCAAGTCTTTTTCACATGTGCTGCTTAGCCCAATTCCTCCCATTCTGTATGTGTTTTTTTCTTGCCCAGATGTAGGACTTTGCATTTCTCCTTGTAAATACCATTTTATTAGTTGACTCCCACTGTTTAGATCTTTTTCTGAATCCTTTCTCTGTCTTCTTTTGTGTTAGCTATGCCTTCTAGCTTTTTGTTGTTGGCACATTTAATCAGTTTCTCCTGAATTCCTTAATATAGATCATTTACAAAAATGTTGAACAACACTACGCCACTTGATGCATTCTTCCACTTGGATGTGCAGCCATTTATGACCACTCTTTAAATACAATCACTCAGCCAGTTGTGAATCCACCTAACAGTTGCCTTGTCGATTCCATATTTGGTCATTTTTACAATTATGGATAATGTGTCAAATGCTTTACTAAAGTCAACACTGCCTGTATGTAGTAGCATCAGCATTTTTGCTAGGGTTACATAATGATAGCTTATTTACTGCAACATATTTAGCATATAATGCCAAAGGACTGCTAATATTGACTGGTTTTCTTTGCCATGGTGCACTTGATTAGGGCTGCACTATTCCATCATGTTGCAGTGACATTAACTTTTGCCTATCAGAAACAATACTTTTACTATGAAAGCATGTGATGTCTCTGTATGAAAACATTTCATGTAATTTTGTCATACGTTTTTATCCTTAATCAAATCTCCAGAATTTATATGAAGCTTTCCTCTAATTATCAATAATCACTTATTAAATCTCCCACTGCTCCAGCACTGCTGTTCTGCTGCAACCACCAGTTCTGCAATGATGACATCATGGACATCATTCACATGACTGCTGCAACCAATCATTGGCCACAACAGTCATATGACAAACATGCACTCTTATCTGCTGTGACTAGTGATTGGCTGCAGCCAATGAAAATGATGTGTGTGAAATAATTATTGCAGGACTGATGGGGACCACTAGAGCAGCTGTGATAGAGTGGAAGGGAAATTAACAAGTAATAAGTAACAGTTATTTTATAGTTTATACAATTTCTTGCTCTTATGCAATTTTTATAAAACTGCAGACAACTAGAGATGAGCGAGCACCAAAATGCTCGGGTGCTCGTTACTCGGGATGAAATTATCGCGATGCTCGAGGGTTCATTTCGAATAACGAACCCCATTGAAGTCAATGGGCGACTCGAGCATTTTTGTATATCGCCGATGCTCGTTAAGGTTTCCATTTGTGAAAATCTGGGCAATTCAAGAAAGTGATGGGAACGACACAGTAACGGATAGGGCAGGCGAGGGGCTACATGTTGGGCTGCATCTCAAGTTCCCAGGTCCCACTATTAAGCCACAATAGCGGCAAGAGTGTCCCCCCCCTCCCAACAACTTTTACTTCTGAAAAGCCCTCATTAGCAATGCATACCTTAGCTAAGCACCACACTACCTCCAACAAAGCACAATCACTGCCTGCATGACACTCCGCTGCCACTTCTCCTGGGTTACATGCTGCCAACCCCCCCTCCCCCCCCGCACGACGCAGTGTCCACAGCGCACACCAAAGTGTCCCTGCGCAGCCTTCAGCTGCCCTCATGCCACACCACCCTCATGTCTATTTATAAGTGCGTCTGCCATGAGGAGGAACCGCAGGCACACACTGCAGAGGGTTGGCACAGCTAGGCAGCGACCCTCTTTAAAAGGGGCGGGGGCGATAGCCCACAATGCTGTACAGAAGCAATGAGAAATATAATCCTGTGCCACCGCCATCAGGAGCTGCACACGTGGGCATAGCAATGGGGAACCTATGTGCCACACACTATTCATTCTGTCAAGGTGTCTGCATGCCCCAGTCAGACCGCGTTTTTTTATAAATAGTCACAGGCAGGTACAACTCCGCAATGGGAATTCCGTGTGCACCCACAGCATGGGTGGCTCCCTGGAACCCACCGCCGGTACATAAATATATCCCATTGCATTGCCCATCACAGCTGAGGTAATGCCATGTTAAATGCAGGTGGGCTTCGGCCCACACTGCATGCCCCACTCAGACTGGGGTTCTTTAGAAGTGGACACATGCAGTTACAACTCCGTGTGGACCGACAGCATGGGTGGGTGCCAGGAAGCCACCGGCAGTACATAAATATATCCCATTGCAGTGCCCATCACAGCTGAGGTAAGGTCCGATTAAATGCAGGTGGGCTTCGGCCCACACTGCATGCCCCAGTCAGGCTGGGGTTCTTTAGAAGTAGACACATGCAGTTACAACTCCCTGTGGACCCACAGCATGGGTGGCTCCCTGGAACCCACCGGCGGTACATAAATATATCCCATTGCAGTGCCCAGCACAGCTGATGTAACGTCAGCTTTAATGCAGGTGGGCAAAAAATTAATTGGATTACACTGTAGGCGAGGGCCCCAAAAAATTGGTGTACCAACAGTACTAATGTACGTCAGAAAAATTGCCCATGCCCAACCAAGAGGGCAGGTGAAACCCATTAATTGCTTTAGTTAATGTGGCTTAATTTGTAACTAGGCCTGGAGGCAGCCCAGTTAAAATAAAAATTGGTTCAGGTGCAAGTTTCAACACTTTAATGAGCATTGAAACGTATAAAAATTGTTTACAAAAATTATATGACTGAGCCTTGTGGGCCTAAGAAAAATTGCCCGTTCGGCGTGATTACGTCAGGTTTCAGGAGGAGGAGGATGAATATTATACACAGATTGATGAAGCTAAAAGGTCCACGTTTTTGATGGTGATAGGGAACAATGCTTCCATCCGCGGGTGCAGCCTACGTATTGTTTAGGTATCGCTGCTGTCCGCTGGTGGAGAAGAGAAGTCTGGGGAAATCCAGGCTTTGTTCATCTTGATGAGTGTAAGCCTGTTGGCACTGTCGGTTGACAGGCGGGTACGCTTATCTGTGATGATTCCCCCAGCCGCACTAAACACCCTCTCTGACAAGACGCTAGCCGCAGGACAAGCAAGCACCTCCAGGGCATACAGCTCGAGTTCAGGCCACGTGTCCAGCTTCGACACCCAGTAGTTGTAGGGGGCAGAGGCGTCACGGAGGACGGTCGTGCGATCGGCTACGTACTCCCTCACCATCCTTTTACAGTGCTACCGCCTACTCAGCCTTGACTGGGGAGCGGTGACACAGTCTTCCTGGGGAGCCAGAAAGCTGTCAAAGGCCTTAGAGAGTGTTCCCCTGCCTGTGCTGTACATGCTGCCTGATCTCTGCGCCTCCCCTGCTACCTCGCCCTCGGAACTGCGCCTTCGGCCACTAGCGCTGTCGGATGGGAATTTTACCATCAGTTTCTCCGCCAGGGTCCTGTGGTATAGCATCACTCTCGAACCCCTTTCCTCTTCGTGGGTCGAGCAGTGTGTACACCCAGTAATCCGTAGTGGCCAGAATGCGTGTAACGCGAGGGTCACGAGAAAGGCATCCTAACATGAAGTCAGCCATGTGTGCCAGGGTACCTGTACGCAACACATGGCTGTCCGCACTAGGAAGATCACTTTCAGGATCCTCCTCGTCCTCCTCCTCCTCAGGCCATACACGCTGAAAGGATGACAGGCAAGCAGCATGGGTAGCCTCAGCATTGGGCCAAGCTGTCTCTTCCCCCTCCTCCTCATCCTCCTCATGCTCCTCCTCCTCCTCCTCCTCAACGCGCTGAGATATAGACAGGAGCGTGCTCTGACTATCCAGCGACATACTGTCTTCCCCCGCCTCTGTTTCCGAGCGCAAAGCGTCTGCCTTTATGCTCTGCAGGGAACTTCTCAAGAGGCATAGCAGAGGAATGGTGACGCTAATGATTGCAGCATCGCCGCTCACCATCTGGGTAGACTCCTCAAAGTTTCCAAGGACCTGGCAGATGTCTGCCAACCAGGCCCACTCTTCTGTAAAGAATTGAGGAGGCTGACTCCCACTGCGCCGCCCATGTTGGAGTTGGTATTCCACTATAGCTCTACGCTGCTCATAGAGCCTGGCCCACATGTGGAGCGTAGAGTTCCACCGTGTGGGCACATCGCACAGCAGTCGGTGCACTGGCAGATGAAACCGATGTTGCAGGGTGCGCAGGGTGGCAGCGTCCGTGTGGGACTTGCGGAAATGTGCGCAGAGCCGGCGCACCTTTCCGAGCAGGTCTGACAAGCGTGGGTAGCTTTTCAGAAAGCGCTGAACCACCAAATTAAAGACGTGGGCCAGGCATGGCACGTGCGTGAGGCTGCCGAGCTGCAGAGCCGCCACCAGGTTACGGCCGTTGTCACACACGACCATGCCCGGTTGGAGGCTCAGTGGCGCAAGCCAGCGGTCGGTCTGCTCTGTCAGACCCTGCAGCAGTTCGTGGGCCGCGTGCCTCTTCTCTCCTAAGCTGAGTAGTTTCAGCACGGCCTGCTGACGCTTGCCCACCGCTGTGCTGCCACGCCGCGCGACACCGACTGCTGGCGACGTGCTGCTGCTGACACATCTTGATTGCGAGACAGAGGTTGCGTAGGAGGAGGAGGGTGGTTTAGAGGAGGAAGCATACACCGCCACAGATACCACCACCGAGCTGGGGCCCGCAATTCTGGGGGTGGGTAGGACGTGAGCGGTCCCAGGCTCTGACTCTGTCCCAGCCTCCACTAAATTCACCCAATGTGCCGTCCGGGAGATATAGTGGCCCTGCCCGCCTGTGCTTGTCCACGTGTCCGTTGTTAAGTGGACCTTGGCAGTAACCGTGTTGGTGAAGGCGCGTACAATGTTGCGGGAGACGTGGTCGTGCAGGGCTGGGATGGCACATCGGGAAGAGTAGTGGCGACTGGGAACCGAGTAGCGCGGGGCTGCCGCCGCCATCATACCTTTGAAAGCCTTCGTTTCCACAACCCTATACGGCAGCATCTTCAGGCTGATAAATTTGGCTATGTGCACGTTTAACGCTTGAGCGTGCGGGCGCGTGGCGGCGTACTTGCGCTTGCGCTCCAACACTTGCGCTAGCGACGGCTGGACGGTGCGCTGAGAAACATTGGTGGATGGGGCCGAGCACAGCGGAGGTGAGGGTGTGGGTGCAGGTCAGGAGACGGTAGTGCCTGTGTCCTGAGAGGGGGGTTGGATCTCAGTGGCAGGTTGGGGCACAGGGGGAGAGGCAGCGGTGCAAACCGGAGGCGGTGAACGGCCTTCGTCCCACCTTGTGGGGTGCTTGGCCATCATATGTCTGCGAATGCTGGTGGTGAGGCTGGTGGTGGTGGCTCCCCGGCTGATCTTGGCGCGACAAAGGTTGCACACCACTGTTCGTCGGTCGTCTGCACTCTCAGTGAAAAACTGCCAGACCTTTGAGCACCTCGGCCTCTGCAGGGTGGCATGGCGCGAGGGGGAACTTTGGGAAACATTTGGTGGATTATTCAGTCTGGCCCTGCCTCTACCCCTGGCCACCGCACTGCCTCTTCCAACCTGCCCTGCTGCTGCACTTGCCTCCCCCTCTGAAGACCTGTCCTCAGTAGGCGTAGCAAACCAGGTGGGGTCAGTCACCTCATCGTCCTGCTGCTCTTCCTCCAAATCCTCTGTGCGCTCCTCACTCGGACTTTCTCCAATTACTACTACCTGAGTGATAGACAACTGTGTCTCATCGTCATCGTCCTCCTCACCCACTGAAAGCTCTTGAGACAGTTGCCAGAAGTCCCCAGCCTCATCCCCCGGACCCCGGGAACTTTCCAAGGGTTGGGCATCGGTCACGACAAACTCCTCCGGTGGGAGAGGAACCATTGCTGGCCATTCTGGGCAGGGGCCCGGGAACAGTTCCTGGGAGTCTGCCTGCTCCTCAGAATGTGTCATTGTAATGGAGTGAGGAGGCTGGGAGAAAGGAGGAGCAGCAGCCAGAGGATTCAGAGTTGCAGCAATGGACGGCGCAGAACTCTGGGTGGTCGATAGATTGCTGGATGCACTTTCTGCCATCCACGACAGGACCTGCTCACACTGCTCATTTTCTAATAAAGGTCTACCGCATGGACCCATTAATTGTGAGATGAATGTGGGGACGCCAGAAACGTGCCTCTCTCCTAATCCCGCAGCAGTCGGCTGCAATACACCTGGATCAGGAGCTCGGCCTGTGCCCACACCTTGACTTGGGCCTCCACGTCCTCGCCCGCGTCCACGTCCTCTAGGCCTACCCCTACCCCTTACCATGCTGTATTACCAGTAGTGCAGAAACAGAACGCTGTAATTAAATGTGCCGCTTATTGGCCTGTGGTTGGAGGCTGACTTCCCTTACGGAACGCACAGCAGAGCCAGGAAACAATTTTGCGCATGCCTGTAGTGAGACGTAGGTGCGTATGACTGAGCTAGTGGAATTCACAGCGCAGAAGCAGTCAAGTGGCCAAAGGCCAGTAGTAGGCCTTAAGTATTTTGCTTCTATTTTTTTAAAATGCTGAGCTGATACAGCAGACAGATACTGTAGGCAGCGTATAATATTATGTATACTGCTTCCGTCTGGCGGGATGATGGCGATCATGTAACAGAGACGGCAGATCCAGGAAACAATTTTGCGCAAGCCTGCTGTAACGCTTAGCTGCGTATTAATTACGACTACTACCCCCAGCAGATAGATACTGTAGGCAGCGTATAATATTATGTATACTGTTTCCCTCTGGCGGGATGACGGCAATCATGTAACAAAGACAGCAGATCCAGGAAACAATTTTGCGCAAGCCTGCTGTCACGCTTAGCTGCGTATTAATTACGACTACTACCCCCAGCAGATAGATACTGTAGGCAGCGTATAATATTATGTATACTGTTTCCCTCTGGCGGGATGACGGCGATCATGTAACAGAGACAGCAGATCCTGGAAACAATTTTGCGCAAGCCTGCTGTAACGCTTAGCTGCATATTAATTACAACTACTACCCCCAGCAGATAGATACTGTAGGCAGCATATAATATTATGTATACTGTTTCCCTCTGGCGGGATGACGGCGATCATGTAACAGAGACAGCAGATCCAGGAAACAATTTTGCGCAAGCCTGCTGTAACGCTTAGCTGCGCATTAATTACGACTACTACCCCCAGCAGATAGATACTGTAGGCAGCGTATAATATTATGTATACTCTTTCCCTCTGGCGGGATGACGGCGATCATGTAACAGAGACAGCAGATCCAGGAAACAATTTTGCGCAAGCCTGCTGTAACGCTTAGCTGCGTATTAATTACGACTACTACCCCCAGCAGATAGATACTGTAGGCAGCGTATAATATTATGTATACTCTTTCCCTCTGGCGGGATGACGGCGATCATGTAACAGAGACAGCAGAACCA
This sequence comes from Eleutherodactylus coqui, assembly GCF_035609145.1. Taxonomy (NCBI): domain Eukaryota; kingdom Metazoa; phylum Chordata; class Amphibia; order Anura; family Eleutherodactylidae; genus Eleutherodactylus; species Eleutherodactylus coqui. The sequence continues at coordinate 248,138,217 of NC_089838.1, read as the reverse complement.
GGAAACAATTTTGCGCAAGCCTGCTGTAACGCTTAGCTGCGTATTAATTACGACTACTACCCCCAGCAGATAGATACTGCAGGCAGCGTATAATATTATGTATACTGTTTCCCTCCGGCGGGATGACGGCGATCATGTAACAAAGACAGCAGATCCAGGAAACAATTTTGCGCAAGCCTGCTGTACCGCTTAGCTGCGTATTAATTACGACTACTACCCCCAGCAGATAGATACTGTAGGCAGCGTATAATATTATGTATACTGTTTCCCTCTGGCGGGATGACGGCGATCATGTAACAGAGACAGCAGATCCAGGAAACAATTTTGCGCAAGCCTGCTGTAACGCTTAGCTGCGTATTAATTAGGACTACTACCCCCAGCAGATAGATACTGTAGGCAGCGTATAATATTATGTATACTCTTTCCCTCTGGCGGGATGACGGCGATCATGTAACAGAGACAGCAGATCCAGGAAACAATTTTGCGCAAGCCTGCTGTAACGCTTAGCTGCGTATTAATTACGACTACTACCCCCAGCAGATAGATACTGTAGGCAGCGTATAATATTATGTATACTGTTTCCCTCTGGCGGGATGACGGCGATCATGTAACAGAGACAGCAGATCCAGGAAACAATTTTGCGCAAGCCTGCTGTAACGCTTAGCTGCGTATTAATTACGACTACTACCCCCAGCAGATAGATACTGTAGGCAGCATATAATATTATGTATACTGTTTCCCTCTGGCGGGATGACGGCGATCATGTAACAGAGACAGCAGATCCAGGAAACAATTTTGCGCAAGCCTGCTGTAACGCTTAGCTGCATATTAATTACGACTACTACCCCCAGCAGATAGATACTGTAGGCAGCGTATAATATTATGTATACTGTTTCCCTCTGGCGGATGACGGCTATCATGTAACAGAGATAGCTGATCCAGGAAACAATTTTGCGCAAGCCTGCTGTAACGCTTAGCTGCGTATTAATTAGGACTACTACTCCGAGCAGATAGATACTGTAGGCAGCGTATAATATTATGTATACTGTTTCCCTCTGGCGGGATGACGGCGATCAGTTTTTTGGAAAAAGCCCACTGCCTATATAGCCTGAATATCTCTTTCCCTGCCTCACCAGTACTGGCCCTATACTCTGTACAATGACTGCAGACTGCGGACACAATGCTCTGCACGGCCGATATACAAAAAAAAAAATTGTGCAACACTGCTAAAAGCAGCCTCAACAGTACTGCACACGGTCAGATGTGGCCCTAAGAAGGACTCTTGGGGTTCTTGAAGCCTAAAATAACTCCTAACGCTGTCCCTATAGCAGCTCCGGCATCAGCAGCACTTTCCCTGATCTCTGTCAGAATGCATCTGTGGCGAGCCGCGGGAGGGGCCGATTTATATACTCGGGTGACACCTGATCTCGCCAGCCACTCACTGCAGGGGGGTGGTATAGGGCTTGAACGTCGCAGGGGGAAGTTGTAATGCCTTCCCTGTCTTTCTATTGGCCAGAAAAGCGCGCTAACGTCTCAGAGATGAAAGTGAAAGTAACTCGAACATCGCGTGGTACTCGTCACGAGTAACGAGCATCTCGAACACGCTAATACTCGAACGAGTATCAAGCTCGGACGAGTACGTTCGCTCATCTCTACAGACAACCCCTTTAATTCAAGTCTTTAATTTAGAATTTCAAAAATGATGTTGTTTGGTGAATGTATTCACTTGCAGGCTGCACGCTCTATTCAGTTCAGTAAGGGGCAGAATAAGAGGCAACATGAACTTCTGCAACCCTTTACTTCCTTCCTGCTGATGCTAAGAGAGGAGGATTAAATAACTTATTGAGGACCTGTCATGTCCTCATGTCAGTGCGGCCAGCAACATTGCTTTGCAGTTATAGCCTCACTGACTCCAATTATGTCTTTCTTTTGTTTATACTCACCCCCTTTCTCCCATATAAGCTCTTCTTGGATTCAACTTCCATGGCTGTCCATGTGTCAACTCCACACATGAATGATTAATCATGAATGGGTGTGAGTGAGGGATGCCTCTGATTGGTCAGGCTGTGACCAATCAGAGGCATCTCATTCAGCAGGCGGGGATTTTAAATCCCCGGCTGCTGAATACTACTCACAGCTGTTCAGAGCAGTTCAGGAGAACTGCAGCCTGCCGTGCTGAACTCCGTCTGCCGGGACCAGGTAAGTATATATATATTTTTTATTTTTACACATTTCTGGATGAATTGCAGGGAAGGGCTTATATATTTAACCCCTTCCCGACAATTCATCCCGCGATCGCCGGCAGCTCATTGCTTTCAATGGAGTCGGCTGTATTGCCGGCTCCATTGAATTCAATGGGCTAACATCGTTCTGCCGGGACCAGGTAAGTATATATATATTTTTTATTTTTACACATTTCTGGATGAATTGTAGGTAAGGGCTTATATATTTAAGCCCTTCCCGACAATTCATCCCGCGTACGCCGGCAACCCATTGCTTTCAATAGAGTCGGCTGTATTGCCGGCTCCATTGAATTCAATGGGCTAACATCGTTCTTCTCTGCCACAGCTGTTACAGCTGTGGCAGAGGAGAACGATCTTTACGCTGACAGTGGGGGGGGGGGTCTCACTCTTGCCGCTATTGTGGCTTAATAGTGGGACCTGGGAACTTGAGATGCAGCCCAAAATGTAGCTCCTCGCCTGCCCTATTCGTTTCTGTGTCGTTTCCATCACTTTCTTGTGTTTTGCAGATTTTCACAAATGAAAACCATAGCGAGCATCGGCGATATACAAAAATGCTCGAGTCACCCATTGACTTCAATGGGGTTCGTTAGTCGAAACGAACTCTCGAGCATCACTGAAAGTTCGACTCGAGTAACGAGCACCCGAGCATTTTGGTGCTCGCTCATCTCTATTCACTATCAATCCAGTCTGATGTCCAGTCGTGATCACCCACTTGACACATTCACGGGCCTTAAAGCCATATCTAAGAATAACTTATGTGGCTTAATAGGGGTGAGTATAAACAGGAGAAAGATAAACATATTTGAAGTCAGTAGGGCCACAACTGCAAAGCTATGCAGCCAACCTCCTACAACAGGACATGACAGATCTTCTTTAAATATCTTACTAAGACAGGGAATTACAAGGTGTGTGTGTAGAGACAACTTATAATTTAATAAAGTCCTGTTTTACCACAGCCTCAGCAATGAATTAAGGCCCATTTACACGTTTGGGCGATAATCGTTGTATCTAAATGCGGGGCCATCGTGCACTGCTAGCTGATCGTTAAATTCAGTCCAACCTAAAAATCGTCCTTCACTCTTATCAGCAGTTCTCCATTGCTGATAGCATTGTTTCCCACTGGAGAACAAAAGAACTAAAAGCAGATAAGAGCCGGACTATTAACTGTATTTAGCTAAGGCTTCATTTGCACACTTTATTGCTTTTAAGTAGCTGAGTAGCTACTTAATAGTTTATGCAAAATGATCGCTCAAAGCTGTCACTCAAACTGGCGTTTGAGCGGTCTTTGAGTGATCATCGCTCCATGTAAATGGACCTTTAGATATTATATTAAAAGGGTAGGAAAGAGCAGTGGAAGTGGAATGTGGGCCAACGGATTTAAGCTCCATTGTATGTAATATGGCAGACAATGACTATTTCCATAGGAACTATGTGAAAGGAGAGGTCTGCAGAACAAACAGTTGAGCTTAAAAAGGAAAAGCTTTACACAAGTACTGCACCTGATGATCTAAGAGTACAGAAAAGTTTTTAATTTTAAAGTCAGAAATTTTTGTATAAATAACCTTAAGTTGCCAGAGCAATAAATAAGCATGTTTAAGATATACATGCATGTCTAAAAAATACTTAAAGAGGTTGTCTGGGCCTATTACTACTTCCTCAGGAAAGGTCATCAATAGTTCATAGAATCATAGGATGTTAGAGTTGGAAGGGACCTTCAGGGTCATCTGGTCCAACCCCCTGCTCAGTGCAGGATCACTAAATCCTCCCATACTAGATTATAGGTGTGGGTTTGCCTGTTGTCAGGATGGAAAGAACTGGAAGCAGATAGTGCTGTCAATACTGCAGTGGCCTGATTCGGTACTACAGGCACAGCTCCAACTGAATCCATTGGAAGCTTTGCCAGTAGTATCAAACTGGGCTGCTGCAATATGGACAGTGCTATTTGCTTCCAGCACTGCCCACACTGACAGAGGGCCTAGCAATCAGCTGATCAGCAGGAATTTCAAACAGCAACCCCCCAGCAATCAACTATTGATGAGGATAGAATGGTAAAAGTTCCAGACAACCCCTTTACAATGGATAAAAGAATATTATATTATAAGATATATTGCGGTATAAAAATGTGGACATGAATATATATTGTCCTTCCACTTTGCCAGAATATATTACTGTTTTGTCATTTTTGTTACTACAAATATAGTATTGACAATAGTGTAAACTTTCATACAAAAGAAATTACATCCTATTCAATAAAAAATGTATTGCCAATTGCAAAAAAACTCCAAAGTATTCTATATTTTTGATTAGACTAATTCTACACTTTACCTTTGCAAAAAAAAAATTGCTTGTGAATTTAACTGGAAATTAAAAAATGGTCAATAAAAATCGTCTGGTTCTCAAAGTATAAATTTGTCAGCCATGCCTTTAAGGAACAGCTGTAAGTAAATCACTTGTTTGTATACAAGTAACAATGAAAAGGGGTCACCTTAAATGTGGCTTAGTTATAATGCCAGAGGCTTTACAAAAAGGTCTCTAATATATAGAGAAATGCTCGTGGGGCCTCCTGATATTTACGTTATGAGCATCAGATCCTTGGTCACACTTAAGTAAATAACATAAGGCTTGTCTTGCGGGGTCACCATCAAAACATTTCATATAGTTTCACTGTAATAACAGGATATTAAATGGCTATGACACTGAGTCTTATTAGTTTCTATATTCCAGCTGTGTTGTCTCATACTTAATATACTGTATATACGTATCAATATAATATGAAGAATACAATATTCAGGGTTGATTTATTATTAACTGAACACTGCGCAGTATACAAATGTAGTCAGTAGTCACGCACTTTAGTTTGTGTCTCCAGGGAGACTCATAATCTACCTTGGCTCTCTAAAGCATACACAACCTGGCGCTGATTTAATTGTAGCCAATTGACATATCAATTTATTGGTGTTTTGAAAGAAATCAGAGAGCTTTCCTTTGCACAATGAGAAATATAAGCACACCTAATATTTCAGATGGCTTTTCAGTATAAACAGCTGTGTGTACATGAGGAATAACGCTATTTCTGGCTATTATATAAATTGCATCCCACATTTTTCTCCATTTTCCCTCTCTGTAAGCTGTATGTCTGTTTCTCAGTTATCTCTGAACTGACAGAAGGAGACTAGCTGCTGTGCTATAGACTGTGTAGAGAACTGCAGATTCTGCTACGTGTAACACACACAGGCATATCATGTGTACATGATACGTCATGTGAACGGTGTACAGCAGTACCGAGCAGTGTATATGTGTATAACTAGCAGTATATAACTAGCCATTAGCTATCAGCATGTCTGTTTACACAAAACGATTATTGTTCACATTTTCACTGGATTATGTGAATACGAATAATAATTGTTCAGTGTAAATGCTCCCCTTCCCCTCAAAGTCTTCAGTGAGCAGGATGACCCATCATTCTTCTTCATTTCTTCTCTAGTAATAGAGATAAAATTACTTCACAGCAGGCAGTGGTCAGCCAGTTAAGCGGAAGGGAGCCCTCTATTGGAGGGCTCTTTATAGTGATTTTTTTCAGCACAAAAACATTATTTTAGGCAAATAAAATAATTAGCAGTTTTGCAATATAGTCATTACACTGCTTATCCTATAAGTACAAGCTGTTTGAAAAGTCAGTGACCACTGAAAGCTTACATTTACTTATAAATACATTTTAATGTGTAAGTACTGATAGAAAGCATTTGCCATATACCCTATTGGAGGATGGTGCCTCCCTTTGTTAACCCTTTGCAATCCAATTTGGGATTCAGGGTTTCCTAGGGGGCTTTCTCTTTCTGCCATTATACAATGGCGCCAGCTGCTGGCTAGGGCCAGTACTGCGGTGTGTAACATGCTGGAGAGGCTCCCGACCACAGAGCAGCCAGTAATATACAGTAAGAATACCCTGCCGGACGTCTTCCAACATCGGAGCTGTACAGCCTTCAATCAGAATGTCTTTAGACGTCAGACAGTGGATTGGAAAGGGTTAGTAATCCCTGCTGGACCCGACAACACATGCTGACGATCACTTGCCGGAGACAGATACACATGTTTTTTTCTCATAGGTTTCTGTACCTGCTGGAAGCTACAATCTCTACTCGATGATAGAGGTTTCCATGAAGATAGAAATGTCTAGATAAAATGCCCATTCGGTTTCAATAGGGTAGACATTAGAAATGAGCGAGTATACTCGCTAAGGCACATTACTCGAGCGAGTAGTGCCTTAGCCGAGTATCTCCCCGCTCGTCTCCAAAGATTTGGGGGCCGGCGCGGGTGACAGGTGAGTTGCGGCGGGGAGCGGGGGGGGGGTGGGGAGAGGGAGAGAGAGATCTCCCCTCCGTTCCTTCCCGCTCTCCCTCGCCGCTCCCCGGCCGCCTCCGGCCCCCGAATCTTTAGAGACGAGCAGGGAGATACTCGGCTAAGGCACTACTCGCTCGAGTAATGTGCCTTAGCGAGTATACTCGCTCATCTCTAGTAGACATCTGCAAGTTATTGTTGGCATGCAGCAGAGACATGTCTATGTATTAATACTAAGAGGAGACAAAGTCCCTGTTGGTGTTCAGAAAGAAATGAGTACTATATTACTAATACTATTTGCCCTTACAATACAATTTCAAGAAAAAATATTTTAGAAAAGCAATACTTATCCATGAGGGTTAAATACAATGTCGAAACAAATATTGCTAATCAAGAAACCAGAATTTGAGACGAGAAACTAGGTAGGCTAGCAAGACAGTGCTAACAATTATGGCAGCAAGAAACCTACAATATTACTTACAAAGTGCCTGTTGCCTCATTAATCTTGAAGGTTTGTAACTAGAGTTGAGAGAACGTACTCTGCTGAGCTTGATGCTCGTTCGAGTATTAGCGTACTTGATGGTGCTTGTTACTCGAACAAGCATCACGCCGTGTTCGACCTCGCCCCATTTTTTGGCTCCTCCCCGCTGTGACGTGCCTGTTTTGGCCCCGCCGCGACGCAGCGCGCTCGTCAAAGGCAATTTTTTTGGCTGGCAGGCAGGGGAGAGAGAGAGAGAGAGAGAGAGAGAGAGAGAGAGAGAGAGAACACGAACCAAGAAAAAAAAAGGCTCGGGACCCGGCGTCCCACATACAAAAATGCTCGAGTCTCCCATTGTAGTCAATGGGGTTCGTTACTTGAGTAGAGCTCTCGAATTTTATGAAATGCTTGACTCGAATAACATGGACCCGAGCATCTGGGAGCTCACTCATCTTTATTTGTAACGTTATAGACTGCAATCTACTCTATTATGGTCCGGGAGTCAGCGTTGGGTTTTTCAATATGGTATCTAGAAACGAAGGATAAAACAGATGCAAAGCCTTGGCTCGTATCTGCTGCTCTCTAGAGATCTAATAAGTCTCGGATAGTTTAATTTACTATATTTGATGAAAAGTAGAGTGAAAAATTCTCCCTTGTGCATTGATAACTATGGTCGCTAACCACCTACAAAAGTAATCTGTTTTTATTGGCAAGGCCCTTCGAGACTAATACAACTATCTGGGCTCTTGTCAATGTCATGGGTCATGAAGAAATACATGAGAACGGACTGATGCATTATTGAAGCCCGAAGTTTAAAGTACTCCTAAGCTCTTGCTCTACCTGCACATATCCAGTCAAATGCGTCATCTACAGGTTTCATCTCAACTCAGCACAAAGTTTTGCTCTTGGTGAATGAAAGGCTGGCAGTAAATTCTTTCCCAGTGGAGGATTAATTTATGCAGATCTATTCATTTATTCCTAGAGGCTTCCAACTCATTAACTGTCAGCTTTGGTCGTCAGACTAACTCCATTTACATGTCCGCAGAGTGGGACGGATACATTTCTTTGCCCCTGGGCTCTCTGCAAGAGGGGATGCAAATACCTGCTTGACTTTTTATTTAATCAGGGCTTACTTCAGGAATTATATTGTCCTGATGTTTTCCAAGACCAAAGTGTCAAGGACTTGAAATCAGTTAGAAATCCAATTTTTTCCTTGTTCAATGCTAGAATGTTTGCAAAATGTCTATTAGACAAAATCTGGCTTTAGCTTAGACCATGCTTCTAAGATCAACATAGAAAATCTTCAGCAGTGCATGATGATATATTTCTATAGAGTTCGACACTTGATTTTATAGAACTGTAGCTCTTACAACAAAATGAAATATATTCTGCATTTTAAGGGTATTTGAGAGCCCATATACTACTTGATGAATGAAGAGGCACTCATCTGTTGAAAAAAAAGAAGAAAAAGGTAGACACTATTGTCAGAACAAGCAATAAAATTTTGCTCTTTAAGGAGGTTTTCCAAGATTAAAAAGAAATTCCATACAGCATATAACTGTTCAGAAAAAAATGCATGCTCCTCTCTTAAATGGCTTTTTGATCCAGTTCCATGACTCACTTCTCCATTGGTCCATTCCCAAAAACTCCTGCAGGAATCATGTGCTGTTAATCACACAACTAATTACTGATCTCAGTGATCACATCCTCGTCAGGCACACATGACTGTTGAGACCAGTGACTGGTTGCAGGGGTCACATGTGCAATGAACCACATGTGACTGCTGAAGGAGCTTTCTTGACCAAACCGATAGGGACTGGAGCTGTGGTTCTCATAGAATGGTAGAGTTGGAAGGGACTTCCAGGGTCATCTCGTCCAGCCCCCTGCTCAGAGCAGGATTCACTAAGTCATTCCAGCCAGATATTTGTCCAGCATTGATCACCCTCACTTCCATTTATGGAGAACCACCTCCCGTGGTAACCTATTCCACTCATTGATCACCCTCACTGTCAGAAACTTTCTTCTAATATCTAATCTGTGTCTCCTCCCTTTCAGTTTTAACCCTTTTGCTTTTAGTCTTTCCTTGTGCAAATGAGAATAGGGCTGATCCCTCTGCACTGTGACAGCCCTTCAGATATTTGTAGACAGCTATTAAATCTCTTTGCCTTCTTTTTTGTAAGTTAAACATTCCCAGATCCTTTAATCGTTCCTCATAGGAGACTGCTCACCATCTTGGTAACTCTTTTCTGAACTTTCTCCAGTTTGCCTATGTCTTTTTTAAAGTGGGGTGCCCAGAACTTGACACAGTATTCCAGATGAGGTCTGACTAAGGAAGGGGAGAGGGGGATAATTACATCATGTGATCTAGACTATATGCTTCTCTTAATACATCCCAGAATTGTCTTTGCCTTTTTGGCTGCTGCATCACATTGTTGACTTAGATTCAGTCTATGATCTATTAGTGTAACGAAGTCTTTTTCACATGTGCTGCTGCTTAACCAAACTCCTCCCATTCTGTATGCGCTTTTTTCATGTTCTTGCCCAGATGTAGGACTTTGCATTTATCCTTGTGAAATACCATTCTATTAGTCGCCGCCCACTGTTCAAGCTTTTTTAGATCTTTTTGATTACTCTCTCTCTCTCTTCCCTAGTGTTAGCTATCCCTCCTAGCTTTGAGTCATCTGCAAATTTGATCAGTTTCCCATCAATTCCCTCCTCCAGATCATTTATAAAAATGATCATTTGAAAAATGCTGCGCTGATAACAGCTGATAGCTCAATTCAAGAAAACTTGAAGTGAGCGATTAACAACTCATGCACAAAAACTGCACGATGTCAAAGCATTTAGATGCAATGAGAATCACTCAAAAGACAGTCTAAATGGGCCAATAGAAGGAAATCAGATTAGTCTGGCATGACTTGTTTGTTACCAACCCATGCTGGCTCTGGTTAATTACTCCATTTTCATCCAAATTCTCGTATACATGCTGTTTAAGAATTTGTTCAAAGATCTTTCTCAGTATAGAAGTCAGGTTTACAGGCCTGTAATTTCCTGGATCCACATTCTTCCCTTTTTTGAAGATAGGGACACTTGCCCTTTTCCATTTTTCTGGGACTTCTCCTGTTCTCCAGGAACTTTCAAAGATTGTGCTGAGTGGTTCAGCAATTACCTCTGCTGCTTTCTTTAGTATCCTAGGATGTAATTCATCTGGACCTTGGGACTTGAATTCATTTAATTTAGCTAAGTGTTCCCTCGCCATCTCTCTGCTTATAGATAGCCTGCTTTCTTTTATTCCCCCAATAGCACAGGGAAGATCAGTTGATGTTCCATCTACTTTCTGAGAGAAAACAGATACAAAATAGGAATTTAAAAGTTCGGCCTTCTCAACATCATTCTTAACCAATTCACCATTTTCATCTTGTTAACATCCTATAGCATTTTTTACTTTTCTTTTGCTTTTGGCATACCCCCCCCCCCCCCCAAATCCTTTTTTTATTGCTTTTGGCCTCTGTTGCAAGACTTCATCATTATTAGCTTTAGCTTTTCTGATACTTGCCCTACAGTTTCTGCAGACCACATTATATTCTTCTTTAGATATTCCCCCCTCTTTCCATTTGATAAATATATTTCTCTTTGTTTTGAACATGGGGGCAAGTTCTGTGTTCATCCATCCTGGTCTTTTTAGCTGCTTCCCATTCTTTCTTCTTTTAGGGATTGTTAACGATTGTGCTTTGAGAATCTTATTTCGCAATATTTCCCAACCTTCTTGGTCATTTCTGTCCTTAAGAACATCCAGCAATTGGATTCTTCCTATCCTCTTTCTAAGTTCATAGAAATCTGCCTTTCTGAAATCCAACCTTGTGGTCTGAGTTTTCTTAGGTCTTCCTCCGCTTTTTATACAAAATTCAAGGATAGCATGATCACTTCCTCCTCAACCATTTCCTCCCTGTTGGTAAGAATTAGGTACAAGATAGCAGATCCCCTTGTTTTCACTTCTACCTTTTGGAAGATCAAGTTGTCAGCAAGAGCGGATAAGAATTTGTTGGATCCATTACTTTTACCTGAGAGAGATTCCCAACAAATGTCTGGATAGTTAAAATCTCCCATAATCACTATGTCATGCTTTTTAGAGAGCTTGGCCATCTGATTTAGAAAGAGTTGATCAATATCTTCTGCTTGGCCAGGTGGCATATAGTAAATGCCTACAATAGTGTCCTTTGTTGTTCTCTCCTTGTATTCTTACTCAAACAGTTTCTACAGAACTACCATACTCTGAAGCTTCAATCTCTGTGGAGATTAACGTTTTCCTAACATATAACGCAATACCTCCTCCCCTTTTCTTAGGTTTGTTTCTTATTAAAAAGTTGTATCCTTCAAGCCTTGTATTCCAATCATGTGTATAATTCCAATAAGTTTCCATGATGCCTATGATATCATATTTCTCTTTCTGTGTTAGGAGCTCCAATTTTCCTTGCATTTGTGTAAAAACATTTTAGTTTGTGATCGGTGTCTCTTGCTCCTCTACTTTCCTTCTGAATGTGTTGTCTTTGTTCTTTCTATCCACTTCTAATAGCAAGGTTCTCAAATGTAATAATTAGCTGTATATTTTTACCTGGCCTTTCACTCCCCTTCCCATATTGTTGTAGTTTAAAGCTCAATATGGGAAGTGAAGTAAAAGGCCAGGTAAAAATATACAGCTAATTAATACATTTGAGAACCTTGCTATTAGGTCTGGAGAGACATTTATGAAATCTCAGCGCTGCATTCAAATTATGCGACTGTCATTGGAAATAACCAGTTTGTTGTCTGATACATCCCTAATAATTTTATTGAACTATTGTAAAAGTATATATTTTTCCTACACATATTATTGTACACTATGTTATGTAAAGAGGGCACTTATGGAAATCGCCAGAGCATGTGTTATACAATGCAGTACATCCCGTCCTAGTGCTGAACAGTTGATAACAGTAGCAATAATGGTCAGCATGTGTTCTCGCGGGATGTGTACACTATAACAGATTCCGTTCAGTAGAGGATGCAGCTGCCAATGTTGGAGGACCCTTTTTTTCCAGAATACTGGCAGCCATTTCCTCTAAAGCAGAGGTCCTCCACTTTAGTACCTTGTGAGCCACATACTTTAAGTGATGGTTGAGAGCCATATTCAATTGAAAAGTAGAGAAAATATATATTAAATGTAGAGAAGCAATAAATCAGGAGTGTGCAAACATTTGCTGGTTAGAATTTAACACTGCAATTGTACGGTCCAAACTGGCATTGTTTGGTGGATAGAACTTCTGTAACAGTATAAAGTACCAGAGTATATGGTCATAACTTAGGAGTTCTAAGTCAAACCACATGTAGCTTTCGAGCCACTGGTTGAGGAGCACTGCTCTATAGAGTATACACAAATATACGCACCCGAAACTATTCATTGTAAAAAAAAAACTACCTTACAACTCAATAATTTCACTAGTTTCTAATCAACTGGTATAATTTATTGGTTTATGATTAGAGATGAGCAAGCGTACTCGGAAAAGCACTTCTCGCTCGAGTAATTTGCTTTATCCGAGTATCGCTGTGCTCGGGTCTGAAGATTCGGGTGCCGGCACGGAGCGGGGAGCTGCAGGGGAGAGCGGGAAGGAACGGAGGTAAGATCTTTCTCTCCCTCTCTCCCGCCCGCTCTCCCCTGCGCCCCGCTGCGACTCACCTGTCAGCCGCAGCGGCACCCGAATCTTCAGACCCGAGCACAGCGATACTCGGATAAAGCACATTACTCGAGCGAGTAGTGCTTTTCCGAGTACGCTCGCTCATCTCTATTTATGATGAAATTATATATTAACTTGGCCAGTTAAATGTCACTTGTTCATCTCTATTGACCATACTATCTTACTATCTTAGGGTGCATTCACACAAGCGTGTTTTTGAGCGTGTTTTTGTGCGTACTTAGGTGCGTACATATGTCCGCACCTAGGTACGAGCAAAAACACGGGTGAACACAGCTGCGTGCTTGTTGTCAATGGAGCCGCGGCTGCGGCTGGCGGCTCCATTGAAAACAATGCTCTGCCGGCCCCCTGAATTCTTTTTCAGGGAAGGGCTTTACATTTAAGCCCTTCCTTGAAAAAGAAACATTTTAGTGCAAAACAAAAAAAAAATTTAAAAAAACTTACCTCTCCTCCGCTGACGTGACCCCCGCGGGCATGAAGAACACATCCGCCGCGTGCAGCAGATGTTTCCTTCATCCCCGCTAGTTAAAAGAATTCCCTGCTGCTACATCTGCCACATCTGTGGCAGATGCAGCAGAGGAATTCTTTAATTCTCAACCGAAGCTGTCACACATGACAGCTGCGGTAGAGAATCCTGCTGCCGGCATCCCGTCAATGGCTTTTCAGGAAGGGCTTCATAAGCCCTTCCCTGAAAAGCCATTTAAAATAGTGCAAAAAAATTTTAAAAAATCAATACTCACCTCCCTTCAGCTGCCGGGGCTCAGCCGCGACTTCTGACGCTGTCCCCAGCTCTGTAGTTCTGAGCTATCAGCAGCCAGGGATTTAAAATCCCCGCCTGCTGGTAGCTCTGATTGTGATTGGCAGCTGAAGGGAGGTGGGTATTGATTTTTTTTTATTTTTTGCATAAAAGTGGTTTAAAAAACCAAAAAAATTGTTACTCACCTCCCTTCAGCTGCTGGGGCTCAGCCGTGTCTTCTGCTGTCCCCTGCACTGTGGTGCTGATCTATCAGCAGTCAGGGATTTAAAATCCCCGCCTGCTGAAAGACCTGAATGTGATTGGCTGAGGTGCTCAGCCAATCACAGGCAGCTCTCACCTGTCATTCATTCGGGGAGAGCTGCCTGTGATTGGCTGAGCACCTCAGCCAATCACATTCAGCTCTTTCAGCAGGCAGGGATTTCAAATCCCCTCCTGCTGATAGATCAGCACCACAGTGCAGGGGACAGCAGGAGAAGACACAGGGCAGCTGAAAGGAGGTGAGTAACTATTTTTTTGGTTTTTTAAATTACTTTTACTTGATTTTCAGGGAGGGGCTTATATTTAATGCCCTTCCCTGAAATCAATTGCCGGCAGCAGAATCCTCTACCGCAGCTGACATGTATGACAGCTGCAGTAAAGAATTGAAGAATTCTTCTGCTGCATCTGCCACAGATGTGGCAGATGTAGCAGCAGGGAATTCTTTTAACCAGTGGGGATGAAAGAAACATCTGCCGCATGCGGCAGATGTGTTCTTCATCCCCGCGAGGGACACAGCAGTGGCGGACAGGTAAGTAATTTTTTTTTTTTTACACCAAAATTTTTCTTTTTCAGGGAAGGGCTTATATGTAAAGCTCTTCCCTGAAAAACCATTCAGGTGTGCCAGCAGACCGTTGTCTTCAATGAGTGGCGGCTCCATTGAAGAGAATGCCCGCATTTTTTTTTTACACCAAAATTTTTCTTTTTCAGGGAAGAGCTTATATGTAAAGCCCTTCCCTGAAAAAGAATGCAGGGGTGGCGGCAGACCATTGTTTTCAATAGAGCCGCCAACAGCAGCCGCAGCTCCATTGAAAACAATGCGTGCATTCCCTATGGTGCAGGCATGTCTTATCTTTGCAGGCACGCACCTGCAAAGTACGGACATGTGCACACACCATAGGGAATGCATTGTTGCAAATAGAAGCGTGTTTTTGTGCGTGCGTATGTACGCACAAAAACACGCTCGTGTGAACGCACCCTAATTAATAGCAGGACAACCCACAAATCTAGCCAACAGGTTCTGTTATGAGAAAGCCTTGTTTGCAGCACATTCTTTTAGGACCATAGCAAGGTAACCTGATAGGCAGGTGGTATTTACACGCAGTCCCTTTACAAAAGGCACTTGAAAAAAATGGCCAAAATGGCTGATAATGTTTCTGGGTGCAATTTATAGACTGTTAAAAAATTTTGCCAAAGAAATGTAACAAAAATATCAGTTTGGGAGACAACTAGAGATGAGCGAGCACCAAAATGCTCGAGTGCTCGTTACTCGAGTCGAACTTTCAGTGATGCTCGAGAGTTCGTTTCGAGTAACGAACCCCATTGAAGTCAATGGGCGACTCGAGCATTTTTGTATATCGCCGATGCTCGCTAAGGTTTTCATTTGTGAAAACCTGGGAAATTCAAGAAAGTGATGGGAACGACACAGAAACGTATAGGGCAGGCGAGGGGCTACATGTTGGGCTGCATCTCAAGTTCCCAGGTCCCACTATTAAGCCACAATAGTGGCAAGAGTGAGACCCCCCCCCCCGCGCACTGTCAGCATAAAGATCGTTCTCCTCTGCCACAGCTGTAACAGCTGTGGCAGAGAAGAACGGTGTTAGCCCATTGAATTCAATGGAGCCGGCAATACAGCCGCTCCATTGAAAGCAATGGGCTGCCGGCGATCGCGGGATGAATTGTCGGGAAGGGCTTAAATATATAAGCCCTTCCCTGCAATTCATCCAGAAATGTGTAAAAATAAAAAAAATATATACTCACCTTGTCCCGGCAGAATGATGTTAGCCCATTGAATTCAATGGAGCTGGCAATACAGCCAGCTCCATTGAAAGCAATGGGCTGCCGGCGATCGCGGGATGAATTGTAAGGAAGGGCTTAAATATATAAGCCCCTCCCTGCAATTCATCCAGAAATGTGTAAAAATAAAAAAAATATATATACTCACCTGGTCCCGGCAGACGGAGTTCAGCGCGGTCGGCGGCAGTCCTCCTGAACTGCTCTGAACAGCTGTGAGTAGTATTCAGCAGCTGGGGATTTAAAATCCCCGCCTGCTGAATGAGCTGCCTCTGATTGGTCACAGCCTGACCAATCAGAGGCAGATCTCACTCACACACCCATTCATGAATTTATGAATGGGTGAGTTACTGCTGCCTCTCATTGGCTCATCGGGACCAATCAGATTGGTCCCTGCGCTGAGCCAATGAGAGGCAGCAGTCACTTACCCATTCATGAATTCATGAATGGGTGTGTGAGTGAGATCTGCCTCTGATTGGTCAGGCTGTGACCAATTAGAGGCAGCTCATTCAGCAGGCGGGGATTTTAAATCCCCGGCTGCTGAATACTACTCACAGCTGTTCAGAGCAGTTCAGGAGGACTGCCGCCGGCCGCGCTGAACTCCGTCTGCCGGGACCAGGTGAGTATATATATTTTTTTTATTTTTACACATTTTAGGATGAATTGCAGGGAAGAGCTTATATATTTAAGCCCTTCCCGACAATTCATCCCGCGATCGCCGGCAGACCATTGCTTTCAATGGAGCCGGCTGTATGGCTGGCTCCATTGAATTCAATGGTCAGTGCTCGTTTAATCGAGACGAGTACCGCGTGGTGCTCGTCTCGAGTAACGAGCATCTCGAGCACCCTAATACTCGAACGAGCATCAAGCTCGGACGAGTATGCTCGCTCATCTCTAGTGACAACTAGAAGAAAATTGTAAAAAGTCTACATAATTTTTTTAGGTAAAAACCTGCTGCTGCTATAAAAACTTACGCATGTTTTTGGATACAGGATACCAGCAACTTGTCTTCTTAAAGGATTTTAGCCCAGAAATCATGAGTAGAATTGCCAGTAATAGAGTTTGCATTGTCAAGGCTCAAACCTAGTTGAAATTTCAGCTCTCTTATTTCATGGAAAGTCTAGTTACCTCTTGTTTTAAATCATTTATTTCTTCTTTTTCCAAGTGTTTTACAAGACATTTTACAAAGCTGTCAAATGCTTAAATTCCAATAGAAATTAGACATTTGCACAAACCAATTCTTTATTGGAAACATAAATATTTTGTGCACCTTTTTCACATCTTGGTGAATGATCCTTCTGCCATATAGTGTATTTTACAAAGGATATAAGGACACATTAATTGGATCTTTGCCTAGGGCCAATTGACATCTTAAAGCACCCCCGATGTCAAGGTCTTTTGTCCTTGGCTTTCGCATTCTAGGTTTGGTTATTTGCCATAGGAAATATGTTGTATGTAATTATTGTTTCTAAATGCTGTCTGCTCCTATCTTTAAGGAAATGGAAGACATAGGATCCTTAGTTTACCTCCTATTTAATAGACTTCAAACATCTTTGTTAGAGTCTCATATCTTTGAATTGATATACAGTATCCTATTTGTAGTATTATCCAACTTTACATTAAACATACATTATATTCGTCTAGCATTGCTTTACATTCAATGCATTTTGCAAACTGTGTGCCTATAGGCAAAAACTGGGAAAAGATCAAATAAATCTCTATTTCCTCGTTTTATATTAACATTTGTTAAAGATGTTGAGCTCTCTAGCATCACAATATAAGTCAATACCTTTAGTCAGTGCATTCGCGATATTTATTTCCTTCAGTATTAGCTTTTGGATGTTTTTATAACTAGTCCAGCTGTGATCAGTAGCGCCAACTTGCCTACAGTGTTCTATAGGGAGGACAGGGTTGGCTAAAATTCATCTTCTGTCTCAGAGGGTCATATTATTGTTCTGTTTCTTCTCAAGATGTATATTTAGGCTCTGCCTATTCCATCTGGCTGCTAGATATAAGCACAAGCTCACCAGGAAATTCCATGCATGGAGAAATGATTTCTACTCCAGAAAAAAATGGAATAATTACAACAGCAAGCAGTTAACCACATGAGAAAACTAAGATTTTCACATTATTGCACATGTAAACTAAGACAAGTCAGCCTCAGAAAAAAGGGGTTTTTCTGAGAATGCATGATAAAAATCAAAAGGTGGACACAGAATTACACAATGGGGGTACTATATTCCTCATTCACTTACATAACTGACAGAATGTCATTGGATACCATTCGGAATGTGAATGTGGTCTTTGGATTTTAATAGTGAAAACGTGTGAAGGTCCATTGTGGGGTGATTACACCGCAGCTGGTGCACTAGGCCGTAGAAGTCGGTTTAGGACTGGTGTTGGAGAATTTTCCTTCTCTTGTGGTCTAGGGTGGTGAAAGAGTTAAATATCTGGTGTCCAGTAGTTTATTCCGCTCTGTAGGCTCCAGCACAGTATGATGTCCAGCTGTGACCTTTGCTGACCATAGTGATGATTAACGGGTAGGACAGAGGGGACATTGAGCACCATACCTCATCTCTAAGCATGGTTACACAGCAGCCTATCCTGAACGACACTGTTCTGACAGGTGGGACTGCTGATCATGAGTATAAGCTTTCTGATTGGACGGTCTTTGTCTCTAGTCTAGACTAAATCACAATCAGTCACCATCACGGAGATGGGAAACAGATCTAATCTCTCACTGTACCAACAAGTGATAGAAGACTTGGCCAACTACTTTTTGAACAGAAGTCAAGGAGGCAAATTCAAAAACTGGATGGAAATGTATGATAATGTAAGAGGAGCTGAGAAAATAACTGGTCTCCACAGAAAATCAGCTCTGTAGATACCTCTAAGTTTGTTATTAGCATTTAAGAAATATTTCATATGCTTTATGAAGATAGCAAAATATGTTTGCCATGACTACCAAAAAGTCTGCAACATTTTGTCAAGCAGAGGGGAAGGGGTATAGGAGCACAGATACATAAATATACCGATACGTAAATACACACACCCACGCATACAGATACCTGCACTAACATACATGCGCACACTTTGTAGTCACAGTCAGTGCCTTCATATGAAAGCCCAGATTAGTATCACTGACAGTGACTCAATAAGAAGCAATGCTAGTTATACTGCCCCCTGACGATACAAGACGCTGAACTAACCTTAGTACAGTGGAGATCCTCCTGTCTTCCAATTGCTGCTGATCAGGATTTTACTGAACCACAAATTTTTAGTAACAGAAATTGGAGTGGTTAAGTAACATGAAGATTAGATCCTGAACAGACTACAAAAAAGAACAGTGTGATACATCACGATAATGTGACTAATTTAGTAAAATTGCACCAGAAAACTGTCCTACATGTTTTTCACCACATTTACTATGTTTTAGGCTGAAAGCACATGACCGGGTCGGATCCCGCAGCGGAATCTGACAGTGTGCCCAGCCTGTGACCCCTGCGTATTTGTCCGGATGGTTTTCGTTTATGCTGCGGATGTGCCGGCCAGCGCACATGTGCAGTAGGGATGTGACCGCGACGTCGCTAGGCAATGAAGTGATTTTGCGGCCTTTCTGCAATGATGATTGTGTAAGGGCCGCGGGACGGACGCCTTTCATTGACTTCAATGGAAGCCATTCGCATGAAACCCGGCTCAAAATAGAGCATGCTGCGATCCCCCCCTTCCTTCATGAGCGGAAAATCGTAATTGATTTCCGCTTGTGGGCATGGAAACCCGCTTTTCCAAAGCATGCTATGGGCGGTATTTGCAGCGGAATCCGGAGGCGGACACCTCCGGATTCCTCAATGCAAATCTGGCTGTGTGCATTGGGCCTTAAACACTTTTTTCAACTTTTCAAAAAAGGGGCATGGCTTAGTAAAAATGAATGTGGCCAAACCTGTGGCAAATTCTGAAAAACTGTGCCGAAATTTTGGCACGCTTTTTAGTGTAAACTAAGCCAACATAAAAGTAGTGTAAATAAAGAGCAAACAGTGTTAAAATTCAACAGATTTGTTATTCAGCTGGGCTACTGTTCTAATTCTGGTGCATCTTATGGCTGTCCAGTTTAAGTTTACAGTAGGGAACAGCAAAAGAAGGAATTGCATCACAAGAGGAGGAGGTCCAAAATCGCAGTACAATATCTTATTGAACTAAGGGGATAACACTTTTCAACACTGGAGTGATGTCTTCATCAGGTCTGTTGCCCACGAGTCCAACTCATACAAAGTAGAAGCTATTTAAAAGGCGCATGGAGATAAAGAGACCCACATGATAACACATGACCTGCTTTGCGTTTTTAAGCATCTAACAACTGCTCAAGGCAAAATTAATAAAAAATGCAACACATAATTAAAACAATATGTAAGTAAGAAGAGCAACTGTACATAGAGAACAATGTGTTACAATGTAGGGTCTCCTGCCTTTTTGGAATCATCAGTCAAGTGTATGACTGTAAAGCTACCCATGCATATTAGATAGCTGTTGGTTTTATGCTTGTTCAGCAAACCGCTCTCTTACCCGATACTCCTTGGGCGAGTATACTTGTGTTTTGAATGTACACAGGGGGAAAAGCCATTACCAGTCTCTTAAAACAGCAGATTATGAACCAAGAACAAAAGGGTTGGGAAGTTGAAATTCAACTGTGCAATTCATTTCTTCCTTGAGAACTGTGAAAATCCAAAACTGTCATACAATTTAAGTGATCGTCTGATTCCGCCAAAATGGGCAGTTTCCGCTAATCTATGTCTGATGCATGTGAGCACCTTAAATGTCAAAGGAGTTTTCTAGTCACAACACCTTTTCATTTAATATACAAATGAGCTGTTTTATGTAAATTAAGTCACTAAATACTTTTAAAATATGTGACGGCTTCCATTTTCCACTTTATGAACAAGGTTCACTTCAGCAGTTTCTGTATAAAGAATTGTATGCAACAGGTCCAATGGTGTAGAAAATATTCCCTTCTCTGAAATGAGTCCTAGTCAGAGGACACTACCTTAATGAGCCAAGGAATAGCCTTTAATAACTTCTTTTGTTTGGCTTTTTTCATAATGGCATTTTCCTATTAGACTAGGTTTCAGTGCTTTTGATAATAAAGGGGATTTTACACAGGACGACTGCAGCCATCCCACAGACTACCACTCCTGTGCTCTTGCTCACGACCTGAAGGGTGGTGGGTTCAATTCTCAAATGGTTCAGGTTGACTCAGCCTTCCATCCTTCCGAGATCGGCAAAATGAGTACCCAGCTTGCTGGGGGTAAAAGATGACTGGGGAAGGCAATGGCAAACCACCCCGCAAAAACAGTCTGACAAGAGAACATCACAATGTGACGTCACCCTAGAAGTCAGTCATGACTCGGTGCTTGCACCAGGGAACTTTACCTTACCTCTTAGGTGAGCTTAAAAAACAAGTGATTTCGATAAGTGAGTGATTTCTCGCTTCTCAGTTGATAACCGCGTGTGCACAAGATGATTATTTCCTGAATTTGCTGTTTTCAGCAATTATTTGGGCAATACTCACCCTGTGTAAAGGTACCTTAAGCATAGTGTATCTGCAGCATATTTTTGCTGTCAAAAATAATAGAATCCAGATGAAAATTTAATGGACACCATTATAAGTCCTGCGCACTGGTCTAGATTCATGGATATGTTTTTTAAAAATGGATTCACATAGCTATTATGTCTCTATAAGAGGAGTTGTCCACTGTTCACAAGCTTTACCTGTTGTAAGGGTTTCTTGACAGTAGGCTGATCCAAATGTGTCCCGTTATCAGTAACCACAGCAGTATACTTTAATTTGTGGGAAAACTTGGCAGTAGGTGTTCAACTTCCCTGCTGCACCACCCCCAGAGGTAATTAACCCTTTCATGAACAAGGGTCATTGATGTACCCGAGCCCAGGTCACAGTCTACAGTTTTGTTATGCCCACTTTCCAAAAACCATACCTTTATTTATCCAGTGACATATCTACATGAGTGCTTGTTTTTTTGGAGATGGGTTGTATTTTTCAATGGTACCATTCAACATTCCATGAAATGTATTGCAAGTAGAGATGAGCGAACCTACTCAGCCACACCCCTTTTTCGCCCGAGGGCCGCGATTTTCAAGTACTTCCGTACTCGGGCGAAAAGATTCGGGGGGTGCCGTGGGTGAGTGGGGGGGGGGGGGGGTTGCAGCGGGGAGTGGGGGGGAGAGAGAGAGGGCTCCCCCCTGTTCCCCGCTGCTACCCCCTGCTCCGCCACTCCTCCCCCCACCCCCCGGCGCCCCCCGAATCTTTTCACCCGAGTACGGAAGTACTCGAAAATCGCGGTGCTCGATCGAGTAATTACTCGAAACGAGTACGTTCGCTCATCTCCAATTGCAAGGCTTTGAAAATTACTAATTGTGGTGAAGTAGGAAGAAACACGTTTGCATCATTTTTGGAGGGTTTATTTTTATGACGGTCATGGTGCAGTAAAAATGACATGTCTTTATTCTCTGGGTTAGTACAATTACAGAGATATCAAATGAATGTACATTTTATATATAGTAATGATTAAAAAAAATTAAAAATTTATTTTGGTTACCATCTCTTGACCCCAATATTGTTATTTTTTCATCGATGCAGCTGTTTGAGGTTTCGTTTTTTGCAGGGAGACCTGTAGTTTGTGCTGGTACCATTTTGGGGAATATAAGACTTTACAATAGCTTTTTATTAGATTTTTTCTTGGAGATTGAGTGACCAAAAAAAACCCGCAAATCTGCCATTCTGTTTTATGCAACTTTGCTATGTGGAATTAATTATCTAATATTTTAATAAATTGGACCATTATGGATGCAGTGATACCAATTTTTAGATTTTTTTTTGATGCAACAACTGGGTAAAGATTTTTCTTTTAACTTTTAATCTTTTTATAATGATTAGAAAATCTTTTTTTAATTATTATTTTAGCTTTTTTTATTAGCCCCCTTACAGAACTTAAACTTGTGATCATTTGATCACTTATATAGTATAATGCAATACTATGGTATGCATTATACAGTGTTTTAACAGGTTGACTATTAAAGGCGTGCTACAGGCACATCTTAATAGGCAGAAATACAAAAATACTGAAAGCCTGAGGGCTGCCATGAAACCCAGACCGCACCTCCACAACTTTATTTTGGCAGGGCTGTTCAGGACATTTAAATGCCATTGTTTGGACTGACAATGGCATTTAAAGGGTTAACAGCTGCGATCAAAGTTATCTCTGATTGCAGCTGTTGCTGGCGGGTGTTGGCTGTCAGAAACAGCCAATACCCACCGTGTGTGGACCAGATTAAGCTCCTGAGCCCACTCCATACACAGCATATACTGTGGACAGGTATAAACATCTAAACCGCACAGAGTACATGCAGTTCCAAAGTATGTAGGTTTATGCATGTCAGGAAGGGGGTTAAGGTGGCTTCACATGAGCGTGTTTTTGCGTGTACATAGGTGTGTACATAAGTGCAGACCCATCTACGTTCAAAAACACACGTGAATGCAGTTCCATGCATTGTTTTCAATGGAGCCACGGCTGCTGCTGGCGGCTCCATTGAAAACAATGGTCTGCCGGCACCCCTGCATTCTTTTCAGGGAAGGGCTTTACATATAAGCCCTTCCCTGAAAAAGAACAATTTTAGTGTAAAAAAAATATATATATATATATATATGTGTGTATATATATATATATATATATATATATATATATATATATATATCTATACTTACCTGTCTGCCGCTGCCGTGATCCCCGCGGGGATGAAAAACACTTCTTTTTTTTTAAACAGTCTATAAATTGCACCCAGAAACATTATCAGCCATGCGGCAGATGTTTCCTTCATCCCCGCTAGTTAAAAGAATTCCCTGCTGCTACATCTGCCACATCTGTGGCAGATGCACCAGAGGAATTCTTCAATTCTCTACAGCAGCTGTCACACATGTCAGCTGTGGTAGAGGATTCTGCTGCTGGCAATTGATTTCAGGAAAGGGCTTTAAATATAAGCCCTTCCCTGAAAATCAAGTAAAAGTGGTTTAAAAAGCAAAAACAAATACATATTCACCTTGCTTCAGCTGCTGGAGCTCAGCCGCGTCTTCTTCTGCTGTCCCCTGCACTGTGGTGCTGATCTATCAGCAGCCAGGCATTTAAAATCTCCGCCTGCTGAAAGATCTGAATGCGATTTGCTGAGGTGCTCAGCCAATCACAGGCTGCTCTCCCCGAATGCTCGCACAAAAACACGCTCGTGTGAAGCCACCCTTAAGCATCATGCCATAACAATGCAAATCAATGGGTTATTTGTGCAATGCAGGATTTCCAGAGTTCTTCTAGAGAGAGACATGTTTTCAATGGGTCTTTACTCTGGCGCAGAAATGCCAGCCCTCAATAAAGGACTTCCCTCAATTAACTCAGAATTCACTAATATTGTAAATAGAAATGGGTTTGATAAAGAAGCCAGCCCCCTTAGGAGCAGAACTCATGATGCTACTGTGAACATGCTGTGGTTATGCTGAACTAAACTTAATCATCACTTGGTTCTCTGGTGATCTAAGGTCTAATTATTTGAACAGTGAGGAATTCAGGTGTTGCAACCAAACTATGGACCATAAAAAGTGGCCATATTATGACTTTATGTAAGTGGATGAAGGCTGGGGTCATATAGTATACTTGGTGCAGTTAGGTGAAAAGTTATTTTATTTATTATACCAATTTTCACATGTTTGTGTTCATCTGACTGCCATTAAAAATAAATACAAAAAAAAAAAATTACTTTAGCCTCTTCAGATGGGGTGCATTAACAGATCTATAGCGGCACATGATGAGAACATTGTTCTTCCTCTTTATAAGTCACTGGTCAGACCACACATGGAGTATTGTGAACTATTTTGGGCATCGGTACTCAAGAAGGACGTATAAGAACTTCAGTGGGCTCAAAGGTGGTCAACTAAAGTAATGGGATGGATGGACTACGATACCCACAAAAGTTATCAAAATTGGGGTGATTTTGTTTAGATAAAAAGGAGTGACACTACAGAGATCTTTCTGATGATCTGTTTATACCCAGGACTGTGACTGTAACAAGGGGGCGCCCTCTACGTCTAGAGGAAAGAAGGTTTCTATACCGACATAGAAGGGGGTTCTTTACTGTAAGAGCAGTGAGACTATGAAACTCTCTGCTTGAGGACGTGGTGACGGCAAATTTGATTATTGTGATTGTGCAATGGGAGTCAGGAAGGGATTTTTTTCCCATAAAAAATTGGCTTTTACCTCTTGGGCTTTCTGCCTTCCTCTGGATCAATACTGCAGGATAACAGGCTGAACCGGATGGACATCTGTCTTTTTTGGCTTTACATACTAGGTTACTATATTAGAACCAGAGTATTTTTTTCCTTCAGGACGAAACAACCCTTTTGGACTTTTCATCTTGCCAGTCTGGAACTAACAACCTTTTGGGGTTGTTGTTGCAATATGGGGTCTTGTTTGGTGGGGAAAAATAAAATGTAATTTCTGCATGTTCTACTTTGAGTTACATCCTATATATAAAACACAAAATCTGTTTGTTTGTGTAATATGCAAATCCATAGTTCTGGTCCGATTTGAGTGAAATTTTGTATGAGCGTTTTTCAGCACCAGGCGATGAATACTGTCATAATTAAAAATCAAAAACTCACCGACTTCCCCTGTAATTTGGGTTGCCAATAGCAACCAATCACAGTTCAGCTTTCATTTCTCATACTGCGGAGGTAAAATTAAAGCTGCGCTGTGATTGGTTGCTATGGGCAGCACAGATTTTCTTTTGGATATCTTTCATAACAGTGCGGTGCGGGGCTCATTGTTGTGACCTACTTTGTATATTCCATGACAGCTATTCATAAAATTGCCATGCAACACATGAGTATATCACATAGTACCATATATGTTAGCATTTATTTTCTATTAATTTAATTTTGGCACAGCCAAGCAAAAACACCCACTATTCCACCATTTTTTAAACTCCTTTCTTTTACATTGTTCATCACTGACCTACAATAAGCATATACTATATATTAATAGTGTGACAGTTATGGGGATACAAAATTATGTTACTTCATATATCTTTTTCTTTAAAGGGGTTGTCCCACTGTTGGCTTTTATCACCTATCCATATGATAGGTTTGATCAGTGGTGGTCTCAACGCTAAGACCTTCCACACTGTTAGACTTTTGTCACCTATCCCATGCATAGATGATAAAAGTAAATTGTGGTCTAACCTCTTGAAATAAAATGTATTTTCTTAAAACAAAAAATGCATATTTTGGGGGGTTTCGAAAATCATAGTAGCATAAGGTATACTTTTCAGTACTCCAAACCAGACCTAAACCTGTCAAACATGTGAAAGAGTCACAATTTTGGCAATTTTAGCAAGCCTAAAAGCTCATTTAGACTGCAAGATGATTGCTCAAAAATCGCTAAAACGACAGTTTGAGGGCTCAGTCACACGGGCGCATCGGCACCCGTACTACGGCGCCGATGCGCCCGTGTGACTGCAGCCAGCAGACGGACGTACCTGAAGACTGCCTTCTCTCTGCAGCGCCGGGAGGAAGAACATGTGACCGCCTCCATTGCCGGTCATGTGTTCTATGATCAGCGCTGGAGAGAGACGGACATCTTTACGTACGGCCGTCTTCTAAATGTCAGTCACACGGGCGCATCGGCGCCGGTGTACGGGTGCCGATGCACCCATGTGACTGAGCCCTGAGTGACAGTTTTGAGTGATCATCTTTGCATAGCTCTTAAGTAGCTAATTAGCTGCTTAAAGAGTTACATGCAGACGGAGCGGCACACCACTGATAACTCCGAGAACAGCAGCTGTTTTGTATATGCAAACAGCTGCTTTCCTCTCGGAGCTGTCAGCTGGTAGATAGATAGATAGATATGAGATAGATAGATAGATAGATATAGATGTGAGATAGATAAAGACATGTCAATTTGATATAGGTGAAGAACATGGGCTTATATTTACCTAATGTATATGGCCAGCTTAGATTTAATGACAAGTGACTTATATACTGAGCACATTCTAAGGTAATTCTAAAATGTTCCAAACTGTAAGTTTTGAATAGTACTACATGAACAGCCAGCAATACAAATAGTACACATGTACCCTTGACATCACTGCCACCGAGAAGTAATCCAAAACAACTAAAATAGAGCGTACACCTTTAAGGGGCTGGCAAATCCCATCAAAACAGTCCAGGCTTTTAGCCATTTTTTGTGAATTGCACCCTCTATTTGTAACACTCCCTGTTCCTTTTGTATCCCTTGCTGAGGATGCTGGGAGTACTTTGCTGGAAATGCTTTTAGTGGAGCAATTTCCTTAAAAATAGATTCTGCAGATGTTATTATTACAGGCACAAAAAATGGCATCCTCCCCACAAGCCTGGAACGCATAGTCATTCAGCCCCTATTGTGTTGGCGCTTTAAAAGCTCTGAGAGAAACACGGACAAGTTGCATATGTGATAATGCTATTCATTGTCAGCAGGTGCACGTGTCATGTTATGTGCTGAAATTATACCCTGTATTTCACAAGTGAAGCTCATTTTGTGCTCTCCTCTGTTGTTCACATTCACAGGTGCTCCAGAAGCTCAAAAAAAGAGAAGAAAACCCAATGGGCAGAGCAATGGATTATGCTGATGATGACAAGCAGCCGAAAGAGAACTGCAGGAACACCTTGTCTGAATTGAGAACAGTTGTATCCTTTATGCTAATCTAAATCCAGCAGTTCATCTTGAGCCAAGGTCACTGCCATTTAGTTCTCATTGGGACTCATTTACCTGGTACGGCATCTACCATTAAATAATCTCAATGGAAGAGAGCGGTGAACTTAGCCTCTGTGCTCCTACCCGGGATCATTAGCGGGGAAAGGGAAGAATTTTGACAGGGAGGATTTCAACTTCACTGCTTGCCAAAGTAATAATAATCTTAGTAAATACCCTGTCAATAAATACAACCGTGACTATATAGCAAAAAAAAATAAAAAAAAAAAATATATATATATATAGGTAACTGTATCTTTATGAATGGAGTGGACTGAAGCTGAAGTCAGGGAAGGTGAGAACTCTAGAAACTCTGCTACAGTTATTTTAATCATATGTTTAAACTAAACACAATGAAAAAAACACCTTCTTTCAATCTCCTCCTCTCTTTTGATTCTATTTTGTCTCACATTACAATATTCACAATTAAATCTGAGAAATACATAAAGAAATCCTCTCTTTTATGTCCCAGGAGATGAGCCATGTCCCTTTTCTCCTCACTATACAGTGTGTGGCTGCAGCAGGAGCCTCCCCCCTGTCAACTGTAGAACAGAAGGATTAAGCCCTGGCAGCCAGTCCCCCACCCAAAGGTAGAGGAGCTCATTAGGAAATTAAGGGCTCCTTCAGACGAGCGTGTATGCAAATATGCTGGCCTCAACACAATGAATCTGCACAGTGAACGGAGCATTGTACTGTACTTTTTGTGCATACAGGACAGTTTTTTTTTAGCACGGGACTCCCCTCACCCATTGGCTATAATGCCTAATGAAGTCCTGGTGTGTGCTGTTCACGAAGGTTTTACACAATGCATTGCGCATCCCATTGCATATTGCATCCACATGTGTGTATCTCCCATAGACTTCTATGGGGACATAGAAAGGTATAGCAGGTGTTTTTTTTGTGCGCACGCGAGAAATGCGTAGTCAAAAAAGGAAACGAGAACGAACCTATTAAAATCAATGGGTTCTATTCTCTGCGTTTTGTGCCACCACCTGTAAGCTGTTGAACAGAGCGGTGTGGAGGTGTCTGCCAGAGCTCAGAATCCAAGATGGCACCTGTCCTGGCACTGCCCCCTTTGCCAAGTGCTGGCTGCATCCTTTGGGGAAAGTGGAGAGCTGTTTTTTCCTTCTGACCTCGTAAAGGGCCCCATGAAATGACATAGAGGGCCAAATTAGGCCCACTGGCCTTGAGTTTTACACGTGTACCTTTAAATATTAGATTCGCAGCAGATATGTAATGAAGTACTATCATGAGGATGTGTCTCGGAGCATGCGCAAGCAATCCAGTAGCAAACTGGAAATATGCAGTAAGACTGTCAACAGATAGGCAGTTTAGGAGTTTATGTCAGTCTGTGTCTACTGAATACAGATGTGTATTACAACCTGAACCCCTAAAACCCATTCAGGGGCTCCCCATTTAGCTGAGAGGTTCTTAGCATGGAGTCCAACAAACCAGTCAACAGTTATCCCAGAATATACAATTCGGGTGCATTTACACGGACGAGTGCAATATTGGTCCGAGAAACCCAGACTGATATCACACTTGGAAACTCACTGCTTTTATGTGAGTACGATGCGTTTTATGGGAAAATCGCACTCACATTGCTGCACTTGCAATTTTCATGCACGTGAAAATCACTAATTATTCCTATGGGAGAAAAATCGCATTGCACTCACATGAAACTTGCTTGTGCATGTGAGCGCAATGATTTTTTTTCCTGCTCACCTAGGGAAGAATGGGCGATTCTTCAACAGAATCTCCCAAAAATAGGAAATGCTGCAATTATTCTCTTGCAATGCTGCTTCTTGCAGAACTGCGAGAGAGTAATCGCACATGTAAATGCACCCATTTAGGGTTCATGTCCATGGGCAGGTCGAATTTTGCATGCGGGAGCCCGCAGTAGAACCTGTCCCTGCCCGCAGCCGGCCACCCTGCGTACCTGTCCAGGTCTATACTGTGGATGTGTGTGGGTGTGCTGGCACACATGCGCAGTACAATTGTTTCTTAAACTCCTGCTTTTCTGTGGAATCCGCGGCCCGACCGTGGCCACGGATCAGGCAGCCTCCATTGACTACAAAGGAAGCCGTTCGTGCGGGAACCACACTAAAATGGAGCGTGCTGCAATTTGTTTTTCGCATGCGGAATCCAAAAAAACCCCGAATCCACATGTCATAATTTAAGTGTGGACGCCCATGGTTCCCTGTGGGCGGCTTGAACTGTGGCTCTTCACCGTGGGTGCTTCACAACTCTGTCCGTGGTCATTGGGCCTTAAAGTAATAGACCTTTTTCCTGAGTAATTACCGCTCATCTAGAAGTGCACAGAACTTACCTTGGGAAATGCTGTTCAACATGATGATCCAATCTCCTTGTGACCTAAAGGATACGATCGCACATCACTGAGAGTATCCACACCAATATTTGCGCCAAAGTGTGCCTGCGGATTTTGGTGCAAATTTTCACCATGGAATTTACTTATTGCATTGCAATGAATGACTTCTGCAGTCTGCGCCACATAGAGCATGCTGCAGATTTGAAAATACTCTACCTTCTGCTGCAGAATTTTTCAACTGTACGGCTAGTTTTACAGGGGCGAGAAAATTGCATCAAAATTGCGTATTCATTCACTGCGACTTTTGAGCATCAGCTATGCTTTTTTTAGGAGAATAATCTTGCATTGCATCGCTGCTGCCCACGATGAAATTGTACAATTTTTTTAACGCAAAAGTCAATGTTACTTTTTAATGTTAAAATCGCAATGCATGTGTGTTGTGTTGCGATAAAACGCAGGCTCCATAGGGATACATGGAAGATTAAAAAAATCGCACATCTCAGAAAGAGAGCTTGCTGCAATTTTTTTAATCTCTTAACATCGCATCAGTGAAAACATCGCTAATGGGAAGGAAACCATTGTAAATCATTGGTTTCTTAAACTGCTTTTTTACTGACCAACGCATCAGGTGAAAATCTCACGAAAATCGTGCGATTTTCTCGGCCGCGTGAAACCACCCTGAGGCTAGTTTCACAAGGGCGATAGTGATTTTGCAGTGAGAAAATGACTTACCGGTATATTGTACTGTACATTGCTTCTGAATTTTGACTTATATTCCACAGCAATTCTGGGATGTGTGAACTTACCCTAATAGTCTATATAAAGAGTGGTGCCAGTAACAGGTACATACTAAGGTACTGCTATCTCCGAAATTCCCTCATGTGCACCTCAGATATGTAACTGCAAGTTAACATACAGACCTTCGGGGAATGTTCATACGCTGCGGTTAACTGCATACGGCTGAAACTCCCCCGTGGCGGCCAATGGCCGAAAAATGTTGCCAGTAAAACTGATCTTCAGCTGCAGTTGACCAGCGTTTCACTGCAGTATGAGAGTCTACCCTAAGGGCGCACTCACGTAAGTGCAGCACATTTGCGCTATGAACAACATGCTTGCAGAGCCACTTCAGAAGTGGGTGGGAAACAGCTGTGCTGTGATTTAAAAGGCTATTTAGCCTAATTAGTTACAGATGTGTTCTTTTTCCTACAGAATTATGCAGTGTATTGCGCTATTGAGCGGGTAGTGAGTGCGCATTTTTCACAGACTTCAATGAGGCCAAAAATAAGTACTGCGTATGAATCCACTGAAATTAATGGGTTCCATTCTCTGCATATTGCGCTCGCATATTTTGCACACGCACACACACTCATGTGAGTCCGCCTTAAACATGCCTGCATTTGATAACCTGTAATCAAACCCACTTTGCTGGCCAGTGTTTATCTTCCATTTCTGAAAAATTTCCATTCATGCACTTCTCTGATTATAAGCTCCTTGACTCTCCAATTAATTTACTTTACATTGATTATCAAGTCAACTAGTTATTTTATCGGACTTCAATTCTACAATAATTATCTGTATAATGATGAGGATTACTCACAGGGTAGACGCAACAATTACTGTACACAATTAATTCAAGTATAATACACTAGAAAATATGCTCTATGGCCCTGATTTATCACTGCGCTTGTGCCATTTTTCTGGCAAAAAAGTCGTACATTTTTGGTGCATGCATTTTCTGTGCAAAAAGTTTGCAACTTTTTAAGTTTTTACGTCACGCTTGCCAAAAACTGTGTGTGACATCCTACGGCCCAACATATTTACTATAATTGACCACAGAAATGGCCTCTTGATAATTTTGAGGCATCCTACACCAGCATAGTTTATATGAAGACAAGTGTAGAGAATGCCAGTCTTGATAAATCACGGTGTAACATTCAGGCACTGGATTGGAGCCATGGGTGTAGTAGCTGCAGGTCTGAAGAATGGTCAAGGAAAGCCAGTAGTTGGTATCAGGAGGTCTCGTCTCATGGTACAAATGAAGAGGCGGGTAGCGTTGTCAGGAAGAAACCCAGAGTTTGGTATCAGGAGGTCTTGTTGATTTAGCAGAGGAGAAGGCAGAACAGAAGCTTGATCAAGGCTGTGGAGCACAATAATAACACATTGAGGAAGTGGCAGGGCCAGGCTTTTATAGTGAGGCTAATCAGGACAGGAACTGGGTTTGCAGACTCTGTCCAAGGCCTGAATAGCTCAGTAGGGAGAGCTACTGACCAGAGCACAGGAGGTCCTGGGTTTTGCTCCCTGACACATGGCCTATGTCTTTAAAATGACTTCCATGATGGTTACATCTTTTTATCACCTGGCCTTGAACTGGGGGTGGGATCATTTATTATGCATAAGCTTATTATACTTAGTTCAGAAATTGCTTCAAAATGTCATGATGCACACATCACCAAATGTTTCCAACATATTATAAATATTTAATTCCTTGTTCATCCTACATAAAAAAATAAATTAAATAAATATTATTCATATAGCACCAACTTATTCCACAGCACCTTCAGGTAAATTATTTATTACCCCCAACCAAGCTGGATACTCATTTTACCAACCTCAGATGGATGGAAGTCTGAGTCAACCACCTAAACCACTCAGGGATTGAACTTGCAACCTTCAGGTTGTGAGCAAGAGCGTAGGACTGCATTTCTGCTGCCTTAACACTCTGCACACCACGAGCCTCATATTTAGTTCAACAAAACATTATGACTACTACTGTGTCTTAAGGTTATCCCATTTCTATGTCCAATTAATGGCTGATTGTAAATAATGTCATAACTATTCTTTTTAATTAGTTAGCACCCAATCAATCAAATTCCAGTTTTTGTACTTTTAGAACAGATCATGTGATAAACTCCAACACTGGACCAAGAAACTTGTCGAAAAATGTCACTGTTGGCCCCCTGCAACTAATATCCATGACCGCATATAAGCTGTAACAGTGTCCATGTGCTATATATATATATATATATATATATATATATATATATATATATATATATGCACAAAGAGTAGGGTAGGTAAAGTTAATTTAATTTTTAAATAAAAATATAAGCAAAAGTAAAAACTAAATCTGTAGAGTCAGTATTAAATTAAAAATGGTATAAAAGAATGTTGATTTTGTTTTTTAGTTATAACTGCTACAATATCCAAATAACACTATTTCATTGTAGTCTGATATAGTAAGTATATTGAATATAATTTAACTATATTTCATGAATTGAAATTTATTTTTTTTTTAAATCTAGAATTAAAGTTTCCCATATCAGAAACTCTATTCCAGGCTCAGCAGGCAATATTAGATTTTTTAATGCAATGCAATTACTAGCTGGTACCATTGAATATAAGGAAAGAAAATGCTACAGAATTTGATGGAGTTATTAAATCCCTTCCTTTACTCTACATCGAAGGCAACCTTCAGAAGGGATTGTTAGAGAGCATTATCACTCTCTGGGAGGTTTCTTGGAATTACTGATCTACATTCAAGAACATGACTGAGCTAATTGACTCTAATCCCATCAAATGTCTTTTACTTCCACTATGCTCTTCAGTAATATAGATCACACATGGGGAGCAAACTAGACCAGCATGCTCTCGAAATGTCAAGATGTCCTGCTCAACAGTCAGATTTAATAGGATGTGAGGAACCTTATTTTGATTTATGAAGGGAAAGAATTTTAAGCTTAGTTCATTGACCTAGCTTCTGTCCAGAAGCATAAGTCTACAAGAAACGGACCTTCCCATCGAAAATTTCATGAAATGGAACAGAAAGTTCTCAGATTAACATGTTAGTTCCATCTTGGGCTGCTTGATTTTGGAGGATATAAAAAAAAAAAACTACCTTTGTTCATATACATTGATGCAATCCAAGAGCATAGATTGGGGAGCTGCTCTGGCATGTGCCCTACAAGATATGCTGAATATAAACACATCAGGGTGAATAAAAGAAGAAATATAGAAGTAACACAAATCTTACTTGTATATTTAAAGTTAATAAAGCACAGGACTTGCTTTGATCCTAGTCTGGATGACTGTCTAGAAGTTCCTCTAGTTGAAGGACTTGTATTTGGAGGAAGCAGAGTAAAGGTCCTTTTACATGGGACAAATATCATGGTAGTTG
Organism: Eleutherodactylus coqui; assembly: GCF_035609145.1. Lineage (NCBI taxonomy): Eukaryota > Metazoa > Chordata > Amphibia > Anura > Eleutherodactylidae > Eleutherodactylus > Eleutherodactylus coqui. The sequence continues at coordinate 248,104,286 of NC_089838.1, read as the reverse complement.
TTCAAAATCCCCTGTCATCCAGTCATTCAGTTTTAAGCATGCTTGAAAACTGAACAACAAGCCGTTCAGTGTAAACAGCAGCCGTTCAGTACTGAACGACTGCTGCTTACAGTGAATGGAGGCAGGCGGGGGAAGAGCGAAAAACTCTCCTCTAGCCACCAGCCCCCTGCCGGATGCACTGTGAGCGATCCAGTGATACTCGCTCCTGTGTAACAGCATGGGAGCGAGTATACACGGGACGAGTGTCGGACAGTATACACGGGGACGAGTGTTGCACGTGCAAAACACATAAAAAAGATATCATCAGAATGCTCACTCGGATAATAGTTATCTCTTCTTAGCCGATAGGTTGGTTGAGCATGCATATGTTCTGAGTGGAGTAAGATGCTGATAGCCACATCTACTGGTTGCTTATCTCCACGAGAACAAAAGGATGGGGCAAATTGAAATCCAACTGCCCCATGCTTATCTTCTCTGACATCTGCAATGAGGGGAGAGTTGGGAGGCCCCCATACACATCAGAAGGTCAGCCGGTTCACCAAAATTGGTGGGCTTGGGCACAATATAGATCTAATATGTATAGCCAGCCTAACAATCCCTGTGGGCAACCACAAATCTGGTAGTAGGTGGCGTATTTATATGTGTATTTGTGGAAAACAAAAGGTAGTACGGAAAAATGCTATGCTTACATCATACACTCTGCACAGTTATGTTTAGATGCTCAGAACGTCTACCGCTCTTCTATTTCAAAACTTGGATTTCTTCCATTTGCTCAGCAGAACCAATGATGACTGGTGTGAAATGATTCAATCATCAAAACCCCAGGTCTAAATCAAATTACATCTAATCTGGATGGAACCTGAGAGGAAAACGGTGGAAGGGGGAGAGAGCAATGCAGAGAGATAAAGCTGGAGAATCATTCCTTAAATTTCAAGAAAGCCCTCACTCATTATATCTTATATTCGTGACCATCCTACGCACGGTAGTTGTGATTGTGAATGTAGAATGTATAGATCACTAATTTTAAGTTTAGCTTGGTCACGTGACACCTCATTTCTTGCTGATATTTAAATATTCTCTACTCTTTGAGAAGCTTAGATGACACATGATGGCTGTCACAACAGTCATATTTTTAACCAACTTGGTACGCAGAACATAAAAGTGTTTTTTATATACTATTGTTCATTATAATATTTGTGATTCATGAATTAAGCTAAATCAGCCCCCTTCTCCATTATGGCTGTCCTCAAGTTCAAAGAGTGTCCCACATCATTATGCATGTAGGCTTTATAAGCCATCAACCACTAGCTTAGAATAGTATCCCACTGAGCGTTTGTAGCAGGAACCCTCTACTTCAGGCCACCAACATCTGTCAGGAAACAATTAAAGGATCCCCAGCCAACTTCTCGGCAACTGTAGCTCTCCTATTGCCAAAACAACAAGGCCTGGCAAGACCCAGATAACCAATGTCTTCAATCATGTCACGTGCTGGCACACAAGAAGGAAGAGGAAGTTTCCTGCTACCTAAGGCTGCTTCAAAATGCCACAGCTTACAAAAAAAACCCTCAGAGGTGCATCAAAAAGGGCATAGATGTACATGACGAGAACATAGTTCTATCCCTTCACAAATTACTAGTCAGTATGCACAAAGCATATATTGTATAAATTCTATCAGTCCAGTAATTCTGATAGTCTTACAGTTTCCAGCATTGTACTGCAATATAAACTGAAACCAACCAATAGAAAACTTAAAGACAAAGTAAGAACCGTTCAAGTGATAAGATGCGCTATGGATGAATAAACAGTTACTATAATGTAGTCAGCCCACCCTTGGTTTGACAAACAGTGTGATTAGCCAGATCACCATGGCCACCCTAAGCATAGTGGGCTCTGGTATCCAACATTGACCTGAAGTCACTACAGACATGGGCAAGGGTTTCATCTTTTGCTGAGGCCATGCACAAGATTTGGGAATAAATGCGATTTGATTACTTTTGTTGGTACTCGGTGGATTAGTTTGAGACTCACTCTTGATCTCATAGGATATTCATCAACAACTGTTTCTTTCTAGAGTTTACATAGTCTATTAAGCAAAGTCAAGAACATCAAAAAACATTACATAGACAAAAACATCTTGTTAATGAGAGAGAATAGGAGAAAGGCCAGACTATATAGACAGCCAGACAAGGAAGGTAAAAGAAACTCAAATACCCATCTGTTACAACAACAGTGGTATGCAGAATGACATGCACAGAGTATTTAACCTTGAAGTGAATGGTATATGGTGGAAAACAACCACACTCAGTACCAAGTTTATCAACCAAGGTATGCACACATCCCCAACACTGAATGGGCACCTAACAAGCTTACCGTAATTGCATGGTGCACACAATGGGCCAGAATATTTAAAGTGTACCTGCACGTTTTTCAGATTAAGTTGCCATGTGTGTACATGATGAGTAACACTATTTCTGCTCATTATAAGACTTTTATCCTGCATTTTTCACCAGTTTTCTCTTCTGCAAGGTAAATATTTAATTTGCAGTTCTCTCTGAGCTGGGAGGAATAGACTAGCTGCTGTGATATCTTCTATACACTGCACATGGAGAGAACAGCAGATTCTACTCACTGTCTATAGCCTCCTGGTCATCCACGATGCTCATGGGTGCAGCAGATAGGCAACGGTACCTCCTCCGACATCTACACTGAATGGAACAATGTTCTTGATCGTGGTCATTCTAGATCGGCACTACAGACCATCGTCGTCCAACCGTGATATCAAACTAACGCCGTAGCACACAGGGAAACTACAGTACAATGGAGAACATTATACAGCAGTACTGATTAGTGTAGATGTGATTTCAGTAGCTGTGGGGCAGTAAATAAGTTACTATTAGCAGCAGCACATTTATGTGTATGTTCTCTCTTTCCCCCTCCTCTATGTAGACATCAGCATGAGTCATCATTCTCATCAACTTCCTGCTATCTTTTTTGTTATCTCTGTTACTGAAGACTTCACATGACAACAGGCAGTGGACAGCAAATTACAAGGAAGAGTGACCCCTAGTAGTCAGAAATTTAAAGGGATTTTTCAGAACAAAAAGTGCCATGACCATTTAAGCAATGTTTCCAGCTTTTTGGTGTTCATATCATAATAAAGTCCAGATAAGGGCAAAGTTTGGATCTTATCAAGTACTACAAAGATGTGACTGATAAGTGGCCGATGTGCACTGCAGTAAACTTATAATATGGTGGCACATGAAAAACATTGGAACACCTAAAAGGAATTTGGATAGCACTAAGTACAACAATGCTAGTAGCTAAAAGTTAGTATAACAGGGAAGACTGCTCCTGCATACCTGCATGCTTATTACGCTCAGTTTGAAGATTTGGGTTAATTTGCATAAGCGGATAGCAGAAGGTTAGGATTTGTTTCTGAGACTGGAATCACTAGTGCATCTAGTTCAAACTTGGCATTATCTCCCTACAAGAAAACACGTATTTCAATAAGCCAGGCCATGCCAGTCTAGCTGCTAGGTCTTTGTTACGCTTCCCCTGCCCTGTCAAGAGAAACAACCACGTCTTCACAAGTGACTGCTGCTCCTCCTGACCTGTCAAGTTTGGACGATCATTATGGAAATAATCCTGTGTTGTGAATGTCTTATTAATTTGCTTGAAACAGTCTCCAGTTTTACGATAATGCGTCTTTAACCAAATGTGTGGTATCGTTAAAAAACGGAAATTAAGAGTACAACATACAAAAATTGATCGGATTGTAATGAGAACATATGGTCATATAATGTATAGTTCATACAATATTTACCCTCTGCTTCTGATCTATTAGGGATGTGGGGGCTTGTTATTTGTATAATGCCAACTTATTCTGCAGTGCTTTCAGGTAATTCATTTACTACCCCCAGCAAGTTTACTAATTTTACTGACCTTGGAAGGATGGAAGGCTGAGTCAACCTTGAGCCGGCTACCTGAACCATGCAGTGATTGAACTTGCAACCTTCAGGTCGTGAGCGAGAGCTTAGGACTGTATACATTCACATGGGTGTATATTCCATCTGTGTATTTCACAGTCAGCACATTATAGCATATAAGGCTAGTCACAATATACATGTCCTATTCAGTTCTTTATCTCGGACAATAGTAGGACATGCATTGTCCACTGTCTGCACATCCGACAACACATGGACGGGTTGTCCATGTCGTGTCTGATGCAAGTTATGCCTGAGAATCTCAGATGCCACTCGCACATAGCAGTTTTAGGGTGGTTTCAGACAAGCGTAGGCAGCCTGAACGAGGGGAATTTTTCCCCCTTTGCAGGCTTTTCAAACTCCGCGCCAGAGCGCAGGAGTATAAAAGAATATGTAGTCAGATAGATGCTGCCTGATCTTTTCTACATGTAGCATTCACTACGTGCAAGAAAGATTGGGCAAGTCATATCTTTTCTTGGCAGTACAATTAACGTCTGAGAATCCTGATAGCAAAGACGAAACCATTGAAATCCATTTGAAATCAGTGGTTTCGTTTTGTTCCGTTATGCATAATTGGGAAAAAACGCATTTGTCTGGATCCACCCTGAATGTGGCCTTTAGTTGTGTATCAGTACAGACGAGTCACAATGCTGATGGTACTACAGAAAAAGTATTTCTTTCAAAGATATTTAATGTTTGAAAGTAGCAGAGCAAAAACCCTCAAAAACTATATACAGTTTGCATTGTTGTGATCGTACTGACCCACAGAATAAAGTTTTCATGTCATTTTTGGGGCAGTATCTACGCTAAAATAATTAGTCTAAATGGCGGAATTACAGGATTTTTTTCATTCCAGGCATTTACACATTTTTTCAAGTTTTTCAGTACATTATATGGGGCATTGACCTCTTAAAGGGGTGGTCTCGCGAAAGCAAGTGGGTCTATACACTTCTGTATGGCCATATTAATGCACTTTGTAATATACATCGTGCATTAAATATGAGCCATACAGAAGTTATTCACTTACCTGCTCCGTTGCTAGCGTCCCCGTTGCCATGGTGCCGTCTAACTTCGGTGTCTTCTTGCTTTTTTAGACGCGCTTGCGCAGATGCATCTTCTCCCTTCGGCTGGTCTTGGGAGCATCGGCGTTTTGGCTCCGCCCCCTTTTCGCGTCATCGCGTAGCTCCGCCCCCGTCATGTGCCGATTCCAGCCAATCAGGAGGCTGGAACCGGCACACGTCATGGGGCGGAGCTACGCGATGATGCGTACAAGGGGGCGGAGCCAAAATGCCGATGCTGCCGAGCGGAGCCGAAGGGAGAAGAAGGGAGAAGACGGATCTGCGCAAGCGCGTCTAAAAAGGCAAGAAGACACCGAAATTAGACGGAACCATGGCGACGGGGACGCTAGCAACGGAGCAGGTAAGTGAATAACTTCTGTATGGCTCATATTTAATGCACGATGTATATTACAAAGTGCATTAATATGGCCATACAGAAGTGTATAGACCCACTTGCTTTCGCGAGACCACCCCTTTAAGGATGCAGCCTTTTTTTTCTATTTTTTGTTTCTTCTCCCTACATTTACAAAATCATAACTCTTTTATTCAGCCATCGATGTAGAGGGCTTGTTTTTTGCAGGATGACTTGTAGTTTTTAATAGTACTATTTAATGTACCATATAATGTACTGAAAAACTTTTACAAAATTCTACCATCTTTCTGTGCGTCATGTTTCTACGGTGTACAAACTGCAACAAAAATAACATGACAACTTTATTTTATGGGTCAGAACTAAAGATGAGCGAACCTACTCGGTCACGCCCCTTTTTCGCCCGAGCGCTGCGATTTTCGAGTACTTCTGTACTCGGGTGAAAAGATTCGGGGGGCGCCGTGGGTGAGTGGGGGTTGCAGCGGGGTGTGGGGGGGAGAGGGAGAGAGAAAGGGCTCCCCCCTGTTCCCCACTGCTACCCCCCGCTCTGCCACACCTCCCCCCACCTCCCGGCGCCCCCCGAATTTTTTCACCCGAGTACAGAAGTACTCGAAAATCGCGGTGCTCGATCGAGTAATTACTCGAAACGAGTATATTCGCTCATCTCTAGTCATCTCTTACCACAATACCAAATTGATATAGGTTTTTTTTTTGCTGTACTACTTTTATTTTTTTGAAAGGTATTTCATTTATTAAATTATTTTCTGTCGCCGTCTTCTGACAGCCATAACGTTTTTATTTTTCCGTTGACATAGTTGAGCAACATCTCACTTTGTGCGGAACATCCCGTAGTTTCCGTTGGTTCATTTTGGAATGCATACAATATTTTGATCGCTTTTCATTGACATTTTTTCTTGGTAACAAGGGGGCCAGAAAAACGCAATTCGCATTCTTTATTTTTCTTTTTTGATGATGTTCACCGTGCAACGTAAATAATGCGTTGCTTTGATAGATCAGACTTTTAAAGGGTTACCAGCTCCAATGAGTGTCTCAGCTTATCGGAGCTGTTGAGGGCGGGTGTTGGCTGTAAGAAACAGCTAGCATCCGTGTTACATGGAGCGGGATCGACCCGTGATCCCCTTCCATAATACCCCGAAGCTGCAGTAAGTAACTGTACATCCTGTAGTGTTACGGGGTTAAATAGTACCATTAAAAAATAAAACTCCGGCAAAAAAGAAGGCCCCTTGACAGCTACATCAATGGAAGAATAAGAGTTATGATTTTTTGAAAGTGGGGAAGAAAAAACAAAAATGAAAAAATAAGTTACATCATTAAATGGTTAAGAAATTTTTTTTAGCCCAATTCAAATAAACGGGGAGAAATCATAATAAGGGCGGATTCACACATTGCATGATTGTGGCAGAATTTCGACAGCAGAATTTGCTGTTAAAATTACGCAGTATTTACAGTACAAGCCATGTGGAGGAGATTTCTAAAATGTCCTTCATGTAGCAAAGAAATTCTCCGCAACGAATCCACAGCAAGTCTATTTATACAAGGGTTACAATCTGCAGCAATTTTGCATTAAAAACGCTTCCAAATTTGCTCCATTTTGGGCACTGTAGATTTAAAGCATATTTGCTCTGGGTTTTTCCGCTACGGAAAGCCTGCAGCAGATACGCGCCATGTAAAGGCACCCTAAAAATAGCTGCCACTTTTCTTTTCGAGGCTGTCAGTAGAAAGAGTTTAGGGTGCATTCATGCATTTTGCCACAAAACCATAGCTTAATCTAGTGTTTCCTAACCTTTTAAGCCTTAGAGCACCTCTGGAAATTTCTTTTTACTACAGAGCACCCCTAACAAAAAAGTGGGTGTGACTTATCATAAGGTATGATTTTACCTCTGATATTCCAGGGACCCAGCAGCCTCTAGTAAGCATCAGCACTGCTGGCCAGAGCCTCATGTGGTGCAGAGTGTTCAGGCAGCAGAAAGGTAGTACTAAGCTCTCACTCATGACTTGCAGGTTCAATTCCTGCATGGTTCAGTTACACAGGTCAAGGTTGACTCAGCCTTCCATCCTGGGTTGGTAAAATGAGTACCAAGCTTAATGGGGGATGACTAATAAATTACCTGAAAGCACTGTGGGATATGTTTTAAATAAACCGCATTTACTTAGAGCAGAAAGAAAAAATGGTAATGGAAAATAGTCACGCTGCAGCAGGAAATGGTGCAGAATTCACCAGATTTCACACAATGCAGTGTGTGAAATCTATGGTGAAACCAGCACCAAAATCCACATGAGGATTTTTAGGTACAGATTTTTACTAGAATTTTCTCTGCAATATGTGCATGTACCATATAACTTCTGCTATACTGCACAGCTATGAGTGCCGATAACATTGGTGGATTCATACACTGAGATCGGGTCAGTGATGCTAAAAGCCAGTGCGTCCCTATCGGGACGGGTCATTCACTATCGGGACTGTCACCTGCTAGAGCCCCTTAGGGAAAGTCCTCCTTTGTTTTTTCGTAGCGCTTGCTTTCCTGGTACTGTGGTGTGGACCGTACCAAAGGGATTATTTTTGGTTTCCAGTTATAGCACACCTGAAGCAGACGTGGCATAAGGGTAAGATAGAAGAATGTATTTCACCTTGAAGCTTCAAATGTGCAAATTTGGTTTCATTTTGTCCTTTTTTATGTCTCAAAAATATCGACTTCATGGATCAGAAATATAAAACAAAAAATTCAGGACGCTTACTGAAGAAAAATGCAGGTAAATGCTGATCTATAAAAGAGAAAGCGTCCCTTTAAAATTCAAATAAAAGGAAATTGTTGTCTTTAGTGTAATACTTCTGAATGGGCCCGTGATTTGAATCTACTTGCCCCAAAACAGTCACCGCTTCAGAAGTGTGAAATTAAAACATCTTAAAATTCAGGGTAATTCTGTTCTTCAATAGCGATGTTTTACTACAATTACTCTGGAGCGCACGTCGCGTGTACATCTTGTTCATTCTGCTTGCACAGTGGGATAACATTGTTATGATGAATCACTTGCAGAAAAATAATGCGTAGAAGTTAAGAGAAGATTGCAAAGGATCAAAGTAAGTAAAACTCTTGGCAGATTGCTGTTTATTTTCTTCTTTGTGTGATGCGATGCAAGGAGACGATGTACATCTCATTCCGAGTTATTAAGGTAGTTTGCAGAAGACAGTCGATTGTTACACGCTGCACACAACGGCTCTCATTAAAAGATGGCCGACACAGAAGATTACAGAAAATTCTCTTTTTTTTTTTTCAGGCGGGTTGCTGGGATTTTATGATAATTACTAACAGTCATGATTTCCCTTGTCCTGCTGCAGTGAGAATGCATTGCTCAGAATGAAAAGTATTCTAGATTGCATATGGTCAATAGCGCAGAGATATAACTTGAATTTCTAAGGCTCAATACAAAATCTGAAAGCCCCCCTATTTACCTCTTGTGTGTTCTTATATGACGGAGGGGGTGTTTGGTCCTCTCAAGCTCCAGAACCTGGTTGTGACAGCTACTTCTGCATCCATTTTGGCCACTATCCAATGTAAGACTTTGTATGATGTATAAGTGAAGATGTAGAGACTTATGGGGGCTTCTTTAAACAAATCAAATAAAAACAAGCCTAGGACATACTGTACTATATATTACACAACGTTAAGAGGCATGAGCAAACTACAATAGTTTATTGAAGTTCAGTTCCTTTTGCCACATCTAGTAATCCCATTGGAAATAATGGTCCTCTATATCCAGGAATCAAATGTGGATTTAAATGGGTTTCCGGCCCCTAGCAATACCTTTTAACATGTTTACAAGAATAAGAAAAAAAACATTTTATAATATATCTCCATTAAAAGTTGGTACCTCCAACCACCCCCACTACTTTGTGTTCTAATTCCATGTCTTACCACGTGTCCACGTTGGCCAAAAAGTGGGTGCTTGGGTCATATAAATTGGCATTGGATGGAATGTCATCACTTAGAAAGGGCAACAAAGTAAAAATAGGACCCTTATATTGCCACATTTTGAAAACGTAAGTATATTATAATAGTTTTTTTCTTTGCGAGCATTTTACTACTGACGATCTAGTTTAAGGATTGGTCATCAATAGCGATACACATGTGTGGTCATGACCGGTAGTAAAAGAGATAGTTTCATTGCCATTGAAATCAATGGGAGTTATGCCTTCCATTACACTTCCTGCCCTGATCACTGATGTAGATGTCTGGTCCTGCTGGTCAAGTTGAAAGTGTAATAGACATCCTCACTCCCAGTGAAATCAGTGGGAGTGAAGCCTGACCTTGGATGCAGACATCCAACCCCATTGCCCTGACAATGGGTCAGCTGCTCAGTTGGGATCGCGAGCAGTGGATCTTCGCTGATCTCATGCTGATGACCTATCTTGAGGTAACCACTCAAGCTCTGATATTTTCTTCTTGAGTACCGGGACCCCAAACTGTACACAATGCTCCATGTGTGGTCTGACAAGTGAGTTGTTCTCATCATGTGCCCCTAGACCTGTTTTGTTGCACCCCATGATCCTAATTGTCTGGACAGCAATACAAGTGCATTCCTACAACTGTGTTAAAGCTGCAAATCTCAGGCCTACAACAAGACCATTCATACAGTATATCCCTTCTGATGCTGCTAATTCGAGTCATTAGACCTGCAGGCGGAAAGAGACTTACATCCCAGCCTGCTTAATGGCCGTCTGAATGAGGCCCTGCACACAGTTTTATTTGTATACCTGGCAACAAATAATATTAAAGAATTTATGAAAGGCATGACCAGATTTCTTCAACTCACCAATGAATGATTATGAATATTTTCCGCAAACCAAGAGTTATGTTTGGTATATATGAATATTTTATTACTAAGAAATCTCTTTAAGGGGAACCTGTCTGGTCCTCCTACCTGCCCAGGTTGTGGTTAGCGGGATATAGTGATAGACCCCTGATTTCAGCAGTCACTTCTATCGATCGATTTAGTGGTTTGGCAGATCTTGCTTTTGATAATTTACAGGGCTGGACTGGAAAATGAGTCCAATGAAGCTCATGCATATTTATATATACACACTCCCTGCCCTGCCTCTCCCTCCAGATGATGATTGGCAGGTTCCTCTGTGTGCACAGGAAAGCCCCATTTACACAGGACGAATGTCGGGCAAACGATGCCCGACACTCGTCCCCGCATGTACTCTCTCCCGTGATGCTGCACAAGAGTGAGTGTCGTTGGTTCGCAGCAGGACGGCTGTAGGGAATTTCACTCCTTGCTCTCCCCCGCCCCTCTCCATTCGCTTAACATAGCGGCCATTCAGTACTGAATGGCTGCTATTTACACTGAACAATCGTTGTGCAGGATTTTATACAGCCTAAACAATGAGTGTAAACAGCAGCTGTTCAGTACTCAACGGCCGCTGTATTAAGTGAATGTAGAGGGGCAGGGGAGAGGAAGCCAGACATATGTCCTGTGTAAATAGGGATTAATACAGAGAGACCTGCTAATCATCATCTGGAGGGAGGACGAGGGCGGGGAGTGAGTATATATGAATATGCATGAGCTTTATTGAACTCAACTCCAGTTCATCCCTGCAAAATTTCAAAAGTAAGATTTGCAAATCCACTAATCTGATAAGTACAAGTGACAGAACGCTTTGTCTTTTCCTATTTCACCTAGTTTTAACCCGTTTTTGTCCTAAAGAATGGCACTTAGTGATATTAATGTATTTATGGCTCTATTTTTTTTTCTACAGCTTCCAAAATTTTTTTTGTTGTTTTTTTTTAGCTAATTTTCAAATACCTTCCATCACTTAATTTATTTACATTTTGTATTTCATTGGGTATAAATGTCTACAAAAGTTAAAAAAACCTTTTTTCTTTTAATTTATAGTTATTTTTTAAATTCCTATATTAACACTAAAATACAATTCAGGAATTGGTTTCCCATTTTTTCAGACTTTTGTGAATGTGCAACGGCTTAGGTTGGTGTGGGCTGGAGGGTCGTTTTTATCTTTTTTAGTAAATATTTTTATTTTATTCTGTAATTTTTTTAAACTTATTTTTGTAACTTTTTTTAACATCTGTGTCTCCCATTATGTTATATAAGGCCTCTGGGTGACATTCATACAGTTATTTTTTTTTCAACTTCGCACTTTTCTACTGTAACTGTGGTATCCATAGGAGCAGCAATCTTAGTGGCCCATGGAAAACATCCCCCTATAGGGACAATAATCACTGGCAGAGCTGATCTGGGTCTGCTAAGACCCGTCAGCTGTGCCATGCCATGGGACAACTGGCGATCACCTCATCGCTGGGTTAAATAGCGTAAAAGGCACTTCAGCTTTGTCTATTCTCTACATAGCGCTCATTGTAGCCTGCAAAACAGAATGCAGAAGAGGTTATAAAATGCTTCTGTCTTCTCCTCTGGGTCCTCGGCTGCCACTGATAGCTGATGACCTGACCTGCTAGCTTGCAGGAGCTTTAATCTTGTGCCGTATATTTATTATCAGCCATGATTAAAACCCTGGACTAAGTGTCCTATATTTATGGCACATGTTCCTTATCGGGTTAAAAAAAAAATACTTTTATAACATCAAATTAATTGTTTTTTTATGTGTCTGACCTAATGTCATACTTCTAGCCTGGTCATTTACATTTTTTTTTACAGAGCTCAAGCAAACTTTTTCTTTCCTCTACAGAGGAAAATAAGTGGCTACTACTTTTGAAAATCAATAAGAACCCAAAATGTATTGATTAATAAGAAAAATCACTAGCGACTGGCTTGACTAAAGCAATTTTGAAGACATTTTCAAGCTACTAAATGCATTACGATTGACAGCCATATCACATTTTTTTTGAAGTGAGAGATAAAAAGACTAAGTATACTAACTCCTAGCTGAATCTGAAGTGGACTGGATTAATTCTGGACAGATTTATTTAGAGGTCTACAGCAGCCTGGGTCTATATGTCACCCTGGGGAAAGAGCGTCTGAACAGTAAAGTTTCTATATTAATATGCTAATTACAGGTGTAGCAATCATCGTCATTACAGCCACAGAGCACTATGCCATTAATGTAGTTTGCTTTTCTGTTGCTATAGAATTAGGCAGTTTTCACATGGCCGAGAAAATCACCAAGACGCACAAATCTCGCAAGAATATGAAACCTATACATAGGAGTGGTTTTATCCCACATCGCATCGCACCACGATACGATGCGGGAAACTATTTATGGTATGTCTTATCTTTAAGCGTGCCCTCACATGGCATCACCCATTGTTTTCAATGTGCTAGGTGTGATGCGATGTCTCCCATATTGAATACAATAGGAGACACGGCAGAGCATTGCTACTCCTTCAAAGTGATGCAAGGCGGTTTTGATATAAAAACGCCTCGCATCCGTGAGGAAATTTGCTTGTTGGCGAGTGCGATATTGCACTCGCCCATGTGAAGTTAGCCTTAGAGCAGCGTGCTTTGTTAATAGCGTTACCGTGATGTGGCATACTACATAAGAGAGCAACTGCTACATATATAGGCACCTGCAGGGCTGTGGAAGGGAGAGGAGGACACCCAGGGTGGGACAAGGGGGAAGAGTGCAGAAGAGCTAGATGTTCTGAGATTTTGTAGGAGTAGACTAATGTTCTAAAGCCATATCTGACTTTAAAAGACCTACCAGTTCTACTGACATGTTTATTTTAGTAAATACTTGTATCCACCATGAAATAACAATTCTGGAGCATCTAGTTTTAGAACTGTGTTGTGCTGTTCCTCCTAGAAATGTATGAACAAGTTGACAACTGGGTGTTACCATTTTCCCTCATGGTGTTTCCCTACACAATCTGACAATATCCAATCAGTGCTGATTGCAATAGTGGCACAACCTATTGACAAGGGTCTAAAACCATTTGTCAATATACACTATGGTACCAATAGCAATTGGACACTTGAGCAAGAATCAAAATTAGCATTTTTTTTCTTATGTTAATACTTAGTTGGACCTCCTTTGGCCTTAATGACATTACTCTCCATGGCATACTTTCTTCGAATGTCTGATACACTTCAGCTGGTATTTCTCTCCATTCATTGTTGCAAACCAACATAAAACAGCATTGGATTTGTGATGAGGTGCATTGTCTTGTTAGAAGTATTGCTGACCATTCCCAGAGTATTGTCACATTGTCTTCAGCACATGATTTTCTAGAGTGTCAGGGTACATCTTCATGTTATTGCTTCTTGTCACTACAACCAACAGACTGCAACAATGCCACGTAAACCATCCCCAAACCATAACGGAAATCCGCTGTACTTAACTGTAAGCACAACATATTCAGGCAAAAAGTTTATCTCAGGCATCCTCCAGACCAAGGTACATCCATTGATTTGAAGATAAAGTAGTGTAGTTCGTCACTCCATAGAACATTCTTCCATTACACAACTCTCAAATGACGACACTCCATGCACCATTGTAGACTGACCATTGCATTGCGCTTCGTGATGGATGTCTTGTGTGCAGTGGCATAGCCTGTATATCCAGTAGCAGTTCCTGTCACAAGCTATGGATGACACCTCCACGAGTCTACATCTTATGTAGCATGGTTTAGAACACATAACATGCTAATAAGACATTATCCATTCTACTGATAGGGGTGTCCAAATACCTTTGGTAAGATAGTGTATTTATATGCTTCCCATATTAATATTAGGGGAACAGAACACATAACAGCACAATGTAACATAGTAACATAGTATGTTAGGCAATGTCCATCTAGTTCAACCTGTTTCCACCCCCTTTGTTGATCCAGAGAGAGGTAAAAAAAAAAAACAACAATGAAGCAGAAGCCAATTTTGCCAATTTGAGGAAAATAATTTCTTCCCGACTCCATAATGGCAGTCAGAATAATCCATGGATCAACATTTGAAAGTTCCTACCTGACTACAAGACCTGGATCAACAACCTCGCTGGTTATTTAATGTTTATATCCTGTAGTTCTACAAGAATGTATTCTAGATATGAATTGGAATACGACCTATGGGCTCAGGTAAAAAGGATCAAGGTATGAAGGAGATAATTACTCACTCAAAAGGGAGAAATTCCCTGCAAAGAGAAATTCTACCCTTACAATCCCAAGAAGGCTCTGATAAACTCCCAGGTATATATAAATATGCTCTTAGATTGTTCTTTAAAAGAATCCACGTCCTCACCAGAGTTAAAGGGAATCCTCTTTTAATGGCAACGTCAGATACGGTTAAATCCCACATGCAAGTGGTCCAGACAAGTATGCAACGCATTTCAGCCCACTATGGGCCCTTTTCTTGATGCTTGAAAAGGCCCACAGCAGGCCGAAACGCATTGCATACTTGTCTGGGCCACTTGCATGTGGGATTTTACCGTATCTCACGTTGCCAATAAAAGAAGATTCACTTAAACTCTGGTGAGGACGTGGATTCTTTTAAAGAACAACCTAGGAGCCTGACCCAAGGAATACCTGGAGTTTATCAGAGCCTTCTTGGGATCGTGAGGGTGGAGGGTCTCTTTGCAGGGAATCTCCCCTTTTTGAAAGAGTAATTATCTCCTTCGTACCTTGATCCTTTTTACCTGAGCGAATAGGTCGTATTCTAATTCATCTGTTTGCTTCATCCCCATTATACCCATTTTTTTTGTGGGGGAGGGGGGGTATACATTTTCCTCCTACATGCTGCTCTTCATTCCGGTGAATTGTATGAGGATCTAAGAAGAGTATCAGTAGAGAATTCTTCAAGGCGCTTTCCACACTACATTCTTTTAAGAATATATTCTAGCATTATCATTTTAGTAAATGCAAGGAGAGATACTACAACAGGTCCTATTTAAGTTGTGGGTTACTTGATTGCTGGAGTTTACATTGCCAGATAAGGCTATTTTCACATTGCCAATGAGAACTGGCACAAAGTGTGAGAAAAAAGATAGACTGCAAATTGCTGCCGGAAGACATTGTGGAAATTGGAGGAACCCCATTACAGTGCATGGGGTCAATCAGGTAACATTCGGGTCCAGCATGCCCCAGATCCAGCACTTCTGTTTTTTTCTTTGTTTTCTGGTTCCTAGGACAGAGTCGAACAATGGAAACCAAAAGTGCTTTGTGTGAACTTGGCATAATCTGTGCACACAGGCTCCTGAGATGTACAAGCCATAAAATATAATTTCTAATCTGTCATGTGGCCTCAGGGATTGCCATTTTTTGTATTCCCAGTACATTGGCAGAGTTCTTTGTAAGAATACACAAAACTGTTCGAACAATTGTACATCAGCTGCCAGATTTCCATCTCCTGTCTATGGCAAGCTGTCCAATTTCCAGGATGATTACAGGCTGTTGGCCTCCTACAGAGAAGAAAGACATTATTCTGCTGATCAGTGGTATGCTCTATATTATTACTTCACAATGTTTTAGGTTTACCCATGCCCATTAATCTAAAAACACAAGATATTAAATTCATAAAAAGGTAAAAAAAAAAAAAAGCAGGGAATTAGATTCTGCAGACTAGAAGACGACCCCATGCAGGCTGACTCTTTGTGGAAGACTAGTGATTTTGTTGTTGTAAGCTTATTTGCATGACAACAAGTCACAGTCTGCCTCACAGCGCCCAGCGTTCTCAGCGCCGCGGGAAGGCATAGAACGAAGATATTCTACAAGAGAAGAGTCTTCACAACTTGTGATCTGTTCTTATTGTCTGTAGATAAAAATGGACTTTCTTGCGCTTAAATATGCATTACGTCCTGCACATTGCTGAAGCTCATGAATCATATCTGCAGAAACTGTTACATCTATTTGAACAGTCGTCATACAATAGTATCATGGGTATTCCCATAAAGTGCACTTTCATATATGATGTATATTCACCACTATTTGATACTTGAACCCTACAGATTGTAAATTGTACTATGAAATTTACATGCTATTTATCATAAAAATAACTTACATGATAGACAGACCGATCAATCGTGGGCATGTCACTGGGAAATAACTGTTTCTGCACTGATTGGCTGTCCAGCAGCGCCGGACTACGGTGCAGTGTGATACTAAATGTTCTAATGAAACGTCTGTAGAAGCTCCTATTCTCTACATACAGTCAAATGTGATTTACCTCTTCCAGCAGCTTTTTTTAAACTTATTTTATCTGTATTACTTACAGGGGGTGGACCAAAATATGAAAATGTAGTGGCCCAGAGCGTTATTCCTGGCACCTCCATAAATGTTATGTCTTTTGTATAGATGTACTGTACAAATTGTCTAGTCTCCTGTTATGTGTATTGCACAGCTGCAGCAAACGAGAGGTTAATGTTTGCATGAAAGTGGGATATGCCTGAAAATGTATCAATTTGTGTCTTGTCACATAGTATGTGAGAGATAAGTATGAGTGATCTGGGTGTGGTAGTGAGTTAGAAGTCCATCAGAGTTCCATCACAGAGTCTTCAGCAGAGAGACACATGGGGGTACCTTCAACCCTCATGTGGTGAAGTGATGGAAGAAGAGGAGTGGTTCCTGAGTGTCCAGATACCAGGAATCGTGGAGGAGAAAGAGAGCAAGAGAAGTAAGAGAGAGAGTTTGAGAGTGAGCATGCACAGAAAAGGCTGAGATCACCGTGCAGAGGTACTGTACTGCAAGAGTGTCTGTGGAGGGACTCTACCCCTATCCTCCTCTGGAGAGTTCCCCTGCCAGAAGCAGTTCAAGTCAGATAACCTAGACTGCAGAGTCGGTGTCATCCTGTGTTTCTTCCCTGACCTCAAATCTGCTATTTTGCCTGCACGGCCATCTTTTGCATTTGTGCCATGTACCAAGTTTTCTTCGAGTAAGGTTTTGCCAGGCCCTGACCATTCCCAGGGACCTGAGGTATTTTATTATTGTCTGCGGCTCCTTTATTTATTTACTACCAAGGGTTATTCCAGTGGGTAATGGAATGGTGGCATCACCTGTGACAAGAATGTGTTCCTGTTCCATCTATATTGGCCATCACTCTCATAGGGGTGTCCAGAAGAGTCCCAGCACTGCTCTAGCCGAGGCTACGTTTTTCCCTCTGGGAGGGAGCCTGGTAAGTGCCACTGTGACATGTGACCCCTCTACTCTCCCAGCTCCTCAGTTTATGCCCCGTGTCCTGAGTCACCCTACAGGATGCTGCAGAAACACCATACAAAATGCATGCCTTAAATTACATGGGATAACAAATCTTATTTCAATAAGACATGTAGAGACCGATTTTAAGTGGAGGTAATATGACACAGATGTTGAGGGGCAGAAGTGAATATCTGCCCAATCAACAAGGTTACATTGGTGTGGGGTTTGAGCCACTCAGCTGCTGTTACTAGCTGGCTCCCAAAACCACCCAGAACAGGGCAAGAGGTGAAGTAAACACAAATTTTTCGGGAAAGCTCTCAGTCAAACCGGAGACAAAAAGGTAGCTCAGTGCAAATTATTAAAATCCCATGCATTTCGTATGGTGTTTCCATATTTTTGTTCACCCCAATTCATTATGTATTACTTTTGGTTGACATTTTTGGGGCTTCAGAACTAATTACTAGTGTTCCATCAAGTTATGGTTCAAGTTACAATAGTTTCAACATACAATGTTGATCCTCGAAGTAATTAATATTGTTTGTTGCGGGACCACTGTATACCCCGTTCCAAGAAACAGTACGTGCACCCTTTTGAATTACCTGGATTTCTGCATTGATTATTAAAGGGGATTAGTAATACTGCATTAAAATTATATGTATTCACCTCTACACAACTGCGTTGCTCCTATCTTCCAGTCACTTTATATTGCATGCAGGAGAATACTGCTCATGTGTTTGACCCTATTTAAAAGAATGAGTTTCATATTTGTGCAAGATTTGTGTGTCTCGAGCGATTTTCTCACCCATGGGAAAGCAGTCTTGGGCCTCGGTCAGTTGGGCGATTTTTTGCGCGATTTGCGCATGCACATGTGATCTGCGATTTTATAGAACCATTGCTTTGCAAGGGTATCGGACACATGGGTGCTTGTTATGCGCTTGTCCGATAAATTATAGGACAAGAAATCGCAGATCGCGGCTATCTGTGATTCCTTGTGTTCTCTATATGCGCTCAATGGGGCCGGTGGCAGCAGCGCTGTCCCCATTGAGAACATATACTACACAAATCATTCTCCTCTGCCACAGCTGTAACAGAGAAGAATAATGTTTGCCCATTAAATTCAATGGAGCCGGCAATACAGCCGCCTCCATTGAAAGCAATGGGCTGCCGGCGAGTGCGGGATGAATTTTCGGGAAGGGCTTAAAAATATAAGCCCTTCCCTGAAAATCATCCTGAAATGTGTAAAAATAAAAAAAAAATATATACTCACCTTGTCTGTGCAGCTGGAGTTCAGCCGCGGCCGGCCGGCAGTTCTCCTGAACTGCTCTGGGTAGTATTCCGCAGCCGGGGATTTAAAATCCCCGCCTGCTGAATGGGCTGCCTCTGATTGGGCACAGCCCTCACCAATCAGAGGCAGCTCTCACTCACCCATTCATGAATTCATGAATGGGTGAGTGAGTGCTGCCTCTGATTGGCTCAGCGCAGGGACCAATCAGGGGCAGCTCTCAGCTGTCATTCAATAGCAGCCCATTTAGCAGGCGGGGATTTTAAATCCCCAGCTTCTGAATACAACCCAGAGCAGTTCAGGAGAACTGACGGCCGGCCGCGGCTGAACTCCGGCTGCACGGACAAGGTGAGTATATATATTTTTTTTATTTTTACACATTTTAGGATGATTTTCAGGGAAGGGCTTATATTTTTAAGCCCTTCCCGAAAATTCATCCCGCGCTTGCCGGCATCCCATTGCTTTCAATGGAGCCGCCTGTATTGCCGGCTCCATTGAGTTGCAATGGGTTGGACAGCGCTCCTGTGATCGGGGCCTTTTCCCCAAAAAACGCTGCTAGCAGCAGATTTTTCGGGCGATTTCTCGGCCCCGGTCACGCGATTTGCTGATGCGCATCCGACATGCGATCAGATAGTTTGCAAAGTAGGAACAAACGATAATACGCTTTCTAGCTCTGGTCATGATTGCCGAAAAACGTTCTTACCGGCGATTAAACGCTGAGCACGTGCGAACGTAAATACGCCTACGCTCGTGTGACCGCACCCTTAGTCTGTGAGTGCTTCTGATATTCTGTCCCTGGTGTTGTCATTGCTCCGCCTCCTGGTGTCATCATCACAGGTTCTACAGGATATATAAAACACAGAGCCTGACCGACAGAAGAACAACACAGTTAGGGCTTCTGGAAAGGGGGAGGACAAAAATAACAAAATAGGATACAACTAAGCTGTTATTATCTCAGACACAACTCAGCGGTCCTGACAGAAGACTCCGCCCTACCGCCACTACAGAGATCCCATGGGCTGAAGGACCTGTGGTGATATCACTGCTGTGGGAGGAGCCATTGTGCAAAATGCTGGAAATTTTTATTTTCTGCTACAGGAACTGTTTGGTGGAGGTGATTGCTGCTAAAGGGTAATCTATATAAGGATTAGTTTACATTTTCTGCCAACTGTTCGTGTTGTTAGATTTAAAATAGAGATGAGCGAACGTGCTCGTTTAGGACAATTACTTGATCGAGCATCGCTTTTTTCGAGTAACTGCCTACTCGGGCGAAAAGATTCTGGGGGCGCCGAGGGGGCGGGCTGGAGCATGGGGTAGCAGGGGGGAACAGGGAGGAGCTGTCTCTCTCTCTTCCCCCCACTTCCCACCGCAACCCCCCGCTCACCCCCGGCGCCCCCCGAATCTCTTCGCCCGAGTAGGCAATTAATCAAAATAAGCGATGCTCGATCAAGTAATTGTCCTAAACGAGCACGTTCGCTCACTCTAATTAAGACCCTTTTACATGGTAAGATGAATTGGAACGAGCTTGCAACCAGCAGTGATGCAGTGTTCATTTATCATTCGTTAGATATGATTTACACTGAACAATAATTAGGTAGGTTTGATTATTAATTGGATTATAGGCACACCTCTAGTCAACTTTTCTGCCACTGCTTTCTATTTGGCAAATTGTACGATGCCGATTTATACAAAACGATGTAGTGGCAGACCAATGGTGATTTTCAGGTCCCCATGAAAGATCTATAATGATTTATAGCTGATTATCCACTCGCTGAACACATTTACACCCAACAATCATGTAAACCACTTGATCTAATGATTATTTACGTGATAATTGTGCAGTGTAAAAGGGTCTTTAGTTCTATTGTGACTTGGATAACAATGAGGCCACATGTTAGTAATCAATGCAGAAATGCAAGTAGTTTCAAAAGGGTTCTCTTACTTTTTCTTGTAACTATATACATGTGTGTGACTGTACTAAAGTTTATTCTTACAATACATAGCAGATTCTGTATTATGTTATCTGCAGCACTATCTTTGCAAGCAGAAGTGTTTTAAGCATTTTCTATAATAATAAGCCTGCTGTTAGTAATTCAAATTCCATGCCGTTGCCCTGTGTATCCATTAGCTGAATCCAGGATGCTCTGGCTTGTACAGCCTGCAATTACAATAATAGGCTTATATTAGGGAACTGCTGTTTATGATGAAACTACACATTTTATAGGCTTCTAATTTTTACATGACATGTAGAGAGAACCTGTTATATGTCGGAAACTCTTAACAATATACTCTATTAGCTGACGTGAGGTGTTCTTGACATGTCAAACTAGAGGGAAAGCCATTTACTTACTAAGAACATGCAAAAAACAGTGCTATTTCTTAATGAATTTACCTTCGTTTTTTGGCAGAACTACACTGAAGAATATGACCTTTGGACCGTATACCACCTAAGCCACATACACATATTTTTTTGAAACACTGGTTGGGCATAATTCTTTTACCAAACTTCTCTGATACTTTCCTACAGTCCCAGATGTGACCTAGTGTTTAAAGACTATGACCGATTCAACAACAGTATATGCACCTAGTTGATTAAAGCGACCCTCCTGTTTTGGGATAAAATTGCGTTCCTGGAGCAGAGGGGAATGAGGGTATATTTTCTGCAGTTGTTCTTTCCTACCATCCCTCCAATCTGCCCGTTTTGGGTACTGTTTTTGGCCTTTTAAGATGAACCACACAATCTTCAGACTAACTAATCTCCACAGTGCATTGGTAATGCTAGACTACCAATGCACTACACCTGACTCTCTGACTAGCCACAGCTGTCTATGTGATCAGCACTGGCCAAAGAGTAGTGCATTTTGGCTTCTTTACACAAGCTTATGTGTAAAAATGCTAGCCACTGCACAATGTGTTTGTGCATGAACGAGATTGGATGTGGTACATTTGCATGCGTGTGTTCGCATAGTATTGCACTTTTGCACGCATGGCCAGTTCACATGTGCAAATTGTGTGCAGTGTTTCATGCATCCCCTTGCGTATTTGCACACCTCTCATAGACTTCTATGGTGGTTTTTGCTTTGCAAAATGCAGAAAGATAGAGCAGGTTTTTCTGTGAGCACAAAATGCATGCTCAAAACATGCTCATGAGAACCAACCCATTGAAATCATAGAATGGTAGAGTTGGAAGGGACCTCCAGGGTCATCGGGTCCTACCCCCTGCTCAGTGCAGGATTCACTAACTCATCCCAGACAGATGTCTGTCCAGCCTGTGTTTGAACAATTCCATTGAGGGAGAACTCGCCACCTCCCTCGCCACCTCAATGGGTTCTATCCTCTGTGTTCTGTACATGTATATTTTACATGTTCAGAAATGGTTCTGAGAAGAAGGTGGTTAGAAAATGCTGCAGTATCTTGGATCGACTAAAATGCGGCCCAGAACAGGCAGATTGGAGGAACAGCAGTGAAGAAACCTCCCATAATAGAGGGTTGCCTAAGGCCAGGCTTGCACGAGCAGGTCAGATTCTGCATTCAGGAGGCCTGCAGCAAATTCTGGCTGTGACCCAGCTGGTGACCTTGTGTACCTCTGTAAACTGTACTGTAGATGACCAGGAAGCCTCGCAGGTGGTTATGCACAGTACAGTTTTTTGGGGCTTTTTTGTATTTCCCACACTGCTGCTTAGCGCTGGCACCCAAAGCCCATATGCAATGTTGATTGTCAATGGGCTGCAGGTCAGAAGCTTCCATTGACTTCAAAGGAGGCCATCTATGTGGATTCCGTCGCAAATTAGAGCATGCTGTGATTTTTCTTCCCCTCACGAAATGTGCAATTTGCGTCCGCAAATGTGAAGGAGAAATCGAAAATGCTTGCCTTTCAATACCCACATTTCACTGCGTATCATTCGCTCGGACGCCGACTGCAGAATCCACAATACAAATCCCGTCGTGTGAGTCCGGCCTTAATCTGGCACCAACAGCACTGATGTACCATTCTTGTGGTACAATGAAATAACCTGCCTTACTGTATCATTTTTAAATGTAAGAAAAATAGTGTAAATTCCCTATTTCAGCATGACTCTACTGCTTGATAACTCGTCAAGAGTTTGTAGACCCTGAAAAGTAAATTGCATCTACGAGCAAAAGTGCATTAACCATACTGATGGCTGAGTTTGCACTGTAGTCAAACAGCCTCAGTTGTTCCCTGACAAAAACCCTCTACATGCCTCTACGGGAAGCGTATGTGGAATCCGTACAACATGTACTCTGAGCCCCATTGTGTGCATAGGCTTTACAGGAAAGTAGAAACAGATCAAATCAGTGCAAATGTTTTTAGAGCAGTTCTAATAATATAATGCATCCACTTGTATCTACTCAGATGGGATCAGACATATAAAGCTGTTTCTATGGACACAAATGAAAGGCCATGAAAGCACCCACAGACAGGAAGACTGTTGACATTGAAACAATTGTGGCGCACCACTGTATCATTTTTTTGCCACATATATGTCATTTTTGCATGTTTTCAGGGTAAAATTCAGGAGCTTTCTGCTGATTTAAGAAAATTGCTGCAAAGAGGCACCAAAACCACGAAAAACAGTGTATGTACATATACTGGGAGGCTGAAAGCACACATGCCTTTTGCCTTTGTACAAAAAAGCTACAGCAGAAACAACACACACGATCTGCTGCATTGCAGAAAAGTCAGTGGCGGATCTACCTCATATACCAGAATAGAGTTTGTAAAGATTCATGCAAATATTGCAGAAACAACCCCAATCGGAGGCATGCAACTAATGTTTCTGCAGGGAATGAATAGTGACACATATTGATTTGCAGAAAGAAGTGAATCAGTGTTTTTGCTGATGTGGACAGCATACAGATCACCGCAGAACTTTGTGGGTAAGTTTACTCCTATCTATTAAAATACTGACCATTTTGGGCTGAGAATCAACCCTACATCAGTTATATATAATGACAGGGATGTGATGTGAATGAATTGAATGAATCCGTTAAAAATTGTGGTGACAAATAAATACATTTGTGAAAAAAACCCTAATCATTAAAAAATACATACCATTATTATAGATCTCACCTCATATATAGTTATTAAAATGATCATACAATTATTTTAACCCCCTACAGATAACCCTGAGCTCTGTTCATTCAAAAGGAAAAGGCTATTACAGTTTTGGACGAACAGAGCTCGTTCTACTTCAAATGTCTGAAACTCCGGTACTATCAATGCTACCGACATTTTATAGGCTTCTAATCTTTCTATGGCATGTTAATACTACTGACATTTGTGATCTTATTTTAAACCCAAAAGTCTCTTAATTAAAATTAGATCAAAACTTGCCTTTAACAACAATAGAACCAGAGCTATATCCGTTTGAAGTGGAGCCGGGAATACTGAATTTACTGTTATGTCAGAGCAGAGGGAAGGGGTATCTAGGACTTTTGCTAAGGTTATCACTTTCCCTCTTATTAATCAGAGTGTATCTGTTCTCTGACTGTCATATATGGGGGTCTTTTTCTCTCCAGAAAAGAAGTGAGTTCAGAACACCTCTATGCCATTTAACTGTACAGATGCTGCGGTCAATGCTGTCCCCAGCATCTAAGTGGTTTTACAAAAAATTTCTATTTTTTTCCCTTACGCAATACTTTTAATATTGATAAAATTAAAAGAACAAGAACAAACAAAACCCTATATATATTTGGTATCGCTACACCTTTACTAGACCGTACCATAAAATATTGTTTGTTTAGCATGATAAAACCCTGTTAAAGACAAAATAGCCATTTCCTGATCATCTTGTTTCCCCAAAACAGTAGACAGAAAATAAAGTGTTCATATTGTACAAAAGTAGTAAAACATAATAAAACTTTATGAGTTTGGTGTTATCATAATCATAATGATCAGTAGAATAAAGTTAACATAATATGGATGCCACATGGTTAACGTTGTAAAAATAAATCTAGAAAACAATGGTGATTTTTTTTTTCCTTCCATTTCCCCCAGCAAAAAAAATTAGGTTATTCAGTATATTATGTACCCAAAATTGTTTCCTATAAAAACGAGAACTCATCTGGCAAATTACAATTACATACAGCTAGATTGATAGATAAATAAAAAACCTATAGAAAACAAAAGCGGCAAAGCACTTCTTTTGATAGTAATCCACCAATTTAAATACATTTACAAAGAAAAAACTTGCTTACTTTAGGGAGTTGTGCACATAACACAATATTTATATAGCTTTAATGCATATCCCAAAAACAGAACTCCGACCACTGCACAATGAACTAAAAGGCTATCTAAACAACGATTATGGGCTCCCCCATTTTCCTTGTTTAGATTGTTTGGAAAAATAAAAAAGTTGTGACTTCTAGAACAAGAAAGGGTAAATGATTTTACCAGCTCTAAAGGCTAAAATTAGTGTCACCATGGGGTTAAAAATCAACTTAAAGTGACTGAGTAAAGCATCAAATATATTTACATGATACATAAATTCAAAATCTACAAAAACTATTTTTCCAGTTTTACTGTGACTGTTAGGGGTTAATGACCTTTGACCTTTGTGGTTTTGTCCGAAACGCGTATATTGTAATAGGAGTAAAGTTACCAACAAAGTTTGGCAGTGATCTTTGTTCAGTCTATGATAAGGAAAACCAATCTACCTCTATATGTCTTCATACCATTACTGTTGATGCCTTAGTCAAGGAACCACCAATAGAGCCCATACAGTGTTCCGTCTCACACAATCATACAAGGTGAGAGCAACAATTAGAATGTTCGCTTTTTATCACATCTTGTCAGCCCTGCACATGAAGCACCTATCTTTTTTTTTTTTTTTGAAAATCTCAATTTGGTCACCAACTTCACTCTAGAATTACACGTCAAGAAATGGTGCTAGTCCAGAGGCCTTTGACAACCCAAGAGGGTCCAACCAATGGCAGAGTGCCTATACCATTCAGCGAGGGCTCAGTCGTCCAGTGGAATGCGTTGAACGGCTAGGTGTTTTTGGAAAGACCTGCTTGTTTTATTGAGAATATCCTACCGTGTTTCCTCGAAAATAAGACAGTGTCTTATATTAATTTTTGTTCAAAAAGGTTTAACTTTTTTACATGTATAGCTGCCTGGACACTATTTAAATTGACTTTTTTGATTAACTGTTAGCAGGGCTTAATTTTGGAGTAGGGCTTATATTTCAAGCATCCTCAAAAAGCCTGAAAAATCATTTTGCATCCTCGAAAATTTTAGAAAATCATGCTATGTCTTATTTTCAGGGTATGTCTTATTTTCAGGGAAACAGGGTATTAGAAAATGGGTTTTTAAAATGCCTAAAATATGTATGCTGACATTATTTATATACTGGATTTTTGAACAGCAGGGAAGGCGCTAGCGTTCCTTTTAAAAGTTTCTTAAAACATTGCAAACTTTCTAATTCTGGCTAAAAACACGGAAAACAAGATTGTGCTCCTAAATTTTTGTCAGGGATCTACTTTTCTTCTCAGTAATTTGTGTTTCTGATCACCTTAGTTGTTGCTTTTGTCCATATTTAAAGTAAAAGCAACAAGAGGCTTGGTTTGAAACTGCCACCAGCATTAGAACCCAAGGCAAGAGCCAGGCAGACAATCCATCTAATCAGAGGAGCATTCAGAAGAAACAACTATTGAACTTAATTCCCAGCACTCATCAGTGCTTTTCAAAAGGAGGGAAATTATAAACCATTTATGCTGTTTTTCTGTTTTGTATTGGAAAAGTGTGCAAAAATTGTGCAAGCTCTGTTGTCATCGTCATTACTGCCATGCACACTTGACCTCATCTTTTCAGGCTGTTGTATTTATTTTTCAAGAAACTGTGAGCAAAAAATGAAGACTGGGGCATGCTGAGAACTTATTTTGGAGCCTGAGGAATACGTGTCTGCAGTGAACCCTTTGCCAATTTGTACTTTCTTTTTTTTTCTATTATTAAAGATTTTTTTTTTTTTGGTTTTGAATTTTTTCCAAAAAAAAGAGGAAAAAAAAAAGATTGTTCCTGCCGAGGACAGTCTGAGGTGTCCATGTTTGATTTTATCTTGTATGTTTAATTTGTGTTGTTTGCTAAGATTTCTATTCATAAATATTGAATTGTAACACCACAGTGTATCAGTGTGATTTTTTATTTATTTTTTTCATAAATATGGCTATAAAGCACAAAAGTAGAATATTATCACCCTTTGTTGTACACCCACAAATTTCGGCTTGCTATAACAATACAAAGAAGTAGAATGCAGCATTTGCAGTAGCACAACACACATTAGGACACAGATATCACGTTATTGTTACTTGTCATCACCATTTGAAGCATGACCGTATTAAAAAATTAGGCTAATGTATAATAAATACAAAAAAATAGTATTTTGGTGACAATGAAAACTAATTCCCTCTCTATCAAGATCATGATCTTGCAAATATCACTGTTTAGTACCATTTCCTGAGAGTTCTAAAGTTGGGTAAAGGATATGAAGAGGCATTTCTTACTGCTCCTGCAAAGCACATAACACTTAGAGTGTGTAATATAGTATATATTTATTATATATCATATTTGGTATACTCTGTGAGTGCCACGGCAGGTGGCACCGGTTATAGTGCTGCTTTCCTTGTATCTTGAGTTATAGGGAAAGTGTCTCTGCTTTGTTATTATCCAGTATTAGGGCTCATTCACATGAGTGTATTTGTAGTTCGTACTATGAATGCATCTTTTATATGCGTAATATGGACCGCATAAACCCTATTGGTTTTCATTGGGTATTCAGACGCACATGAAAAAAAAATCGCAGCATGACCGATTTTGAAATTGCCTATTAAAGTCTATGGGATCACATAAATCCATAGTGAATACATATGATACATGTGTGCTAACTGCACATTTCCACATGAAGGCAGAAGAAATCGATGAGAACTTCTTGCATGCATAAAAAATGTAGTGAACATGCATGCAAAAAAAAAAAATGCAAGTACCAAAAAATATGCAGTAAATACATGCAGTTACATATGCAGTTCCGGTGCGTGAAAATTGCAATGCTTTCACACACCGAGGGCTTATTTACACGAGCGTATATTGGCTGGCGTTTTCATGGCCGGCTGATATACGCTTTTATCTGAGCAGTTCTACCCCTTCCTTCTGCCTCACCTGCTCTCTTCCTCTCTCCTCCACTCCTGCGTTTGCAATGGAAGGGGTGGGATGGGGTGGAGCTAAGCTCTGCTGTTTCCCATCCACTCCAATTACTGGCTATGGACAAGGGACGGGGAGAGGGCAGGAGCTTATCTCTGTCCCCATCCCACCCACTCCCATTGCAAACCGCTCAGAGGGGAGAAGAGAGGCAGAGAGCCGGTGAGGGGGAGGGAAGGAAGGGGGACTGCTCAGATGGAAACGTATATCGGCCAGGTGTGAAAATGCTGGCCGATATATACGCTGGTGTAAATAAGCCCTGAAATTGCATACGCCTGTGTGTGAATGAGCCCCTAGTATCAGAGGCGTAACTTGAAGCTTCTGGGCCCCAATACAAAATATGTAATGGGGCCCCCAATAATAATGTTTTATTCATAGTACTGGGCTTCCTATATGGAGAAGAGAGGCCTTATGGCCCCCTAAGGCTCCTGGGCTGGGTGCAACCGTATCCTCTGCACCTCCTATAGTTAAGCCTCTGCTCAGTATATGTTCACACAGCTTTGTTGCAGAAATGTTTGCAATTATTCTATTCATGTGAATAGGATTTGTAAATATCCATGCTAATGGTACAGAAATACGCTCAGTACACATACCAGATTTTCTGTCAAAGAAGTTTCTACATTGCTCAAAGTGGTATTCTGGTAGGGTTTTTTTTTCAAGTTTTCACCTATTCACTCGATGGGTGAAATCTGGTAGATCTGTGGGGCACTGATTGCTGGGACCTCCATGTTTTCAAGAACAGGTGAGTTCTGTTTGCCCCACGTCCAATCACACCAGTATCACTGCTCTGACTGGAGTGAATGGAGACCTGGCTGTACATGGATGGTGCAGCTCTATTCATTTCAGCGGGGCTGATGGAAATACTCAAGTGCAATGATTGGCTATTTTCATCAGCCCTATTTGAAATGAATGTCTCAGGGAGCTCCGCTGATGTCACTGTGGAAAAGAAACGTTAAACAAGTAATTTAAAGGTAACAGGATATGACATAAAATGAGCATGACCACTCCTACTAATGCATAATTCATGGGGAAATGAGAGACATAAACAATTAAACACAATACAAAAACATTAGTATATAAACAGACGATCGGATCTGAGGTTAAGACCTTGAGGAAATCCTTTAACCCAATAAGTCCCTTTTGAAAGCAATTTTTGAAAAATCAATCTCCACCTTTGTACTGGGCGGAACACTCTTTCATTGTCAGTGACTTTAAATGAGGATGTATCCGATACCCAAAAAATGTCTGATTGCTGCAGTCAAGACAGATATATGCTCAGCAATACTTAGTTTTAATTTATGTGATGTATATCCATCGCATTGCTCAAAACAGATAGTACATTCAGTAACATAAATGACCTGAGTGGTGTTACGATTTATAAATGAATTTTGTTAAGGAATGGAAAATTCCTTTAGAAAATGGAAAATTGTAAAGGAATCAGAAGACTCCTGCATTTGAATATCCTGAATCTTTTTTGGTTCGTTGGAATGATATACTTTCCAAATGTTCACTTGATTCGATGCAGTTGGTCATGTCGTTTGAACACAAGAAACGTAAAACACTTTGATTCAGTCATCCAGGAAACTCAATCTTCACTACAATTATATCCAACTCATGAAGATTATATGGCATTGCACAAATCCTTACAAGATAACCTCTCTAAGCCAGAGGATCATATTACCTCTAGGAAAAAATGCATGTTTCAATGAGACACACGTGACTATCAGACTAATGCTATGTATACTTGGCGCTTACAGCTCAAAACACCTGACAAGAAGCCAAGATCTAGTTCAAAGAATCTAATACCCACAACAAAAATGTGAGTTTTTCTTCTTCAGATTCGGATATGTCTGATGTACAAACTGATTTTTCAGATACAGAAGATTCTTCCAATTATTTTGTGGCTTCAAATAAACATAAAGCTTGTTCTTCTACAGTTCACCAGACTCCTCATTTTTTTCTATGCAAACATCAAGGTAAAGTTCCCTGGTGCAAGCACCGAGTCATGACTGATTCCTAGGGTGACGTTTTCTTGGCAGACTGTTTTTGCGGGGTGGTTTGCCATCGCCTTCTCCAGTCATCTTTTACATCCCAGCAAGCTGGGTACTCATTTTACCAACCTCGGAAGCAAGGCTGAGTCAACCTTAAACCGGCTACCTGAACCAAGGGGGATTGAACCCACAACCTTCAGGTCGTGAGCGACATCAAGCATACTGCCAAAAAAACATCAAAAAACAACGATGGAGGCCTGTAGAAAACACTATAAAAACAGCTACTACATGTGGTAATACAACCACAAACATCCCATGTCAACAATGTTTCACCAGTTGTCAATTTATCAGCGACAATTTTGAATTTTGCAGTTATCTATTCCTTCAAAGGTCTCAATTTTGCATCCAACTGTAATGTGATCCTGTATCAGATGATCAAAGATGTCAATTAATGTATACGACTAGTAACTGTGAAGAAACATTTTTCTAATATTCTTACTATAGAAAACACTACTCCAGTTCTTCCTACTACTTCAGAATAACCCTTTCCAATCCAATTTGTATCCTGGTTTTCCTAGGGGGCTTACTCTTTTTCTGCCGTTATACAACGTCACTATCTGCTGGCTAAAACCAGTACTGCATGAGGTGATACGTTTGATAGGCTCTGACAACAGGGGGGCTGGCAATATACAGTAAAAGAAACCCAACGGACATCTTCCAACATCAGAGCTGTTCAGCCTTAAATCATAATGTCTTCAGATGTCAGACAGTGGATTGGAAAGGGTTAAGTAAATATTTTTGCATAGCATTGAACAACAAGCTATTCCTTTGGAAATAACGTTTGATGAAAAATTAACTCCTCTAGCTCTCATCAATTTACAAGATGAGCCCATTTCTCCTCTGGATGTGTTTTCTACAACCAGTAATAAATCAAAAATATCCAATCCGTATTTTTATCTTCTCCAAACAAGAACCTCAGTTATGAACAAGTGGAAAAAGAACTTACCAACTTACTCCAGATGTAACAAGATAGTACATAGTATATTATTAAACCAAAGAAAAACACTAAAAGATAATGCTCTCAATCCTTTTATTATACTTCGCACTGCAGAAAGGGACATCTAGTATGATACTTGACAAAGCTTTACAAGAACGTGAAATACTCATATTATCTGACACCTCCACTTAGGTAAGGTTTTCTTGGCAGACTGCTTTGCAGGGCGGCTTGCCATTGCCTTCCCCATCTTAACCCGCAAACTTGGTACTCATTTTACCAACCTCAGAAGGATGAAGGCTGAGTCAACCTGCGGGGATTCAACCCGCAACCCTCAGGTCGTGAGTGAGACTGCATTCTGCATTAGCACGCAAGGCTCTAGACTTACTGGTCTCTAAATACTCTGATCCAACAGAAACATTTATCCAAATTGCTACAGGAAGGTTTGTCCTCGGGGATAAAAGACCAAAAACTATATGGTTATTTGTTGGAAGACTCTCCAGTCTGCACTGTTTTTCATGCACTACCCAAAATTCATAAAAACATCCTTGCTCCTCCTTTACGCCCAATTACAACAACAACCTTCCAACACAGGGATATGTGACTGCTACAGCTAATCACTGGTCGATATGAGCTGCTGATTGGTTGCGGCAGTCACATATCCATGTTGGGATGTCATCATTGCAGGAGAAAGTATAGAGCGCCAGGACCCCAGGCATTGTCAGAATGGGAATAACGGGGAATCAGGTGCGGCAAGAATGCAATCTTATGTTTTTACACAATACTGAGTACTTTAAAAAAATGTTATTTCCTGAAAACTCCTTTAATGTGAATGAGATTTATACAAATCTTATTAACATTTATATAATGTCTGGATTTAGGCACCAGATTTTACATAGACCTTCAGACATTTAAAAGCTACTACAGGATTTGAGCTCCTCCTTAATAGACTACAAGATCTTTAATGCAATGTGAAGATTCCATATCCTACATCTCTACACACTCTTCACAGTTTGGTTTTTCAACGTGTCCACAACTATCTGCTGTGAATCCACTTCTTCCTGATCTAAGTGAATTATGGCCTCTAATACTAGTGGTGTGATGCAGTTATGGAAACTAGTCCTATTGATTTCTCACTATTTGTCCCAAAAATTGATTACATCGGATATTTGTAAGATGGATCATGGACATTTACAAGACCTCCGGGCTAAGTGTCACCTGGGACTGGAAAACAATATCATGTGCTGTTCTACATGGTTTCAATATGGTTTGTAATATCCTGAGGATATCCCATACATGTCTCAGATGGGATTACCCCTTTAATAATATTCTAAATTTCTCATGAAATATTGCAGACATTGTTATAGCTGAGTCTTCTGTCCATTGTCTGCAGCAGGGAACACTCCTTTTAGTATTGAGCAGATGAGTCCACTATAAGAATTTTTATCAACTCCAGTGCTAACCTACCCCAACATATTATATTATCTTTTATTAGTAATTGTTATGTATTGTGGATCCATTGGACCCACCAACCAAGCCTAGTCAGGTCCTGGAGTGGTTGTCAGCTGACTGCTCAGATAAAGGGACTGTTGCCAGGAAAAGGGTGACCAACCCTGGGCTGCAGAGGGAATGACAGACCCCTACCTATAAGCAAGGCGATCGCCCCGATAATGGCGGCCCTGCACTGGAACCTCAGGTCTGACTATCCCTGATGGGGAAGCAAACGTAGGAACTGGCAGCAGACAGAGGAGCATACAGATGCAGGACAGAGCAAGGGCAAACCATAAACAGGAATGGGAACTGACAGCAAACACAGTACAGATAGATGCAGAGCTCAGACAGCATAAAAAGAATCCAGACACAAACTAAGGAATACAGACAGAACTCAGAGAAGGGGGCAGAACTCAGACTGCAAATACCAGGTGACCAAAGAAAGCAGAGTGTCAGAACCTTAGACACACCAATTCTGAGGCAACGAGGAAGTGCATCAGCTTAGCCTAAATAGGAAAGTGATTGCTCATTAATCCCACAGCTGAAGTGAGAGGCAGAGTACTGGTTAATAGAGACGAGCGAGCACGCTCGGGTAAGTCAGTTACTCGAGTGAGCATCGATCTTCTCGAGTAACTGCATTCTTGTCCAAGCAGGGGGGGGGGGGGCAGGGATAGCGGGGGAGAGAGTGAGAGAGATCTCTCTCTCCCTCTCTCCCTCTCTCTCTCTCTCTCTCCACGCCACCCCCGGAGCCTGCTTGGACAAGAATGCAGTTAATTGAGAAGAGCGATGCTCGCTCGAGTAACTGACTTATCCGAGCGTGCTCGCTCATCTCTACTGGTTACTGGTCAGTGCTAAATGAAAACAGACAGGATCCATATGCACAAGAATAGTAAAAAGATGCTTGCGGCAGCCCGGAACTGTTTTGAGGGCGGCAGACATGAGTAGCAACCTTACAGTAATTTCCAAGTATTATAATTACAGTTGCTTGCATTATTTTAACCATTGCTGTCCTTTCCTTAGAATTGGCACTCAATAGTAAATCATTGAGGCTCTGTAGCCTGGGATCCTTTTGATCAGCTGTTTGCCAGGCTGATGCATTCATGCATGGAGTTGCTGTTGACCGGAGGCACAAAGCTCTGTTCCCACTGCAGTTGCCTGGCAAAGTTTGGGGCTGTTTGCTTCCTGCACACCTTAATTCCATGTGCCAGTCCAGCAGACAGCTAATCACGGGGGATTCTGGGGAGCAGTCCCCTGCGATCCACTACTGATGGCCTATCCGGAGAACAGCCTATAAATAGCTGAATCATGGACAACCCCTTTAAACAATGCTACAGGTTGTTCCTCAATGGAAATCTTCAAACGAAACACACTCTTTAACACATAAGGGCCCTTTTACATGGAACAAGTATTGTTCAGTTCCCTGGACTATACAAAACTGAACAATAATGGCTTTGTGCAAACACGGCCAACGATTGGACGATAATTCATTCACTTATCGTTTGTCATTCAGTCAATGCAGCCATAAAAGCCTGCAGATAGTCCTCTCATATAAACAGGCAGTGCTTCATCTCTGGCACACTGGGCCTCCATTCCGTGAGCAATGATCACTCCTGCGTAAAACACGGGGGTGATGATCATTGGGACGATATAGGACATTTAAAGGGGTTATATAGGGACATAGTATTCTGTAAAATCTTGCTTAGCTTGCAGTATTAAATTAACATACTCACCTTTCCGCGCTCCCTTACCACTACTGAATGACCAGCTCTACGGCCCTGCTGAACTACCAAGTGCAAGGAGCCAGCGATGATGCCCCTAACAAACGGACAATGGGACCCCTGCAGCCAATAATCAGCTCCCTTCAGTTAGTGAATAGAAGTGGAGTTGAGTAAGGACCATAGAGCCAGCAGCACTCGGGGAGCATGGAAGAACAAGTATGTAAACTGTTATTTCAATACTGCAAGCTGAACGAGCTTTTACAGAATACTCGGATAACCCCTTTAATTGCTCGATAGTCGTCCCATGTGAAAAGACTCTTAGAATTAGGTTTTATTCACACATCAGTGTTTTTAATCATTATTTGTAAGCCAAAACCAGAAGTGGATCCTACAGAAAGAAAACTATGATGGCAAGATCTGCATCTCGGCCAACAAACTACTAACGACTAGAGATGAGCGAACGTACTCGTTACGAGTACTTACGCACCCGAGCACCGCCATTTTCGAGTACAGCGGTACTCGCGCGTAAAGATTCGGGGGGCGCCGTGGCGGCACGGGGGGTAGCAGTGGGGAGTGGGGGGGGGAGGGAGAGAGAGAGGGCTCCCCCCTGTTCCCCGCTCCTACCCCCCTCACCGCCGCGCCTCTCCCCACCCCCCGGCGCCCCCCGAATCTTTACGCCCGAGTACTGAAGTACTCGAAAATGGCGGTACTCGGGTGCGTAAGTACTCATTACGAGTACGTTCGCTCATCTCTACTAACGACCACTTGTCCGTCCAATTTGTATGTGTGTGTGACATGTGAGTTACATGCAGTGCCTGACAGCACCTGTGATGATGTCAGTTATTACCGTCTCTGAGCTCCGCCCTCTGATCACATAACAGTGACGTCATCACAGGTCCTTTATTCTCCTTCTGCAGTGAATGAGGAATTATAGGTAGACTACATCCCCCAGAAATCCCTGCAGCCTCAGTTGCTATGGATACAGCACCACTCAGTCTGCCAGTTTGTAGCTGGTTGTCAGATTGCTGCACACCTCCAATAAATAACATCTCACGAATTCACACATACCGGCTGTTAGCTCCACCCCCTAATTACATGATGGTGACATCATCACAAGTCTTTTATCCTCCTTCTGAGGTGAATGAAGAATTATGGGCAGACTACATCCCCCCACAAACCCCTGCAGCCTCAGTTGTAATGGATATAGCAGTACTCAGTCTGCCAGTTTGTACATGGTTGTGAGACTGCTACACACCTCCAATAAATGACACCTCACAAATTTACACATACTCGCTCTTAGCTCTCCTACCTCATCACAGCACGGTGACATCATCACAGGTCCTTTACACATACATAGCTGGCAGAGCATAATGACCAACAGCATTGAAGCATAGTCCTTTCCTACCATCATCACATCTCCTGAAAGTGATATCATGTGATCGTAAGTGCTACTGCTGCCATCACCAGTCCAGCCTTCATCTAATCATCATCTGTTGTGCAGTGTTGAAACTAACCCTTGCTGTCGTGCAAACATGTCACCACAGATGGTTTAACACTGCCGTGAAGATAATGTAGCTTACATGACACAGCGACAAGCCACGGTTTCACCTCAGCCACCAGCTGAAGTTCTTAAAACACATGCAGCTCATATGTGAAAGCTACATAGCACAGCTGTGTGTGACGTGCATATAGCAGAGCACTGGTACTATAATTTCCTAATAATTACTAGTATTTTGGACCTGCTACTGGTTTCGATTAACAAATACTGATGAAAAATCTTACCAAATACTGATGTGTGAATAAGGCTTTAAAAGGGGTTACTGCATTTTAGACAAACCATTTTCTTGCCCCCTATTGGAACATTTGGAGACAGCATCACATTCTAGACCCTTTTTTAACTAGAGCTTTTATTCTAGAAGATCTGTTGATGCCTAATAAGTTCAGTTAACTCTATCTAATGCCCTATTTGCTCTGCAATTGCAAAGTTGTTCCTCTGGACATAAAAGCTGATCATGGAGAAGCCCAGTACAACAGTAACAAGCATTAGGGCTCGGTCAGACGAGTGTGTTTTACACGCTGCTAAAGCAGCATGTAATCCACGCTTCTATAGCAATCAATGGGTTGCTATGGAAGCGCTCACACGGACTGTGCTTCTAAAAAGAATAGACAGCGAGTGCCGACTCGCCTGTTAGCTCCGTGGTGCGTGTTGTCCAGGATGCTTACCATAGGCTCCTATGGGAGCTGTGGAAGAAGGCTACCCACACCACGAACGTGTGACCGGGCTGCTCCACAGAGCTAGGGGCAGCCCATTCACGCGTAAAATCTCTGCATGTCAGCAGCGTGGTTTACACATTGCTTAGCAATGTGTAAACCAAGTTCATCTGACCGAGCCCTTATAACACAAGGCCTTTAGTCCTGAAAACAGAAAATTCACACGGACTGGCAATGGATCTACTGTAATAGGCTTCTGCTATGAAATATTGCTGTTGAACATCACATAACAGAATTAGAACCCTACAGGACAATTATTGACCCAACGCTCTTTATAGGGTTGTAGACTTTAGTATATCACAGTAGTGGACAGATAACACACAGGTACAGATAGTAGTCAACTTGCCGGAGAGGCACTGACTCTCCAGTTCAGATATACTGCATAAGAGTCCTGATCAGTATAACTCTTTTTTGTAGGATTACAAAGCTTGGCACTTTATAGTGCTAAACTGATGTTCCTTTTGTTCATATATTTTTGCTAAAAAAATTAAAAAAGTTTAACCAAGCTGTGTTATACTTTATTGACTCCACATGGATGTATACAGTCTAGTCATTGAAAAATGGTAACTTTTGGTGCAGTAATCATGCAGTGGTTTAGATATGAGCCACTGCCTGTTCACTGACAATATAGACACACAAACACATCGTTGATGCTGGCTAACTCGTTGCTTTCAGAGTGTGTGGTTGCAGTTTGGATTCCACACAGTGTAAAAGCACTATTGTCTATGCAAACAGTAGAACAGCAGCATTACACAACTGTATATGACAGTTACCAATGACATTGGCACAACTGTCATACGCAGTTTTATAAAAAGAGTGGTTTTCCATGGAATATGGTTTTAGTACAAATTAAACACATAGTTATTTTTCAATATATTGGGATGTTTTTTTAAAAAGGTAACAAGGTATTTGCTAATATTTTGGCCAAATTATACATATTGCATAAGGTATATTTTTAGACTATTTGTAAAGAATCTAGATAAAATGGATAAATTGGGTACAGAACCAACTAATCAAACTACACAAAGGGTTTCCCTCTATATCAGACCAATGCTGGAGATGCTTCTCAGACTCTGCTTCAATGTTGCACATTTGGTGGGAGTGTCCGCTTATAGCTCCCTTATGGCAGGACATCTCTAGGATATATAGGGCAGTATATGTAGAACCTCACTTGAAATCACCCCAGAGATGGCACTTTTGTCCATGTTCCCGGGATCAATATCTAAAAATAAAAAAGGTTTGTTAAGACATTTTATCATGGCAATGCGACAAATCATCCCCAGATACTGGAAACAAAGTAATGCGATCCCGAGAATAGCATGGATAGAAGCCATTGATGCCATAAAACATATGGAGGAACTAAGACCTGATCTTCAAGAGGAATGTACAGATTTCTACTTGTTATGGATAGGCTTTCGAGACTTCTTTCTCTGGCTGACTAGCAAACAGGATTGTACAGTAAGAGGGGCTATTCCATCTATACATCTATTTAAGCACCCAGTAGACTATCCCTGTAAATCCCCTATAACTCGTGGTTCACATGTTCAGAGACGCTTCTTTTCTTTCTTCTCTTTCTCTCAGTCTTTCTTTTCTGCTTCTCCACTCTTTATCTTCCCTGTTCCTAAGTAGCCCACTACATTACCTTCCCTCTCACCCCGATTTTTCTTTTTATTTAAACTTAGTTACTAGGTTTCTTACTGTAGTTTATGTTTGGAATGGATGCAACTTAAGCAACGGGAGAATAACACAATATGTGGATCCCTTTCTGGTTATCATAACCAGGGCCTCAAGTATATTCATATTTGAGAGGGATATACAGAGAGGTGGCATATGTCACCAGCAAAATTACTCTCTCTAAGTCTGTATGAAAATTTGAGTCAATTGTTAACAAGCAAAAGACACTATGGCAAATTACACCATTTTATTACAACGTATTTGTTATATCTTTGATGTTTTAATGCATTCCTGTTTCTTGCATTACCCTGAAAGTTTCAATAAAAATCTTTTGAACACAAAAATGGATGAATCAGTCAAATTATTTAAGCTTACAACCCACGTCAAGGGTCGTCATTTTCTTGCAAATCCCTACCTAGAAATAAAAAATACCCTACCTAAAGAAAAAAGAATGAAAAACACAGACAAATAAAAGAGACTGATGCTGTTTGGAGAGATCAGATCATCGGGTTCCTCAGACAGAGTCAATCTGGCACAGAACTGCGTCCTGAGGACTCAGAAATTAGTCTGCAAAGATGTTCCTGATTTGGAAACCAGATGATGCTGGTCTGTCATGCAACCTGGGGGGTCATCTGCAATTTAAGAATGCATAGTTGCAACTTGAGCCTCTTCTGTATTCCAACCTGCATTGTTAGCCCAGCAAAAATTGTGCAGAACCACGCAGGCTCTAATTATTACTTCACACACATTCTCAAGTTCCAACTGAAGTGTGCTATGGAACACTTTGGACTGGCTGTGAGAATGCCAAATTCCACTTGACAAAACACTGGGCAGATGTGATCTGACAATTAAAGACACGCCCTCCTGGTGTCCAACCCTTTGCAAGCGAAGGGAAGGAGACCATGGGTGGTCAGGTCAAAGCCCTCATCTGCCACAATAACAAATTGGGTGGGTGGACCTGAAGAGCCTGAAAGTTTCTGTGGTTCTGGCAGGTACAATTGCTGGTCAAGAAGTTGCTGACACATCCTGGGAGCCCTGGAAATGCGAGCATCTGAAGTACTTTTATAGGCCCCGATATCAACAATTATAAAATAATAGTTACTATCAGGGAAAGCCAACAGCACTACCGAGAAGTAATAATGATAATCTTTATTTGTATAGCGCCAACTTATTCCGCAGTGCTTACTGTTTATAATTGTAATATCAGGACCCTGAGTGCAGTGGCTCCTTAACATGAATATATTTGCTATCCAGGGCCTCTATGCAGTTAGGAAACTGTGCAGTAGCCTAAGATCCCCCAGCGATGTCCATCCAGTCTTCACGAGAGGGTGGAGCCATCACTAAAATCTTCAGACACTGCGAAAGGAAATCACTGGTCTTCCTCATGATCCCAGATAACATAGATTTTCAAACAAAACCTGAAACCTGGGGCCAGGAACCTGCACAAAGAAGCAAAAAAACCCATAATCATTTATTGAAAAAAAAAACAATACACTAATGAAAAAGAACACTAAGCTACAAAGACAAATGTTTGACAGGAAGTTTAAGAAAAAGCACACTACACTAATCAACAATACTGTGGAATATATTTCTAAAACAAAGAGATTCGAAAAGAGAACAGACCATGTACTTATTTCAGGGTGACCAGCAGTCTTTCCTCAGGAGATATACACCAACGCATGTTGGATGTTGGCATATGTTAGCCCGGATCGTACCTCCTCCAGGAACTTTTCAAACAGCTGAACCAACAAAGGCAATGAACTTCTCCAAATGGTGCCTCAAGTCAGCGTAAAGAGGATAAAAATGCCCCTTACACACATTCTGCTACACCAGAGGGTGAACTCAAAACTTTTTCCTTCTAGCTTCCTCCTCCAGCATCTCCCATGACTCTCCAAATCGTCGAAACAGGAACCAAGCGAAAAGAAAATCATCTTCATCAGAAGACGTGTCTTGAAGCTCAACAGCTGTCTCACAATCCAGAAAGCAAAAGAAGTATCACAAAATGGCGCATGGCCACTCATATGACCTGTTTATGGGTGTTTAATGTGGGCAGGGAAAATTCTGACATGATCTAACTGTGCTTGCATTTTTTTAACGCGCGCACAAATATGCAGTGCAGGTGCGCGCAAAAAAGAATGTAAAATGCTCAAATCCACAATGCTAAGCACACAGAAATCCTCTGCAAATCCACACGTAAATGCACTTCTGCACCGGTGTGAACAAGCCTTTAGTGTAGGCTTCTAGACATTTCTTGTGCTTCATAATCAGTTGGAGATTTTGAAGCTTCGTGATCCACACTGTTCTTGTTAGCATAGTAAATCCATGACAATACTTCTAATAAGCAAATGTAAGGCTTCTTATATTTTCATTTGTAGAACAATACCGAACACACAGAGGATCGTGTTCACCTCAGACTTGCTTATGTGCCCTGGCAACAATTCCTGCAATTTAGTTCTTAGCTTCTGATAAAGACAGCCCTTGTATTGAATCTTATTCCTCCTATGAACCGTTTTTAGCATTTAGGATTATATAGACTCAATGTTGATTATCTAATTGTACTATTGTATGTAAAGGGTGAAAAAGAAGACATTTTACATAAGCCTCTAAGATAATTAAAGCTTATTGAATATGACATACAGACCAGTGTTAGGGTGGCTGATTCTCTCGTATACCCAGTCAAATGTTCATTAATCTTTCATCACATTCTTTCCTGGTGCATTCCGAATCTGAACCAGGGCTTTCCTATTATGTGCTTATGAAGTCAGTTTGTCCTTGTGAAATAATTGCGTGGAAACCAGTTTCAGTTATTTTCTTTTTCTCTTGAAAACATGACTAGATCTGTAAGTGGGCACAAAAGATAAATCCTATTATTTATATCAAGGTTTATACATCAAAGGCTTTTAAACTGGCTTATGCTTGATGATTAAAAGAGAAAAATCTATTATCTGTTCATATCGAACTATGTAGATATGTTCCTTCATTCTAGTTTTCATCATTCCGTATCCCTTCAACAGTCTCTGTTGACTGTCAGCGGCAAATGTAACTTCCAACCATTGGTGATCGGTGGCATATATTGTGCCTGCTGATGTATTCAAGGTGGTATAATGGTTTACTAGTAGAGATGAGCGAGCACGCTCGTTTAAGGCTGATGCTTGATCGAGCATCGGTGTTGTTGAGTAACGGATTACTCGACCGAGCACCATGCGGGGGGGGGGGGGGGGGGTGTTAGAGTGAGAGACATCTCTCTCTCGCCTCCCAACCCCCCCGGCGTCCCGCGCTGCCTCCCCGCATGGTGCTTGGTTGAGTAATCGGTTACTCGACAAGACCGATGCTCAATCGAGCAACAGCCTTAAGCGATTGTGCCCGCTTATCTCTATTTACTAGTGCTCACTATCTCTAGAGTGACCCATAGTAGCTAGTGCTTGTAGTCAACTATTCTGGTTGTAAGCTGTGCCATGATGGTTGACTTTGAGTTACAGGAAAGAAAACTAGCTGGCTTAGAAGTCAAATGTGTCCCAGATACTTGCTCTGAAGAAGACCTTTCTGTTCTGCGATCATCTATGTTTGCACAAAGGTCATTTGTCTCTTTCCTCCTCATGGCCATAGTTTTCAACTTTTCTCATCCAAATATATCCCAAGAATTGGACATTCACTAACCTTTGGCCACACTTTTTTTTTTTGCAAAAAGACAAATCCTACTGAGATTTTGTTAATTGGAATATTTCTATGCACTCCTCTCTGACAGTGTCTTATCTGGCATGACATCTAAATTGGCCTCTGTCAGTGAATCATCAAAATATCTGCCACATGTTCTGGATAAAATCCCTAGAAATATAATTATTGTTCAAAATGTGAATCTCAATATGACCAAGAACATGTAAAGTAGAAAGAAATAAAATAATACTAAATGAGAATAGTGGAAGATGTTTTAGAAGCATGAGTGAGCATTACTGCACCATATCCTCTACTATGAATGATGGTGGATAATAGGAAATTGGAGGCATAAAAGAAGCTATTACCCAAAGATGGTAATTGTTAGAAGAGTTAGAGTTTTCTGGTCAAAACTCAGTTATACTTGAGTTATGAACACCTAAGGAGGTGTAAAGTACTAATAATGCTGGTTTATACTGCATATTTTGTTTGCAATTGCATGTACACCAAGAAAGCTCCCCACGTACATGCTAAACAAAAGACTGCCCTCTTGGATTTCATCTAGCCTGTATACATTATATCAGTATACCACATAAAAAAAATAAAGAAAGAGAATGGAATAACATAGTAGACTGCACTATTCTATCCTACCGAGTCCAGTAAACAAAAAATAGACGTTTAGTGTACATGTTCTTTTTAACATGGTAGTCTATTGGTGATGGATGTATGACAGCCATCACAGGCTAAATGTATAGATCATGAGCTTTCCGATAGTATTTCACATAGTATCTAATAAATGGATGCCATTACTGTCCATTGGTGATGGATGCATTAAATGGATGGCTAACATTGGCTTCATTACCCATAGGGCATGAAGGCATCCATTTAATAGATAAGTCATGAAGCACTAAGAATATATGTTCAATGAATGCCATTATAGCCTAAGGGTAACAGATG
Organism: Eleutherodactylus coqui; assembly: GCF_035609145.1. Taxonomy (NCBI): domain Eukaryota; kingdom Metazoa; phylum Chordata; class Amphibia; order Anura; family Eleutherodactylidae; genus Eleutherodactylus; species Eleutherodactylus coqui. The sequence continues at coordinate 248,061,519 of NC_089838.1, read as the reverse complement.
ACACTGCTAGGCAGCCATTATAACCTCTGATTATGTCAGAAGCTTTTCCCTGTCTATACATTAAATGGAAGCCAAAAACACAATGTGAACATAGCCTTAAAGCAACCCTTCAGTCCTGGTGGCAAAATTTGTCCCAGAAGTGGAGGGGGTAAAGCAATAATATCTGCCACTCTAACTCTGCTGCATCTTGCTATGGATTCACAAGTTCTTCTACCCCTGTGCAGTCTACCAAGATAGCTGCACCAATTCACTCACTACCCAGTGCACAGTGTGCATTGGAAGTGTGAGGATATATGTATATATTGCCATATGTTTTTTATGCTTTATACCTATATGAAAGTTCTATTCAATTCCAAATGAGAAAAAACTTAATCTGTCGCCTTACATCAGATATTCCAAAGGCCTTGCCAGGCGAAGACAAAATGTATCTTAAAACGCAGCAAAGGAAGAACCAGACACAAGGACGCGTACTTGGCTGTTTTTCCAGAGGCGCCGTAGCAAGATAACGACTGTTCAACTATGCATCTGAACTTTCACTGTCTCAGGCCGGAAATCCGGACTTCCCATATATGGTTATGCTGTGAATTTTAGCCAATGAGCCCATCACCCATTCCTGGTGATGAGACAAAAGGGTATAAGATCTCATGCAATCTGTAATAAAGGGAGAGCACTGTTATGTCCCCATGTGAGGAGCTATACCAGACTTCCGTGTGTGGTGTTTTCTTCTTTACCGCCGGCAGCGGGGCAAGTGGGGTGGGCCTGATTGGTGCTGTACTTAGAATTACCCTGACAATTTGGCGCAACCAACTGGGGCGACAAAACCGGAGCCGTACAACGCATTCCGTCCGGATCCACACTGCGGGAGAGCCGTCCTGCTGCAAACCGAGCCTGATCAACTCACAGAACTCCAGGTAAGACCAGCATTTATTTATGTTGTGTTTTACGCTGAGAGTCTTGCAGCAGGAGGGACTATCTGTGTTTTGTGACCGGACGGGTTGGGTTAAGAGTTCTACACGGTAACTCGTGTGGGCTTCGGGTTTGCCGTCATGGACCACTGACCGTGATATGCGCACCAATCGCTCACCCAGGAACTAGTCTGTAGTCTATTTGTTGTTGAAGTCCATAGTGTTTTTAATGATAGTGAAGGTTGTTTGTTGTATCTGCAGAATTTTTTTTCTCTTTCTTTTCATTTAGTCTCACAAGAGAAGGGACCCTCGGTTGTTTTTCCAGTATATAAGGGGCTAACAATTTGAAAATTAAGAGGGATGCATTTTGTGAGACAGGCTTCATAGGAGAAGGGACTCTCGGTTGTTTTGCCTTATATATGGGGCTAACGATTTGATTTCAGAGGGATGCATTCTGTGAGGCTGGTTCCATAGGAGAAGGGACCCTCGGTTGTTTTGCCGGTATATAAGGGGCTGACAATTTGAAAATTAAGAGGGATGCATTCTATGGAGCGTGTTATTATTATTGTTGTTGTTGTTCTAATATGCGTAAGATCTTATTAAAGAAGACAGAGCCCCTCAAGGGCTGCCGCCGTGCGGATCAATTGATGGAGGAGAGACAGTAGGAGAGACAAGGGTCACAATCTGTAAAATGTAAGAAAACTTATGAAAATGTGTGACATCGACCCGCACGGTAGATTACAAAAATGGTGACTGGGAGGAGGTCTTTAGGACCAAGAAGCGTGCCTTGAAAGACCAAGGTTTTCTAGAAAGTGCTGGAGGGAGGAGGAGAGAGAGACAGTCAGAGAAAGTTAAGTATATACACATTATTTGTTTAAAGGTGTATAATACAAGATAGATAATAGATGTATATGTGTGTATATATGCATATACTGTATGTGCAAATAGTTAACTGAGCTTGCTTTTAGATGAGAAAGTTTGTTTACATGTAGCTGCAGTCTGTGTCTCGTTTTCAAGGTCAAGCGATAACAAAGCAGAAAGAATGCAATAATAACCCTGGATAATATCTCTGCTTGCTTAAATGGAATGAAAGCTTGAAATGAATTTAATTAATTATACTGTCTTAGTAGGCAGGAAATATAGCTATTTCTAAGGTATATTTTTACTTATACAGGGGTTGAAAATGAAGAACATGTTGCGCTGTATTTATGAGTTCAAATGCAGGGCTGTTCAGTCAGTGAATGCATATTCAGAGATTTATTTTGAAAAGGTGGGGGCTTTCAGACTTCATTCTAAAGCTCAGGGTCACAGAAACTAAAATACTTCAGCGTTTAATACAGCATATAATAGCTTCAGTACATAAGAAAGATAGAATGTCTCAGTCACTCAGCAAACGTTTTTCACATAATTTGTCAAAGATAGCGCTCATTCACAATCTCATCTCAATAGAATCATGTACTTTATAACATTATAGCACTCACCTCAATGTTTTTCAACTGATGTATGTATGTTTGTCAAACTTTTTTTGTCTGTGCATATGCATGTACTGGGACACCTTCAATGGGGGGTGACGGAGCAGACTTGAGAGCATGGATGGATGAGAGTTAGTGACCCGTGTTCGGGCTGTGGTGAGTGTGTGATGCAGGTAATGACTGGGGATAAAAGTCCCCCCCATGCATGGGACTTTGCTTGGTTGAGATGTGGACGTGTAGACTGTTACGCTGAAATGAAGGTTTGAAAAAAGACGCACGCAGCCAGTATCGAAGGGGTGGAGCTAGATGATGTAAAGTACGTAATGTTTCATCCCTCTTCTCGACAAGGGAGGGGGTGAGGATCTTGAGCAGCTAGTAAAAGTTTTTTTTTTTTTTCTCTCTCAAATTTGATAAGACATTGTAGGCAGGAACAGACTAATAATGAATTCACTTAAAGGATCTCACATTTCAAATATGAATAGATGTTTTGTAGGTTATTCTTCCCTGATGTAACTCATGTCTCTGTTATTGGTGCTAACATTTTACAGGCCTTATCTGCATCCATCAAATTTTTTTTACAATGTTGTACTAACTTGAACCCGGCTACTATTTCTTCCAATTGAGTACCCTGGTTCAAAGGGGGGGGTGGGGGAGGAGAAGGCATAGGTGATCTAGGTATTGCAAGTCAGCCATTTTTAAATTTTTTGCAAGCCATTTTAAATTTTTTAATTTTTTGCAACAAGATTCTGATCTTTTTCAAATAGAATATCAGCCTGATTGTCTAGCATTGATGCAACAAGAAAATTTAAGTTTAAAAAAAGTTACTGAAAGCCCTTGTTAACAATGCATATTTTGAGTTGTTTTTTATAGATGGTACCAGGGTGATTGACGACTCCACACTGGATATACAGTGGTTACACAACAAGATGTCCTAAAAGCACAATGTCTCCGCATGTCGCAGTACAAGAAGCGGAACTAAAAAAGGCACTCACGGAGGCGTGTAGAGTGGCCACAGGTAAGACAGCAAACATTTACACTGACTCCCGGTATGCATTTGGCATAGCTCATGATTACGGCCCAACATGGAAGGCCAGACAGTTTTTTACCTCAGCAGGACAGCCAATTGAGAATGGTGCAGTGGTGCAGTCCCATGGAGGCCCTACTTCTACCTGACAAAGTAGAGAGCTCACACCAATTCCTACACCGGAGAAGCAAGAGGCAACAGCCATCACAGACCACACAGCAAAGGCAGCGGCCCTCAAGCCGTGGAAGAAAAGAAGAAAAGAAGAATTTAACAATAACTTTGGACTTTGATAAAAACTTGGACTTTGATAAAAACTTGGACTTTGATAAAAACTTGGACTTTGATAATAACTTTGGACTTTGATAATAACTTTGGACTTTGATATGCTAAAGACTTTACAGTTACAAGCCAGCAAGGAAGAAAAGGAAAAATGGACTAAAAAGGGACGGCGTATGGCGAACAGTCAACAGCACTTGCCCACCACGGTCCCTGTGCCCCATGATGGCCCAGCTGACGCACAGAAAGACGCACCTATCAAAGCAGCAATGATTTCGGCGCTTGAACGAGGACGGGTGGCTCCTGGGTTTTCTGTAGCTGCTGCATCATTTGTCCAATTTTGCATGATCTTTGCCGTAAGCAGCAGGGCAGAAGTAAATTTGCCACATCACACTTGCCTAGACCACTCTACCCATTTCAGGGATTGCAAATTGGCTACACTCAGCTCCTACTTGTTGGGAAGCATGAATATGTGCTTGTTGTTGTTGATGTTTTTCAGGTTGGAGACCTACTCTGTTACCAAAGTAAATAAGCAGGTAATCGCACAGAAGCTCATGAATGAGGTAATCGGCAGATATGGGGAATCGGAAGTGATTGAGTCAAACAAAGGTACATACTTCACAGGTGAAATAATGCAATACATCATGTCTGGTTTGGGTATATTCCAGGCTTTTCACACACCCTACCATCCGCGGAGTAGTGGGAAAGTAGATACAAAAGGCAATGAAGAAAATGGTCAAATTTTGAATTCAGTGTCTCCCATTAGTTTTTCTTTTTCTTAGGAGGGTACATGCCACAGTATCAGAGTTTGGGGAATGATTTTCTTGTTAATTTTGTCATAGGTCTCTCCAAGGAATTGTCAATAATGCATTCTGCAGTCTCTGCTTTTCTCCCAGGTCCTACAGATGGGTGTCACAATCTGAAACCAGGTGACAGGGTCTATGTAAAAAAGTTTGAGAGAAACCCTGTTTGAATGTCCCTACCAGATGTTGCTCACCACCCCAACTGCAGTCAAGCTCGAAGGAAAGCCCACTTGGATCCACACTTCGCACTGCAAAAACTCATGATCCTGTATATCCTTTACATGCTATAATGTGGTACAATTCCTCTAACACACACCTTTGACTACTGTACACTAGCCATCCACATGTATACATAGATGCAAGAGGAGTGCCAAGGGGGGTGCCAGATGAATTTAATTCTAGAGATCAGGTTAAAGCAGGTTTTGAGTCCTTATTTGCTTTTGTCAATGTTAATAATAATGTAGATTGGATGAATTATATCTATTACAATCAGCAGAGGTTTGTAAACTACACCAGGGATGCTTTGCAAGGGTTAGCTGACCAGTTAGGGCCCACTGCATCCATGGCGTTCCAAAATAGAGTGGCCCTGGATATGATTTTAGCAGAAAGAGGTGGGGTATGTGACTTCCTGTATGTGTATTATCCCTTTGATCAAAAAGAGTACTGGAGTAAGGGACTGGATAATGTGACACCAAAATTTCCCTTGTTTGAAAAAGATGAAGAGCCAGTTCCGATAATGCCAACCAGATACGTTACCAGAAGAATGGAGAGATGGACTAGTACTGTGCCTGCCTCGATCTCCTAAGATGAATTGTCAGTGGAATTCCCATTTGCCTAGGGATAGTGCAGAAGACCTTAGGTTCCGGTGAGGGCACACCCTGTGGGGTGTTAACTTGTACAGATAGAGGGTATGGATGCCCGGAAATAAGCCCAGGGAATCCATGGCCTCCTTATGAGGTGAGGTAGGGATCCCCCCTCCTAGGAGTAGGGCCTTACGGGCAGTGGAGAAACCCTGACACAAGGGAAAGGCGACCGAGGAAGAGTGCAAGGTCTGGTACTTGATCTCCATATTAAGTTTTTTAGGGGGGTTTGTGAGGATATATGTATATATTGCCATATGTTTTTTATGCTTTATACCTATATGCAAGTTCTATTCAATTCCAAATGAGAAAAAACTTAATCTGTCGCCTTACATCAGATATTCCAAAGGCCTTGCCAGGCGAAGACAAAATGTATCTTAAAACGCAGCAAAGGAAGAACCAGACACAAGGACGCGTACTTGGCTGTTTTTCCAGAGGCGCCGTAGCAAGATAACGACTGTTCAACTATGCATCTGAACTTTCACTGTCTCAGGCCGGAAATCCGGACTTCCCATATATGGTTATGCTGTGAATTTTAGCCAATGAGCCCATCACCCATTCCTGGTGATGAGACAAAAGGGTATAAGATCTCATGTAATCTGTAATAAAGGGAGAGCGCTGTTATGTCCCCGTGTGAGGAGCTATACCAGACTTCCGTGTGTGGTGTTTTCTTCTTTACCGGCAGCGGGGCAAGTGGGGTGGGCCTGATTGGTGCTGTACTTAGAATTACCCTGACAGAAGTATAAGACACTTGAGAGTGCTTTAGGATTGGCCAGCAGTAGCCAATGAGACCACTGGTCTAAGACACTACACAACGCTCTCTCATTGTGTAGTGTCTTAGACCAGTGGTTCTTAACCTTTTTCAACCTAGAGCCCCCTTAAGGTATTGGGATGGCGGCCAGCGCCCCCTAAGCCTTACTAGTTTAAACCCAGTCAAAGTTTATCTTGTTTACAAAGTTAAAAGTACAAATTAAAATACCAAATCCTTTTTTTGGAAAGCTTGATAGCGTTTAACAGATTAGCATTAATTGTGAAAGCATGTCTTCAAAACTTACCAAAGACGTTTTAGCTGCTAAAATGTAGGTGCTAAATATTTAAAAACATGTTAATTGTGGATACAATAATAATTAGGTTTTATTGCAGAAGATAATTTTTTTTTGGAAGCAAGCAATAATACAATCTTTAATTACACAGGTCTGCAAAAAAAAACTTTAAAAAAAATTGTTTTGATTTTGTTAAATCATCTTTATGCAGTTTTTTGCAGATTTCAAAAATGACATGGGTTTTTTTCTATCACGTAAAGCTTGCCAACAAAATAAAGTTGAAGTATTTGGAAAAAATACAAAAATGGAATTTTTTTAAATTTGTTTTTATTATTTTAACATGAAGTAAAAGCAAAAAAAAAACAACAATACTTAGCTAAAATAAGCATAATAGTGATACACATGTGTTGCAAAGTTATTATAAGTCTTTGTAAAAACGTTTTCTTTTTCCATCAAAGCTTCTTTTGGTACTTTTTCGGGTGTGTTCTTGTGAATTTTCCCTTTTTAACATTCAACAGTAGTCTGCCATCATGTTGACATTCCATCGACCTTGGTATCTGCGCTCCATTTCTTTTAGATCTTGATGGAAACGTTCTCCTTGTTCCTCACTTACAGCCCCAAGATTTTCTGGAAAGTAGTCCAGATGTGAGTGAAGGAAATGGACTTTGACACTCATGTTGCAGCCCAAGATTTTGTAGTTTTGTAACAATTCAGCAACCAAAGTTTTGTAGTTTGGGTCTTTTTTATTTCCAAGAAAGCCTGTTACAACAAGTTTAAATGAATTCCAGGCATTTTTTTCTTCCATTTCCATTTTAGTGACAAAGATTTCATCTTTTAAAGGTTTTCTTATGTCAGGCCCAACAAAGACTCCCTCTTTCAGCTTAGCATCTGATAGACCAGGAAACTGTTCACAAAGATACTTGAAACACTCTCCTTCTTTGTGTAATGTTTTCACAAACTGTTTCATTAGTCCCAATTTGATATGAAGTGGTGGAAGTAAGATCTTTTTAGGATCCACTAAACTTTGTCTTTCAGCATTTTTAACTCCAGGAATAAGAGCCTTTCTGATTGGCCAGGTCTGCTTGACATAGTGTTGTTTCCTGTCACGGCTATTCCATTCACAGAGGGAACATAGAAACTTTGTGTAACCACTTTGTTGACCTAGTAACATGGAAATAACTTTCAAATCCCCACAAATGGTCCATTTATGGTCAGAGTAGCTGAGCTTATTAAGAACAAACCCAAGATTTTCGTAGCATTCTTTCAAATGGACTGAGTGTCCAACAGGCACAGAAGCATATTGGTTACCATTGTGAAGAAGTACGGCTTTCAAACTCCTTTTTGACGAATCTATGAAAAGTCTCCATTCCTCTGGGTCATACGTTATGTTGAACATTTCCATGATTCCAGGTACATTGTTGCAGAAAACTAGTTCACCCTCTTGTGTAAAAAAAGGAACAAATTCCTTTTCTGTAAGTCGGTACCATGAAAGTGAAACACCGGAGGCTAGCATATGTCTTTCTTTAAGTCTAGACCCTAACACTTCCGCTGAATCCTTTGGTAGGCCCAGATCTCGTACTAAATCGTTCAAGTCTGATTGAGAGAAAGGTGCAGGGTCATTGGTACCTGGATCATAGCTGTCATCATTATCGCTGCTACTACCGGTATGTGACATTTGGTCTAAATCGTCTAAAATATTGTCCAGGGTATCCGGAGGTGAAGGAATAGGTAAGTCAGGTCCATGAGGAACAGGGCGAATAGCCGAACGTATGTTGGTTGGGTATGAAATGTCCTTCCTGTTTTTTAAATTGAAACCTTGCACTGAACAAGAACAAAAATAACAGTCATCACTGTGATTTTTAGGCTCTCTCCAAACCATGGGTACTCCAAAACGAAATGATTTCTTCTTACCTTGAAACCATTGTCTCAGTTCTTCAACACACACAGAACACACTATATGGGGAGCCCAAGATTTATCTTGGTCCCCTAATTTCATACCAAAGTATGCAAAATACACCTTCTGAACAAAATTAGAAATGTTCCTTTGTTGCTTCTTGACGGTATAAGACCCACAAATATAACAGAAACAGTTAGGAGAGTTGACACATCTTCTAGTAGCCATTTCTTCTAAATGCCGTATCACAAAACTGTTTGATGCGTACACCACAGTGGCTGGCTCCACACTGAGTCACTGACTGCAGTCAAGGTCACGCCTAGCAGACAGTTTAGATTAATTGTCGTACACGTACCGAACCTGAAAAACCCTGAAAATAAGAAAATTTCAGGTGAAATTTGTGACTTATCTAGGGGTGATGGAATTTTTTCACTATTTTTACCGTAATCAGCACAAAAAATATTGTTAAACCCACTAATTAAATATGCTACAATTTTTTAATCGCAGACCTGTGTTATCATTCGAGTGAAACATACAACGTATAAAGAAAATGCAAGAAACACCTTAATGGTCAGAAGACCAATTAAAATGCAAGAAAAATGAAATTCAACCAATAATAATAATAATGTTTGTCACAATCAATCTGAGTCAATTTCGTGATATCTGGTTCTATCTTCGTCAACCGCAGTCTTAAGTCATCTCTTACACACATCTGAAGTTCGTTTCTTGCTTTTGTCAGGAGCTGCTGAACCTTGCTGAAGCCCACTAAGTACATAGACGGAAAAGCTGACAACAGCAATTTAACTTCCTGCCACAGGATGGGATAGGAATTCTTCACTTTCACCTAAAAACATTCATAGCCACATTGTTGGAAAAGTGCTTGGGCTTCGCTTTCGTGTTTCAAGTCAATCAACTGCTCTTGTAATCTGGAATGAAATTCTCCTGTGTCTGCTGAAAATGGATTGAGTACCCATGTTGGTATTTCAAGTTGGTATTTTGTCTCCTTGTAGCTTTGTGTTGACCTCATTGAGTTTGTCAAATATGTCTGTGAGATCGGCAATGTCTGTAAGACAGGCAATAATGCTCACGTTGAGAACAACTGTCTTAGACTACACAGACTAAAAAGCGGTGAGCCCATCTTGAAGTGGTGCCTGGGAACCAACAAATTCATGGTACAACGGTGCAAGTGCAATGTAATATTACCCCTTCCAATGCTGGCACAAAATTTAGTTCCTTTATTTGTGAAAAGCCTGTCCTTTGGCATAAGTCAAAGTTAATAAAAAGTTGAATGTGCTACGAGGCCCAGTCAAAACCTTGAGGTCACTTAAAAGGGAAATGTGTTGCATCTAATCCTGAGTTTAGGATGGTGGGTAGTAACCAGAAGTCCATAATGACATCACTTTACATGACCATGGAGACAACGATTGGCTTGAAGTGATGTTGATAGTCACCATATATAGCTAGAGAAATTAGTGTAGGGTAGTGGTGGAAGCAATATATTTGAAATATTATTTATGTACTACCCTTTTAGGGAAAACTTTTTATTTGTTTATCTCCACTTTTTTTTATATATATTTTTGCATTGACCCAACATTATTAAGTTGTTTTGTTTGCAGAACAAATAGTAGTTTTTATACATACCAGCTAGTGGTATATGAAGATAGTCGTTTAGAAAAGTCGCTGAAGCGTACGAACAGCAGTCATTTACTTTTTTTTATACACAGCGATGATTGCTCATTGGCTGTTTTAAAAATTGTTGTTCACAAGCCATTCAAATGTGAACAAATGTGATTTTATACCAGGTGGCTTTTGATCAACCAGCAACTATTTTTATTGGTAAGCTGAAACAAAACAACTAGCAACTTATTGTTGGTCCCCCTTTTGGTTGCCGTCTTTACACAGCATCCCCATCGTTTGAATTAGTTCTTTTGACTGATTATGAGGCCAGTAATCAGGTACGTTAATTTAGGTAAAAGCAAAAAAAAGCAAATCCAATTTTTTTTAACATTTTTATACTATTCAACGATTACCTAGCATCTGCATATATATACATAGATCGTGCTGCCGCAGTCTGCACTGGAAATATGATGGCATCATTTTAAAAGGTGTTAATTAAACCCTTTGTGCCCCAGGACTTAAATGTACATCCTGGCTTAGAAGAGGTTCCCGCAAATGGATGAAAACATCCTATGGATGGTGCAGTCTTCGAAGCTCCACTTATGCCATCCGCAGCAGATTCTCGCTGTGACTGGTGAGAAAACCTATCGCCACAATTAACTTCTTACATGCTGCGATCAATGTTGATCATGGTATGCAAAGTATTCACAGAGGGAGAGTGTTCCCTCTGTGATGTTATTGCTCCTCACAGAGCACCCTCGATGGAAAAATAGAGTTATAGGACTGTGACTGCAGTAAAGAAAAAATATATATATTTTTCAAAAAAAGAAATTTTATTGTAAAAAAGTGGAAAAATCTAGAAGGAAAAAAAAATTGAATTTTGATGTTGCTGTAATTGTATCAAGCCACAGAAAAAAATAATCGTGTCATTTATGTTGTATGATTTAGGCCTCGGTCACACGGGCGTTTTTTCCCGCGATTTGCGGATCGCATGACGGATGCGCATCCACAAATCGCGTGACCGGGGCCGAAAAATCGCCCAAAAAATCTGCTCCTAGCCGCGTTTCATTAGAAACGGGCCGGAGTAAGGCAGCGCTGTCCAGCGCATTGAATTCAATGGAGCCGGCAATACAGCCGACTCCATTGAAAGCCATGGGCTGCGGGCTATCTCACGATGAATTTTCGGGAAGGGCTTAAAAATGTAAGCCCTTCCCTGAAATTCAACCAGAAATGTGTAAAAAGTAAAAAAATATATATACTCACCTTGTCCCGCAGACGGAGTTCAGCCGCGGCCAGCCGGCAGTTCTCCTGAACTGCTATGAGTAGTATTCAGCAGCTGGGGATTTAAAATCCACGCCTGCTGAATGGGCTGCCTCTGATTGGTCACAGCCTCACCAATCAGAGGCAGCTCTCACTCACCCATTCATGAATTCATGAATAGGTGAGTGAGTGCTAACTCTGATTGGCTCAGCGCAGGGACCAATCAGGGGCAGCTCTCAGCTGTCATTCAGCTGAGAGCTGCCCCTGATTGGTCCCTGCGCTGAGCCAATCAGAGACACCACTCACTCACCCATTCATAAATTCATGAATGGGTGAGTGAGAGCTGCCTCTGATTGGTGAGGCTGTGACCAATCAGAGGCAGCTCATTCAGCAGGCGGGGATTTTAAATCCCCGGCTGCTGAATACTACTCAGAGCAGTTCAGGAGAACTGCCGGCCGGCCGCGGCTGAACTCCGTCTGCCGGGACAAGGTGAGTATATTTTTCTTTTTACTTTTTACACATTTCTGGATGAATTTCCGGGAAGGGCTTATATTTTTAAGCCCTTCCTGAAAATTCATCCCGCGCTCGCCGGCAGCCCATTGCTTTCAATGGAGCTGGCTGTATTGCCGGCTCCATTGAATTCAATGGGCAAACATCATTCTTCTCTGCCACAGCTGTTACAGCTGTGGCAGAGGAGAATGATTTGTCTAGTATATGTTCTCAATGTGGTTGGCAGTGCTGCCGCTGGCCCCATTGAGCGCATATAGAGAAGAGAACAGGAATCGCAGATCGCAGATAGGTGCGATCTGCGATTTCTGTTCTATAATTTATCGGACGAGCGCATAAAAAGCGCTCATGTATCCGATACCATTGCAAAGCAATGGTTTTATAAAATCGCACATAGCATGCGCATGCGCAGATCGCACGGAAAATCGCCCGTGTGACCGAGGCCTAACATTGTAAAAAAACATACGCACATCAGTTCTGCAATTGTACATTTCTCCTGCCCTTCAAATGAATTAAAGGGGTTGTCCCACGGCAGCAAGTGGGGTTATACACTTCTGTATGGCCATATTAATGCACTTTGTAATATACATCGTGCATTAAATATGAGCCTTGCAGAAGTTATACACTTACCTCCTCCGGTGCTGGCGTCACCGTCTCCATGGCGCCGACTAACGCTGCCTTCCCCTTCCATTAGACGCGCTTGCGCTGTGCGGTCTTCTGTTCTGTTCAATGGGGCTTCTCCGGTGTGCTCGCGCCGGAGAGCTGGTCTGCGCATGCGCAGAAGACCTCGGCGGCGCGAGCACGCCGGAGCGGCCCCATTGAACACAGCAGAGGACCGCACAGTGCAAGCGCGTCTAATGGAAGGGGAAGGCAGCGTTAGTCGGCGCCATGGAGACGGTGACGCCAGCACCGGAGGAGGTAAGTGTATAACTTCTGTATGGCTCATATTTAATGCACGATGTATATTACAAAGTGCATTAATATGGCCATACAGAAGTGTATAACCCCACTTGCTGCCGCGAGACAACCCCTTTAATAAAAGTTATTCAATATAATATATGTATCCAAAAGATGGTACCGATTAAAACTACAATTCACCACGCAAAAAAAAAAGTCCTCCTATGGCTAAGTCGAAGAAAAAATAAAAAAGTTATAGCTTTTGAAAAGTGGAGATCAAGATCCTAAAAAAAAATGTTGCGTCCTTCAAACATGCAATGTGTGGGGCTCTGAACATCGGACAGCACATGGACGGTGTCTGCATGATGTATAATGTTTTTTCTGCCCGATTTGTGCATGCAGGAATGCACAGCAAAGAGAGCATAGTTTTTCGTTGGGGAGCTGAAAATAAGTAACATATATAATTTTTTTTTGTTTTACTATCTTTGCTTGCTTTTGTTTTAGGCTGGGTTCACGCAGGGCGGATTTGCCGCGGTTTTGCCGCGCGGAATTTCGCCGTGGCAAATCCGCCCGCGGCCGCTAATCTTGGGATTAGCCAGCCATGTGGACGAGATTTCTCAGAAATCTCGTCCACACGGGATGGCCAATCCGCTGCAGTAAGTCCGGCTGAAACCGTGGCTGCGGCCGCCGCAGCCGCGGTTTCAAAAGATGCAGTATGTCTATTTACTTTTACTTTTTTGTTTACTTTCGTCGCGGCCGCGCTCTCCTCTATGGGAGCGCCGGCCGCAACGGAAAAGAGAGCAGCCGGGTTGCTTCAAAGCCGCCACGGCTTTTTCCGCGGCGGTTCTCCCGGCGGGAATCTTGCGGTTTTTGCTGCGGCCAAACCGCGAGATTTCCGACGGGAATACGCCCCGTGTGAACCCAGCCTTAGTGTCACAACATTCTGAAATCCATAATGTTTATACCATTTTTCAGCTCTTAAACATATATCTTTCATGGATTCATGTCCATCTCTTCTCTCTCACAGATCCAGCTTTCTCTTTACTTAGGCTGGCTTCACACAGGTGAGAAAATCGCAAGAGATTTGTGCATTGCGAGATGTACAAATCTCGCACGAATATGAATCCTATTCTTTTGAATGGGGTCATACACGTGAGCAATGTTTACCTGCATAGCAATGCAATGCAGAAAACAAATCATGGTATGCCCTATCTTAGAGCACACTCTCACATCGCAGCGCCCATTGTTTTCAATGGTTCCAGTGACAACATTGCATGCTAGGTGCATGCGGTGCAATGCGCGGTCACCCATTGAAAACACGATTGCATCCGAAGGGAAATTGCATTTTGGAGAGTGTAAAATCGGGCCGTGATTCCCACCCCTATATCTTGCTCACCAATATGAAGTTAGCCTTATTATTACATTTATGGAGAGGCGGGATGAACAATAAAGCTAAATTTTGTTTTTATTTACACTCTTTACAAAAAGAATAAAAAAATCAAGCACATAGAAGTAGTTGTCATTTTGCTGCAAAACTCGGTATGCAGTTACATCTCAGGTAAATATGCAAATGATTAGTGTTGTGGCGTGATTAGGTGAATGATCTTCCCACCTGATGCTCTAAAGCTGGTTCCCTAAAAAAGCTCTCAGAGGCTACTTGTGTGTAGTGCCGTTTTTTCCCTTTTGTGTAGAGCATGTTGACCACTAGACATGTCTCTACGATGCAATCGAAGAGAATTAGCCCAACTAACTGCGTTTGAGAGGGGCGCATTATTGGAATCCCAGAAGCTGCATGGTCGTATTAACGAATTCTCCACCACCTGGGCTGTTCTGACCAGATCGTAAGAGATGTTGGGACTAGTAGATGTGTGAAAGCATGCACACAAGGCAACTGAGTTCAGTACGCCCTCGACAGCTCACCGGTAGTGCAGTGATGTTTTGAACATCGAAAATAGACTACTACAGAGTGGAACAGCATTGTCTTTCACAATGAATCAGGGTTTAGTTTGTGGACTGACAACAGCTGCGTTCATGTCCGGAGACTTAGGGGTGAGCAGTTCAATCCTACCTTTTCTGCGGAGCGGCACACTACCCCGGCTGCTGGTGTGATGGTCTGTGGGGTCATCACATATGACAGTCAGTCAAGGGACAATGACAGCTTAGCAATATGTTCAGGAAATCCTGCAGCCACATGGGTTCCTCTCATGGCAGCTTCCAAGAGGCATTTTCTAGCAGGATAATGCTCAGCCGCACACAGCAAGGGTGTCACAGGAATGTCTCCACAACATTGTCACACTTTTGTGGCCTATCCACTTGCTAAATTTATCACCAATAGAATGTATGAGACCATCTAGGATACCAACTTTGACAACCTACGAGTTTTCACAATCTAAAGACTCAGTTACAGGAAATGTAAAGTGATATGCTGTAGGATACTACAAAGAACTTGTATGCCTCCATGCTCACCCGTATCACATCTTGCATTCAAGCTATAGGCGATACAATAGGGTATTAAAGCCTCCATGTCCAACCGTATTACATCTTACATGCAAGCTAGAGGCGGTACAACAGGATACTAGAGCCTCCATGCCCACCTGTATCACATCTTGTATCCAAGCTAGAGGCGATACAACAGGGTACTAGAGCCTCCATGCCCACCTGCATCACATCTTGTATCCAAGCTAGAGGCGGTACAACAGGGTACTAGAGCATTCATGCCCACTTGTATCACATCTTGTATCCAAGCTAGAGGCAGTACAACAGGGTACTTGAGCCTCCATGCCCGCCCATATCACATCTTGTAGCCAAGCTAGAGGCGGTACAACAGGGTACTAGAGCCTCCATGCCCACCTGTATTACACCTTACATGCAAGCTAGAGGCGGTACAACAGGGTACTAGAGCCTCCATGCCCACCCGTATCACATCTTGTATCTAAGCTAGAGGCCGTACAACAGAATACTAGAGCCTCCATGCCCACCTGTATTACACCTTACATGCAAGCTAGAGGCGGTACAACAGGGTACCAGAGCCTCTCTTCAAGTGATCAGTTTTTCATAATAAACTATCCTTTTGCACTGATGCAATCACTTACTGATATCAAGGTTACAATCACACATAAAAAGCTTTGTTTGATTCCGTCAACTCTGCCTAGGTGCGTGATTTTTTTTGACAATGAGTGTATTTTTTTTTAATGCGTTCACCATCCAGGATAAATAATGCCTTAGATTTATAGTATGAATCATTAAGGTTGCAATTATATATAATTTTTAAATATTTTTTTAACAAAGTAGTTTGCCAAAAGTGTATAGAGATGTGCACAATATTCCCCGGGCGCCTGATAATTTGGGGGATTAAATCCACGACTTGTAATTTATCTGCATATGCTGACTTTTATTTACAAAAACATGTGAACAAGCTCCCCTCTTACCGTATCTACACATTTCTAGTGATTTTGCATCTGTTTTAAAAACTGTTGAATGTTCTTCTGGCTATTGTTTTTCTGCTTTGGATGTTGCCTTTTTGTACAGTAATATCCCTTAGGGCTTAGTCATACGGGCGCATCGGCGGCCGTGTTACTGCCGGAAAAAGATGGCCACACTTCAGGACGGACGTCTCTCTACAGCGCCGGAAGAAAGAACATGTGACCGGCTTCATTGCCGGTCAGGTGTTCTTTCTTTGGCGCTGCGGGGAGTCGTCCGTCCTGAAATTCGGCCGTCTTCTTCCTGCAGTAAGGGCTCAGTCACACGGGCGCATCGGCGCCCGTGTGACTAAGCCCTTATAATAGGAGTTTGGCTTCTATAGCTAGATTGCTTGATTTACACAACGATATGTCCTCTTCCAATCTCTTCTGGTATCAGCAATGGTCATGGCAGGCAGCACATCTTCATTAACAGTATTGAGGCAAAATTCAGGGCAGGTAGCAGGCAAATATCAGGGTCCAGAAAATGTAGCCGAGGTTAGGGATTACAAAAGTCAGGCAGGTCGACAGTCAAAAACGGAGACATTTAAAAAAACACTGCGTATGAAACCACCCAATTAGACAGATTTACATTCCTATCGTTTGCTGCTATTTACAGTATTGCTAGTTACTCTAACATTCCTATAACATTAATAAAGTTACTTCGAAATTCCTATAGCAAACGAGGAGTTAACGCAATTTTTGCATGAAGTTGCGGCATTGTTTTAGCACCTCATCATTCTAAATTTTTTTGTTATGTGAAATACATTTCTCTGTTCGGTCTCATTCTAACCAGCAGAGTAAACCGCGCTTCCGCCTTGTCAATGCTAAAGACAGCAGGTGCTCAGTCCAATCAGAAATCTCATTTTCACCAAGAAAAGAGTGTAAACTAGAGGCAGAACTACCCCCCTGAATGGTAGTGGAAAGGAAAGCCTATAGCTAATCAAGGTGGCATTGATCTAAGGTCAAGACAGCTGGAATTAAAATTATCTTCAAAGGAAGCTAGACAAACAAAAATGCTCTATGATTTTCTGTTCTAAGAATACCTTAAAACCTACAGTCTTATTCTTCAAGCACACGGATGGCAGAAATTCTAAGCACTCCCGCTAACCATGCATTCAGCTGATTCCTTCTTTGCTGCTGTAGTTATCTCTTGACCTACACAAATTATCACCTGCACATCTCTTGAAGCAATTTTTCAAACTGCTTCTTTGCTCCCCGGTTGCTCGGAACCCAGCAATGAAGACGTTAATGTTGGATCCTGAGAAACGTGCACTTGACATACAATGGTGTGATGTAACACTGGAATGGTGTGGTGTTAATCTGAATGCTATGCATCACACACCTACTAAGGCTATTATGTTAACCTGCAATGAGCTTCTCTTTTCCACTCGGCTCTGACAGCTAGACTTGTAGATAAGTGTTGAACCTCTTCTCAAAAGCTATCTATTCCATTTATATAAAATCTTCTAATGTGCACTGCAGCGTTAGTTCTATACATACAGCTCCAAATCGTTTGAATAGGCAAGGTCGTGTTGGGAAGAAATTGTGCTGTAATTGTTTTCTTTTTTTCTACCCTATTCTTCACATTAGTAAATGAGAAAAGTTAGGACATCAATGAATGGTTAGATTACTTTACATTATGTCTGTAGGGTCCAATCTCAACAAACCCTGAAATATCAACATGACTTTAATCAGTACACAAAGAAACTCCGCACTCCATCATAAGGAATTTTACAGTTACTGGTTTATAAAGTGCCAAAAGGCCGGTTTATAAATATATAAGTGCTTGATATTCTTGTAATGTACTTACAAATTGGTTTGGAGGCTGGGAGCTCACAGAAAAACTCTTTATGTTGTATCGGAATCATGCAATGCCCAATGGTAAGCCAGACCACCGTTGCTACAAGTGGTCCTATCATGGACTATGGCAGCAATGGTATGTAATAATGTGGTGCCATTCCATTTCATTCAATTACATGCAAATGCCTGATAATGATATTGTTGGTTTTCTTCATGCTTGTGTACAGTATGTAGGAATCATGTTTCATTTGAAGCAAGCTGATGCACAAACTCACAGTCTAGTTAAAGATTAGAGCTGCTGGTTCGGCTCATGGCAAACAAATGATTTTATAAGGGAAGACTCTGCAGAGGAAAGGCAATGTTATGTGTTGGCCATTCAGCTGAATGGTCATCCATATAATGGACAGGGACAGTAAGGGTCCACCAAAGTAGGAACTACTCTATGGCTGTCTATTCTGGGTCATAGAAAGGGACAGCATGTGGGGAAAAAAAACTTTCTTCTATAACATTAATGCACTGCAATGACAGAGGTTGTCTCCGTGAGACAACACCTTTAACCCTTTCCAATCCAATTTGTATTCTAGTTTTCCTAGGGGGCTTACTCTTTTTCTGCCATTTATATAACGGCGATATATGCTCACTAAAGCCAGTACTGCATGAGGTGACACGTTGGATAGGCTCCAATATACAGTAAGAGAACCCCGACGGACGTGTTCCAACATCGGAGCTGTACAGCCTTAAATCATAATGTCTTTAGACGTCAGACAGTGGATTGGAAAGGGTTAAAAGACCAAGTTGGCTTAGAAACAATACGGGTGATTAGAAACAATACCTCAGTGAGGGAAGAAGTACGGTACTAATTATATATGAACTTCGAATTCAGAAATACTAACTACTTTCTATCTTCTCAAACCGGCTCCAGCACTGAATTCTCTGTTGAGTGAAGTTGAGTGAAGTCCACGTAAGCTGATCATACACCTTAGGAATTTCCGCAAAGACTAGAGATGAGCGAGCATACTCATCCGAGTTTGATGCTCGAGATGCTCGTTACTCGAGACGAGCACCACGCGTTACTCGTCTCGATTAAACGAGCACTGACCATTGAATTCAATGGAGCCGGCAATACAGCCGGCTCCATTGAAAGCAATGGGCTGCCGGCGAGCGCGGGATGAATTTTCGGGAAGGGCTTAAAAATATAAGCCCTTACCTGAAAATCATCCTAAAATGTGTAAAAATAAAAATAAAGAATTATACTCACCTTTCCGCTGCAGCCGGAGTTCAGCCGCGTCTGGCCGGCAGTTCTCCTGAACTGCTCTGGGTAGTATTCAGCAGCCAGGGATTTAAAATCCCCGCCTGCTGAATGAGCTGCCTCTGATTGGTCACAGCCTCACCAATCAGAGGCAGCACTCACTCACCCATTCATGAATTCATAAATGGGTGAGAGCTGCCTCTGATTGGTGAGGCTGTGACCAATCAGAGGCAGCTCATTCAGTAGGCGGGGATTTTAAATCCCCGTCTGCTGAATACTACTCACAGCAGTTCAGGAGAACTGCCGGCCGGCCGCGGCTGAACTCCGTCTGCCGGGACAAGGTGAGTATATTTTTTTTTTTACTTTTTACACATTTCTGGATGAATTTAAGGGAAGGGCTTATATTTTTAAGCCCTTCCCGAAAATTCATCCCGCGCTCGCCGGCAGCCCATTGCTTTCAATGGAGCCGGCTGTATTGCCGGCTCCATTGAATTCAATGGGCTAACATCGTTCTTCTCTGCCACAGCTGTTACAGCTGTGGCAGAGGAGAACAATCATTATGCTGACAGTGCGGGGGGGGGGTGTCTCACTCTTGCCACTATTGTGGCTTAATAGTGAGACCTCGGAGCCCGAAATGCAGCCCTGCATGTTGCTCCTCGTCTGCCCTATCCATTTCTGTGTTTTTTACATGACTTTGGTGATTTGCTAAGATTTTCACAAATGAAAACCTTAGCGGAGCACCAGTCATATACAAAAATGCTCGAGTCACCCATTGACTTCAATGGGGTTCGTTACTCGAAACGAACTCTCGAGCATCACTGAAAGTTCGACTCGAGTAACGAGCACTCGAGCATTTTGGTGCTCGCTCATCTCTAGCAAAGATACGTAGAAGGACAATTTTTTAAAGAAATTTCCAACCTCTTTACTACGGGGGAATCCTTGCAAATTCTTTTCCCCTCCAGGAAGAACACCAACAACTATTTTATGCCTACAGTAACAACTGTGATGGTTGCTGTTCTCTGGGGAACCCCCTAATCAGGTTTTAAGAAAGCCTAGTTTGGGAACACTGCATTAGATAGCAGCAATCAAGTCACTGGGACATAGATTTATGTATTGCAAAATTGTGTAAATTATTTTGTAAAAAAGGTTCAGTTTTCACACCATTTAACACTTATTAAAGAACATTTTTCTCTGCCTAAAGACAATTCTTTTCCATCTGGATCAAAATCTTTATCCTTGCAATTTCTTTTTTTTTTGTTTGTTTTTTTGCACATACTGTAAAATGATAACCCACCACTAATATTCTTGCTGTGTCATTTGTTTCATCCCAGCTCTGTAAAATCCACACATTATGAATAGAGATGAGCGAACGTACTCGTTTAGGGCGATTTCGCACTCAAGCACAGCTTTTTTCAAGTAACTGACTACTCGGCGTGGTGGAGCAGGGGGTAGCAGTGGGGAACAGAGGGGAGCTCTCTCTCTCTCCCCTCCCCACTTCCGTCTGCAACCCCCCGCTCACCCCCGACGCCCCCCGAATCTTTTCACCCGAGTAGTCAGTTACTTGAAAAAAGCGGTGCTCGATTGCGAAATCGCCCTAAACGAGTACGCTCATCTCTAATTATGAACCCTTCCATTTGGCACCAGTGTCATAAGATCTCCAGTCTAACAACCAGTCCAGAGCTTGCTTTCCTGTATAGAAAGGATGTTAGTCTCCCCTATCCAGACGACTTTCTATTAAAGGGGATGTCTCGCGAAATCCAGTGGGGTTATACACTTCTGTATGGCCATATTAATGCACTTTGTAATATACATCGTGCATTAAATATGAGCCATACAGAAGTTATTCACTTACCTGCTCCGTTGCTAGCGTCCTCGTCTCCATGGTTCCGTCTAAATTCGGTGGCAGCTTGCTTTTTTAGACGCGCTTGCGCAGTCCGGTCTTCTCCTTTCAGCACGAGCCGCTTCACTGCTCGGGAACGCGCTGGAGCGGCCATTCTGTACCATCCTCTGTTAGAGGAAGGTGCAGAAACTGGAGCTGCCCAGCCGAGAAGCCGCCCAGCTGTCCCGAGAAGCCGCCCAGGTAAGTGATGGGTCGGGGGTGATGTTCACTAACAGGTGAAGGCCCCGGAGCCCAGCGCTAGGCCCCGGAGCCCAGCGCTAGGCCCCGGGGCCCAGCGCTGGGTTCCGGGGCCCAGCGCTGGGCTCGGGAACCTAGCGCTGGGCTCCGGAACCTAGCGCTGGGCTCCGGAACCTAGCGCTGGGCCGAGGGGCCTTCATCTGTTGTCAGGGTCTAGCGCTGGGGAGCCGGGGCGTAGAGCTGGGGAGCCGGGGGCTAGCGCCGGTTACCTGCTGCCTGGCGGTGGGTGACTGGTCGGCGGCGTTCAATCCAGGGGTCCGGTCGGCGGCTGCGGGGCGTCTGGTTGTCAGGGAGACACAGCTGGTAGCGTCTCGGGAGCGCGCACGTCGGGCTGCAGCAAGCGAAGGGAAAAGAGCCGGCGGCCATCTTGGGGAAACTTTTATAAGTTGCTGAAACGCTGGAACTGTAAGTAGAAACCAGCTAGAAAAGTCATTTACAGGGGGGCTTAGTAATGTATGCTTAATTAGGGGGACTGGGCAAAAAAAAAAAATTCACTGCTTCCTCGAGACATCTCCTTTAAGTACTGGTTTCTCTACAGCAATTAGACCTCTTCCCAAACCAAGTCTCCCATTCCTTCTTCATCTGTATGCCCCTTCATGTATAAAATTCTGCTGAAGATATCATTTCTGCCCTGTATAAGGGACCAGAAGTGCAGTGATATGGTAGGGGAGTCCATATAATGATTTGCTGCATAGTTATAACACTCCCAGAATTGTATAAGACATGATATATTACTGGAGGCCAAGATGATCGTCCCAGGCTCACGGATTTTGGCCATGTAATGTGAGCAGAGTAGCTAGAAAAATCTATAATGCTCGGACAAATCAGTGGCAAAACAAGACCTGGCCGCCAAAGGACATGATGGCTGATACTGTCAGAGCTGATACTGGCAAGACGCAGTGCAAAACTCGAAAAACATGGAGGGAACTCGCCTTTAGAATCGCCGAGGGTCGAGAACAACTAAACGGCTAACAGCAACAATAAATCTCCCTTGACTCCCACCAACTTTCCATACTGTCTGTGTACTGTGTGCAAAACCTCCGGTGTATTTCTGTGTGATGCAGCTTCATACTGCTACTTGTTAGAGCCTGCAGAAAGAACCCCATCACAAGCAGGAAGCAGAGGAGAGCAGTGTGAAGCTGCATCACATTGAATACATTGATACTTTGCAGTGTGAGTTAGGGGAATTTTATAGCTAAAGGAGAATAGTTCCGAGTTATTAATCTATCACTGGTTGCCCAGTGCCCAGGACTCAGAGCAGAATAAGTACAATGTGATGAGACCCTACCCTTCAGGTTCTGAATACTAGAGGCATAATGGGAAGTGTAGACTGTGCGGCTACAGAAAACATTGCATTAGGCCCTGTTCAGATCCATGCTTAACTTTACTAACACCACAAAAAAATTAATTGGGGACCCATAATGGGTTTTACTTAAAATGTTTTTAAGATTTCTACCCCTTACAGGTATGCTGTGGGGTTTATTCATGTGGACAAGCATGTGTATGTGAAGCTTACATGGATCTGTCTGTGGGCATGCATATTCTGGCATTCCCTTCGTGTAGAGATTTATATTTTGTGTGCATTATTGTTACACATTTTGGGTTACTTTATTGATACACGGTGACGCCTCCTTTATGCATGCGATAGACACATTTATGATAGTTGTATACTAATGTGTAATTAAACATTTTTATCTACCAACTGGTGAACTGGAGTACTGTATATGTGTCGTTGTGCAATTTATATGAATGCCTTCATTTCAAAACTAATTTTGAAACATATGTAATAATAAAGATAATAAACCTTAAGTGGATGGTATATGACTCGATTGTGTTTTTTTGTTTAAAGATTTATGGGAGCTACTGCAAAAATCTGAGAAGGAAGTGATTAATTGATGCGCCTTGCCATGTTGTACAATCTCATGTCGGAGGTAATAAATATTCTATTCCATGTGTTGTTTTTTTGTGGAATACCGATGAATACCGTCCCAAAGGAGGCCAAAAGAACAATCTTCCAATGGGAGAATGAAGCTTTATGGATAAGATAAAGCACACTTCTGCAATTACTGTATTATTAACTTTTTTTTCAGCAGAATTTTATCAAAGTTAACTTTAGTGAATCAATTTCAGCATTAACCCTTTCCAATCCACTGTCTGACGTCTGAAGACATTCTGATTGAAGGCTGTACACAGCTTCAATGTCGGAAGACGTCCGGCAGGGTATTCTTACTGTATATAACTGGCCGCTCTGTTGTCGGGGGGGGGGGGGGGGTTCTCTCCAGCATGTCCCACACTGCAGTACTGGCTCTAGCCAGCAGATGGTGCTATTGTATAATGGCAGAAAGAGAAAACCCCCTAGGAAACCCTGAATCCAAAATTAGATTGCAAAGGGTTAATCATTCAGTAAGGCTAGTAATGACTGACATCCTAAAGTATATTGGAAAGCAAATTGCTTGTCATATTCAATAATTGAGTGCTGTATGATCATGCTAGCAGTCACTTAATGGGAACCTGTGCCCTAGAAACTAAAGTTATGTCACAAATGAGGGGACAGAGATTCTGAAATGTGATTTGGGAGTAGTTTGCTGGATGTTCGTCTGCATGGGATCCCCCCCCCCCCCCCAAAGCAGTTTACTCCTCCACCATGATGAGATAAAGTTGGTCTTTGAAGGGGAATAAGGGTTATACAGGTTTAGAAAAACATGACACCTTTCTTTTAAAAACAGTGCCACACCTATTAAGGGGTTGTGTGTAGTTTTGCAATACAGTCTTATTCACTTCAATGTAGCTGAGTTCCAATACCAGACACACATCATAGACAAGTATACTGCAGTTTAAAAAAAACCCAGCTATGTTAGATTCTAAACTGATACAACACCCTTTAAAGGAAATATAAAAAGATGTACAGGAAAATGGATCTCCCAAATGCAATGGACAAAGACCCTGATACATATCTGACGTACTCAAAGAACAAGAGGACCAATAAAGTTTAAATAGAACCTCAAACCCCTTGTTACTGGAACAACAAACAATGGAGTGAGCGCCATTTCACATGACCAAAAGCCAAGACATTTCATTTTTATCCATAAAAGACACACTATTCTTTATGTTTATATTCTAGTTCCTACGATGAGTATGTGGGGTTCAACAGAAAGCAAAAAAATTCTTCCACAAAAGTATTTGTAGAACAAAAGAAACACAGATTCAACTTTGTCATTTTTTGCTACAGGAAGATCACACATAATCCAAAATTCAATTTCCCACTCATGTGGCATGGGGATAGCTGCAAATTAAATTCTCTGTTGCCTCCTAGAGTGTTAGGGGCTCACTGAGCATTTCACTCTGGGTTACTCCTCTGCTTTCAACAACTGATCCTTATGCTCCAATAACTCCTCAATCTCTCATCTCAACCTGCCAAGCCACTAGGGCAGCCAGACATGATACATGTCATACATCTAGGGAAGAGGAAAATGTTTTGGCAGTATGTTATAATTGACACCATGTTATTGAACAGACCTTGGCTAATGTCATACCTCCTTATGCATAAAAACAAAGAGTTAAGCAATTTATCATATGCAGTTTTGTGACAAGGTTAAAATACCTAGAGGCAAGAGCAGATCTCATACACTTAACCCACAATACTTACAAGGATCACAATTCTGTGCAAAAAAATAAAGATAAAGAAAAATATTGAACTTAAAAATATGTTGATATGTGACAAATAAAAAGCTGGCTAAATCCGACAAAAACACTCAAATAAAGGGGAAAACGGTTCGGCAGACTGTGATTCAATTTTGCATACAAGCAGGGAAGGGGAAAAGTGTAAGACTAGGTCAGCAAAATCAGCAGAGAATTTAAGATAACTTTATTCATTCTCATGTTAACACAGTTAATTTTTTTTCATTACAGGCAATGTGAATGATGGTTTTTCTCATGCAGAATGTGTTGAGATCGTCTTTAATGCCAGGTGAATGAAGCACACATGTCATTATTGCAGATTTCAATCAACGCCACCCAACCAGACCTCCCATTACCCAAGTTTCAAGAAACAGGTCCTGTTACTGATAAACCAAAATCTGGACAACCAAAACCCATTACTGATGAAGCATCAGCAACTACTATTCTGGCCTCATTCAGCAAACACTCGTTGTCCATCTCAAGAATGTAGGGTTAGCTTTGCCTCCATACAGCAAATTTTGTCTACACAAAATTGGCATCCTTACAAACCACAAATGCTGTAACACCTAACGGAGGTCAATTTCAACACATTCTGCTTGAGATAATGCTATCATTCACATTGCCTGTAATGAAGAAAAATCACTGTTAACTTGGGAAAGAATAAAACATAAAAAGAATTATGTTAAAGTGAATAACAATTGTTTTTCTAGTGGAATTCTCTGCCATTTTGATATATCACACACCTGTTCTCTTAATGACAGAAGTGGCCAAGAAGGTTGGGAAATTTTGCAAAATGAGATTCTCAAAGTGCAATTGTTAATAATCCCTAAAACAAGGAAGCATTTAAATAGGTCAGAATAGATGAACACAGAACTTAAAGATATGCTAAAAAGGAAATGGAAAGATGGGGGCATATCTAAAGAATATAATGTAATCTGCATAGACTGTAGGCCAAGTGTCAGAATAGCTAAAGCTAATAATGACAAGGCTTGCAAGAGAGGCCAAAAGCAATAAAAAAGAATTTGGGGGTATGTTAAAAGCAGAAAAAAAAGCCAAAGATGCTATAGGATGTTTACAGGATGAAAATGGTAAATTGCTTAAAAATGATGTTGAGAAGGTTGAACTTTTAAATACCTAATTTGTATCTGTTTTCTCACAGAGAGTAGATGTAACACCTACTGATCTTCCTTGTGCTATTGGGAGAATGCAGGCTATCTATAAGCAGAGAGATGGTGAGGGAACACTTAGCTAACTTACATGAATTCAAGTCTTCAAATTCAGATAAATTACAACCTAGGAAACTAAAGGAAGCAGTGGAGGTAACTGCTGAACCACTCGCCATGATCTTGGAAAATTCCTGGAGAACAGGTCAAGTCCCAAAAGACTTGAGAAAGGTAAATGTTGTCCCTATCTTCAAAAAGGGAAGAAGGTGGACCCAGGTAACTACAGGCCTGTGAGCCCAACTTCTATACCGGATAAGAACTTTGAACAAATTATTAAGCAGCATGTATGCAAGTACTTGGATGAAAATGTAGTAATTAACCAGAGCCAGCATGGGTTTGTAACAAACAAGTCATGCCAGATGTATCTATTTTCCATCTATGAAAGAATCACAGACTGGGATGATCGGGAAAATTATCCCTTTTTGCTCTTTCTTAGTCAGACCTCCATCTGGAATACTGTGTCCAGTTCTGGGCACCACAATTTTAAAAAGACATGGACAAACCAGAGAAAGTTCACAGAAGAGCTACCAAGATGGTGAGCGATCTGTAAACTTTGTCCTATGAGGAATAGTTAAAGGATCTCAGAATTTTTAACTTTCAAAAAAGAAGGCTAAGAAAAGACTTCATAGCTGTCTACAAATTTCTGAAGGGCTGTCACAGTCCAGAGGGATCAATCCTATTCTAGAAGAAATGGGATGAAACTGAAAGGGAGGAGACACAGATTAGATATTAGAAGCCAATTTCTGACAGTGAGGGCAATCAATATGTGGAACAGGTTACTACAGGAGGTGGTGAGTTCTCCTTTAATGGAAGTGTTCAAACAAAGGCTGGACAAATATCTGTCTGGGATGAATCGGTGAATCCTGTAGGGAGCAGGGAGTTGAAACTGATGTTCCTGGATGTGCCTTCCAACTCTATGACTCTGCCACCTTTATATGGCAAGCAGAGATAAATGAGTTAAGGATGGGTCCCAGCTCATGGATAAGTACTATGTGCTAGCTAAAATTGCTAGACAGACTCTGACTATACAAACATCTAGCTGCTACAATAATTTAAAATTAGAGCAAAACTGGCATATGTAACTATTATCTAAGATTTAAGGTGCATTTACACTGAAAGATAATCGCTCAAAAATCGCTCAAACTGCAGTTTGAGTGACAGTTTTGAGCGATCATCTTTGCATAAATCTTAAGTAGCTAATTAGCTACTTAAAGAGCTAAGTGCAGGTGGAGCTGGATACCGCTGATTGTGAGAACAAAGCAGCTGTTTTGTATATGCAAACAGCTGCTTTGTTCTCACAGTTATCAGCGGTGTCCCATTGAACTGATAGCTCTGAGAAACAGAGGAATCCCAGCAAGATACCAGCTAAAAGAATACTATCAGTGCCACCCACTGAGAAAATCAGCATGTGGCGCTGATAAGAGTCATCACCGAGGAATGAATAGCGCAGGAACAGTAGACGATGGTCGCATGTTTAGACCCACCAATTATCGTTTAGAAGATGACTTTTGAGCAAATTCTGAGCGATAATTGTTGGGTCTAAATGGGCCTTTAGTCGCTTGCAACTTGTAAACAAACATGCTTTAAATGGCTTGGTTTTAAAAGTTTTAATGGAAGTGGTAGCTTCCTTTCAATCTTACCCAATTTTGTAAAATGTTCAGAATTCCGCTTACAGCTTTGCCTCGGTAGGCATGTGAATAAGAAAACCAAGTGAACTAGATTACTGTAAAGATTACAAAGATCTGTATCATGCAGTTTCTAAATAGACTTTGCTGGCAGTTTAATTGTTGTTTGTGAAGCAACAGTAACATCCAGCAGAGTGCTCTAGTTAGGGAAGTCAGAGTGTGTATTTCCTCAATATGTCTCATCGATCATTATTATGTAAAAAAATAAAGTAAAAAATCAATAGAAAAATAAGAATAAGGCCACCTACAGACGGCCTAGAGAATTCTCGCCGCGGGACCTGACCTGAGCGCCTGCAGAGAGCAGTGCGTACTCACCTGCGCCCCGCGGCCCAGGCTCTTTCATGTGCCGGCTGCCGGCAGCCGGCGCATGCGCAGACCGGAGCCGGCGGCGGGTGAGTGACGTTGCCGCGTGAGATTTCGCAAGATTTTGCATGGCCAAACCGCGGCCATCTGCATAGGATTACGTTTGTTAACGCAATCCTATGCAGGCTTCCAGCGGCGGAAATCCCACGGTAAATCCGCCCATCTGCAGGCGGCCTTAAGGACATTTGACGATATGGCCATATTTGGAATGTGGATCACACAAACCCTGGCTATTGCACACATATCTCATATATTCTTCTGATTTTATTTGGAGGCACATTAAGGTTTTTGTCTTATAGATACAATGAGCAAAAATAGTATTATTGCTCTCAGAAACAGAAACTAAATACCTTTAAATAGATAACAAAAAGAAATTATGTTAAAGCAGGGGGTGCACAACTCCAAGCCCTCAAGGGCACCAACAGGTCATGTTTTCAGGATATCTTATAGTAAGAATGTTTAAGGCAATGTGTGAGGTACTGATGATAATTACATCACCTCAGGAAATCCAGAAAACATGACCTGTTGGACTCCCTTGAGGACTGTAGTTGTGCACCCCTGTGTTAACCCTTTCCAATCCACTGTCTGACGTCTTCCTACATTCTGATTGAAGCTTGTAGAGCTCCAATGTCATAAGACATCCGACAGGGTATTCTTACCGTCTATTGCCAGCCACTCCACTGTCAGAGCCTCTCTGGTGCGCACACACACTGGCTTTAGCCAGCAGATGGCACCATTGTATAACAGCAAAAAGTGAAAGATTTTTAGGAAACCCTGAATCCAAAATGGGATTGGAAAGGGTTAAAGGGAACCTGTCAGTACTTTTTACCATACTAAACCAAGCCCAGCAGTAGAATTATCACCTACACCTGTTTTGAAAACTTATTTTCTATGTCTCTTTATAAATCCAAACCTGACGAATCACTATTTTAAAAGTTCCTGAGCAGCAGGTAGGGCAGTCCATTGGGTGGGCCGGACCGTCTCTCTTCTCTGCAGCGCTGCAAAATCCTGTTCAGCGTAGAAAAATAAGTTTTCTAAACAAGTGCAGGTGATAATTCTAACGCCGTGCTTGGTTTAGTGTGGAAAAAGTGATGACAGATTTGATTTAGGCCTCGTTCACACGGCCGACACGGCATCGCCGCGATATCGCATGCTTTGTTCTATTTTCAACAAGTGGATTACGCAATTCTGACCCAATAATGTTAGCAGAACTGCATAATCCAATGCATTTGATCGATCGGCGTATTACCCTGGACCAAGCGCTAGCAGAATTCACAATTCTCATCTGGTTGTGTGAGACCGGCTTTACTATGACAACCCTCACATGTTCTACATTGTGTCCTTGGCTACAAAAATGTTTTCTCTTTAATTCGGCAGTGATGAGTCCTCATCTAGCATTAAGTTTCTGCCTATAATCTCTAACATAAAGACCACCAATAGACAAGGATGATGTACACCATATTGGATGTAGAACATGTGAATGTCCCAAGTATCATATTTACAACATTACTTTGTTTCTCTTACAGAATACAATAGCAATTGTTCTACTTGCTAACACAATGCCAAACTTTTTTTCTCTTTATTGAAAAACAGTAGCATGTTCCAACACAATGGGACTTGTAGTCCATCCAATGCAGCGCCAAATGCCTCCATATACATATGAAGCTTGAGGTATATAGATGTTTTCATTTTACTGGTGCGTGATTTAAGAGGACAGATACATAAGTTGCCTCTCTGCTTAACAACAAGGCGCCGCTCCTTGTAAGAACACGTCTCCATATTTCCATTGAATACAGATCCCTCTTGTAACTGATACTAAAGCCTTTAGTTATAAAAGCAGAATTTCCCCTTCACAACTTCTAACCTTGACTTTCTTCCAACCTTCCTCAGCTTTTCATTTCATGCAGTTTTAACCTTGTAGATTTCATGTTTTCTCACTTCTTAAGTGTATAATAACAAAATGCATCCCATTTATGAGATAATGGTTCAGTGGAACAATTCAGAGTTGATAGTCTGCCTTGGTTTATAACACACTCTATGCATTCTGTTCTAATTTGCAAGATCTGAGCCAAATTATTTGTTATTTTCAGCCAATTTTTTACACAAATGCATTACTAGTGTACTCTATGCGTTATTGAACATCTTGGTCACAGTTTTTTACTTTTAGATGCACCCATAAGGGATTTCTAAGCAAATAGATTGGCTTAACAAATGTATTAGGTCTCAAGGTGAAAAGGGAAGTAGTGCACTCATAGTTATTATCTCCTTATTGACCACCCCATAGTTTTTTTACATCCTGGCTTGCTGGGCTTTAATCCCCAGGGATGTAAAAACATGCTCCCTGCAGGCAATAAAACCCCACTGGTCACATGATTGCCCGCATTTACCGAATGCTGGCGATCATGTGAAACTCAATGAAAAGTAAATAAAAGTTAAAGATTCAGATGCCCTGATTGATTGAATGTACTCAGCTGAAAGTACTCACCCCTGTCCTCCGCGATGTCCCGTGGCGTTCTGACCTCCCAGTCCCAATGGCGCATTCTGTGCATAGGCGCCCAGTGTCAGAAGGGCGTGCGGCCCAGGAAATTTAAAATCTCATGTGTAGCATGTGTAGCCCAGAGCAGAGAGATATCACTAGGAGCCGCTGTATGCGGTTGTCGGTCACATGATCCCTGCTATCCAATGGATAACAACAATCATGTAAAGTAAAAAAAAAAAAAGAAAGAAAAGTTTTTTTCATCTCCCCTCATGAGAGGGGAGATGAAATTATGTACCTAAGGGTCCCGGCTTTATCTGCAGACCTCACCATGGATTCTGCACACGCGCCCATCACCAAAGTGGCGGATTGCGCGGGTAATTTAAAATCTTCCTGCTCCTGACTACCAAACATAGCAACAGCCTTGAGATTTCATGGGGAGCCGCAGTATGCGGTCTTTGGTCACATGATTGCCGTTTTCCAATAGAAAATGGCGATCACGTAAAAGTAAAAAAAAGTTAAAGTTTCACTTCCCATTATGAATCTGAACCATGAGGGGAGGTGAAATTACTCACCCAAGGCCTTCGTGGACCTTTCCCCAACTTTGGAGCAAGTGTCTATCTGGAAAATGGCAGACACAAGCGCAGAAGCTGGGGAGGGCATGGGAAATTTAAAGTCTCCTTGCTCTGTGGTACTCCAGGTAGCTGAGAGCCTGGAATATTTACCGAGGGCCACGTTGAGCGGTCCCCAGTCATGTGATCACTGTTATCCAATGGATAATGGCAATTACATAAAAGTTAAAACACAGTTAAAATTTAATGTTACTTTCCGTTTGAGCCCCGTTGTGCATATGGACATAATATTAGGGCCACAATGGGTATGTTTCTGAACATAGGAGAAACAGGGGGATCCATTTTGGGGTGAAAGTTTTCATTCTTGTGTGTGCTGTATAAAAACAACTATTTTTAAAATGACATAATTGCCAAAGAAATTGAAATCTTAATTTTTTCCTTTTGTTCTGCTTAGATTCATTCAAAAACTGTGGGGTCAAAATACGCAGTACACCCCTAGATGAATTTGTGTATTTTTTTAAAATGGGGTCATTTGTGGGGGATCTCCATTGTTTTGGCCGCTCAAGTGTGCAATGGTGCCTCAAACATCTTTAAGAAAACGTCTGTTCTGAAAGTCACCGGCTGCTCCTTTGAGTTTGAGCCCCATTGAGCATACAGACATAAGAGTAGGACCACAATGGGTATGTTTCTGAACACGGCACAAACAGGGGTATCCATTTTGGGGTGTAAATCCTCATTTTCATGTGCAATACAGGAAAAAATCCTGTCTTTTAAATGACATATTTGCAAAAATATTACATTTTATTTTTTCTCCTCTGAATTGCATTAATTCCTGAAAAAAAACAACCTGTGGGGTCAAAATACTCATGACGCCCCTTAAGTAAATTCAATTAAATGTTTATTTTTTTTAATGGGGTCATTTGTGAGGGTATCTATCATTCTGACACCTATGAGCCTTTGTAATCTTGGCTTGGTGTAGGAAAACAAAATGTTCCTCAAAATGTAAATAAAATACCAATGTTAAATTTGTACAAAATCTTAAAAATGGTTAAAGAAAGTTTTTCCAATATGAGTCCAGAATAGAGTAAACAGATGGAAATATATATATGATCAAAAATGTGTGCAGTATGTTTGCACATATTTGAGATATTGCGGTTGAAAATGTGAAAAACTTTACCAATTTTGGCGCTTTTAATAAATATTCACAAATGTTATCGGCCTATTTTTACCACCTAAATGAAGTACAATATGTGGTGAAAAAACAATGTCAGAATCACTTGGATATGCAGAACCTTTACGGAGTTATTCTGTTCAAGTGACACGTCAGATTTCCAGAATTTGGAAATGTCCAAATAGAAAACACACAATGTATTGCATATTTACAACTTAGTAAAGTTGTGTGTTCTGAAATTCCAATTTCAATGAATATATTTTTTCTTCCAGCTAAATAGCTTGATTATTTTATCATAATGGTGATACAAAACCTGATATTACCATTTTAAAACAATAAATGTATCACTTAAACAATGAGTCATAGAGGAGTCCGAGAAAAATGAAGAGTCAGAAGTTTGGCTTACTGACTCCACAGCCCTGCAATTGATGATCTAGGACAGTGGTGGCAAACCTGCGGCACGAAGAGCCCTTCCTGCTGGCATGCGCCGCCATCGGCTGCTCACCACGTTAGTGAATACCGACAGGGGCCGTGTATTCCCTGCCGGTATTCACTCAGCAGCACTGCTAGCGACGCTGATCCTGGTCACACTGTGATGTCAGTGTGCAGCCAGGATCCTCATCCCCCTCCCCTGACGTCTCCTCTTAGATTTCGCGAGAGCAGGGGAAGGAGACGTCTGGCAGCACACTGACGTCACAGTGTGCACCGGGATCATCGCCGAGCAGCAATGCTGAGCAGAGGAGGAGCGGAGCTTCCACAAGGAGAAGGGGGTAAGTATGTGGGTCTCGGGGGTAAATGGGGGGCTGCTGTGGGATGCCATTATTATACTGGGGGCCACTGTGGGATGTCACTATTATACTAGGGTACACTGTGGGGTGTCACTATTACACTAGGGGCTGCTGTGGGGTGTCACTATTATACTGGAGGCTGCTGTGAGGTGTCACTATTACACTGGGGGCTGCTTTGGGGTGTCACTATCACACTGAGGGCCACTGTGAGATGCCATTATTATACTGGGGGCTACTGTG
Organism: Eleutherodactylus coqui; assembly: GCF_035609145.1. Taxonomy (NCBI): domain Eukaryota; kingdom Metazoa; phylum Chordata; class Amphibia; order Anura; family Eleutherodactylidae; genus Eleutherodactylus; species Eleutherodactylus coqui. Next base: position 248,028,118 of record NC_089838.1, on the reverse strand, counting down.
GAATGTCACTATTATACTGGGGGCCACTGTGGGGTGTCACTGTTACACTGGAGTATGCTGTGGGGTGTCACTATTACACTGGTGGCCACTGTTGGGTGTCACTATTATACTGGGGCCACTGTGGGTGTCACTATTACACTGGAGGCCATTGTGGGGTGTCACTATTACATTAAGAACTGCTGTGGGGTCACTATTATACTTGGGCCGCTGTGGGGTGTCACTATTATATTGTGGGCTGCTGTGGGGTGTCACTATTATACTGTTCCACTGCATGACTCTCAGCCTTGTTACCTGATGCCAGTGATCTAGTTCCTGCTTTCTGGTCCTGAATTTGCCTTTGTTCCTGATTAGGCTTATTATAAAAGCCTGACCCTGCCACTGCACCAGCATGTGATTATTGTGCCCTACTAGCCATTGATCAAGCTCCACTTCTGCCTGCTCCTCTACTATTCAACTGAGACCATTTGATACCAACCCCTGGCTTCTCTCTTGTGACATTGCTACCCACCTTCTTCATTTGTACCCTGACACTGAGACCTTCTCCTCCATTTGTACTGCAAACAAGACCAACCGTTGCTGACTTCTGTCTCGTTCCTGACTACTCTCACCAGACCTGCGGCTACTACATATGAGGCTCCAACCCAGTGCGTGAAATTGCTACAAAATAATCACACCAAAACATGGATTCTGTAGTGGCCACTCAGAGAAAACTGATTAGGGAGCTCCAGGAATTTTGTGCCTTCCACCAGGAAAAGGTTGTTAGTATGCAATGAAAGATTGGGGAGTTACAGAGGCAACTGTTGGAAATGTGCAATTCAGTGCCAGATGTACACATGACTCTGCCAGTGAAATTTGCAGGAGATTGTTGCCAATACCGAGTGTAATGACTGTGGATGTGAAACCACTGTGTCAACCTACCGGGTAGGTGATGATCCAATCCAGCATGGTTAACAGCTGACCCCAGCGTGGGAGGCAAGATACCAAATGTGCAAACCGCATATGCAGATGGAAACTAGGGAAAGTATCTTGCCCTGAGCTGATAACCAGGAGAGGAAAACCCCTGCCTTAGGCCTCATGTCCACGGGCAAATTAAGAATTAAAATCCGGAGCGTTTTTCCCGCATGCGGAGCCACGCCCCATAGGAATGCATTGACCACCTGCGGGTAGATAAATACCCACGGATGGTCAATAAAAGTGAATTTAAAAATTTCTGGAGCATGAAAAAAATGGACATGCTCCATTTAGGTGCGGATCACGCGTGCGGGAGCTCATAGAGCACATAGCTCAATTGATCTCCCGCATGAAAAATAAAAGACAATTACAGGGCATCCACAGCCCAAATCCGCGTTACAAATCTGCAGCGGATCTGATTTTCCCCGTGGACATGAGGCCTAAAAGCGGGGTTGGCGTCCTGATAAGGAATACCCCATGGTCTTCTTCTAGGCGCTGACTGACTCTGACAGGACAGAACACCTATAAAACAAATGACAGAACAATACCGAGGAGTACAGGAACAAAGGAGGTACAGGCTGACAAGGATAAACAGAGAAGCAGACTTACGAGGATAACGGTCAGCATGATACACGAACAGAGGATACAGAACAAGAGCAGATAGCAAAGTAGCAAGGTAACTGCCGGAGCAGCAGCTAAACATGGAGTTATGGACACAAATCATACAAGAACACTACAGCACTGTCTAAAAGCCCCAGGGCAGCTATATGGGGCGGTGATTAGAAAAGGTGTATCAGCTGAGCAGGAGGCCCGGAAGCAATTAAACCTTGGAGTGCTGGAAGAGAATAAATGTAAGTTCAGTAAACAGGGAGAAGAGGAAGATGCCCATATCTACCAGACACAGAAGCAGAGGATTGTGTCTGAACAGTGCACCCAACACCGTGGTTTCCTAAATCAATGCCGGATTTATTTTCAGGTGCAGCCCACCTAGTCTACCAGTGACTGGAAAAAAGGTATTTTTTATCATTAACCTCCCCACTGATGAGGCGCTTGCCTGAGCCTCTCCATACGTAGCAACCAACAGTAATCTCCTTGATGCCTTCACGACCACTATAGATCTAAACTTTGATGATCCGAACCATAGTGCCATGGCCAAAGGGAGGTTAGGTAACCTAAGACAAGGGCGACATGCCGATGCAAAGTATACGGTGGAATTTCATTGCTGGGTGAATTATATGTGGAACCCAGCTGCACAACAGATCCACCTCTGCTGGGGAATATCTGAGTGGGTAAAGAAAGAACTTGCTTGAGTGGAGACCCCAGATAACCTAGAAGGCTAGCTATGTATCCGAATTGAACAAAGACTTTCCAAGCGGTGAAAGGAGAGACTGAGGGGCACCCATATTTTTCGTAGAAAAGAGTGATTTAACCTTGCGACCATATATTGATTACAGGGAGTTAAATAAGATTATGGTCAAGAATCGCTAACCTTTTCCCTTGATTCCTGAATTATTAGAGAGACTTGGCTCCGCCAATATCTTCACTGAACTAGATCTAAGAGGGGCCTATAACATTGTTATGGATTTGCCCAGGGGATTATTGTAAGACTGCTTTTGGAACCCAATATAGACATTTTGAGTACCTAGTGACGCAATTAGGCCTTTGCAATGCTCCCGCCAGCTTTCAGCACTTTATCAATGACGCATTTTAAGACCTGTTGGACCAATTCGTAGTGGCATATCTTGATGACATCCTTATCTTCTCTGTTACTTTGAAGGAACATCGCAGGCACAACTGGGTGGTCTTGGAATGACTTCAACTGAATAATTTCTACATCAAACTACAGAAGTGTGAGTTTGAACAGTTTCAAATGTAATTCTTGGGATACGTAATCTCCTTAGATAGCTTAAGTATGGATCCGAGCATGATTAAAGGCATCCCAGATTGGTCCATTCCAAGAAATTTGCAAGAAGTATAGCTCCTTATTAGTTTTGTGAATTTCTACAGAAGATTTATTAAAGACTTCTCAAAGGTCATTTCTCCCAGAAGAAAATAACTGATACCTTCTGATATCGACCCCTGGCTTCCCTTCTGACAACGCTACCTGCCACTTTCAGAAATACTAGCACCCCACCACCTGGTACCAATAATTTGAGCACGCTTAGGCCTCATGTCCACGGGGAAAATCAGGCCCGCTACGGATTCTACATGTAGAATCGGCAGCGGGTCCCTCCTGCCCCGCGGACATGAGCGCTGAAAATAGGAATTTAAAAGAATTTACCCATCCGGAGCGGTTCGGGAAAGTCTTCTCTTCCTCACGGCCAGATCTTCTTTTTCGGCCGGCGGATGAATTTGTCACGGCTGCGGCACGTCGCCGGCACGTCAGCGACGTGCCGCGCGCATGCGCCGGGCACATCCGCCGAGCCGAAGCAAGAACGATGCGGCCGTGAGGAAGAGAAGACCTTCCCGGTCCGCTCCGGATGTCTTTTAAATTCCTATTTTAGGTCTCCCGCGGATCCGGACGGCTTCCATAGGCTTCAATAGAAGCCCGCGGGAGACCCGCATGAAAATGGAGCATGGTCCAGATTTTTTCATGCTCCATTTTTTTTAAAATCACTTTTATTGACCATCCGCGGGTATTTATCTACCCCGCGGGTGGTCAATGCATCCCTATGGGGTGCGGATCCGCGCGCGGGAGAAGAGTTAAAATCCGCTGCGGATTTTAATTCTTCTTTTGCCCGTGGACATGAGGCCTTAGTCTCTTAAGTCACCATGTTTACCCATAAATGACAAATTTTGCCCTTTGCAGTAAAGAGGTCAGCACATTATCAGAAAACAGATCATGACGTGCCCATCATGTGGTACTGCTTACTGATCACAAGATACCCCGCTCCCACCAACTATTCCTAATGTAATGATTATTCAGTGTATACATGCAGCATATGCACCTGCAGCTTTTATTTCACACCTGCATATTTTGACTTTGTTCCCAGTATATATGCTGTAAGTGTAGCAAACAGTTACTATGTTTTCTATGCAAAGGCGTACACTTTTTCTGCACGGTTGTCTGCCCACACAAACTGCATCTCATCTAATACATTAAATGTATCCTTTTAATGTAAAGGGTGCATTAACAAGTACTATTACTGAGAGGACACAAAGGGCATTTAAAGGGACTTTTAACAGCAGAAAATCAGTAGCAAATCCACACCTAGATGGCGCAAATTTCTCCACAGAACTAAACCGCATTCAACACAGGTTTCAACCTTTGCCTTACAAAGGTTGAAAACCACGGTCAAAATCTACAACATAAATTGACATACTGCAGATACACAGCAGACTTCAACCATTGAAAGGATAAAATCTAATGTTGATCTGCCTTAAAATCCACACAATGTCTGCTAGGAGTATATTTCTGTACACTGCGGATTCCGGGTGGAAGTTTTACACTTCATGTGGACGAGATTTTATTTAAGATCTCATCCATGTAACTTGTACTATAAAAGCTGTGGAATTTCTGCACTGCAATGGAATTTAGGGTATGCTCACACGGCAGATTTAGTTTTTTTGGCTCGGGTTGCACGACGCAATCTATATCTTCTTAGCTTCAATGTCAATTTGCATTGCTGTCTTCATGACATGTATTTTTCTGCTGTGGAATTAAAATTGAGTCACAGAAAAAAAAAAGTTTGTCTGCACAAAATACGCAGAGAATAGAACCCATTGTTTTTTAATGGGTTTGTTCACATGGGTGCACAGAAACCCTTGAGTAGCATTGCTTTTAAGTAACGCTGTTTTCAACTAAAGTCGATGTGTCAGGGCAGCGGCAGTCACTCAAATAAAGTTGCATTCCTTAGATAAGGGTACCAACCGCTTCATGACCCCGGATGCTGCTCAGTGAGTCGGCGCGCAGCTGATGCCGGTCACTTCCTGCTTCTCCTGCATCAGCACGTGCCTACTCCTCCCCTCTCCACAGTGCTCGCTGAACGTTGCTGTGTCTGCCTGCCTCCTGACACAGTACAGCAGCTGAACCCCCAAAAGGGCCGGCTGAACGCTGCCTGCCTCCTGAATCCCCACTGTACTGCAAAATGTAAGTACTGTACAGATGAGTAGTACTGCAGTCCTATGTCAAAGCACAGATAACACAGTGATAATCTTTTTATTATAAAGGTAAAAAACATTACAGGGCGTAATAACAAAAATAGCAAAATAACAGAAAAATTTGCCAAATACAATCGCAAGAAGCATATATACACATTTACAAAACAGAAATATTTGCAAAAATAACAGAAAATAACAGAAATATTTGCAAGAATTAATAGCCAAACATATTCATATTTACAAAATTTTACAGAAACTATCCCCAATCTCACACATCCCATTTACACTACAAAATTTACATAACAAAACATATCACAACAAAAACAAGACAACCTATTCCATAATCCCGTGGTGCTGCATATTCCAACCTACTAAACAGAGAAACATTTAAAAAAAAAAAACACATTAGTAAAAGAATATATAATTTTTTTTTTCTTTTTTAAATTTATTTATTTATTCCCCCCCTCCCCTCTAAACTACACAGGCATTACCCTCTACCCATCCCCTGGTCCGCTGCCAATACCTGCCAATCATGCTTATGAGCATATAGTTTTTTTTTTATATATAAATACACAGAACATAATACTAACCCCCCACAAAAACACATAATACCACCCATAAAGATACCACCCACGAAAACACATATCACCCATGAAACATGATACCACCCACGAAAAAACAAACAAACATATAATACCACCCACAAAACCATATAATGCATAATAATTAGAGATGAGCGAACACGTTCGGCCCCGCCCCTTTTTCGCCCGAACACCGAACTTTGCGAACACCTCGGTGTTCGGGCGAAAAAGTTCGGGGGCCGCCGTGGCAGCGCGGGGGGGTGCGGCGGGGAGCGGGGGGGAGAGGGAGAGAGAGAGGGCTCCCCCCTGTTCCCCGCTACTGCCGCCCGCGCCGCCGCGCATCTCCCCGCCCCCCGGCGGCACCCGGACACTTACGCGCGAACACTCCAGTGTTCGCTAAAGCCGGTGTCCGGGTGCGGATGTGTCCGTTACGGACACGTTCGCTCATCTCTAATAATAATCCACAGCCTAAATATACAGAAAAATAAATAAATAACAAAAATATAACCATTACCTCCAGCCCTGGTTCGGGTCCCGTAAGCCTTTTATTCAACTTTTAACTTAAAACAAAACAAAAAGCTAGGGTGAAAGAATCCAGCCCCCCACCAGGAAACAGTTCTCCAGGCTAGGGAACCCCAAAGCAAAAACCCCTCCAAAGGAAGGCTGCTCGAGGCCTACCCAACCTTTCAAACTCCAGAGAACGCACCTTCACCAGGTCACCGAGAATATTCCTACTTACCTCGTCCTCGAGGAGGATTTTATGCTGCGTCGATACTACACACCGTGCGCTCCACGTGTGATACCTAACCACTAGACTTACTAAAAATAAAGTGCAGCGGTCCCTGACACCCAGATCTCTGAATGCTCCATAACACCACTCAGCGTAGGTAAGGTCAGCCAGCCGAGGCCAACCGATGGAAGCCCCTACCCTCTTGTATACCTCTATATTAAAGGGACAATGAAGCAGGAAGTGGTCCATGCTCTCCAGAGTGTTGCCACATGCCTCCCGGGGACAACCTCTGTCCTCGGTGTTCTTGTGCTTCAAGTTGTCCCCCACATATAGCTTACCATGGAAGCAGCGCCAGGTCAAGTCCCAATACTTTGAGGGGATTCTTACCGAATTTAAAAGACAAACCCACCCTCAAATCCCCACCTGGGCAGTCTCTGAGGGCCAATGGATTCTGAAAGTGGGTTGCCAAGACCCTCTGGTCCAGCACACGCCTGGCCAGCGTCCTGACTTCCCCCACGGTCAGCCCCTATTGGCGTAAAACCTTCAGAACCGGTGCAACGTAAGCCGGAAGATGTCCGTGCGCTGTACGAAAGTCCTTCACACGCCCTCCTGTCTCCCACTCCTGGAAGAACGGCCGAAACCATCCCTTACAGGAGGATACCCACGGAGGAGCCCTCTCTTTCCAGAGGTTTGCGATATTAGCTTTCAAAAAGGTATTCACGAGGAATACCACTGGGTTGACCATACCCAACCCGCCTAGTCTCCTCGTACGGTAAGTAACCTCCCTCTTGACTGGGTTCAGCCTATTCCCCCAAAACAGCTGGAAGAACAGGCTGTAGACCCGTGACCAAAGAGGTTCTGGCAAAATGCAAACACTTCCCAGGTACATTAACAAAGGGAGCAGGTAAGTCTTGATCAAGCAAACCCTTTCTCTCAGGGTCAAAGACCACCCTTTCCATTGATCCACCTTTTGAGCGGCATTCCTCAATCTGCCTTCCCAGTTTTTCTCAGGATAATTCCCTTGGTCGAAATCGATGCCTAAAATTTTAGCTGAATCTTGGGGTTCTGGGAGAGCGTCCGGAAGATCAAAAGCAGGATCTCCCCCTCCCAGCCAGAGACTCTCACGCTTTTCCCGATTGATCTTTGACCCGGAGACCTCCGAGTAGCGGACAACTTCCGACATCACCCACCCCGCCTCCTCCTGAGAGGAGACAAAGATAGTAACGTCATCAGCGTACGCCACTGTCCTCAAGGCCAGGTCCGGGACCCCCGGGTCCATCCTCACCCCCGTCAACGGTCCCCCATCTACCCTTCTGAGGAAGGGATCGACAGCGAACGCGTAAAGCAAGGGGCTCAGAGGGCATCCCTGACGAACTCCAGACCCGACTACAAAAGGACGGCCAACCCAACCGTTCACGAGCGGGAAACTCTCAGCCCCTGAATACAATGTTTTTAACCATTTTACGAACCCCACCGGCAGACCGTATCTCAAAAGGACAGACCAAAGGTACTCGTGGTTTACTCGATCAAAAGCTTTAGCCTGATCCAGGGAAAGTAAAAACCCCTTCCAGAGACCCGCCCTGCCCCGTTCCACAGCCTCCCGGACACTCAGCACGGCGCTAAACGTGCTTCGACCGGGAACAGAGCAGTGCTGAGCCCCAGAAAAGAAGCTGGGGTGCAAATTTCACCAACCTACTGAACAGCACTTTTGCCAAAATCTTTCTGTCCGTATTGAGGAGCGCTATGGGACGCCAATTCTCAATACGGAGCGGATCTTTACCCTTTGACAGAATTATTAGGGCCGACTTCCTCATTGACTCTGGAAGTCGCCCAAGGATAGACATTCATTAAAAACCTCGGTCAAGAGGGGAACTAAAACTTCCTTAAAGGATTTATAAAACTCAGATGTTAAGCCGTCTGGGCCTGGCGACTTTTTGGACCGGAGCCCATCAATCGCCAGTCCGACTTCATCTTTCGTAATTGCTTCTGTCAAAACGCCAAGAGAGGGGTCTACTCCTGGTTCGGGAACGGTTTCTGCCAGGAAAGTCGAGATTTCGTCCCGATTAAGTTCTTTCCCGCCCAAGAGATGTGAGTAGAAGGATCTGATGACCTCCAGGATCCCTGATCTGGACCTTTTCAGGGAGCCTGTACTGTCTAGCAGACCCGTAACCAATTAACAACTCACTGACATCTTACAGTTCTTGTAGGGGTCAGGCGAGCGGTACTTCCCAAAGTCCCTCTCAAGAACCAAAGATGCGTGCCTATCATACTGACATCTCTTGAGCAAGGATTTCACTCTGGAGATCTCCTCGCGGCTACCTCCAGTCGAGACCAAATGCTCGAGTTTCCTCCTCAGGCTCTGATACATACGCTTTCTGTTCAGGCTTCTGAGGTTGGAGATCTGTCGGAAGAACCTTCTTACCCGATGTTTGAACATCTCCCACCACTCTGACTTACTGCTGCATAGGCCCAGTAGTGGTTCCTGGCTCTGAAGAAAATCCTCAAAGGACCGTCTTATTTCCGCTTCTTCCAGGAGTGACGAATTCAACTTCCATAAACCTTTGCCCATCCGAGGGGTCTCTGTGACATTCAGAGAAAAAAGAATCATACAGTGGTCGGAGAACTCCACCTCCACCACCGATAACGGTGAGGAGACGGCTTCCTCCTTTAAATAAAACCTATCTATCCTAGACCTGCAATAACTACCTCTAAACCAAGTGAATCCTGTGCGCCCTGGGGTGTGCCGAACGTGGACATCCACAAGGCGTGCCTCACTAACTACTCTATTTAACGCAACGCTATCATAGCCTGGCTGGTTATTGGAACCTCCTCTATCACAGAGCCTCGTGACATTATTAAAGTCTCCTCCAAAGACCACTTGCCGGCTTGTAAAAAGGAAAGGCTTAATTCTCATAAAGAGGTCTTTGCGCCCCTCCTTTGACTGGGGTCCATAGATGTTAATAAGACGCAACTCTTGACCTCCCATGAGAATATCCAAGATCAGGCACCTCCCCATTTCCAGCTCGATAACCCGTCTGCATTCTACCTGTGCGGTCTTAAAAAGGACCGCCACCCCGCTATACGGCTCGGCCGCAAGAGACCAATAGGAGGCTCCGCACCTCCACTCACGCTTGGCTTTGTTCATGACCGACAAATCTGTCAGCCTGGTCTCTTGCAAAAATAAAATGTCAGCTTCAACTCGGCTGAGAAAATCAAAGGCCGCAAACCTAGCCGCATCTGACTTAATGCTGGCAACATTAATGGATGCCAGCGTCAACAGGGTGAGTGCCGCCATCATTGGTGATCGAGCTGGATGGCTTTCCTCTTACTCTCCCCCTCCTCCCTGTCGGAAGAAGAGGTCTCTCCTTTATTTCTTTTTAATGAAATTGAAACATCCATATCACCACACTCATCCTTACCTTCACCTTCCGGCTTCAGGGTGGCCCCCTTCCCGGAAGAAACCGGGTCCCCCACAGAAAGAGACCCAGCGTCCCCCGGGGTTCCTTCCTCAATTATCTCCGCCACCACCTCCGGTACCTCACCCCCAGCCTCTCCCCCTGGCAGGGAAGAGGAGGTGTTATTGAGAGCTTGGTACCGGTTAGAGAGGTCGACCGTAAGGGAACTGATGGGGCCTTCCTTTGGTATCTGCACCAGAGTGAGTGGGACCGAGTCATCCCACTCTAGAGAGGAAGAACCCCTGTTTTTCTTTCTTGTTCTTCCCTTACCCTTTTTTTTCTGCTTTTGCCATTTCTCGCTTTCCTCGTCCGCACTTTCTTCACGGGAGGATCCGGCAGAACTGGCAGCCACCTCCTCTCTCTCCATCCTTCTGGTTTCCTCATCCACATCGCTATCCCTTGGGGCCTCAGCAGCTCGACTCCCCTCCTGCCCTGGCTGGCCAGGCACCCCGCCGAGACCCCGTAGCTCTTCCTCCTCCCTGCTGCCACCAGCTTCGCCCCCGGAGCGACGGCCCCGCTGGCCCTCTGACTGGGCTCGACCGATGTTGGCACAGGATAAGGGACAACGACTGAATGGGTGCCCTAAAGCACCACACAGGTTACACCGAATGCTGCCACAGGAGGAGGATGGGTGGTCTCTGCCCCCACACAGCGCACACACCAGCACCTTACACTGTGCGCTGAAATGTGTGGGGTCCCCGCACCTGTGGCAGACCTTCGGCTGCCCCTGGTAGAAAACCAGAATCCTGTCCCTTCCCAGGAACGCAGAAGAAGGGATGTGGGTAACGGAATTACCTGCACGTTTCAACTTTACCATGAAAGTCCAGGCCCCTGACCAGATACCGTGTGCGTCCCTGTTTTTCTGGGGAGGATGGAGAATCTCCCCATACCTGCCCATCCAGGTCATGATGTCAACATAAGAGAGAGACTCGTTACTAGTCAGAACGGTCACTCTCTTAGTGTCATTCTGGCGGGTAATTGCTTGAACTGCAAAATCCCGCCACTCGGGCTCCATCTGAGCCAGCTCGTATTTTGACCCGAAGAGCTCGAGCCCCTCTGGTCTCACGAAGCTAACATCAAACAGGGAGGTCCCAAAGGGGTGGATCAGGGCAAAGATGTCACTCACCCTGAATTCCATCCCGAGGAGAAGCTCCACCACCCTAGCACGGTTAGGGCAGGCTTCACTGCCTCCCCATCGGAGACGAACCACATTCCTTCTGGACCCCCCCTGCCCGGCTGTAGGAAGCGACCATGCCTCTTCTCCCTGCCTTTGCTCTCGGAAGGCCCCTGTGCCAAACCTATCTATCCAAAAGGATAGGTCGCGCTTTTCACCCTCTATAGTGACCGACCTCTCTCCCCTTTTTAAGGCGGATAGGAATAGCTCGTGTGACCTGGGGTCCCTGAAGCCGGGAGGTGAAGGTCCCCTACTTACCCCGGCGGCAACACTAGCGTAGCTTCTAGGAGCAGTCACCGCCGGGGCGGCAGCTGGACCAGGGCCCCCACTCCTCCCCAAACCACCAGACACTCCACCCTCACTTGTGACTTTTGTAAGTTTACCTGTACCTCCCTCCGATACTCCTCCACCAGCAGACACCCCAACATTTAATCTTGTATTATTTAGATTCCCCACACCCCTGGACTCTCCCTCACGCACACCTCTCACCATGATGTTGCTCCCTTCATCCCTTTCACACACCTCCATGCCTTCCATACGATCACGCTCATCATTCTCCCTATTCTTTGCGACCAGACCGGTAATGGCTTCTCTCTTGGCCGGAAGAGTAAGGGGCACCTGGCGGCTCGGAGGTTTCCCAGCCGCTCCCCCCTTGCCTGCAGGGGAGCAACCCAGGGTGGGTTTCTTAAATATAGTCCCCTCCGAGCCTCCAGACCCACCCCCCTTAGCACTGGGGGGAAAGGGACTTCCAGCCACGCATTCACGACCTTTGGCTCCGCCTCCTGCCATCATATTTCGTGTAACCCCAGCAAAAGAATTCCGGCGTTTTGGGTCTCCACTTTTTTTAGGGTCCACCGCAGGGCCCTTATTGGGGCCACCCGACGCCGGATGGTCCCCCAAACTCCCAGGATGTTTGGGATCACCCGACGCCGGGCAATCCCCTTTATCCAGGCCCACCGCAGGGCCTTTCTGGGGGCCACCCGACGCCGGATGACCCCCCACCTTCCGTGAACTTATGGGATCACCTGCTGGTGGGTGACCCCCCTTACTTAGGCCCACCGCAGGGCCTTTCTGGGGGCCAGCCGACGCCGGATGACCCCCCATCTTTTCCTCCACCTTCCCTGAACTCTTGGGATCACCCGACGCCGGGAGACCCCCCTTACTTAGGCCCGCCGCAGGGCCTTTCTGGTGGCCACCCAACGCCGGGCAACCCCCTTTATCCAGGCCCACCGCAGGGCCCTTCGGGGGGCCAGCCGACGCCAGATAATCCCCCACCAGTTCCTCCACCTTCCCTGAACTCTTGGGATCACCCGACGCCGGGAGACCCCCCTTACTTAGGCCCACCGCTGGGCCTTTCTGGGGGCCACCTGATGCCGGTGCACCCCCCGCCTCTGCAACCTTTTTTGTCATTGTACCTGGATCATCTGACGCCGGATGACCCCCCACCTTCGCAGCCTTTTTTGACATTTTACCTGGATCATCCGACGCCGGATGACCCCCATTCTTAGGAATCTCACTGTCAGACACCAGCTTCTGCCCATCACCCCTCCTTTTATTACGAACCGGGGGGGGTGTTTGGATCAGGATGCCTAGTACTCTCCCCCTTCCTTTGCACTGAACCCACATTAGCAGAGTCCAGGCTGGGTCGGACCCGGGGGCTACCCATGCAGCTACCCCCCTCCCCTGGTTCAGAGGCTTGCCCAGGGAGGCTGACGTACCTGTACTCCACCTGGGTGATCTTTTTGCCACTTTTCTTCTTTTTAGCCTGGGGGTCTCGCTCAGGAAGGTCATTGCCAAAATAGAGACCCTCCAGGCCTCCAGGGGATTCCAGGTGACTTATGTACACCATTAGTTGCCCCCCTGGGCCGCTGTCCTCGCCCTCTTCCCCAGAGGAGTCTGAGCTTGAAATAATAGTAGCTTGCCCAGCTGGAAGGTCACTGCACAGGGACTGCTGACTATCCGCTGTCTGCAGTTCTCCAGCAGGGGCCTGCTCCATCTTGGACACTAGGCCCTTCATATCCTCACAGACCCCAGCCAGAGCCGGCTGAGACCCTTCAAACCGGTCACCATTCACCAACTTCTCTGCGAACGGCCCTGCACCCCTTAAGATGTCCGCCCTCCTCTCAACCAGGGTGAGGATCTCGCTTTTCAATTCCTGGACGGCCTGGTTGTATTGGGCCCTCCTTGACCCACCTGAATTGTTGGCCAGGGACCTGGCTGCCTTTAACTCCTCCTGAAGCCTTCTGATGGTGCCACCGGCCTCACGGTACTCCTGGGTCCTTGAAGCGAGCCTGGCAGCAAAGACGGTTACATCCTCCCTAGGCCGCAGTGTCCCCCAGTGCTCGATGGTAGGACTGGGGTTTCCCCCAGGAGTACCTGGCCTGGCTCCAGGAGGGCCTTTGCTGGAAGTCCCAGCAGCCGAGGTCCCGGAGGGCCGCCGTCCCTCACCCTGGCTAGCCCGACGGCCACCTCGGGTGGTCTCCAGGAGGGGTGCAGGAGACACATCGCTGCGTCTCCTGCTAGATCTCCTCAGCCCCTCCTGGGTAGCCGGTTGTGAAGCATCCCCATCCTCCGCCGGCTGGCTCCGGAGAGTGGGGGTAGTGGTCCTCCCTCTAGCCATAGCCCAGGACCTCACTCCCTCCTGGGTAGGAGAGAGCAAAAAGTCCCAGGCCCTGGAGGAGAAAGAGAGAGAGGCCTGCAGCTGCTAGTATCAGGGTAATAAAATTCTAAGTACAGCACCAATCGGGCCCACCCCACTTGCCCCGTTGCCGGCGGTAAGAAGAGACACCACACACGGAGGTCTGGTATAATTCCTCACACGGGACATGGCTCTCGGCTGTTCTTTATTACAGATTACATGAGATCTTATACCCTTTGTCCCATCACCAACAAGGGGTGATGGGCTTATAACCATATATGGGCAGTCCGGATTTCCGGCCTGACAGTGAAAATTATGTACATAGTGGAACATCTTGATATCTTGTTCCAGCGCTTCTGGGAAAACGGCCAAGTACATGCGGCCTTCATGTCTGGTTCTTCTTTGCTGTGTTTAAGATACATTTTGTTCAAGATACGTTTTTGTCTTCGCCTGGCAAGGCCTCTTGGAATATCTGATGTAAGGCGACATATAAGTTTTTTTCATTTGGAATTGAATAAAACTTGCATATAGGTATAAAACATAAAAAAACATATGGCAATATATATATATACCCTCGCACTAGCACCTGCTCACAAGTGAACCACACCCTGCAACTGGAAGTGAAGGGGTGTGTCCCTGCAGTGCTATGTCAAACCACAGATAACACAGTGATAATCTTTTTATTATAAAAGTAAAAAACATTACAGGGCGTAATAACAAAAATAGCAAAATAACAGAAAAATTTGCCAAATACAATCACAAGAAGCATATATACACACACATTTACAAAACTGAAATATTTGCAAAAATAACAGAAATTAACAGAAATATTTGCAAGAACTAATAGCCAAACATTTATATTTACAAAATTTTACAAAAACTGTACAGGACTGAAATTTACCGGTCTGGCCGCATCCCCAATCTCACACGTCCCATTTACACTACAAAATTGACATAAGAAAACATATCACAACAAAAACTAGACAACCTATTCCATAATCCCGTGGTGCTGCATATTCCAACCTACTAAATAGAGAAAAAAAAAAAACACACATTAGTAAAACAAGAATATACATAAATGTTTTTTTTGTTTTTTTTTTATTTATTTATTTTTTAATTTTTATTTATTTATTTATTTATTTATTTTTTTATTATTTTTATTATTATTTATTCCCCCCCTCCCCTCTAAACTACACACACATTACCCTCTACCCATCCCCTGGTCCGCTGCCAATACCTGCCAATCATGCTTATGAACATATACATACATACCTATATATACACATATACATTTTTTTTTTGTAAATACACAGAACGTAATACTAACCCCCCACAAAAACTCATAATACCACCCATAAAGATACCACCCGCGAAAACACATAATACCACCCATGAAACATGAAACCACCCACGAAAAAAAAAAAAAACAAACAAACAAACATAATACCACCCACAAACCCATATAATGTATAATAATCCACAGCCTAAATATACAGCAAAATATATAAATAACAAAAAATATAACCATTACCTCCAGCCCTGGTTCGGGTCCCGTAAGCCTTTTAGTCAACTTTTAACTTAAAACAAAACAAAAAGCTAGGGTGAAAGAATCCAGCCCCCCACCGGGAAACAGTTCTCCAGGCTAGGGAACACCAAAGCAAAAACCCCTCCAAAGGAAGGCTGCTCGAGGCCTACCCAACCTTTCAAACTCCAGAGAACGCACCTTCACCAGGTCACCGAGAATATTCCTACTTACCTCGTCCTCGAGGAGGATTTTATGCTGCGTCGATACTACACACCGTGCGCTCCACGTGTGATACCTAACCACTAGACTTACTAAAAATAAAGTGCAGCGGTCCCTGCCACCCAGATCTCTGAATGCTCCATAACACCACTCAGCGTAGGTAAGGTCAGCCAGCCGAGGCCAACCGATGGAAGCCCCTACCCTCTTGTATACCTCTATATTGAAGGGACAATGAAGCAGGAAGTGGTCCATGCTCTCCAGAGTGTTGCCACATGCCTCCCGGGGACAACCTCTGTCCTCGGTGTTCTTGTGCTTCAAGTTGTCCCCCACATATAGCTTACCATGGAAGCAGCGCCAGGTCAAGTCCCAATACTTTGAGGGGATTCTTACCGAATTTAAAAGAGACAAACCCACCCTCAAATCCCCACCTGGGCAGTCTCTGAGGGCCAATGGATTCTGAAAGTGGGTTGCCAAGACCCTCTGGTCCAGCACACGCCTGGCCAGCGTCCTGACTTCCCCCACGGTCAGCCCCCATTGGCGTAAAACCTTCAGAACCGGTGCAACGTAAGCCGGAAGATGTCCGTGCGGTGTACGAAAGTCCTTCACACGGCCTCCTGTCTCCCACTCCTGGAAGAACGGCCAAAACCATCCCTTACAGGAGGATACCCACGGAGGAGCCCTCTCTTTCCAGAGGTTTGCGATATTAGCTTTCAAAAATGTATTCACGAGGAATACCACTGGGTTGACCATACCCAACCCGCCTAGTCTCCTCGTACGGTAAGTAACCTCCCTCTTGACTGGGTTCAGCCTATTCCCCCATAACAGCTGGAAGAACAGGCTGTAGACCCGTGACCAAAGAGGTTCTGGCAAAATGCAAACACTTCCCAGGTACATTAACAAAGGGAGCAGGTAAGTCTTGATCAAGCAAACCCTTTCTCTCAGGGTCAAAGACCACCCTTTCCATTGATCCACCTTTTGAGCGGCATTCCTCAATCTGCCTTCCCAGTTTTTCTCAGGATAATTCCCTTGGTCGAAATCGATGCCTAAAATTTTAGCTGAATCTTGGGGTTCTGGGAGAGCGTCCGGAAGATCAAAAGCAGGATCTCCCCCTCCCAGCCAGAGACTCTCACACTTTTCCCGATTGATCTTTGACCCGGAGACCTCCGAG
Source organism: Eleutherodactylus coqui (assembly GCF_035609145.1). Taxonomy (NCBI): domain Eukaryota; kingdom Metazoa; phylum Chordata; class Amphibia; order Anura; family Eleutherodactylidae; genus Eleutherodactylus; species Eleutherodactylus coqui. The sequence continues at coordinate 248,011,576 of NC_089838.1, read as the reverse complement.
TAGCGGACAACTTCCGACATCACCCACCCCGCCTCCTCCTGAGAGGAGACAAAGATAGTAACGTCATCAGCGTACGCCACTGTCCTCAAGGCCAGGTCCGGGACCCCCGGGTCCATCCTCACCCCCGTCAACGGTCCCCCATCTACCCTTCTGAGGAAGGGATCGACAGCGAACGCGTAAAGCAAGGGGCTCAGAGGGCATCCCTGACGAACTCCAGACCCGACTACAAAAGGACGGCCAACCCAACCGTTCACGAGCGGGAAACTCTCAGCCCCTGAATACAATGTTTTTAACCATTTTACGAACCCCATCGGCAGACCGTATCTCAAAAGGACAGACCAAAGGTACTCGTGGTTTACTCGATCAAAAGCTTTAGCCTGATCCAGGGAAAGTAAAAACCCCTTCCAGAGACCCGCCCTGCCCCGTTCCACAGCCTCCCGGACACTCAGCACGGCGCTAAACGTGCTTCGACCGGGAACAGAGCAGTGCTGAGCCCCAGAAAGGAGCTGGGGTGCAAATTTCACCAACCTACTGAACAGCACTTTTGCCAAAATCTTTCTGTCCGTATTGAGGAGCGCTATGGGACGCCAATTCTCAATACGGAGCGGATCTTTACCCTTTGACAGAATTATTAGGGCCGACTTCCTCATTGACTCTGGCAGAACGCCCAAGGATAGACATTCATTAAAAACCTCGGTCAAGAGGGGAACTAAAACTTCCTTAAAGGATTTATAAAACTCAGATGTTAAGCCGTCTGGGCCTGGCGACTTTTTGGACCGGAGCCCATCAATCGCCAGTCCGACTTCATCTTCCGTAATTGCTTCTGTCAAAACGCCAAGAGAGGGGTCTACTCCTGGTTCGGGAACGGTTTCTGCCAGGAAAGTCGAGATTTCGTCCCGATTAAGTTCTTTCCCGCCCAAGAGATGTGAGTAGAAGGATCTGATGACCTCCAGGATCCCTGATCTGGACCTTTTCAGGGAGCCTGTACTGTCTAGCAGACCCGTAACCAATTTACAACTCACTGACATCTTACAGTTCTTGTAGGGGTCAGGCGAGCGGTACTTCCCAAAGTCCCTCTCAAGAACCAAAGATGCGTGCCTATCATACTGACATCTCTTGAGCAAGGATTTCACTCTGGAGATCTCCTCGCGGCTACCTCCAGTCGAGACCAAATGCTCGAGTTTCCTCCTCAGGCTCTGATACATACGCTTTCTGTTCAGGCTTCTGAGGTTGGAGATCTGTCGGAAGAACCTTCTTACCCGATGTTTGAACATCTCCCACCACTCTGACTTACTGCTGCATAGGCCCAGTAGTGGTTCCTGGCTCTGAAGAAAATCCTCAAAGGACCGTCTTATTTCCGCTTCTTCCAGGAGTGACGAATTCAACTTCCATAAACCTTTGCCCATCCGAGGGGTCTCTGTGACATTCAGAGAAAAAAGAATCATACAGTGGTCAGAGAACTCCACCTCCACCACCGATAACGGTGAGGAGACGGCTTCCTCCTTTAAATAAAACCTATCTATCCTAGACCTGCAATAACTACCTCTAAACCAAGTGAATCCCGTGCGCCCTGGGGTGTGCCGAACGTGGACATCCACAAGGCGTGCCTCACTAACTACTCTATTTAACGCGACGCTATCATAGCCTGGCTGGTTATTGGAACCTCCTCTATCACAGAGCCTCGTGACATTATTAAAGTCTCCTCCAAAGACCACTTGCCGGCTTGTAAAAAGGAAAGGCTTAATTCTCATAAAGAGGTCTTTGCGCCCCTCCTTTGACTGGGGTCCATAGATGTTAATAAGACGCAACTCTTGACCTCCCATGAGAATATCCAAGATCAGGCACCTCCCCATTTCCAGCTCGATAACCCGTCTGCATTCTACCTGTGCGGTCTTAAAAAGGACCGCCACCCCGCTATACGGCTCGGCCGCAAGAGACCAATAGGAGGCTCCGCACCTCCACTCACGCTTGGCTTTGTTCATGACCGACAAATCTGTCAGCCTGGTCTCTTGCAAAAATAAAATGTCAGCTTCAACTCGGCTGAGAAAATCAAAGGCCGCAAACCTAGCCGCATCTGACTTAATGCTGGCAACATTAATGGATGCCAGCGTCAACAGGGTGAGTGCCGCCATCATTGGTGATCGAGCTGGATGGCTTTCCTCTTACTCTCCCCCTCCTCCCTGTCGGAAGAAGAGGTCTCTCCTTTATTTCTTTTTAATGAAATTGAAACATCCATATCACCACACTCATCCTTACCTTCACCTTCCGGCTTCAGGGTGGCCCCCTTCCCGGAAGAAACCGGGTCCCCCACAGAAAGAGACCCAGCGTCCCCCGGGGTTCCTTCCTCAATTATCTCCGCCACCACCTCCGGTACCTCACCCCCAGCCTCTCCCCCTGGCAGGGAAGAGGAGGTGTTATTGAGAGCTTGGTACCGGTTAGAGAGGTCGACCGTAAGGGAACTGATGGGGCCTTCCTTTGGTATCTGCACCAGAGTGAGTGGGACCGAGTCATCCCACTCTAGAGAGGAAGAACCCCTGTTTTTCTTTCTTGTTCTTCCCTTACCCTTTTTTTTCTGCTTTTGCCATTTCTCGCTTTCCTCGTCCGCACTTTCTTCACGGGAGGATCCGGCAGAACTGGCAGCCACCTCCTCTCTCTCCATCCTTCTGGTTTCCTCATCCACATCGCTATCCCTTGGGGCCTCAGCAGCTCGACTCCCCTCCTGCCCTGGCTGGCCAGGCACCCCGCCGAGACCCCGTAGCTCTTCCTCCTCCCTGCTGCCACCAGCTTCGCCCCCGGAGCGACGGGCCCGCTGGCCCTCTGACTGGGCTCGGCCGATGTTGGCACAGGATAAGGGACAACGACTGAATGGGTGCCCTAAAGCACCACACAGGTTACACCGAATGCTGCCACAGGAGGAGGATGGGTGGTCTCTGCCCCCACACAGCGCACACACCAGCACCTTACACTGTGCGCTGAAATGTGTGGGGTCCCCGCACCTGTGGCAGACCTTCGGCTGCCCCTGGTAGAAAACCAGAATCCTGTCCCTTCCCAGGAATGCAGAAGAAGGGATGTGGGTAACGGAATTACCTGCACGTTTCAACTTTACCATGAAAGTCCAGGCCCCTGACCAGATACCGTGTGCATCCCTGTTTTTCTGGGGAGGATGGAGAATCTCCCCATACCTGCCCATCCAGGTCATGATGTCAACATAAGAGAGAGACTCGTTACTAGTCAGAACGGTCACTCTCTTAGTGTCATTCTGGCGGGTAATTGCTTGAACTGCAAAATCCCGCCACTCGGGCTCCGTCTGAGCCAGCTCGTATTTTGACCAGAAGAGCTCGAGCCCCTCTGGTCTCACGAAGCTAACATCAAACAGGGAGGTCCCAAAGGGGTGGATCAGGGCAAAGATGTCACTCACCCTGAATTCCATCCCGAGGAGAAGCTCCACCACCCTAGCACGGTTAGGGCAGGCTTCACTGCCTCCCCATCGGAGACGAACCACATTCCTTCTGGACCCCCCCTGCCCGGCTGTAGGAAGCGACCATGCCTCTTCTCCCTGCCTTTGCTCTCGGAAGGCCCCTGTGCCAAACCTATCTATCCAAAAGGATAGGTCGCGCTTTTCACCCTCTATAGTGACCGACCTCTCTCCCCTCTTTAAGGCGGATAGGAATAGCTCGTGTGACCTGGGGTCCCTGAAGCCGGGAGGTGAAGGTCCCCTACTTACCCCGGCGGCAACACTAGCGTAGCTTCTAGGAGCAGTCACCGCCGGGGCGGCAGCTGGACCAGGGCCCCCACTCCTCCCCAAACCACCAGACACTCCACCCTCACTTGTGACTTTTGTAAGTTTACCTGTACCTCCCTCCGATACTCCTCCACCAGCAGACACCCCAACATTTAATCTTGTATTATTTAGATTCCCCACACCCCTGGACTCTCCCTCACGCACACCTCTCACCATGATGTTGCTCCCTTCATCCCTTTCACACACCTCCATGCCTTCCATACTCTCACGCTCATCATTCTCCCTATTCTTTGCGACCAGACCGGTAATGGCTTCTCTCTTGGCCGGAAGAGTAAGGGGCACCTGGCGGCTCGGAGGTTTCCCAGCCGCTCCCCCCTGGCCTGCAGGGGAGCAACCCAGGGTGGGTTTCTTAAATATAGTCCCCTCCGAGCCTCCAGACCCACCCCCCTTAGCACTGGGGGGAAAGGGACTTCCAGCCACGCATTCACGACCTTTGGCTCCGCCTCCTGCCATCATATTTCGTGTAACCCCAGCAAAAGAATTCCGGCGTTTTGGGTCTCCACTTTTTTTAGGGTCCACCGCAGGGCCCTTATTGGGGCCACCCGACGCTGGATGGTCCCCCAAACTCCCAGGATGTTTGGGATCACCCGACGCCGGGCAATCCCCTTTATCCAGGCCCACCGCAGGGCCTTTCTGGGGGCCACCCGACGCCGGATGACCCCCCACCTTCCGTGAACTTATGGGATCACCTGCTGGTGGGTGACCCCCCTTACTTAGGCCCGCCGCAGGGCCTTTCTGGGGGCCAGCCGACACCGGATGACCCCCCATCTTTTCCTCCACCTTCCCTGAACTCTTGGGATCACCCGACGCCGGGAGACCCCCCTTACTTAGGCCCGCCGCAGGGCCTTTCTGGTGGCCACCCAACGCCGGGCAACCCCCTTTATCCAGGCCCACCGCAGGGCCCTTCGGGGGGCCAGCCGACGCCGGATGACCCCCCATCTTTTCCTCCACCTTCCCTGAACTCTTGGGATCAACCTTTTTTGTCATTGTATCTGGATCATCCGACGCCGGATGACCCCCCACCTTCGCAGCCTTTTTTGATATTTTACCTAGATCATCCGACGCCGGATGACCCCCACTCTTAGGAATCTCACTGTCAGACACCAGCTTCTGCCCGTCACCCCTCCTTTTATTACGAACCGAGGGGGTGTTTGGATCAGGATGCCTAGTACTCTCCCCCTTCCTTTGCACTGAACCCACATTAGCAGAGTCCAGGCTGGGTCGGACCTGGGGGCTACCCATGCAGCTACCCCCCTCCCCTGGTTCAGAGGCTTGCCCAGGGAGGCTGACGTACCTGTACTCCACCTGGGTGATCTTTTTGCCACTTTTCTTCTTTTTAGCCTGGGGGTCTCGCTCAGGAAGGTCATTGCCAAAATAGAGACCCTCCAGGCCTCCAGGGGATTCCAGGTGACTTATGTACGCCATTAGTTGCCCCCCTGGGCCGCTGTCCTCACCCTCTTCCCCAGAGGAGTCTGAGCTTGAAATAATAGTAGCTTGCCCAGCTGGAAGGTCACTGCACAGGGACTGCTGACTATCCGCTGTCTGCAGTTCTCCAGCAGGGGCCTGCTCCATCTTGGACACTAGGCCCTTCATATCCTCACAGACCCCAGCCAGAGCCGGCTGAGACCCTTCAAACCGGTCACCATTCACCAACTTCTCTGCGAACGGACCTGCACCCCTTAAGATGTCCGCCCTCCTCTCAACCAGGGTGAGGATCTCGCTTTTCAATTCCTGGACGGCCTGGTTGTATTGGGCCCTCCTTGACCCACCTGAATTGTTGGCCAGGGACCTGGCTGCCTTTAACTCCTCCTGAAGCCTTCTGATGGTGCCACCGGCCTCACGGTACTCCTGGGTCCTTGAAGCGAGCCTGGCAGCAAAGACGGTTACATCCTCCCTAGGCCGCAGTGTCCCCCAGTGCTCGATGGTAGGACTGGGGTTTCCCCCAGGAGTACCTGGCCTGGCTCCAGGAGGGCCTTTGCTGGAAGTCCCAGCAGCCGAGGTCCCGGAGGGCCGCCGTCCCTCACCCTGGCTAGCCCGACGGCCACCTCGGGTGGTCTCCAGGAGGGGTGCAGGAGACACATCGCTGCGTCTCCTGCTAGATCTCCTCAGCCCCTCCTGGGTAGCCGGTTGCGAAGCATCCCCATCCTCCGCCGGCTGGCTCCGGAGGGTGGGGGTAGTAGTCCTCCCTCTCGCCATAGCCCAGGACCTCACTCCCTCCTGGGTAGGAGAGAGCAAAAAGTCCCAGGCCCTGGAGGAGAAAGAGAGAGAGGCCTGCAGCTGCTAGTATCAGGGTAATAAAATTCTAAGTACAGCACCAATCGGGCCCACCCCACTTGCCCCGTTGCCGGCGGTAAGAAGAGACACCACACACGGAGGTCTGGTATAATTCCTCACACGGGACATGGCTCTCGGCTGTTCTTTATTACAGATTACATGAGATCTTATACCCTTTGTCCCATCACCAACAAGGGGTGATGGGCTTATAACCATATATGGGCAGTCCGGATTTCCGGCCTGACAGTGAAAATTATGTACATAGTGGAACATCTTGATATCTTGTTCCAGCGCTTCTGGGAAAACGGCCAAGTACATGCGGCCTTCATGTCTGGTTCTTCTTTGCTGTGTTTAAGATACATTTTGTTCAAGATACGTTTTTGTCTTCGCCTGGCAAGGCCTCTTGGAATATCTGATGTAAGGCGACATATAAGTTTTTTTCATTTGGAATTGAATAAAACTTGCATATAGGTATAAAACATAAAAAAACATATGGCAATATATATATATACCCTCGCACTAGCACCTGCTCACAAGTGAACCACACCCTGCAACTGGAAGTGAAGGGGTGTGTCCCTGCAGTGCTATGTCAAACCACAGATAACACAGTGATACATACTGCTAATGATGTCCCTGCAGTCCTATGTCAAACCACAGATAACACAGTGATACGTACTGTTATAATGATGTCCCTGCAAAGTTAATTTATTCTTTACAGTTGTGTTTTATATTCATTCAGTATTGTTATTGTTTTTGGTATTAAAGACCAAAGTTATTCTCTATTAAATGGGGTTTGGTGCGTTTTTTGGAACGCCTAGAACAAATTAATTGGATTTACATTAATTCCTATGGAAATAATATCCTCAACCAACATTGATTTCTACTAAAGTCCATTGCTTCCAGACGGATTCATGACGTTAGTTGAGGTTCTATTGTATTTTTCCTGTGCATTGTGGTTGCCCCCCCCCCCCTTCATGTCTTAACCCTTTCCCACTTCAGGGCGTACGTTTACGTCCTGGCAGTGGGGTACTTCCAGCAACAGGACGTAAACTTACGTCCTGGGGATAGGACGAGATCATAGGCGATCTCCGCTATCTGGCAGCGGGCGCCGTCTGTCAGTGATAGCCAGCCTCGCGCTGCAACAGTGAGGGTGCATCAGACATGTGACCCCTACTGTTAACCCCTTCCCTGCCGCGATCTATGTATATTGCAGCATAGCAAGGGTTCACAGAGGAAGTGCGCTCCCTCTGTGACGTTATTGGGCTCTCGTGATATAATCGCAGAGAGCCTGACTGGTTGCCATGGCAACAGGATGCCAGATACCGGCGTCCTGTATTGTCAGTGCCTGTGATCGGTGTAACAAGCAATAAGGCATTGCAGGACTAAAATCCTACAATGCCTTATCACAGCGATCATCGATGCTATGGTGAAAGTCCCCTACTGGGACACAAATATAAGGCACTAGTCAGGCCTCACATGGAATACTTCGTACAATTCTGGTCACCGGTGCTCAGGAAAGATGTCACAGTGCTTGAGGGGATTCAAAGAAGGGCAACTAAACTAATACATGGAATGACGGGACTGGAATACCCAGAGAGGCTATCAAAATTGGGATTATTTACTCTAGAAAAAAGACGGCTAGGGGGTGATCAAATAACTGTGTATAAATACATGAGGGGACAATACAAGGATCTCTCCCATGATCTGTTTACACCCAGGACCGCGACGGTAACAAGAGGACATCCGCTACGATTAGAGGAAAGTAGGTTTCATCACCAACATAGAAGGGGATTCTTTACTGTAAGAGCAGTTAGACTGTGGAACTCTCTGCCGGAGGAAGTGGTGATGGCAAAATCCATAGAGGAGTTTAAAAGGGGACTTGATGTCTTTCTGGAGAGGAAGGACATTATAGGATATAAATCTTAGGTTATTTGTCAATCCGGGTATACAGGCAGGTAGGAACTATTAGGGGTTGATCCAGGGAACAGTCTGATTGCCATTAGGGAGTCGGGAAGGAATTTTTCCTCCAAAAGGGCTAATTGGCTTCTGCTCTTAGGGTTTTTTTGCCTTCCTCTGGATCAACACAGGAGGATAGACAGGCTGGACTAGATGGACATTGTCTTCATTCAGCCTTACATACTATGTTACTATGTTACAAATGGTGTAAAAAAAAAAGAGAAAAATAAGGTGCAACAAAGAAATATGTTAAAAAAAACTTTTTAGGTGCTGTTTCTCATATTAACATACAAAAATGTAAAAAAAAAGTAGTCTTTTTCCATATCACTTTTCCCTAGCAGTACCCCTTTTAGTGTATATTGGTGGCATCCGTTTCTCCTGCCCATGTGCATAACCTTACATTTACCAATATTGAACTTAATTTGCCATTTTTCTACCCGAACTCCCTGTTTATCTAGGTCCTTTTGTAGCCATACATTGTCCTCATTTGTATTAATTATCTTGTGTAATTTCGTATCATTTGCAAATATTGATATTTTACTGTGCAGCCCCTCTATCAGGTCATTGATAAATATATTGAATAGAATGGGGCCTATTACTGATCGCTGTGGCACCCCACTAGCAACGGTGGCCCAATCAGAGTACGAACCATTTATTACCACCCTCTGCTTTCTATCTCCGAGACAGTTCTTTACCCAGATACACACGTTTTCACCCAATCCAAGCTGTCTCATTTTGTATATCATCCTATTATGTGGCACGGTGTCAAATGCTTTAGAAGAATTCAGATATATGAGATCAATAGACTCTCCCAGGTCCAGCCTAGAACTTACCTCATTGTAGAAGCTGATCAAATTGGTCTGACACGATCGACCCCTGGTGAACCCATGCGGATGAGTTTTGCTTGAGGTATTCCACGGTGGCATCTCTCAGAAGCCCCTTGAATACCTGTAGTTACCAGGCTCCCTTCTTGACCTCTTTTTGTAAATTAGAACCACATTGGCAATACGCTAATCAGTGGTACAACCCCAGTCTTAGGGTGAAGTCACACGAACGTATATCGGCTCGGTTTTCACGCCGAGCCGATATACGTTGTCCTAGTGTGCAGAGGGGGGAGGATGGAAAAGCCAAGTGCAGGAACTGAGCTTCCGCCCCCCTCTCTGCCTCCTCTCCGCCCCTCTGCACTATTTGCAATGGGGAGAGGTGGGATGGGGGCGGGGCTAAGTTCCACCCCCGTCCCGCCTCTTCCCATTACAAATAGTGCAGAGGGGCGGAGAGGAGGCGGAGAGGGGGCCGGGAGCTCAGTTCCTGCTCTGGGCTCTTCCATCCTCCCCCCCTGCACACGAGGACAACGTATATCGGCTCGGCGTAAAAACCGAGCCGATATACGTTCGTGTGACTTCACCCTTAATAGTGTCCCTAAATATAAGAAATAGTGTTCTATCACGTCACTTAGTTCCTTTAGAACCCTTGGGTATATTCCATTTGGTCCGTCAATTTGTTGATTTTAATCTTTTTTAACAGTCTCTGCACTTCCTGAGTTAGGCAGGTGATATTTTTTGGGGGGTGGGGGTTCATTTTATCCCCCTGTATCTAGCGTGACATTTATTTTTTCTTTGTAAATACACTTGAGAAGAAACTATTTAATAGATTTGCCTTCCCCCATCATCTTTTATGGTTTCTCCTGCATTATTTGTTAAAGGGCCAGTGCTTCCATTGCAAATTCTTTTACCATTTAGATAACTGAAAAATAGTTTAGGGTCATTTTTGCTCTCTTTGGTGATCAGTCTGCCTGCCTCCTCCTTTGGAGTTTTTAAACTTCTCCCATTTGTCGCCTGCACTATTATTTGTGAGGACATTATCCCAAATAATGTTATCAATAGTAGTTCTGAGCTGATCAAATTTTGCTTTACTAAAGTTTAGTTTTTTTGTTGCTCACTGATAAGGCTTCCTATTGAATGACAGTTGGAAATTAACTATATTGTGGTCACTATTTCCCAAGTGTCCCTCAACCTGCACTCCCATGATTCTGTTCAGTTTGTTAGTTAATAGCAAGTCCAGGATGGCCTTCCTTCTAGTTGGCTCCCGTACAAATTGGGTCAGGTAATTATCTTTAATTGTTCTCAACAACTTATCACCCTTGCGAGATTCGCAGGTTTTGTCTTCCCATATTATATCTGGATAGTTAAAGTCTCCTATAATAATTAATTAATTGACACCTCTTCTATTTGCCTTATTAATAAGTTTTCAGTTTCTTCTTTTATTTTTAGTGGCCTATAGAAAACCCCAAATTTACAAGGGCAGTAGGGTCCCAGTTAGACCTATGGAAAGTTTACCACTAGGACCTTCCAAACTAATGAAGTTAAAAAATACCTTTTATTAAATTACTTAAAAGAAAAGAAGAACAAAACACACACAAACAATCAAAAGAGGAGTTATGATGTAAATAGACACCTATAACTGGTGATCAAAAGAAAGTTCGAAACGTAAATTTACGCTCGACTTGTAGAACAAAAGCAGTTGCCACTCATATAGTATGAACAATGAAAAACTAGAGTCATACAATGAGACTCTGTTGGTGTAGATCATTGGTCATAGTCCAAGTGAAGGTGATTCAGTCTAATAAGAAGACGAATCCCGTACTTGGTCAGGTATAACAACGTGCGTCAAAGGATGGAAATGACTGGCACGTGAAAAAATTAGCTCATCAAGAGCGCGTCACCCAACGCGTTTCCCCCACCTAGTGGGTTCTTCAGGGGTTACAGTACGCTAATCCCAACTGATGTGTTGGGTCGTGGCTAAAGTCTACTTATGGAGACCACATAGATGTCCCGAGTAGCAAAAGCGCGCTAGTGGTCGCCAGAATGTGGTCTGTTTGCGTCCATTTGCGGATGCCGAGCACCGAGGAAATAAAGGTGCGTTGTAGGTAAGAGCAGACCAAAAAATAATTGACCTTAAGCGTGACGCAAGAATAGTCACCACTATGGTCACAAAAAGAGCATAACTATCCTCTTAGTACAAGAAAAGGGCAGGGAGATATATCCCAAGCCCTAAAGCCGTTAGATGGAGTCACGATCTACAGTCCCTATGGTCCTAAAGATAGAGCATAACTACCTAGCAGATATAAGCTAACTTTGGTTGCTAGATACGTGGATAAGTGCAACCAAAGTAAGTAGTTACGGGGAACTCGCACCTAGGTCAGGACCCAAAACTGAAATCAAATAAAGGAAAGAAACGGCGGCATGTCAGACCTTGTGGTGGAGTGACCTATAGAAAACCCCTATCAGGATTTTGTTATTATTCCCTTCCTGTATTTCTACCCACAGAGATTCCACGTGTTCATCTCCTACAGCTATATCTTCCCGTAGCTTCAGCATTAAGTAGGATTTAACGTACAGACATACCCCTTCCCCTTTCTGATTTCCACGGTCTCTTCTGAAGAGACTGTAACCCTGTAAATTCACCGCCCAATCGCACTTATCATCAAGCCATGTTTCAATTATTGTCATAATTTTCTGCAGACATTCTTGCTTCAAGCTCACCCACTTTACTGATCAGACTTCTTGCCATACATTTTATACAATGGTTGTTATTCTTTGAATTCATTATGCTACTTATGGTCCTATTAGCTGTTCTATCAGTTCTAACTGTACTAACCCCTCCCCTTGCTCGACCCCCATTCCCAATACTTGGTCCCAGGTCACTACCTACACTGTCTTTCCCCTTATTACTCTTTTTGCCTACCCCCCAGTCCCTACTTTAAACACTCCTCCAACCTTTTAGCCATCTTCTGCCCCAGCACAGCTGCACCCTCCCCATTGAGATGCAGCCCATCCCTACGATAGAGCCTGTATCCAACAGCAAAGTCAGATCAGTTCTCCAGGAGCGCAGAGGCCTCCTTCTTACACCAATCCTGAAGCCACTTGTTTACCTGCCTGAGCTCTTGCTGCCTTTCTGGTGTGGCTCATGGTACAGGTACTATTTCCGAGAAAACTACCTTGGAGGTCCTAAAACTAAGCTTAGATCCTAGGTCCCTTAAATCGTTTTTGAGAGTCCTCCATTGACCACTAACTTTGTCGTTGGTGCCAATGTGCACCATGACTGCTGGATCCTCACCAGCCCCTCCCAGTAATCTGTTAACCCAATCCACGATGTGTCGAACTGGAGTGCCACGAAGACAACACACCGTTCGACGATCCCTGTCTGCCCCCCTTATAATTGAGTCCCCTACCACTAGGACCTGTCTAGCCTGCCCCCCTTCTTACTAGAGCAGTCATCTCCCTGGCGTTCAGAGAGCAAGTCATGCTGCAGCGGTGTTGGCTCGGTAATAGCATTCCCCTCATCTGCCAACTTTGCAAGCTTATTGGGGTGTGCCAGTTCAGCCTCCCTTGTTCTCTTCCCTCTACTCCTTCTGTCACCCAGCTAGCTGCCTGCTCCCCCTACTCTTCCAAACTACAGACCTCCTCTGCCTCTATCCTAGCAAGTGCCTGGTCAGTGAGCAGCAAACTCCTTTCTGTATTGTCAATAGATCTCAGTGTTGCCAGTCGCTCATTTAGATCCAGGATTTGGGCTTCCAAATGTGCGACACTCATGCATCTTGTCAAACAGTATGCACCCTCGATCTGCTGATCAAGGAGCGCATACATTGCACAAGTAGCACACTGGACAACATTGAGCACATGGAGCACATTCTAGTGGGAATCTACAAATTTACTTACACAAGTAACGAAAATAAACTAGATCACACTCCTCACGTGCCTCTGCCCGCTCTCAACCACTCAAGTGTCTCTGACTGTTCGCAACCTCTCACGTGCATCTGCCTTTCCACAACCTCTCACATTATCAAAATAAAGTGCTTGGTTCTGGTGTTGTATATATGTACTGAGCTTGGTTCCAATGCTGTATTTATATACTGAGCTTGTTTCTGTGGCTGTATTTCTGTACTCAGCTTGGTTCAGGTGTTGTATCTATGTACATAGCTTGGTTCTGGTGTGATACTTATATACTGAGCTTGGTCCTGAGGCTGAATTTATGTACTGAGATTGGTTCTGGATGTATGTACCGAGCTTGGTTTTGGTGCTGTATTCATGTTATGAGCACGATTCTGTTGCTGTATTTATGGTATGAAGTTACTTCTGGTGCTGTATCTATGTACTGAGCTTGGGTTTAGTGTTGTATTTATGTAATAAGCTTGGTTCTGTTACTGTATCTATGTACTGAGCTTGGGTTTGGTGTTGTATTTATGGAATAAGCTTGGTTCTGTTGCTGTAGATATGTACTGAGCTTGCTTCTGGTGTCGGAAATATGTTATGAGTTTGGTTCTGGTGATGTATCTCTGTAGATGTTATCTATGTACTAAGCCTGTTCCAGGAGCTGTAAATATGCAATCATCTTGGTTTTCGTACATTAAATAGATATTCCATTCGTAGACAATTATGGCTATGATGCGCATATCCATCTGAAAGCAGCAGCCAGCTTGACTGTTTCCATACTTCTGGCCACTACATACAGACAGGTATTCCCATCTTCGCCACAAATGTTTTGTGCTAAATATTCTTCTGTGGATCGCCACCAAAATCTGCATTTTGATGTGGTTTTTGGTGCTGAAATTGATGGGGATTTTCGTGTGGATTTTCTGCACCAATTCTGCTATGTGTGAGCATACCCCGACTATTCACCTCCCACCCCCCAAAATATAACGAAAGTAAGTTATGTGTACCTCCAAATAGTGATAAAAACTACAACTTGTCCCCCAAAATACATACCCCAATTCAGCTACACTGGACCATAAAAAAATAAATAAATATATTCTGGCTCTTGGAATGCGGAGAAACAAAACACATTTTTATTGTACAGAAGCATAAAAATCTGAAATAAGATACGTATTTGGTATTTGCACAATTACAATAATGCGAACAGTTATGTTAATTATACGGCACGGTGCATGCCAAAAAAACACTGAATACATACTAAAAATAGTAATTTACAATTTTATTTATACACCCCCCCCCCCCTCACAAAAATTAAAAAAAATATATATATATATATGTATGTATATAAATAAATAAAAACAATAAATGATCTGTCCCTCAAAACCCTCGAGGCTCCTTCATACGAGCGTATGCACATTTGCGCATGCTTAAGCGCAACGTACTATGATTTTTCATGCGCATACCATCTTAGGCTGGGTTCACACGGGGCGGATTTGCCGCGGAAATTCCGGCCGGAGTTTTGCCGCGGCAAATCCGCCTGCGGACGCTAATCCCAGGGTTAGCCAGCCATGTGATTGAGATTTCTCAGAAATCTCGTCCACACGGGACGGCGAATCAGCTGCGGCAAAGCCGGCACTGCGGCGCGGATTAGCGGCCACAGCATGCTCATTCTTTTTCTTCCTCCGCTGCGGCCGTGCTCTCCTCTATCCAAATGGCACGCTCACATACGCCGTGTGAAGGCGTCTCATATTGTATGGCTACGCAAACTGAAAAACGTATGGTATTTGACATGCGCCAAAACACGAAGACCAACTTGATGGTCTAAAGATGAACAGGTCGTATTTCCTTGTAACTGGAAGGTGGGCTCCATTGCCAACTCTATTAGGGGCGCTATAGCCACCGAGGCCCCACTGCACTACAGCTGTGTGATACCCAGGAGCCGTCCGACCACTCCCGCCTACATGACGTCTTCTACACGCCGCCACAGCCCCGTACCAGAGCGACGTGACGTGTACAGTCACGTGACGCAGCCTGACCTCTAGTGTGATCACGTCACTTCGCTTCTATTTCCTACATTCCAAATACAGTAGTTACTACTAACCAATCAGAACAGTATGGAGGCGGGACCTGGTGGTAAATGGCCAATGACAGGCGCTCAGCCCAGGAACATGCCCGGGCATGTGTGCGGAGAAGCCGGCACTGTGACACGTGGTGATAGACTCCTGTAATAAGCGTCTACGGGGAGCGATCGGTGGACGGGTGAGTGATAGAAGTACTGACCGCAGACTGCCCGTGTACTACTTACCTGCAGCTGCCCATTAACGGCCAGCAGTGGTGTTAATGAGCATTTCCTCCTACACTTACCATATGGATCCAGGTAGAGTGGTGGTGCTTTAAAAAGCACCCCCGGTGCCATGCTCACCATGTGCTTGTGGTTTTATAAGGGAGTCCACATATGTGATTGATCTCTGCCGTGGATTGGCCACGGATGAACACGCCACAATGTAATTCAGAGGAATTTACTTACAGCTTTTCTGTTGCAAAAGTGACTATAATGTGGATCCAGTCCGCTTGTGTGATTATAATAGACACATGCCAAAGAATATGGGGCCGATCCAGCAAATGATAGATATGAGACTAAGGGTGGCTTCACACGGGCGTAAATCGTTGCATGTCGCGAGTATGAGACAATCGCATGGCGCGCAGCAAGATGCAATGTAATGTAATTGTGTATTTGCTGTGTGCCAATCGTCATGCTCTATTTGCGTATGTATTACGCATCAAGAGGGAACATGCTGCAACCTTTATTTTGTGCAATACGTGTGACATAGTATGTAATATCCACAAAGAGGACTTGTGTCCATCCAGTTCAGCCTATTGCGTATGCCTATGAGGTAAAAGCCAATTTTCTTCATTTAAGGGGAAAAAATGCTTTCCTTAGGCCGCCTGCACACGGGCGGAAATCCCGCGGCGGGATTTCCCGTGGGATTTCCACCACTGAAAGTTTGCATAGGAGTGCATTACAATACGCACTCCTATGCAGACGGCCGCGGTTTGGCCGCGCAAAATCTCGCGCGGCAAACAAACCGCGGCATGTCCTATTTTTGTGCGGGGCACACACTCACCCGGCCGCCGGCTCCGGTCTGCGCATGCGCCGGCTGCGCCGCAGCCGGCACATGAAAGAGCCGGGGCCGCCAGGCGCGGGTGAGTACGCACTCGTCCCTGCAGGCTCTCGGGTCGGGTCCAGCGGCGAGAATTCTCGCTGCCGGATCCGACCCGCTCGTCTGCAGGCGGCCTTACTCCAATCTGGCAATCGGCATAATCCCCAGATCACTGACCTTTCTGAAGTTATTCATGATTATATCATAATATTGTATTGCCCAAGAAAGGTGTCCAGGCCCCTCTTAAACTTTTTTTTTTTTTTATTGAGTTCCCCATCACCACGTCCTCAGGCAGAGAGTTCCATAGTCTCACTGCTCTTACAGTAAAGAACCCCCTTCTTTACAGATGCTATGTGGCACCGCAGCACATTAAAGCCCCCTGTCCAAGGGCGTTGCAAAGTCCCGCGGGAGCTGCCGCTTGGGAGCAGGTGCTAGCAGACGACTCTCCGCCGGTCAGCCTATCTGACAGGCTGACTGCGGAGAATAACAGTGATTCTCTGCTCGTGGTCACAGGGCGGCGCTTTCCATAGCAATGCTATGGAAAGCTTCAGACGGCGTGATTCGCTGGCGATTTACTGCCGGCTAAATCACGTCCGTGGACAGGGGGCCTAATTCTAAGCCTGGATGGGTCTAATGGAAAGGAAGTTCCTTTTGTCTCTGAGCACTACTTAAGAAACAGTTGTCACTAGGGCATAGAGGTGAGAGCATGGTGGTTACAGAAACAAAGATTCCGTTGGGTTTGGGGGCTATAGGATCGCTTAGAGTGTTTTCACACTTGCATTGGGGACTCCGTTTTCCTGCTCTGTAGAGCATGAAAGGGGAATCCCCGTGGCTGAATGGTTCCGTCGTTGGATGGAGCCGAACAGCGCCGGGCGGACTCCATTGACTATAATGGGGTCTACTCGCTTTCCATCCAGATGCCCAGTTTAGGGACAGGGGAAAATAAATTCCTTCCCGACTCCATAATGGCAGTCCGAATCCCTGGATCAACGTTTGAAAGTTCCTTCCTGACTGTAAGATCCGGATCAACAGCCCCGCTGCAGTTTTTTGTTAAATCGTTTGAGCGAAAGCGAACAATAATCATTCAGTCTAAACTCTAGACGCAGCCAACAGCCAACGATAATCTTTTGTTTTATGCAGATGTAAAGATCACCGTTGGCTCGTTCACCTATCGCTCTGCTTAAATACTAATCATCCAGTTGTCCTCAATCACTCATACAGCGACTGTGAGCGACTGAAGGAGCCAACTATGTACCTGCCTGTAGAAACAGCAATGACGTCACTCGCTTGTTCAACGATGAATCGGATCGTCTAAAAGTACCCTTAGACCGCATGCGGGATTCGGGCAGCGGAGTTTGACCCGGTGACCCCTGCTTACTTGTCCGGTGTTTTCTCCTCTGCTGCAAATGTGCCAGCCGAAGCATTGGCCAGCACATGCGCAGTTGTGAGATCGCTATGGCGATAGTCACAGCAGCCGCATCATTCTGCAATTGACGCTTTGACTTCAATGGAAGCCCGCTGTGCGTAGCCCGTGCAAAATCGCTGCACGCTCATGGGCAGGGAATCGCATTATCTCAGCATGCTATGGGCTGGATTTGCTGCAGAATCCGGAGGTGGAATCCTGCTCCCGGTTTCGCAATGCAAATCCGCCCGTGTGCAGGAGGCATTACTGTATTAAAATGCATTTTGCAAATACTGTTGTTGCAGTTAAAAAGACACAGTAGAACTTTTAACCCCTTAGTGACAGAGCTTTTTTTCCACTTTCTTTTTTTCCTCCTCCCTTTAAAAAAATCGTAAGTCCTTTAACTGCAACAAAAATGACCTGATAACTTTATTCTATGGGTTAATATGATTACTGAGATGCCAAACTTTTATATAGTGTTTTTGTTTTTTTTTGCTGTACTACTTTATTTTTCTCCATTTTCTGCGCACGATAACATTTTTTTTCCGTCGACATAGTTGTGTGTGGACTCCTTTTGTTCGGTACGTCCTGTCGTTTCCCTTGGTACCATTTTTGAATAAAAATAATTCTTTGATCCCTTTTTTATTATGTTTTTTTCCTTGGAGATAGGATGACCAAAAATAGAGCTTTCTTTCTTTTTTTTGGAGGACATTCACCGTGCAGGGTAAATAATGCATTACTTTGATAGATCGGAATTTTACGGACACAGCAATACCAAATACATTTTTTTTGCTTTATTATTTAGATTTTTTTATTGCAAATATGGCAAAAATGTTTGTTTTGTTTTTTAACATTTTTTTTATTCCTTTTTTTTTATAATTATTAAAACGTTTTTACTTTTACACTTTCTTTTAGTCCCTGGGGCGGTCCCGAGCCAGCAATGCTTTGCTCACTCCTGCAGTATGCCATAATGCTATAGCATTACGTCATACTGCATTCTGACAGGCAGCCTACCAAGCCACCCCAAGGAGACGGCTTGATGGGCAGTCTGCCAAGACAGCCATGGGGCCTTTTTAGAAGGTCCCCGGCTGCCATGACACCCGCACGGCTCACCCGATCTCCCTGATGGGGAGGGGCCATACGTGACCCCCAAACATCGGTCGGGGGATTTAAATGCCGCTGCCAGAATGTCATAACGACATTAAACCCTTTCCAATCCACTGTCTGACGTCTGAAGACATTCTTATTGAAGGCTGTACAGCTCTGATGTTGTAAGATGTCCGGCAGGGTGGTGTTACTGCATATTACTGGCCGCTCTGTTGTCGGGGGCGCTCCAACATGACCCATACTGCAGTATTGGCTCTAGCCATCAGACAGCGCCTTTGTATAATGGCAGAAAGAGAAAGCCACCTAGGAAACCCTGAATCCAAAATTGGATTGCAAAGGGCTAAAGAGATAATAGATAGCCACGATTGGTCGCACAGCCGATTTGCAGCTATTGCCCGTGGGTGTCAGTGTGAGTAGCAGTTAATTGCTTATCCTGATCTAGAACAATATTTCCCAGTGTCCCCAAGGCAAGTACCCACTACTAAAATTACATCAAAGTACCCCAAAGGCTGTGATTGCGTACTGTGCTGCACCTATTTAAAGGACAGTGCAAGCCTCCCCTTATATGATGCTTACCTCCTTGAGTCATTTTTCTCCATTTTAGCATTGACCTTATTGTTTTCTTGCAATTTCTCTTTAAGATTTTCTACAAAATGGAAAGTATGGCATCCACTGTACCATTCCATGGGTTTCCTCGACCCAGTCACTCCTTGAAAGTTCCTCAAACAGATGTGCCTACGCCTGAGCCTAAAGATATACGTGCCAGAAATCGCAGGAAGAGCAGAAAGCATCAGCGCTTTTTGTTACACAAATCTTTTCTCCAGAAACGTGGCCTACGGGAAAAAAACAAATCTGAGGGACGCTCAAGCTCCAGCCACGAAGAAGGCAGTTTTTCAAGTTGTTCACAGAGAAATGGAGCTAACCAATTGACAAGACTCGAAGAGATGAAGGCCTCATTAAGTGCTTTGCCAACTAGCTTATCTTCTCCTCCGGCAAGTGATTACGATAGTGGTCTGTCCGTGGCAAGCAGCTGTCCATCTAGTAGAGCTTCTTCACCTAGCTCTTGGCTAAAACCTGGTAAATGTGTCGCCCTTGATTGTGAAATGGTTGGTACGGGTCCTGGTGCAAAGATCAGTAAAATAGGCCGATGCAGTGTGGTCAACTATCGAGGAGAAGTGATCTACGATAAGTATATTAAACCAGACCTTCCAATAACTGACTACAGAACGAGGTGGAGCGGCATTACGAGACGTCATATGGTAGATGCCATTCCCTTCAAGACGGCCCAGGAAGAGGTAAATAATGCAGATTGTGTTTCATGCTCAATATGTTAGACGGTTTGCAGGACTGTATTTATGATACATGTTCTCCAAAACTAGAGTAGTTTCCACCATATTTGGGATTTCTTCCTCTTTTGGGGCTAATGCCCATGGCCGGATTTTTGCTGCATTTTACGTGGCAGAAATTCTCGGCGTTGCCCCACAGCTACCGTGTTTCCCCGAAAATAAGACAGTGTCTTATATTAATTTTTTGTTCAAAAAGGTTTAACTTTTTTACATGTATAGCTGCCTGGACACTATTTAAATTGACTTTTTAAATTAACTGTTAGCAGGGCTTAATTTTGGAGTGGGGCTTATATTTCAAGCATCCTCAAAAAGCCTGAAAAATCATTTTGCGTCCTTAAAAATTCTTGTAAATCATGCTATGTCTTATTTTCAGGGAAACAGGGTATTGGGTTCTATTGAACCTAATAGCTCAAATGTTTATGCTGCAGAATTCAGCAGCATGAATTAAACCGCGGCATGTTGTAAATGCCGCTGGAATATGCGCGGCTGGCTTCCGTTGTAGTCAATGGAAGCTGGCCGTCATTATATACTTCTGCTGTGAGCACAGTGGAAGTATCGTGTGAATACTCGTCCCCACCAGACACTGCCGGCGTGTCACGCGTTCTACTGCGCATGCGCGCCGGCTCTCCATGCGGGAAGCGTACGGTGGATATGGAGTGGTAAGTATGGGGCTTTTGTGGGGGCGCCGTGGCAGACTCCGCTGCGATATATCGCTGGTGGAGTCAGTCATGGCCGTGGGCATGAGGCCTTTAGGAACATGAAAAAGTTGATGATTACACTAGCATTTTGCCTACATTGTGTCTGTCTCTGTTCGGTTTTTGGAGCAGAGAAAAACAGAAGTAAAACTCAAAGTGATGGGTTGTTTTCCCTATTGATTTCAATGGGCTTAAAAAAAGGAATTAAGTTTGGTTCAGTTGCGTTTTTCTTTTGGACTTTTTACTGAAACTGGACTGAGAGTATTCAGTGTTTTTTAAACTTATTGAAATTAATAGGAGAAAAAACTGATCCGTTTTACTTCTGTTCTTCTCTGCTCCAAAAACAGAACAAAGAGACAGAAGGGCACAACGGAGGCAAAATGCTAATGTGAACTGGTCCTCATCACAAGTACATGCCTAGCAAAAGTTTAAAGGGGTTGTCAGTTATAAACTACTGATAGCCTATCTGTAGAAAAGGCCATCAATAGTAGATCAGCGAGGGTCTGCCACCTGAGATGGGGTGTTGGCCGGACTTGTGCGCTCCAGCATTGAGCTGATTTCTGCAGGAAGCAGACAGCTCCGTTCCCACTGCAGTGGCCAGGCATGGTATTACAGACAAAGTTCACATTGAAGTTAATGGCCTGCATTACCAAGCCTTGCCACTGCAGTGGAAACAGGCCTGTCTCGTTTCCTGTAGAAATGGGCTCAGTGCAGGAGCGCTCCAGCCTGACGAATGTTTGATCCTGAGTGGCAAGCCGATATTGATGGTCCATCCTGAGGATAGTGATCCAGATAACCATGTTAACTTGACATTTAATGTGTTGTGACAAGTTAACTATGATGCTCTAAATCACATTATCTTGATTTGCCAGTCATGTTAACGATTGCTACATCTGTACATGCCATTGGTTTATCTATTGCATAGAAAGTAGCTCAAGCGCCATAAGAAGGGATGTAGATCAGACTGCAGAAGAGAAGCGCTAGATTGACAGCCAATAAAGGAGGGCGGGGGGAGTGACAATAATTATACTGTAGAATCTGATGTCATTACCCCATACACTGAGGAGGTAAGCGTTGTAACTCGGGTCAGAGATTCTTACGCCCTTTGTAAAAATGTCAGCAGTCATTGTTCTGGGTCTGTGGATGAAGCCAACGCTTTGTCAGTCATACCCTGGACACAAGAGTACAATCACGTGATGGAAAAAGTGTTTACTGGAGTGGTTGTTTTTTTGTTTTTTTTTTGGCCAAATGTTAACCATATTGCCCTAGTCCGGCATTGAATACCTACGGTGCAATATATGGACATCTTGTAATCTACCACTTATAGGAAAGTCTACCAAACATTCCTATTTAATATATAGTAAAGTTTCCTCTTGTTTTCTCAGATCATGAAGCTTCTGAAGGGGAAGTTGGTGATCGGACATGCCGTACACAACGATTTAGCAGTTTTGGAATATTTCCATCCCAGCGAGCAAATAAGAGACACCAGTAGAATCCCGTTACTGAACCATATGGCAGGATTTCCACCAAGGCCAAGCGTTTCTTTGAAAAGGCTAGCATTCCATATCCTCCGAAAAGAGATACAGGTAAAAACAATGGGTGAGATCTGCTACACTAAATGCATTCTGGCTTCATTTGGGCTAAAACAAATACGATGGTGTAAAGTTAGACAAAAATGGTTAAAGACCTGGAAGTTGGTCATCCAGTACAGGCCACTGTGATACATTTGGTGCATTGATTCTTAGGGTTAAGTGTCTGATCGGTGAGGTCTGGCTGCAGTGTCTCCCACCATTCCCTTAAAGGGATTATCCTTGAACATACTTTTCTAATAAAATCACTGAAGCAGGACGAACACCTGATGATAAGTTCAAACTATTCAGTGGAGGGTTCGAGGAAAAAAAACGAAAATATAACTTTTAATAAATATATTAAAAAGGAACTTGAATCTCAAGTTTCCGAGGGACACACGAAAAACATAAACTAATTGCTTCTTCAGTAGGTAATCCCCACAGAGCTTAGTGTAATGAGGGATACCGTATCACCTGAAGAGCAAAGAAAGAGCGCTCATAACACGTAAAAGCGGCCAAGGACGATAGTCAAAAGGCTACCCTATAATGAAAAGGTGTAACCACAGCCGTTTACTGAAAGGGTCAACCCCACTAATATACTTAAACTTTAGTATGAGGTTTCCTTGGTCTACTAGTGAAAATTATGATCACAATATTGTGATCATAATTTTCACTAGTAGACCAAGGAAACCTCATACTAAAGTTTAAGTATATTAGTGGGGTTGACCCTTTCAGTAAACGGCTGTGGTTACACCTTTTCATTATAGGGTAGCCTTTTGACTATCGTCCTTGGCCGCTTTTACGCGTTATGAGCCCTCTTTCTTTGCTCTTCAGGTGATACGGTATCCCTCATTACACTAAGCTCTGTGGGGATTACCTACTGAAGAAGCAATTAGTTTATGTTTTTCGTGTGTCCCTCGGAAACTTGAGATTCAAGTTCCTTTTTAATATATTTATTAAAAGTTATATTTTCGTTTTTTTTCTCGAACCCTCCAGTGAATACTTTTCTAATAACATACCACAAGACATATCCCTCTTCCCTGCTCCCTTGGTTGCTGTTGCTCGTCCCCACTGATTTTCGCTTTTGGGGGACAGTTATGATGAAATTACCCCAGGTCATGTGACTGTTGCAGCTGAAGAGAGTTGGCGATTGGCTGTAGCAATCACATAGTCCCGATATTGGTGATGTCATTTGCTGGAAGTGAAAAGCAGAAGGGACCACATGTGGGAGAAAGACAACGGTGGTATGTCTGTCTTATGTTACTAGAGTAGACTGAGCCAGTTTGGAGAAAAGTGTGTCCCCTGATAACATCTTTATAGGTACAACATGGTGGGAGATGCGACAGCCAGTTCCCACTGATCAGACACTTTTCCTCTAAAAGCATTATATGAAGTCTATAAGCAGCATAGTGGAGTGTGAGAGCCTTTTGGGTGTGGTCGTAGTCTGTGGAAATGTACCAATACTAACTCCAATTCTAACTTCAAAATGGCAAACAATTGATATATATTGAGCCTGATCTTGCCGGATTACTACAGTAAATTTATTAGTAATTATTATAATGGGTTATTTGTGAATTAGGTGGGAGTGTGGGAAATTGAGTCAGAGTTGTACGTTTTGCTTACCGACTCCACAGACCTGTCTGTACGGTGGAGCATGTTGGCCGCACTTCTCTGTGCTAAGAAGCCATACATGTTCCATTAGGTTTTGCAGTCTGCTCGAAGCTATTTGGACCTCATATCCACCAGATTCCTATACCTTGCTTTGCACAGGCCGAGTAGACTGCAGGTGGATACCATGCCCTGAATTCAGTAATTGGGCCACCAGAAAAAAAAAAATATTTATGTGGCATTCTAGTGTAATTTATTTATGCATTTTGGATGTAGCATGCTACATTCATTTCCCATGTCTCATATTATACATTTTTCTGCTATTCTCACTACTTCAGGTTGGTAAGCGGGGACACTCCTCAGTTGAAGACGCTCAGACATGCATGGAGCTTTTTAGGTTGGTGGAGGACGAGGTGGAGCAAGTTGACCTGAGTGACTTGGATGAAGACAGTGAACCAGATGACCAATACATGGATGATCAGTACTGGCCATCTGATCTCAAGGAGGACTGTAAATGATTGGACTAGATTGTTGACTCCATAACATCCTCCCTCTGCTGCACAACAAAGGAGTCGTTTCAGCAGACCAGCTTACATGTATGATGCTGGGATATAGCATGCAGGTAACACCCTGCTATATGGCAGCAACTGGTAAACGCCCTTTTCCCATTATAAAAATGTTTTATGTATTAAAAAAAATTGCACATAATTGGTAGCATCCCAAACTATAAACCTGCTTGGTGTATCCCACATAATGAACACTATTTAAAAGAAAAGCTACAGAATTGGTTCCCTCACAATGGTACTAATAAGACACACACCTCAGCCCATTTAAAAAGTTACACATGGTGATACAAAAATAATGTTATTATGCAAAAGTAGTAAAAGATATAAAAATAAATTATATAAATATAGCACTGCCGTAAACAAACTGACCCGCAGAATAAAGATAACATAATTTATGCAGTATGGTAAACAAGACAACATTTAAAACTTTGCCAAAAAGTGTTTTTTTTTTGTTTGGTTTTTTTTTTCTTCCATTTGCTGCTGAAAGAGTTAAAGGGGTTGTTCCGTTTCAGGATTTTTACTCCTTATGGCCGTGCTGTTGCTTTATTCACTTCAATGGTGCCTCCATAGAATAGCCGAGTACTTGAACTCCGTAATCTCTGGTGGTCCCATTTGAAGTGAATGCAGTAGTGGCACATATGTATAACCACCTCTTTCAAGATGGATCTCACAGTTGATGGATAGGGGATAACTTGTAAGATGGGAATACCCCTTTAATGCAAGTTAAAGCGTGCCTGAGTTTTCAAAAAGTTCTCAAAAGCAGCTCTGGTTTTCATTGGCTGTTTTTTTTTTTTTTTTTGCACACAGTTTGAGCTCAATCATTAGATTTTCCTGCTTTTCTGTTTCTCTTCTGTTTGCAATCCACTTACAGTTGGGTGCTGTGTACCAAGCCAGCCATTCTGCCAGTACTGTACTGCCTGGGACTTCCTCTCCCATGCTGCCTTATGTAGCTCTGCTCCCATCAAATGCAAGGTAACATCTGATTGCCTGCCCCTCTATCGCATGTAGGGACTATCAGAATCCCCATGTCCCTGTTACTAGAGAAGCCAAATGCCTAATGACAGGCTGTGGATTGCTAGGTACTGTAAGGGAGACTCCTAGTGGCAGCCACTTCAAACTTTATCTTCAGTCATAAAATTAGTTGTTTTTTTGTTTTGTTTTGTTTTTCTATGCAAATATATTACAACAGTTGTGATACACATATAGGCTGTTAGAGGAGCTTAAGTTGTGTAAAAAGTTAGTCTACACTTAATCAAGAAGTTACATGTACACTCAAATGGTCACATTAAATATGACAACTCCTCCCACAACACATAAGCGCTCATTCAGATACACCAGTAGAAGGTTAAATGCAATAGAAAAAAAGAAGTTGCGTCTTCAAGGCTCAAAAGAGCTGTTTCCTTAAGGGGGATTTTCAAGGTCTTTTTAATTTGGCCATGTTTAAAAAGAAAAACAAAAGGGGGGGGGGCAGTTAGTAATGAGGTCCCTCATAGTGGCCCCAGTAGTGGTAGTGGTGTCCGCTATATTGACCCCAGTAGTAATATCCCCTCCCCTATTGGCCTGTAATCGGCCAGCATCGCTACAGGCATTCCACTCAAGCCAGCCTGCAGCTCCGCTCCGGCAGTGGCAGCCACTGCTGAGTCTGTGGCCGCTGACCTCTCCCCTCGGCATCTGCGCTGCGTACAGGATGCTGCACGCAGACACTGTGAGGGAGAGGCCAGTACTTGGCTGCAGCAGTCTGTGACATGCCTTGTACACTTAATGAGTACACTTAATGAGTACACTTAATGAGTACACTTAATGAGTACACTTAATGAGTACACTTAATGAGTACACTTAATGAGTACACTTAATGAGTACACTTAATGAGTACACTTATAATCATGACTACACTTATAATCAGACTTCCACGGTCCAATGATGAGGTCTGTGATTGGCTGTAGCCTTCTATGACCTTCCATTCACAGACTGTAGCATGTAAACCTACCTGGGAGATGCTGCGCGGGCCTGTGACGACTTAGTATAGAATATAATTTTTTTTAAATGGTCAGCTTATTAAAAAAAAAAATTAAATTACCTTGGAAAACCTATTTAAGGAGTTAGTTGTATAATATATTGTTTGAATGCCTTATGTAACATGGTTAATATGCATGTATTTATAAATTGTCTCTACTAGTACCGAAGAAATTTACAGTTTCCCCTTCACTTAATGGTAAAATTGTTCTATATATTTTAAAAAAGTTTAGACAACCCCTATCCATACACCCTAGGAAGTGGTTTGTATGTGATAGACTATAAGTTCCCAAATCAGAAGCCCCCCTCCAGTATAGATGCTGCTCTCTAGAGGACCTACTGCATCATCCATATGCCAAGTGATTAGCCGATACCCTGCCCTCCTTTTATAAAGATAACTGCACTTTACAGACCACTAGATCATGGGATCCTACAGCGGCCAATTCTTAGCAAGATGTAGCGAACCCCAATCAATAAAGTATGGCCACAATCCTTTTACATTTCTTTTACACCTGCTAAAAGTCGTTGGTATTGGGGCGATCGGCAGCTACTAACGTTTTTTTCTTCCCCATGGAGCCGGCTCTACGTCTTCCCGTGTGCATGGAGAGATGAATACGGAGGTGTTTCTATGATTGGCTGATAGCTGCTTTTTAGCAATCAACAATGGGTCTGCTCATTCGTCAGCTAAGGGATCGGGTGAACCAATGTTGATGCCCGGTTGTGGGGCCAAGAAAATGTCTTTTAGAACTTGGTTGAATACTATAATTGCTGCTACTGAACCAGTGTCTGCTCTTACTTGTTATTTATGGACGACCACTGACATGCACATGTTAATTTATTAAACACTTGCTGACTTATTGTCGTGTGTTGCTTTATGTTTTCTATAGTTGTGGTGGAGGCGCTTGGTGTTGGTGTCTGTAAGGCCCCTCTCGCACAAGCGTTCTCTATACATGTCTGCGGATGTGCACACGGATTAAGTACTTTGCAGTGGGCAAATCTGCCTGCACATTGTCACTTTTTTCTTTTCTTGAAATCGGCCTTCAGAAAAATGCACGCTGTATAAACTACAGCTTAGATTCAAATTAAAAGTAATGGGATGCGGATGTAGAACAAGTGCTAACGCCGTGTTACATCAAATCCACAGCAAACATTCCGCCGAGTTAACTGGGTCTTAGACTGGGTTCACATAGCATTTTAGCTTGGTTTCCTGGCAGGGGGTTACATTTAAATACTCAAACTATATTCAAATGTATCCTACATCGGGTCCATTCACCCTAATGGGGCAGACAGAGTGCAAACTTTGGTCTCCGTTCGACCTTGTTTCCTTTTTTTTTTTTTTTTGCGAGTGGATTACGTAATTCCGACCCACTAATGTGGGCGGAATTCTGTAATCCAGTGCATTTCATTGATCCACGTATCACTGCGGATCAGATACATGCGGAATCCGTAATTCCTATCCGGTCGCGTAAGGCCACCTGGCCACGGGTGAGGCGGAGAGAACGGAAGGTTCTCTGTGGTGAGCCCATCAGTAGCGAGGAACAGGGAGATTTTAAATTTCCTGGGCAAGCTTTGACTTTTGCGCATGTGTCCACCATTTTGCTCACCTGTGCATGCGCCAAAGCCAGGGTAAAGTCTGCGGATAAAGATCCACTTGTGGGACAAATCCGGGAACCTTAGTTATGTAATTTCATCTCCCCTTACAGATAGGATCCGTAAAGGGGGATGAAACTTTAACTTTTTTTTTTTTTTCTTTTTAAATCTTCCATGATCACAGTTATCCGGTGGATAACGGTGATCGTATGACCGGGAACCGCCCAGCAGTCCCTGGTGACATCTCATTACACTAGGCTATTTTTGACAGCCTGGCGCAGGCGGATTTTAAATTTGCTGGGCTCCGGCTTTCTGCACAGATGCGCCATAGCGGCGCATGCGCAGAAGCCCACAGCAGGTCTCGATCGCTGTGGGACTTCACAGAGGATCGGGGTGAGGCTTTTCAGTTGCCCCATGGATCCGATCTGAAAAAACTGGTGGGACACACCAGAAGTTTATAGCACTGGTTCTTCTGTGTTTGGCAATACCCCCCATTGTAGCCCCAATCTTCTTATAGCTCACATTGCAAGGCCTATAATGGAGGGAGCACCCATTGGATTTCAGGGCACAACTGAATAAATCCCAGGCCCCATTGCACACTTAAAAAAAAATAAAATAAAAAAAAAAAGACTTCCTAAAAACAATTCCCCCCCCCCCCCCTCCCCCTCCATCTCTTCTAGCATTCCCCAAGTTTTAGATAAAATGAATAACTTTAAAACGGTGTGGTATTTCTGAAAATAGGGGTAATTACGGAGTCCTGGTTGGGATGCGCACATGAGGCAATAACATCAGGTATACCTTCTCCTCCCATGCTTGCTGCAAACCTGAATCTTTTTTGGGGGAGTATTTCTTGACCTCCGTGGCAGGGATTGGGTGTAGAAAGTGGCACTCTGTGAGCCTTGCACCTCCTCCGATTTAGCTTGCTGAGATGCGGCGGTCTCGCACAGAGCGCTCAAGAAGCTGCTCGTGGAGTGTTCCCGGGGATTTCTTGTATAATACATAGGCATTATAGTTAATCTGAATAAGGGCTTATTCAGACGACCGTATATCGGCCGCGTATTCACGCCGGCCGATATACGGCGTCCCTCTATGCAGGGGTAGGAGGCTGGAACAGCCGGGAGCAGTGCTCTGAGCTCCTGCCTCCTCTCCGCCCCTCTGCACTATTTGCAATGAGGGGAGGATGGGGGCGGAACTAATTCCTTGAACTTAGCCCAGCCCCATCCTGCCCCCTCTCATTGCAAATAGTGCAGAGGGGGCGGGATCTCAGAGCACTGCTCCTGGCTCTTCCAGCCTCCTCTCCCTGCAGAGAGAGATGCCGTATATCGGCCGGCATGAATACCCGGCCGATATACGGTCATTTGAATAAGCCCTAAGGTAGATCCCCTTTTTATACCCTTGGCGATCACGTGACTAGGGACTGCTCACCATGGCCTTCGGTCACTGCTCCAGGCTCTCAGCTACCTTAAGTAGTCGGGAGCAAGGAGATTTTAAATTTCCAAGGCCATCCCCGACTTCAGTGCATGCATCCGCTATTTTACCGGCAAGTGAATGAGCAGAAGCCAGGGAAGGTACATGGAGGATGATTGCTTGTGGGGATAAATCCAGAGGCCTGGGGTAAGCCGTTTCATCTCCCTACCCCAATCAAATCAGTGAGGGGAGATAAAACTTTAACTTTTTAAACTTTAACACTTCTAGGTGATCGCCAAGGGTTTTTTTTTTTTATGGCCCTGTCGAGTTAACCCCAGACACCCAGGACGTGAAAACACCTATCTAATGAGGAAAAAAAAAAGGGAGCGAAGCATGTACTTGAGAGTTCTGAAGTCTATAAACCGATGTTTCGGTTTGGGAATTGTATTTTTTTTTCTCCTCCCTTGATACTATATCTGGCAGCGAGATTGATCGATTCTTGGCGAGTTTGAGAGGGTGCAGCCATTCCCCGAAACATCACACCTTCCCAGGAGGATGTGCAATGACATGGAATAAATGTAGGGGGGAAAAAAAGAAAAGGGATTGCGCCTACAACCGTTTTTTTTTTTTTTTCTTCTTTCCTACATTTATTCTGTGAAAACACGCATGGGTGGTCACTAAGTGGTTAAGAGACGCTGAACCTAGCCATAAATTATCGTGTTCATGTAAATCCCTTTTGAATAAAGGATTTGGCAAATATGATCTCTATCTCTGGAGTAAATTCCACCGACTCAGGATGATCACATCTATGTCTAATAAAAAAAAAACAACAAAATATACTTTTAGAATAATGAGCTACAAAATGAACTAATTAATGAAAGAAGAAAATGGATAAATATGTTATCAAGTCGTTTTTGTATTTTCATGTTCACTACATCTTGGATGATTTGAAGCCATAACTTCAATGTTTCTGGCAACCCAACTGTCAGAGCATGCCAAGATGTGTGAAACAAAGCTGTTTTATTTTTGCTCAATGTTTTCTACTTATTGCAGTCCCTGTTGTTAAATGAGTTGCTGCGGGGAACACTGTGCCTTATAGTAAAACACACTGGGATTCCAATTGAAAAAAAAAGTCTCTGCGATTACTGCAAGAACACACACTTAAAATCCACAATAAAGCATTGTGTACAATAATGTACCATTATTAGCCTATTCTGCAGATACATTCCTTTTCTGTATCTGGCAGCCAGGTCAGGTTTGTATTACTTCGCCAGTCCTTTGTGATCTGAGAACATGCAGTCACTTTTCCAAACCTATTTACAAACGACACCTAATAAACACAGTTTTTAGGTTTTTTTTCTTAATTATTCTGATTTATAGCGGACCTTCCCTCTGGATTTCTCATTTTAGAGCAATCTAAAAATTGATAACATATGGCCCCCTAATTAGGACTTCAGCGCTAAGGCTTCTTCGGGGATGAAGTGACCATTATTGCATGGATTCATTTATAGATATACAGAGATCTTTTTGATATGAGGTGTAGGTAATTGGGCCAAGCATGCATGTATATGGGGAGGGTCTGAGAGATAGATGTTGGCTCAACAAGCATTCGGTCAACAAATATCTTGTAGACGACCCACTTAAAGGGAACCTCTTACTAGGGTCATGCTGCCCAAACAGGCTCCCACATTACAGGGATGTATGTTTTATTCTAAATTGCTACAGCATTTCAGAAAAAAACATGCTTTAAAAATCCACTGGAAAAAGGTAGACCTGTCATGAGGTTTAGCTCCCAAGGATCAGCTAGTTTGTGTAAAGAGAAGAACCTGTCTATCCAGCTTATCTGGGTGGGAAGAAGCCAGCAGAGATCCGCCCATGACTTTTCCCCCTGTTCAAGGCAGCTTTTTAACGTATGGTCTTTTCTGAAACTTGAAACATTTCAGAATAAAACATACATCCCTGTCTTGTGGGCTCCTGTTAAGGCCTCATATGTCCTGTTGTTTAGGCAGCATGAACCTGGTGACCAGGGGCAGGCAGGGCCAGACCCCCAGCAAGTGTTTAATACAATCTGCTTGTAAAAATCTGATTGCTGGTATATGTATCTAAGATATTGTGTCTAAGATATTGCACTTGCAATATCTTAGGCACATATACAGGACTGCTGTTTCTAGTTGTCCACCTTGTCCTATCTTGCATACAGTGTTACCTTACTCCTTGTTACCGCAGCCCCTCCTCTGCATAAGGAAAGACTAGAAGCAATGGGAGGAAACTGAAAGGGAGGAGACACAAATTAGATATTAGAAAAAGCTTTCTGACAGTGAGGGTGATCAATGAGTGGAACAGGTTACCATGGGAGGTGGTGAGTTCTCTTTCAATGGAAGTCTTCAAACAAAGGCTGGACACACATCTGTCTGGGATGATTTAGTGACTCCTGCACTGAGCAGGGGGTTGGAGCCGATGACCCTGGAGGTCCCTTCGAACTTTACCATTCTATGATTCTACTCCTTTCCCCAGATCCCTTACTCAGAATACAGTAAACATGAGAGCGGGGATGAGGAGTGAGGTAACACTGTATATAAGATAGCAGGAGACTGGAGACAGCAGTCTAGTATGTGTGTGTAAGATACTGGGGGCACTATTACTTAGTGGGGCCACATTGGGCATCCTATTACTGATTGCAACCACAGAGTGGTCCTATTACTTAGTGGGACCACAGCAGGTGCACTATTACTTAGTAAGAACACAGCCGGAGTATTATTATTTAATGACACCACAGCAAAAGCACTTTTTTAGTGAGGTCACAGTGGGCATACTATAACTGATTAGGGCCATAAAGAGGTTCTTTCACCTAGTGTGACCATAGCGGATGCATTGTTACTTAATAGGACCAAAGTGAAGGCACTATTATTTAGTGGCACCACAGCATAGGCACTTTTAATTAGTAGGATAGGGGTACACTGAGAAGTTTATTAGGGGTTGCAGCAGCAGGATGGGGAAGGAGTGCAAAAGTAAATCATGGCTGGAAGAAATCTCAGTGGAGCCAGAGAGAAGAAAATTGAATAAAGATGACTCTAAGCAGAAACAACATTACCTGTAATCATTATGGCCGCCTGCACATGGGCGGGTCGGACCCCGCATACAAGATTCCCGCAGTGGAGTTCAACCCGGTTCCCGGACGGTGACCTCAGCTTACCTTGTCTTCACCTCTGCTGCTGATGTGCCAGCCAGCGCACATGCACAGTACAGAGGACGCAGTTATACCTGCTGTTTTTCACTCATTGCACCATTTGTGTTTTCGCACACCCCATTTCATCTTTTTTTTAGTTGTTCCGATGCAAAAAAAAAAGGAGTTGCACAAACAACTGCAGCAAATCAACCTTCTTTTCATGAACTTACATTTCACAGTTCATAAATCTGTGCACAGTATTGGTCCTGAAGAAGGCTATTGATCCACGGTGACACCAGTTACAAGATATCCACATGGATTGTTCAGCATGGATTTTAGTATAAATGTTGAAAACCACTTAACTGTTATAATTTACCTTGCTTTATATACTTAACATGGCATGAAATATTTTCTTGTAATCCTTGTTTTATGGTGTCATCTAAAGGAGACGCATTACATCTGCTTTTCGGAATTTCTTTCTGTAGCTAATTGAATTAGCAACCTAACCCATAATTAGGAATAAATACTCCACTTGCTCAAGGTCAAACAGGGCAACAGAATTTTCTAAGGGTCAAGTAACAGAATTTCTATTGATGGCTAATAGAAGCTATAATTGCTATCATTTATTTTTAAGCCCCATTAAATCCAGGGAGCAGTACATAAAATGAAATGTACTTTTCAATCCACAAATGTGAAAAGTAGTTTATAAAGCCGGCGATACAGATAAGATAATGATCAGTCGCCAATCACCCATCTATGGTATTGTTGGTATGAGCGATTTCATCTGCGACATTAAAGGGGTTGTCCGGCTACATATCATACTTTTTTTAAATTAGAGCCAAATGACTTAAAACTATAAAACAAAGTGTACTTACCTAGCCCCAACAATTTAGCGCTGCACCAGCAAAAGTCTGGTGACCAGTGCCTTCCAATCAGAGACCATCACTGCCTGTTCTCCTGGCATCTGCAATTACATCCTGGGCACTATGATGCCAGGACTTCGGAACGGGGATGCTGCTGTCTCTGATTGGCAGGCAGTGTTCACCTGACTTTTGCTGTGAACAGAAACCAGGAGAATTGCGGTGTTGCAACACTGGATCATTGGGGCTGAGGATGGGTAAGTACAAGTTGTTAAATTTTTTAAGTCTTCTGGCCTTTACATTTTTTAGACAATGGTTGCCCAGAATAGTCAAAATGAGCCATTTCAGGTTCTTTTATCTTTTGTATATGGACACCTTAAAATGTCTATGGAAGTGTTGAAAATAGAAAGTGTTGCTAACTTGCTACAGTAAAGAGGTGTTCGAACAAAATACTTTTTTGACACATGGGAATTGGGCACTTTGGTTGCTTTCAAGAACTGCTGAATTCAAATCCATTTTTTAGCGGATAGGGGTTTGTGCACGTACAGTTACTTTTCTATTGAAAAAAAATAAAATTTTTGTAAGCCGAAGATTTTCCTTACTCAAAATTACTTGCTGTCACGTTCAAACAGGACGCACTGGATCCATAATCCTTGGATACTCATGCAACTGCATACCTGCTAAGACATCAAAAGAAAGAACTTATGAACTCTAAACGCAACTTGCGAGCAGACATAACAAAACGACTGAGAAACACCCAAAACACTTACCTAGCACACCTGCATGCACAAACAGATAAAATTGCTACAGTACATACGAGGGATTGGTTTGTATTTTGGCCAATATACGTAAGCCCATGAGCCAGTGACAAGGGTCCTCGTAATCTTGTGGGTCCCTACTCTAACAAGACAACAACCCTGTGAGTCCTGCCTGCTAGTGGGGCGATCGTTCCAAAAAGGACGGCCACGCACTGGAACCTAAGGGCCTGGCTGTCCCTAGATGGAAAACGATCCAAGCAGATCAAGACACAGTTCACACCAACACACTAGGGAATGTATACTACATGAAACTGGACTGTTCACACTGCATGTCAAGCCACCTGCACAGACACACAGATCATGTCGCTGTTCACACCTACAGAACAACATGCATGATTGCAAACACAAGGGTGCTAGGAGGGGAATTAGCAAACCAGCACCCTCAAGCCAGAGGGGCTGGTATTCATGTGCAACAGATCAGTGGTTATTGGCTGGAGCACTCCACACCCAGCCAGCCCTATCATCCCACACCTATGGCAGTGTGTTCCTGGAAACCCATAGAACTGCAGGTCCCAGAAGCACAACCTGACACTTGCCTTATATTTACAAAAGCCATTGTTATCACTTGCATCTAATCTCAAAAGGTGATTCTTCATTAATATTATGGTTTTTGGTCTTGTCTTGAATTTTTCAATTACTTTTTCTAAAGGCCCTTTTACACAGGACGAGTGTTGGGCGAACTATGCCCGACGCTCATCCTTGTGTATACTTGCTCCTGTGCTGTTAGACAGGAGCAAGTATCACTTGATCACTCACAGTGCAACTAGCAGGGAGGTGAGGCGTCTGGAGGAGAGTTCTCCACCCTGCCCGCATCCATTCACTGTAAGCAGCATCCGTTCAGCACTGAACTGCATGTTGTTGAGGTCACCTTGAAAGTACCTCTTTAATTTATACCATTCTTTAAATAGAGAGGGTTCCATATAATAGAACAAATAATAGTTGGGAGCTCTCCTGGAAAGACTTCAACGTGCTAGGAGGTCATGTCCAAGATATGACATGCCATTTAAATTTTTAAATTAGATGATCTGAAGATCGATACACAGTGAGGGCTGGAGGGGACATGCAAGTTGGGAAGGTAATCCCAAGGAACAGTGGAATGGCAAGATCTGGGGCCATGCTGCCCAGTTCTTCCTAAACTGATCCATACTCTCCTTTTGGTTTGCAATCATGTTCTCATAAGTTTAAGGAGATATCTTCATCTTTCGAAACCCTGCCTATTTTTAATTCTAGGCAGGTTTTTCCGGCCAGAAGTCAAAGGAGTTCTGCTAAACCCCATTCCAGTCTTTGTACTTAAAATTTGTAAAAAAAACACAAAAACAAGTAATTGTA
Organism: Eleutherodactylus coqui; assembly: GCF_035609145.1. Classification (NCBI taxonomy): domain Eukaryota; kingdom Metazoa; phylum Chordata; class Amphibia; order Anura; family Eleutherodactylidae; genus Eleutherodactylus; species Eleutherodactylus coqui. Next base: position 247,976,196 of record NC_089838.1, on the reverse strand, counting down.
GCCTATGGAGGGCTCTGTGTATTTTTATATTTCTAGTTCTTGTTTTTATATTCGTAACCCCCTTTACAGGGTCTCATTTAGATGAGTACAGTGTTCTTTTTCACTTTTTGAGATCTCATTTGAGAGTGTGTGATAGGGTGTGGTGAACATATACCACATGCCGTACCTTAGCTATGAAGCTGAAATAGCACACATTTACCATCTAGGAGTAGTCATAATATGCTTGGCAAAAAGCCACTACTACGACTAATTTCTAACACAGCACGCACCATTACTGGACAGAAACCTCAGCACAAACAATCTTTTGGTTGCATTTGGGTGGAGTGGCATATTTTGATCTGAAGACAGCTCTTTCAATGTGAAGAGCAGTGGTCAATGTTCCAAACAAAATGGCTATTTATTAAACAGTAACTGTAATATGACTGAAATGATAGATGATCAGGAAGTTATGTCAAACAGCACACTGCTTTACTTGGTGAAACAATAATGTCATTCTATTGGCCTTGAAAGTGAGTGTCAGATTCTCTACCTCAAATGAAGGCCTAAAGAAAATACCAAGATGAAATTATTCTTATTAAGAAGTATTTGTAATGTTCACTAAAACTATAAACACAGCTTCACACGTAGAGTAAATGCTGTGGGATTTCCAGTAATTCCGCACCATTTAACCCTTTCCAATCCAATTTTTTTTCCTCCATTCTCCCCAGCTCCAATTTATTTGGAGCTGCAGAAAATGGCATTCTCCCTTCACCCTTCTGATCTCTGTGACTGATAGCCGAGATCAGGAGGGTGTCGGTGGTCACATGATTGCCAGGCAGAATGACGCATTCTCTCTTCATCCTCCTGATTTCAGCTGTGAGTGACAGCTGAGGACAGGAGGCTCCCGGCGGTCACATGATCGCCAAGCAGAATGCGGAAGTGTTATTTCTGCATTCTCTCTGCATTACGTAGTGCTAATTGAGCGCTATGTAATGTGTAAAGGAGAAGGTAGAAGGGGTTAAAAACCCTTTCTACCTTCTCCTTCTAGTGCAGGAGTACATCTGCATCCGATGCGTCTCTTACGAGCGGGTGCAGATGCACCCCTGCAGTGGCGGGCCTGTTCCGACATCAGAACTATAGAGGAATTTCATGATGTCGGAACAGGTCAGTCATTGGAGTGGAAAGGTTTAAGATGCTTTTACACAGAATGATTATCATTGGGATTCCCGCAATCATTCAGTGTCAGTGCATGCAGAAAACTGAATGATGTATCGTTCCGTGTAAATATAGATATTTGTTCACTGCCTGCTACAATCCCCGACCCTCTCCACCTCCATTCACTAGCGATGCTCGTTCCCATGTAAAACCACAAGATCATTTATCGCTGGGATAGCCTGTTATCTGTTGCCCGATAGATCATCCCATGTAAAAGCACCCTTAGGGCTTGGTCAGATAAGTGTGTTTTACACGCTGCTACAGCTCATATAACCCACTAGGTTGCTATGGAAGAGCTCACATGGACTCCTTTTAGAAGCGCAGAATCTGCACTTCCAAAAAAGAATGAACAGCAAGTGCCGACTCGCCTGTCAGCTCCGTGGTGCGTAGCGGTGCAGGGTGCTTTCCATAGGCTCCTACAGGAGCCGTGGAAGCAGGCTGCCCGCACCACAGATGTGTGATTGGGTGGCTCCACGGAGGTAGGGGCAACTCGTTCACGCGCCTAATCCCTGCATGTCAGCAGCATGATTTAGACGTTGCTTAGCAGAGTGTAAACCACACTCGTCTGACCGAGCCCTTACAGTACAAGCCACATAGAGATTTCTAAAGTATTCTTGACATTTTTGATACTTTAACCCATTATTGACCAAGCGCTGTAATTATACAGCCAATAGTAAAAAAAAAATACAGCACGGAATTAAAGCTCCTGCAAGTTGAATTCTTGTCTGTCACACAGCCAAGGACCTAGAGGAGAAGTGTTTTTTTACAGCTTCTTCCTTCTCCTCTATAAGCTATATAATGCTCAGTGAGAGCTATTTAGAGAATGCAGGAAGTGGCACTAGTGTTTCCTGCATGGGACATGGCAATCACATGACAGCTGGTGACCCCCAGCATGTCAGAGCAGCAGGATCTTAGTAGACCCCTGACCAGCTCTGACAGTGACTACTATCACACTATGGGGTGTTTTCCCCTGTAACTGGGGCTACTATGTATGCTCCAGTTACAGTAGAAAAGTGTGAAATATAAACAGAAATGCAGCATGAATGTACCCTAGCGGTATTATATGATATTATGGTGGAATAGATGTAGAATGAAAAAAGTTACAACAAAGAAGTACATAAGAGTAATCCAAAACCTCAAAGAATAAATCTCAATAATAAATCTCAGAACTTATCTAAAGAGCAGCTGAAATAATCAGGGAAACCAGATTCAGAGATGTCCTCACTCAGTAGGAGACTGCGCTGTAATTGATGAGCACAGAACCCAGGCCAGAAGGAACTAAAAGCCCTCCCTAAATGCGCCAGGTGTGCAGCAACAGCTGACACAACCATCAGAGTCAAAGAAGACTAAATGAACAGTCCAGCGCAAACTGACCCAACAGGTGGTTTCACATCTGGGGATTCCGCTTTCCTGCTTTATTTCCAAAGACGGAACCGAACAACCCCGGGCGGACCCTATTGACTGTAATAGAGTCCTACCCGCTTTCCATGCAGCTAGCCAGCTTTTGGATGGAGGAAAAAGCACTGCTCTTTCTTCCGGCATTTTCATCTGCATCTGTGATGGTGTAAAACCATCCTTATTCAAAAAGAAGACGCAAATGGAGATTTAATTCTAGACAAACTGCAAAGGACAGGTGCACAATCTGCACATCATTGAGAAGAAGAAGGTTGAAAGTTTTAATGACATTCCCGTAAGTTTCCATTTTCTGCCACATCGCAGCACTGGCTGTCTGGTTCTACAGTGCGTGGGCGACCAGTGCTTTTCTTCTTTCATATGCAACCAAGCTCAACAAATTTTCTGTGCCACTCGTAAAAATGTGTTTGTGACAAGGTGGCTGGATTTGAAATCGACGCTGAAATTCATGGTCCACTTGAACAATGGATTCACACTTAGCAAATTCAAGCACACAAAATGATGCGTTTGATTGTTACATCTATTACATTTCATGACTGTAATGCATCGCAGGATATGTTTTGATAATTAAAAATAAAATGATCTCATTATTATTAGACCTGAAGTTTCACGAACTGCACTCATATGAGTATTTGACTTGGGGATTCTTATATTTATTTGTTCATCCAACATTGTAGATGTTTTTGAAATAAACAATTTATGTTAATTCAACATACTTAATCCTGAAAATTGTATTTCTTTCTGTATTCCCCCCTTGTAGCGACACCATGATACTCACCGCTAATCTAAAAAGCACAGTAGCATGAACCACAATCTTCTTCCTCTCCATTTGCAGATTGACTGCTCAGAAAAATGTGGAATCCTTTTGTGGTAAAGCATTATGCAGATGCAAAATGTTAACCACGCTAGTCGTGTTTAGAGAGCTAAAAACGACTAATTATGTTGTAATTTGGTTTGTCAAATACCTATTGTTTTCAACAGCTCCTGATTTTATTTTCTCTCTTTTCTAATCACATAAGCAGAACCAGAGCAGCTGTTAAATTACTTCATTAAAAATGCATTTAAATGATAAAAAAAAGTCTATTTAAAAGTAGGTTTAAAAAAATTACAAAAATAAATAAATAAAAATCTTTTTGTATTGTTGCCTCCGCTCCCTGTGGGGATACAAACCGTTTTTTTAATGTAAAGTCAATTAGCAACACAAAGTAAACTGCAAAAAGGAAGTCGGGCTTTAACAAGCTTTGGTGCTTTTTTAAAAATTTATCAGCTTTCACATGAAACACCTATAGAAAGGGCCCAGACTCCTGGCATTAGGGTGTGAAGGTTTGATAGAGATTGTCGAATGTCAAAAATGAAGTATATCAGAATATATAGTCATCATTTCCTTAGAGTGGACAGATGTTATTTTAACTAAAGGTCCTGGAAAGGATGTATGTTGAATCTGAAACTAATTGTTATGTCTGAGGTGGACACAAAATGCCTCGTCCGGATTAGTGTAATTTGTTATCCTGAAAGGATGGATATACACATAATATATTAATGTGGAGGACACAATATATTAATAACAATCAAAAAGTGTGAAAAGGAAAATCAGACCCCAACCTAAAGATGCCAGGAGACCTTATCTAAAAGCAGAGCACACACCCTGATGAGGGCGACAACACATCAGGAAACTTGGCCAACTGTGACTCTCCTAAGTTGGAAATAGGGATAAAGCTAGCTACAATGAACAACAATGTGAGTTGATTTTAAGCAAGCACACTATGAATCAGGTGTTTGTTCAATGCAAAAGATAGCAATACTGAGGAAATAGATATTGCTACACCCTAGATAACAAAAACACCAAACAGGCTTATCTGAGCTGTGAGACAGAACAGGAGTCGCTGACTTGACTAGAAATGCCTTCAAACCAGAAGTATAACCATCACCTCAGTGAGGAAAAGCTGGCATAATTGTGTACAGGCAAGTGCTGATTGGGCAGTTGGGGTATACACTTCCCAGTTGACCAATCCATCCACAGACCAACAGAGAGGCTTTCATGTCGGCATCCAATGCTGGAAGGACACTAAGCATATGCCAGCTTGTGGATCACGTGGGCAATGGTTGATGCCTTCATGTCAGCCCGGTCCTGATCCAACACTACCATGGAGGCATGATAGTCATGTTAAAGGGACACTGAGATTAGATATTGTTATCACTTTATTCAGAAAACCCACACTTGTGGGAGGATATGAATAAACTAGTTTAATGCAATACATAGTTAAACCCTTGGGTAATTATTATGTGGGACTTTAACCTACCTGGATTTACACTGGGAAACTGAAACCTGCTGATCTCATAAAGGTAACACGTTTCTGTCAATAACTAAAGATAATTACCTTATCCAACTTGTGCAGGATTCAACTAGAGGAACGGCCATTTTGGACTTAGTATTAACTAATAGACCTGACAGAATAACAGATAGAGGTCAGGGGGCACCTGGAAAATACTGACCAAAATGTAATACATTTCCACGTGTATTTTGATAGGGTGTTTTATCAGTGAGCTACAAAAATACTAAGCGTTAGGAAGGCAGAGTTCAATCTGCTTAGAGATAACCTTAACCTTATTGACTGGGACAATGTCCTCAAAAAGAAGAATACAGACAATACATGGGAAAGGACTTGGGGATTTTAATTAACTGTAAACTTCATCGGAGCAATAAGTGTCAGGTAGCTGCTGCCAAGGCAAATAGGTTCATGGGGTCCATCAAAAGACATACAAAGGCACATAACAAGAACATTGTTCTTCCTCTTTATAAGTCACGGGTAGACCACACATGAGATATTGTGTACAGTTTTGGGCATCGGTACTCAAGGACATATCAAAGCTTAAGCGGGTTCAAAGGTGGGTAACTAAAGCAAGAAATGGAATGGGCGGACTACAATACCCAGAGAGATTATCAAAATTGGAGTTATTTACTTTAGAAAAAAGATGGCTAAGGGGCGACGTAATAACTATGTATAAATATATCAGGGATCAATACAGAGATCTCTCCCATCATCCATTTATATCTAGGACTATGACTGTAACAAAGGGACGCCCTCTACGTCTAGAGGAAAGAAGGTTTCTATACCGACATAGAGGGGGTTCTTCACTGTACAGGCAGTGAGACTATTGAACTCTCTGCCTGAAAACATGATGATGGCGAATTTGATAAAAGAGTTTAAGAGGGGCCTGGATGTTTTTTTTGAGCGAAACAATATTACATGTTATAGTCACTTCAGAAGGGACGGTGATCCGGGGATTATTCTGATTGTCTGATTTGGAGTTAGGAAGGAACTTTTTTACCCTAAAATTAAGAAAACTGCCTTGTATCTCATGGAATTTTTTGTCTTCCTCTGGATCAACATTGGGGGGTAATAGGCTGAACTAGATGGACAAAAATATTTTACAACCTAAGGCTGCATTCACACGAACGTATATCGGCTCGGTTTTCACGCCGAGCCGATATACGTCGTCCTCATCTGCAGGGGGGGAGGATGGAAGAGCCAGGAGCAGGAACTGAGCTCCCGCCCCCTCTCTGCCTCCTCTCCGCCCCACTGCACTATTTGCAATGGGGAGAGGCGGGGCAGGGGAAACATAGCCCCGCCCCTGTCCCGCCTCCTTTCATTGCAAATAGTGCAGAGGGGCGGAGAGGAGGCAGAGACGGGGCGGGAGCTCAGTTCCTGCTCCTGGCTCTTCCATCCTCCCCCCCTGCAGATGAGGATGACAAATATCGGCTCGGCGTGAAAACCGAGCCGATATACGTTCGTGTGAATGCAGCCTTACACACTATGTTACTATGTTACCTTCTTGGAGTTACATGTCGATTTTGGTCACAAGGAAAGGACAAGACAAGTAACTTTAGCAGTTATTACTATATCAGGGTTTAATTACCCATATGCTGAATCAGAATAGTTAGTTCCCATTAAAGGGAATGTATCATATTATTCATAATATTTTCACAGACTAAAAATCTATAACTTGTCTGTAATTGCTGATTGTTTATTTTTATTGCTTACTTTAACATAATTAAGAGGCCTTTAATTTTGCCTAATCTGCTATGCAGAGGAAGAAATCCCTTGCACTCTCATATTCACTCAATCATTCACAAGAAAATGTTTTATTGAGGCACAAACATCCAGATGTGACTTGTAAATGCATACAGTGAAAGTATTAATGAGACTCTTTGGTTAGTACCAAACGTTTCGGCCCCGCACGGCTTTTCTCTGCAGATTATTTTAAAGCCCAGAAGATATGTCATATTACGTCAAAGCCTGGAGAGATAACTTGAATAATTGCATGGATATAGAGTGCTGTGGATTTCTTCCTAAGTGTGCTGTGACTTTGAACAAGTCCTCTGCGGGCACCTTACACTATACTATGGAGCGCAGGATGCCCATTGCAATAATCTGCTATTCTGAGCTGTGAATAACAATTCAAAGACTTGCTTTATAGCAGCGTTATTGCCATGAGGTGCTGATTCATTGACTTCAGAGAATGCTGTGAGCACGCTCTGTTGCTAACAGCACTGTGCATTGAGGTGTATGGTAAGCAGAAGAAGAAGCTGAGCTCTTCCCATCACATGTTCTCCATAGTATCATCCAATGCTATGAGATGACTGCTGTAAAGTGATCTGTACAGAACAGGAAGTATTAGCCTATTGTAAGGTTCAATGTGAAAACTGAAAAATTTCAGGAATTTTTTTAAACTACGGATGGTAAAAAAAAAAAAAAACACCAGTTAAATATGTGTAACCTACAAAATTGTTTAAAAAAATACTGCAATTTATGGTAATAAATTTCCTTTTATGTATTTGTGGAAGAAAGCCATCAGTTTGTACCAGAGGTGGGATTTGCTTTAAAGGTACCTTCCGGTTTCAAGACAAAGTTCTATCCTGGGACCGGATAGAATGGGTGGTATATTACCTGTAGTTGTTCTTCTTTGCCCTCCCTCTGATCCACCAGTTCCAGATCTTATTTTCAGCCGCCCAAGGTGACGCAATTTTAAAACTTCAGTGCATAGTGTTAGGTTAATGCAGTGTACCTGCTCTGATAGGTCAGAGCTGCTCACGTGATCAGCGCTGGCCAATCAGAGAGCAATGCATAATGTGCATTAGGTAGTTTGAAAATTGCTGCAGGGCTTGGAGCAAATTGGAAGGGCAGCTGAAAAGAAAAGATACAGGTAATATATCCCCTTCCTCATCTTATCCCAGGACAACATTTTGTCCCGAAACTGGAAGGTTGCTTTAAACAGAGATCAAATGCTGTAATCATAGCCCTTTATTACTTATCATATGAGACAATACATATGCAGCAATACACATAAAACAATATTAGCAATAGTGGGAAATATTTTATACATGGCAAATCGTTTCAATTATAGCAGCTATGTTCAGTATACACCAGCCTAATCATTGAAAAATATGAAAATACTGGTTAGAATTGTTGTAAATTGTTCCAAAAATATAAAAGAGTTTTCCCAAAGCAAATACAGGGCAGTTTTGATTCATTGTGGTTCATTTTGTGGGGAGGCCATTAAATTGAGGAAACAGGCCATACAGTCTCCTCACCAGTTTCTGAAACAATCACATTTTCAGGATTGCGCACCATGCACACAAAGCATCCCAGTAAATATTGATTCACTGAAATACATTTACAGAGAGGGAAAGTCCAAAATTCTTCAACATTGTGCAAACTATTTATAGCTGCCAGAAACTTTTGGTGGAGGTGATTGCTGCTGAAGGCAACTGTACAGGTTATAAAGTCAAGGATTCACTTACTTTTTTCTCACTGCATTAGGGATGTTTACTCAGCATGCTCAATAAAAGACTTGAACTGTTCAACAGCATGTTGGTGATTAATAGTTCTGCTGTACAATGACAGAGGATTCATGGTGAGGGGCAGGGGTGTAACTAAAGGCTCAGGGGCCCTGATGCAAAATGTGAGCTGGGCCCCACCCTCTATCTGTATCTGTACCCGTACCCATACCTAAACCATGCTGCACAGAGACATAACTTGAAGCTTCTGGGCCCCAATGCAAAATCTGCAACAGATCCCCCAACTATAATGCTTTACTCATAATACTGGGTTCCCTATATGGAGAAGAGAGGCCTTATGGGCCCCCTAAGGCTCCTGGGCCGGGGTGCAACCGCATCCCCTGCACCCTCTATAGTTACACCCCTGGTATGGGGACAAATAATCATTTCTATGATCGTTCGTTTCCAATCAAAGTGCATTCCTTGGCAGCCCAGTCCCCTGTCTACACTTTGGGATCTGCTGCCGAGGAGCAACTATTCTAATGCAGGCATAAAAGATTAAATCAGTCAGTGAATGACCGTTCGTCTGGTTGTTGACATGTTCAGAAAGTTGATAATGAGATGGTTAAACGTTCGAGCAAAAAGGTATAATATAAAAAAATGTAAAAGGACTAGAGATGAGCGAACGTACTCGTCCGAGCTTGATACTCGTTCGAGTATTAGCGTGTTCGAGATGCTCGTTACTAGAGGCGAGCACCACGCGATGTTCGAGTTACTTTCACTTTCATCTCTGAGACGTTAGCGCACTTTTCTGGCCAATAGAAAGACAGGGAAGACATTACAACTTCCCCCTGCGACGTTCAAGCCCTATACCACCCCCCTGCAGTGAGTGGCTGGCGAGATCAGGTGTCACCCGAGTATATAAATCGGCCCCTCCCGCGGCTCGCCACAGATGCATTCTGACAGAGATCAGGGAAAGTGCTGCTGATGCCGGAGCTGCTATAGGGAGAGTGTTAGGATTGATTTTAGGCTTCAAGAACCCCAATGGTCCTTCTTAGGGCCACATCTGACCGTGTGCAGTAGTGTTGAGGCTGCTTTTTGCAGTGTTGCACTTTTTTTTTTTTTTTGTATATCGGCCGTGCAGAGCATTGCGCCAGAGCATTGCGTCCTGCAGTAATTTTACATAGTCCAGGGCCAGTAGTGGTGGTGAGGCAGGGACAGTGAAAGACATATACAGTCTATATAGGCAGTGGGCTTTTCCAAAAAAATTTGGGAAAAAAAATCTATTTCGGCTACCTGTGACCGTCCTGACTGTACTGCGTCTCTGCTGGGGGTAGTTGTCCTAATTCATACGCAGCCAGCTAAGTGTTACAGCAGGCTTGCACAAAATTCTTTCCTGGCTCTGCGTTGCCTTTTACATCACCGCTGTCATCCTGTCCAGAGTGAAACAGTCTGCAGTAATTTTACATAGTCCAGGGCCAGTAGTGGTGGTGAGGCAGGGACAGTGAAAGACATATACAGTCTATATAGGCAGTGGGCTTTTCCAAAAAAATTTGGGAAAAAAAATCTATTTGGGCTGCCTGTGACCGTCCTGACTGTACTGCATCTCTGCTGGGGCTAGTTGTCCTAATTCATACGCAGCCAGCTAAGTGTTACAGCAGGCTTGCGCAAAATTCTTTCCTGGCTCTGCGTTGCCTCTTACATCACCGCTGTCATCCTGTCCAGAGTGAAACAGTCTGCAGTAATTTTACATAGTCCAGGGCCAGTAGTGGTGGTGAGGCAGGGACAGTGAAAGACATATACAGTCTATATAGGCAGTGGGCTTTTCCAAAAAAATTTGGGAAAAAAAATCTATTTGGGCTGCCTGTGACCGTCCTGACTGTACTGCGTCTCTGCTGGGGGTAGTTGTCCTAATTCATACGCAGCCAGCTAAGTGTTACAGCAGGCTTGTGCAAAATTCTTTCCTGGCTCTGCGTTGCCTCTTACATCACCGCTGTCATCCTGTCCAGAGTGAAACAGTCTGCAGTAATTTTACATAGTCCAGGGCCAGTAGTGGTGGTGAGGCAGGGACAGTGAAAGACATATACAGTCTATATAGGCAGTGGGCTTTTCCAAAAAAATTTGGGAAAAAAAATCTATTTGGGCTGCCTGTGACCGTCCTCAGTGTACTGCATCTCTGCTGGGATAGTTGTCCTAATTCACACGCAGCCAGCTAAGTGTTACAGCAGGCTTGCGCAAAATTCTTTCCTGGCTCTGCTGTGCGTTCCGTAAGCGAAGTCAGCCTCCAACCACAGGCCAATAAGCGGCACATTTAATTACAGCGTTCTGTTTCTGCACTCCTGGTAATACAGCATGCTGAGGGGTAGGGGTAGGCCTAGAGGACGTGGACGCGGCCGAGGACGCGGAGGCCCAAGTCAGGGTGTGGGCACAGGCCGAGCTCCTGATCCAGGTGTATCGCAGCCGACTGCTGCGGGATTAGGAGAGAGGCACGTTTCTGGCGTCCCCACATTCATCTCACAATTAATGGGTCCACGCGGTAGACCTTTATTAGAAAATGCGCAGTGTGAGCAGGTCCTGTCGTGGATGGCAGAAAGTGCATCCAGCAATCTATCGACCACCCAGATTTCTGCGCCGTCCACTGCTGCAACTCTGAATCCTCTGGCTGCTGCTCCTCCTTCCTCCCAGCCTCCTCACTCCATTACAATGACACATTCTGAGGATCAGGCAGACTCCCAGGAACTGTTCTCGGGCCCCTGCCCAGAATGGGCAGCAATGGTTCCGAATCCTCTCCCACTGGAGGAGTTTGTCATGACCGATGCCCAACCTTTGGAAAGTTCCCGGGGTCCAGGGGATGAGGCTGGGGACTTCCGGCAACTGTCTCAAGAGCTTTCAGTGGGTGAGGAGAACGATGACGATGAGACACAGTTGTCTATCACTCAGGTAGTAGTAATTGGAGTAAGTCCGAGGGAGGAGCGCACAGAGGATTCGGAGGAAGAGCAGCAGGACGATGAGGTGACTGACCCTACCTGGTTTGCTTTGCCTACTGAGGACAGGTCTTCAGAGGGGGAGGCAAGTGCAGCAGCAGGGCAGGTTGGAAGAGGCAGTGCGGTGGCCAGGGGTAGAGGCAGGGCCAGACCGAATAATCCACCAACTGTTTCCCAAAGCACCCCCTCGCGCCATGCCACCCTGCAGAGGCCGAGGTGCTCAAAGGTCTGGCAGTTTTTCACTGAGAGTGCAGACGACCGACGAACAGTGGTGTGCAACCTTTGTCGTGCCAAGATCAGCCGGAGAGCCACCACCACCAGCCTCACCACCACCAGCATGCGCAGACATATGATGGCCAAGCACCCCACAAGGTGGGACGAAGGCCGTTCACCGCCTCCGGTTTGCACCGCTGCCTCTCCCTGTGCCCCAACCTGCCACTGAGATCCAACCCCCTCTCAGGACACAGGCACTACCGTCTCCTGGCCTGCACCCACACCCTCACCTCCGCTGTCCTCGGCCCCATCCACCAATGTCTCTCAGCGCACCGTCCAGCCGTCGCTAGCGCAAGTGTTGGAGTGCAAGCGCAAGTACGCCGCCACGCACCCGCACGCTCAAGCGTTAAATGTGCACATAGCCAAATTTATCAGCCTGGAGATGCTGCCGTATAGGGTTGTGGAAACGGAGGCTTTCAAAGGTATGATGGCGGCTGCCCAGCGCTACTCAGTTCCCAGTCGCCACTACTTTTCCCGATGTGCCGTCCCAGCCCTGCACGACCATGTCTCCCGCAACATTGTATGCACCCTCACCAACGCGGTTACTGCCAAGGTCCACTTAACAGACACGTGGACAAGCACAGGCGGGCAGGGCCACTATATCTCCCTGACGGCACATTGGGTGAATTTAGTGGAGGCTGGGACAGAGTCAGAGCCTGGGACCGCTCACGTCCTACCCACCCCCAGAATTGCGGGCCCCAGCTCGGTGGTGGTATCTGCGGCGGTGTATGCTTCCTCCACTAAACCACCCTCCTCCTCCTCCTCCTCCTCCTACGCAACCTCTGTCTCGCAATCAAGATGTGTCAGCAGCAGCACGTTGCCAGCAGTCGGTGTCACGCGGCACGGCAGCACAGCGGTGGGCAAGCGTCAGCAGGCCGTGCTGAAACTACTCAGCTTAGGAGAGAAGAGGCACACGGCCCACGAACTGCTACAGGGTCTGACAGAGCAGACCGACCGCTGGCTTGCGCCGCTGAGCCTCCAACCGGGCATGGTCGTGTGTGACAACGGCCGTAACCTGGTGGCGGCTCTGCAGCTCGGCAGCCTCACGCACGTGCCATGCCTGGCCCACGTCTTTAATTTCGTGGTTCAGCGCTTTCTGAAAAGCTACCCACGCTTGTCAGACCTGCTCGGAAAGGTGCGCCGGCTCTGCGCACTTTTCCGCAAGTCCCACACGGACTGCTGCCACCCTGCACACCCTGCAACATCGGTTTCATCTGCCAATGCACCGACTGCTGTGTGACGTGCCCACACAGTGGAACTCTACGCTCCACATGTTGGCCAGGCTCTATGAGCAGCGCAGAGCTATAGTGGAATACCAACTCCAGCATGGGCGGCGCAGTGGGAGTCAGCCTCCTCAATTCTTTACAGAAGAGTGGGCCTGGTTGGCAGACATCTGCCAGGTCCTTGGAAACTTTGAGGAGTCTACCCAGATGGTGAGCAGCGATGCTGCAATCATTAGCGTCACCATTCCTATGCTATGCCTCTTGAGAAGTTCCCTGCAAAGCATAAAGGCAGACGCTTTGCGCTCGGAAACAGAGGCGGGGGAAGACAGTATGTCGCTGGATAGTCAGAGCACCCTCCTGTCTATATCTCAGCGCGTTGAGGAGGAGGAGGAGGAGCATGAGGAGGATGAGGAGGAGGGGGAAGAGACAGCTTGGCCCACTGCTGAGGGTACCCATGCTGCTTGCCTGTCATCCTTTCAGCGTGTATGGCCTGAGGAGGAGGAGGAGGATCCTGAAAGTGATCTTCCTAGTGAGGACAGCCATGTATTGCGTACAGGTACCCTGGCACACATGGCTGACTTCATGTTAGGATGCCTTTCTCGTGACCCTCGCATTACACGCATTCTGGCCACTACGGATTACTGGGTGTACACACTGCTCGACCCACGGTATAAGGAGAACCTTTCCACTCTCATACCCGAAGAGGAAAGGGGTTCGAGAGTGATGCTATACCACAGGACCCTGGCGGACAAGCTGATGGTAAAATTCCCATCCGACAGCGCTAGTGGCAGAAGATGCAGTTCCGAGGGCCAGGTAGCAGGGGAGGCGCGAAGATCAGGCAGCATGTACAGCACAGGCAGAGGAAAACACTCTCTAAGGCCTTTGACAGCTTTCTGGCTCCCCAGCAAGACTGTGTCACTGCTCCCCAGTGAAGGCTGAGTCGGGGGGAGCACTGTAAAAGGATGGTGAGGGAGTACGTAGCCGATCGCACGACCGTCCTCCGTGACGCCTCTGCCCCCTACAACTACTGGGTGTCGAAGCTGGACACGTGGCCTGAACTCGCGCTGTATGCCCTGGAGGTGCTTGATTGTCCTGCGGCTAGCGTCTTGTCAGAGAGGGTGTTTAGTGCGGCTGGCGGAATCATCACAGATAAGCGTACCCACCTGTCAACCGACAGTGCCGACAGGCTTACACTCATCAAGATGAACAAAGCCTGGATTTCCCCAGACTTCTCTTCTCCACCAGCAGCGATACCTAAACAATACGTAGGCTGCACCCGCGGATGGAAGCATTGTTCTCTAGCACCATCAAAAACGTGGACCTTTTACCTTCATCAATCTGTGTATAATATTCATCCTCCTCCTCCTGCTCCTTCTCCTGAAACCTGACGTAATCACGCCGAACGGGCAATTTTTCTTAGGCCCACAAGGCTCAGTCATATAATTTTTGTAAACAATTTTTATACGTTTCAATGCTCATTAAAGCGTTGAAACTTTCACCTGAACCAATTTTTATTTTAACTGGGCTGCCTCCCGGCCTAGTTACAAATTAAGCCACATTAACCAAAGCGATTAATGGGTTTCACCTGCCCTCTTGGTTGGGCATGGGCAATTTTTCTGACGTACATTAGTACTGTTAGTACACCAATTTTTTGGGGCCCTCGCCTACAGTGTAATCCAATTAATGTTTTGCCCACCTGCATTAAAGCTGACGTTACATCAGCTGTGCTGGGCACTGCAATGGGATATATTTATGTACCGCCGGTGGCTTTCTGGCACCCACCCATGCTGTCGGTCCACACGGAGTTGTAACTGCATGTGTCCACTTCTAAAGAACCCCAGTCTGACTGGGGCATGCAGTGTGGGCCGAAGCCCACCTGCATTAAACATGACATTACCTCAGCTGTGATGGGCAATGCAATGGGATATATTTATGTACCGCCGGTGGGTTCCAGGGAGCCACCCATGCTGTCGGTCCACACAGAGTTGTAACTGCATGTGTCCACTTCTAAAGAACCCCAGTCTGATTGGAGCATGCAGTGTGGGCCGAAGCCCACCTGCATTAAACATGCCATTACCTCAGCTGTGCTGGGCAATGCAATGGGATTTATTTATGTACCGCCGGTGGCTTCCTGGGACCCTCCCATGCTGTCGGTCCACACGGACTTCACAATAGGGAGTTGTACCTGCCTGTGTCTACTTATAAAGAACTCCAGTCTGATTGGGGCATGCAGTGTGGGCCGAATCCCACCTGCATTTAATCTGACGTTAGCTTTGCTGTCCAGGGCACTGCAATGGGATACATTTATGTACAGCCGGTGGGTTCCAGGGAGTCACCCATGCTGTCGGTCCACACGGAGTTGTAACTGCATGTGTCCACTTCTAAAGAACCCCAGTCTGACTGGGGCATGCAGTGTGGGCCGAAGCCCACTTGCATTAAACATGACATTACCTCAGCTGTGATGGGCAATGCAATGGGATATATTTATGTACCGCCGGTGGGTTCCAGGGAGCCACCCATGCTGTCGGTCCACACAGAGTTGTAACTGCATGTGTCCACTTCTAAAGAACCCCAGTCTGATTGGAGCATGCAGTGTGGGCCGAAGCCCACCTGCATTAAACATGCCATTACCTCAGCTGTGCTGGGCAATGCAATGGGATTTATTTATGTACCGCCGGTGGCTTCCTGGGACCCTCCCATGCTGTCGGTCCACACGGACTTCACAATAGGGAGTTGTACCTGCCTGTGTCTACTTATAAAGAACTCCAGTCTGATTGGGGCATGCAGTTTGGGCCGAATCCCACCTGCATTTAATCTGACGTTAGCTTTGCTGTCCAGGGCACTGCAATGGGATACATTTATGTACAGCCGGTGGGTTCCAGGGAGCCACCCATGCTGTCGGTCCACACGGAGTTGTAACTGCATGTGTCCACTTCTAAAGAACCCCAGTCTGACTGGGGCATGCCGTGTGGGCCGAAGCCCACCTGCATTAAACATGACATTACCTCAGCTGTGATGGGCAATGCAATGGGATATATTTATGCACCGCCGGTGGCTTCCTGGCACCCACCCATGCTGTCGGTCCACAGGGACTTCACAATAGGGAGTTGTACCTGCCTGTGTCTATGAATTAAAAACCCCGGTCAGGTTGGGGCATGCAGTGTGGGCCGAAGCCCACCTGTATTTAATCTGACGTTAGCTCTGCTGTCCAGGGCACTGCAATGGGATACATTTATGTACAGCCGGTGGGTTCCAGGGAGCCACCCATGCTGTGGGTGCACACGGAATTCCCATTGCGGAGTTGTACCTGCCTGTGACTATTTATAAAAACCGCGGTCTGACTGGGGCATGCAGACACCTTGACAGAATGAATAGTGTGTGGCACATAGGTTCCCCATTGCTATGCCCACGTGTGCAGCTCCTGATGGCGGTGGCACAGGATTCTATTTCTCATTGCTTCTGTACAGCATTGTGGGCTATCGCCCCGCCCCTTTTAAAGAGGGTCACTGCCTAGCCATGCCAACCCTCTGCAGTGTGTGCCTGCCGTTCCTCCTCATGGCACACGCACTTATAAATAGACATGAGGGTGGTGTGGCATGAGTGCAGCTGAAGGCTGCGCAGGGACACTTTGGTGTGCGCTGTGGACACTGGGTCGTGCGGGGGGGGGGGGGGCAGCATGTAACCCAGGAGAAGTGGCAGCGGAGTGTCATGCAGGCAGTGATTGTGCTTTGTTGGAGGTAGTGTGGTGCTTAGCTAAGGTATGCATTGCTAATGAGGGCTTTTCAGAAGCAAAAATTGTTGGGAGGGGGGGGGCCCACTCTTGCCGCTATTGTGGCTTAATAGTGGGACCTGGGAACCTGAGATGCAGCCCAACATGTAGCCCCTCACCTGCCCTATCCGTTGCTGTGTCGTTCCCATCACTTTCTTGAATTGCCCAGATTTTCACAAATGGAAACCTTAGCGAGCATCGGCGATATACAAAAATGCTCGAGTCGCCCAGTGACTTCAATGGGGTTCGTTATTCGAAACGAACCCTCGAGCATCGCGATGATTTCGTCCCGAGTAACGAGCACCCGAGCATTTTGGTGCTCGCTCATCTCTAAAAAGGACCATTGGATTTTTTGAACATATTTTCTTAGCAATCAATGCAGAAATCCAGATAATTCTGATGGGTTTGCTTACTCTTTCTTGCAATTGTGTGTAATTTGGTTTCTCTGGACATAACTCTCATGGTGTTGTACCCTTTGAACAACTAACTAAAGGGCTCCCAGCAAGGAAACCCCACAAATCATCTCTAGCAGGTGCATCTACAATGTTCAAGTCTTATGATAAGTACGAGGGAGAAATATAGTATATAAACCCAAATATTAGCAATGTAAAATAATATACTGTGCAGACACAATATTTTGAGCAATATTTTATCCCATTTTATAGTCACAGAAATGATTATTTTTGCATTCTTAAAAAATCTTATAAAGCCCAATCTCGTAAAAAATAATGAAGTGGTTGTAGGTATAAAAACTGTGTAGAAAGGTTAACAAAAGGTTACTAATGGAATCAGAATTAGAAAAGATAAAAACAGAATGTTATATTTTGAAACGTGCAGCCTTGAAAAGAATTGAGTTAATGGAAGTCAAGGAGCTCCGCAGTATTAAAGCCATTCGAAAAGTAGCCAGCCCTTCAACTCACCTGTCAGGCTCACCAATCAGACATTCAGTCCTTGACAGGGCTTAAGAATCCTCGCTGACAAATTGGAATAAATGTAATTCTTCACATTTTCATTTGTTCTCTTTAAAGAAAGGTACATAGCAATTCCAGTGTTGGGCTTGTTTGTTGCTTTCAGGTAAAAAGTTTCAAATATTTAAAGAGCAATTCCGATGATGAATAAGTGGAATGTTTTGTAGCTTTTTTATTTGAACATAACATTTTTATTCTTCCAAAATGTGTAAAAAAGATTGTCCATTCCGAATAATGCTTACAAATAAAAATATGTACATTGGACAACATATTGCAAAATTATTCAGAATCGATTGTTTACAAATTGCGTTGTACAATTACACTAATAATGGTATAGCACAACATTGTAAAATAAAAGACAAGGACTTCACTTTTATATTTTCTTTTGTGCTCACTGTTTTTATTTACTGGGAACTACATTGTGTATGACCTGAGTAAGGAAGGAAGGTGACAAGTGCTCTGAGCTCTTGTCAGGTTGTCACTAGAGATGAGCGAGCACCAAAATGCTCGAGTGCTCGTTACTCGAGTCGAACTTCCCGCGATGCTCGAGGGTTCGTGTCGAGTAACGAACCCCATTGAAGTCAATGGGCGACTCGAGCATTTTTGTATATGACTGGTGCTCCGCTAAGGTTTTCATTTGTGAAAATATGGGAAATTCAAGAAAGTGATGGGAACGACACAGCAACGGATAGGGCAGGCGAGGGGCTACATGTTGGGCTGCATCTCAAGTTCCCAGGTCCGACTATTAAGCCACAATAGCGGCAAGAGTGGACCCCCCCCCCCCCCCCAACAACTTTTACTTTTGAAAAGCCCTCATTAGCAATGCATACCTTAGCTAAGCACCACACTACCTCCAACAAAGCACAATCACTGCCTGCATGACACTCCGCTGCCACTTCTCCTGGGTAACATGCTGCCCGACCGCCCATTTCAGTAATAGTAGCAGTCAAGACAGGCCCCAGTAGCAATTCCAAAGCAGCAGTATAGGGGGAGCACAGTATTAGTTCCATTTCAGTAGTAGTTGCAGTCTAGACAGGCCCCAGTAACATATCACTAGCAGCAGTATAGGGGGAGCACAGTATTAGTTCCATTTCAGTAATAGTAGCAGTCAAGACAGGCCCCAGTAACAATTCCAAAGCAGCAGTATAGGGGGAGCACAGTATTAGTTCCATTTCAGTAGTAGTAGCAGTCTAGGGTATTAATGAGCGACTACTACCCCCAGCAGACACGCAGTAAACTGAACACGGTCACAGGCAGCCCAAAGATTTTTTTTTCCAATTTTCTTGAAAAAGCCCACTGCCTATATAGCCAGTATATCTCTTTCCCTGTACCACTGTCCCTGCCTCACCAGTACTGCCCCTATACTCAGTAAAATGACTGCAGACTGAGGACGCTATGGTCTGCACGCCCGATATACAAAAAAAAAGTGCAAAACTGCTAAAAGCAGCCTCAACAGTACTGCACACGGTCAGATGTGGCCCTAAGAAGGACCGTTGGCGTTCTTGAAGATGAAGATAACAGCCTAACACTCTCCCTATAGCAGCTCCGGCATCAGCAGCACTTTCCCTAATGTCTCTCAGCGTGCATCTGTGGCGAGCCGCGGCCGGCCCCAGTTTATATACTCGGGTGTCACCTGATCTCCCCAGCCACTCACTGCAGGGGGGTGGGATAGGGCTGGAACTTCACAGGAGGAAGTTGTAATGCCTCCCTGTGTTTCTATTGGCCCGAAAACGGCGCAAACTTTTCTGGGAAAAAAATGGAAGTGACTCGAACATCGCGTGGTGCTCGTCTCGAGTAACGAGCATCTCGAGTACCCTAATACTCGAACGAGCATCAAGCTCGGACGAGTACGCTCGCTCATCTATAGTTGTCACCTTTGACTCAAAAAGGGTAGTCTGGTTGCCGTCTGATTTTTTAAGTATTGCCTCAAATGTGTTAAAATAACAAAAGCAGGGGGACTTACCCATCCTCTGCCTGAGCGATCCAGCACTGCAGCCCCATGGTCTTCCCAGTCTTTCAAATTTTCTTTTTCATGTTTTCATCCCCACTTTTTAGAAGCTATAACTTTTTTACCTTTTTTGTTGACACGGCTGTATGAGGCTTGTTTTCTGTAGGAAGGGTTGTACCTTTTTTATAGTGGTATTTAATGTACCATATAATTTATTGAAAAATGTTTATAAACTTTTGTGAGTTTTGTTTTTATAATGTTGATGGTGCAGCAAAATTGCCATGTTAAATTTATTCTGTGGGTCAGTACAAATATGGCAATGCCAAATATATTCAGTTTTTTAATGTATTACTTCTAAAAAATAAAAGAACCTTTAAAAAAATCTGCCTCTCGCTATATTCTTACACATATAACTTTTTTTACTTTTTCATCGATGTGTCTGTGTGAGAACTTGTTTTTTATAGTGTGACTTGTAATTTTTATTGGTACTATTCTTTTTTTTCAAAGACAAACTCTTCTCAGGTGTATTGGCTGCAAACTGCTCAGTTCTGCTATCCAGCCAAAACCTGCTCAACATCAGCATATGGACAATTAACTCCTCCTGTTCTAGACTCTGCCTCCTTTACCTGTAGTTCTTTCCCTTATCAGTTTCATATATATCCTTCAGGTTCCCTGGCTCTCTGTTCTGTGCCATGTTGTCTTATTCCTGGATTGTTCCCTGAGCTCATTACAACAAACTGTCATTGTATCATTGTGGGGTCCCACAGCACTGTTACAGCCACTGTTATCTTATTAAGTGTATATATCTTTACATGTGTGAAAATATCTGTGTATTACTTTAAATATGTTAAATGAAGGTGTTCTTGCAACCAAACCCCGCATGACTCAGGCAAATGTACCCTAACTGTTTGGGTTTGCTGCGTGTGATCTCTTGTTCTACATAGGTTTCCATCAGTGCAGGCCCACAGGTTGTGGTTGATTGACCTGGATGGGTGTGGATTTCTCCAGCTAGCCGATCACCACTGGTCTGCTGTTCATATATACTAGCTCCTCTACTAGAGGCTGCTGGGCTTTCATCTGTTTGTTCCGTGTAAAGTGTCATGTTCCTGTGTGTCTGTGCAGGGTCCCAGATATGAGGTGCGGATAGTCCTGTTCAGGGTGCATGGTGTTCTATGTTGTATGCAAATCCCTGGCATGTTGGTGTGTGCTATGTTCAGTCCTGCTGTGTTTCGTTTGTCATCTAGGACAAGGCAGGTCCCTAGGTTCCAGGCAGGTTTTCTGGAGTTAGTTATCGCATTAGAGTAGGGACCCACGAGACAACAGAGACTGTTGAAGTAGGCTTGCGGGCTAAGGTACCTTGGCTAAAATACGAACCAATACCTCGCATCTTATATATTTCCATCCGTTTATACATTCAGGTATGCTTGGTCGTGTTTTGGAGGTTTGTCAGTTAGTGTGTTATGTCCCCTGTTTCTGAGTTTTCGCCAGAGTTTCACCAGTTCATGACACTAACCTGCTCTCACATCTGCCAATCACTCTTAGCTAGTACAGGGATTGGATAGTCAGAGTCCCTCTAGCTTAAGATTGGTTGAGTAGAAAGGTATAAAAGGTAGAGAGTGTGTGGGGTTAAGGAGTCTAGTCCAGGGGAGCCTACGATAGAGACTGGGGAGGAACCAGGAGAACATCTTTACTCAGAGCTCAGTGCAAAGAAGCAATCAAGCAACAAGTTAGCTTTTTCCTGTGCAAACCAGCTAACTAAAGCTATAGTGAATGATGCATCAGGATAAGGACAAGGGAACCTCAACTCTAAATTCTCAAAACTAAAGAAAATGTGTTCTAATAATGCCTGTCATTATCCACTGTAATCCAACATAATGCAAAAGGTGTAGTTGCTACTAGAGATGAGCGAGCACCAAAATGCTCGGGTGCTCGTTACTCGGGACGAAATTACCGCGATGCTCGAGGGTTCGTTTCGAGTAACGAACCCCATTGAAGTCAATGGGCTACCCGAGCATTTTTGTATTTCGCCGATGCTCGCTAAGGTTTTCATGTGCGAAAATCTGGGCAATTCAAGAAAGTGATGGGAACGACACAGCAATGGACAGGGCAGGCGAGGGGCTACATGTTGGGCTGCATCTCAAGTTCACAGGTCCCACTATTAAGCCACAATAGCGGCAAGAGTGGGCCCCCCCCCTCCCAAAAACGTTTACTTCTGAAAAGCCCTCATTAGCAATGCATACCTTAGCTAAGCACCACACTACCTCCAACAAAGCACAATCACTGCCTGCATGACACTCCACTGCCACTTCTCCTGGCTTACATGCTGCCCAACCACCCCCCTCCCCCCCACAGCGCACACCAAAGTGTCCCTGCGCAGCCTTCAGCTGCCCTCATGCCACGCCACACTCATGTCTATTTAGAAGTGCGTCTGCCATGAGGAGGAACCGCAGGCACACACTGCAGAGGGTTGGCACGGCTAGGCAGCGACCCTCTTTAAAAGGGGCGGGGTGATAGCCCACAATGCTGTACAGAAGCAATGAGAAATATAATCCTGTGCCACCGCCATCAGGAGCTGCACACGTGGGCATAGCAATGGGGAACCTATGTGCCACACACTATTCATTCTGTCAAGGTGTCTGCATGCCCCAGTCAGACCGGGGTTTTTAATTCATAGACACAGGCAGGTACAACTCCCTATTGTGAAGTCCCTGTGGACCGACAGCATGGGTGGCTCCCTGGAACCCACTGGCGGTACATAAAAATATCCCATTGCAGTGCCCATCACAGCTGAGGTAGTAATGTCATGTTTAATGCAGGTGGGCTTCGGCCCACACTGCATGCCCCAGTCAGACTGGGGTTCTTTACAAGTGGAAACAGATGCATTTATAATTCCCTGTGGACCCACAGCATGGGTGGGTGCCAGGAAGCCACCGGCGGTACATAAAAATATCCCATTGCATTGCCCAACACAGCTGAGGTAGTAATGTCGTGCTTAATACAGGTGGGCTTCGGCCAACACTGCATGCCCCAGTCAGACTGGGGTTCTTTACAAGTGGACAGATGTAGGTTAAACTCCGTGTGCACCTACAGCATGGGTGGCTCCCTGGAACCCACCGGCGATACACAAAAATATCCCATTGCATTGCCCAACACAGCGGATGTAACATCAGCTGTAATGCAGGTGGGCTAAAAATTCATTTGATTACACTGTAGGCGAGGGCCCACAAAAATTGCTGTATCAACAGTACTAATGTACATCAAAAAAATTGGCCCTGGCCAACCAAGAGGGCAGGTGAAACCCATTAATCGCTTTGGTTAATGTGGCTTAAGTGGTAACTAGGCCTGGAGGCAGCCCAGTTTAACGAAAAATTGGTTCAAGTTAAAGTTTCAACGCTTTTAAGAGCATTGAAACATATAAAAATTGTTTAGAAAAATTATATGAGTGAGCCTTGTGGCCCTAAGAAAAATTGCCCGTTCAGCGTGATTACGTGAGGTTTCAGGAGGAGGAGCAGGAGGAGGAGGAGGAATATTACACACAGATTGATGAAGCAGAAATGTCCCCGTTTTGGATGGTGAGAGAGAACGTAGCTTCCATCCGCGGGTGCAGCCTACGTATTGCTTACGTATCGCTGCTGTCCGCTGGTGGAGAAGAGAAGTCTGGGGAAATCCAGGCTTTGTTCATCTTGATGAGTGTAAGCCTGTCGGCACTGTCGGTTGACAGGTGGGTACGCTTATCCGTGATGATTCCCCCAGCCACACTAAACACACTCTCTGACAAGACGCTAGCCGCAGGACAAGCAAGCACCTCCAGGGCATACAGCACGAGTTCAGGCCACGTGTCCAGCTTCGACACCCAGTAGTTGTAGGGGGCAGAGGCATCACGGAGGACGGTCGTGCGATCGGCTACGTACTCCCTCACCATCCTTTTACAATGCTCCCGCCGACTCAGCCTTGACTGGGGAGCGGTGACACAGTCTTGCTGGGGAGCCATAATGCTGGCAAAGGCCTTGGAGAATGTTCCCCTGCCTGCGCTGTACATGCTGCCTGATCTCTGCGCCTCCCCTGCTACCTGGCCCTCGGAACTGCGCCTTCTGCCACTAGCGCTGTCGGATGGGAAGTTTACCATCAGTTTGTCCACCAGCGCCCTGTGGTATAGCATCATTCTCGAACCCCTTTCCTCTTCGGGAATGAGAGTGCAAAGGCTCTCCTTATACCGTGGATCGAGCAGTGTGTACACCCAGTAATCCGTAGTGGCTAGAATGCGTGTAACGCGAGGGTCACGAGAAAGGCATCCTAACATGAAGTCAGCCATGTGTGACAGGGTACCTGTACGCAACACATGGCTGTCTTCACTAGGAAGATCACTTTCAGGATCCTCCTCCTCCTCCTCTTCCTCCTCCTCAGGCCATACACGCTGAAAGGATGACAGCCCAGCAGCATCTGTACCCTCAGCAGTGGGCCAAGCTGTATCTTCCCCCTCCTCCTCATCCTCCTCATGCTCCTCCTCCTCCTCCTCAACGCGCTGAGATATAGACAGGCGGGTGCTCTGACTATCCAGCGACATACTGTCTTCCCCCGGCTCTGTTTCCGAGCGCAAAGTGTCTGCCTTTATGCTTTGCAGGGAACTTCTCAAGATGCATAGCAGAGGAATGGTGACGCTAATGATTGCAGCATCGCCGCTCACCACCTGGGTAGACTCCTCAAATGTTCCAAGGACCTGGCAGATGGCTGCCAACCAGGGCCACTCTTCTGTAAATAATTGAGGAGGCTGACTCCCACTGCGCCGCGCAAGTTGGAGTTGGTATTCCACTATAGCTCTACGCTGCTCATAGAGTCTGGCCAACATGTGGAGCGTAGAGTTCCACTGTGTGGGCACGTCGCACAGCAGTCGGTGCACTGGCAGATTAAACCTATGTTGCAGTGTCCGCAGGGTGGCAGCGTGCGTGTGGGATTTGCGGAAATGTGCGCAGAGCTGGCGCACCTTTCCGAGCAGGTATGACAAGTGGGGGTAGCTTTTCAGAAAGCGCTGAACCACCAAATTAAAGACATGGGCCAGGCATGGCACGTGCGTGAGGCTGCCGAGCTGCAGAGCCGCCACCAGGTTACGGCCGTTGTCACACACGACCATGCCCGGTTGGAGGCTCAGCGACGCAAGCCAGTGGTCGGTCTGCTCTGTCAGACCCTGCAGCAGTTCGTGGGCCGTGTGCCTCTTCTCTCCTAAGCTGAGTAGTTTCAGCACGGCCTGCTGACGCTTGCCCACCGCTGTGCTGCCACGCCGCGTGACACCGACTGCTGGCGACGTGCTGCTGACACATCTTGATTGCGAGACAGAGGTTGCGTAGGAGGAGGAGGAGGAGGAAGGTGCTTTAGTGGAGGAAGCATACACCGCCGCAGATACCACCACCGAGCTGTGGCCCGCAATTCTGGGGGTGGGTAGGACGTGAGCGGTCCCAGGCTCTGACTCTGTCCCAGCCTCCACTAAATTCACCCAATGTGCCGTCAGGGAGATATAGTGGCACTGCCCGCCTGTGCTTGTCCACGTGTCCGTTTTTAAGTGGACCTTGGCAGTAACCGCGTTGGTGAGGGCGCGTACAATGTTGCGGGAGACGTGGTCGTGCAGGGCTGGGACGGCACATCGGGAAAAGTAGTGGCGACTGGGAACTGAGTAGCGCGGGGCAGCCGCCGCCATCATGCTTTTGAAAGCCTCCGTTTCCACAAGCCTATACAGCAGCATCTGTAGGCTGATCAATTTTGCAATGTGCACGTTTAACGCTTGAGCGTGCGGGTGCGTGGCGTCGTACTTGCGCTTGCGCTCAAACTGTGGCACTAGCGACGTCTGGACGCAGCGCTGAGAGCCATTGCTGGATGGGGCCGAGGACAGCGGAGGTGATGGTGTGGGTGCAGGCCAGGAGACGGTAGTGCCTGTGTCCTCAGAGGGGGGTTGGATCTCAGTGGCAGGTTGGGGCACAGGGGGAGAGGCAGTGGTGCAAACCGGAGGCGGTGAACGGGCATCGTCCCACCTTGTGGGGTGCTTGGCCATTATATGCCTGCGCATGCTGTTGGTGGTGCCTCCCCAGCTGATCTTGGCGCGACAAAGGTTGCACACCACTGTTCGTCGGTCGTCAGGCGTCTCTGTGAAAAACTGCCACACCGTAGAGCACCTTGACCTGTGCAGGGTGGCATGGCGCGAGGGGGCGCTTTGGGAAACAGTTGGTGGATTATTCGGTCTGGTCCTGCCTCTACCCCTGGCCACCGCACTGGCTCGGCCTGTGCCCACACCCTCACTTGGCCGTCCGCGTCCTCGGCCGCGTCCACATCCTCTAGGCCTACCCCTACCCCTCAGCATGCTGTATTACCAGTGATTTGATTTCCCAGGCAGGAAAGAAATTGGCGCAAGGCTGCACTCAACCGTAGCTGGTTGCGTCTGATTTTTTTACGTTCTCCACGCAGCACACACGTACCCAGAGCCCTTAGGACTGACACAGGCAGGCCAAATATAATTAATTCGCTTTTTTGCAAAGGGAGGGCCCCACTGCGGATATTCAATGAACAATACGTTTAATAACTGTGGTGTGGCCCTGAAAAAGTGTCACACAACTTTAGTGTAGCAGAGTTATTAACTCTGGCAGAGCAGGTATTTGCCAGTCAGGAAAGACAATGGCACAAGCCTGCAGTAAACCGGAGCTGGTTGCGTTTGATTTTTGTACGTTCTCCACGCAGCACACACGTACACGGAGACCTTAGGACTGACACAGGCAGGCCAAATATAATTAATTCGCTTTTTTGCAAAGGGAGGGCCCCACTGCGGATATTCAATGAACAATTACTGTGTTGTGGCCCTGCCTACACAATTCTGTCCCTGTAGTATCAATGGAGGGTGCAATGCTCTGCACAGACGATTTTTTGAAAAAAAAAAAAAAAATGCAACACTGCTAACAGCAGCCAGCACAGTACTGCACACGGTTAAATTTGGCCCTAGAAAGGACCGTTGAGGTTCTTGAAGGCTACACTCACTCCTAACACTCTCCCTGCCTAAGCACCACTTCTGTCCCTAATACCGGGTGCAATGCTCTGCACTGCCAATTTTGAGAAAAAATAAATAAATTTCCACTGCTAACAGCAGCCTGCACACACGTAGATGTGGCCCTAAGAAGGACCGTTGGGGTTCTTGAAGCCTACAATCACTACAAACACTCTCCCTACAGCAACTCCAATAGAACAGCACTTTCCCTCACTAACTCACACGGCATCTGAGGCGAGCCGCGGGAGGGGCCGACTTTTATACTCGGGTGACATCTGATCGCCCCAGCCACTCACAGCAGGGGGGTGGTATAGGGCTTGAACGTCGCAGGGGGAAGTTGTAATGCCCTCCCTGTCTTTCAATTGGCCAGAAAAGCGCGCTAACGTCTCAGAGAGGAAACTGAAAGTAACCGGAACACCGCGTGGTACTTGTTACGAGTAACGAGCATCCAGAACACCGTAATATTCGCACGAATATCAAGCTCGGACGAGTACGTTCGCTCATCTCTAGTTTCTACCAAAAAAAGGACCTTTCTCTCTCGCAATAAAGTATTCAATTGTTTCACTATCCAAGTCTGCTTTCTGAAGTGACTTCCCGCCATCCACATCATCTACACTGAGGTACCACAATACTCACCCCAGAGATCAGGACTAGTATCTCCATTTTCTTGCTTAGTTCTCCAAATTTTTGTATTTATTATTTTGCTTGGTACGGGTCTGTACTGATACTTGAGCTGTCGTCATGACAAAACAACTTCTTACTCAGCCAATATTTTGGCAACTGCAGTAGTACCAGTCCCAGATCTTATTTAACACCTTTCCAGGAGGAGCAGTAGAGCCACCATGACTACCATTTTAATTTCCCCTGGCTGCTTAACCTCTCCTAGGTCTGGGGCGCTGCATCATCTACTGCAATCTCCTGCCTGTCACTGCTTTCATGTATCAAAGACACCAGTGTTCTCTCCATGTAATGGCTGGGGACCACTGTTGTAGACTATAGCACTCATGGCTTCATTATATTCATGGATATGCTATAGGCGCTGTTCCTTCCATTATGGCAATGACTTGAATATTTTTTGAAAATAAAGTATGTAATATTTTTAACACATTTCAGTATTTGTTGGTGTCATCTTCATTGTGTTACGAGTAGAGATGAGCGAACGTACTCGGATAAGCACTACTCGTCCGAGTAATGTGCTTTATCCGAGTACCGCTGTACTCGTGCTGAAAGATTCGGGACGCGCTGCGGAGCGGGGAGCTGCAGGGGAGAGCGGGGAGGAACGGAGGGGAGATCTTTCTCTCCTTCTCTCCCGCCCGCTCTCTGCCCCGCTCCCCGCTGCGACTCACCTGTCAGCAGCAGAGCGCCCCGAATCTTTCAGGACGAGCGGCGAGATACTCGGATAAAGCACATTACTCGGACGAGTAGTGCTTATCCGAGTACGTTCGCTCATCTCTAGTTACGAGGGTTTATAATTTATCCAATGTCATGCTGGGCTTTCTTGGGCTCTCCAAAGGAAATGATTATGAGGGCCCACATGTGTATGTCAGTCTTTATTATAATGTTGTCACTGCACATTCAAGACATATGAGTAATAAAGTCTAACAGGCCATTGTAAATCAACATAAAACGTGACAAATAATTTGATCCAAATTTATCTCTAAAAAAGTTTGTTTTCTACTGGATGGTTGGGGCCTATTTGTGTGTCAGAATTGGGATGTGGTGGAGCATCCTCTGCTACAATGTTTAAAGTCAACAGAAAGAATCAGGACAGCGCTCCTCTCAATAGAAGATTTAAAGTTGCTTCAAAGTGTAAATAAAAACGGGGAACTCACCCGGTGTGGGTGGCTTGGCCTCCCAGGGGAAAGGGGCCCCCACACAACACCTCCATGTCCCAGTCAGCGTCCAATTTAATCCAGAAGAATGGAAATCCAGCAGGTAGTTAGAACTGAACCCTGTGCTGACAGGGGGAGCAAACCACAGCCAGTCGTGTCCCAAATAGGGCACGAATGGAATACAGAACTTAGGCAAAAAGAGAAAAAAGGCTCGGCGCTCCACAGAACCAATCCAGGCAATAATCAAAATGATCCCTGTAGGATCCCTTAATCCAATGAATAAGTAAAATACCACACGTTTCGTCGCTAACCAAGCGCGACTTTTTCAGGTATACATAATCTCAATCCTATAAAGGTATATAACCATAAAATGCGGAACTTACAATGCCAAATGGACCAATCGTCAGTGTGAATCCTTCCTTCATCCGTGCTCCGGTCGCTATGGCCGGCGCCATGATGGAGGAGGGCACTTCCAGTAGTACGTATGGTAGCCAGCGCCATGATGAAAATTTCCCTTATTTTTTGTCCTCTAAATTGCATTAATTCCTGAAAAGAAACTGTGGGGTCAAAATACTCATGACACCCCTTAGTGAATACATTAAAATGAGTATTTTTTAAAATGGGTTCATTTGTGGGGGTATCTATCATTCTGACACCTATGAGTCTTTGCAATCTTGGCTTCATGTAGGAAAACAAAATGTTCCTCAAAATGTTAATAACATAATCAATGTTAAAATTGTACGCTCCTAAATGGCTGAAAAAAAACCTGAAGTTCTTCCAATGTGCTTCCAGAATACAGGTGGAAATATATAGCTCATCAAAAATTTGTATAGTATGTTTGCACATATTTAAGATATTGCAGTTGAAAATGTGAAAAAACTACAATTTTTTACAAATTTTACCAATGTTGGCACTTGTAATAAATATACACAAGTTCTATCGTTCTATTTTGAATGAAGTACAACATGTGGCGAAAAAACAATGTCAGAATCACTTGGATATGCAAAACCTTTATGGAGTTATTCTATGTTAAAATAGCACATGTCAGAGTTCCAAAATGTGATGTGGTCATTAACCCCTTAATGACGCGGCCCCTTTTTCTTTTTCCATTTTCGTTTTTTCCTCCCCCCCTGTAACTCCTTTATTTATCCATCGACGTCACTGCATAAGGGCTTGTTTTTTGTGGGACGAGTTGTATTTTTCAATGCTGCGATTTAAAGTACCATATAATGTACTGAAAAACATTTAAAAAATTCTAAGTAGAGTAAAATGAAAAAAAAACACGACATTTCGCCATCTTTTAGTGCATCTTGTTTCTACGGCGCACAAACGCCAATAAAAGCGACATGATAACTTTATTCTATGGGTCGGTACGATTACTACGATACCAAACTTGTATAGGTTTTTTTTCAACTGTACTACTCTTTTTTTTTTTCAAAGACATTTAACATTTTTTTCAATTATTTTCTGCGGTCATTTTGTGCGCGCAATAACTTTTTTATTTTTCCGTCGACGTAGTTGAGCAAGGGCTCATTTTTTGCGTGATGTCCTGTAGTTTCCGATAGTATTTTCTGGGAGACAGGGTAACTAAAAAAGTGCATTTCTGGCGTTCTTTATTTTTTTTTTTCGGACGACATTCACCATGCGGGAAAAATAATGCACTACTTTGATATATCAGACTTTTACGGACGCGGCGATACCAAGTACATATTTTTATTTAGTGCAGAGGGGTGGAGAGGAGGCAGAAAGGGGGCGGCAGCTCAGTTCCTGCTCCTGGCTCT
This sequence comes from Eleutherodactylus coqui, assembly GCF_035609145.1. Classification (NCBI taxonomy): domain Eukaryota; kingdom Metazoa; phylum Chordata; class Amphibia; order Anura; family Eleutherodactylidae; genus Eleutherodactylus; species Eleutherodactylus coqui. Next base: position 247,946,011 of record NC_089838.1, on the reverse strand, counting down.
TCCATCCTCCCCCCCTGCAGATGAGGAGGACGTATATCGGCTCGGCGTGAAAACCGAGCTGATATATGTCTGTGGGAATGCAGCCTAAAAGTGGTGTTTTTTTACAATTAATTTTTGATTAAACACTCTCTGTATATAAAAATTTCAAGCAGTTATTCAATTATCATCACAAGCAAGGATTACAAAGAAAGGTAACCACTTATAGATCAGGATAGGTCATGAATAGAGATGAGCGAACGTACTCGTCCGAGCTTGATGCTCGTTCAAGTATTAGGGTGTTCGAGATGCTCGTTACTCGAGACGAGTACTACGCGATGTTCGAGTTACTTTCACTTTCATCTCTGAGACATTAGCGCGCTTTTCTGACCAATAGAAAGACAGGGAAGGCATTACAACTTCCTCCTGTGATGTTCCAGCCCTATACCACCCCCCTGCAGTGAGTGGCTGGGGAGATCAGGTGTCACCGGAGTATTAAAATCTGCCCCGCCCGCGGCTCGCCACAGATGCATTCTGACAGAGATCAGGGACAATGCTGCTGATGCTGCTGCTATAGGGAGAGCGTTAGGAGTTATTTTAGGCTTGAAGAACCCCAACGGTCCTTCTTAGGGCCACATCTGACCGTGTGCAGTACTGTTAAGGCTGCTGTGAGCAGTGTTGCACATTTTTTTTTTTTGTATATCGGGTGTGCAGAGCATTGCGTCCTCAGTCTGCAGTAATTTTACATAGTATAGGGCCAGTAGTGGTGAGGCAGGGACAGTGGGAAAGGTGAAAGAGATATACTGTCTATATAGGCAGTGGGCTTTTTCAAACAAATTTGGGAAAAATACTATCTTTGGGCTGCCTGTGACCGTCTTGAGTGTACTGCGTCTCTGCTGGGGGTAGTAGTCCTAATTAATACGCAGCTAAGTGTTACAGCAGGCTTGCGCAAAATTCTTTCCTGGCTCTGCGTTGCCCGTTACATCACCGCCGTCATCCCGTCCAGAGGGAAACAGTCTGCAGTAATTTTACATAGTATAGGGCCAGGAGTGGTGAGGCAGGGACAGTGGGAAAGGTGAAAGAGATATACTGTCTATCTAGGCAGTGGGCTTTTTCAAACAAATTTGGGAAAAATACTATCTTTGGGCTGCGTGTGACCGTCTTGAGTGTACTGCGTCTCTGCTGGGGGTAGTAGTCCTAATTAATACGCAGCTAAGTGTTACAGCAGGCTTGCGCAAAATTCTTTCCTGGCTCTGCGTTGCCCGTTACATCACCGCCGTCATCCCGTCCAGAGGGAAACAGTCTGCAGTAATTTTACATAGTATAGGGCCAGGAGTGGTGAGGCAGGGACAGTGGGAAAGGTGAAAGAGATATACTGTCTATCTAGGCAGTGGGCTTTTTCAAACAAATTTGGGAAAAATACTATCTTTGGGCTGCGTGTGACCGTCTTGAGTGTACTGCGTCTCTGTTGGGGGTAGTAGTCCTAATTAATATGCAGCTAAGTGTTACAGCAGGCTTGCGCAAAATTCTCTCCTGGCTCTGCGTTGCCCGTTACATCACCGCCGTCATCCTGTCCAGAGGGAAACAGTATACATATATACGCTGCCTACAGTATCTGTCTGCTGTCTCAGCTCAGCCTTTAAGAAAATAGAAGCAAAATACTTAAGGCCTACTAGTGGCCTTTGGACACTTGACTGCTTCTGCGCTGTGAATTCCACTAGCTCAGTCATACGCACCTACGTCTCACTACAGGCTTGCACAAAATTCTTTCCTGGCTCTGCTGTGCATTCCGTAAGCGAAGTCAGCCTCCAACCACAGGCCAATAAGCGGCACATTTAATTACAGCGTTTTGTTTCTGCACTACTGGTAATACATCATGCTGAGGGGTAGGGGTAGGCCTAGAGGACGTGGACGCGGGCGAGGACGCGGAGGCCCAAGTCAGGGTGTGGGCACAGGCCGAGCTCCTGATCCAGGTGTATCGCAGCCGACTGCTGCGGGATTAGGAGAGAGGCACGTTTCTGGCATCCCGAGATTAATCTCATAATTAATGGGTCCACGAGGTAGACCTTTATTAGAAAATGAGCAGTGTGAGCAGGTCCTGTCGTGGATGGCAGAAAGTGCATCCAGCAATCTATCGACCACCCAGAGTTCTACGCCGTCCACTGCTGTAACTCTGAATCCTCTGGCTGCTGCTCCTCCTTCCTCCCAGCCTCCTCACTCCATTACAATGACACATTCTGAGGAGCAGGCAGACTCCCAGGAACTGTTCTCGGGCCCCTGCCCAGAATGGGCAGCAATGGTTCCTATCCCACCGGAGGAGTTTGTCGTGACCGATGCCCAACCTTTGGAAAGTTCCCGGGGTCCGGGGGATGAGGCTGGGGACTTCCGGCAACTGTCTCAAGAGCTTTCAGTGGGTGAGGAGGAGGACGACGATGAGACACAGTTGTCTATCACTCAGGTGGTAGTAATTGGAGTAAGTCTGAGGGAGGAGCGCACAGAGGATTCGGAGGAAGAGCAGCAGGACGATGAGGTGACTGACCCCACCTGGTTTGCTAAGCCTACTGAGGACAGGTCTTCAGAGGGGGAGGCAAGGGCAGCAGCAGGGCAGGTTGCAAGAGGCAGTGCGGTGTCCAGGGGTAGAGGCAGGGTCAGATCCACCAACTGTTTCCCAAAGCGCCCCCTCACGCCATGCCACCCTGCAAAGGCCGAGGTGCTCAAAGGTCTGGCAGTTTTTCACTGAGAGTGCAGACGACCGACGAACAGTGGTGTGCAACCTTTGTCGCGCCAAGATCAGCCGAGGAGCCACCACCACCAGCCTCACCACCACCAGCATGCACAGTCATATGATGGCCAAGCACCCCACAAGGTGGGACGAAGGCCTTTCACCGCCTCCGGTTTGCACCACTGCCTCTCCCCCTGTGCCCCAACCTGCCACTGAGATCCAACCCACCTCTCAGGACACAGACACGACCGTCTCCCAGCCTGCACCCACACCCTCACCTCCGCTGTCCTCGGCCCCATCCACCAATGTCTCTCAGCGCACCGTCCAGCCGTCGCTAGCGCAAGTGTTGGAGCGCAAGCGCAAGTACGCCACCACGCACCCGCACGCTCAAGCGTTAAACGTGCACATAGCCAAATTTATCAGCCTGGAGATGCTGCCGTATAGGTTTGTGGAAACGGAGGCTTTCAAAAACATGATGGCGGCGGCGGCCCCGCGCTATTCGGTTCCCAGCCGCCACTACTTTTCCCGATGTGCCTTCCCAGCCCTGCACGACCACGTCTCCCGCAACATTGTACGCGCCCTCACCAACGTGGTTACTGCCAAGGTCCACTGAACAACGGACACGTGGACAAGCACAGACGGGCAGGGCCACTATATCTCCCTGACGGCACATTGGGTGAATTTAGTGGAGGCTGGGACCGAGTCAGAGCCTGGGACCGCTCACGTCCTACCCACCCCCCGAATTGCGGGCCCCAGCTCAGTGCTGGTATCTGCGGCGGTGTATGCTTCCTCCACTAAACCACCCTCCTCCTCCTCCAACGCAACCTCTGTCTCGCAATCAAGATGTGTCAGCAGCAGCATGTCGCCAGCAGTCGGTGTCGCGCGGCGTGGCAGCACAGCGGTGGCCAAGCGTCAGCAGGCCGTGCTGAAAGTACTCAGCTTAGGAGAGAAGAGGCACATGACCCACGAACTGCTGCAGGGTCTGACAGAGCAGACCGACCGCTGGCTTTCGCCGCTGAGCCTCCAACCGGGCATGGTCGTGTGTGACAACGGCCGTAACCTGGTGGCGGCTCTGCAGCTCGGCAGCCTCACGCACGTGCCATGCCTGGCCCACGTCTTTAATTTGGTGGTTCAGCGCTTTCTGAAAAGCTACCCATATAGCATGTGTCCACTGCTAAAGAACCCCTGTCTAAATGGGGCATGCAGTGTGGGCCGAAGCCCACCTGCATTGAACCTCACGTTACCTCAGCTGTGATGGGCAATGCAATGGGATATATTTATGCACCGCCGGTGGCTTCCTGGGACCCACCCATGCTGTGGGTGCACACGGAGTTGTAACTGCATGTGTCCACTTCTAAAGAACCCGAAGCCCACCTGCATTAAACCTGACGTTAGCTCTGCTGAGCAGGGCACTGCAATGGGATATATTTATGTACCGCTGGTGGGTTCCAGGGAGCCACCCATGCTGTCGGTCCACACGGAGTTGTAACTGCATGTGTCCACTTCTAAAGAACCCCAATCTGACTGGGGCATGCAGTGTAGGCCGAAGACCACCTGCATTAAATCTGACGTTACCGCAGCTGTGATGGACACTGCAATGGGATTTATTTATGTACAGCCGGTGGGTTCCAGGGAGCCACCTATGCTGTGGGTGCACACAGAATTCTCATTGCGGAGTTGTACCTGCCTGTGACTATTTATAAAAAACCCCGGTCTGACTGGGGCATGCAGACACCTTGACAGAATGAATAGTGTGTGGCGCATGGGTTCCCCATTGCTATGCCCACGTGTGCAGCTCCTGATGAAGGTGGCACAGGATTGGATTTCTCATTGCTTCTGTACAGCATTATGGGCTATCGCCCCGTCCCTTTTAAAGAGGGTCGTTGCCTGGCCGTGCCAACCCTCTGCAGTGTGTGCCTGCGGTTCCTCCTCATGGCAGACGCGCTTATAAATAGACATGAGAGTGGTGTGGCATGAGGGCAGCTGAAGGCTGCGCAGGGACACTTTGGTGTGCGCTGTGGACACTGGTTCGTGCGGGGGGTTGGGCAGCATGTAACCCAGGAGAAGTGGCAGCGGAGTGTCATGCAGGCAGTGATTGTGCTTTGTTGGAGGTAGTGTGGTGCTTAGCTAAGGTATGCCTTGCTAATGAGGGTTTTTCAGAAGTAAAAATTGTTGGGGGGGGGCACTCTTGCCGCTATTGTGGCTTAATAGTGGGACCTGGGAACTTGAGATGCAGCCCAACATGTAGCCCCTCGCCTGCCCTATCCGTTTCTGTGTCGTTCCCATCACTTTCTTGAATTTCCCAGATTTTCACAAATGAAAACCTTAGCGAGCATCGGCGATATACAAAAATGCTCGAGTTGCCCATTGACTTTAATGGGGTTCGTTACTTGAAACGAACCCTCGAGCATCGCGAAAATTTCGTCTCGAGTAACGAGCACCCGAGCATTTTGGTGCTCGCTCATCTCTAGTCATGAATTGCTGATCGATGGTGGCCTGACACTCAGGATTCCTAATGATCAGCTGATTTCCTGGAGCTACAGTCAATGGGCTCAGTGCTGGAAGCAAATACCGCTGACAACATTTCAGCAGCCCGTTTCGGTACTGCAAGCACAGCTCCCATTGAATTCAATAATATCTGTGCCAGTGATACCAACCCAGGCTGCTGCACTACGGACAGCTGACAGCAGCATAAGGAATCAGCTGATCGGAAGGGATCGTGAATAGTTTCAGACCACCTATTGATGAGCTATGCTGAGGACAGGTCATCAATTAAAAAAAAAATGCCTAAAGTCCAAGACAACCCCTCTTAAGTGGCTTCTTATGTATCCTCACTAACAGCCGCAGAATTAATGCTTATAATTATCATGCAGATGTAATGGACCAATACTATGATTAAAAACAGTACTGTATTTGTGTTGCCCTATTAATATGTTATCTTCCATCTACACTATAATGCTATGGTCACTATTATACTTGGACAGTAATACTGCACGTAAGACACATACAACCATGCGCCTTATTAGCTATAAAAGAAAAGAAGTAGTACAGAGAGCTATTCTTCATTGTATTTCGTCATACAGAATGTTTTAGGCATTACAGGTTCCAAATAAGCAGAATTTCATATATATATATATATATATATATATATATATATACCTCATTTCTCAGCTTTATTTTGTATCAATTAGCAAAGAATACAGATATAGCAAGCACCTGCCACATCGCCAGCCATTGCTATCAACCTGCACTACAATAAATGCTTTAGTGAAAGAGCAGCAAATTGCATTGCAATTTGTATGACAGCATGTGTTATTTTACAGACTGGCTCTTGCTAGATCTTATGGTGTAGTGTTCATTGTTGGAAATAATGCTGATCTAGTGCAACATTTACTATAAAAAAATGCTAAAGCAATGTACAAAATGTGACACAGTTATTGGAGAAAGATACGTGTGAAGTATTGTGTGCAGGCGAGAGGACAAAGCAAAGCTTGAGAATGCCAACAAGGGGGTAAAGAAGCAACAAGGCTCTTGTGATGCGTCAAATATGAGGTGGTGTTGACGGTCACCCTACAGAACCAAAACCCTCTTCAGATCTACTCCCTTATGCCTGAGAAAGGACCCTAAGTAGGTTCGAAAGCTCGCTATAACATCATGCAATTTTGTTAGCAATTAAAAGGTATCATGTCTACAAGATTACATGGTTTCTCTTACTGAGAACAATCATTTACAGCACCAAAACCTAACAGGTCATCACCCTGGGATTAGTGGTAACCAGGTAACATGGCTGCTACGGTAGAGTATGTCAACTATGAGTTGATGTAGACGTCTATTCGACAATGCCACTATTGGATAGATCTCCAGCATGCATATCCTCTATGTAATCATTGCGAAAGATTTTATTCTTTATCTTTAAAAAACAGGAGTCCAATTGGCTATCAGAACCTCAACTATCAATTATTTAACATTATATTATATTGTATAGCCATTCTATCTGAAAATACAGATAGAGCAGGTTTACGTTTTTCCATTGACTCTCCATCATATCTTCTGCATTCTACATCATAGTTCAACTTATCCCGATATCACGATGTATTACCTGTGGTTTTACTAAGGACTTCAGGTAAATCTTGGCTTCAGGTAAAAACCTTGGCTTTTCTTTGAGCATTAAGTCAGCATATCAGCAACAGAAATGAAGACACAATTCATAATACGTATTTCATTCATTAATATTTTCCCACTTTACTCAGAATTGGATGTGAAAACAAAGAATTGTACATTTCTACTAAAAATATTCCAAAAATGTGTGAGGGATATATCATTTGTACAATGTTGTACATAACGAAGAGGTTAAAAGCATCGTAATAGTCATGCATGATTCACTGCCCGCTAGATGGCGCCAGAAAGCTAAACTATCACTCCTAGATACAGAATAGAAATCTGCCGCTTGCCCGTAAAGTTTGAAGCTGGTGGTTTGTTAGGTTTCCAGCCAGGGTGAAACTAGGGGAAAAAAAGCAGCAGCCGTGGCACAGAGAGCAGAGCAGCCCAATTCTGAGAGAGTGCAAAGTAATAAAAAATAAGATCTATTTTACAGAAGCTTCCATTACTCTTCTACAGTCTTTCTACTGAACATTTGCTATTCCTGACCTAGACCAGCAGTAAGAGGTGAAGTTGTACCATGTAGTGAATATGGCCTGGAGCAATCGCCTTCAAACAATGTAAAAAAAAATGTTTGATGCCAATTATAAGCCCACTTTCACAGATCACATGGTTTATCGTCTCGGTGTAATAGTCAGTCGTAGAGAATGAGGTTTTTTGTTGTTGAAGAAAACTAGATTTGATACAATGAATAAAAATGATGAATAATTAAAATATTAACATTTTATGTATTAAACCTGAATGATTTAGAATTTAGGACTGAGTAGCAGATACTTTTCTATTAGTATTGTGTGCTTTGTTACACCTCCAAGGTTAAAACGACCCTCCGATCCTGGAGAAGCAAAGATGGCCGAACCGCCGTCTGACTACCTGATGCACACTGTGCATTAATACGCACTGGTGGTCAAGGACAGGACATGCTGATTTATAGAAGGGAGACGTGACAGTATTCAAGGTGCAAAATGTAAAAGTCTTTATTCCTCTAAGGACATAACAGCCGCAACGTTTAGACCAGAAGGTCTTTGTCAAGCATACAGATATATAAAAGTGTATCATATATATAGCAACCCAAGAAAGAACTAGTCATACAGGCCCCTCCTAAAAGCAAATCCAGCACATATCATCTTTGATCAACCTTCACCACAGCATGCAGATCCAACATGGTGCCATACGCATCATTCAGTATCAAGACAACTTAACTGCGCAGCCGCTGGAATACAGTCTCCCAATCTCGCGAGATGACGTTCATTAAACATCATATTTGTACATCTAAACACTTCCTTCACATATGCGAGATCACAAAACAAATTTGCATGAGCGAAAAAAGGGACTTTACAAGCGTACATTGAACCATCGCTCCAAATATGGCAATTTACCTATATATAGAAATCCGCTAATCAAATCTCAATGAGAATGTTGTAAAGGGGACATCATAATCTCACTGATATGAATATAAGTAGAGCCACCAATAAATAACTACTACTCAACCAACAATACAATCCCGTAACTCTTCGCACTAGTATGGGATTATTACATGCTGATTTGACTGGTCAGTGCCGCTCACATGCGCATCACTGGGTAATCAAAGCAGTTGTAGTGTCTTATACTATTGATGGATACTAACACACAGTAGGCATCAGGTAGTCAGAGAAGTGGTGTGGCCATCTTTGTCTCTCTAGGCTCGGAGGGTTGCTTTAAGTAATTCTATGCAGGCACAATGTTCTATACTTCGGGATCTTCGTCATGTTCCCATGTTGAACCATAACCTCGGTCAGTATATAAAATGACAGTACAGTATACAACATGTCTGGAAGATCACTCATATTGGATACAAGTAGTGTCTTGTGGATACAGGGACTAGTCCTAGTAGGAGATTTAAAGGGGTTGTCCCGCGCCGAAACGGGTTTTTTTTTTTTCAACCCCCCCCCCGTTCGGCGCGAGACAACCCCGATGCAGGGAGGTAAAGAAAGCTCACCGGAGCGCTTACCTGAATCCCCGCGCTCCGGTGACTTCTCTACTCACCGCTGAAGATGGCCTCTTCCTCCGTGGACCGCAGCTCTTCTGTGCGGTCCACTGCCGATTCCAGCCTCCTGATTGGCTGGAATCGGCACGTGACGGGGCGGAGCTACACGGAGCCCCATAGAAGACTGCAGAAGACCCGGACTGCGCAAGCGCGGCTAATTTGGCCATCGGAGGGCGAAAATTAGTCGGCACCATGGAGACGAGGACGCCAGCAACGGAACAGGTAAGTATAAAACTTTTTATAACTTCTGCATGGCTCATAATTAATGCACAATGTACATTACAAAGTGCATTATTATGGCCATGCAGAAGTGTACAGACCCACTTGCTGCCTCGGGACAACCCCTTTAAGCTCGACTCTCATGAAGCACTCAGCTTTTATAAATAGTTCAAAAGGACTTTAACCCAAAATGTAAAATTGTCCATGAAATAGTAAATCAAAGGCGACAAAGTTTACACTTACATAACTACTGACGCGTTTCCATTATTTGCAGTGGTTATTTTTGCAAAAGTAAGTACAGCATTATAATACAGGGGGTGGACAAAAATATGCAAACACCGTACAAAATGCATGCCTTAAAATTGGTCTCGACATGTCTTATTGAAATATGATGTATAATCCCATGTAATTTAAGCAGAGGTAATATGACACAAATGCTGCCGGGCAGAAGTGAACATCTGCTGAAGCACCAAGGTTTGATTGATCAGGGGTTTGAGCCACTCAGCTGCTGTTACCAGCTGCTCCCAAAACCATCCAGAGCAGGGTAAGAGGTGAAGAAAACACAAATTTGTTGGGAAATCTCTCAGCCAAGCAGGGGTCAAAAGGGCTTCTCAGTGCTAATGGTTAAAATTCCATGCATTTCGTATGGTGTTTCCACATTTTTGTCTACCCCTGTACATTCTCTCATCAAAAAATGTAATATAAAATACAGGTTTGATACCACAGCTAGACTGACCATTGGGCACAAGAGCCTGGTGTCTAAGGGTCCGTTAACATGGGATGAGTGTCGTCCCAACGATGATTGCTCTTGTGCTTTCGCACAGGAGCTATAATTGCTCACTAAATGGAGGCTGAGCGCGGTGGAGATCTATTCCAGGTGACCGCCTCCATTCAGATCAAGCAGACAGTTATTCATAGATGAATGACTGCCTGTTTACACAGGACGATTAGCGTCAGACTTTTATGCCGGCATAAATGGAAAGGCGAACGATATGCAAATGAATTATCATGCATCTTTCAATAGCTGGCCATGCTTACACTAAATGGTTAATTTTTTAGTTTCGTATGATCCAACAATTCCTTGAACGATAATTATTCAGTGTAAAAGGGCCCTAAAAGTGGCTTCTTTGGTATAGCTACCTGCCGCTCCGGTTTTAGGCTCGATAGCAGCTCAGCCGGTATTCAATACATGTGTACATTTCGAGATAAGTTTATTAGAAATACCTTTTCAATACTATATTAGGCCATCTTTTCCTCATTTCCATACTTGGTAACATTAGAGGGATTGGTCGGATGAAAAAAAAAATAAATAACACACAAAAAAAATATTACTAGCCTTTTGTTTCGTCCGGGTAGCCAGTGCTGAAGCCCTGATGGTAGCCTGCTGGTCTCAGTTCACAAGTAGGCGGCAATAACATTTCGTATAGATTGTGACCACTACAGCTAATCAGTGGCCACAGCAGTCACATGCTGTGCTGCCACGGCTTCCATTGCTGAGCAATGATGCTAATAGAAAGGCACACCGATTGGCTGCAGTGGTCATACGGTGGCCATTCGCAAACAAATAGCAGGAGGATGGTGGAAGGATGGATGCTGGAACACCAGGGGAAATAAGAGGCCAGTACTGTGTCTTCTTGTTTTATACCAATGACAGTTCATATAACCTCTTTAAGCTTGGTACCGTATGTTGAAGGATTTAGACTGTCTGTTATGTGATGTGTTGTTCTTTGTCTCTTTGCCCCTATAAGTCTAACTCTGCTCAACTCCAGCAGCCAATCACATTTTTCCAGCACAGTGTTTAGTTCCCGCTTTTATCTAAGGCTCCACCCGCTGCTTTTATATTCACTTTATATATCCCAATTAGTTATGAGTCTGCTGTATTCATGAGTCAGTGCCCCCCTGCCAGCCCCCTTGTCAGCAGTGATTGACAGCCTGTTTTGTATACATTGTGAGGCCTGGAAATTATTCCCATCATGAATTCAGCTGATAATTTTGAGCCCGCTCCTAATGGTCAAACGGTACAATATTTTTCTGTGCAAGTGTTGACTGATGTATGTCACTCAATATGACACAATGCATTTTAGAATATGGTACACAGCAGGTTCCACACTGCACACCATATTGCTGTCTTTAATGCACACAGTAATGTCTCTATGGCCTTAGATAGTATAGACAAAGTTACAGAGGGTGGACAAAAATATGGAAACACCATACGAATTGCATGCCTTAAGTTACATGGGATTATGAATCATATTTCAATAAGGCATGCAGAGACCAATTTTAAATAGAGATAATATGAGAAAGATGCGACCCCCCATCATTCGAGCACCTGCAGTTGTATGGTAAGCTACCAAGTGCGCCCGTGTTATGCTCATGTGAAACTGGCCTTATATTAACAATAGCCCTTTTTTAAACGTCCAATTTGACAGATGATTTTTTTCCATGTAGAAGTGTGTTATGGGGCTACATGAATCATCCCCCTCCTGGCTCTGTCTCCTCCCCTTTTATGTTCTAAAGCTGGACACGCTAAAAACGCTCACTGTTTCCCTCATCCACTCTCGGTTAGATATTGCAACTCACTGCTGATCAGAATTCCCCTCGCCAGATTCTACCCCCCTCCAATCCATCCTGAATGTGGCAGCCAGGCTCATCTTCCGATCCAACCGCTACTCAGACACCTCTGACCTGTGCAGGTCACTGCACTGGCTGCCCATTAAATATAGAATTCAATTTATTCTCTACCCTCATCCACAAAGCTCTCCACAGCACTGCGTCGCCCTTCATTGCTTCCCTCATCGCAATCCACCACCCAGCTCCTCTAATGAAATCAGATTAAGTGCCCCTTTAACTTGAACCTCTCATTCCCGCCTCCAAAACTTCTCCAGGGCAGCACCAGTCCTCTGAAATGCGCTACCCCAAACTATCCAGGCAATCTCTGACACACAAAACTTCAGGCATGCTCTAAAACCACACCTCTTCAGGGAGGCATACCACATTCCCTAAACCAAACCCCTCTGTACTCCAACTGATAACATGCTCCCTGTCCTACTGACTGCAATCCCTGCTAGCTGGAATAAATTGCCCCTGCAGTCACACTGATTCAGCCACCACACGGCTTACATCTGACCATTGGCTATGTGTATAGCATCCCACACCCTCCACCTCACCATACCGTGCACATCTCCAGCCCCTTTACCTTCTGTATCACCCCATTATCTGTAGTATGTAAGCTTGTTGGAGCAGGACCCTCACCCCTACTGTTTCCACCTGTTGATTACTTCATGCAACCATGGTTTTGTTTTTATTCCCCCTGTTTTGTAAGCACTGCGGAATAGGTTGGCGCTACATAAATAAAGATTATAATTATTAAGGCACTATTGACAGCCCTTCGGTGCCCTGCAACACAATCACTTACTTTTGATATTATATTTGTATTTTGAGCTTGGTTCTTGGGCTGTATTTACGTTATGAGCTTGGTTCCGGTGTTGCACTTATGTGTTAAGCTTGGTTCTGGTGCTATATGTATGTCATGAACTTGGTTCTGTTTTTGTATCTATGTACTGATGTTGGTTTGTGCTGTATTTATGTTATGAGCTTGGTTCTGGTGTTGCACTTATGTGTTAAGCTTGGTTCTGGTGCTATATGTATGTCATGAACTTGGTTCTGGTTTTATATCTATCTATTGAGACTGGTTCTGATGCTGTATTTATGATATCAGCTTGGTCCTGGCATATATTTTATCTATGCGATAAGATTGGTTCTGGCGCTGTGTTTATGTCATAAGCTTGGTTCTGGTACTGTAGTTATGTTCTGAGCTTGGTTCCGTACAGTATTTATTCATTCAGCTGTTCTGGTCTGGGTCTGCTACTATTTTGCTGCTTTCTGCACAAGCAGAAGACAAGCAGACTGCCTATCAAAGCAATATATGTAGTTTTTTTTTCTTATATTGAGTGGAAGGGGGCACAAAAAAAATTCTGCACAGGGTGCCTTCTAACTAACGCCGTCACTGCTAGCTTTGTAACAAGCATAACAAATATCATATATTGCTTATTTTATGACTGGTATGATTAAATTAATATATTATATAAACATTTTTGTTTAGTTTTGTTTTACTTGAAGGTCTTTATAATAGATCTGGATACACATATTCTAAAGTATATCCATCAGCTCTCTTCTATAAATGCACATTTTAGATATCAAACCACAGAGACCACATTTAAAGAACAGTTTACTTATAAAAATGTACATGAATTCACCGCTAACATATGCAAATATTAGATAGTGAATGTGGCTCATTTGCAAGCGAACGTCTGAATGTCTGCGCCCAGAGATGAGTGTCCTAATATAGAACAGAGGGGCCACTTTCATGGAGATGTATCTGGACAGTGTGATCCCACTTTCTGATACAAAAGACAGGTAAGAGCAGTGTATTGCGCTGTCAGTGTACACATTGTGCATGTTTGGGCTGGTGCTGGAAGCCCAATAACCAAATATTCACAGCACGGTGCTTATAAAAAACCCTTTTCATACATTACACAGAAGAACAGTTGTTTGTGGGCCCAAACCTCTCCCCTCCCACCCTCACGTCTCTTCCCATCTGGGGACGCTTGTCTGTTTGAAATATATGGAGGCCATAGTGAAACACGGGCAGCCTTAATGAAAGCGAGGATTGACGACTACTGTTTAGATGCAGCTCTGGGCTGAGATTCAAATGCAGCTCTGAAGTATGGTCTGTGACTGAGCTCCTGTGGGGAGCAGGGGCACGATCTCATCAAGGAGATCTCTGTAACCCGCTGACGCCAGCAGCACTCAAGGGCTGGAGAAACCTTCCAAGCAGAATACACAGGCACAGATGTGACCATTATACACGAAGCTCTGTGTAAACCAAGATGCTTTATTTCTCAATACATCCACTAGGCGCTTCTTTTTTTTTTTTTTCTCTTAAGGGCACTGGATGCACGTCAGCACCATGTAGGCAGCTTCTTTGCAAATGCCAATAAGGCTCCATGTTTTCTAGCAGCAGGGGTATAAAATGTTTATTTTCCTAACACAATAAGCAATTAGGTTGAACATCCAGCTTAGCATCCCCTTCTGCATACCTGCAGACACTTCGGAGCACTCAATGCACCTTGGAGCCTTCGTCAAGTGTTGGAACAGACTAGTAAAACAGAATTTATTACTACACTGTAGTGGTGCCAAGGTGAGTTGAAAAGAAATGCGTTTCTCAAACTTCTGTAGGGCAAATACCAATCTATATCGCCAATTTTGATGCCATCATATCCTGCTAAGTAGTTCAAACAACATGGAACTAGCTGATGTTCCAGGGAATGGCTACTATTGTTCAAGCTCATGCGTTTTTGCCAAAGCAAAGAGTGGATGTAAGAACAACAAAAGAAAGAGACGTATAGGTCCTACTTTTATAATTTCTGCCCTTTTAGATCCACTCCTCGTTTTAGGGCTGGACTGGGACTAAAAATCAGCACTGGCCAAAAGCCTCATCAGCCCACGTGCAAAATTTGCCAGTTTTCATATTAAGTGTATTAGATGTTTGCAACCCTCTCTTGTGCTAAGTTGTCTGCCAGAGCCAACTGCCCACCTAACATCTGTCAACTTAAACCAAGCCATGCATAATCAAGCCCCTACTGGAGGAGGGGTGCCCTGAGAAATTTTACTTGGTGGTGGGAAGCGGCCGCGCTATGCAAATAGCATAGTGTACCGTGGAATGAACATTGTTCAGTACTTGCTATATCTGTGAGTAGAAAATTTAGGATGAATGTGTCAAACCCCAAAACAGACCCTAGACCATACCCCTAAATAAATACAGACCTCAGATCAACCCATATATTAATATAGATTCCAGACCCACAAAACTAATTCAGACCCCAAATTTATTGCAGACCTCAGACCAGGCCTCCTAAATCAATTAGACTCCAGATGAGACCTCCTAAATAAATACATATCTCTGACCCATCCCTGAAATTAATTTAGAATCCAGACTTAAAAAATTAATACAGACCCCAGTTTTAATGCAGAGTCCAGACCAGACCTCCAAAATAAAGACATACCCCTGACCAATCCCTCAAATTAATTTTGAACTGAAACTCAAAAATGTATACAGACCTCAGATGCCCTAAATCAACCAAACCAGCATTCTAAATAAATTCTGATCACAGACCTGACCCCAAAGTTAATTCAGACCCAGATCAAATTCCGAACTGCAGACCCAGGTCAGAGCACCTAAACTAATACAGACAACAGATCCCCAAAATTAATTCAGACTCCCAAAATTATTTTAAACACCGACCCCCAAAATGTTTTCGAACCTCAGACCGTACTGCTAAAAGTTAATTTAGAACACAAAATTGACCTCCAAATGGATTTTGACACCAGAGCAAACCCCCAAATTAACTGGGAATTAGATCTCACATCAGAATTAGAGATGAGCGAACGTGCTCGGCCACGCCCCTTTTTCGCCCGAATACCGCGATTTTCGAGTACTTCCGTACTCGGGCGAAAAAATTCGGGGGGCGCCGTGGGTGAGTGGGGGGTTGCAGTGGGGAGTGGGGGGGAGAGGGAGAGAGAGAGGGCTCCCCCCTGTTTCCCGCTGCTACCCCCCACTCACCCACGGCGCCCCCGCCCCCCGGCGACCCCGAGTACTTTTCACTCGAGTACTGAAGTACTCGAAAATGGCGGTGCTCGATCGAGTAATTACTCGAAACGAGTACGTTCGCTCATCTCTAATCAGAATCCAAAATTAATATAGACATCAGACCAGACCTACTTAAAACATCAGAAAGCAGACGAGAGCCCCTAAATGTATTTAGAGTATAACCCCCAAATTAATTCAGACCCAAGACCAGACCCCTGATTATTTATATATCTTAGAGCCAGGTCCCCCCTAAATAATAAATAATAGCTTCATAATCTCAAAATAAGTTCAGAACCTATATCAGAGCAAAAAAATATTTCTTGCTGTTGCCCGTGTGGACATACTGTAAGTGCTACCAATTGCAACCTCGGTGGTCACTGGGCTTAATTGGTCAATATGCTGGGTGGATTTTATTTGTCTGATGGGCAAATGGCAGGGCACATCTCACCCCTCAGTGTGGCTGCTGTGTTGGTATAAGTGGTTCTTGTGTTTGGTTGTGGTGGTGGAGAGAGTAGTAAGTATGAGAGTGCGTGCAAGGTTGGGTGTTGCCTACGTCTTGAGCCACAAAAAAAGTCTTAAAAGCCCGTGAATAAAGAGAGGTTAGGGTAAAGCCTTGGGTCTTCATGGTCAGAGCCGAGAGTGCCCGGATATGCAGTTTGGTAAACTATTTGGACAACAGTTGAATTTTTACAGTACTATTGCATAATCCTGACTATGACTAACTAAGGTGGATAACTGTTATTATAGGCATACTAGAAAATAACAATATTTTACACTTCATTTCGGAAAATTACAATGTTAACAACACATAGCAGTATTAAGGCAGTTTAAACTTCAATACGGTCTATTAGACCTGTAAGTCGTAACCTATCACACATAGTTTGTAGATAACCAAAATATTATTTGCAAAATTCTGTGTCAGAGTCTTTTGCACAATTACAAATGTCTCAAAGAACTGTGTTCATCTTTCTACACTGCCAGCAGGTCTGTTTTGTACCTAGCAAGTCACTATTGGTGTGCACACTATGCGGCTTTTCATGAGGCCAGCCTCACTTACAACCTAATGCAGCAGCAATTCTTGATGTTCTCTGATGGGGCTTGATTCATGAAATTAGCCATGCAGTTAAAAACTCCTTCTCTTATACTTGTGACTTCTTAATTGACATCTGTTGCGGTCTCCTTGGCAAAACTGGGAAGTTCTCAATGGTCCAATCAGGGCTCCCAGCACCTTGGTGCCCACTCCAGCTGATAAGCCTACTACTTTATGTTGTACCTTCCTTTAGCTGATTGCACTCATGACAGCACCTTAAGCTTTTGCAGTAGCTCTTCTGTATAGCACCTACTCCTCTACATGCTCTCTGCAGTGCCTAGTAACTCAGTCCCTCACAGCAGTTCTGTACATCTCACAGTCCCTGCACCTGTTTCCCCCATTCAACCTAAAAGATTTGGACATTTTTTTTAGACATCTTGGAGGAGTACCTATAATGCTCCCTATTACAGGGGCAGTCTCCTAAGCGTTGATTTACTACTGGCATCACTGCTGTGTAATGGGAGGGGGCTGAACCTCTTTTCAACCCTTGCAAAGGCGCATTGATCAGTATTACAAGCACTGTACCTGTCTCTCTCCCTAAAATTGTACTGGCAGGGAAATGGTGTTGGCACTTGTGCTTCTGCGCCTCTTCAATCTGCTCTCCTAGACTTATCTTGGCCAAGGGAAGAGGATGGGCCAATTTCCAGTGGCCACTTGGGACTCTGTCCCAGCAGCTGTCCAAAGGGGGAATGCAAATAGAGCACTTCCCTCTTAAAAATGAATACCGTTGGAAAATGTTGAGAGCATCCATGAAACTGTTGTGAGAGTGTCCATATAGTCATGCCACTACAGCTGAGTAGATAAAGAAACTGTGGGTAGATAATGAAACTGAGACTATTTAAAGAGACTCAGTCTTGATTCTACAATGTGCAACAAGCTGAGACAATGTTATAGAATAGTAAAGCCAGCATTGGTAAAGTATTGAAATTACTGGTGTAACTATAGGGGATGCAGGGGGTTTCAGTTGCACCCGGGCCAAGGAGCCTTAGGGGCCCATAAGGCCTCTCTTCTCCATATAGGGAGTCCAGTACTATGAATAAAGCATTTTAGCTGGGGACCCTGTTACAGCTTTTGCATCGTGGCCCAGGAGCTTCAAGTTATGCCTCTGCGTTAAGGGGTTAAGAGAAGTTGGGGGGCCCCAAGATAAACTTTTGCATCTGGGCCCATGAGCCTTTAGCTACGCCCCTGATTGAAACTGTGTTGCAACGTTCAGAAACAGTGTGCCAATTAGGTTGACTCTACTGCTAATTCACTTGTCAAATAAAAACTCTTACAGTTTACTGCAATGCGTAATTCATTTCTTAATGCACCTACTGACACAGTGCCCACTGACAGAAGTGCCCCTTCCTTGGAAATTTTCACAGTAGGACAGATTCAGTCCATGCCTGCCTGGCTTTGAGAAAAAAATGTGTCAAAAGGATATGAAATTGTTACTTACAAGGTTGTTTGAGCTTCACTATCACAGCTTTTTCACTAGATCCCCCATGGATGCAGCATTGCTTACTGACCATTTTTATTATCTGGAAATATGTTTTCATTATAGCATTTATATTGCATTTCTTAATCACAATTTACTTGTTCCACAATTCCATACACAGCTGTTTTTTAAACCATTACAGCTCTGTTGATCTGTGCTTCCTTGTTCCTTAATACAATGCCAGACCTACAGTAAACACTGACATTTACATAGCAGGAGAAAGGGGAGAGGTCTATGTAACCCTGCATAACAATACAGATTAATATTATATAAAAAAAAACTCAGGCACTCTGGGTAAAAAACAGACTTTATCATTAGTCTTCTGTATATACCAGATTATTCCTAATTAATCAGAATCACTTACTACGGTATTCATTGTTGGTGTTATCTACCCATCTCTTTAAGGGGTTCTTCTGGACAATTCATTTTTACTTAGCATTAAAATAAAAGCCCCTTTAAAATTATAGGGGCTTTCCCATGACTTAAAATTGCCTCACTCCCACTTTGTCCTTCCTTGTTGCCATTGACCAGGATGTGTGGCTACTGCAGCCAATCACTGGCCTCAGCAGTGACCTTCTACAGCCAGTGATTGGCTACAGCAGTCACATGTCCTGGTCAGCAGCAACCAGGAAGGACAAAGCGGGTGTGAAGCAATTTTAAATTGTGGGCAAACCCTTTTAATCTCATAATCCATGTGTAAACCCTGAATATATGAACATGGATTTATTGCACCTTCCGATACTTTACTATGCTCTTGCTTTCCTCATTTGTGCAGTGATTCTTGTGGTTGTGGAAATATTCTATTGAAAGGCTGCTATGGAACCCTTATCCCCAATATCAGCTAACTTTAAGAGTTTGACTGTCACTGGGGCCCAGCTCCAGGTATACATATGTCAGCCTTTGTGCAATAGAGTTATAGAGGACCCACCCTCTATCCAACCCTTGGGTTGAGAAGCTTAGAAAATGTGACCCTGGTTCAACATGGACCCCTAAGCCCTGGCATTTGGCCTGGTATATCTGGTGCTGATACTGGAAGTTGCATTAGACAATTGTTAGCGCAACTACTGAGAGTACATGCCGTATAGACCCAACATTCTGGAGTTATATGTTGGGCGTCCTCTCACGAACCAACCTCACTGTGGTCCTACCAGCAGCTGGTGATTGTCATGGGCAGTATAGCCATCTGATCCTGGCAGCCCATTTAGCTCTGCTGTTCTGTTTGACTCTGCCATATGACCACCGCCTATAGTTGCAGCATGTTAGGCTGCGTTGACTCACAGCGTGTTTGTTGCAGGTTTTAATTGCAGTTCTTCTGCTATTAAATACTGCGTTTTTTGGAGACTGCATGTATTGCAGTTTTAAAAAAAAAATATAAGTAGAGATATGGAAAATTCTGAAGGGTTCACAAACTTTCAAGCACTACTATAACTCATCTTTTCTAGGACTTACTTGCCAGTTATTGACTTATTAGGCCCCCTGCACATGAACGACCCACATTCTGCAAGCGGATTTACGCCGCAGAAGACCGCAGAAGATTCATAGTGGAAACGAATTGCGAGTCTTTAGTGCATTTTACTGTACTGTTTGCGCTGCCGGAGACCGTTCACATCAACATGGAGAACACCCACACCGTGATTTAAAATGCTGTGCAGCCTAATTAATTTTTAATAACTGCGCAATTTCATGGGGAATCGGGTGCACATTTGCAAATGCGCACAAAAATAGAGCACGTTGCGTTTATTCTCCCCAAACAATGAGTTCTATCGTTTGCACAATGCAGAGAATAAAACCCATTGTTTTCAATTGTTTCATTCTCACTCTTGCAGTTCGCGACATGCTCTATTTTTGTGCGCATTTAAGTACCAAAAGGTACCAATTTCGCAGGTGAATCAATAACCCCAGGGATCACTTGGGCTTTTAAATTATGGCACAGGTGTGTGCCGCGCCAAAGTGGATAGTCTACCAGCAGGAAAAAGGACAGTAAAATTCGCTAAAAAGCATGCAAAAGCGCAACCTTTACTGCACAAAAAGTCGGGTTATTGCGTTTTTACGCATACGCCCGTGTGAGGTCGTCCTTAGGCAGTTAAATGTCTTACTAAGGCTGCTTTCACACCTACGTTATGGCTGAGTCTAGAGTTTCTGTCTCTCTGCTTCATTTTTGGAAGGGAGAATTTGAAAAAAAACAAGAAAAAAACGAATTTGTTTTTTCCCATTGATTTTAATAGGTCTTCAAAAAATGGAAAGACTTTCGTTTGCTTCCATTGTTTCAGGTTTGCATTTTTGTGGATGGAAAAATAATGCTGCAGACTGCGCTATTTTCTCCAGTCAAAAAAAAAAACGGAAAATCAATACAACGAAAGCAAGCTGAAGCCTTTTCATTTGCTTTCCATTTTTTTTTTTGAAACCCCATTGAAATCAGTGGGAAAAAAAACTGATCCATTTTTTTCCATTTTATTTCAGCTTCTCTCCTCCAAAAATGGAGCAAAGAGATGGAAACCCTGAACTTAGCCCTAACGCAGGTGGGAAAGCAGCCTTTCTTAAAAGATTAACTATTTGTTCATCTACCAAAAGATATCTCGTAACTATGTATAGTGCAATATTTTGTCCCAGCGCAATACTAAAGAATTGGGCCGTCTGTACTGAGCTATTGATCTCTAGCAGCTATCAGTGAAATGTTCCAATACATGATGCTGATCGCTTATGTAAAAGACGGGCAGATCAAACCCTACTAAAAGGAGGAAATGGGATCTGAAAGCTGGGAGATACTTCTGCATTATGTATAGTAGAGGCATTTATATAATAACTACACCAGACAATACAATACACAAAAGCTTAAAGCATAGGCAAAATACCCAACTACTTATCTTACATGTCAAACACCCGACTTCTTTTTTCAGACCTGATTTCATCTGTTACATTTGCAATTTCTTATGAATTTTTATGTCACATCTTACTTTTTGTTTTGTATGTGGCTTTCAGCACAGCAAATATCTTCTTACTGCCTAATAACATAGATGTAGTTCAGTCAAGTTCAGACCTCCCCCAGCAAGAAAAAAACTTTGTATTATCATCTTTTTAATTCATTGCATGAAAGGCTGTTTAATGAATAGACTGAAGCCAGCAATTTATATTGAAATTCCAACTTTTTCATTGCATAACAAATGACAACCTCCAATTAAACACAATCCACAGAACGCAATTAAAAATATTAAATCATCTTTTTTTAGATGAATAGAGCAGAAAAAGATATAAAAAGAGCAAAATATCTTCACAGTCACAATGTACAAGATATCAGTCATTATTATAAAGCCTGCATAAGATACAATATATGCCAATAAGCTTTCAAATGAGGTGTAACGAAGGCACATAAAGACAATTAGTGTACAAACCACATCAAGTGAATACCCCGCCTCAAAGGAGGTTTCATGTTTGTGTCGTCTGGGGGATAACTAGTGAGGTGGAAGGTCACAAATATACTGTATACCCTAATCCAATCATGCATATCTGTTCTAAATCAAATAATCAAACACATCCTTTTCTTCCGTGCAGGATGTGCTGACATAACAACGTTGACAAAGTCCAGAAACATTGCGCAATACCATATAGAACAATTTCATTGCGGAATTGCGTCAAACTAATCACTCGGTAATTTTTTTATATTTTTTTTTATATTTACTATAATGCTATTATATTTAGATATTTTAGGATATTTATAATGAATTATATGGTTTTTGTTCACTTTCACTGGGATGCTTTGCTTCACTGTCTATTCGCTTTGCCTCATTGCTTAAGTGTCTATTTGTCTCATTTCAATGTTTGTGTATGTGCAATGAGAATGAAGGGGTTAAACACAGCATATTGGGTGATTAGTTTGACGTGATTACGCAGTGGCATTGTTCTATGTGGTATTGTGCAATGTTTCGGGACTTTGGTGACATTGTGATATTGGCATGCCCTGACGCATGCGCGGTATACAGCGGGATATCATGGAAACAAGGAGCTGTGTTGATTTAATTTAGAACAGATTTGCATGATTGCACTGGGGTATACAGTATATTTGTGACATTCCATCTCACTGCTTAACCCCAAGATGAAGCTAATGCAAAACGCTCATTGGGGCGCGGTATGCACTTGATGGGGTTGGTATACTAATTGTCCTTATATTTCTTAGTTACACCTCATTGATAATATGGCATATATTGTATTTTATGGAAGTGTTACATTAATGACTAATATTTTGTACATTGTAACTATGTGACTATCCGCACTATCATGGACACTCTTCCTCTTTTTCTGCTCTATTCATATAAATAAAGATGATCCATTACTTTTGAATTCCATTCTGTGGATTGCGTTTAATTGATGGTTGTCATTTGTTGTACACACAGACTATTGCATCTAACAATTATAAGCCTATATTTTGCTTTAATTGCATAACAAAGCAAAGAGTAGATTCGTAAATCAAGAGTTTCTGTCAATAGCAAATCGAATGACTAATATAATGTAATGTCATCAGAATCTCTCATTTCTCACCCTCCTGGAATATTCTGTATTGTGGCGTGATTTAAATCTAGCGTTTCGTTGTATGGTAGAAGCACGGCGGCTGTCCTTCTACCTCACTCGGCAGGACGCAGCCACATGGAAAGGGTTAACTGTGTGTCTAGCCCCTCCGCAATTTCAGTCTGGTCGCCCCCCTGCATAATGACATGAAAAGAATTGCATGGTATGACAGCAGTCACTTTCACATATTGTAACGGTTACTATGGCAGCAGATGTGGATGAAGGCAGTTGTGTACCGGGTTACTGGATGGAAATCAATGCTGGTAATGCAGTTGTAATAACAGCTCTAAGATGCACGCGGCACATGGGCAGCTTTGCACTCTCTCCAAACTTGTACACATTCGTTTTTTTTTTACTGTAGTAACTATTTAATACCTGTATGGTTGGATGAAAAAAAGTGGAATAACACTAGTCTAGCACCGGATCCCCCGAAGATTGCTACTAGACACAGCACCCCTGTGGACAATGAGCATTGTCCTGTATTGTAGAGTCACTGGAATGGGGCCGTGGTGCGGTTCTCTCAGGAGTTGAGTCGTACAGATAAAATGTCAACGGAAATTCGTCCCCTTTGTTCTTTGTTCTCCTGATCAGAAGTAGATTCAGGGATTGGCCCTCCACTAAATCACCAACTGATGCTAGAAAGTTCAGACCCTGCCCTCTTTGAAAAAGCATCTAGCTTTGTAATATGTGCTATATCACTATTCAGCCCATGAGAATTGAATTGGGGATTGCAACTGCATGCTCGTACTAACGTAGTACAGGTTGCCTCTATTTGAGTTGCATTCAAGTTCTGTGGTCTCCTAAGTATTTGCTAAAAACCAGAAATCTGAAAGTATTGCCACTCCTCAATATAATCTACCTCTTGACATTTTACAATGTCAATGCCATGATTGCATGGCCACTGTGAACACTTCTTTAGGGGTTTGTTTTGCCCACTGGAAAGTTGCTGATGGACTGGAAATGTGCGGCAATGGAGATTCATCATTGGAAAAAGCCAAAAATCACTAGGTGTAAGGGGAGTAGAAACTCTTGAATCAGGGCCGCCAGATGAGCAGGATTGTTTTCTTGATGGACTTGCAACACCCACCTGAAGGAAACTTTCTGTATCTTCAGGTCTTCTTATAGGATAGTGTGCACAGATCCTACAGAAATGTCGACCTTGTAGGCAATCTCATGCACAATCAGTTAGCAGTCCTCCATAACTACTTGCTCTACTCACGCGATCATGTTGGCAAACCGGCTGGTGCGTGGCCGAGGCACCTTTGGTTCGTTCTCACACAACATTCATTTTTCATGTCCATGTCATCTTTCACTCAACTCTCTCTCTCTCTCCTTCAGACATGTGCATTGTAGAAGACTAAAACAGGAGTTTGTCTTCCCAGGAGGCTGATGAGATCCCTGTTCCTGCTACTACTGACTAGAGGAAGCTACTCACAAGTCTGCTAAGAGGTTGCTACCAAAGAGGCTTCACTTCAAGCTGGTAAAAGCTGCCTGAAACAGAACTACCACTGTTATATTGTTTATTGCTATGGACTAGTACTTACTGCATTGAACTTGAAGGACTTTTGATTTCTTCCCCTTTTACTGGGATACCAGCTGTTTATGTTGTAACCTCTCGTGTGAATAAACCAACATGAACGGACTTTTGTTGTTTGCCTGGTGTTTAAGCCCCCTGGAGCGTCACAATATATATACATATATATTTTATATACCTAAAATGACATTTGTATGCTGAAAGATCACTCTGAAGTGCTGGTAATTAGGGATCTTCCATCCTTCTAGCTTGCTGCCCACTGCCTGTTGTCATGTGCAATCCATCTCTAAAAGCAGAGAAGGATTGCAGGAAGTTAGGGTGCATCTTTGCTTGCTGCTGTCTCATGCTGCCCACTAAAATCTATGTGGGTAGATTGCAATAGGAGAAAACATTGGACTCAATCGCTACCCCTTGCATGGTAGAAAGAAGTCTTCAGCAGCATAAGTGGTGCAAAAATCGTATAAAGATTTTATTCCTCCATCACAAACAGGTTAGTGATGTTTTGGCCATCTTGGCCTTTCTCAAGCTTGAGAAAGCCTTTATTGGGCTTTGGATGTAGTGCTGCTCACGGACTTCTATTACACAAGTGCTACTTCTTGCATGAATGGTAAATTTATTTTAGAAAAAGTCCATACAATAATGTGATTCAGGTTGAATTCTTTCTTCTGATTGGCTGGATATTGGTTGCAACACTGGTCCATCAATGTAACACTAGCAGCCTTAAAAGATCAGAAGAACAACGTTCCTTTTTCTTCTCTGTCTGAGCTCAGACTGATTTCTTCCAGACACGATTTGTCTCTGCACACTCTCCCCATCCTGCTGCTACCTCCAGCACCACCACACAGAAAGTGTTCAGTTTTGTGCCCGACAAATTAATATTGCCCCCACACAGTAATTTCCCCACAGTGTCCACAAGAAATAATATATCTCCTGTGCAAGTCCTTGCAAACTCATATTACCTCCCCTGTGCCCTTGCAAACTGATAGTGTCCCTTCTGTGCCCCCACAAACTTATAATGCCCCCTACATGTCTCTAAGGGGCAATTAAAAGAGACATGTTACTGTGATCGGGGGTCCTTTGGGCTCCCCTGTCCTAGGGGCTCAATCACAATTGCAACCATTGCAACCTCTTTAGCTATACCACTGATAGCAGCTAGTCTCCACCCACCAGCTCAGGGAAGACTAACAAATATAGATAGGGCTTACATAGGGGAAAACTGGTGCTATATATGCCATATAATTTCCAGAAGTGAAGGGGTATTAAGTAGCCTCAAAAGCTTGCATTTATAATTTTTCTGGTTAGCCAATAAAGATATCAACTGTACAACACACTTGTCTTTTTTATACAAGAGTATGTTTTGAGAGGGGGGTATGAGGCATTGCTGGAAAATGTTGAAAGTCTGCATAAAGAAGACTGGGAAAGATAGAGAACATAGGAAAAAAAGGGACAGAAAAGGTATGTAGAGCGCTGGAAGATTGTGGGACAGAAGCAAGGAATAGCAGGATGGTAGACAATGTGACAGAGGAAAATGTACCATTACAGTGCATGCATGCTAAATCTTCAATCATATAAATACACATTTCCATATACCCCTACTTCCTCATCATGCCCGGACTGGTAATCTGATGAGCTGGCAGTTTTCCGTTGGGCCAGTCAGACAGCGGGCTGGCTGTCACATCAAAATATAAACTGCACTGTTAACCCTGTCCAATCCACTGTCTGGCGTCTGAAGACATTCTGATTAAAGGCTGTACAGCTCCGATGTCAGAAGACGTCCGGCAGGGTATTCTTACTGTATATTACTGGCCGCTCTCTTGTCGGGGGCCTCTCCAGCATGTCCCATACCACAGTACTGGCTCTAGCCAGCAGATGGCGCCATTGTATAATGGCAGAAAGAGAAAACCCCCTAGGAAACCTTGAATACAAAATTGGACTGCAAAGGGTTAATACCAGCCCTGTATTATCAGTGCACTTGCCAAGGCTAGAGTGGATGAAGGACCTGGAATGACATTAGTCGCATGACCATCACAGATCCTTCACTATGTAGTTAACTGGAAGACTGCAGAGGAGGAAAGAGACCATAGTTTTCCCTCCACCTCCAGCTTCACCTGCATGTTTGAGGGGAGAGGGAAACAATGCCAATGTCAATGGGGGAGGAATGGTTAGAGGGTAAAATACTGCTGCTAATTGGGCTGGTTAGACGGGGAAGAAATGTCGCTACCAGTGAGGGAGGCATAGAATGGGGGGGGGGGGGGGGAATTACTATACCGGCTGCCAATGAGGGAGGGAGTGAGAATGGAAAATGCTGTTTCTGCTGCCACCAGTGGGGGAGAGATGGGATAAATGGAGTAAAATGCTGGCTTTGCAGGATGTGGGGGAAGGGTGGGGGGGATTGCTGCTGCCATTTGAGCTATACTGTTGTGTTTGATCCTGCTGGAGGTATAGCTTGTGCTCAATTGTGGTATTCTTTTCACATTTATGAGGCAATATTTTATGCTGCACTGTGATATTTGGTGTTTTGGGGGCAATATTTTTTACTGCACTGTGGTACTAGGTGCTGCTGCAGCGGTATTTTCTGCTGCATTGTGGTATTTGATATATCTATGGGGTAGTAATATGTAATCTGCATGGTGACATTTGTTTGGCTCTGCTGGGGGTAGTATGGGTGTTACATGGAGGTATCTGGCATTGTGTGGTAGTATTTGTTTGTTGGTGAGGCCATGTAATTACCAAAGATTGGCTGGCGAGACATGTGTAGAAAAAGTTTGAGAAGCCCCGATCTATTGGTTTCTACCAATATATAATGGCAGATGATACTCACCATCCTCATTCTGGGGCTCATATTCATCTCCTAGAGTAATACCAGCTTGTATGAGAATATTACAGGTGCATTTATGCTCCTGTAATATGTACGAGTGTCCCAGCCCAAACACCGATCTAATGACCAGAACTCAGAACATCATGGAGATTAGCAAACCTGCAGTCGGGCCGGTACACACACGTGCAATACGCTAATCTGAAAATGGCCTCAAGAACAGTTTGTTGCAACGTGCATTACACGCCACTTTCATTCTGCAATATGGAGTGGGAAATAGTGTACGTGGGCTGCTAGGGGGTTTGTGTGCCAGGGCTGTTTCTTAATCCCAGTCCAGCCCTGTTCCTCATAGTAAGCATAACTGAGTAGGACCCCATTCCAGATTTGATGTGCCCCCATGTTATCCTCCTGGTTACAACTCAGCATTACTTTAGGTAAGTAGGGAAACATTACATGGGCTGTTAATTCCGTTCTTCCTGTAACAAAATGCTGGCTTACACACAGCCAACAATCCAGATCAGAAGGATATATTTAGTGGTGTGGGGTAGAGGGCATCAGACGACCACAAGACTACTTTAATGTAAGCATAAAGTAATATGAGGCATGTCAAGTTGGACTTCAATGGTTACAAAGTCATGCTAACTTCACAATGTCAAGATTTCCTTCCCATAAACCACAGGGGATCGAAATCTAAGACTGATGTAAAACATCTGTATTTTCAATTCTTATCCAGATTGAAGTATAGTGCCTTCATTGTAAAAGCGGGTCTACAACAGATGATGACAGGGCAAATTAAGCTTTGTCAAAGATAAAGTCTCCATTAGTGAAAATGTAACGTTTACTGGGAAAAAAAGACCAACAGAATTGCATTATTTGAAAACATTGCTCATTTCTGATTCATTAGTGTCCCTGAAACTGAATGATAAAGTACTTGCATTACAAATACATTATTCTGGGGTGAAGCCTTTACTATTTTTTTTATTCATACACGTTTGCATATTTTAACTGGACAGCTAGTCAAAAAATGTCAGTGATTTTATAGTCCTGTTGTGCGTTGGGTATGTAGACTACATCTGTTGGTAGGGTGTGGGTACTGGTCTTGCATTTTCTATTGTTACAAGTTATTGTTAGATATTTGAAAAAACCTTCTGACAGTGAGGGTGATGAATGAGTGGAACGGATTGCCACAGGAGGTGTTGAGTTCTCCTTCATTGGCAGACTTCAATCAGAGGCTGGACAGACATCTGTCTGGGATGATTTAGTGAATCCTGCATTGAGCAGGGGGTCGGACTTAATGACTTTGGAGGTCTCTTCCAACTCTACGATCCTATGATTCTAAAAGAAAGTGCCAGTCTCTGATGGTGGTTGATTGTATGATAGGAGAGATAAATTTGGCAGTATGTCCTTCAGTCTATCATCTTGATGCAGTATGGTTTGGAGATCAGCAGTGATTTTTCTCAAGATGTCCATCTCCGGGTAGTATGTGACCACTAGGGCCACCTTGTTGTTTTTTTTTTTCTTTTTAGCCACACAGATATGATCTGTTGGGAAGAAGTAGTGGTATATAAATTACATGATTTATGTTGGCACAGAAAAAAAGAGATTCCATTTATATAGTGGAAAGATAGACATGCTTCCAAAGGTAAGGACAGCGTAAGGCGGCCAGGTGGAAGAAAAGAGAGCATGAAATGAGATCCATGGGAGACATGATAGGATGTGAAGCAGATACAACCAGCCATGTGGAAAAGGAATTAGGATGAGAAGCTTACTCAAGGAGATGTGGGAGAAGACATTTATAGGACATGTTATATACAAAGTTAAGTGAACCAATTAAAACAGCAGCAACACTAAGTGCAACAAGTGTAACTTATAGGCTTGAGCAGGGACCGCATAGCCATTAAAATAAATACAAAGCCTTTGAGAAGCTTATACAAAGTGGCAGTGGAGCGAGACTAGTTTCATTATGGAGTGCAACTGCAGACTGAAAGAGGTTCCTAGGTGTAGCAGCACAGTCAGGCGGAACCAGAAGTGACCCAACGATCTGGAAGACAGTACTCTAGGACAGCGCAGTTGGGAGGAAGTGATATCAGTGGCAGTGGAGCTTCAACACACATCTAGGGAGAGGAGTGGCCTGAAGGGGATTGAAGAAGAAGAAAGGGATGGGACCTGGCATAAAAAAGATAGAGGTTGGATGGATTATAGCTACCAAATAGGATAGTGTAAGCACTGAACTTGCAGAGAGGGGCTGTATTAAAGGCAAAAGGATCTTGCAATAATGGAAAATAAAAAGGCTACATTACAATTGTAGGTATGTACCAAGGGATGCCTAATTAAATGGTAGCAAAGCTTTAAATTGCCAAACTATGAAAATGGCTACATATCAGCTAAAGAGAAGAAATGAAAACAGCAGTGAACATAAATGAAGGTAAAGATAAAAACATCACAATTAAAACATATACAAAGATAAAATACACATCACAAGGTAAATATTACATAATAATAAAATAAAAATACGCAACCGGAATACAATCACCTGGGTGCTTCACGAGCTTCACCTGTCCATTTCTGAAGTATACATTTACTTATACAATGAGGATCTTGGTTAAAACACAGCAGAGCTAAAAACAAACATATACTAATTATTGATAAACTATGTATAGACCAAAAGGATAGAGCGTGTCTAAAATCTTAATCCACCTACTTTTCTTATAAAAACAAATGGCTTCCCCGTCACCCCCATGTGTTTGAAGGGGGACACAGTCAATAGTATGAAAGTGGAGCTAGTTTAAGGTGCAATGGGCTGTATGTAAATGGTGAGGGGCAGGAAGGTCCATGTAACTATTCCTGATCGTAGATTTAAATTTGGAAATTCTGTCCTTTATTTTCAGGGCATTTAAGTAGATAAACTCCATAACTACTGAGAAATGATCTTGGATTTGGGACGGTCTGCCTGTTCTGGATGTCTGAAGGCTTTACCCTCACCTTTCTATAGGTTATTGCACTGTGCTTGACACACATTACTGCCCATAGTGGTTCCTGAGATATGTAAGTAGAATTAATCTTGGAATAAAAAGTAATTTTTAGCAAAGATGAATTCAAGTTGTTCCCAGATGAACTGGTTCTGGTGATCAGAGTATTAATTACTATACTTTAGAATGTCGACTACTGCCTTATCCCAGACTCATGGGGTATGCTGGTATAAAGACTGGTAATGTCCATAGTAACTAATAAACATACAGGTAAATCCCAATCAAAGTAAGCAGGTTTATTTAAAAACTCTGTGGTCTCTCCTATGTAGGATTTGCCCATGATGGCTTATAGTCAGAGTAATCCAAATAGCAGGCTGCCACCTGTATGATTGATTAAGTAGCAGTTGGTTGGCCCGATGAGAAAAATATAGACTTACAGATCTCAGGATCCACTGTGGGCAGTAATGTCATGCCCATTTATGCAGTCATTTTCATGAACCAGTTTGAAAATAATGATGTATACTCTAATATGTTATTTCAAAAACACTGTGCCTTACTTCTAAGGTACATTGATGATGTATTTTTCTTTTGGTGGGGATCATTGAAAACTAAACATGTTTCATAATGTAAGATACACCTCAATGAAATGACCAATAGATTTAGGCAAATAGGCTTTTCTGACTCTGTCTTTGAAGAACACAGAGTCAAGATTGACCGTATACCCAGCAGGGAACTTGTTAGGTGTGCCAACACCAGACACACCAATTCACACATACCATGTCTAACAACTTTTTCTGCAGAAAGTTCTAAGATTTGCTCCATAATATATATGACTGCTGCATTTTAAGTTCTTGCCTTCCAGCTATTTTTTTGGAACCACTATTTATGGCATATAAGAAAGTAGTAATCTGAGAAACAAGTTAGTCGATTTTGACATAAGCCACAGAAAAAAAACCCATACAGACAACCATAATGGGTTAAAAAAAAACAGGGTTGTTACCCATGTCTTGGCTGCATTCAGTGCAATAACCTACAGAACACTAAAACCTTCCCATGTCCATGCACAGGCAAACATTTCCAAATATGTGATCATTTCTTATGTGATACTAAGGTAACAAAAAACCTCATTGTACTTCCAGGTGGTTGTATTCTTGTGATGTAATTCTGTGATTTTATTATCGTGTAATATTTACCTTGTAATGTATATTTTATTCCTGTATATGTTTTACCGTAATTGCAATGTTTTTATCTTTTCCTTAATTTATGTTTCCTTTTTCAGCACTTCTGCTTTCATTTCTTGTTTGTGGATACATTGGGCAGATTTATGAAACTGTCAAAAAAAAAAAAATCTGTTTTAGTTGCCCCCAGCAACCAATCACAGCTTAGCTTTCATTTTACCAGGCACAGAACAAAAAAAAAAGCTGAGCTGTGATTGGTTGTTGGGCAACTAATACAGATTTTCTTTTAGACAGTTAAATAAATCTGCCCTATAGACTTTAGCTAATATGTAGCCATTATTATAGATTGGCTTTATTATGCTTTGCGTCTATTTAATTAGGCATCTCTTGGTAAAGTTAAAGTTCCCTGATGCAAGCACTGAGTTGTGACTGACTCATGACATTTTGCCATTGCCTTCCCCAGTCATCTTTACTGATACACAGTATATGGGGACCCCATTCAGTCTGCAGTTGCACTCCACCTGACAGTAGTTCTGTTCTACCTCCACTTTGTGTAAGCTACTATACATAAGCCTCTATATGTACTCTACTGGCTACACATGGGTATGCTCGCTTTCCCATTCATCTCTATGGGAGAGAGTGTGAACGCAGCCTTGTGTAGAGAGTCGCCGCACCGAAATATAAATGAGTTTTTACTGTAATAAAGATTCTTCTTTTTATAACAAACATATTTTACAATCTTTACTGTGCGTGATAAGTAATTCAACATTTTGATATTCTGGACTTTTAGGCCACTCTCAAACAGGCGTTTCCAAAAACCCTGCGTTTTTTTAATGCAGCGGTTTACAGCATTGAGAGCAGTGTTTTCAAGTGTTTTCAAGTGTTTGCCTGTTTTTTTACTGCATATTTTTTGCACTAGCAACACAGGCAAAGCAAGCTGATGACGTCACCATTTTCCCCCTTCACAGTGGCATGGTAAGTAGCATCAAAAAGCTGTGAAACGCTGTACACAGCATTTTTAATGTACCCCATTCATTAGAATGGTCGATGCAGGGTGTGAAAAATGCACTGCAATTCTGAAAATAGAGCATACAGTGTTCGTTTTAGCGCACGGTAAAAATGCTGCGCCAAAACACTACTCTGAGAGGCCCCATTGAAATGAATAGAAGCTTAAAGGGGTTGTCTCACGCCGAAACGGTTTTTTTTTTTATTCAATAGGCCCCCCGTTCGGCGCGAGACAAACCCGATGCATGTGTTAAAAAAACAAAACGGGTAGTACTTACCCGAATCCCCGCGCTGCGGCAACTTCTTCCTTCTTCTTACTTACCTTAGTAAGATGGCCGCCGGGATCTTCACTGTGCGGTCCATTGCCGATTCCAGCCTCCTGATTGGCTGGAATCGGCACACGTGGCGGGGCGGAGCTACGAGGAGCAGCTCTCCGGCACCAGCGGCCCCATTCAGAAGAGAGAAGACCGCACAGCGCAAGCGCGTCTAAAATCGCCAGAAGAGGCGATTTTAGACGGATCCATGGAGACGAGGATGCCAGCAACGGAACAGGTAAGTGAATAACTTCTGTATGGCTCATATTTAATGCACGATGTATATTACAAAGTGCATTAATATGGCCATACAGAAGTGCATAACCCCAAATGCTTTCATGAGACAACCCCTTTAATGCAGCATTTTTAGCGGGCGTTGAAAACGGCTTGTATAAAGAGTCTAACTTTGGCTTGAAGGAATGCTGCCTTCCAATAGGTGGCACTGTGGAGGTATTATTCCATTCCCCTTATTTGCATATTACCCAGTGCAGCATGAATGGCCTTATCAGTCTCCTTACTCACTGTCTAGGTGCTCTCCCTAAGGAGACAAGATAGCGTTTCTCACCTTTGAATGGGGTCATACACATGAGCGATGTTTTCCCTCCTGGCACCATAATACCATGCGGGAAATAAATCACAGCTAGAGATGAGCGAACGTACTCGGTAAGGGCGATTTCGCAATCGAGCACAGCGATTTTCGAGTACTTCACTACTCGGGTGAAAAGTACTCGGGTGCGCTGTGGGTGAGCGGGGGTTGCAGCGGGGAGTGGGGGGGAGAGGAAGAGAGAGAGGGCTCCCCCCTGTTCCCCGCTGCTACCCCCCACTCCCCTCTGCAACCCCCGCCCCACAGCGCACCCGAGTACTTTTCACCCGAGTAGTGAAGTACTCGAAAATCGCGGTGCTCGATTGCGAAATCGCCCTTACCGAGTACGTTCGCTCATCTCTAATCACAGCATGTTCTATCTAGCTGCGTAAACTTGCATCGCAGCCCTTTTGTTTTCAAGGGGGCCTGCGGCAGCAGCGTGGCCCCGTTGAGAGCAATGGGAGAAACTCCCCAATCCGCTGCCGCGGCTATGACAGCTGCGCCGCAATATTCCTTCCCTGGATTACATGGAGGTATTTCTTATACCTTGCTCCCCAATCCAGTGCCATCACCCATGGAAGTTAGCGCAAACCATGCAGCCGGACCTCTAGCTGCATGCTGTGCAAATGCAGTCCCATAGCACTCAATGGGAATTTACATTTGCCATTTCTGATTATGCAAAACTAATTGCACTGAGCCTCTTTATCTTACAGTAAATGCATATTGAATAACACTAGCCAGTATGGATAGACTACCAGTGAGATTATAACCGTAGACCATCAGCCTTTGTAACTGTAGATCAGTGTTTCCCAACCCCAACAGGTCATGTTTTCAGGTCTGTATTGCACAGATGATGTAATTATTGTCCGTACCTCAGACATTGCCACAGGTGTGCTTACTATAGGATATCCTAGAACATGACCTGTTGGGGGTCCTTGAGGACTGGATTTGGGAAACAATGACATTGATCAGCAGCCTTTGTATTTTTTATTTTCAACTGGGCAAATACTGATCCATATTTACCCAATAGAAAATAATATCAACACAGAGCCAAAAACTGACAAAAATAAGTCTTATAAAAGGACCATGTAAAATAAGGCCAAGTGAATAGCGATATAGATTTACATTAGCTCCATATGATGGTCTGCAAAACACAGACAAAGTTAAAACACACTCCTCTAAAAGCAGCCTTAACTGCACAGAGGATGATGTCACTGATGACATCACTGAGTTTCCGTGGTAAGCAATTTTGAAGTTGCCTTGGTTTATAGACAGAACACAAACATAACTGTGGAAACAGGCCTCACGCACAGAAACGTGTTATGGATATGTATCACCGTACCTCCAGCCCTACAGTATCTCCGTATACCTTTAACCATATATGGAGATATGCGGATTATGGAACATTACATCAATAGTACAACACTATTCAGAGTATTATATCAATAGTATGGAGCCACAGTGGCTCTATGTCCACTGCAGCCACACTTCTATGTCGCCTGAGGCCCCATTCGGACATTCCGGCCTCATTATGCATTACAGCCCGAGGTCCAAGTGAAGTAATCTCAGATCAGCACTGAAGCCTCTTCTTGCAAGTCACTTATAAATATCTCCATGGATATAAAATAGTATTTACACCCAATGTTTTCTTAGCGCGGCTTCACGACTGTATGCGCCATTACACTAGCCTGAACGTGATATATTTGCGCATGAACGAGATGGATAAGGTTTATTTACGTGTTTGTCTGCGCACATTAATGTAATTTTTGCGCACGCAGGGCGCATGTGACACACCCCTTCCGTGGATTAAAAGCCTAATTGAGGTCTAGTTTGGTTTTTTGCTGTTTTGTGCAATGTTTCACGCATGCCCTTAAGTATTTGCGCACCTCCCATGGACTTCTATTGGGGCCTTTGCTACGCAAAACACTAAAAAATAGCCCAGGTCCTCTTTTTTTCCGAGCGCACCAGATTCACACACAAAACACTCTCCTGAGGCAAACCCAGTGGAATCAGTGGGCTCTATTCTCTCTGCTTTGCGCGCAATATTTTACGGGTGCAAAAACATGCACAATTACGGTTGTGTGAGGAAGTCCTTAGGTGGCCTGCACACAGGCAGCTTTGCATTATGGAATTCGGAGCGGTCGTCCACCGCCAGATTCTGCAGCAAATACCGCCCATAGCATGCAATGTAAAAGCGATTTTTCCTGCACACGAGCGGAAACCAAATGCAATTTTCCGCAGAAGAAAAATCGCAGCATGTTGTATTTATAGGTAGATTCTATGTGGACGGCTTCCATTGGAGTCAATGGAAGTTGTCCGACTCGCGGCCCTTCTGCAATCATCAATACGGAAAGTTCGCGGGATCCACGTCAATGCCTAGTGACGGTGCAGCAAAATTTGTACTGCGGATGTCTGCTGGCCGGACCATCCACAGTAAAGAGTAAGACGATTCCAGGCAGGAACGCAGGGTCACCGGCCGGGTACAAGGTCGGATTCCGCTGTGGGATCCCACATGTGGAATCTGACCCATTGGTATACAGGCGGCCTGCACATGGCGGCCCATGTCAATGGAAGCCATCCGCCCCGCGACACAGCTGACACTGCGTCCATACCACAGGAAAGCAGGAGTTTAAAAAAAAAGAAAAAGACGGCGTGGCACATGCGCTAGGTAGAAGAAAGAAGATCTGGCCTGCACGGAGGAGAGCCCCGCAGCGTCTAGGCAGGTAAGTATATTGTATTATTTTCCCTTATGTCTGTGGGCCGGGTGGAATCGGCTGCATGGTTCTGCACGGGTAAACTGTGCGGGACCGTGGACATGAGGCCTCATGTTCATGGGCATAATTCAATTAGCAAATTCGAGCGTGTCTCCCGCGCGTGAAATCCGCATATCAATTTTCCCACAGGGAATCAATGACCATCCGCGGTTAATTTAACAGTTGCGGATGTGATTTATTTTGATTTGCATATTTCATGCGCGGAAAAAAAAATGCAGCATGCTCAATTTTAGCACGGATCACGCACGGCTTGGCCCCATTGATCTCTATGGGTGCTGGAGATCTGCAGTGCATCCACAAATGCATTTGCGGATTTGAAGGTTAAATTCAATTAAGAAGGTGGGGAAAAGGCTGGGAGGTGGGATTGTGTTTTATTTCACACTTGGATGATCCACAGTACATCCATGCATGAAAAATCCGGAATCCGCGATCTCCTGCAAGCTATAAAAAATACAATTTAAAGATAATTCGTAGTGCATCCGCTGCGGAAATACGCATCAAATATCCACGCGGGCCGTATTATGCCCAGGGACATGAGGCCTTAGAGCTTGGTCAGACGGCATTGTAAACCACGCTTCTGTAGCAACCAATAGGATACTATGGAAGCGCAGAATCTGTGCTTCTAATAAAAGAACAGACAGTGAGTGCCAACTCGCCTATCAGCTCTGTGGTGCCCTCTGTCCAGGTTGCTTACCATAGGCTCCTATAGGAGCCGTAGGAGCAGGCTGCCTGCACCACGGACGTGTGACTGGGCTGCTCCATGGAACTAGAGACAGCCTGGTCACACGATCTTTTCCTGCATGTCAGGAGCATTATTTTACACATTGTTTAGCAGCGCGTAAACCACGCTCGTCTCACCGCAGCCTTAGGATGTGGTATCTGTCTGGATTGAATGCACTGCAGATTGCTTGCATAACACGGCACATGCTCAGTACACACTCGGCACACGCTCAGTACTTGCTCGGCACATGCTCTGCACATGCTCGGCACACGCTTAGTACACGCTCGACACATCTGCCACTCGCAGGACTTTCAGAAGTTCAGAATGTTTAATCCTTTATTTCCAAACAGAAATCATCTTGTTTTGCCGCCGTCTCTTATAGCGCATATGTTTATCCAACAGTCCAATCAACATGAATTGAAGAAACTCATCTGTGAACATTTAGCGGATTCTGCTTAATGCTGGGAACATAAAAGAGATAAAATGAAGAGAATATTTCAAGGAACCCAGATTAGTTTTTTGAGTGATTTCATAAATGGAAAAGACATGAATGCAGAGCAAAGTGTTTATGTAATAACTTCTTTCCCAAATGTATGATCCGTGTCACATGACAAGTGTAATTGTAATATTGGATGGTTACGTGTGATTTACAAATCCTAAATATAAAACGCACAATCTGTCTGTTTGTGTCGTATACACATCCACAGTTCTCGTCCAATTTGAGTGAGATTTTGCATGAGCGTTCTTCAGCATCGGGCGACGAATACTGGCGGAATTAAAAATCATAAACTCACCAACTTCCCCTGTAATTTTGTTGCCAATAACAACCAATCACAGCTCAGCTTTCATTTGTGAAACAGCTGAGGTACAATAAAAGCTGCACTTTGATTGGTTGCTATTTCTCATACCGCTAAGGTAGAATGAAATCTGTGCTGTGATTGGTTACTATGGGCAACACAAATCTTCTTTTGGACAGCTCTCATAAGAGTGGGAGCTTGGATCATTTTTGTGGCCCACTTTGTATATTCCAGGACTGCTATTCATAAAATTATGTTGCAACGCAGGGGTATATCACCTAGTTTGATATTTACGTCTGTTTAATTCCAAGTATTCAAATATCTGTTTTAGGTGATATTTACACGGGCGAGTGCAATTTTGGGCAATGAAAAACTGACTGACTTCTACGGGCAATTTTCATGCTAATTTCATGTATGTAAAAAAGTGAATACACCCTCAGGGCTCAAAGAGATTGGTACATGTGGAAGTACACTCGCTATGCAGTGTATCTGTGCGTGAACCAGTCGAAATTCTCTTTTTTTTACTATTCAAATTTCCGGCTAAAAAAAAACAAAACAGGAGGATGGATCCTGCCCTATCTTTTCTCATGTGTTGAAAAATTATGTGCGAGATAGATAGGGCAAGTCCTATCCTTTCTCGCGTGTAGTAATATCACACGAGAAACACAGCCGGCAAAACAAAACCATGAAATCTATGGTTTCGTTTCGTAACGGTTTGCAGGTGTGATTTTCACACCCACAAAATGATCTGAAATCACGGTCGTGTGTTTAAGCCCTTAATCAGGTGCAAGAAAGTGCAGCGAGCCTGGGCTCTGATCAAATAGGTAGTGAGCTTACACTGTCTCAGGCACTAAGTTGAAATCTGTGGCATTCAGGCACTAGGTCGGAGTCTTGGGTGGTAGCCAGCAAGGGCAGGCAGTGGGTCAGGCAAGCTGCTGATCGGTACATGGTGAAGTCAAAGCAGCACAGAGGATTAGGCAGAGATGTGGTCAGGAAGCAAGCCAAATGTAGCGAATTTAGGCACTAAGGTGGAGCCTCAGATCTGGAGGGTAATCAGGGACTAGCCAGGAGTCAACGATGGGAGGTCTCAGTTTGCAGTACAAATGGATGAGGTGGGTAACATTGTCAGATGGGAAGCCAGAGGTCAGCAACGGGAGGTCTTGGTTTGCAGTACAGATGGATGAGGTGGGTAATGTAGTTAGAGGAAAAAGCCAGAAGTCAGCAAAGGGAAGTCTTGGTTTGCAGTACAAATGGATGACGTGGGTAACGTAGTCCGATGGAAAACAAGAAGTCAGTATCAGGAGGTCTTGTCACAATAGCAGAAGAGCAGGCAGAAGTGGAGCTACATCAATCAATGCTGAGGAGCAGAGCAATCACACACTGAGGGAGTAGCAGGACCAGGCTTTTGTAGGAAGTGCAATCAAGGAACAGGGAGGGGCCAATCGGGAACCAGGAGCAGGAGCTAGAGACAATCGGGAACCAGGAGCAGGAGTCTGTACAGCAAGCTGGATAACTCACTTGAAGGAGCTACTGACTGGAGTACAGAAGGTTGTGGTTTCGAGCCCTGACAAAGTAATTGATCAAAGCAATAGCTTAGGACTTAAAGAGATGAGCATGTTTTAGTCCTGTTATGTGGCCATGAAAATCACTATCAGGATTCTTGCTCATTAATATTAAGCTCAAGAAAAGATAGGACTTGCTCTATCTTTCCAGCATTTATCTTTCCTACGTGCAAGAAAGATGGGGCAGCACCCCTCTTCACGCCTTTTTTTTTTCAAACTGGCGCACAATAGCTCGGAGTTTAAATAGTAAGACAAAAAACTGGTTTATGCGCTAATACGCTCCGTGGTGCCCTTATAAGAACAACAGCAAACATTTGGAAAGCACTGCAATAGACAAGAATATAAAAAAAAACAGGTAAGCGTTACACAAATGTATAATCTGGACACAGTTTAATTTTCAGATGACGATCTCTAACTGGAGAGCTTTTCCATAATGCTCAAAAGGTAACATTTTTTAATCTTTTAGCTCTCTTGCAGCACCGTTTCAAACACTGACTTATCTTTATTCTTCCTGATCTTTGGTTCACCAACAGAATCCCAGAGCTACCATGAAGACTGTTGGGAAAAGGGACTGTGGGAAGATAACAATGCGAATGCCATTCAGGAACTATAAGATGATGGGTGACAACCTGGCAGACCAAGATAACATTGAAAAAGATGAATGGAACATTAAAGAGTTTGCATAAAAAGAAAAACTCATGATTAATCTAAGTTACTTTTATGAATTGTAATAGGTGACAAAGCGACTGCATTAACTGCAGCAAAAACAATTCCATCATTAGCTTGTTGTTACTTCGTTTTCCTATGGAGCCATTGAAATGGTGATCTTTTGGTTATTGGATCTTGTGCACTTGCCCTGTCAGTTATGCTCTTCTTCTTATTGAAATGGGCATTTTGTCACCTCCCCTGGTATGTTACCTGTTGCATATTGAAGGGTTTTCTGGGCAAATACTATTCATAAACGACGATAGGCCATCAATAGTTGATTGCCGGGGATCACCAAGTGGGAGCCCCAGGGATCAGCTGATCAGGGTCGGAGCAGGAAGTCTAATAGGTGGCTCCACTCCTATTGAAATGGCAGCACTCTAGTCCACAGGCTGAGCATGATATTGCAGTTTATTCCCATTCACTTGAATATGCCTGAGCTGCAATACCAAACACAGACAATAGATAAGAGTAGTCCATTTTTGTTATCTCATGCAATCTCTTTTTTTAAATGTAAAACTAGTTTTTATTTCTTTTTTAGTCTACATGTAGAGAAAAAAAATCTGAAAATCATCAGAAAACAGGCAAGTATCCAATCCTGTCTGATTAATATATGAATATGCAAAACTTGTATTGAGTATTCAAAGAATTAGAATCTGCTCACATTATGTTCTTAATGTATGTTTGTTTTGAATGTACATAGAAAAACATATAGAAACATAAGTGATCT
This sequence comes from Eleutherodactylus coqui, assembly GCF_035609145.1. Lineage (NCBI taxonomy): Eukaryota > Metazoa > Chordata > Amphibia > Anura > Eleutherodactylidae > Eleutherodactylus > Eleutherodactylus coqui. The sequence continues at coordinate 247,905,450 of NC_089838.1, read as the reverse complement.
TAAACATACCTGTACATCTTTTAGGATATATGTTTTTCACTGTAGGGTCTTTCTTTTAAATAGGATTTTGTAGCAGAAAACTCTTACCCCCCTTTTTAAGCATTGAAGAACTTAAAAATATATACGTTGAGTTTGTGGAAACATAAAGCTTTATCTTTGCATAAAGTTCATGGCCCATCAACTCTAAAAAAGCATATACAGTAAATGTCCATTTTTTTGCCGGACAGGAAATCGTGGTATGCTGTGTTTTTCTATCCCAAAAATGTATAGGGAGGTCAAACATAGTCAAAAGTATTCACTTTTGAACTACGTTTGACCAGTTGTAGTCAGTGGGTCCATCAAGCAATGCATTTTAATTTGTTGTCTTGCATCAAAATGTATAAGCTTGACTGGCAGCACCTATAAAGAGCCACGTAAATTTTATAGATCCATCAACAGCAGGGCCAGCCTGGGGCTAAAGAGCAGTCCTGGCACACAAACCCCACCAGCCCACATACAAAATTGAACATCGTTGAAAAATAGTGGCGTATTACCGTGTTTCCCTGAAAATAGGTCCTACCCCGATAGTAAGACCTGTCGGATTTTCAGCTGAAGCTTGACATATAAGGCCTTGCCCCGAAAATAGGACCTAGCTGAGGTCCCCCCCCCCCCAGAAAAATCAATACTCACCTGGTCTGTGGTGTCCTGATGGTCTCCGTCTGCCTGCTCAGCTTCTGCTGGTGACGGGGCTTTGAATAACCAGCCTCCAGCAGAGCGAGCCCTGTGATTGGCTAATCTCAGCGCCATCTGCCAATCACAGCCGGCGTTTCATGAGCCAATCACAGCCATTCAGTGGATGACATCACTGAATGGCTGTGATTGGCTTATCGAGCGCTGGCTGTGATTGGCTGCTGGTGCTGTGATTAGCCAATCACAGCACTTGCCTTGCTGGAGGCGGGGTATTCAAAGCCCTGTCACCAGAAAGAAGTTGAGCAGGCAGACGGGGAGCACACTTGCCGCAGCGCTGTCGGAGACCATTGGGATGCCGCAGACCAGGTAAATATAAGCTTCATCCACTGTGTGTGGCCCAGCACAGCTGGAATGATGTAGTGACATCATCTTGCCATATGCGCCAGGACACACACCTTCTGTACAACGCCACGAACCAGTATCTACAACCTGGAAAACAGTGAACAGGAGAGCAGGGAGCCTAAGAGAAGATACATATAAATACGCAGCTTAGGGCAGATTCAGATGTAGTCAGTGTTTTTGTTTTCACTATCGGGATTCTTACCCGTTAATTGCATGGGCGAAAAAAGTTGGGACCTATGTTCCTGGCATGGAGTTTAAAAGACGGTAAAGGGGAAGATCTTCCCCACTGTGCCGGTGAGCGTAGTTGCGCTTATGCTCATTTGAATAAACCCTTAATCTGGTACTGCAGATTTCTGCTGCATAACCCGCATGCATATATGCGGATGTTGGTGCAGAATTGGCTACATCTTTAGGTGCCTCTTGCAAAAATATTCTGCATGTGCAAAAGATCCCTAAGGGAACTTTCACACAGGACTGAATGTTCTATAACAGCGTATGCGCCCCCTAAATTCAGCACCAAGATCGACACTACTACAATTCCACAGGAATATTCTGTCCTTTGTGAAAGGTCCCTTAGGCTCTCTGCTCTACCGCACCTTGCAAATGTGTCAATGTCCCATGGATGCTGAAACATTTGTCAGTGGCTGCCCATCAAGAATCTGCCTGGTTGAGCAGATTACCAGTCCGGACTTGGTCAACAGTCAACAGCTTGTGACGAAAGGATATTTTGGTTCTAGACAAACTAGGAAATAAGGTAAAACAGAAAGAGAATGGAATGAATGTATTGCAAATATTCCCATTTAGACTTTCGATGAGTTCGGAGCCAAAGTTAGTAACAGAACTTCACTTTATCACCGGTTAAATAGTTTTTATTATATATCCAGATTTATATCTCAGCTATTCTAGGTTTAGAACTTAAACTAAATAGCCTTTCGGTATTAGTAGTTAATGGAGCAATTAGTGTCAGTTCATAGGCGGCATGTGTTTATATTGATAGACACAGAATATTCAGTAAGGACGTGTACTTTTAATTCATCTTTGTGCCATGAATAAGCAGAACATTTGTTTTAGTTTTCTTTGGAGCTCATCCAGGATCCATTGTACAAAGGAAGCATACAGGTCACTTTATGTCAGATACATTTCTGTCTCCAGAGAAAGTGGCCAAATTTCAGCAACCATTTAAAAACATCTGACAAGACTTTCAGCAAGAGTGAGAAAGTAAAATAGGCAGCTTAATGCATCGGCCCATTGATGTGTTTGTTACAGAGAAGTCAGTTTGGTTTAGTTTCCATTTCGTGAGCAGTTTGCAAGAAACTTGCATCAAGTTACATTTCATTATGTTGCCTGAAAGCTGATGACAACTGCCCTGTGGATTTAACATGTCTAATTCACTAATGTGAACAAATCTAGTTAAGGAATCAATTCACACTTTAAAATAAGTAGTGGTGGATCAGACACATCATTTTGCTTTCTGTTTTAATAGAACTTTTCTTTGATTCTTCACACTTTATTTATTTGACTCATTTCTATAGCACATACATATTCTGCAGCGTTGGACATCATAGCATTTTGTCCCCATCGGGGAGCACAATCTGAATTCAGCTAGTGGTATGTTTTTGTTGTTTTTCTTCTGGAGTGTGGGTGGAAACCCATGCAAACATAGGGAGAACATACAAACTCCGTGTAGATGTTATCCTTTGGTCAGACTTGACCCTAAGGCCTCTTTCCCACAAGCGTATATCAGCCAGCCGTTTTTACGGCCGGCTGATATACGCTGTGCTCTGATGCATTGGATCCCTATGCATCAGATCACATGGGTATATTCCCATGACGTAAAAGCGCCCGACCAGGCCAATATAATGTCGGGCCCAAAAGATAGTCCTGGAATTATCTTTTGGGCCAAATACATCGGCCGCTGCTCTCCTCCCCCCGTGCAGGCTCACCTCTCTTCTCCTCCCCGCTCGTTCTCTGCAATGGGAGGGGCTAAGCACCAGCCTGTCCCGCCTCCTCCCCTTGCTGGCTGTGGATAAGGGGTGGGACGTGGGCAGAGCTAAGCTCCCGCCCTCTCCCCACCCCTTGTCCATAGCCATCAATAGGAGGAGGCGGGGCAGGACGGCACTTAGCTCTGCCGCCCCCGCCCCCTCCCATTGCAGAGAACGAGCGGGGAGGAGAAGAGAGGTGAGCCTGCAATGGGGAGGGAGGGAAAAGGGTAGACGGCATGGTAGTCTCGGCGTATATGCTATCTGAACGGGTGCACAACGCTTGATTAGTGCGCCTGTTCACCAGTTTTACCTCTCCCAACGTAGCATATATTGGCGGAAGCCACCTCGCCGACCCCTGTGTAGAGGCTGGCGCTTGTAACAGCAGGCACAGCTTGCATTGATTTCAATGAGAGCCGTGCCTGCATATGCCTGCTCAGCTGATCGGTCGGGGTCCTGAGCGACAGACCACAGACGATCAACTATTGATAACCTATCCTGAGGACTGCTGGAGTGCCATCTCTCCTTCAAACAGCTGATCGGACAGGTTCCCAGGTGGTGGTCCCCCGTTGTTCAGCAATTGATGGCCTATCCAGTGAAGAGGTAATCAATTTTTAAGAACTGGAAATCCCCTTTAAGCCTAACTGCTCTCTGGGGCAGTACAGTGACTCACTGGTTAACACTGTTGCCTTGAGGTGCTGGGGTTCTGGGCTTGAATCTGACCAAGAACAAGACCATTGCTTGCATGAGCTTCCTCCAGGTACTGTAGTATCCTCCGATGTACCGATAACATGCTGATAGGTTAATTTGGAGTTTAGACTGTAAGCCTCCATGGAAAAGGGCTGATGTGAGTGATGACAATCTCTGTATAGCATGTGGAATATGATGGTGCCATAAAAATGAATAAAATAAATAACTGTACATATGCAGTATAGACCTGAGAAAGACCAATTCCATTATTTTGAAAGGGACGAAGGGAGCTCAACATGTGCAACTCATTTACCAGTAACAAGGATCTAGACATAGAAGTCTTGCTTTATCAGGATACCGAGCACTGAGATGTCAACTGTGCTTAGCATATTATATAAATATAGGAAGAAAGGTATGTCACATTAATTAGCGATGTTGAAGAGGAACGTTACTTTAAGAGGGAGGCCATACCTTTATTTTAACATTCTTGACATGTTTTAAAAGACAACTACCTCTTTATTGCAGTATGCTAAAATTCTGCTATCTAATCCGGAACTTATAGCAGTTCTGTCACTTTATCGTTCCTCATACATTGATTAATTACGGCAATTTTAAGCTGAAAGGTCTACACAAGCAGAACATGGGTAGTGCCAGAACAGCCGAGTTAAAACACAATTTTGCTACTTGAATCTTAGCAAATAAAAGTATTAATTGGCTGAGTCACCAGCTGATCCTTGACTGATTTGTCCTTGTGTGTTTCTAGATTGATATTTTTTTAAAACATGTTCTAAAAAGACTAACAGATTGGATTTGAATGACCGCACAGTAGAGTTTCACAAAGCCCTATTCATTGCCAAAAAGTTGCAGTATCCCAGCAGTAAAACAGAAAGACTGTTATATGTTTGAAACAGCGCAAGTTAAAAGGTCAAACCCCTCCTTTTTCCAACGGCAGACATTTCTACAGCAAAGTTTGTGTTAAAAGAAAAAGTTTTTCTTGGATGGATCCCATAATTTGTTGTGTGGTTGATATGCCAGATGCCTGGTCTGCAGTGACTAAAATCAGATAATGCAAGAACAAGCTACATTTAGAAAATGGGAAGGATTGATGATGTTTGCATCAGTGTACATGTGGTGCAGACTGAAAGATTAGAGACTTGAATGGGTTTTATAGAAGACATTTAGATAGGTCACACATTTAAATGGGATGTACAAGTTAACATCTTGGGTTAGAAATGAGACAGCTGTGGCAGAAGTCCGCGGTATTTTTCCTATGTTTTCAATGGGGCTAGCGCTGCTGCCACTGACCCCATTGAAAACACTGGCGATATTCCAGCATTTTTCTTGCACTGCAAGGCGAGTGTTTTCACTTGCTCTCGCAGCACAAGAGAAAATGTAACGCCAGTGGGTGTCCACCCTGAATGAGAACGACTGAACAATTAGCAAATAAGCCAACAATGTTTTTTATGCTTGCATAAAATGAACTATAAGTGAATGAACTATCATTCATCGTTCAATCATTGGTTGTGTTTACACTAAACGATTATCATTTATTTTCACTCGTTTAAACAATTTTGTTTCGTTCTGTATGAAAGGGCCTTAAAGGCTCCCATTCTGCATTACACTGTCTCTGGTCCAATCAGCAGTATCTGAATGTCTGCTCCTCTGCTCCCCCAGCATGATTTAGGCATTCAGAGACATTCTGGACAAATGGTTAGTAAACCCACTATAACGTGCGTACACATAAACACACACATGCTGCAGTAGCAGGAGAGGCACAGATTGCAGAGATGGTTGTCACAGTGTCTGCGGATCTGTCAGCCTGCAGCCGCAGTGTACGGCAGTTACCTGTGAAGATATCCCTTCACCATGTTGCTAGGGAAATGTCCCTGTGTCCTTGATACCATAGAAGCTTTGTACCTAATGACAGAGAATGGAATGCAGAGAAGCTGGAAGGGAGCCCCTTAGTGGCAGTCACCTCAAATGTAAAGCAACACATTTTTAATGCAAGTATATTAAAAAAAATTATGAGACTAACAAGCTAGTAAATGGGCATAAGTTGTCTGAACAGTTGATGCCCTTTTAAGCATTTAGACGTGAGGAGTATGTGATCCTTGTGATCATACAGGGTGCCTCTTTGTTACCACTGAAGGGGATATTGATGGCCCTCAATGGCCTCGGCACCCTGAGCTTGCACTTGTGGTCCCACACTATGAAAAAGGGAGCTACACATAATGTAGCTGCATTCCCTAGGGTTATTGATTGTGGAATGTTTTTAGGGAACTCTCTGACAATGTTATATGGGCAGCTTAAGACAATGTTATTTGGGCACACTATGCTACCATTATTTCTACACTGTGTAATTATTTTTTTCTGGGAACTATATGGTGCACCATAAAGTGGGCAAAGGGCACCATCCAACCTATCACTGGCAGTAGTTTCTGTCCATAATTTGCAATTCATGCCATAGCTTAAAAGCATATACAATATGTATGGCTAAGATGTATAGAAAAATATATATTATTACTATCCATCCATTACTAGTAGAGATGAGCGAACGCGTTCGTCCGAGCTTGATATTCGTGCGAATATTAGGGTGTTCGGGATGTTCGTTATTCGTAACGAACACCATGCGGTGTTCTGGTTACTTTCACTTCCTTCCCTGAGATGTTAGCGCGCTTTTCTGGCCAATTGAAAGACAGGGAAGGCATTACAACTTCCCCCTGCAACGTTTAAGCCCTATACCACCCCCCTGCTGTGAGTGGCTGGCGAGATCAGGTGTTCGCCTAATATAAAAGTCGGCCCCTCCCGCGGCTCGCCTCAGATGCCTGGTGAGTTAGATGAGGGACAGTGCTGTTTATACCGGAGCTGCTGTAGGGAAAGAATTGGTAGTTAGTGTAGGCTTCAAGACCCCCCAAAGGTCCTTATTAGGGCCACTGATAGCTGTGTGTTGGCTGCTCTTAGCAGTGGCATTTTTTTTTTCTCAAAATCGGCTCTGCAGAGCGTTGCACCTGGCATTAGGGACAGAAGTGCTGCATAGGCAGGGAGAGTGTTAGGAGTGAGTGTAGCCTTCAAGAACCTCAACGGTCCTTTCTAGGGCCATATTTATCCGTGTGCAGTACTGTCCAGGCTGCTGTTAGCTGTGCTGCATTTTTTTTGGGCTTCTCAAAATCGCCTCTGCAGAGCATTCCACCCTCCATTGATACTGCAGGGAAAGAATTGTATAGGCAGGGCCACAACACAGTTATTATTCATAGAATATACGCAGTGCTGCCTTTTGGTGGAAAAACAAGTGAAAACAAATCTATTTGTCCAGCCTCTGTCCGTCCTTACGGGCGGTGGACACGTGTGAGCTGCGTGAAAAACATTGCTAAATCATACGCACCCAGCTACGCTTTACTGCTGGCTTCGCCATTTGCTTTCCTTAATTGGGAAAAAAAATACCTGCTCTGCCAGAGTTATAATAACTCTGCTACCCTCACGTTCTGTGACACATTAGCAGGGACACAGCACAGTTATTAAACTTCTCATGTTCATTGAATATACGCAGTGCTGCCTTTTGGTGGAAAAACAAGTGGAAACAAATCTATTTGTCCAGCCTCTGTCCGTCCTTACGGGCGGTGGATACGTGTGAGCTGCGTGAAAAACATTGCTAAATCATACGCACCCAGCTACGCTTTACTGCTGGCTTCGCCATTTGCTTTCCTTAATTGGGAAAAAAAATACCTGCTCTGCCAGAGTTATAATAACTCTGCTACCCTCACGTTCTGTGACACATTAGCAGGGACACAGCACAGTTATTAAACTTCTCATGTTCATAGAATATACGCAGTGCTGCCTTTTGGTGGAAAAACAAGTGAAAACAAATCTATTTGTCCAGCCTCTGTCCGTCCTTACGGGCGGTGGACACGTGTGAGCTGCGTGAAAAACATTGCTAAATCATACGCACCCAGCTACGCTTTACTGCTGGCTTCGCCATTTGCTTTCCTTAATTGGGAAAAAAAATACCTGCTCTGCCAGAGTTATAATAACTCTGCTACCCTCACGTTCTGTGACACATTAGCAGGGACACAGCACAGTTATTAAACTTCTCATGTTCATTGAATATACGCAGTGCTGCCTTTTGGTGGAAAAACAAGTGAAAACAAATCTATTTGTCCAGCCTCTGTCCGTCCTTACGGGCGGTGGACACGTGTGAGCTGCGTGAAAAACATTGCTAAAACATACGCACCCAGCTACGCTTTACTGCTGGCTTCGCCATTTGCTTTCCTTAATTGGGAAAAAAAATACCTGCTCTGCCAGAGTTATAATAACTCTGCTACCCTCACGTTCTGTGACACATTAGCAGGGACACAGCACAGTTATTAAACTTAGATTATTCATTCACTAGAGGCAGTGGGGCCTTTCGTTTTCCAAAAAGGGAAAAAATTATATTTGGCCTGCAGTCTTGCGCCAATTTATTTCCTGCCTGTGAAATCAAATCACTGGTAATACAGCATGCTGAGGGGTAGGGGTAGGCCTAGAGGACGTGGACGCGGCCGAGGACGCGGAGGGCCAAGTCAGGGTGTGGGCACAGGCCGAGCTCCTGATCCCGGTGTGTCGCAGCCGACTGCTGCGCGATTAGGAGAGAGGCACGTTTCTGGCGTCCCCACATTCATCGCCCAATTAATGGGTCCACGCGGGAGACGGTTATTAGAAAATGAGCAGTGTGAGCAGGTCCTGTCCTGGATGGCAGAAAGTGCTTCGAGCAACCTATCGTCAACACGCAGTTCTGCGCCGTCCACTGCTGCAAATCCGAATCCTCTGTCTGCTGCTCCTCCTTCCTCCCAGCCTCCTCACTCCACTACAATGACACCTGCTCAGGAGCGGGAACACTCCCAGGAACTGTTCTCGGGCCCCTGCTTAGATTGGGCAGCAGCGGTTCCTCTCCCACCAGAGGAGTTTATCGTCACTGATGCCCAACCATTCGAAAGTTCCCGGGGTCCGGGGGAAGAGGCTGGGGACTTCCGCCAACTGTCTCAACAACTTTCTGTGGGTGAGGAGGACGATAACGATCAGACACAGTTGTCTTGCAGTGAGGTAGTAGTAAGGGCAGTAAGTCCAAGGGAGCAGCGCACAGAGGATTCGGAGGAAGAGCAGCAGGACGATGAGGTGACTGACCCCACCTGGTGTGCAACGCTTACTCAGGAGGACAGGTCTTCAGAGGGGGAGTCAAGGGCATCAGCAGGGCAGGTTGCAAGAGGCAGTGCGGTGGCCAGGGCCAGGGGTAGAGGCAGGGCCAGACCGAATAATCCACCAAGTGTTTCCCAAAGCGCCCCCTCGCGCCATGCCACCCTGCAGAGGCCGAGGTGCTCTAAGGTCTGGCAGTTTTTCACAGAGACGCCTGACGACCGACGAACAGTGGTGTGCAACCTTTGTTGCGCAAAGCTCAGCCGGGGAGCCAACACCAACAGCCTCACCACCACCACCATGCGCAGACATATGATGGCCAAGCACCCCACAAGGTGGGACGAAGGCCGTTCACCGCCTCCGGTTTGCACCCCTGCCTCTCCCCCTGTGCCCCAACCTGCCACTGAGATGTAACCCCCCTCTCAGGACACAGGCACTACCGCCTCATGGCCTGCACCCACACCCTCACCTCCGCTGTCCTCGGCCCCATCCAGCAGTGTAGTTCAGCGCACCGTTCAGCCGTCGCTTGCGCAAGTGTTCGAGCGCAAGCGCAAGTACGCCGCCACGCACCCGCACGCTCAAACGTTAACCGTCCGCATAGCAAAATTCATCAGCCTTGAGATGCTGCCGTATAGGGTTGTGGAAACTGAGTCCTTCAAAAGTATCATGGAGGCGGCGGCCCCGCGCTACTCAGTTCCCAGTCGCCACTACTTTTCCCGATGTGCCGTCCCAGCCCTGCACGACCACGTCTCCCGCAACATTGTGCGCGCCCTCACCAACGCGGTTACTGCCACGGTCCACTTAACTACGGACACGTGGACAAGCACAGGCGGGCAGGGCCACTACATCTCCCTGACGGCACATTGGGTGAATTTAGTGGAGGCTGGGACAGAGTCAGAGCCCGGGACCGCTCACGTCCTACCCACCCCCAGAATTGCGGGCCCCAGCTCGGTGGTGGTATCTGCGGAGGTGTATGCTTCCTCCACTAAAGCACCCTCCTCCTCCTCCTCCTCCTCTGTCTCGCAATCAAGATGTGTTAGCAGCAGCATGTCGCCAGCAGTCGGTGTCGCGCGATGTGGCAGCACAGCGGTGGGCAAGCGTCAGCAGGCCGTGCTGAAACTACTCAGCTTAGGCGATAAGAGGCACACGGCCCACGAACTGCTGCAGGGTCTGACACAGCAGACCGACCGCTGGCTTGCGCCGCTGAGCCTCCAACCGGGCATGGTCGTGTGTGACAACGGCCGTAACCTGGTGGCGGCTCTGCAGCTCGGCAGCCTCACGCACGTGCCATGCCTGGCCCACGTCTTTAATTTGGTGGTTCAGCGCTTTCTGAAAAGCTACCCACGCTTGTCAGACCTGCTCGTAAAGGCGCGCCGGCTCTGCGCACATTTCCGCAAGTCCCACACGGACGCTGCCACCCTGCGCACCCTGCAACATCACTTTAAGCTGCCAGTGCACCGACTGCTGTGCGACGTGCCCACACGGTGGAACTCTACGCTCCACATGTTGGCCAGGCTCTATGAACAACGTAGAGCTATAGTCGAATACCAACTCCAACATGGGCGGCGCAGTGGGAGTCAGCCTCCTCAATTCCTTTCAGAAGAGTGGGCCTGGTTGGCAGACATCTGCCATGTCCTTGGTAATTTTGAGGAGTCTACCCAGGTGGTGAGCGGCGATGCTACAATCATTAGCGTCACCATTCCTCTGCTATGCATCTTGAGAAATTCCCTGCAAACCATAAAGGCAGCTGCTTTGCGCTCGGAAACGGGGGCGGGGGAAGACAGTATGCCGCTGGATAGTCAGGGCACCCTCCTGTCTATTTCTCAGCGCGTACAGGAGGAGGAGGAGGAGCATGAGGAGGATGAGGAGGAGGGGGAAGAGACAGCTTGGGCCGCTGCTGACGGTACACCGGCTGATTGCCTGTCATCCTTTCAGCGTGTATGGCCTGAGGAGGAGGAGGAGGAGGAGGAGGAGGAGGAGGAGGATCCTGAAAGTGATCTTCCTAGTGAAGACAGCCATGTGTTGCGTACAGGTACCCTGGCACACATGGCTGACTTCATGTTAGGATGCCTTTCTCGTGACCCTCGCGTTGCACGCATTCTGGCCACTTCGGATTACTGGGTGTACACACTGCTCGATCCACGGTATAAGGAGAACCTGCCCACTCTGATTCCCGAAGAGGAAAGGGGTTCGAGAGTGTTGCTATACCACAGGACCCTTGCGGACAAGCTGATGGTAAAATTCCCAGCCGACAGCGCTAGTGGCAGAAGGCGCAGTACCGAGGGCAAGGTAGCAGGGGATGTGCGTAGATCGAGCAGCATGTACATCCCAGGCAGTGCAACAGTCTTTAAGGGCCTGGCCAGCTTTATGGCTCCCCACCAAGACTGTGTCACCGCTCCCCAGTCACGGCTGAGTCGGCGGGAGCACTGTAAAAGGATGGTGAGGGAGTACGTAGCGGATCGCACGACCATCCTTGGTGACGCCTCTGCCCCCTACAACTACTGGGTGTCGAAGCTGGACATGTGGCCTGAACTAGCGCTGTATGCCCTGGAGGTGCTTGCTTGTCCTGCGGCTAGCGTGTTGTCGGAGAGGGTGTTTAGTGCGGCTGGGGGAATCATCACAGATAAGCGTAGCCGCTTGTCAACCGACAGTGCCGACAGGCTAACACTCATCAAGATGAACAAAGGCTGGATTTCCCCAGACTTCTGTTCTCCACCAGCGGACAGCAGCGATACGTAAGCAATACGTAGGCTGCACCCGCGGATGGAAGCTACGTTCTCTCTCACCATCCAAAACGGGGACATTTCTGCTTCATCAATCTGTGTCTAATATTCCTCCTCCTCCTCCTCCTGCTCCTCCTCCTGAAACCTCACGTAATCACGCTGAACGGGCAATTTTTCTTAGGGCCACAAGGCTCACTCAAATAATTTTTCAGAACAATTTTTATAAGTTTCAATGCGCTTAAAAGCGTTGAAACTTTAACTTGAACCAATTTTTCGTTACACTGGGCTGCCTCCAGGCCTAGTTACCACTTAAGCCACATTAACCAAAGCGATTAATGGGTTTCACCTGCCCTCTTGGCTGGCCATGGCCAATTTTTGGGATGTACATTAGTACTGTTGATACAGCAATTTTTGTGGGCCCTCGCCTACAGTGTAATCAAATTAATTTTTAGGCCACCTGCATTACAGCTGACGTTACCTCAGCTGTGTTGGGCAATGCAATGGGATATTTTTGTGTACCGCCGGTGGGTTCCAGGGAGCCACCCATGCTGTAGGTGCACACTGAGTTTTTAATACATCTGTACACTTCTAAAGAACCCGTCTGACTGGGGCATGCAGTGTGGGCCGAAGCCCACCTGTATTACGCACGACATTACTACCTCAGCTGTGTTGGGCAATGCAATGGGATATTTCTATGTACCGCCGGTGGCTTCCTGGCACCCACCCAGGCAGTGGGTCCACAGGGAGTTTAACCTACATGTGTCCACTTGTAAAGAACCCCAGTCTGACTGGGGCATGCAGTGTGGGCCGAAGCCCACCTGCATTAAGCACGACATTACTACCTCAGCTGTGTTGGGCAATGCAATGGGATATTTTTGTGTACCGCCGGTGGGTTCCAGGGAGCCACCCATGCTGTAGGTGCACACTGAGTTTTTAATACATCTGTACACTTCTAAAGAACCCGTCTGACTGGGGCATGCAGTGTGGGCCGAAGCCCACCTGTATTACGCACGACATTACTACCTCAGCTGTGTTGGGCAATGCAATGGGATATTTCTATGTACCGCCGGTGGCTTCCTGGCACCCACCCAGGCAGTGGGTCCATAGGGAGTTTAACCTACATGTGTCCACTTGTAAAGAACCCCAGTCTGACTGGGGCATGCAGTGTGGGCCGAAGCCCACCTGCATTAACCCTTTCCAGTCCACTGTGTGACCTGTGAAGACATTAGGGTTTAAGGCTGTACAGCTCCGTTGTTGGTAGACGTCCATCGGGGTTCTCTTACTGTATATTGCCAGCCTCTCTGCTGTCGGAGCCTATCCTACGTGTCAGCTCATGCAGTACTGGCTTTAGCCAGCATATAGCGCCGTTGTATAACAGCAGAAAAAGAGTAAGCCCCCTAGGAAAACCATATACAAATTGGATTGGAAAGGGTTAAGCACAACATTACTACCTCAGCTGTGTTGGGCAATGCAATGGGATATTTCTATGTACCGCCGGTGGCTTCCTGGCACCCACCCATGCTGTAGGTGCACACGGAGTTTTTACTACATCTGTACACTTATAAAGAACCCCAGTCAGACTGGGGCATGCAGTGTGGGCCGAAGCCCACCTGCATTAAGCACGACATTACTACCTCAGCTGTGTTGGGCAATGCAATGGGATATTTCTGTGTACCGCCGGTGGGTTCCAGGGAGCCACCCATGCTGTGGGTCGACAGGGACTTCACAATAGGGAGTTGTACCTGCCTGTGTCTATGAATTAAAAAGCCCGGTCTGACTGGGGCATGCAGACACCTTGACAGAATGAATAGTGTGTGGCACATAGGTTCCCCATTGCTATGCCCACGTGTGCAGCTCCTGATGGCGGTGGCACAGGATTCTATTTCTCATTGCTTCTGTACAGCATTGTGGGCTATCGCTCCGCCACTTTTAAAGAGGGTCGCTGCCTAGCCGTGCCAACCTCTGCAGTGTGTGCCTGCGGTCCCTCGTCATGGCAGACGCAATTCTAAATAGACATGAGCGTGGTGTGGCATGAGGGCAGCTGAAGGCTGCCCAGGGACACTTTGGTGTGCGCTGTGGGGGGGGAGGGGGGGCGGTTGGGCAGCATGTAACCCAGGAGAAGTGGCAGTGGAGTGTCATGCAGGCAGTGATTGTGCTTTGTTGGAGGTAGTGTGGTGCTTAGCAAAGGTATGCCATGCTAATGAGGGCTTTTCAGAAGTAAAAGTTGTTGGGAGGGGGAGGGGCCCACTCTTGCCGGTATTGTGGCTTAATAGTGGGACCTGTGAACTTGAGATGCAGCCCAACACGTAGCCCCTCGCCTGCCCTATCCGTCACTGTGTCATTCCCATCACTTTCCTGAATTGCCCAGATTTTCACACATGAAAACCTTAGCGAGCATCGGCGAAATACAAAAATGTTCTGGTCGCCCATTGACTTCAATGGGGTTCGTTGTTCGAAACGAACCCTCGAGCATCACGGGAAGTTCGTTCCGAATAACGAACACCCGAACATTTTGGTGTTCGCTCATCTCTAATTACTAGTATCTGAGATCACTACTTGGAGATAAATATTTAAAATAGTGTATTCTGCAAAGTAGTTTCACAATTTATGATCAATGGAATGGTAAGTGCTTACAAGAAGGTCTAAAGCTGTGCTACAAGCCTCGGCTCCCTGTATTCCTGTTCATTCTGCTCTTAATACCAAAGTATTAACACAGTGTGTGTAAGGCTGCTTTCACACCTGCGTTAGGGCTCAGTTAAAAAAAAACGGAATCCTGACGGATGGAGGCAAAGGAAAGACTTTCCTTGTTTTGGAAGCCCCATTGAAATCAATGAGAATAAAACAGTTTTTTTCAGTTTTTTTTCCATTTCTCTCCACCAAAAACGGAGCAGAGAAACAGAAACCCTGAACTGAGCTCAAACGCAGGTGTGATAGCAGCCCTACAAGCATTCAATGTACTGACACTTAATAATATATAATTCAATTAGTGAAGAACCTCATTATAGGCATAAGATACATGATTCACTTTTGATTGCCCTTGTAACATAGTTTTCATCAACTAGTGGCTTAAAAGTCATATGTGACTCCCCAGCTGTTGGTGGCTGCAGATAGCATTGTGCATTACACTGGGCATAACCTTGCACACTCATATCGGACACCATACGGATACCTTGTGCTGTCCAATACACGGACAGCCCATACATTGGCATGCATTTTAGTGTTCTAATTCTTGTCCACCATATGGTCAAGAATAGGACATGCAACAAGTTTTTTCATGCGGACCATGCAGCATGCATAGCCCCATAATCTATAGAGGATCTGTGTACTGTCTTTGAATTAACACAGATAACAGATGGATTCAAAAACGCTAGTGTGCCAGAGGACTTAGGGGTATCATAGCATAAGTAGGACTTGGCACTAAGGTCAAAAAATCACTGGCAGTTAACTCAAAGGTATAAATTATATCCATTCAGATTTTTTTTTTTAAGTTTAACTACTTCAGTTGCCTCCGTATTGCTGATTGTACTGTATATGAAACTGACTTGCAAGGTAAAAAAAAGTTTGGAAAATGTTTGTTAAAAATCAATTAATGGGAGAAGGAAACAATTCAGAGAATTCAGACAGGCATTAAAGAGATAAGTGGGAAAGATATGGAAGAAGTGAGGCGAATAAATGGGCACAGATGGCATGAAGACATGAAAGATATGCATAAATCATACAGGAAAATGTTATGGAGAAAAGGAGTGAGGGGGAAGGAAAGCGTGTGGAGAGAAACAGATAGAAGGTTGGTAGTTGCCAAGTACTAGTATTGCAAGACTCCAATGACCGAGATATTATTATTAGAGATGAGCGAACGTACTCGTCCGAGCTTGATACTCGTTCGAGTATTAGCGTGTTCGAGATGCTCGTTACTCGAGACGAGTACCACGCAATGTTCGGGTTACTTTCACTTTCATCTCTGAGACGTTAGCGCGCTTTTCTGGCCAATAGAAAGACAGTGAAGGCATTACAACTTCCCCCTGCGACGTTCAAGCCCTATACCACCCCCCCCCTGCAGTGAGTGGCTGGCGAGATCAGGTGTCACCCGAGTATATAAATCGGCCCCTCCCGCGGCTCGCCACAGATTTATTCTGACAGAGATCAGGGAAAGTGCTGCTGGTGCCGGAGCTGCTATAGGGAGAGCGTTAGGAGTTATTTTAGGCTTCAAGAACCCCAACGGTCCTTCTTAGGGCCACATCTAACCGTGTGCAGTAGTGTGGAGGCTGCTTTTTGCAGTGTTGCACACTTTTTTTTTTTTGTATATCGGCCGTGCAGAGCATTGCGTCCTGCAGTAATTTTACATTGTCCAGGGCCAGTAGTGGTGAGGCAGGGACAGAAGACATATTTAGTGTATATAGGCAGTGGGCCTTTCCAAAAACATTTGGAAAAAAAAATCTATTTGGGCTGCCTGTGACCGTCCTCAGTGTACTGGGTCTCTGCTGGGGGTAGTTGTCCTAATTCATACGCAGCCAGCTAAGTGTTACAGCAGGCTTGCGCAAAATTCTTTCCTGCCTCTGTGTTGCCTCTTACATCACCGCTGTCTTCCTATCCACAAGTGTACTGGGTCTCTGCTGGGGGTAGTTGTCCTAATTCATACGCAGCCAGCTAAGTGTTACAGCAGGCTTGCGCAAAATTCTTTCCTGCCTCTGCTGTGCGTTCCGTAAGCGAAGTCAGCCTCCAACCACAGGCCAATAAGCGGCACATTTAATTACAGCGTTCTGTTTCTGCACTACTGGTAATACAGCATGCTGAGGGGTAGGGGTAGGCCTAGAGGACGTGGACGCGGGTGAGGACGCGGAGGCCCACGTCAGGGTGTGGGCACAGGCCGAGCCAGTGCGGTGGCCAGGGGTAGAGGCAGGGCCAGACCGAAAAATCCACCAACTGTTTCCCAAAGCGCCCCCTCGCGCCATGCCACCCTGCAGAGGCCAAGGTGCTCTAAGGTGTGGCAGTTTTTCACAGAGACGCCTGACGACCGACGAACAGTGGTGTGCAACCTTTGTCGCGCCAAGATCAGCTGGGGAGCCACCACCACCAGCATGCGCAGGGATATGATGGCCAAGCACCCCACAAGGTGGGACGAAGGCCGTTCACCACCTCCGGTTTGCACCACTGCCTCTCCCCCTGTGCCCCAACCTGCCACTGAGATCCAACCCCCCTCTGAGGACACAGGCACGAGTGCCTACCGGTCTGCACCCACACCCTCACCTCCGCTGTCCTCG
This sequence comes from Eleutherodactylus coqui, assembly GCF_035609145.1. Lineage (NCBI taxonomy): Eukaryota > Metazoa > Chordata > Amphibia > Anura > Eleutherodactylidae > Eleutherodactylus > Eleutherodactylus coqui. The sequence goes on along the minus strand of NC_089838.1, from coordinate 247,888,563 downwards.
GCCCCATCCAGCAATGTCTCTCAGCGCAACGTCCAGATGTCGCTAGCGCAACTGTTTGAGCGCAAGCGCAAGTACGCCACCACGCACCCGCACGCTCAAGCGTTAAACGTGCACATAGCCAAATTGATCAGCCTGGAGATGCTGCCGTATAGGCTTGTGGAAACGGAGGCTTTCAAAAGCATGATGGCGGAGGCGGCCCCACGCTACTCGGTTCCCAGTCGCCACTACTTTTCCCGATGTGCCGTCCCAGCCCTGTACGACCACGTCTCCCGCAACATTGTACGCGCCCTCACCAACGCGGTTACTGCCAAGGTCCACTTAACAACGGACACGTGGACAAGCACAGGCGGGCAGGGCCACTATATCTCCCTGACGGCACATTGGGTGAATTTAGTGGAGGCTGGGACAGAGTCAGAGCCTGGGACCGCTCACATCCTACACACCCCCAGAATTGCGGGCCCCAGCTCGGTGCTGGTATCTGCGGCGGTGTATGCTTCCTCCACTAAACCACCCTCCTCCTCCTTCTCCTCCTCCAACGCAACCTCTGTCTCGCAATCAAGATGTGTCAGCAGCAGCAGCACATCGCCAGCAGTCGGTGTGGCAGCACAGCGGTGGGCAAGCGTCAGCAGGCCGTGCTGAAACTACTCAGCTTAGGATAGAAGAGGCACACGGCCCACGAACTGCTGCAGCGTCTGGCAGAGCAGACCGACCGCTGGCTTTCGCCGCTGAGCCTCCAACCGGGCATGGTCGTGTGTGACAACGGCCGTAACCTGGTGGCGGCTCTGCAGCTCGGCAGCCTCACGCACGTGCCATGCCTGGCCCATGTCTTTAATTTGGTGGCTCAGCGCTTTCTGAAAAGCTACCCACACTTGTCATACCTGCTCGGAAAGGTGCGCCGGGTCAGCGCACATTTCCGCAAGTCCAAGACGGACGCTGCCACCCTGCGGACCCTGCAACATCGGTTTAATCTGCCAGTGCACCGACTGCTATGCGAAGTGCCCACATGGTGGAACTCTACGCTCCACATGTTGGCCATACTCTATGAGCAGCGTAGAGCTATAGTGGAATACCAACTCCAACATGGGCGGCGTAGTGGGAGTCAGCCTCCTCAATTCTTTACAGAAGAGTGGGCCTGGTTGGCAGCCATCTGCCAGGTCCTTGGAAACTTTGAGGAGTCTACCCAGATGGTGAGCGGGGATGCTGCAATCATTAGCGTCACCATTCCTCTGCTATGCCTCTTGAGAAGTTCCCTGCAAAGCATAAAGGCAGATGCTTTGCGCTTGGAAACGGAGGCGGGGGAAGACAGTATGTCGCTGGATAGTCAGAGCACCCTCATGTCTATATCTCAGCACGTTGAGGAGGAGGGGGAGGAGCATGAGGAGGAGAGGGAAGAGACAGCTTGGCCCACTGCTGAGGGTACCCATGCTGCTTGCCTGTCATCTTTTCAGCGTGTATGGCCGGAAGAGGAGGATCCTGAAAGTGATCTTCCTAGTGAGGACAGCCATGTGTTGCGTATAGGTACCCTGACACACATGGCTGACTTCATGTTAGGATGGCTTTCTCGAGACCCTCGCATTACACGCATTCTGGCCACTACGGATTACTGGGTGTACACACTGCTCGACCCATGGTATAAGGAGAACCTTTCCACTCTCATACCCGAAGAGGAAAGGAGTTCGAGAGTGATGCTATACCACAGGACCCTGGCGGACAAACTGATGGTAACATTGCAATCCGACAGCGCTAGTGGCAGAAGGTGCAGTTCTGAGGGCCAGGTAGCAGGGGAGGCGCAGAGATCAGGCAGCATGTACAGCGCAGGCAGGGGAACATTCTCCAAGGCCTTTGCCAGCTTTATGGCTCCCCAGCAAGACTGTGTCACCGCTCCCCAGTCAAGGCTGAGTTGGCGGGAGCACTGTAAAAGGATGGTGAGGGAGTACGTAGCCGATCGCACGACCATCCTCGGTGACGCCTCTGCCCCCTACAACTACTGGGTGTTGAAGCTGGACACGTGGCCTGAACTCACGCTGTATGCCCTGGAGGTGCTTACTTGTCCTGCGGCTAGCGTCTTGTCAGAGAGGGTGTTTAGTGCGGCTGGGGGAATCATCACGGATAAGCGTACCCGCCTGTCAACTGACAGTGCCGACAGGCTTACACTCATAAAGATGAACAAAGCCTGGATTTCCCCAGACTTCTCTTCTCCACCAGCGGACAGCAGCGACACCTAAGCAATACATAGGCTGCACCCGTGGATGGAAGCATCGTTCTCTATCACCATCAAAAATGGGGACCTTTTTGCTTTATCAATCTGTGTATTCTATTCATCCTCCTCCTCCTGCTCCTCCTCCTGAGACCTCACGTAATCACGCCGAACGGGCAATTTTTCGTAGGCCCACAAGGCTCAGTCATATAATTGCAATTTTTTGGCATGGGCAATTTTTCTGAGGTACATTAGTACTGTTGGTACACCAATTTTTTGGGGCCCTCGCCTACAGTGTAATCCAATAAATTTTTTGCCCACCTGCATTAAAGCTGACGTTACATCAGCTGTGATGGGCAATGCAATGGGATATATTTATGTACCGCCGGTGGCTTCCTTGCACCCACCCATGCTGTGGGTCCACAGGGAGTTGTAACTGCATGTGTCCACTTCTAAAGAACTCCAGTCTGACTGGGGCATGCAGTGTGGGCCGAAGCCCACCTGCAGTTAATCGGACGTTACCTCAGCTGTGATGGGCACTGCAGTGGGATACATTTATGTACAGCCGGTGGGTTCCAGGGAGCCACCCATGCTGTGGGTGCACACGGAATTCCCATTGCGGAGTTGTACCTGCCTGTGACTATTTATAAAAAACCGCGGTCTGACTGGGGCATGCAGACACCTTGACAGAATGAATAGTGTGTGGCACATAGGTTCCCCATTGCTATGCCCACGTGTGCAGCTCCTGATGGCGGTGGCACAGGATTATATTTCTCATTGCTTCTGTACAGCATTGTGGGCTATCGCCCCGCCCCTTTTAAAGAGGGTCGCTGCCTAGCCGTGCCAACCCTCTGCAGTGTGTGCCTGCGGTTCCTCCTCATGGCAGACGCACTTATAAATAGACATGAGGGTGGTGTGGCATGAGTGCAGCTGAAGGCTGCGCAGGGACACTTTGGTGTGCGCTGTGGACACTAGGTCGTGCGGGGGGGGGGGGGGTTGAGCAGCATGTAACCCAGGAGAAGTGGCAGCGGAGTGTCATGCAGGCAGTGATTGTGCTTTGTTGGAGGTAGTGTGGTGCTTAGCTAAGGTATGCATTGCTAATGAGGGCTTTTCAGAAGTAAAAGTTGTTGGGAGGGGGGGGGCACTCTTGCCGCTATTGTGGCTTAATAGTGGGACCTGGGAACTTGAGATGCAGCCCAACATGTAGCCCCTCGCCTGCCCTATCCGTTGCTGTGTCGTTCCCATCACTTTCTTGAATTGCCCAGATTTTCACAAATGAAAACCTTAGCGAGCATCGGTGATATACAAAAATGCTCGGGTCGCCCATTGACTTCAATGGGGTTCGTTACTCGAAACGAACCCTCGAGCATCGCGATAATTTCGTCCCGAGTAACGAGCACCCGAGCATTTTGGTGCTCGCTCATCTCTAATTATTATGTCTTCCATCTGACTAAAATGGATAAAGGATATAAAAAGATGTTTAGGTGGGGAAGGAAATAGAACATGTGTGGGGAGTGAAATACAATAGTGTCGGGATCAGAAATAGCGCTCCTTCAGTGCTGAATGGTAGTGTGATCATAAAATGAAGTAAAGAAAAACGACTTACCCGGTACTTAGTGAGTATCCCTGGAGTGGGATAGCTCACTAGTACCTCCAATTCCGGGATAGCCTGTAAGTAAATAGGTCAATCAATCCTCCTTCCCAATCCTAACCGGAGAGCTGCTTGGATGTCTGAGGTCCCTAATAATAGGGAACCCAGTGTAGATGAGAATCCAAAGTGAAAAATATCCAGTATAGCGCTTCGCGGGATGAAGGAAAAATAAAGTATATATTTCTACACCATGAGGTGGAGTTTTATTGCAACGCGTTTCTGCCCTCTGTAGGGCCTTTTTTCAAGCATGAAAAGGCCCTACAGAGGGCAGAAACGCGTTGCAATAAAACTCCACCTCATGGTGTAGAAATATATACTTTATTTTTCCTTCATCCCACGAAGCGCTATACTGGATATTTTTCACTGGGGAATGAAATACGTAACTCATAATAAATTGTAAAACTTTTGAGGACAAGAGCGCAGAACTTAGTAACTTCCAAACAGCAGCCCATGTATTCGGTTTACCCTTCAACCAGTGTTGAGCAACTAGCGGCCCGGGAGTATATGTTCCATCAGATGCTCTCCTTGCTGTAAAGAGAAAATGCACATACTATGAGTACAAAGAATCATGCAAGAGCAGTCCCACTGATTCTGGGAACAGGAGCTCTGTGTCCTCTGTTTGCAGCCAAGAAGTAGCTACATTTCTGTGGTCACTCTCTATTACAGTGAACATGAGATATGAAAACAGCTGAGCAGAATCATTCATCCGTTTTGCTATTTTCCTTAGACTATAAGAGCTCATTGACACGGGCGTAAGTGTTTTTTGGTCTGTGAATATGCAGCATATTCACAGACTGAAAAACGCCTAATTATTGTGTATTTAGACCCTGCCGTGTTTTTTTGAGTGCATAAGGGCCGGCGCCGCTGCAGCCCCATTGAAAGCAAGGAGATGAAGGCAACCCCTGCAGCGATGATTTTCAGGGAGGGGACTTGAAATATAAGCCTTACCCCAAAAATCATCCCTAGCTGTAGAAAAAAAAAAAGTTAACTCACGTAGAAGCGCTGTCCGACTCTTCTTCCCGTTTTCAGCAGTCTTCTTCTGTATTCTGGTGGCTAGGGGTTGAAAAATCTCGGCGTCCAGAAAGCGCTGCTCTGATTGGCTGAGCGCTATGACCAATCAGAAGCAGCGTCCAGCTATCATTCAGTGAATGGCTGAGCGCTGCCTTTGATTGGTCACAGCGCTCAGCCAATCAGTGGCAGAGCTTTCTGGAGGTGGGAATTTTTCAACCAGTAGCCACTAGAATACAGAAGAAGACTGCGGAAGACGGGGAGAAGAGTCGGACAGCGCTTCTAGGTGAGGTAATTTTTTTTTTCTACAGCTAGTGACTATTTTCAGGGTACGGCTTATTTTTCAAGCCACCCCCGAAAATCATCGCTGCAGGGGTTGCCTTCATCCCATTGCTTTCAAGAGGCTGGCAGCAGCGCTGGCCCCATTGAAAGCATTGGGATAGCATTGCGGTCCTCTTCCACAGCTGTGACAGTTGTGGCAGGGGATTCTTTCGTCCCAGCTGCAGTCCCCTCATCACTGAACACTGTGACAGTGCTGTCACAGTGTTCAGTGATGAGGGGACCTTCGTGGAGCAGCTGCTCCAGTGAACGGGCAAAGTTTCATGCGCTGTGCATATGAAAGTTTGCCCATTCACACGTTCTCCTCTTATGCGAGCAGCGGGTTTTTTCACGCACATAGGCACAGAAAAAAAATGCTCATCTGACCAAATCCTTAAGTGTGCAGCGTGTTTACATGTACAAAAAAACCCACCAGCTCATTAGTTTCTTGTGCAGAATTTACTACATGTCTTTAATGCGCTATTTTGACATGTAATAGTCCTCACAATAGGACATGCTACGTTTTTTAAAATGCAACCAAAAGTTGCATGAAAATACGCTCATCTGAATACGCTAATGTAAATCAAATTTAGCACAGAGTATTGTGCTCATAAAAAATACACACATAATATGCTGCATAAATACACCCCTGTGAATGAGCCTTATGAAGATTAACTAGAATGAGTCCATGCCTGGTTTCCTCCCCGCCACCAAACATTGGACACTGAATATAAACTGTGGCCCTGGAACAGACCCTGAGGTATTCATTATGTGCTTAGTTACTGTACATACCTAACATCATTACAGTGAGTTGTTTGCAGTGCTGGGGTCCCGTGTTTAAATCTGACTAAGGACAACATCTCCATGGAGTTTGTATGTTTTCCCTATGTCTGTGTGGATTTCCTCCAGATACTCCGGTTCCCTCCCACACTTCAAGAGCATACTAATAGGTGAATATAGATCGGGGGGCCCCAATGGGGACAGGGCCCAGAGTAAGTAATGACAATCTGTATGCAGTGTTGTGAAATATGTATGTATTATATGAATGAGTAAAATAAATAAAATATATTTATATAATCTCCAGGAAAATTCGTACCTACTTGAGGGACCCCATTTCATACTAGATCATAGGACTTTTTCTGATTGTTTGATTCACTTCTGGATGTTAGCCATAGCCAGGCTGAATTCTGTAATCTATAAGCCCTAATACTTCCAGTTTCCTTATATGCTTGATAAAGGGCATTTGAGCCCAAAATGTTGTCTTATGTGAACATCTGGACTGTCCAAATAAATTTTATATGCATTCAAAAAACATTTATTTTAAGTGTGTCATGTTCCTCCATGTCTGTGCAGGTTTCCGTATGTGTGGTGTGAACTGTGTCTTGCTGGTGATAGTTTATTACCTAGGATTAGAAAGATCCCTAGGTTCCAGCGTGCGGTTTCCTGGGGTTAGTTGTCTGTTAGTTGTAGGGACCCGCAAGACAACAAGGACCCTTGAAGTGGGCTCGCGTGCTTAAGCATCTTAGCCAAAATATGAACTAAAACCTCATACATTCTATAGTTATTCCATGTGGCAGTGTGTGCAGGTATGCAGGTGAGTGTTTTGAGTGCTTGTCAGTTGTTGGTTTATGTCCGTCCGCAAGCATGGAGTTCAGTTCGCAGTTCTACAGTTCCGTCTGAGTTCGTCTGTCGATGGGTATGAAGTCTGCTTCACAGTTCTGTCTGAGTTTGCCTGTCGGCGAGTATGGGGTCCAGTGCACAGTTCCGTCTGAGTTCGCCAGTTCGTGGGTGTGGAAGACATAACAGTGACACTATTCTCAGCAATTGCATGCTTAGGTAAGTCAGATGGAAGTGTGATATTAACAGGGGCCGAACGCACCTGTGAAGATCCTGCTTCCATCTGCCATCTGTATCCTCTTTGAGAGCCCTGAAAACAAAGCATCCAATAGCTTAACCATCTATTGACATATATGAGGCGCTCTTCCCTGTTTTTATACTTAGGTAAGTAATTGGGAAGATGGAACAATACCTCTGCAGCACTACCTTTTTTTCCATCTTACCATTTGCATATTTCCCAGAGGAGAATGGATGGCCTTATAAGCCTCCTCACATACCTTCTAGGTGCTCTCCTTAAAAAGAAACAATACCTTTATTGAACCATGTCTATAGGCCTCTTACTAGCCAAGCCAGAAACCTACTGCACACTGATGAGTGGCAAAAACCCTGAAACATCTTTGTGTGCCCGGTATTCTGGCTTTGACTTACAATTTCCAGTCATTGTTAAAAAGCTTGTTTAAAAAGTCTAACATTGACTTGTAGGAATGCTGGCTTCCCATAGGTGGCGCTGCAGAGGTATTGTTTCAACTTTCCATTTGCATATTTCCCAGAGGAGCATGGATGACTTTATAAGTCTTCTCACACCTTCTAGGTGATTTCTTTAAGGAGAAACTATACCCTTCCAGATCTTATACTTAGGTAGGTATGCATAAGGAGGCTAGATAAAGTTTTAAACCAAAACTTCATTTCTATAGAAAAATCAACTTAGATTCTCTACCCTTTGATCCACTGTAGAATGAAGAACCCATTTCTGATGCTGCCTGTTCCAAAGAAGTGTGCTACATTGCTTTCTTATGTTTATTATGAACTGCCACATAATTTTATACTGAGAGTATCCCGCAATCAGTGAAATTGGGAGAGCCTGCTGTTCCATCTACCACTACATGAGCGAATCTCTTCCAGCGAGATTTGTAAGACAAATTGTAATATTGGACCATTCATTGTGTTTCTAGTGAAATGATTATTGGATCATTTATTACTTATTCAAACCCCAAAAAGTAATTTATTATCACATAAATTTTGTTTACAATGTACAGTCATTTTTTATTATAGTCTTCAGTTTTTGAAAATTAATATTGTCTGTAATTCTGTTGTCAATATCTCATCTTTGGCAGCTAAAGGAACATGCAGTATATATATATAAATGAGAGTAAAGAAAAACAAGGCTAATAACATAAAGGCATTAAAAGATGGATTTGCAAATGAATAGATGCTACATCGTTATTAGCACACAAAAAATTACATTTCTGTATAGGACATAATTTCCCATAACTATATGAATAAGTCATTCCACATATTCTGTTGTTGCTATGGAAGGTAGCACCATCATAGGATATCGCTCAACTTCAACTAGTCTTTCAGTCTGTACAGACAATACCAGAAAATCAACTGAAGGGGGCAAACGAAAGGCAGCGCAAGGTCATTGGTGTACCTCCATATGCTGATTTCTGCATAAGACAAAAAAATTGCAGTAAATATTGTATAAGGGTGGTTTCACCCCTGTGTCGGATCTTCTGGCCTGAGGTTCCATTATAGATGCGGCTGAAAGTAGTCAATGGGGTCTGCCAAGTGCTGTTCGTTACTGTCCAGAGACAGAGCCGTTCGGCTATGGGGGTTCCCCTTTCCTGTTCCCTGAAAAGAGTCAGAAAACAGAATCCCCAGTACAAATATGAACGCACCCTAAGTCTTTCTCTATTTCCAAGTCATCGCCATTTCCTAGGTGGCAGAGCTGTGTGCATATAGCCTGTGCAGAGGTATGTGGAGTCTCTGCAGCTCAGAATTATGGGTCTGTAGACGCTCTGCATGCTGCAACAATCCCAATTCCAAAAAAGTTAGGCGATGTGTAAAATGTAAATAAATGTAAAAAAGAATGCAATGATTTGGAAATCTCATGTAACCATATTTTATTCACAGTAGAACATAGAACACACATCAGAAGGGGATTTTTTTGCATTTCATTAAAAAAAATTAACTAATTTAAAAAATTGATGGCAGCAACACATCTCACAAAAGTTGGGACGGGGCCATGTCTACCATTGTGTAGCATTCCTTCTTCTTTTAATAATATTCTGTAAATGTATGGGCAGTGAGGGGACCAATTGCAGGAGTTTGGGCCAGAGGAATGTTCTCCCATTCTTGTCTGATGTAGAATTCTAATTGCTCAACAGTCCTGGGTCGTCTTTGCCAGATTTTGGTTTTATAATACGCCAAATACTTTCCATTGGTGAAAGGTCTGGACTGCAGGCGGACAGTTCAGCACTCGGACTCTTCTTCTGCGAAGCCATGCTGTTGTGATGAATGCAGTTTGTGGTTTAGCATTGACTTGTTGAAATATGCAAGGAGACGTTGTGGGGATTGGAGCATATGTTGTTCTAAAACCTCTGTATACTGCTCAGCATTGATAGTGCCCTACAAGATGTGTAAGCTGCCCATGCCATAGGCACTAATGCAACCCCATACAATCAGAGATACAAGTTTTTAACAGTGCGCTGATAACAAGGTGGATGGTCCCTCTACTCCTCTTGATTCTGCAGGACACGGCCTACACAGTTTCTAAAAAGCATTTCGAGTTTAGATTCTGATCACAGAACAGGTTTCCATTTTGTCCCAGTCCATTTTAAATGAGCTTTGGCCCAGAGAAGACGTCAACATTTCTGGCCACTAGGACACTGAATACTATAAACAGGCTGGACTATCTGGCTGAGTATTGGGACTGTGAATTCTATCCAGAACGAACCTGGAACAATTGGATGTTAGTACTAAAGTTTTATTGGTAAATATCCGCACGATTCTGCTGGATACGGAGAGTATTCAGCTTTTTTGCTATCTACAAACTGTGAGCGTTAACCTCTGATTTGCTGTTCCGTATATTGTTAACATTGTTATTACCTAATACAAAGTATGAAATATAATTTCCTAGCACATACATAATATCAGTGATCATTCCTAGAGATAGTCGGGTTTACATAATAATATCGTGAAAGTGCAATTGTTTTCTAAACTGTGATCTACATTGCTTCCACATGCAGGATCCTGCAGAGGAATCCGACCCGGTGCCCAGCCTGTGACACCTGCGTACCTGTCCGAAAGATTTTCATTTGTATTGCGGATGTGCCAACCAGCGCCAACGCACATTAGCAGTACAGATGTGACCACGGCGTCACTAGGCAATGACGTGGATCCCACAGCCTTTCTGCAATGATGATTGTGGAATGGCCATGGGACGGACGGCTTCCATTGATTTCAATGAAAGCCATCCGCACGGAACCCAGTTCAAAACAGAGCATGCTGCAATTTTATTCTCGCGAGCGGAAAATTGCAATTGATTTCTGCTGGTGGGCATGGAAACCTGTTTTTACATTGCATGCTATGGCCGTTATTTGCTGCGGAATACAGAGGCGGACGCCCGCTCCGGATTCCGCGATGCCAACCCGGCCGTGTGCATTGGGCCTAAGACTGTTTTCACTCAGATGTTTGTTTAAAATAAAAAGTTTAGTAGTTTGTAACTCCGTCGTCAACATCGTAGTCTATAACCTGTGTGGCACTACCACCCCTGTGACAACAGTATGCCACTATATAAAGTTGGTTACATGCTGCGGTACATTGTGGCCCAACAGAGCGCTATAAATGCCTTATCTCTTAGCTCTATAGACACTGATGACACCTGTATATTTATAGAGTGTGTATGTATGCCTTGGACTATGTAGTATAACAGATTTTTCCCAGCCTTCAGAGGTACTACATGGTGAACAAGCTACTGTTATCTTGTTATAGGTGTACATAGCTAGTCATGTGCAAGAACATAATTAGTGCTGCTATTACTAAGCATTACTGTATTGTATATTGCAGTAGGACTAAAACTGTTCTTCAGTGCATTTCTATCAGCAATGCGTAACCACCATGCTGCTGTGAAGTATGGCCTCAAACACCATGAGCGATGGAGAACTCTATGGTAATTGGTCATGCATGGGCATTCAAACGCCCATGTTCCTTATGTGGACCTTATAGTAAACTCTATTTAATTGACAGCCCTTCCTGCCAAAAACGAGTTGGACGTATGCCTTCAGCAGTACTGTGCTATTTTGTCAGAGTCTTTTGCATCAGCAGAGACCATGTTGCTGCTAAGACTGGTTCTATGGGACCTAAGACTGCAAGCCAGATACTATTGACATTCCACGTAGATACTGTATCGGGAAAATGTGAAACAGACATACAAAACAAGCAGGACTTATGGACTCTGCAGCTAGCCACAATACCTTTATAATATACCACTATACAACTTTGATTGGCGCATGTGCCATTTGTACCTGTGACTTGCCTGTACCACGCTACACGCTGACTGAAGAGAGTTGTCTCTTGGTCCAATATTGGAGGCTGTACAAAGTCATAATATGGTTCTGTGCATGAGGACATTATAGCAGCACATGAAGTTTCTGCGGTTCCACACTCCATTAGCACTCCCCGTGGAACTAATATAACTTAGGAAACACCTTGGTTTGCATTTTCTTGCCAAAGAAAAAAGTCAGGGGCCACACTGTTAAACCACAATAGATCTGGTTCACCTGAACTGATTTAAACAATACTTTGCTATGTGGAATCATAGAATACTAAAGTTGAAAGGGACCTCCAGGGTCATCTGGTTCAACCCCCTGTTCAATGCAGAATCAATAAATCATCCCAGACAGATGTCTGTCCAGCCTATGTTTTACGTTTGTGTGGGCAAACAAGCACCGGGCCCACACGAACGTGACCCAAAGAGTACAGAATGGGGACCAACAGACAACTGACAGACGGACAGACTATGAGGTAATAGACAGAGCTGGCACTTCCACAACACAGAAGGGGGAACTGACCCTGTGCTGAAGGAAAGATGGTGAGGCCCTACCTAACAGTGGAGCGATCGCCTCGATAAAGGCGGCCCCACTCTGGAACCTTGGCCCTGGCTCTCCCAAAATAGGTGGTACATGGAACCAGGACAAGTACGCACAATCCAAATGCACAAACAGGAAACTGATAGATGACAAATACACTTACCACTTTACCTCGCACGCTAAAGCATATGATAAAACTGAATATAAAAATGAGGGATTAGTTTATGCATTGGCCAATGAATTTAAGCTGCAAACCAAATGATTAAGTGTCCTCTTGTCTTGCAGTCCCTTCTCTAGCAAGACAAATAATCAGGTAGCACATAATCAGGTAGCACAGGGAACAAAACACACAGCGAGCTACAAAGCAAGATGTCCAGACACTACACACACAGCAAGCTGCAGGGAAACATGACACATACACAAGCAGAAAATACTGAGGAGATACAGCTTCTTCTTGCAGAGGAACCACACCCAGCCAGCTCAACTAACCCCTCACCTGTGAAGATGTGCACCAGGAAGCCCGTAAAACAACAGGTCCCAGATGCACAACCTAACACTATGTTTGAAGACTTCCATTGAAGGAAAATTCACCACCTCTCATGGCAACCTGTTCCACTCATTGATCACCCTCACTGTCAGAAAGTTTTTTTTATATTTAATCGGTGTCTCCTCCCTTTCAGTTTCATCCCATTGCTTCTAGTCTTTCCTGTTTTTTCCCATTTCCTTATCTTTGTTATCATTTTACAAAATGGTTCCTTTATGTATACATTGATGTAATGCTTCAGGACATGGTTTCTAATAAAGAAAAGAATATAAGATTGCTTGGAAGAAAGAGAATCTTTGTGTCTAATTCTACTAACTAACAGTTATAAATACATGTTAAAAATATTTTCTGCAAAGCAACCTAATCCCTGATTACCGCATGAATACACAATGTATAATCTTAGAATAATGTTATGTGTTATCCACAAAGTCCTTTGTAAACATCAGTAAGTTATTAACATTCAGAATGTTAATTTTATGCCTTAATGCTCAGGTTCAGCTTTCAATATATATGGTAGTCACACTTTATGTGGAATTAATTTTAGACTCCATAGTCTAGCTTTTGATGAGAAGGGTTTTATATTTTGTGGCACATCTGACTCATTTTTTAATGGCTATTATCACAGGTGATAGAACATTAGGAGATACACTATCCTAGTAAAAGTAACTGGACACCAGAACAAGGTTCAAAAGTAGTATTTATTTCCATCTGTTAATACTTAGTGGGGCCTCCTTTTGCCTTATGACAACAGATACTCACCATGCTATACTTTTACTAATGTCTGATACACTTCAGCTGGCATTTCCCTTCATTCATCCTGCAAATGTCTGGTGAGTTTTTCCAAAGAAGATCAACCCTGTTCATGTTTACTGGCCCAACCCTACAGCCTGTCCCAAAGGTATTCAGTAGGATTCAGGTTGGGACTCTGTGCAGGCCAGTCCAGTCATGGAACATCCACATCCTTAAAGCAGCATAAAACAGCATTAGATTTGTGACAAGGCATGTTGTCTTATTGGAAGTATTGCTGACCATACCCAGAGAGGCTATCAAATTGGGATTTTTCACCATAGAAAAAAAACGGTTAAGGAGTGACCAAATAACTATGTATAAATACATTAGGGGACAATACAAGGATCTCTCCCATGATGTGTTTATTCCCTGGACTGCGACGGTAACAAGAGGTCATCCGCTATGTCTAGAAGAAAGCAGGTTTCATCACCAACAAAGAAGGGGGTTCTTTACTGTAAGAGCAGTGAGATTATTAACTCTCTGCCCGAGGAAGTGGTGATGGCAAAATTAATAGAGGAGTTTAAAAGGGGATTGGACATCTTTTTAGAGCACTACGACATTACAGGATATAGACATTAAATAACTAGAAGGGTTGGTGATCCCAAACATTGATCCAGGAATTATTCTGATTGCCATTATGTAATCGGGAAGGAATTTTCCCCCCACAATGAGGGTAAATTGGCTTTTGCCTCATGGAATCCTAGAATGGTAGACTTGGAAGGGACCTCCAGGGTTATCTGGTCCAACCCTGTGCTCAGTGCAGGATTAACTAAATCATCCCAGAAATCGTCACTTGTTTTTTTTTGCCTTCCTCTGGATCAAGAAGCCTGCTGGTTATTTAATGTCTATATCCTGTAATGTCATAGTGCTCTAGAAAGACATCTAGTCCCCTCTTAAACTCCTTTATGGATTTTGCCATCACCACTTCTTCAGGCAGAGAGTTCCACAGTCTAACTGCTCTGAGGGGTCGGCTTTCCTGACAACGAGCAGTAAGCAACAAGATGGCAATAGCTGCAACATATGTAAAATGGAGCATTTTGGAAATAAACATCTTGTGGGCGAGTGCATTGCTTTGAGATTTCATACACATTGAAATAGGATTCTGAGATGGAAATACCCCTTTAAATTAAAAGGATAGGAGGCAGATAAAGGTGTAAATGAATAAAAAAAGCCATACTCATTTTCCTGATTGGTCTAGTCCCTGCTTGTCCAATCCCGTAAGTGACTGCAGCAGTCACATGCCATTCATCGCTGACTGCTCACCAATCACTGTCCTCAGTGGGCATCTTGCATAAACTGCACATGATTGCTGAGGCCAGTGATTAGTGAGCAGTCATGTGACCACTGCAGTCACTCCACCAGGATTGCACCAGCAGGAACTGGAGCAATGGCACTGGACCGGGTAGGCCATTGGAAAGCTAATTATGGCTTTTTTAAAATTTATGTTACACCTTTATCTTCTTCTTTATCAATATAAATAACTATAAATATTATAAATTACTTGGCTTGTTCATGATGTCAACATGTCATTGCCTTAAAATTGACTGCAGAACCAAATAAAGCTCTCACTGGGCAAGATGTGGGGGCAAAATAATACTGCCATACATTGCAAACATATACTGTTTTTATGTCTATCCTGCACTGCTGACAAAACTATGGATAACAAGGTACCAGAGCAGTCAGGATAGGTGTGTATGCTCGCTACTAATGGTGGCTTAGAAGCAGGAGAAGACCAAAAAAGGGGGACCGATCTGAGCTTGACAAAGACTGGTGAGTCCAGTCAAAACATTACAGGTGATACAGTGGACTTGTGCTTAGAATAAAGTTTAAACCATGAAGGTTTGGATGTGAGTATTCATCCGTGTTTTTGCACCTCTGTTGCTGCTCTACACAATTTTTTGTTGGGACTATATGCTTATGGATCCAGCAGTCCAGATCCAGTTTTAGAGCGTGCAACAGTTGTGGATTTGCTCTCCCAGGTGGGATATTTTTGTGCTGCTGCTGGTATGTATTTTTTGTTGTTGCTTCTGGACACTCTGAACCCCTCCGACAGAACCTGCCTTGAAGCTGAGCACCCGTCCCGAAAGGGACGACCCCACTACTTGCACGAAGCTAGGTCCAGTGTGACTGGGGAACTACAGAACAGAAATTACTGAAAATAGGAAACTGACAACAAACAAAAGATGAGAATACACAGAATACAAAACAAACAGGAACACAGGGAACTAACTAACCAGAAGACTCAAAACAAACAGGTAAACTGAGGGTGCTGACTAGACCAAAAATACAGAAATATAACCGACACTTCCCAGGAAGAGCCAGATTATATAGGGAAAGGGGAGAAGCTGATTGGCTGTCAGAGTTGTCAATCAACACAGAAAGCACAGTGGCTGGCATAATTTATGAACCAACTGGTTGGCTGACAGAGCTGTCAATCACCAGCCACTACCTCTGCTAACAGCAGCAAGGATATATTAACCCTAACTAGTCTGGACTGGAAATTTTAACCCTAAATAGTCAGGACTGGACCAACTGAAGAAAATGTGTGCTGGCAGTGACGTGACAACTGCCATATAGCGCCTAGGTAATAGTTCATTATAGTGAACGCAAAAGCAAGACACAATGCAAAAAAGGAGAGTGTGAACACTTGAGAGGTCAGTGTGAAAGGTTATAACCAAAGGACTGATGATGTCTATCTCAAGACTGTCAAGTACCTCTTTCTGACTGTGAAGGTAAAGTGGAGAGGGCCGAAGAGCAGTTTCATGGAGGACCACCACCAGTTGGTAAGCAAAGTGTTACGATCGTGTGGGCAAACTAGGCACGGGGCCCACATGATCGTGAACCAGAGAGGATTGGGTACGAACACAGGTTTCAAGAAACTGACCCTGTGCTACAAGGGGGATGACAGTGCCTTACCTAAGTGGGGACATTGCCCCAATAAAGGCAGCCCAGCGGTCTTCCGATCTGGGCCCTAGCTGATCCTAGGAGCCACACACCAGAACAGGATGTATTCACATGCCACATGACAGGGACAGGACAACAGGATACACAGAGCCAGAATACACAGCATACAAAATGCAACCACTAGTGACAGATAAGCCGAATATAAATACCAGGTATTAGTTGACATTTTGTACAGAATGTGAAAGTTAGCAGGCCACTTCACGGCTCCTGGTTATACTGCTAGTCCCTACACTAACCAGGAGTCCACCAGAACCAGACACCGTTCACACAGAACGCTGCAACAGGACACAGACAACAGGACACAGACAGCAGGTCACACAGCAAGCCAACACAAAACTGACAGAATTTAAACATACAAACGGACATGTAACAGCACAAGGCACAAATCACACAGCAAACTTCAACAGGCAAGGATTCATGACTGCTCACCCTGAACAGCAGACAGAGACTGACCAGGAGCTGGGTTTATATGTTAGCACACACCCAGGAGATTGGCTAGCAGGAAGAACCACTCCCAGCCAGCTCAATCATTAACCCTGAGAGTGCTGTGCTGCTGGAAACACAGTAGTACAACATGTCTCAGCAGCACACGTAACACAAAGCGTAATACAAAATTATACAAGACTATTGAATTGAGCACAAAATGTCCTCCTATTAATAATATCTCACTCTTGAAATGAACTTAAAAGATCATTTTTTGCAATACTGTCTCTTTAAGACTAAAGAGGTTGTAAGATATGAATATAATAGGAAAGATTCTCTTTTGTTGCCTTATGTATATGACAACTTTTGCTATGATGTCTTTAGGAAGCACATTCTTAATATAATAGGGGTAGCTTATGATAGTTCCACAGAAAGACACTAGAATAGCCTGATGGAACCTTGAGGCGTCTATAGACCACACTAGCCAACTAATCCTGTTACTCTACAATGACTATGAATTTTTCAAGTGCGTAGCTGACTAACAAACATCCATAGCTGGAGTGCCTAACGTTAATTAGATTCCAAAACAAGTGCATTTGTATTTCTAGGGTGTTTCTGGCTTGTATATTGCAATATATGATATATAGCGAACAGTAAGTCACAGTTACATAAGATGCAAATTTCTCTGTGCTTCTTATGCAACAATAGACATGAACCTGAGACAATGTGTTTTTTGCTACTGAGGGAAGTGAGGAATTTGCTTCTTTCTTCCTTTGACAAATGAAAACAATAGAGGACAGCACATATGAAGAAGCTAATTAGATCATGGAAGATGTGCACCAATTAGCAAATGGCTGTGAAAGAGTGAAAGCCCTACTGACAAAGGTGGAGATACATGTTGGTGCTATTAGTCTAAGGAGTGATATTACTGGCGATGTGGAAGGCTTCAGCAGGCTGCTATTAGCAGTCTCTATGAAGATGCGTATTGAAAATTTTTCAAATTGCATTCAAGACCTCAAAACCTCTCTGTTGTCAATGGAAAAATGGGATAAAAAGACTTGCATGCAGGAAAGTAGCTTGAGGCGCTGTTATTTTGTAAAGGCCATTATTACAAGCTCTTTACATTTAACCACTTATGTGCCGGATGTTTTATACAATGAATTTCAATATCTGTAACATAGTAGTATCGAATGTAATGCTGAGAAAAGACATATGTACATCCAGTTCAGCCTATTATCCCCCCAACTCCCCAATGTTGATCCAGAGGAAGGCAAAAAAACCCAATAGTTAGAAGCGAATTCTCCTACTTTTAGGTGAAAAAATTCCTTCCCGGTCCCAATCTGCCAATCTGAATAATCCCTGGATCATGGACCCTTCTAAAATAATTAGTGACTATAACATGTATTATTGTTACACTCAAGAAAGGCATCCAGGCCCCTCTTAAACTCTTTTATTGAATTTGCCATCATCACGTCCTCAGACAGAGAGTTCCATAGTCACCCTGCTTTTACAGTTAAGAACCCCCTTCTAAGTTGATGGAGAAACCTTCTTTCCTCTAGACCAGTGGTTCTAAACGTGGGTGTTATTGCCCCCTTGGGGGCGTTTTTACTTCTCAAGGGGGTGGTGGAACATGAAGGAGGCGGTAGGGGGACATTCTGTGTTTGGTTTGTTAATTTTTTCGTCTAGTAACTACATTTTTCTAAAAATTAGTAGTGGTACTTCAATTTTCATCAATAGTCTGTCCAAAAACAATCGGTGAAATCTGAAACCAATGAAAACTGAGGAAATTATTTCCATATGAATCATTTACATGTAATGGGAGTTGTGTGCGGCCTGCACGCCTCCATCATATAATGTATGACTTTTATGACTCCATGACTCTACTACAGATCAATCACATTTCATAACACTGGATAACCTACAGCACAACCTAACCCGCTGTATTCCATAATGCCGCTGATTGGCTGGAACTGCTTCAAACTTTCACTTGTGTGGGTCTCTGGGAGTTGTAGTCTTTGTTGACGCCAAGTGTCTTTTCAGAGCACTCATATAAACTACAACTCCCAGAGATCCACACAAGTTCCAGCCAATCAGCAGCATTATGGAATATGGCGGGTTAGGTTGATCTTCAGGTTATCCAGTGTGATTGATCTGTAGCGGAGTCATGGAGTTATAAAAGTCATACATAATTATATGATAGAGTGACATAAACAGTGAATTCTTGAAGCATACTTTATAAAAATGGCTGAGAAGAAGAAATGGCATCAGTATTTAAATGAATACTTGAAATATGGATTCATCCCTCCTCCTACAAACGGACAGCTTTCCTTCTGCCTCGTTTGTGAAAAGGCATTTTCGATTGAAGCTATGAAGCCTTCAAGACTGAGTGATCACCTTGCAAAAATGCATTCAGACTAAGTGGGTAAGCATATTTCATTTTTCCAAGGTTTAAAGTCAAAGTTTGAGAACAGCAGCACCGTAGGCAAACTATTTCGAAAATCTGTTCTCAATGCTGACAAAGGCCTCCTTGCTTCCTATAAAGTCTATTTATTAATAGTGCAATGTGGCAAATCACATAATATTGGGGAAACACTTGTGTTACCTGCAGTTAAAGAGATTGTCAGTACTATACTATGGCCTGACAAGTGTGCCATTGTGAAATCGATTGCCTTGAGTAATGACACAGCTTTAAGAAGAATTAATGAGATGGCTGCTGATGTGGAAGAAACGCTTTTGGACATGTTAAAGAACACAGAATTTGTAATGCAAATTGAGAAGTCAACGGCTAGAGAGAATGAAGCATTGCTGCCAGATTACATTTGTTTCATTAATCGGAATGAAGAGGTAGTGGAGGAACTGTTATTTACCAGAAATGTAACCACCAACAGGAAAGGCTCCTCTATATACAAAAGAGAAGAAGAATTTTTCCAAGAAAAAAACATCCCTTTAACAAATGTACTTGCTGGTGTAACTGACGGAGCTGCATCCATGATTGGTTGATATCACGGATTTATAGCCCATTTAAAATCTGCTATACCATATTGGCAGTCCACTGTGTGATCCATCAGCAGCACCTTGTTGCTTAACATTTAAGTGAGAGATTGCATGATTCTCTGCGCACTCTTTGAACGAACATTTTTTTTGCAAGCTCTGTCAAGACTATGATGAAAAATTTGAATATCTACTTCTACACACCGAAGTGAGGTGGCTGTCAAGAGGAAAGTGCTTACAACGCTTCTATGACCTTTTTGACCAGTAGTCGAATTTCTTCGGCCGATTGACCCAAGCCTTTGTGATGCAAGCAAACTACAACATCTTGGCATTGCCTATCTCGCAGACATATTTGACAAACTCAATGAGGTCAACACAAAGCTTCAAGAAGACAAAACGAATTTCATTGAGGCTAAAGGTATAATCTCTTCCTGCATTGCCAAACTGGACCTTTATACCAATAACCTGAGTCGACGCGAGCTCTGTCAGTTTCTCAGTCTTTAAGAAATTGCATGCAAAGACGGAGAAAAACTGCACGATGCAGAGTTAGATGTTTTTTTTGCTCACACCTCAAACAAGCCAAAGAAGACATGCAAACTATGTTTCATGATCTATGTACCCCTGAAATACCAGCGTGGGTACTATTTTCAGCAGACACGGGAGAATTTCATCCCAGATTTCAAGAAGCAGTTGATCGACATGAAACACGATAGCGAAGCCCAAGCACTTTTCCAACAATGTGGCTATGAATGTTTTTGCGTAAAAGTGAAGAATTCCTATTCTATCCTGTGGCAGGAAGTTAGGTTGCTCGTGTCAGCTTTTCCATCTAGGTACTTAGTAGAGAGGGGCTTCAGCCCAGTTTAGCAGATCCTGACAAAAGTAAGAAACAAACTTTAGATATGTGTAAGGGGCGACTTGAGATTGCAGTTGATGAAGATAGAACCAGATATCGTGAAATTGGCATCTGCTTATCAGACCCAGGGCAGCCATTAATGACACAGATTGATTGTGGCAAACATTATTATTATTATTGGTTGAATTTCATTCTTCTTGATTTTTAATTAGTCTTCTGACCATTAAGGTGTATCTTGCATTTTCTTTATACGTTGTACATTTCTATCAAATAATAATTAAAGATGGTATCATTGCTTGCTTCCCCAAAAAATTATTTTCTGCAATAAAACCTATTTATTATTGTATCCACAATTAACCTTGTTTTAAAATATTTAGCACCTACATTTTAACAGCTAAAATTTAGCTGACTAAAATACTTCTTTTTAGAGACATGTTTTCACAATTAATGCTAAAAAAAAGTACTTTAATTTGTACTTCTATCTTTGTAAACAAAGTAAACTTTGACTGAGTTTAGACTAATAAGGACAAGGAGGGGGGTTAGGTTGAAAAAAGTTGAGAACCACTGCTCTAGACATAAAGGATATCACTTTGCTACAATCACAGCTCAGGAAATTATATAATTACCAGTGTTTCTGGTGGTGGAATGCGCCACACAGCTCTGCCGCATGCATGTCACACACACACACAGTACTGCTACATGTGCATCACATACAGCTCTGCCACATACATTCTTCATACAAGAGGGATGAAAAGCAGCACAGCAGAGTCCTGCACACAGAAGTTACTCCCTGGTCACATGACCCCAGACTGCTCCCACATAGGTGACTGATCACATGACAGTGACATCATGACAGATCCTGTAAGCACACGGCTCCTGTAGGTATTCATTAGTATTCCATCCTCTACAAACCAGTTGCTATGGAATACTAACGAACACCTAGCCGTACAGCAGCCATGTACATGTAACTCACTTGGGATGAAGGACCTTTTATGACGTCACTGTCATGTGATCAGGAGCAGAGCATGTAACTCACTCACTCTTATTTCACCCCATATCATCCGGAGTGAGTGAGTTACATGCTCCGCCCCAAATCACATAATGGTGAGGTCATCACAGGTCCTTCATCCTGAGGTCATCCCGAGTGAGTGAGTTATGTATCCCCTACAAACTCCGGCGGCCTCAGTTGCTATGTATTCCATAGCAACTGAGGCCGCCGTGGACCTGTGATGATGTCACCATCATGTAATCAGGGGTGGAGCATGTAACTCACTCGCTGCAGATGAAGCACTATTATGCTTTGCCCCTGATCATCGGGAGTGAGTGAGTTATATGCTCTGCCCCCTAATCACATGATGGTGATGTAATCACAGGTCCTATTCCGACCTCGGTTGCTATGGAGTAAGACCTGTGATGACATCACTGTCATGTGATTGGGGCGGAGCATGTAACTTACTCTCTCATGGACGTACAAGTGGTTGTTAATGTTTTTATGATGGGAGAGATCTCTGTATTGTCCCCTAATATATTTATACATAGTTAATAGGTCGCCCCTCAGCCGTCTTTTTCTAAATGAAATGATACCAATTCTGATAATCTCTCTGGGTATTGTAGTCCACCCATTCCATGTTTTACCTTAGTTGCCGGCCCTTGAACCCGCTCAAGCTTGGATATGTCATTTTTTTTTATTTCTGATGCCCCAAACTGTACACAATATTCTATGTGATTTGTAAAGCGGAAGAGCAATGTTCTGGTCATGTGCCCATAGACATTTGATGCCCCCCCCTATAATCCTATTTGTCTTGGCAGCAGCTGCCTGACACTGGTTGCTCTAGTTAAGTTTACAGTTAATTAAAATCCTCATGTCCTTTTCCATGTCAGTAGTTTCCTATTTAGTGTGTAATAGTGACATGTATTTCCAGTGTCTGTGTGCAGAACCTTACATTTATCAGTGTTAGGCCTTAGTCACACGGGCGTTTTTTCACGCGATTTGCGGATCGCATGACGGATGCGCATGCGCAAATCGCGTGACCGGCGCCGAAAAATCGGCCCAAAAATCGCCCGAAAATCTGCTCCTAGCCGCGTTTCATTAGAAACGGGCCGGAGTTGTCCAGCGCATTGCATTCAATGGAGACGGCAATACAGCGGCTCCATTGAATGCAAGCGCTGCGGGCGAGTGTGGGATGAATTGTCGGGAATTGGTTAAATATATAACCCCTTCCCTGCAATGCATCCTGAAAAGTGAAAAAATAAAAAACATGTATGTACTTACCTGCTCCCGGCAGCTGGAGATCCCGGCGGCCGGCCTACAGTGGGTGTGAAGGGGGTGTGACTCAGGCTTGCCCCTGATTGGCTCAGCGCTGAGCCAATCAGAAGCAAGTCTCAGTCACACCCATTCATGAATTCATGAATGGGTGTGACTGAGATCAGCCTCTGATTGGCTCAGGCTGAGCCAATCAGGGGCAAGCCTGAGTCACACCCCCTTCACACCCACTGCAGGACGGCCGCGGGGATCTCAGGCTGCCGGGAGCAGGTGAGTACATCCTTTTTTTTTATTTTTTCACTTTTCAGGATGCATTGCAGGGAAGGGGTTATATATTTAACCAATTCCCGACAATTAACCCCGCGCACGCCGGCAGCCCATTGCTTTCAATGGAGCGGCTGTATTGCCGCTCCATTGAATTCAATGGGCAAACATCGTTCTTCTCTGCCACAGCTGTTCCAGCTGTGGCAGAGAAGAATGATTTGTCTTCTATATGTTCTCAATGGGTCGGCGCTGCTGCCGCTGGCCCCATTGAGCGCATATAGAGAAGAGAACAGGAATCGCAGATCGCAGATCGCAGATAGGTGCGATCTGCGATTTCTGTTCTCTAATTTATCGGACGAGCGCATAAAAAGCGCTCATGTGTCCGATACCATTGCAAAGCAATGGTTTTAAAAAATCGCCGGACGCATGCGCATGCGCAAATCGCGGCAATAAACGCCCGTGTGACTGAGCCCTTAATCTGTAATATGCAACATATTGGATATCCTATATGCCTAATCACAAATGCAATCTGTAACATTCTAAGAGAGACTGTAATTGCATTTGTCCCTGAACAGTATAAGTACAAAGTACATATACCTTCTTTAAAACTTAAAACATATTTGTAATTGAAGGAAAAATGGTGTTAGTTAGAGATGAGCGAACACCAAAATGCTCGGGTGTTCGTTATTCGAAACGAACTTCCCGCGATGTTCGAGGGTTCGTTTCGAATAACGAACCCCATTGAAGTCAATGGGCGACCAGAGCATTTTTGTATTTCGCCGATGCTCGCTAAGGTTTTTTATGTGTGAAAATCTGGGCAATTCAAGAAAGTGATGGGAATGACACAGAAACGGATAGGGCAGGCGAGGGGCTACATGTTGGGCTGCATCTCAAGTTCACAGGTCCCACTATTAAGCCACAATACCGGCAAGAGTGGGCCCCCCCCCCTCCCAACAACTTTTACTTCTGAAAAGCCCTCATTAGCATGGCATACCTTTGCTAAGCACCACACTAGCTACAACAAAGCACAATCACTGCCTGGATGACAGTCCGCTGCCACTTCTCCTGGGTTACATGCTGACCAACCGCCCCCCCTCCCCCCTCCCACAGCGCACACCAAAGTGTCCCTGCGCAGCCTTCAGCTACCCTCATGCCACACCACCCTCATGTCTATTTAGAAGTGCGTCTGCCATGAGGAGGAACCGCAGGCACACACTGCAGAGGGTTGGCACGGCTAGGCAGTGACCCTCTTTAAAAGGGGCGGGGCGATAGCCCACAATGCTGTACAGAAGCAATGAGAAATATAATCCTGTGCCACCGCCATCCGGAGCTGCACACGTGGGCATAGCAATGGGGAACCTATGTGCCACACACTATTCATTCTGTCAAGGTGTCTGCATGTCCCAGTCAGACTGGTAATATGCACCTTAACAGTAACCGCGTTGGTGGTAATGTGGTGGTGACTGCGGACCTAGTAGCACGGTTGTATTTTGTTGGTTTTCGGAATGCGGCCAGGATTAAGTGGGCCGTGGCGGGGGGATGGTGTGGGGGCTCTCTTGTTGTGTCGGTAAAGGTGAAATTCTTGGACTGCCACCAGATGAACCAATGCAAAGGCATTTGCCAAGAATGTTTTCCCTGTTGGAGGAGGAGGGGGATGTTTTTGAGGCACTACGTGTCCTCTCCACGTGTCCGTGGTTATATGCACCTTAACAGTAACCGCGTTGGTGGGAAATGGCCTCGCCGCCATCATGTCTTTGGGAAGCCTCTGTTTCCACACCCCAGAGACATACCATTAGCAGCGGTATAGGCAGAGCCCAGAATTCGTAACATTTCAGCCGTAGCATTAGGACAGGCCCCACTAACATATCAGTAGCAGCATTATAGGAGGAGCGCAGTCTTCGTTCCATGTCAGCAATAGTAGCACTCAAGACAGGCCCCAGTAACAATTCCGAAGCAGCAGTATAGCGGGAGCGCAGTCTTCGTTCCATGTCAGCAATAGTAGCACTCAAGACAGGCCCCAGTAACAATTCTGAAGCAGCAGTATAGTGGGAGCGCAGTCTTAGTTCCATTTCAGTAGCCTTAGTATAGCCAAGGCCCAAGTTACATTTATGTAGCTAAAGTGTAGGCCAACCCCACACACCTTTCTGTACCATGAGTGCAGGCGAAGAACATACAAATTGCTATGATTACACTGTAGGTGAGGGCCCCAAAAAATTGGTGTACCAACAGTACTAATGTACCTCAGTAAAAATTGGCCATGCCCAACCAAGATGGCAGGTGAATCGCTTTGGTTAATGTGGCTTAAGTGGTAACTAGGCCTGGAGGCAGCCCAGTGTAACGAAAAATTGGTTCAAGTTAAAGTTCCAACGCTTTTAAGCGCATTGAAACTTATAAAAATTGTTCAGAAAAATTATTTGAGTGAGCCTTGTGGCCCTAAGAAAAATTGCCCGTTCAGCGTGATTACGTGAGGTTTCAGGAGGAGGAGCAGGAGGAGGAGGAGGAATATTAGACACAGATTGATGAAGCAGAAATGTCCCCGTTTTGGATGGTGAGAGAGAACGTAGCTTCCATCCGCGGGTGCAGCCTACGTATTGCTTACGTATCGCTGCTGTCCGCTGGTGGAGAACAGAAGTCTGGGGAAATCCAGCCTTTGTTCATCTTGATGAGTGTTAGCCTGTCGGCACTGTCGGTTGACAAGCGGCTACGCTTATCTGTGATGATTCCCCCAGCCGCACTAAACACCCTCTCCGACAAGACGCTAGCCGCAGGACAAGCAAGCACCTCCAGGGCATACAGCGCTAGTTCAGGCCATGTGTCCAGCTTCGACACCCAGTAGTTGTAGGTGGCAGAGGCGTCACGGAGGACGGTCGTGCGATCGGCTACGTACTCCCTCACCATCCTTTTACAGTGCTCCCGCCGACTCAGCCTTGACTGGGGAGCGGTGACACAGTCTTGGTGGGGAGCCATAAAGCTGTCCAGGCCCTTAAAGACTGTTGCACTGCCTGGGATGTACATGCTGCTCGATCTCCGCACCTCCCCTGCTACCTTGCCCTCGGTACTGCGCCTTCTGCCACAAGCGCTGTCGGCTGGGAATTTTACCATCAGCTTGTCCGCAAGGGTCCTGTGGTATAGCAACACTCTCGAACCCCTTTCCTCTTCGGGAATGAGAGTGGGCAGGTTCTCCTTATAGCGTGGGTCGAGCAGTGTGCACACCCAGTAATCCGTTGTGGCCAGAATGCGTGCAACGCGAGGGTCACGAGAAAGGCATCCTATCATGAAGTCAGCCATGTGTGCCAGGGTACCAGTACGCAACACATGGCTGTCTTCACTAGGAAGATCACTTTCAGGATCCTCCTCCTCCTCCTCCTCCTCCTCAGGCCATACACGCTGAAAGGATGACAGGCAATCAGCCGGTGTACCGTCAGCAGCGGGCCAAGCTGTCTCTTCCCCCTCCTCCTCATCCTCCTCATGCTCCTCCTCCTCCTCCTGTACGCGCTGAGAAATAGACAGGAGGGTGCCCTGACTATCCAGCGGCATACTGTCTTCCCCCGCCCCCGTTTCCAAGCGCAAAGCAGCTGCCTTTATGCTTTGCAGGGAATTTCTCAAGATGCATAGCAGAGGAATGGTGACGCTAATGATTGTAGCATCGCCGCTCACCACCTGGGTAGACTCCTCAAAATTACCAAGGACATGGCAGATGTCTGCCAACCAGGCCCACTCTTCTGAAAGGAATTGAGGAGGCTGACTCCCACTGCTCCGCCCATGTTGGAGTTGGTATTCGACTATAGCTCTACGCTGTTCTTAGAGCCTGGCCAACATGTGGAGCGTAGAGTTCCACCGTGTGGGCACGTCGCACAGCAGTCGGTGCACTGGCAGCTTAAAGTGATGTTGCAGGGTGCGCAGGGTGGCAGCGTCCGTGTGGGACTTGCGGAAATGTGCGCAGAGCCGGCGCGCCTTTACGAGCAGGTCTGACAAGCGTGGGTAGCTTTTCAGAAAGCGCTGAACCACCAAATTAAAGACGTGGGCCAGGCATGGCACGTGCGTGAGGCTGCCGAGCTGCAGAGCCGCCACCAGGTTACGGCCGTTGTCACACCCGACCATGCCCGGTTGGAGGCTCAGCGGCGCAAGCCAGCGGTCGGTCTGCTGTGTCAGACCCTGCAGCAGTTCGTGGGCCGTGTGCCTCTTATCGCCTAAGCTGAGTAGTTTCAGCACGGCCTGCTGACGCTTGCCCACCGCTGTGCTGCCACACCGCGCGACACCGACTGCTGGCGACATGCTGCTGCTAACACATCTTGATTGCGAGACAGAGGAGGAGGAGGAGGAGGGTGCTTTAGTGGAGGAAGCATACACCTCCGCAGATACCACCACCGAGCTGGGGCCCGCAATTCTGGGGGTGGGTAGGACGTGAGCGGTCCCAGGCTCTGACTCTGTCCCAGCCTCCACTAAATTCACCCAATGTGCCGTCAGGGAGATGTAGTGGCCCTGCCCGCCTGTGCTTGTCCACGTGTCCGTTGTTAACCGTTGTTGGACCGTGGCAGTAACCGCGTTGGTGAGGGCGCGTACAATGTTGCGGGAGACGTGGTCGTGCAGGGATGGGATGGCACATCGGGAAAAGTAGTGGCGACTGGGAACTGAGTAGCGCGGGGCCGCCGCCTCCATGATACTTTTGAAGGACTCAGTTTCCACAACCCTATACGGCAGCATCTCAAGGCTGATGAATTTTGCTATGCGGACGGTTAACGTTTGAGCGTGCGGGTGCGTGGCGGCGTACTTGCGCTTGCGCTCCAACAGTTGCGCAAGCGACGGCTGGACGGTGCGCTGAACTACACTGCTGGATGGGGCCGAGGACAGCGGAGATGAGGGTGTGGGTGCAGGCCATGAGGCGGTAGTGCCTGTGTCCTGAGAGGGGGGTTGCATCTCAGTGGCAGGTTGGGGCACAGGGGGAGAGGCAGGGGTGCAAACCGGAGGCGCTGAACGGCCTTCGTCCCACCTTGTGGGGTGCTTGGCCATCATATGTCTGCGCATGGTGGTGGTGGTGAGGCTGTTGTTGTTGGCTCCCCGGCTGAGCTTTGCGCGACAAAGGTTGCACACCACTGTTCGTCGGTCGTCAGGCGTCTCTGTGAAAAACTGCCAGACCTTAGAGCACCTCGGCCTCTGCAGGGTGGCATGGCGCGAGGGGGCGCTTTGGGAAACAGTTGGTGGATTATTCGGTCTGGCCCTGCCTCTACCCCTGGCCACCGCACTGCCTCTTGCAACCTGCCCTGCTGATGCCCTTGACTCCCCCTCTGAAGACCTGTCCTCCTGAGTAAGCGTTGCACACCAGGTGGGATCAGTCACCTCATCGTCCTGCTGCTCTTCCTCCGAATCCTCTGTGCGCTGCTCCCTCGGACTTACTGCCCTTACTACTACCTCACTGCAAGACAACTGTGTCTGATCGTCATCGTCCTCCTCACCCACAGAAAGTTGTTGAGACAGTTGGCGGAAGTCCCCAGCCTCTTCCCCCGGACCCCGGGAACTTTCGAATGGTTGGGCATCAGTGACGATAAACTCCTCTGGTGGGAGAGGAACCGCTGCTGCCCAATCTAAGCAGGGGCCCGAGAACAGTTCCTGGGAGTGTTCCCGCTCCTGAGCAGGTGTCATTGTAGTGGAGTGAGGAGGCTGGGAGGAAGGAGGAGCAGCAGACAGAGGATTCGGATTTGCAGCAGTGGACGGCGCAGAACTGCGTGTTGACGATAGGTTGCTCGAAGCACTTTCTGCCATCCAGGACAGGACCTGCTCACACTGCTCATTTTCTAATAACCGTCTCCCGCGTGGACCCATTAATTGGGCGATGAATGTGGGGATGCCAGAAACGTGCCTCTCTCCTAATCGCGCAGCAGTCGGCTGCGACACACCTGGATCAGGAGCTCGGCCTGTGCCCACACCCTCACTTGGCCCTCCGCGTCCTCGGCCACGTCCACGTCCACGTCCTCTAGGCTTACCCCTACCCCTCAGCATGCTGTATTACCAGTGATTTGATTTCCCAGGCAGGAAATAAATTGGCGCAAGACTGCAGGCCAAATATAATTTTTTCCCTTTTTTGAAAACGAAAGGCCCCACTGCCTCTAGTGAATGAATAATCTAAGTTTAATAACTGTGCTCTGGCCCTGCTAATGTGTCACAGAACGTGAGGGTAGCAGAGTTATTAACTCTGGCAGAGCAGGTATTTTTTTTCCCAATTAAGGAAAGCAAATGGCGAAGCCAGCAGTAAACCGTAGCTGGGTGCGTCTGATTTTTAAACGTTGCACCCGCAGCCGACACGTGTCCACCGCCCTTAGGACGGACAGAGGCAGGACAAATAGAATTATTTTCAGTTTTTTTCCACCAAAAGGCAGCACTGCGTATATTCAATGAACATGAGAAGTTTAATAACTGTGCTGTGGCCCTGCTAATGTGGCACAGAACGTGAGGGTAGCAGAGTTATTATAACTCTGGCAGAGCAGGTATTTTTTTCCAAATTAAGGAAAGCAAATGGCGAAGCCAGCAGTAAAACGTAGCTGGGTGCGTCTGATTTTTAAACGTTGCACACGCAGCCGACACGTGTCCACCGCCCTTAGGACGGACAGAGGCAGGACAAATAGAATTATTTTCAGTTTTTTTCCACCAAAAGGCAGCACTGCGTATATTCAATGAACATGAAAAGTTTAATAACTGTGCTGTGGCCCTGCTAATGTGGCACAGAACGTGAGGGTAGCAGAGTTATTAACTCTGGCAGAGCAGGTATTTTTTTTCCAAATTAAGGAAAGCAAATGGCGAAGCCAGGAGTAAAACGTAGCTGGGTGCGTCTGATTTTTAAACGTTGCACACGCAGCCGACACGTGTCCACTGCCCTTAGGACGGACAGAGGCAGGACAAATAGAATTATTTTCAGTTTTTTCCCACCAAAAGGCAGCACTGCGTATATTCAATGAACATGAGAAGTTTAATAACTGTGCTGTGGCCCTGCTAATGTGGCACAGAACGTGAGGGTAGCAGAGTTATTATAACTCTGGCAGAGCAGGTATTTTTTTCCCAATTAAGGAAAGCAAATGGCGAAGCCAGCAGTAAAACGTAGCTGGGTGCGTCTGATTTTTAAACGTTGCACACGCAGCCGACACGTACACACAGCCCTTAGGACGGACAGAGGCAGGACAAATAGATTTTTTTTCAGTTTTTTTCCACCAAAAGGCAGCACTGCGTATATTCAATGAACATGAGAAGTTTAATAACTGTGCTGTGGCCCTGCTAATGTGGCACAGAACGTGAGGGTAGCAGAGTTATTATAACTCTGGCAGAGCAGGTATTTTTTTTCCCAATTAAGGAAAGCAAATGGCGAAGCCAGCGGTAAAACGTAGCTGGGTGCGTCTGATTTTTAAACGTTGCACACGCAGCCGACACGTGTCCACCGCCCTTAGGACGGACAGAGGCAGGTCAAATAGAATTTTTTTCACTTGTTTTACAAGCAAAAGGCCGCACTGCGTATATTCAATGAATAATAACTGTGTTGTGGCCCTGCCTACACAATTCTTTCCCTGCAGTATCAATGGAGGGTGGAATGCTCTGCAGAGGCGATTTTGAGAAGAAAAAAATATGCAGCACAGCTAACAGCAGCCAGCACAGTACTGCACACGGATAAATATGGCCCTAGAAAGGACCGTTGAGGTTCTTGAAGGCTACACTCACTCCTAACACTCTCCCTGCCTATGCAACACTTCTGTCCCTAATGCCGGGTGCAACGCTCTGCAGAGCCGATTTTGAGAAGAAAAAAAATTGCCACTGCTAACAGCAGCCAACACACAGCTATCAGTGGCCCTAATAAGGACCTTTGGGGGTCTTGAAGCCTACACTAACTACCAATTCTTTCCCTACAGCAGCTCCGGTACAAACAGCACT
Source organism: Eleutherodactylus coqui (assembly GCF_035609145.1). NCBI lineage: Eukaryota > Metazoa > Chordata > Amphibia > Anura > Eleutherodactylidae > Eleutherodactylus > Eleutherodactylus coqui. The sequence continues at coordinate 247,857,680 of NC_089838.1, read as the reverse complement.
GTCCCTCATCTAACTCACAAGGCATCTGAGGCGAGCCGCGGGAGGGGCCGACTTTTATATTAGGCGGACACCTGATCTCCCCAGCCACTCACTGCAGGGGGGTGGTATAGGGCTTGAACGACGCAGGGGGAAGTTGTAATGCCTTCCCTGTCTTTCAATTGGCCAGAAAAGCGCGCTAACGTCTCAGGGAAGGAAGTGAAAGTAACCCGAACACCGCGTGGTGCTCGTTACGAATAACGAACATCCCGAACACCCTAATATCCGCACGAATATCAAGCTCGGACGAACACGTTCGCTCATCTCTAGTGTTAGTAAATAGCATATGCTGCATTATGTTTTTAAGATTTTCCCCTTGATATGGTCACCACTATTTTTATTTTTGGACTGATTAGCTAGCAACTATGGCATCTCTTTTCCAAATGATCAACCCCTTTTTCCTAGTTTCATTATAACAGAGAGCTCCCACCCCTTTTAATGATCTATTTTCCCACTTTTGAACCATCTCCATCTCACCTATTTCTTCTCCAGCCTCACCTAGTAATCTATCTAATCTGCAATATTTCAAACCCGAACAGCCAGAACACCACACACTTTTTGGCGGCAGATGGTCCTGTCTTTCTATATAATAATAGAGTCCCTTACCATTAGCATCTGTTTGACCTTTGCTGCACTCCTATTCCCATCCTTCCTACAGCAGTTATCATCCTTATTGCTAGAAGTAATCCCCTGCTGCAGTGATGCTAGCCCTGGCCTATTATCATGTTACTACGACAATTTAAACTCTACTTAACTTTTTGTATTACTGAAAGTCTTCTATCCATTAAATAACTTAGAATAGCTGTTCCTAGTTCTCAACCATGATGTTGCTCATAAACCCTCCCTATAAACCCTGGGCTAGGGTGGAGTGCAGTAATAACGAATGCCTCTATCATGCTGGAGGACCTGTCCTGCATTGCTTAGACAGCCCAGTAATCTGAATGGGGATTATGTAATGTTTAGTTTCCCCTGTGGTGGCGCTGATGGGAAATAGTACACTTACAATAAAGCTGAAAGCTGTGGGTCCCATCTGGGGGAAACTTTGTGATCAAATTACTGTCAAGGAACTCTTCTAACAGATTGTAAGAAGTGGACAACTCTTTCAATATATGTATGTTAGTGGAGGAGCAAAGTAATAACAGCCCTGCTTACATGTTTGTTTCATTGATTTTATTTAAAAGGCTTTTCTGGAACTAAAATATTGATGACCTATCCTTAGAATAGATCATCAATATTTGAATGCTGGGAGTCCACCACTCAGGACCCCTGCCAATTAGCTCTTTGAAGCAGCCACAGAACTTGGACCAACACTGTAGTCTCTTCACTACATACTAGTCACAGCTCCATTCATTTTATAGTGGTTGTGCTTGGTATAGCATCTCAATTCCATTCACATAAAAAGGATTGAACTGCACATAGGGCACATGAAGAATGAACATGACATCATTGGCTTGAGAAGAATATTTACTAAAGTTAGTGCTGCAGCCTCTTCAAACAGCTAATCGGTGGGGGTCCCAAGTGGCAAACTCTTCTGATCAGATATTGATGACCTATCTCGAGGATAGGTCATCAATATTTTCGTCCCAGAAAACCACTTTAAAGTAATTTTTATGGTAAAATACAAAATTCTATTTGTATGTACTATATAAATTATATGATAGGACAATCTGGGACCACAAAAGATATACATAGAGGTTATTAATTGAGTGCATATACAAAAGCTTTGCCTCAAATTCCTATACAAGGGTAATAGCTTCTCAAATAACAGAAACACGAGCCTCAGCACTTATATACATGTAATATCTGCATACAATTGTACACGTGTTGTTTATACTAACCACATAAAAATGCAAGGTTCTTAACACATATTTTGATCAAAGTATGTGCGCCCATCTGCCATGTCCAGGTGAACCAAATTGGATGGCTACCTAGCTTTAAAAAACTCCTCTCTTTGGCCTGAAGACCTCCAATGGTCTCAGGGAAAGCTGAATACCTGGCTATATACCTTCATTAAGCCACTTGGGACAGATAGGCAAAGGGAGTGCAAGACAAAAGTAAGAGCGGCCACTCCCCCACCAATGTATACAAAAAACAAAAGTCAGCACTTCCAACAAATAAATTAAATGTGAAGGTGTAATTGTTGCAGCCATGGCTTACCTGTACCTTCACATTTGTTGTTGAAAATGCTGATTTATGTTTGTTAGATGCATTGCATTGGTTCCTATTAGAGATGAGCGAGCATACTTGCTAAGGCAAACTACTCGAGCGAGTAGTGCCTTATGCGAGTACCTGCCCACTCGTCTCTAAAGATTCGGGTGCCGGCGGAGGGCGGGGAGTGGTGGGGGAGATCTCTCTCTCACTCTCCCCCCCCCCCCCCGCTCCTCCCTCCTCACTCCCGCAACTCACCGCTCTCCCCCGCCGGCACCCGAATCTTTACAGACGAGCGGGCAGGTACTTGCATAAGGCACTACTCGCTCGAGTAGTTTGCCTTAGCAAGTACGCTCGCTCATCTCTAGTTCCTATACCTTTGAGGAAAGTCAAGCTACATATGTTCCAGGTTATGTAATGCTCTGCACTCATGAAGAATGGAAGTCACACATGCCCTCATCCAAAGACACATAGTTTTAATAATTCTTCACAGCTTGTTGATAATTTCTTTATTCGAATGCTCAATAGGACACTAGAAGCCTTAATACTTACACTATGTCTATTGAGAGGTTAGATTAATGTACAAAGCAGATCACCATATCTCTTAGGAGATAAATTTCTGTGTAAAAGGTAATATACTTATTCTCAAGGATTACAGTGAATGAGCTATACTCAGGAGAGTCTTCCATGCATTTCAAGGATGAACTGTAGTTAAATACAAATTATTTGCAAAGCTATTAATAACTCAATTCCTTCTATAGAATTCTTAAAATATATGGTATATTGTGCAGAAGTATTTTTAGTATATTTTCAGTGATCAAGTGATCATATATTCAAGTCCCCTAGTGCAACAAAAAATGTATAAAAAATGTAATTAAGAATGTTAAAAAAGTTTTACAAATCCTTTACCATTTTTGTCATAAAAACTCAACACAACAATCAACATAATTGGTATTGGCCTCTCTGGAAATGTTCACACTACTCAAATGTCACAAGATTTATCACAAATGTCGTTAAAGAAAAACAAAAAATAAATACTAAAATTGAGAATTGGGTTTTTGGGGGCACCACTAAACCATTAAAAAATCAAGTAAAAAGTAATCAAAAAGTCCATGAAAACAGTACCAAAAAGTTATGGCTTTTAACCCCTTCCCGCCCCATGACGTAAGGGTACATTATGGGAGCGAGGTACTTCCTGCAAAATGACGTAACCTTACGTCATGGGGATAGCGCAAGATCATAGCAGATCTCGCGCTATCCAGCAGCGGGAGCCGGCTGTCACTAGTAGCCGGCGCCCCCCGCTGTTAACCCCTTCCCTAAGTAGATCGCGGCATGGAAAGGGTTCACAGAGGGAGCGTGCTCCCTCTGTGACTCCAGCCGTCTCTAGCGATAACATCACGACAGCCTGGCTGGTTGCTATAGCAACAGGACGCGTCCTGTATTCCCATAGCCTGTGATCGCTATAGTAAGCAATAAGGCATGGTAGGAGAGAAGTCCTGCCATGCCTTATCGTGGTGATCTGCAGGGCTGCAGTAAAAGTCCCTCAGAGGGACACAGACTGTGTAAAAAAAAAAGAAAAAAAAAGGTACAAAGAATAAAAATGTTAAAAAAAGTTTAAAAACCCTTTTTTATGCTTTTTCTTATAGTAGTATAAAAAAAATTTTAAATTAAAAATCCCACATATTTGGTATCGACGCGTCCATAACAACAACGCCTACAATACATTTTAGCAATTTGCATCCCAAAAAATTCAATAAAAGTGATAAAAAAAAGTGCATACCCCAAAATGGTACCAATAAAAACTACAGATTGTCTCGCAAAAATAAGCCCTCAGAGAGCTCTGTCCATTGTAAAATAAAAAAGTTATAGCACTTTGAATGCAGTGAGTTTAGAAAAAAAAATAATTTCCAAAAAAGGGTTTTTATTGTGGAAAAGTGGAAAAACCTAAAAAAAATATAAGAATTTTGGTATCGTTGTAACTGTACTGTCCCTCAGGAAAAAATGTAGTGTGTCATTTATGCAGCATAATTAACGCTTTAAAAAAAAAAAAATCTATTGCAGAATTGATGCATTTTCTCTCCCTACGATCATGAAAAGAATAATAAAAGTTTTACAATATAGTCTATGTAACCAAAAATGGTTCCAATAAAAACTACAGTTTGCCACGCAAAAAACAAGCCCTTATACGTCGATGGAAAAATAAAAAAGTTATGGCTTTTGAAAAATAGAGATGAAAAAAATACCAAAAATCGTTTAGTCCTCAACGCCAAAATAGGCATGTCCTTGAGGGGTTAAAAAGAGTAGATGAAAAAACAAAAATATGGCTGGTCATAAATGTAGAGTCTGATTTCTAAGAGTCACTGAGGGATTAACATTAAATCGAATGTCCTCATTTTAACACCATTTTGTTTTTAGTTCCACGGCCTGTGCTAATTAATGATTTGAAAGTTATAGAGCTAAATTATTCAATTTTGTCTGCCTGCAGCAACCACTAGAGGGAGCTTAGGAACTTGCTGCATACTGATTTATTATTGAGTTTTAGCTTTGCCTTAGTAATATCTACTGGAAGCCAAAAATCTAATATTAAACTCTTAGTATTTACAGAGGATTTGAAGCCTTTAATCAGAAGAACAGAACTCCAAAAACCTTTATTTATATCAGGATTTTCAGCCTGGATTCTGGCTCAGATTACCTCACAATCTTCTTTTTTTTAGCATTCAGTTGAATACGGCACAGATTTTGAGACCAAACCTGGCAGCCACACATTGGTTTGCCCACTGGCGTACCTATAGGGGATGCAGAGGATGTGGTTGCACCTGGGTCCAGGAAACTTAGGGGGGGCATAAAGCCTCTCTTTTCCATATAGGGAGCCCAGTACTATGTATAAAGCATTATAGTTGGTGGCCCTGTTACAGGTTTTGCATTGGGGCCCAGGATTTTCAAGTTATGCCTCTGCGTTAAGGGGTTAAGAGAAGTTGGGGGACCCCAAGATAAACTTTTGCACCCGGGCCCATGAGCCTTTAGCTACACCCCTGGTTTGCCTCATTGGCTGGAGATAAATATGTGTATAGATCTAGATGCAAATCAGTGGCAGATTTCAGCCTCAGATTTGTACCGCATATTATAGTGTCAGATCCATGTGCCAAAAATCTGATCTGACATTATAATCACCATGTGAACATGCCCTAATAATAGCCATCGATTCTTGCCTTCTACTTTCATACAGGTGCAACAAAGTACATAGGGTTATCACTGATTTCAATAAAAAGAGACCTTGTATGACTTTCCTGGAACTGTAGTGGATTTGTCTGTTATCCGTATAACTGTGCAGTTGTAGTGAAAAGGTCAAGTCAGGACGGAGTGTAGGGAGAACATTTGCAGGACAGATCATTAGTGTTCGGTACTGGGAAATCCAGCCACTATTTTCCTAGCTGCAATGATCCCTCTGTAACATATATTTATAAACGCTTACTATACAGGTTCTTCATCCTGCTGCAATGGGCTTTTTACTGACCATAGATGTGCAATAACTGCCAGCCCACAATCGCCCCATTTAATACCGTTTCCCTTTGTTGAATGTGTATTTTAATTTTCTTATGGAAAGCTACATTCCAGCATAAATACTGGTATACAATAGGCAGTATTTATAAGCAGATCCAGGCTATTGTATACCTCCATAGAGCCCCGTGTGGCACAGAGTATTAGGGTGGCAGTCATGCAGTCCTAAGCTCTCGCTCATGACCTGAAGGTTGTAGGTTCTATTCTCGGATGGTTCAGATAAAATGAATACCCACCTTGCTGGGGGTAAAAGATGACAGGAAAACATCATGATGTGACATCACCCTAGGGGACTTTACCTTTACCATAAGCCTATCCTGCTGAAAACAAAAAGAACCTATGGCCGACTTCAGTCCAAATGCGTTTAAAGGGGATGTCCGGTTGCAGGCTAATTTTTTAAATTACTAAGTGCAAATGTGTTAAAAACCAAAGTAGGGGTGCTTACCTGTCCTCTGCCCTTGTGATCCAGCACTGCACCTCCACAGTTCTCCTGGTCTTTGTTGTGAAATTTCTTCCACCTGATTACTGCAGCCAATCAGAGGCCACAAAGGTCAGGTGCCATTCTCCTGGCATCACTGCTCAGATGCTGAGGCCAAGAGAACATCACCTGACCACTTCTGCATCTGCCTCAGAACCAAGCTCCTAACATAAATACGGTCTCAGAACTAAGCAATTGTGTTGTGGGGATGCCAATGGGCTGACAGCAGCGCTTCAGAATATCAGAGAGAAGGAAACACAACCAAGAGAAGGATAATTCATGTAACTCTACAAGATGCTGTCAAACAGAGGAAAGGGGGTTTAATCACCTGGTGTCCCCGTACAAGCTGGTGGCTGGTGCTGTGTGCGACTGCACATAGCTAAGGATGGCCATGCCCAAGAGCTTTAGCTTACCTACTGGATTTACTAGTGCAGAAAATTTGACTATTACAGAAGTCACAACTTTTTTATTAAGATTGACTAATTTGTTCACAAATACTTTCTCACCTTAAGCTCCTCGCTGTTGCCTCACTTCTCCGAACCTTCAGTGGGAGTATTTTCATTAAACCTTCTTTTCACTTGTTACCATAAGAGAATATCGAAGTAGATTTTTATTGAAAACGCTATATTTCTCTGTATTTTCCCAGCAGAATGCATTAATTAATTCAGGGCTTGAGAGGAGCAGAACTCCAGTGTACCTACTGGATTTTATATTTATGAGATTCGTCGTAGCTTTCTATTTTCTTCCCTGATGTGAAATGTCTGAACACCTCCAGTGTCATTCATCGTTCTAAAAAATGACTTCTGTTCAATAGACGGCACTGGAGCGGGTCCCTGAAAAAGCAATTACAGCAGGGAAAATAAATGTAATGAAAATGTTTCAGAGCCCTTATAGTACAAAGGTGTTTTTATTGTGCGCCTGTTTCATAATAAATGTCTTATATACTGCCCACCAGGATTCTTTATACTCCCTTCACTCTTCAGAAATGTTTATGAGGGAAAATCCCTGTCATCCTGTGGTCTTAATGCAAGGCTCGGGAATATAAGGGAGTGGTCCTATGAAGCTGGAAACATGGCTTCCCATTACATAATACTTTAACATAACTGAATTATTGGCACTATTTAGTAGTGTCAACTAAATGGGTCACAAAGTGCCAATTATATGACCAGAAAAAACTTTCCTTCCTGTTTCTGAGGAGTCAGGACTGCCACACAACGAGACTCAAAAGGGTGTATAAATATACACACGTATACATATAATAAATACATTCACGGTAGTCAAACTTTGGACTGCCTTCACAAAAAGTAGTAATTGGAAAACAGTCATAGCACACAGAAAGGCATGAGTCAGGACAAATGGCATTGAGAGTTAGAATTAAAAGGAACCTCTGACCTTCTAAACTATTTGTAGCACCATGTCAATCATGAAAACAGTGTTCTAACATGTAGCTGCAAATAAGTAAGATGGAGCAATACCTCTGCAGTGCTACCTATTGGATGGCAGCATTCCTGCAAGTCAATGTCAGACCTTTTATACAAGTCTTTATAACAATGATTGGGAATTGGAAACCAAAAGCCAGAATCCATACACAGACAGCTGTTTCGGGTTTTTTTGCCCCTCATCAGTGTGCAGTTGGTTTCTGGCTTGCTAGGGAGAGGTCTATGATGTGGGTCACAAAGGGTATCATCTCTCCTCAAGTAGAGCACCTAGAAGGTGTGTGAGGAGACACCTAGGAGAGATGATACCCTTCCCAACCCATGTCATAGGCCTCTCACTAGCCACCCAGAAACTTACGGATCACTGATGAGGGGTAAAAGCTCTGAAACAGTTGTAGGTGTATGGATTCTAACTTTGGGTTTTCAATTCCCAATCATTGTTATGAAGAATTGTTTAAAGGATCTGACATTGATTTGCAGGAATGCTGCCATCCAATAGGTGGCACTGCAGAGGTATTGTTCCATCTTCTTTATTTGCATATATTTTCCATAGGAGCGTGGATGGCCTTATAAGTCTCCTCACTCACCTACTAGGTGTCTCCTCACACCCCTTCTAGGTGCTTTTCTCAGAGGGGTGTTCTAGGGAAAATATTATTGATGATCTATTCTCTGGACAGGACATCAATAGTTGATCAGCTGTGGTCCATTGCCCGACTGATCAGCTGAGCGGGTGCATGTTGTCAGCAGCATAAATACACAGAGGTCGAATCAGAAGCCGTGTAGTGGCTGGTGACTGTAACTGCAAGCATGGCTCTCATGGATTTCAATGATAGCCGTGCCTGCAGTTACAAGAGACTTCGGCTGCTTCCGCTCCCACCTCTGTGTATTTGCGCCGCTAACAGCATGCGCCCACTCAGCTGATCGGTTGGGGTCCTGAGTGATGGACCCTGGCCGATCAACTATTGATGACCTATTAGGAGGATAGGTCATCAGTAGTATTCTCCCTGGATACCCCCTTTAAGGAGAGATGGTAGACTTCCTGAACCATCTATCACAGCACATCAACTAATGACGATAGTGAGGATCAATTCAACCCACATGCATAAATAGACACATACACACAGACATTTTCATACCTTCTTAAGCTCATAATCGAGTGTCTTGTGGGCAGTAAAAATAATAAGACATTTATTTAAAAATAATTTACATAGAAAAGAAGAAATGCATGAATGTCTTGTGGCCATATGTGGTCTCTGAGGTCTCGTAAGCTGAATGGCCAGAGTTTTCAGGTTCTTGGATGAAAATGGTTTAATTCACAAGATGGAAAATGTCTGTCTTATTATTTTCCCTGGAGAACTAGACAAATATTTAACTTGTATGTTTCCTTGAATATGAAAGACTCCCTGCAAGGAACTCATCCTGATTCTCTATGCTTTGTGTATTGTACTTCATTCCCTATTGATTCCGATTTTTTGTTTCTTATGAAAAACACTTTTGTTCATAAATGCAAAGATTTTCTCTTCCAGTGCTGCATGCATGATGTCATGAAAGCGGAGCAGTTGCAGATGTGAAGGAAGTGTGGCTTCCTCTGATACCATACATTGCTTGCCTAGAATGGGATCTACTGTATGGCTAATCAAACATTAGCTGGAGACAAAGCCTTCAACTCAAGAAGGCAGGAGGCAAGATTACAAAATCCCCTCTTACTTTAGATTAATAAGGCTGGCTTCACACAAGGTTTTTTTTGTGCGCATATCTACGTATTTTACTGTACATTTTCTGCCTACAGTGTATGTTCATTCGCAAACCATAATGAAATGCACTAAATTGGAATGGCTAATTAGTTCTAGATGTGTTCTTTTCCCAGTGCAATTACGCAGTGTTTCACGGATCTCCTTGCATATTGTGCGCACATTTGTCTTCCCTCATTAACTTCTATGGGGACCTTTGGTGTGCAAATACGCAGAAAAATAGAGCATGTGCTATTTTTTTTTTGTGCAACTGAAATGGGCACGCAAAATACGGAAATGTGAGCGAACCAATTGAAATGAATGGGTTCTATTCTTTATTTATTGTGTGTACAAATACGCTCGTGTGCAGCCGGCCTTAAAGATTTCAGAAATTTACACAGCTCCCTTGCTAGCACTGAAATGCTGAGTATGTAATAAGACTTGCATAAATCATTGAAACTTACAGTCACAAGAAAAATTACAGTGAATTATATGGGTGTATATATTAGAACGTAATAAAAAACATGTGGTCATTGGAAGGTCTTAAAATTAGGTAAAAATAATCTCAGTTCAACAGCAATACATGACAAATTGCACCATGGCATAATTTATATAACAAGAACTAGGCCAAAATGCAGAAGCAGTGTGTGAAAAATTAAGTACAACCCATGAATCAATATCTTTTAGAGCTATATTTAGCAGCAATAACTTGAAGTAATTGTTTTCTGTATGACTTACCAATCTCTCATATTATTCTGCAGGAATTTTGTCCCAGTCTTTGCAACATTGCTTCAAGTGACCCTTCAATCCTGGGCAAACAAAGATGGTTTCACCAGCTTCTCTGACTACATGATGTACACTGTCCGTTAGTATGCATCATTAGTCTAAGCCACCACACCTGCTTTGATTGACCAGTATTGCCCACATGAGCAGCATTGGTCAGTCAGAGCACCATGTAGTGACTTAGACTACCAATGCATACTAATGTTGAGGTCAGGCTTAGACTGCGTCATTGCAACACCTTGATTCTTTTCTTTTTAAATCATTCTGATGTAGATTTGCTGGTGTGCTTGAGATCATTATCTTGTGGCATGACCCATTTTCGGCCAAGGTTTAAAGCCCCATTTACACGCAATGATTATCACTCAAAATTTGCTTGAAAGCAATCGTTTGAGTGATAATTGTTGTGTGTAAATGCTCCCATCTTTCACACTTCAGCTGAACAATGATTTTTAGGTGAGCATAAAATCCATCGTTCAGCCAGAGAGCTGATAGCAGGGACCGCATGCTGTGTTCTCCACGGGGAGCGCTGATTACATTGTATTCAGCTAGCAGCTCCTCAGCAGAACAAAGCATCTGTATGCAGAGAACAAACCACCTGCTGTTTTCTGCATACAGCTCTGGAGGTGAATTTACATGCAAATGAATTTAATAAGCTGCCAATGGGCATTAGTGAGTATTAGCAGCTTATGCAAAATGATCGCTCAAACAGTCATTCTCACTATCTTTTGAACAAATTTTGAGTGATCATCTTTGTGTGTAAATGGGCCTTAACCTTTGGACAGATGGCTGCACATTTCACTCTAGAATACTAGAGGAGTTCATGGTTGACTCCATGACTGCAAGGTATCTAGATCTTGTGGCGGCAAAATAAGCCCAAATCATCATCTCTCCACCACAGTGCTTGACAGTTGGTAGGAAATGTTTGTACTGATAAGCTGTGTTTGGTTTTCACCAAATGTGGTGCTGAGCATTATTGGCATTATATTTTACTGCTGCACCAGCCCTAACACTTTTTAGAAAACTGGATGTGGCTTGCCATCTAGACTAAAAGATTTATGTATAATTTACAAACTGGCGTAAATTATGCCAGAAATGTATGCCTGGTCTTGCCCAGGTGTACATTTCTGTGAAGGGAGATGCCGAGGATGCACTGAATACATGCATGTTCCACTTCATGTACTCAGCGCATTGTGTGCTTGGTAAAAACTTACAAAGCCTGGCGCAGGAAGTTTTGGCCTTTAGCTATGCCGCCATGTTCTTTTTAAAAAGAAGAGGCGTTCTCTGGGTAACCCTTCCAAACAAGTCATACTTATTCAGTTTTTTTAATTGTACTATCATGAACTTGAACATTTAACATACTAACTGCAGTTATTAGAGTCTGGGATGTAGCTCTTTGGCTTTTTGCAATTTCTCTGGGCATTGCACAGTCTGACCTTGGGTTGAATCTACTTGGATGTCCAGAGTGACTGCACCATGATCAAAGGGGGCTCCTCACTTCAATCAGTTCACCAGATTTCCCGGGAATATGGTTATGGACTGGAGGTCCACTGTGTTATCAGCCCTAAAGACCCAGAAAGGGCTCCAGGGCTTTCTGTTCTGTAAGCCTGCAATTAGGACACACTAAACATCCCCATATACCTTGAATAGCTTTCAGCCACATGCTCGTTCAGCTATTCTTCCTGACTCCCTCATACACATACATGCTTGACTCGGTAAATATATTTTCAATGAGAAGAGGGAGGAAACTACTGTCAGATTAAGACTGTGGTGACTTATCCTCTTGAGAACAAAAAGTTTGGGTGCTGAAATTGAACAAGCCTGATCCTTCTTACCTTCCGACATCATCATTTGAGGGTAAGCCAATACACATAAAATTCTTGTCCCGTCCTCAAAAGAATTATTTTTCTCTTATGTGTATAGGAGCCTTAAGAGTCTTTGTGATGGTGGCACAGATAATAATCTACCAGTTTTCAAAAGTATGCTAGCTTAAAAATAAAGATATTAAATAGTAATCCCTTACTGGGGTTGGAAAAAAATGTATGAAAATAAGTAAAAATCCACAAATATAATATTAAAAATCTGCAATCATTTACTATAACATACATTACCTTTTACATACAGTACATGAAAATAGAAAACCAACACTTATTAGGTATACACGTCATTTAGAGTGAAACCATGACATTATGGTGACTTCAACCTACGACTTGCATTGCAACTCCATTTAGTTCAATGGCTGTACAAAGTCACCAAAATCAATCAGCCAAATTCACCATGCTGCCCTAGCATTGATCTTTTGAGGTACACTATCCTACCAAAAGTAGTTGGACATCTGAGCAAGCCAAAAGTAATATCTATTACTACTTTACTCAACCGTCCAATGTCGACGCTCTCTTTGCCCCACTGTAGATGTGCCAATGCATCTTCTCTGAGAGGACCCCCCTTACATTTCCAGTATGAATGGAAGGAAATACAAGCTGACGTGTATCAGACGTTAGTAGAAAGTATGCCACAGAGGGAATCTGATGTCATTAGGGTCAAAGAAGCCCCTCTAAGTATTAACATATGTAAATAAATACCACTTCTGATTCAATCTCAGGTGATCGTAAGCTCTACTGTTCACACGGGCTACAGAATAAAGTAAGAAACTTGTTGACAGCATTCACTATTTCAAAAATATGTGTATTTTCAAAAGAAATCAGGCTTAACTGCATGAGACAAACACAGCCAGCCGTTGATCAGAGCTACAGAAAATCCATGCTTTTCCGCAGTACATAGCACTTGAGGTATGAAATCACACTGTGATGAATCAGAAGGCTATTCATGTATGCACAAATCAGTCATTACTCCTCTCACCTCTCCTCCAACAAGCAAAAATACAGAGGGTACTACACATCGGCATCTTGTTTCTTTCCATTTGTGGTCTCTTCATATTCTTTATAGCCCAGCAGTAAACACAGTAAACAGGCATTCATTTTATTTTTTTACTAAGCAAGATGGCAAGCTGAAAGTCGTTGAAGCTTACAGGCTATAAAGCATTTCAGGTGTGATAATAGGAAAGTGTTCGATGGGGTCTTTGGACTCAGGAACTTGATGATGTAATGGCTCCAATGAGATCAATGCACATAATCACTGACCATGAAGAACATAGCTTATTGTATTCAGAACTTTCACTAAGTGCATTGAAAGACACTTGACAGAAGTATTGTGTGCATTCAAAACCACCAACTACTTACCATAACACAGACTGAAGATATTGTTCTGCAGTATAGGTTGGCCTCTGGCTTTGAGCAACAGTTTTTGTTTTTCCCTTATACTGTATTTTGCAAAAACTTTAAGAGAATGAAATGACAAACTTTAAGAGAATGAAATGGCAAAGGTACAAGGAATTGTATTGGATGCAAGGACTCAAACTGTGAGCTTTACTTGTAAGTAGAGATAAGCGAGCACCAAAATGCTCGGGTGCTCGTTACTCGAGTCGAACTTTCAGTGATGCTCGAGAGTTCGTTTCGAGTGACGAAGCCCATTGAAGTCAATGGGCGACTCGAGCATTTTTGTATATCGCCGATGCTCGCTAAGGTTTTCATTTGTGAAAACCTGGGAAATTGAAGAAAGTGATGGGAACGACACAGAAACGGATAGGGCAGGCGAGGGGCTACATGTTGGGCTGCATCTCAAGTTCCCAGGTCCGACTATTAAGCCACAATAGTGGCAAGAGTGAGACCCCCCCCCCGCACTGTCAGCATAAAGATCGTTCTCCTCTGCCACAGCTGTAACAGCTGTGGCAGAGAAGAACGATGTTAGCCCATTTAATTCAATGGAGACGGCAATACAGCTGGGTCCATTGAAAGCAATGGGCTGCCGGCGATTGCGGGATGAATTGTCGGGAAGGGCTTAAATATATAAGCCCTTCCCTGCAATTCATCCAGAAATGTGTAAAAATAAAAAAAAAATATACTCACCTTTTCCCGGCAGAACGATGTTAGCCCATTGAATTCAATGGAGTCGGCAATACAGCTGGCTCCATTGAAAGCAATGGGCTGCCGGCGATCGCGGGATGAATTGTCGGGAAGGGGTTAAATATATAAGCCCTTCCCTGCAATTCATCCAGAAATGTGTAAAAATAAAAAATATATATATACTCACCTGGTCCCGGCAGATGGAGTGACTGCTGCCTCTCATCTGATTGGTCCCGCTGAGCCAATCAGAGGCAGCAGTCACACACCCATTCATAAATTCATGAATGGGTGTGTGAGTGGAATCTGCCTCTGATTGGTCAGGCTGTGACCAATTAGAGGCAGCTCATTCAGCAGGCGGGGATTTTAAATCCCCGGCTGCTGAATACTACTCACAGCTGTTCAGAGCAGTTCAGGAGAACTGCCGCTGGCCGCGCTGAACTCCGTCTGCCGGGGCCAGGTGAGTATATATATATATATTTTTTTTACACATTTCTGGATGAATTGCAGGGAAGGGCTTATATATTTAACCCCTTCCCAACAATTCATCCCACGCTCACCGGCAGGCCATTGCATTCAATGGAGCCGGCTGTATTGCCGGCTCCATTGAATTCAATGGTCAGTGCTCGTTTAATCGAGACGAGTACCGCGTGGTGCTCGTCTCGAGTATCGAGCATCTCCAGCACCCTAATACTCGAACGAGCATCAAGCTCGGACGAGTATGCTCGCTCATCTCTACTTGTAAGGTCTTAGCACAGTAGGATTTTATATTTATCACCCACATTATCCCTAACTATGTAATCTCAAAATGTACTTAAATGTGTCCTTGGCATTTACTTTTTTACTTTTTTATGTGCTTCTGAATATATTATTTTGTTAACTGTTTTGTAGCTGCATCTAGACACAAGCAAGAACATGACCCGGGTATAACGGAGACGTCTCCGCTGTAGCCATCCCCCATTCAAAACCTCCTTCACCCCACTTACCTAAAGTAACCACGGACACCATTTTATTTTTGGATAATTTTGGCCACAGCAGACATATTTATTAACAAACAACATCAACATAAAACAACATTTTATAACCCTCTGGAAAAACTGGGGAGAGATCCCTGAAGCCCTGTACCACTCTGTCGCCTCACCTCCCGGGAAATAGTTGTAACTGCTGACCGTCGCATAAAAACCGACTCGGGCGACCCTATTTTCCAACAGACGCCTCCCGCTGCAAACTAACTGACTCGGGAGGCTCACCAACTCGTCTCTAGTCGCCAACCTCCCGACACCGAGGCCGATTAGACATACCCTGGCTAACCACACCCACCAACTTTGCAGGGCACCGACCTGATGAAGCAAAGAGGCGACAGACCCACAAATTAAACAATCAAAAGGGAAGGTAGCTATCCAGCACCTGCCTTCCCCCCCACCATACTTTTCTGCTGACTCCAAGGACGCCTTCCCTCACTGCCACAGCCAGCACGGCTTGACTCCCTCAAGCCTGCACCGCTCTTTACAACACTAGAGCTCGTTCAATGCCCTCTTGAATTCCTTTTGACCACAAGTCTATCCCTATGATGTTTTCGGGATACCGTCCAATCTCCAGTAATTACCTGTGCCTGCCCCCCAATCTACATGCCTAACTGCCGTGCCACCCTTGCGACCTATAAATCGAGAAACCCTCCTGTGTAGCTTTATCCTGGCCTTATTCTGACCCTTGACTGACCTCATTCCCCTCCAACTCCTCCTAGGGACTCTTTCCGACCATACAATTACCAGGCCCCGGTATGACGTTAGCAGCCACCACATGTTATACCTAATATCCCTCGAGAGGTCCCTGAATGGTCTCCTGCCTAAATCGTCCCCCCCTCATGTAAAACTAGTATATCCGGCACTCTATTCAGACTCAGCATCCTCTACACTTCTTCTAACACCCTGCACCACCACATCCCCCTCAAGCCCATCCACCTAATGACCGCCTCGCTCCTTCCAAACATTAATTGCCTCCCTTCCAGTCTAACTGCTGCTCTTACTACCTCCCCACAAAATGTAGGAGTGCCCCCAAAATCCAGACCAACACCGGCTGATGACCTTTAACAAAAACAGACCCACAGAATAATTCATTACCCCACGAACACCACCTATCCTCACTACTCCTGTAATCTTTCCACTCCCGTACTGGGGCCCTCGCCACCTCCTCCTTTAAATCCTACAACATTCCTCGTACAATCAGCAAACTATTGCCTCAATGTCAATGGTCATGCCCAAAAACTTAACACGTAGTGGGCCCATCTGTATTATCCGGGGGCCAATGGCACCCCAAAACACTGAACAGTCCATTAAAACGTAGCCACCAAAGTCACACATACCGGTGACCCGTTTGCCTTAAGCACAAAATCATCCAGGTAATGGATACCCAACTGGGTCTCGCACCCCCCACTCTAAGAATGAACTAAACACTTAAAAAAATATGCGCATGAGATGAAACGTCCCACGGGCAAAGGATCAGCCAAATAACTTCCTTCCCAAAAGATTCCAACAACCTAGTGCTCTCCATTGCCACCGGTAGCAAGCAAAAGGCGGTTCGATATCTACCTTTTCCAGTAAAGCCCTGTGTCCATATGTCTGCACCCAACGCAATGCGGCGTCAAATGACATATAAACCACCAAACAAATGTTAGGGTCTCTGCCATCATTTACAGACGTCCCTTTGGGGTAGAACTAGTGATGAATTAACCAAAGCTTGTTCGGTTCCTTGCTTTATGACTATACCCAGCAGGGACACCACTAAATCCTGAACTGCTCATCATAGTGCAGCCAGGTCTGACCCCCATAAAGCCTATAAGCTTCCCCTATCGACTCCAAGTAGCAGAAAGAGGCTGGAACGATTTTCCGGCGCTTTTTCCCCCATGACGCTAGCCAAAATGGTTTCAAAACTAACTTTACTGAACTATGGTTAGTTTCTAGGAGTTAGTAAGCATAGGAGTATGCCTAATATTTAAATATTTTGCTTTTAATAGAATTCACACTTCTAACATTGTATATCCACATATCAGGGGAAAACCTTAGCGAGACAAGGCACTTCAAACTTTTCTTGACTAACCACTGTCCTTGTAGTACTCCATACTTATTGTTGTACTTTGTTCTATTTCCTTCAAGGTCCACGGCATGGCAACATAATAGCCTCACTCACCATAGGTGATAGAGTACATCACCACTTTAGGAGCTCCACGTCACTGCAGACTCAATGCACCATATATGCAAAAACACATCTCCCACACATTCTCTTGTCTCATGTAATCTTTTGCTGGCGCATTACACCACTATTCAAAGTGCCTTATCTCCTCGTACAATATCTACCCAACATTTGGTGTGTGGCATCACTTCGCACACAATGCCTTGCATAACATATCTTAGTCTACTACTAAATGTCACACTGCGTTGGCACAATTCCCACATTCCCTGTATTACAGTCCTTTCTAGGGAGATAATCTCACAGTCACATCACTCCATCATAGTATATATAGTCCCTAAAGTGTGCCCACTATTCTGTCAGACCAGTCTCATGTGTCCTGCAGTGTTGCTCAGTCCATAGCACTGTGATCTGCTTTGGGACCAAGTCCCACTCGGAAGGGTGACTCCCACTGCTTGTCCGCTTTGGCCCACGGGTCATCGGTGCCCTTTGGTGTTCTGAATTTCAGCCCTCTGGTCATCAGGGCTGCTTTCCTGGTCTACTCCTGCCCTGTTCCCCCAGCATGGGGACAGTGCTCATGTCACCACTCTTAATAACTGCCGCCACCGATCACTAAAAGTCACTCACGCGAGTGTATGTACCCTACTTATTACTCACAAATTTTTTCGCATATAAAATATTCTGTACACAGCCAACACACATGTACATGCATATTTGCTACGTATGGTAAATCCCTATAGCCTATATTGGTGTGTATTATGCACCAAAGTAGCACATGCTGCGTTTTTTTTTCCATGTACATAATATATGTGTGAAAAAAACAGGTGGCCTAATAAAAATCAATGTGCGTTTAGCACAACGTATTACACGCATGAAAAATATGCACGTAGTACATGGGGCACGTTCGTGTGAATGAGCCCTTAAATAAATGGGCAGAAGTGTTTATGTGAGCAGTGTTCCCATTTGGCTGTTTATGTTGCTGTTCAGAGCCGTGTACGAGCTCCATAGAAAGTCTATGAAGTCAGTACATGATGCCAGCTGAGTAGGCACAGTACTCAACTGAGTGCATCTTTTCATTCATTTCAGCAAATATGGCATGTCAGAAGTTTTATAAAGATTAGTTATTAGAGATGAGCGAGCGTGCTCGCTAAGGCAAATTACTCGAGCGAGTATTGCCAATTTCGAGTACATGCCCGCTCGTGCCAAAAGATTCGGGGGCCGGCGGGGGTGAGCAGTGAGTTGTGGGAGTGAGCATGGGGGAGCAGGGGGGAGAGAGAGAGAGAGATCTCCGCCCGTTCCACCCCGCTCTCCCCCGCCGCCCCCCGAATCTTTTGGCACGAGCGGGCATGTACTCGAAAATGGCAATACTCGCTCGAGTAATTTGCCTTAGCGAGTACGCTCACTCATCTCTATTAGTTATACTTTAATATTACGTAAGCAATGTAGGCACTAAATAGATCAGGCTTTACGTGGGCACAATATAGTATTGTGTGGGCATTTTATGCATTTCATGTGCACTATTTTGCAATATGTAAGCACTGGTTCACACTATGCTAGCAAAGTATAGCACTTTCTAGGCATTACTTGGCTCTTTAGAGTCATTGTATGGGCACTGTTTGGTGTTATGTTAGCAAATGATTTAACTCTCTGAGCAGCTTTTGACCTTAAGTGGGCACCATTTATCACTATGGGGGTAGTATATTACTCTATGCATGCACAATAAGGTCTTATTTGGGCAAAGTATGGCATTATGTGGGTGCTGTTTGTCTGTTTGTTAACACTGTATCACTTTATCAGGGCATAGTATGTACTCCTGGCAATGTAGCATGGCCATGCATCTGGGTAATGAATGGCCTTAATTGAAGGCAGCAGAGTGCTTAACGAAGCTGCCAGGGACTGGGGGGCAGGGTTTCAGGAGTGAGGTCAGCAACCGGAGGTGGAGGGTTTATGAGCAGGAAGAGGAGGGGACAAGAAGAAAGGAAGAGGAGAAGAAGACAGCATGGTGATCGTGAGCAGTTGGAGAAGATACCCGCCTGCCTGCCCAAAGGAAGGGGCACGGGGGGGGGGGTTGTTTCTTGACTTAAAAGGAGTCAGGAAAGATTGCAAGGATTCCAGAAGTCGTCACAGCTGTTATTTGGTGGATGTTTCGCTATTCGTGCAGCACTAGGATTGGAAAGGTGGTCTACAAGCCCGAGTTTAGTGGGGATTTACAGCACCTTTAGGAATCAGGAAATCGGAGGTGTTGTTTTAGTCAAGCATGAGAAGCTTTTAGATTTAGAATTTTTGAGAAAGTTTGGATAAAGTTTGTAAGTTTGAATAAAGCTGTGGCCTACCCCACTTAAAACGCAAGAAGTGTGTGTGGTGTTTTTGGTATAGTATAAGAAGGGAGCAGTTGGAAGGAATAGAGGGCAGTCCCCCCAGTCCTGGATATTGTATGTACTATCTGTGCACAATACATTGGGTGCAGTATGTCACTTTCAAGGTCCTATATGGAACTCTTTGGACAGCATGCACACAATTTAACCAAGGTGTATATGACATTATGGCAATATATTTATATATGAACACTAGAAACTAAGTGAAAAAAATGTTGTTGTCTCTCTCTGGTAATGGCAAGATGAAAAAGTCTTTTTACACCCACTGACACAGATGCATGAGAAAGCAGAAGGTCACATTGGAGAAAAGCAATGCCACTGAACATAACTAAATGAATACATACATACTTAAGTTCTAATGAATGTCTAGTGAATCATACTGTTATTAAAATGGGAGGTCAATGGCTACTAAAAAACAATAAAATCTGATTTGATTATAGTTCATATGATAGCCAATCTATTCATCCTAAGTAACTTAATGCCAAGTTGAAATTTAAGAGCATTCACTTCATCCAATACTGAGCGCATATAACTTATATTTGCATTCTATCGGATGATAAATTCACAGTTGGGCAAGAGAAAAGCTCATACACAGGCATTAAGGCTTTTCTCATTCTTTATTATATCCAGATGGAGAACTGTCTAGAAAGTTTCCAGTCAATCATACATGTAACACGAAGTGAGTAGTGAGTGAGTCAGAGACTGCAGGCCAAGGAGAAAAGGGAATTTATTGACCCTATTAAATGACCACAGATGCCAGTGCAGCATGACTGTTCCATTTTTATATATCAGAACTTATTAAAAACCAAAAATAGTAATGACAAGGAAAATATAGCATAACCTCAGGTATGGCTCATAGTTTCCATGTATAATGACTAATGACAGTTATGTGCTGCCAGGCTATCTATGAGAGGCTGCTCTGTGTGAATTACTAGAAAAGGCAAAAAGATAGATCTGAGTCTATCTATCTCAAATCTATCTATCTATCTATCTATCTATCTATCTATCTATCTATCTATCTATCTCATATCTATCTATCTATCTCATATCTATCTATCTCATATCTATCTATCTAATATCTATCTATGTATGTATCTATCTCATATCTATGTATCTATATACAGTATCTCATATCTATGTATGTATATATCTATCTATTTCATATCTATCTATCTATCTATCTATCTCATATCTATCTATCTATCTATCTATCTATCTATGTATCTATCTCATATCTATCTATGTATCTATCTCATATCTATCCATCTATCTATCTCATATCTATCTATCTCATATCTATCTATGTATCTATCTCATATCTATCCATCTATCTATCTCATATCTATCTATCTCATATCTATCTATGTATCTATCTCATATCTATCTATCATCTAATCCAAAAAGTCAAATTTTATACTATAATTTTATAGCCAATTTTACACGCTGCATCCATAGATAGGTTTTGCCCTGATACGCGGGAAGCTCTCATAGACTTCTATAGGAACTGAAAAAATTGAGGGGGAGGAAGTTTATTTGTTTACCGATATGCTGCAGCCACCCCTGTGTGAACAGCAGAAAATACGTGGGTATAGATTAGGGCTTGATCGCGGCTATTCTTCACTTATGCAATCTTTCAGCATGTGCCGCTGAGCATAAAAAACGCATACGGTCGTATGACTAAAGCCTTACTTGCATGACTTATCCTTAGAATATACCATTAAAATGTGATCAGTGGTGATCCCACCCCAGGACCCCCAACAATCACTCACCCAGCAGCATGTGTATCGCCTCATCTTTCAAGTCCATTTCTGCCTTACTGCTGTCCAATGTATGCCAAGGATGACAATGGGTCGCGCCACCACTAATCACTTGTTGATTACTTATCCTAACAAAGCTAGAATCAAACATGCTAATTTGTTATGTGCCTATCTACCTAAGTACATATATATCACTTGAAAAAAAACATACTCATTGATTTCATTGACACAAAGGTTGAAGGGCAGGTACAAACAACAATTCCTGGCAGCATAAAGGAAAGTAACTTTTGGCTGATTTTCTACTCACATTTTCGCTGTCAGGACCAGCGGGTCCCCGGGCCTCCATGCCCGCACCTCTGGTCCTATCACCTGGGCGGCTAGGGTGCGGCGCAGGGGAACCCTGGTGCTGGTGACCGCCCCTGGCCGCTGTTGTCCTGTTCACCGCCGGTTTGCTAGGGGCGCAGCGGGCGCCATCCCGCGCCGCGTCCCTGTTGCCATGGCAGCTGGGCATGCGTGCTTTATCTCCACCTGGCCAGCTAGTGCTGGGGGCGAGCTTGCTTGCACTCTGGATTAGCTTCT
Organism: Eleutherodactylus coqui; assembly: GCF_035609145.1. Classification (NCBI taxonomy): domain Eukaryota; kingdom Metazoa; phylum Chordata; class Amphibia; order Anura; family Eleutherodactylidae; genus Eleutherodactylus; species Eleutherodactylus coqui. Next base: position 247,835,658 of record NC_089838.1, on the reverse strand, counting down.
GCTGCTGTTAGGCTCCCGCCCCAATCAGCTGCTGGGGCTGAAGTTCTGACAGTATTTAAACCTCTCTGTGTCTGTCAGTACCTGCCAGTGTATGTTTGTCTCCAGGCTACACCCACATATTTGGTTTGCGTTTCTGGCTTTTGACCCTTGGACTTCGGACCTGACCTTACTTTGCCTGACCCCTTTCTACTGCATACCCTCCAGTTGCCGACTAGGACTGTCAGACTCCCCTCTGCGTTCGTTTGTTTCCAGTGTTCGTCTGTATCGGTCCCAGTGCCCCGCTTCCCTAGTAAGTGTAGGGACCGTCGCGCAGTTGTCACCCTGGTGCTTAGCCCAGGGGGGTAAGTAGGTAGGGACAGGGGTTGCGGGTAGGACTAGGGACTGCCCCCTGCCGGGACCAAGTCCCTGACATTCGCCATGACATGCTCTTTTTTGGCCCTCAATTGCAAGGCTGCATAGTAGTCTATGGTGATGTGCAAATGCGCCCTTGTCCTGAATGAGACTGCGCTCTTCACAGTGCAATTTGGCAGTGTTAATTGATAACATCAGGGACTGATTAGTCTGGTTCGCCTACTATGTAGGCTGGTCCGCCTGTTCAAACATGGAGCGAGTGTCTCCCGCACCAATACGAGCAGAGCCAACAGTGTGGTAAAGATCAGTAAGGAGTGTGATTAGGCCTATGTTTGTGTGAAGGAGGCCTAATGGTACATTTACACGGCACGACTGTCGCCCTAATAAGCGCATGACCGGGTGATGTCACCGAGTTGTTGGAGCTCTTGTAGAATATTTAGACAAGAGTCTCATCCTTAAGAATTGCTAGCTTCTCACTCAGTGCTTCAAATTCTATGTGAAACACTGAGCGGAGAGCGTTTTGACGCAGCGAGAAGTCAGCAAACCAGCAATCATTTTAATACAGTCTAAAACTGAACAACAAACAAAAAGTAAACAAATAGCGCATAATGTCATTGCATTTAGACATAATGATTATCGTGCATTTTTGGTCGTTTGAACACATTTTACATGACAATTTTTCTTCTTGGGACCTTCCACCATTTTTGCAGCCTGTCTTTGAACTCCTTCTATTTCATGAATGTCTTTCTGTGTGATCAACTAGAGCTCTATGCAGAAGGATCACAATCTCTCTCTTTCTACTGGTTATACCTCTAGCTATGCAGGCAAGCTCTAAGGGTATGTTCACACTGCGGATTCTGCTGCAAAACTTTCAATGCAAAATCTGTCTGTAAAACATCATCAGAAATGTGTGACTATCCTACCACAATTTGTGTTGGGGATCCTCATAAGGATCTCGTTCTGTCAGTGGCAAAATCTATATATGAAATTTCTGGTACATATCCACACGGATCCATGGAAAGAATTAACATGACACTTCTTCATGTGGATCTGTGCAAAAACGGATTCCCCCTGTGGTTTTATGGACTGAATTCACAATGAAAATTCCGTGGCGGAATCTGCTGTGTGAACCTTAAGAGTGCGTTCACATGGCGGAATCCGATGCATATTTGTTTTGCATGGATTCTGCCTCTAAAAGCCGCAGTAGAAACTTGCAGCTAAGCTGTAGAGTTCTTCCGTGGTTATACAATTGTATGGCCATTGATCTGAACATGGGTTTAGCTCTCTCCAATGGGTAAATCCGCATGCAGATTTCCAAATGTGGATAATGTGCAGTATTGGCGTGGAATCTTTGTCAAGAAGTGAGGTATCACCTGTGTTCTTTGTGCAAAAAGAAATTTTCGCAACAAACGTACAATACTTGAAACAGACAGTGCCATCTTAACACATGGGCTCTATAGGCACTTGCCCAGGGGCCCCACAAGCATAGGGGGCCCATACTAAACTATGTATGTTAACATTTCAATGCACCTGGTATAATATATGATAATGTTGTGCGGCGGGATATGAACTTGGCTGCAATCTGTCTATAGCATGTGGGAAGACTTTAATTTTGTCACTTTCTGTTTCACTTTCAAATTACCCATAATTCCTTTTGTAAATTACCCATAATTCCTATTGTAAATTATCCATAATTTCAATAATAAAAAGAGAGATTTCCCAACGAATGGATGTGTGGATCATCTTGTGAAGCGTAGTACATCGTCTCTAGCGTAAAGTAGCCTGGCACTATAAACAAAGAGACATCTACAGTGCAAGAGGAAAATAGACCCTAGAGACTTCCAGTTCTCCAGTCTAGGTTGCCGGTTACTAACTCGCTTGTCCTCTCAAGTTTTCTCGATGTCATCCCGTGCCTGCCGCATCCCCATTTTTGTTCCTGTGAGTAGTTGTCGTAGGGGCCCCAGTATACCGCTTTGCCCAGGGGCCCATAATGCTATTAAGATGGCACTGGAATAAGAATATTAGAAATACAATGTGGAAGAAAAAAATGAACTCATGTTATATCAGTAGTTCTTCACCTGAGTTCGATCAAACCCCAGGGGTTTGTTAAGTAAGTTTCAGGGGTTCCGCAGAGATCAAAGCACACACATTGTGTATATACGTTCCGTTCACCCCACTCGTATGATTTGTGACACCCTCCACTGGTTCAATAGCAACTCTTCAGAACAACAACGCTCTCAATGTTTTGGTATCACCAAATCGAAGCATACCCTCTAGAGATGAGCGAACGTACTCGGATAAGCACTACTCGTCCGAGTAATGTGCCTTATCCGAGTACCGCTGTACTCGTGCTGAAAGATTCGGGGCGCTCCGCTGCTGACAGGTGAGTCGCAGCGGGGAGCGGGGCAGAGCGGGTGGGAGAGAAGGAGAGAAAGATCTCCCCTCCGTTCTTCCCCGCTCTCCCCTGCAGCTCCCCGCTCCGCAGCGCGTCTCGAATCTTTCAGCATGAGTACAGCGGTACTCGGATAAGGCACATTACTCGGACGAGTAGTGCTTATCCGAGTACGTTCACTCATCTCTAATACCCTCTTACTGCTAAGAAAGCCCTTGGGATGCTCATACCGTTTGTTATAACGTATCTTTGCGAGCAATCCTTTTCGAGAATGGTAGACATAAAAATGAAGAGAAGGAACAGACTTTGCTCTGCGAAAATGATATGAGAGTGGCACTTGCCAAGGTGAAGTCGCGCATTTCTGAAATTGTCTCTGAAAGGCAACAGCAAAAGTCCCATTGATTTGCAGTAAATATTCATTGCGTTCATTGTGTACAGCTGACGCACGGCTCATTTTTGGCACTAATATATACCTAGCTTTTGAATTTGAAAAAAATCATATTTTATTTTTCCAATTACGAGGGGTTTGATGAACGCACGCACGAAACTTGTAGGTTCAGTACCGCCAACAAGGTTAAGAACCACAGTATACTGTGTTTTCTATAAAAGATGAGAAAAAGTATGTTACTTCGAATGGTACAAATTAACGCTTCTGAAATCCTGTGCATTAGAGCTGCAACATTCCTAATTTTGTATCATTTAGAATTTTTTCTTCTTTTTGCCTCTACTATATCTGAAAAAGGTTCCCCCCCCCCCCCCCCCTCCTTTACAGATTTGGCCATTTCTTCCTCCTTTTGTGCTGTAGCAGCATTAATAATATGTTTTACCTTCTTTTGTCAAATTTTCTACAACTCTCTGTCAGCTCCACTTCCGGTTTCTGGGCTTGATCAGTGTATATATATGTATGGATTGTCAGCATTTTACGATTATTGACAGGATGATTTTGAAAAAGGAAGTGAGTAATTATTCTGAGAATAAAAGCACAGTATGGGAGATATTCAGGCAGAATTGAATAACTATAAAAGACAATCAGGTGGCCCATAATGTAAAATGTTCCTTTCTTCATTCGATTCCTGTAGAATGAATATTACCATTGCTGGAAATAATGCTTCTCCTTCAGCATATGATATAGACTGTACTTGGCCACCACTTTACACTTTAGGAAAATCAAATACATTTGCCGAGGTTAATGTTCATCTGAAATCGCTCAATAATGAGGGATTAGTCCACTTAATGCACAATTTCCATCCATTATGCTTGTATTAATAGCTAAAATCTTGTTTTTTTAATGTATGAGAAAAGATTTCTCTTAAAATAAAGGGAAAATTCAAACCCATACTATGACTACAAGTAAAAAAGAGAGAACATTTTCCATTCAAGTCTTGGACATAAAAATCAAGACAATTAACCCCTTTGTTTACTCTTTTTGTATTTTTATTAATCAAATTCAAGAATGTAAAGCAGAGACAAATGCATACATGGCAAAACTTTACTTGAACAACTTCTTGCATACAAGGCACAAATGACAATGATTTGCAGTGCAGGTATTACACAGACTTGAGAGTACCTCCACCCAGTGATCCCAGACCTCAGGACGGACGCAGAGGAAAGAAATGAATAAAGATTACCTCTGCACTAGGCCTTGGAAGTGGTACCTACTTCTTGCTCACACTCTCTCTCTCTCTTCTATTGGGGCTCACTCCTCTCTTATCTCTGGAACATGCACTCTCAGGAAACCTCTCTTCTTCCTCCCTTCTTCACCACATGAGGGTTGAAGGTACCCCCATGTGGCTGGCACTCTCTCATAGGAACCCAGAAGAAATGGACTCCGCACTCCTTTCCCGCGCTCTCAGACACTCCTATTTATATCCTCACTCATACCACATGACAGGACATAAATTTATACATTTACAGGCAATCTCCAGGCTTTTGCAGACACTTAACCCATCACACGCTGCAGCTGTGCAATACATATAACAGAACGACAAGACACTTTTGCACAGCACACCAACATAACACCTGACATGTATGACATTATGGAGGGGGCCAGGTATGTATATACTGGGCCACTACAATATAGTAGTTTAATCCCCTACGTAAGAGTTGAGTGGGTGGACCTATTCACTAACTAGCAGTTAATTATTTCACTCATTTATACAGTGCATACATGTTTTGCAGCACTGCAGAAAAATTGTCATCATCTACATTCGTCTCTGTCACCACTGGAGCTCACAATTAAAATTCACCTATTAGTATATTTTTAGGGCTCCCGCACACTTGCGTTTTTTTATGCTGTGATTTTTTTAATGCGAATGTCAATGGGATTTTTTGAGGGTTTAAAAACACATCGCACAAAAATCACAAAGCACAAACTAGTGATGCATTTTTAATAGAGATGAGTGAGCATACTCGGTAAGGCGATATACTCGAGAGAGCATCGCCTTTTTTGAGTACCTGCTGGCTGGTCCCTGAAGATTCAGGGGGGCCGCGGGGGGCGGGGGCGGCGCGGGACAGTGAGGGGGAGCGGGGAGGAGAGTGAGAGAGATCCCTCTCTCTCTCTCCCTCCCTATCCCCTCTGCAAGCCCCTGCTCACCCCTGCGCCCCCCCCCCCCCCCCGAATCTTCAGGGACGAGCCAGCAGGTACTCAAAAAAGGCGATGCTCTCTCGAGTATATCGCCTTACCGAGTATGCTCGCTCACCTCTAATTTTTAACATTAGAAAGTCCCATTGACATTTGCGTTTAAAAGATGCAGCATTAACACAGCGTTAAAAAAAATGAAAAAAAGCAACCAGAGTGTGTGGAGGAAACCCACGCAAACACATCTGGACCTCATTAGGTTAAATAACCTTTTAAATTGTGGAAGGGGTGTATTGCGTGCGTGTGGGAACTGGCCCTGTGTGCGCAAAAAGTAAAGTACTTTACAGTACAGTATGCATGAAAATCTACCCCATGCAACCTCATTCACTGCACTATTGCGCACGAGTTTGAAATAAAGCGGGAACATAGGAAAACTGCGTGCGAGAAAGATAGGGCAAGTCTTATCTTTTGGTCCCGCGTAGTATTAATGCACGAGAATCCCCATAGTGAAAATGAGAATCCCCATAGAGAAAATGAGAATCCCCATAGTGAAAATGAAAACATTGAAATCAATGGTTTCGTTTTGTCCCGTTTTATGGCCAAATAGGACAAAAACACTCAAGTGTTTAAGATCTAGGGGCGGCTTCACATGAGCATATTCACGAATATGCTCACCTCAACGCATTTGGCAGTAAACGAGGTTGGAGGAGTTAGAGAAAATAAGTCCAGCAGAACTCAATTAGTTAACCCACTTCATGTGGGGGAGCAATGAATCACGTTATTCAGTGCAAAGCCAGATGCCAGGGTTGTGGACCATCAGCCCAAATTTCAATCAGATGTATAAAATATAAAGCATGGCAGCATAAATGATGCAGACGGCTGTCTACATAAAGAAGCCTTTATTATTCCATAGATAGATATATAGGCAATGTTTTGACCTTTCTGGTCTTTATCAAGTCACTATTAATAGAAGCAGAGCAGTAGATCCATGTTTCGGACCATGGATCTACTGCTCTGCTTCTATTGATAGTTGCTTGATAAAGACCGGAAAGGTCGAAACGTTGCCTATATATCTATCTATGGAATAATAGAGGTTGGAGGAGTTAGATTTGAGCTCGTACTGTACTTTTTGCAAACACAGGACCAGCGCACGCATCCCTTCCATGACTTAATAGGTCATTTAGTTTAACGAGGTCCAGATGTGTTTTTTTTTTCACTTAATTGCGCAGTGTATTGAGCATTTGCGCGCATAGTGAGTGCATATTTGCGCACTTCCCATAGACCTTTATGTGGCTTTGGAGTGCAAATAAGTGAAAATAGAGCAGCTCAAAATGCGAGCTCTCATGAGAACTAATCCATTGACGTCAAAGAATTTTATTCTCTTTGCATTGAGTGCGTATATTTTACACACGCAAAAACATGCGCAAATACGATGGTGCGAATAAGTCAAAAGAGAAAAGTAGAATCCAATTTTTCCTTTACAAATACTTGTTGGTTTTCTATGTTATTTCTGTAAGAAAATAGAAGAGAGGTGATCAGTAATGGGGCAGGGTGAAGTGGTGAGAGCTCCAGCTTACATGTACTCTGAGCCAACTAAAGCCCTGTGTTCATAAACCTCTATACATGTGCCAATATTTGTGCAGACCTTCCATCATCTGGCTCAGTTATTTGTCCTAAGCTTGTTTCTTTTGATCAAGAACCTAGGAGAAAGAGCTGTCTGCAATCACAATTTTGCCTTGTTTATCCATCAAAAACACTAGTTTGCCTAAGGCATCAATGTATCATTATGTGGTTTTGACAGTAAGTCCTACTTAAGCTTATGGTCAGTGACGCTGGCTCGGTATTTGTAATAGAAGATATAGGAAGTTATATCAATACTAATGCAACACTTTGCCTTACAGTGTTAGAGAGAATAGAAAATTAACAGTAGGGACTACAATGACAATGGTGTCGGGATCAGTAGGGACTACAAATGAGTGAACCGAACCTGAAGAACCCAAATGTTAATCTAACTTTCCTTAAAATTCGGGGTGAAGTATGAGGGTGTATTAATGGATGTGGCTCAGTGGTCAGCACTGTTGCCTTGCAATGTTGCTTTAACCCTTTCCAATCCACTGTCTGACGTCTGAAGACATTATGATTTAAGTCTGTACAGCTCCAATGTTGGAAAACATCCATTGGAGGTTCTCTTACTATATATTGCCAGCCTCTCTGCTGTTGGAGCCTATCCCACGTGTCACCTCATGCAGTACTGGCTTTAGCCAACATATAGCACCGTTGTATAATGGCCGAAAAACGCCCCCTAGGAAAACCAGGATACAAATTGGATTGGAAAGGGTTAAAAGCTGACTGAGGACAACATCTGCATGGTGTTTGTGTGCGCTCTTTGTATTTCTTGTTGTTCTTCTTCTCTTCTAGGGAAGGAAGAAGCACGGTGGTTCAGAGGTTAGTGCTGTTGCCTTGCAGTGATGGAAACCTGGGTTCAAACCTGACCAGATACAATGTCTGTATGGAGTTTTCCAATTCCCTGCAGATGTTGTCTTTTGACAGATTTGAACCTAAGGCAACAGTGCTGACCACTGAGTTACATCCATTGAAGAACCCCCAAGACCATCGCATTTTTGTGAACTTTCAGTTTGAACTAATTGGAAGCAAATGGAACTTTTTGATGAAATTCAGCAAACCGGTCGAACCAAACTTTTCAAAAGCTTGCTCCTCTCCAGGTAGGACCCTTTCGGTGTTGCTACAGGTAAAGTGCCTGCATGGAAAATCATGTGGTGCTTATCTGGCAACTGTCCCTCCAAAGAATACAGAGAACTCTCCTTTATACCGGGTGCTTCACTTGAACACAACCCTTATTTTAGCTTATAATTTGTGTAAGATGTTACTAATTTTCAGGAGTCTAGTCTTTATCGATGACTCATATCTTGATTCCCTCATTTGGCTATAAGAGCCAATCAATTCCACGAAAGGGACTGCCACGTGTGCGTGTGAACTGTAACTGTGCGCACGAATATTATAGTAATATGCACTGATACATGCACAACAGGCTTGTTATGTTGCTCTTTAGACATCATTCATGCACAAATACGCTGCACTGCAGCGAACATATTTGCGCAAAAGCTGGTCTGAAGGAGAGTGACAGTGTGAGAATTCTGGTGCATTTTGTTTAGTAAACATCCCCGATAGAGGTCAATATGAGCAACATTCCTTTTTGGACTCTTTTACACCGGAGTATGTGTGCCGCATATTACGCTCACAATTTTTGTGCATATAATATGCAGTGAATAGAACCCATTGATTTCAATGGGTTCTTTCACATGAGCATATTTTTCATGCAATGTGTGGCTGCATGAAAAAAATACTTGGCATGTCCTATCTTGGTTTGTATCACATACTATAGAAGTCCATTAAAATGAATGAGCATGCATAAATATGCGCAAAATACACAGGAAATCTGTGGGTTTTCTGCAGACTTACAGACAAGTTCAACACAATTTTGTGTGTTCTTTTCTGTGTGCAGAGATATGCAGTGTACACCCCGGGGCAGGTGAAATACGCAGGCATAAGCTATTTGTGATCACATAAAGATGCGGCGTATTTATGTAGCTGAAATGCCTTTATGCCCGTGTGAACCGGCCCTTTAAGCAATTAATAATGGCATTGATAAAGCTCCCTCACAGTCAGGGACAATGTTTTCTGCTGGTCTGAAAAAATCTTCTATGTCAAACCCATTTAGTTATCTGAGTAATAGAATACTCTGATTTAGAATGTTTGCAGGATTGCCAATAATTACAGAATATCAATAGTCCTTTACGCTTTAGTCTATAAAGAGTCAGCTTGAAAAGCTTTATCCATTTCCAACAGTGTACATGTGTATCACCTACTAATTGAAGCAGTAAATGTTATAAGCAATCCTCATTAGATTAGCTATAAAGACACACATTACAGACTTGTTTCTTCTTAGTAAATGTTCAGCATCTATAGACTATTAAATACAAGGTAAGGCCATACAATATCGTATTTATGAGTCCCAGTGAACAGCGCATTGTCCTGAGTTGTTCCATGACCACAAAGCCAAGTATTGTAGCCTATTCACATAGCTTGAAGGCTATACACACCTTTGGCGACATTCTTTTTTACTTAAAGGCCATGGAAACCTTTGTGCAAGAAAAACAATAAACACATATCTTAGTAATTGCCTGCAGAAAAAAATTGTGCACTTTATCTATTTTGTTTTTGCACTGAGTTTACCTTCTAATGCATTTAGAAAGCCTCAAAGTTGGTTTGCAGGCTTTCCTACATTCCGGTTTCAGGCTCAGGTGTATTTCAGCACTGATCAGCTGGTTTGTCTCCTGAAGGTGCACAAGCAGAGTTCCCCATTTTTCAGAGACTGTGTAGCATAACCACACCCACTTAGTACTACACAGCTATCTCTCATACTGAGCAGCTGCTGCTTCCTTCACCTTTACTGCTAATAAGAGCAGAACATTTACGTGGAGTGAATTAAAGCCCTCAGGAATAGTAGTTTTTTCTGCTCTGTCCTTCTGATCTCCTCAACCATTCCCTAACACTGCCATATAGCCCTCTGTACTAGCTCAGTGGAAAGGCAGTGAATGCATGTTAACAACAGAGGAGCAGGCTAGGGGAGGAGCTGTCAGTTTACTCTGACAGAATTTGCTAGGATCCTCGATTCTGCATTGACTTGGAAAACAATAGCATAGAAATTGAACAAACAGACATTTTTAATGAAAACTAAGTACAAAAAGTCTTCATTTCTAAAAAAAAACCCATTAATTTAAGGCTCCCATCACACAAGCAACATGGCATCACCGCAAGAAAACCGCAGCGATATCGCATCACTGATCCGTGCAATATCACTGCATCTTCTTGCGGTGATACCGCGATTATGTAGCGCTACAAAGTCAAGCGAATTTGTAGCTCTACAGTCGAGGATTTTTGGGGGGGCTCAAAATAAGCCCTAACTGAAAATAAGCCCTAACAGCAAAAAAAAAAGTTTAAAAAAAGTATATTTCCCCTAGAAGCGCTGTCCGGGGCTCTGCTGCAGCTTCCTCCTGGTCCCTGACACTGGTCTTCTTTATCTCTTCTAGGTGGAGATTGAAAAATCCCCGCCTCCTGGAAGCGCTGGCTGTGATTGGCTAATGCTTAGCCAATCAGAACCAGCGCTCGATAAATGTCTGTGATTGGTTCATCGAGCGCTAGCTGTGATTGGTTCATTGAGCGCTGGCTGTGATTAGCTAAGCATCAGCCAATCAGAGGCAGGGCTTCCCAGAAGCTGGAATTTTTCAATCCCTGGCCAGAAGAGATGAGGGAGAATAGTGCCGGGGACCGGACAGAAAATGTGGCCAGGCTGACAGCGCTTCTAAGGTAATGTATACTTTTTTTATCCTTTTTCCTGCAGACAGGACTTAGTTTAGAGCTCCAATAGTAGGATTTCCTACTGTCAAAGTTGCATCGCACTGCACAAAAATCGCGTTTTTGTGTGATGCGATGCAGCGCAGCAGAGAGGAAGGCTCCATAGGGAAACATTGGCTACAAAACCTCATGAGTCGCGGGCATATTGTGGGACCCGCAAGGTTTTTTTGTTGGGATGTCTCATGCTACAAAATATCGCATGTGTGAATTAACCCATAGGAAAGAATTGGCTTCACATACAAGAAATTTGTAGCAATGCCACAAAATCATGCAACTTTGTCGCTTGTGTAAAGGAGGCCTAAAAGAAGAAAAGAGTAAAAATGTGTATACAGCCTTTAAATGAATTCATTTTGCTGAAAATCAGTCTTGCAATAGGGCTTAATTAAAGATGTTGCACTGTTTGGCCTCAGTAGCTTCTATGTATCACTGCTTATACTGTAGCGAGTTACCAAAAGCATTTCCCTTCAGATGTGTCACTTTGCTGGACTGACTGTTCGGTTTTCAGCTGTTCTATTGTCCCCTGAACATTATCAGCTAATTTATGAGCGCAAAAAAGATAGACTTTGCTTGTGGTCATAAATTAGCTGATCAGAATGTTCAGGCAAGGAGAGAGATGCATGGAATGATTATAGTTCAGTTAATCGCTGGCTCGTGGGGAATTGGACGATAGTCATTCAGTGTAAACACTGCCTTAGGCTTTATTCATATGAGCGCATATACGGCGCGTTTTTACCGGCAACCAATATACGCGACCATCTGAGGAATTGGTTTCCAATGCATTCGTTCACATGGGCGAATATACGGCGCCCAAAAAACGTTGCACCATAAAAATTGGAACACACACAACATAAATATGCACCGGCGCATATATGGTGGGCAAAAAGATAGTTCTGGTTCTATCTTTTGACCGAGATATGCTGACGACTCCCATAGACTCCTATGAGAGCTGGGAAAAAAAGGGAGGGGGAGGCATTCTAGAAGCGTCCAATGCAAGAAAAAGCTTACAGGTGCCTCTATTAAGGTATCTGAAGGCATCCCGATGATTTATGCCGAGCGAGGGTTTTCCGGGGCGCAAAGTATTTTTTCGCTAAAAACGTCGCTCATGGTCGTGTGAATGGACAAGAAAACACTAATTGTCTCTGGCCATGATCGTGGAAAATCATCCATTCATGCGAATTTATGGCGCGGATGAGAAAATGTAAAAACAATAAAGTCATATGAAAGAGCTCAGAGACTGTATGACAAAACAGATAATTTGTAAAAAATGAAAAGATGATCAGCCTGTGTGAACAGACAATCATTCATTTATGAACAATTACCTATTTACTGTGAAAGGAGGTGAGCGGGCAAACAGAAATGATCTCCGACCTGCGCCACCTCCATTCACTGAACGATTATCACTCCTGGGTGAAAGCACAGGAACAATTATCATTGGGACTACTGTCCAGCGTTTAAGTGCCCAACAATTGTTTTGTGTAAGAGGACCCTAAGTTATCAGTCCAGCACACTGGTTGAGATAACGGAAGATGCCTTCTGCAGCTCGCTACATACAATAAAAGCTGCTGAAGCTAAACGGTGCAACATTTTTTAATTAAGCCTTACTGCAAAAAATGATTTTCAGCCCAGAATACATTTACTTAATTAAAATACATTCCCCCTAATTGTGTCCATAACCTTTAGAAAAGACCTGACCACTCTCCTAACTTGTCTTTTTTTAGTAAGCACAATGTCAGACTGCCCCCCCTCTCCCAATTCCAATTCTATCTGTTCAATCATGTCCAACTCTTGGATCCTCTGTAGGCCATTCTTCTCCATACTTCTCTATTCTCTATGGCTACTTTCAATCGCCTGAAACCCGTTCCTGTGTTCTTCTTGATGGCGTCCAGTCAACGAATCTTTTGTCTTCCCCTTTCCTTGCACCACTAACTTTTTCCAGCAAACTCACCCTCATCCCATGTCCAAAGTAAGTCAGACTGTCTCATGAACCTGTCTTCTAGGGACACCTCTGGGTTGATACGGTCCATGGTAGTTTTGTTGGTGACCGTAGCTGTCCAGGGGATTCGTAGAAGCTTTCTCCAACACAATAGCTCGAAATTTTCTTCTACCTGCTATCCTCAATGTCCACGTCTTACAACCATAGGTTGCAATTGGGAAGACGACGGCTGTGATTAACCTTCATTTGTCAATTTATTTATTAATTTCTTGCAGGAATAACCAAGGTACAACATAACATAGAGCTCTAAGAAAAGATGCTCCAGAATTGTTGATTCATGGGGATACAATTATTTACTTATGCAGACATGTCAGGAGAACCGACAGGTCCTCTTCAAATGGTATCTTTTGAGAAGGCAATGTATAGATGGGTGCTAAAAGGGACCTTTACAAAATAAATAACATGTTTATCCATGTGATAAAGTGTTGGCATTCTCATACATTGCTGCAAAGACAATCAGATGCTGTAAGACTCTTGACAGGCAGAGAGAAAACATCTTTCTGCTTGTTTGTCATATTTCATATAAGAAAAGATAATTGTATATTTGAAGAAGCAAGTGCTAATAATCAGCGGCTGCTACCCTACTCTAATAGGTTTGGGAGAAGCATACTAGAGGTATACTAGCAGCGACTGCTCAGCTAATGAAGTTTTTGTTTTCATTTCTGCACTCAACTTTGCAGAAAACAAATATTATTGTAAGAAATAATTAACATGAGCGTAAATAGTCAGTGTATTAGGGGCGTACATTTTACACATGTAATACGCAGTGAATAAAGCTCATTGATGACTTCATGGGCATTTTGTTCGCGTGAAAAAAAGCACATCCTATCTTGGTGCGTATTACGCACCGTAACAGCCCATAGAAATCAATGGGTTTGCATAAACCTGCATATTCGCTGCAAATTTGCGCACAAAATCAATGGAATTTTGTACATTTGTGTAACGTGCACAAATTCGGGCTTAACAGACATATTTTGTGTTAAACAGAATTAGTAATGGAGAAAAACTGCTACATACAAAAGGATGTTCTCACAGGTATAATGAAGACTAGAAGTGTAACTAAATTCCAAATGTCTAAATATTACGGCCCATTTAGACACATCAATTATCGCTCAAAATTTGCTCAGAAAACATCTTTTGAGCAATAATCGTTGTGTCTAAATGTGCCAATCTTTCAGTTTTCTGCTGAACAATTTTCAGTTCTGGTTCAGCAGAACAGCTGATAAGTAGGACCCCAGGCTGTATTCTGCCCGTGGAGAGCTAATTACAGCTGATTGCTTTGTCTCAGCTGTCAGCCCTGCCTGCAGATTAGTTGATAAGCAGGACCACATACTGTGTTCTCCCCGGGGAGAGCTGATTACAGCTGATAACATTTTATCAGCTGTTCTCAGCTGTCAGCCCCACTGGCAGAACAGCTGATAAGCAGGACTGCAGGCTGTATTCTGTCAGGAGAGAGCTGATTACAGCTGATTGCTTTGTCTCAGCTGTTAGCCCCACTGGCAGAACAGCTAATAAGCAGGACGGCAGGCTGTGTCTACTGTCCATCCTGCTGAATTCTCCACGGGGAGTTAGATATTGCATTGTTTTTTCTTAGCAGCCCATGACTGAACAATGGATTTAATTACAGAGTTCGGACAATAGTTTGCAGAAGCTCATTTGAATGCAAATGAAGCTGATAAGGTACTAAGAGCAATTAGTGCCTATTACTACTTTAGGCAAAACAATTGCTGATTTTTCAATGTTTTGAAAGATTATCTGTGTGTGTAAATGGGCCTTTACCTATGTTCTCCCTTCTGCTAATGATCTCAGTCTAACATACTCCATAGCCCAAATCTTCCACTTTGTTCTCTGGGACGTTTCTCAAGCTGCATCAGTGGTTTGAAATGTGCTACCCTGGGACAATCCAGTTAATCACCAACATCCATAGTGCTAGGGCTTAAACACATGGGTGTGTATTGGTCCCGTTATGCGGCTGTGAAAATTACATCTGCATAAAGGGACAAAACAAAACCATTGATTTCAATTCTATTTTATTAGCGGTATTTTCGTCCGCTAATGGTATTGGGGAAGAAAAGATAGGACTTTTATAACAATTGTATAACAATTTGCGGGAAACATAGGGCAGGACTTATCTTCACGCAGTTTTTTTTTCAAAAACTCATGCGCACTAGCGTAGAGTTTGAAAAGTCCAAGAAGAAAAAAAACACTGTTCATGGGCAACTACGCTCCGATGCAGCAAGCGTAGTTGCACATAAGCCCATGTGTGTTTTTATCCCCTCAGTGAATCACCAATATCCACAGTGTTAAGTGTGCCCTAAAACACATCTCTTTAGGCAGACCTGTCACAGTTCCTAAACAGACATCTGTCCATGTATCACCATTATTCCTCAGAAGCTCACCTTTCTTCCCACACTATGCCTCACAATCCTTGCAGCATATTTGCACTTCATATATCTTTCTACAAACACAGAAGCTGGCTGGTGATTGGCTAAGCTTTATGTACCATACATTAATCTACGTAGTATAAAAGATGTCTGGACCATTATACAGAGCAAGCACTTTTATCTCTTCTGTCAACCCTATTTATGCATAGATTAGGCATAAGCTCTTGTGAGCAGGACCCTCAGGGTGGATTCACACAAGTGTGTTTATGTGTGTACAGTTGTGTGCACAAAAATGTGCTCCTGTTAGAGCCATGGGTTCCCTATGGTGTGTTCACATGTCCGTGTTTTACAGGCGTGCAAACGCACGTACCTGCAAAACATAGGACATGCGTGCACCATAGGGCCGTGGTGCGTGTCAATATTTCGCAGTGGGGAGACCCCTTGTCA
Source organism: Eleutherodactylus coqui (assembly GCF_035609145.1). Classification (NCBI taxonomy): domain Eukaryota; kingdom Metazoa; phylum Chordata; class Amphibia; order Anura; family Eleutherodactylidae; genus Eleutherodactylus; species Eleutherodactylus coqui. Next base: position 247,820,077 of record NC_089838.1, on the reverse strand, counting down.
CTGAACACTGTCACAGTGATCAGTGCCAAGAGAACTCCCCGCGGGGAGTAAAGAATTCCCTGTCACAGCTTGACCACCACAGAAATGCTCTTGCTGTGGCAATATGTTAAAAAGCAACAGATTTAGCCATCCTTATATGGGAGAGATGTTTGGTATCCATAATCATTTCACCTGCCAGTCATCATTCGTAATCTTATTTCCTGTCCTTGTGTTCTCTATGTAGGGGAGACCACAATGGAGATTAAATGCCGTATTATCAGTCATAAAAGCACTATTTGTACACGCAAAAATAAACTCCCCATTCCAAGACACTTTTAGGAAAAAGGGCATACCAGCAGCCAACTCCGGTTTAGGGTGGTAGACCATATTCCTGATAGTATTAGAGGAGGTAATAGAGAGAGAGCCCTGAAAAAGAGGGAGTTGGAATGGATTCAGAAATTAGATGCATTGACCCCCTTAGGCTTAAATATGGATTATAATACCACTCCTTACCTATAGGATTATCTATTATCCGCGTTTATTTTTTAAGTTGGCAGTAAATTACTGCAATTAGCAAGATGTGGTGGGCACGTGAGGGCAGTAACAGTCTTATACAAGACCCTGCAATCAATTTTGGACCTCATGATGATGCTACTTATGATAAGCGCACTATGTAGGTTTATATGACTGATTAAATAAAAGGCATTACAATCATGCATGGGTTTTATTCTCATGCTTTATAATTATACAAGATGCATTAAGAGACTGGAAATGGATATTGCTTTTTCCTTTTGGTTCATTGAACATATGTGACATGTTGGTCGTTCTGTGTTTTGGAGCTGTCTTCCTATGTGTGGGCTAACTATGTGATTGCTATATGCTTAATAGCAGCGTATATCGCTGGGTGAGAATTGATTTGCATATATTATTACACATAGGCGTGTGCAACCAAAGGGGAAAAAGCTGAAGTCTCGTGTGATTCCAGAGATCCCACGCATGCGCAGAAGTTACATATAATGATAGGTTAGCTGTGCTATGCACGCGAGAACTTAGTGTTCTCATGCATGCGCACAATCTAACTGAGGACGCGCGAGAACTGGGTAATCTCACGCATGCACATAGACTAATTGTGGACGGTGGCAAGATGGAGTCCCGATGCGGGCAAACAGAATTAAACAGCTGTTCCTCACGTGCCACCCTATAGTAAGGAAGAGCAATGTATGGAACACATGTGAAGGAGGTATTTTAGATTAATGGTTTATTGGTGATTGTTTGATGTTTTGTATAAATTAATGAGAACGACAGTGTATGTTAACTCGGCTTGAAAAAGACCCATGAGACGGGTCGAAACGGCCGTCGCTGCTGTTATTATTAGACCAAGCATGTGAAATAAAATAGATGCACTGGAAGCAAAATTCGTGACTTGGAATTACTTCTACACCTCTGATGCTGCTTTCTTATATTGAACATTCCCTGCCACAGCTGTCACATCTGTGATAGCTATGGCAAAGGATTTCTTCATCTCCACAGGGAGTAAAGAATCCCCCGACACAGCTGTGACTGTGGATTTCTTCATCCCTGTGGGGAGTTAAGAATCCCCTGCCACGGCTGTGACAGCTGTGGCAGAGAATCGCAATGTTCTCCAATTGCTTTCAATGGTATTGGCACTTCTGCCGTCCCATTGAAAGCAATGGGCTGCTGGCAACCCTTGCAGGGATTTTCGGGGAAGGGCTTTAAAAATAAGCCCTTCCCTAAAAATTATCTCTAGAATGTATTAAAAATTTTAAAAAAATGAAACTCTTTCAGCAGGTGGGGATTTAAAATCCCTGCCTGCTGAAAGGGCTGTATCTGATTGACTGAGCGCTCAGCCAATCACAGGCAGCTCTCAGCCATTCATTTAATGACAGCTGAGTGCTGCCTGTGATTGGTCACAGCACTCAGCCAATCACAGGCAGCACCTGGCCATTCATAGAATTCAATGAATGCTCAGCTCAATAGTTAAAATAAAACTACCTAAATTATTGATATTATCCCAGTTTGCTAATCAAAAGACACAAAATATTATTACAATTATGTAGGCATTAGGCCACACTCACAAAACCGTATTGTAATATGCAGAGCAAAATTCACACATGTATGCGTGTACTTCTGTATGCATATGCTTGTGTATGTACTGCGTATTACATGCACAAAAAATGAACACAAGCAGTGAATGATGTCAGAAGCTCCCCAACCCCATTGAAAACACCCTGCTAGCACTCACATTATGGCACAGGCACCATTTTTTTGCGTTTTCTGTGTTAACGGTGCTCTAAGAAGCTTGTTACAAGGCTTGTATAAAAAGTCTAACTTTGGCTTGAAGAAATGCTGCCTTCCAATAGGTGGCACTGTGGAGGTATTATTCCATCTCCCTTATTTGCATATTACCCAAAGGAGCAAGAATGGCCTTTTGAGTCTTCTCACTCACTGTCTAGGTGCTCTCCCTAAGGAGAAAAGATAGAGTTTCTCTAGAGGATGATGCTCTCTTGGCTTTGCTGCTTTTTTCCACTTTTGCATATCCGATGCATCAAAGCAATGACTCTGCCCATATGAAAAGTATCCATGGTGTGTATATTAAGCCTCGAATATCCACAGACAACAGCTTGGATGGGTTGGAAGTCCCTGGATGCTGTCCTGTGCTGTCTACCCATAACTTCTTGATTTCTTTTTTAACTTTCTTTGCAAGTCTACTAGCAACATGCGTAAGAAATGTTGCAAATATGCAAAGTAATTTCATATGCTTTGCGTTTGGAATGCAACCATAGAGAACAATAGGACAACTCTATGCATAATACACAGAAAAATAGAACATGCTGCATTAAATACATGCAAGTCTGAGTGGAACAATGAAAAGCACTGTACTTTTGTTGATGCCTTTTTGCGTGTATTGTACGCCCATACATTGTGTGCCTGATAGGCAATGAAAATACATTCATGTGAGCCTGGCCTTAATGGTATAACGTAGACATAAACCTAGTTCAGCCAGAAATATTGGGGATACAATAAGGATACTTGCCTTATCTACTGTATATAGGCATATGGAGTAGACGGTATTATATAATGCTGGAGCTGTTGCCATATTGATAATGGGTATTTAGCACTCATGTAATATATAGGGAAAGAGTAGCACATGTGAAGTTCTATGTCTCCTGGCTTTGTTAAGATCTTTTGATTACTCTGTGGTCAACCAAGAAAATTTCCATCTGTCCAGAGCAAGATTATTTTTTTATATGTCTAAACATTAATAGCAGCAATGTACTTCAAACAGTTAATAGTTGGGTGATAATAATGCCTCTTATTTGTGGGGTGACTGTATTATCTAGAGATCTTACTAGAATTCACATGCTGACTTTCCTCTGTAACGCCGACTTGTTAGCAACAACCATGGCAATAAAGGATGTAATCCTGTAGAAAAGCCTTCACTCCTGTGACCCATCCATTTCCTTTATTGCCATTCCATTAGTCACTCTACAAGAGGACCTTGCACTATGGTAATGGAAAATATTGGATAGCTGCTGCCTTACATATATCTATTCATCGAAGTCATTATTATTCATCGGGGAAACTGATTACTGTTTTAAAATGCAGATACGGAACAGAGCTGACATTGAAAAAAGAGAGAAAAAGCAGCAGCTTACTCTTGATTAAGACAGCTTAATGTGAAGCCCAGACAAATCACATGAGACATTATAATATTTTACTAGGAAAAAAGGCAATAGAAGTTTCCTGTGCTAAATTTATGGTGAAATGTGCTTAAAGTCCATCTTTGAATATCATAGCAATGTATGTTATCACAGATCCTTAAGGCGATCTAGGTTTGGTTCGGTAGAACCGCAGTAGATATCGGATTGGGGTGATAATACAGACCCTGAGGCTCAGTCAGACAAGCTTTATTTTTTTTTTGTGCGCCTATGGGCGCAAAAAAATGTGCTCCACGGATGTGTAAAATGCACGGGACCAAAGCGTCGTACTTTCTTTTACATATGCCCAAAATAGCGTTTTCAGGTCTTTAACGGGCAAAGTTTCAGATGCCCGTTCACTGGAGCAGCTGTGCTTATAGAAGGACAGCTGCTCCATGAAGGTCCCCTCATCACTGAACACTATTACAGCACTGTCACAGTGTTCAGTGATGGTGGGACTCCCTGCAGGCATGAAAGAATCCCTTGCCACAGCTGTGGCAGAGGATCGCAATGCTATCTTATTGCTATCAATGGGGCCGGCGCTACTGCCATCCCATTGAAAGCAATGAAATGAAGGAAACCCCTGCAGAGATGATTTTCGGGGGGTGGCTTGAAATGTAAGCCCTACCCTGAAAATCATCCCTAGCTGTTAAAAAAAATTGACCTCACCTAGAAGCACTGTCTATCTCTTCTTCCCATCAGTCTTCATCTGTATTCTGGTGGCCGGGGAGTGAAATATCCCCTCCTCCAGAAAGAACTGCCTCTGATGGGCTTAGCGCTGTGACCAATCAGAGGCAGTGCTCAGCGGTCATTCAATGGCTGAGCATTGTCTCTGATTGTTCACAGCGATCAGTTTACCACTGGATAGATAAAAAACTGATAGATTAGTATGGGTCCGACCACAGGGACTCCCACCAATCAGAGAATGGAAGTCCCACTTATCCCACTTCCAGTTACTGCTGGATCGCTGCTCCATATGGAGTGAATTAAGCATTAGCTGATCTTGCGTGGTGACACTCCTTCAGCCTCATTGAAATGAATGGAGCAGCACCGCACATGCGTAGCCAGCACTGAATTCAAATCCTCTAAGAGCAGCAATCCAGCAGTGACCGAAAGGGGAGCAAACGGGACCCAACGTAATCAGGGATGGGGTCCCAGCAGTTGGACTCCTATCGATCTAGCAGTTTTCACATGTCCAGGCTGGGTTAACCAAAGCAGCAGCTGATTTTACATAGCAGCTGTCTACTTTGAACTTTAGGGCCTAAAAGGCATACGAACAAAGGTTGTCTTGGTGAAATAGCCATTTTTATAGATTTTATAAAACAGATTCTGTAAAATGAAAATGTAATTCCATGTCCAAAATATTGTTTTTTGTACTTATGGTGTGAAGTGGCAAAATTAAAAATATATGTATGCATTTTGTAGAGGTTTGCTGCACTTATAGATTTTTTTGGGGGGGCAAAGTATTGATGACCTGCACTCAGGATAGGTTTTCATCAACCACTGCTCAGAATCCCCTGTTTTTTCACTTCATACCAGCCACAGTACCGTGTATTGTATAGCAACTGTGCCTGTTATTTCAACTCAATCACATTCACTTGAATAGGACTGAGCTGCTCTCAGGCCATGTGACCGATGAACGCAACGTCACAAGCCTGAGAAGTGGCTACTGTGTTTACCCTCACTGATCAACTATTGATGACCTAAGAATAGGTCATCAATGGTTTAGACCCTTAAAACGTATTTAATAAACCGTTTCCACATGATCTGCCATACATTTGCTTTCTCTGTGTCATTGACAGTAGAGTTGAACGGTTTTCACTGATAGGCTAGAAACCTATGTTGTGTATGATGTTACTTGTTTTATATAAGCTATGTATGGTGCAGGATTCCAAGACTTCAACCATTGCTTGTATAAATACAGTCCTAGCCATGGAGGTAACATAGTAACATAGTATGTGAGACTGAAAAAAGACACATGTTCATGCAGTTCAGCCTATTACCCTCCAATGTTGATCCAGAGGAATGCAAAAAGAGAAAAGATATATTTTTAACTCTAATCTGGCCATCGGAATTAAGCCTAGATCAAACCCTTAAGAGGGAACTCTAGGAGGTACAGAAGAAGTAGCCGCAGTAAGCCCTAGTGTCTGCAGGGGCACAAAGGCACCTCTCTTACTTAAGTGGATACTAGTATCATAAATGGTGCGCAGTAAATGGGAGAACTGTTACAAAACTGCATTTTGTCCCAAGAATTTGAAATTATATCTCTGACGTTAGTCTGTATTGTGACTGGTCCATTATTAGTTAGTACACTACAGTCTACTAAACATCAGTTCATTGGTCACAATGGCAGCCTATATTGTATATAGGAAACCAAAGTAATGTTAGCACTTTATCTAAATTCTAGATTCCAAAACAACAAATATTGACCATTCTGGCAGAGGTTGGATCCAAGAGCGTAACGTAATCCATTAATGCCTTTTAGGAACATATAACAGATGGCAGAGAAGAATAATATGTCCGTAATCCCTTTGCTTCTTAGAGTATCCACTGTTTGGCTTCTTTATTTGCTTTGCCATTTTCTCCATCTGCTTCATCGTATGGTAGTACAAAATGATATTGGTGGTCAGCAGCTGTTTTCCCTCATTGTGCCAACCTTCTGCAAGAGTCACAGAAAAGCAAGAAACACAGAAGCGTTTGTCACTTGACACATGATGCAAATACATCATAGGCAAACATGATAGCCCAGTGTCAAAAGAGAAGACAGTTTGTTAAGAGGTGTTACAAAGTATTTTAGTGGTCTGACACCTTAATGACACTACTATTATCAACTCCAAAATAAAGACAATATCCATTTGTCACATATCACGGGTGGAATTAATTAACTGCTATCTGTTCTAAAAAATGATGAGACCAGGTCCTGACTACAGCAGTGAAGGTAAAGGAATAACATATAAATATGCTAATGAGCTTTGTGGATTTACATTTTGTGAAATTCTGAACCAAGGCGGAATGCCAAACTTTCTGCTTGATGTTTGGCAGTCATACAAAATAGTTTGGGGTCATAGTGAATCCATGGTGAACCAACTGCCTCCTATACCTTACTTTACTAGATAATGACTTTTTGCTTGGAGCCTACTCTAAATTCCATACAAAGAATCATCATTTAGCGGAATCGCTGATGAAAGTTTGCAGCATTTACAGTAGAAGCTATGTAGAGGGTTTTTTAAAAAATTCCTTCACGTGGTGCAGAAAATTACTGCAACGAATCTGCATGTTTTTGAAAAATGCTGGCAATTCTAAATCTGCAGCATGTCATTTTGTGCTGCGAAGTTCAACCCTTGAAATACAACCCTTGAAGTTGGCAAGTGTGGTGTGCATTATGCACTACTGAGCTATTATGTGAGTATTATGGCTTTTTATGGGCAGTATAGCTATTATTATATAAGCACCATGTCTACTATACTAGGTGGGTGCTATGGCTACTAATGAACAACAACCTGTTATGGTGCACTACTGCAGCAACTCACCTCTCATTGAAGCCAAGGTCGGGCACTGCCATTCCCATGTCCTGCATACCGTTATCTGCCCACTCCACGATGCACTTCCTCTGCTCACTCCTTGCTGCCTGCCCATAGGGCGCATTCGCGCTCCCACTCCTCTTCTTAAATGGTCAATGTGCATGCCCAAAATATGTCCTCCACCAACCATTTTCTACTTTCAATAGAGGATGCCATGGAGGATGCCTAAGCAATTGGTCTCGTAATGACATTTGCGACAAAGCCCTTGGTTGTGTTTGTTTTGGTTTTGACCCTTGTCTGACTTATGGACTATTCTGTCTTTTGAACTCCCGGACCTCGGCTCTATACTTTGTTGCTTCCTGCTGCCTGCCCTACAGCCTGGACTTTATTGCACCTGTGCCGACAGCATTGACTACAGCTTGTCTTCCTGCCACACCCCTGCTTAGACCTTCAGGCAGCAGCTCAGTGCAGCGTCAGCTGTCACACTACTGGGACTATGTCCGAGTATTCGCTTGGGAACATCACAGTAAAGACAGTATCCTATCAAGGGTTAAAACCAGGGTAATATGCATTCATTTTACCTGGTGCAATAGTATAGTCACTCTGCAAAATCCTACATTTGGGGAAGAAAAATTAAGAAAGCATATACAGAATGGGAGGAATTGTGCTAGGCAGCAGCACATGTGAAAAAGACTTGGGTATACTAATAGATCATAGACTGAACATGAGTCAACAATGTGGTGCAGCAGCTAAAAAAGCAAACACAATTCTGGGATGAATTAAGAGAAGCATAGAATCTAGAGATGAGCGAACGTACTCGTAACGAGTACTTACGCACCCGAGTACCGCCATTTTCGAGTACTGCAGTACTCGGGCGTAAAGATTCGGGGGGCGCCGTGGCGGCACGGGGGGTAGCAGTGGGGAGTGTGGGGGAGAGGGAGAGAGAGAGGGCTCCCCCCTGTTCCCCGCTGCTCCCCCCCGCACCGCCGCGCCTCTCCCCGCCCCCCGGCGCCCCCCGAATCTTTACGCCCGAGTACTGAAGTACTCGAAAATGGCGGTACTCGGGTGCGTAAGTACTCGTTACGAGTACGTTCGCTCATCTTTAATAGAATCTAGATCATGTGAGGTAATTATCTCCCTCTACTGTTCCTTAGTTAGACCTCATCTAGAATACTGTGTCCAGTTCTGGACATCCCACTTTAAAAAATACATAGACAGACTGGAGCAAGTTCAGAGAAGAGTTACCAAGATGGTGAGCGGTCTGCAAATCATGTCCTATGAAGAACGGTTAAAGGATCTGGGAATGTTTAGCTTTCAAAAAAGAAGGCTGAGAGGAGACTTAATAGCTGTCTACAAATATCTGAAGGGCTGTCACAGTGCAGAAGGATCAGCCCTATTCTCATCTGCACAAGGAAAGACTAGAAGCAATGAGATTAAACTGAAAGGGAGGAGACACAACTTAGATATTAGAAAAAACTTTCTGACAGTGAGGGGGATCAATGAGTGGAACAGGTTACTACGGGAGGTGGTGAGTTCTCCTTCAATGGAAGTGTTCAAACAAAGGCTAGACAAATATCTGTCGGGGATGATTTAGTGAATCCTGCACTGAGCAGGGGGTTGAATCCGATGACCCTGGAGGTCCCTTCCAACTCTACCATTCTATGATTCTATGGCTGATAATGCTTTATAGGCTTTGCGACTGATTTTATTTAATTACTTATTGATTTCCTTCTCTTGCTCTTATAACACTGATATATTCGGCAGCACTGTACAGAATTCACCATTCACATTGTTAGTGAAGGGAATATGACTCCATGTTCTAACCTATGCGTAGCCATTTTTTAAGCAAGTAGCCATCTTCTGTGCCTCTTTTCATTGTCCTCTTTCTGGAGGATTTATGGATATTAAGTGGTTAATTAATAATACTTAAGTAAATCAGTAAGGTGTTTGCTGTATTCATAGCTATGTGGCCTTTAGACTGACTGATGGGTCAAAATGACATGTTCCCAGCTGTTTACATATGTTCCTAAACATTCACTGTATACAACTTATTGTTTAGATTTACTGTACTCTTGTGTTCCAAGAAGTTAATCATGCATAATTATTTCTGCGCCTGCACTGCGTTTCTTTGGCATTTTAAATGTTAAATTCCTTATCTTGCATATTATTATTTAGTTTGTTTCATCGACCAATGGTAATAAATGAATTATAGTAGATTTGAATTATTGTAATCAAAGTGTGTGTCTCTATAAAAACTGCTGCCTGACAATCAATAAACAGATAACTTTGATCACGCTAAGTGATGTTGTGATGAGAGTTATTCTCCTGAGCTCAGCTTATCCTCTAAGAATTTGGACCTCCAAAGGCATATCATATAGAAAATATTGTTTTTTACACTAAAAACATGACTCTCTGTCCCCGGTAGGATTTAAAATCTAACTTTCCTGTCTCCAACACACGTATACACACTATGGACAATTTCATTGGGAACTAATTACCATATAAGTATGCTTTTTGGAGTGAGGTAGAAAGAAATGAGAGGAAGTGAATGCAAGCACAGGAAGTACATTCAAACTCCATGCAGATGTTTTGTGTCAGACTCAAAATAGGCACTAATAGAGTAACATAGAAACATAGTTACATATTGTAAAAGACCAAAAAAAAGACATATGTGCATCCAGTTCAGTTTATTACCCCCCAATGTTGATTCAGAGGAAGGCAAAAAAAAACCCCAAAACAATGAGGTAGAAGTAAATTTTCCCCATTTAAGGGGAAAAAATTCCTTCCTGACTCCAATCTGGCAATCGGAATAATAATGCCATCACCACATCCTCAGGGAAAGAGTTCCATAGTCTCACTGCTCTTACAGTAAATAACTCCCTTCTAGGCTGGTGTAGAAACCTTCTTTCCTCTAGACAAAGAGAATGCCACCTTGTTATAGTTCTGGATATAAATAGATGATGGTAGAGGTCTCTGTATTGTTCCCTGATATACATAGTTATTAGGTCACCCCTCAGCCTTCTTTTTTCTAAACTAAATAATCCCAATTTTGATAACCTCTCTTTGTATTGTAGTCCACCCATTCCATTTATTACTTTAGTTGCCCACCTTTGAACCCGCTCAAGCTCTGATATGTCCTTCTTGAGCACCGGTGCCCAATACTGTGCACAATATTCCATGTGTGGTCTGACCAGTGACTTGTACTATTTTAAGGATACTATATATAAGTGATATTTGGCCGCTGTTCAGCAATATTATGTTTACAGATCTGGGACTAGTGATTGAAAATGTATTGAAAAAGTAGTATTCAGTTGCTTAAAGTGTATTCTCCCAACCTTGTTAAGGCTTCTGGCACACTAGCATGTTTGGTCTAGTGTGCTATCCATGTTAATTCCCAGATAGCACATGCATCCGTTATAGCCTGTGGAGCTATGTACACTACACTCTTTTAATGTGGACTTTTATTGGTCTACGCGCAAAAAACTCATTATTCCCTATTCATGTCCGTATCATAGACAAGTATTAGGACATGGATATGCATGTCAACATGCAGGCCGCCCATGTATCGGAAAGCACACAGACAGGTGTCCATGTGGGGTTCGATGCGTGTTGTGCCTGAACCCTTCAGACGCAGCTCGCACACATCGCAAATATGTGCCCAGCCTAAATGTCTATACAATATATTCATTGTACACATACCCCTTTTTTGTAAACCATAACACAGGGTTATTTGATTCCAAGAGTGGGCAGAAAGCATATTTATGGAGAAATTCAACATCTTATATTGTTATGTTTTTTTGAGTTATTGCTATATGCACTTAAAAATGTTCTCACAATGCTACAATGCTTCACTTTTGTAACTTAGCTGCTTTTAAACCTTTATCTCGATTTTAATAGTGTTTGAGGATGTAGGTGTCTACCTTGAAAAGCGGTGGCACTACATTTCAGAGGAGCAATTTGTTTTCATACATTTCAGCACATTAACAATGTCAATTACTTTGTTGCTAACCTAGATCTGTGTTACGTTCTCTTCCCAGCATGCTTAGGGCATGCACCTGAAGAACTGTAAAGGTTTAGTCTTTTATTCCCCAAAAATGTATTGTTAACTCTATGCAGCTTTTAGTATTCAATCTAATTGTAAGTAAAAAAAAAACCTTTTTGTGTTAATTAATAATATGATAGAGTATTCTTTTCATTACTGTGAAGATAATGTATCAAAAAATGTAAAAGAGTTCTCCCAGAATTGACTTTTACCATTATTACTTTTTTGGATTACATTTATTATCCTTGTCTAAAGCAACAGCAACATAAGCAAGCCAGAATCAGAGCAAAAATTCATCATTCAGAAAATGTGTATTTCTATGAGCAAACTCTGGTATTGTTTCATCAAAAGAAACTCTTTTGATTAATTCTGCCGTGATAGACTGCGCTGTATTTGCATTCGTGAGTAAATTATCAATCTGACAGATACTGAAATCACATCTACACTGCTCAGTACTGTTGTACTTCGTCCTCTTTGCAGGCTCCGCCGACCAGCTCAGAGAGAACTGAACATTAGAGATGAAGCCTGCAGAGGTGGTGATAAATGGAGGATACAAGTCATACAATATAATGTTCAAATATAGCGTTATTGCTCATGCACAGTATGCACACGAGAAAACAGCTTTTTCTTAAAAGTCCTCTGAAAGCTCAGCTACACTTTAACTCTTTGTTTACTTGCTTACTACACGAATTCTTTGAGACTTCATCCAATACAACTTTCCTTGTTTTCTGTTCTTACAGACTCGCACACAGACATACAGGCACACACCACAACTCAGCAGTCTACCCATATGTGATACTTACATGTGGGAAACTACAAAATATGAATGTGGATAAGTAGCAGTTCATGGAACTGGACTTTTGTAAAGTTTCCAAAGATGTAATGTTTTTTGTTACATTTTTGTAAAACAGTATATTTTTTAAAACATTTTTTTTACATCTTCTCAAGCCCTCCCTGTTTCTGGCACCTAAGCACATATGTAGTTGGCATAATGGTGCCACAAAATAAATGATCCTTTGTGTTACTTGCAGAAAATACTACATTAGTACTCTAAAAACCCACAATTAGTAACACCCAATTTTTCGCCCATGATGGACACCTGTGAATACATTTGCTTTCCTGGGGACCTCCTACAGCTACCGCATCCCTATTGTAAGAGTGACAATGCTCACTCTTGCTTTCTTCAGGGGAACCTTAAATAAAGTTCCACGGAACCCTGGTTGGCTGACCCATATGTATTATAATTAGAAAAGTATAATATATGATTTAAAAAAATCTGATGTATGAGAAGTAAAGTACTAAGCAGAGTCAGCATGGGTTTGTAACAAACAAGTCATGCCAGATGAATCTAATTTCCTTCTATGCTAGTATCACTGACTGGGTTGATCAGGGAAATGTGGTAGATATAGTATATCTTGACTTTAGTAAAGCATTTGACAAAGTATCTCATACCATACTTATTGAAAAAATGACCAAATATGGGATTGACAAGGCAACTGTTAGGTGGATTCAGAACTTGATGAGTGATCGTACTCAAAGAGTGGTCATAAATGGCTGCACATCCAAGTGGAAGCATGTATCAAGTGGGGAACCACAAGGCTCTGTCCTAGCCCCAGTGTTGTTCAACATTTTTATAAATGATCTGGAGAAGGGAATTGATGGGAAACTGATCAAATTTGCAGATGACACAAAGCTAGGAGGGATAGCTAACTCTAGGTAAGAGAGGGAGAATATTCAAAAAGATCTAGAAAAGCTTGAACAGTGGGTAGTGACTAACAGAATGGTATTTAACAAGGAGAAATGCAAAGTCCTACATCTGAGCAAGAAAAATGTAAAAGCACATACAGAATGAGAGGAATTGGGCTAAGCAGCAGCACATGTGGATAGACTTGGGTATACTAATAGATCATAAACTGAACATGAGTCAACAATGTGCTGCAGCAGCCAAAAAGGCAAACACAATTCTGGGATGTAATAAGAGAAGCATAGAGTCTAGATCGTGGGAGGTAATAATCCCCCTCTACTCTTCCTTAGTAAGACCTCATCTAGAATACTGTGTCCAGTTCTGGGCACCCCACTTTAAAAAAGACATAGACAAACTGAAGCAAGTTCAAAGAAGAGTTACCAAGATGGTGAGCAGTCTGCAAATCATGTCCATGAGAAACGGTTAAAGTATCTGGGAATGTTTAGCATGCAAAAAAGAAGGCTGAGAGGAGACTTAATAGGTTTCTACAAGTATTTGAAGGGCTGTCATAGTGCAGAGGTATCAGCCCTATTCTCATTTGCACTTGAAAAGACTAGAGCAATAGGGTGAAACTGAAAGGGAGGAGACAGAACTTAGATATTAGAAAAAACTTTCTGACAGTGAGGGTGATCAATGAGTGGAACATGTTACTATGGGAGTGAGTTCTCCTTCACTGGAAGTGTTTAAACAAAGGCTGTACAAATATCTGTCTGGGATGATTTAGTAAATCCTGCATTGAGCAGGGGGTTGGACCAGATGACTCTGGAGGGCCCTTGCAACTCTACCATTCTATGATTCTATGTATCATGCACCAAATTCATCTAGGGAACAAATAGCGAATCTGCTCACCAACTCCAGTTACAATCAGTAATTGAAAAACTGAGGTAGTAACCACTCCAGCCATGGGCAGACTAATACTTAAACAGAAAATTTCTTTCAGCACGTGAGAAAAATATTTATAAAAGTTGACTTTTATTTAATCTTGAATGAAAGCATCATGTAGGAACAGAAGATAAATAGAGAGAAGGATGTCAGTGTGCATTTTAGGCCGATCAAACCTGGCTCTTACTCCTAGTTCCTATGGTTCCTATGTTGCTGCTCTAAAGTTAAAGGGAACCTATCACTGGGTACATGCTGCCCAAATCACAGGTAGGGATGCCCATTGTGTATGTGTTACTCTGAAACAATGCAGTGTTTCAGAATAAATACACTTTGAAGGTTGACTTGGGAACAGAGCTTGGGAACAGAGTCAAAGAGGCAGGACATATCGGGCACTTCCTGCCTGCAGCATTTTGACTGATAGCTCTCTCCCTGCTTGTGTACAAAGCGAGACCTGTTAGTCATCAAGTCAAACAGGCAAAACTTCAAAGTGTGTTTATTCTATAATGTCCCAGAATTTCAGAATAACACATACTATGATCACTATGCATACTTGTCATGGGTTCATGCCGTCTGTGTTTCAGGCAACATGAACCTGGTCACAGGTCCCCTTTAAAAGCAACAACCTCTTCCAACACAAATGGATGGTAATTAATGTACTACTTAGGATTCTTAACTCATTAACAACCACCAGAATAGCTGATTCACATTATATCAAGTTTTATTTGAATATATAGTTTTTTTTTTGTTTTTTTAGTGCCAGAAGAACTTTTTTGTTCAAAAAGTGGCATTTCTACAAACATACAGTATATATCTGTTAGTGTTTTACTTGTTAGATTTTTATTAAGATTTTTATGGTTTATCTGTTTGGTTAGAAATATTGCAGCTTATTATTGAAATACACTACTCCATCATTGGATGATACACCGTGCTTGTCATGTGCGGTAGAGGCTATAATTTTAGAGTGCTCATTTAGCAACAAATAATATTCTTATTTCAAGAAGCCAGCCCCTTTTCATACCCCTATTAGAGCATATGGTTTTCACAGAGGGGTCAGCCTCAGCTTGGGTGGCCACATGTATTTACCTAGAGTGGAGAGCTGCTGGAGTGGCTCCCATTCTTGTGGACCAGGTCCAACCACATAATATTACACTTACTCTGCAGAGTCAGGATCATAATGATAAAAGTTTATTGCTATGCAATCAATTAATATATCGGCCAGCTTTAAACCGAAAAGCAATTGTCATACTGAAAATATAGACCCATTCAAAAGTCAGTATTTGGTCAATATTTTGCATCAGTATCCATAAGCCAAAACCAGGAGAGGGTCCAAAATAAAGAAGAGATATAAATCTTTACTAGAGATGAGCGAACGTACTCGTCCGAGCTTGATATTCGTGCGAATATTAGGGTGTTCTGGATGCTCGTTACTCTTAACGAGCACCACGCGGTGTTCTGGTTACTTTCAGTTTCCTCTCTGAGACGTTAGCGCGCTTTTCTGGCCAATTGAAAGACAGGGAAGGCATTACAACTTCCCCCTGTGACCTTCAAGCCCTATACCACCCCCCTGCTGTGAGTGGCTGGGGAGATCAGGTGTCACCCGAGTATAAAAGTCGGCCCCTCCCGCGGCTCGCCACACATGCCTTGTGAGTTAGCTGAGGGAAAGTACTATCGTGCTGGTGCTGCTGTAGGGAGAGCGTTAGGAGTCAGTGTAGGCTTCAAGAACCCCAACGGTCCTTCTCAGGGCCACATCTACCTGTGTGCAGGCTGCTGCTAGCAGTGTTTTTTTTTTTTTTTTTTTCTCAAAATCGGCAGTGCAGAGCATTGCACCCGGTATTAGGGACAGAAGTGGTGTATAGGCAGGGAGAGTGTTAGGAGTGAGTGTAGCCTTCAAGAACCTCAACGGTCCTTTCTAGGGCCAAATTTAAGCGTGTGCAGTACTGTGCTGGCTGCTGTTAGCAGTGTTGCATATTTTTTTTTCTTCTAAAAATCGTCTGTGCAGAGCATTGCACCCTCCATTGATACTACAGGGACAGAATTGTGTAGGCAGGGCCACAACACAGTTATTGTTCATTGAATATACGCAGTGGGTCCTTCCCTTTGCTAAAAAGGACAAAAAATTATATTTGGCCAGCCTGTGTCAGTCCTAAGGTCTCCGTGTACGTGTGTGCTGCGTGGACAACGTACAAAAATCAGACGCAACCAGCTACGGTTGAGTGCAGCCTTGCGCCATTGTCTTTCCTGACTGGCAAATACCTGCTCTGCTAGAGTTAATAACTCTGCTACACTATAGTTGTGTGACACTTTTTGAGGGCCACACCACAGATATTAAACTTCTTGTTCATTGAATATACGCAGTGGGTGCTTCCCTTTGCAAAAAAGGAAAAGAAATTATATTTGGCCTGCCTGTGTCAGTCCTAAGGTCTGCGTGTACGTGTGTGCTGCGTGGACAACGTACAAAAATCAGACGCAACCAGCTACGGTTGAGTGCAGCCTTGCGCCATTGTCTTTCCTGACTGGCAAATACCTGCTCTGCTAGAGTTAATAACTCTGCTACACTATAGTTGTGTGACACTTTTTGAGGGCCACACCACAGATATTAAACTTTTTGTTCATTGAATATACGCAGTGGGTGCTTCACTTTGCAAAAAAGGAAAAGAAATTATATTTGGCCTGCCTGTGTCAGTCCTAAGGTCTCCGTGTACGTGTGTGCTGCGTGGACAACGTACAAAAATCAGACGCAACCAGCTACGGTTGAGTGCAGCCTTGCGCCAATTTCTTTCCTGCCTGGGAAATCAAATCACTGGTAATACAGCATGCTGAGGGGTAGGGGTAGGCCTAGAGGATGTGGACGCGGCCGAGGACGCGGAGGGCCAAGTGAGGGTGTGGGCACAGGCCGAGCCAGTGCGGTGGCCAGGGGTAGAGGCAGGGCCAGACCGAATAATCCACCAACTGTTTCCCAAAGCGCCCCCTCGCGCCATGCCACCCTGCAGAGGTCAAGGTGCTTTACGGTGTGGCAGTTTTTCACAGAGACGCCTGACGACCGACGAACAGTGGTGTGCAACCTTTGTCGCGCCAAGATCAGCTGGGGAGGCACCACCAACAGCATGCGCAGGCATATGATGGCCAAGCACCCCACAAGGTGGGACGATGCCCGTTCACCGCCTCCGGTTTGCACCACTGCCTCTCCCCCTGTGCCCCAACCTGCCACTGAGATCCAACCCCCCTCTGAGGACACAGGCACTACCGTCTCCTGGCCTGCACCCACACCCTCACCTCCGCTGTCGTCGGCCCCATCCAGCAATGTCTCTCAGCGCAGCGTCCAGACGTCGCTAGTGCCACAGTTTGAGCGCAAGCGCAACTATGACGCCACGCACCCGCACGCTCAAGCGTTAAACGTGCACATTGCAAAATTGATCAGCCTAGAGATGCTGCCGTATAGGCTTGTGGAAACGGAGGCTTTCAAAAGCATGATGGCGGCGGCTGCCCCGCGCTACTCGGTTCCCAGTCGCCACTACTTTTCCCGATGTGCCGTCCCAGCCCTGCACGACCACGTCTCCCGCAACATTGTATGCGCCCTCACCAACGCGGTTACTGCCAAGGTCCACTTAACAACGGACACGTGGACAAGCACAGGCGGGCAGGGCCACTATATCTCCCTGACGGCACATTGGGTGAATTTAGTGGAGGCTGGGACAGAGTCAGAGCCTGGGACCGCTCACGTCCTACCCACCCCCAGAATTGCGGGCCACAGCTCGGTGGTGGTATCTGCGGCGGTGTATGCTTCCTCCACTAAAGCACCTTCCTCCTCCTCCTCCTCCAACGCAACCTCTGTCTCGCAATCAAGATGTGTCAGCAGCACGTCGCCAGCAGTCGGTGTCACGCGGCGTGGCAGCACAGCGGTGGGCAAGCGTCAGCAGGCCGTGCTGAAACTACTCAGCTTAGGAGAGAAGAGGCACACGGCCTGCTGCAGGGTCTGACAGAGCAGACCGACGGCTGGCTTGCGCCGCTGAGCCTCCAACCGGGCATGGTCGTGTGTGACAACGGCCGTAAGCCGGTGGCGGCTCTGCAGCTCGGCAGCCTCACGCACGTGCCATGCCTGGCCCATGTCTTTAATTTGGTGGTTCAGCGCTTTCTGAAAAGCTACCCCCACTTGTCATACCTGCTCGGAAAGGTGCGCCAGCTCTGCGCACATTTCCGCAAATCCCACACGCACGCTGCCACCCTGCGGACACTGCAACATAGGTTTAATCTGCCAGTGCACCAACTGCTGTGCGACGTGCCCACACAGTGGAACTCTACGCTCCACATGTTGGCCAGACTCTATGAGCAGCGTAGAGCTATAGTGGAATACCAACTCCAACTTGCGCGGCGCAGTGGGAGTCAGCCTCCTCAATTATTTACAGAAGAGTGGCCCTGGTTGGCAGCCATCTGCCAGGTCCTTGGAAAATTTGAGGAGTCTACCCAGGTGGTGAGCGGCGATGCTGCAATCATTAGCGTCACCATTCCTCTGCTATGCATCTTGAGAAGTTCCCTGCAAAGCATAAAGGCAGACGCTTTGCGCTCGGAAACAGAGCCGGGGGAAGACAGTATGTCGCTGGATAGTCAGAGCACCCTCCTGTCTATATCTCAGCGCGGTGAGGAGGAGGAAGAGGACGAAGAAGATGAGGAGGAGGGGGAAGAGACATCTTGGCCCACTGCTGACGGTACCCATGCTGCTTGCCTGTCATCCTTTCAGCGTGTATGGCCTGAGGAGGAGGAAGAGGAGGAGGAGGAGGATCCTGAAAGTGATCTTCCTAGTGAAGACAGCCATGTGTTGCGTACAGGTACCCTGGCACACATGGCTGACTTCATGTTAGGATGCCTTTCTCGTGACCGTCGCGTTACACGCATTCTGGCCACTACGGATTACTGGGTGTACACACTGCTCGACCCACGGTATAAGGAGAGCCTTTGCACTCTCTTTCCCGAAGAGGAAAGGGGTTCGAGAATGATGCTATACGACAGGGCGCTGGTGGACAAACTGATGGTAAACTTCCCATCCGACAGTGCTAGTGGCAGAAGGCGCAGTTCCGAGGGCCAGGTAGCAGGGGAGGCGCAGAGATCATGCGGCATGTACAGCGCAGGCAGGGGAACATTCTCCAAGGCCTTTGCCAGCTTTATGGCTCCCCAGCAAGACTGTGTCACCGCTCCCCAGTCAAGGCTGAGTTGGCGGGAGCACTGTAAAAGGATGGTGAGGGAGTACGTAGCCGATCGCACAACCGTCCTCCGTGACGCCTCTGCCACCTACAACTACTGGGTGTCGAAGCTGAACACGTGGCCTGAACTCGCGCTGTATGCCCTGGAGGTGCTTGCTTGTCCTGCGGCTAGCGTCTTGTCAGAGAGGGTGTTTAGTGCGGCTGGGGGAATCATCACGGATAAGCGTACCCACCTGTCAACCGACAGTGCCGACAGGCTTACACTCATCAAGATGAACAAAGCCTGGATTTCCCCAGACTTCTCTTCTGCACCAGCGGACAGCAGCGATACCTAAGCAATACGTATTCTGCACCCACGGATGGAAGCATCGTTCTCTCTCACCATCCAAAACGGGGACATTTCTGCTTCATCAATCTGTGTATAATATTCCTCCTCTTCCTCCTGCTGCTCCTCCTCCTGAAACCTGACGTAATCAGGCCGAACGGGCAATTTTTCTTAGGGCCACAAGGCTCACTCATATAATTTTTCTAAACAATTTTTATACGTTTCAATGCTCTTAAAAGCGTTGAAACTTTAACTTGAACCAATTTTTCGTTAAACTGGGCTGCCTCCAGGCCTAGTTACCACTTAAGCCACATTAACCAAAGCGATTAATAGGTTTCACCTGCCCTGTTGGTTGGCCATGGCCAATTTTTTGGATGTACATTAGTACTGTTGATACAGCAATTTTTGTGGCCCCTCGCCTACAGTGTAATCATAGCAATTTCTATGTTCTTCGCCTGCACTCATGGTACAGAAAGGTGTGTGGGGTTGGCCTACACTTTAGCTACATAAATGTAACTTGTGCCTTGTCTATACTGCAGCTACTGAAATGGAACGAAGACTGTGCTCCCACTATACTGCTGCTTCGGAATTGTTACTGGGGCCTGTCTTGAGTGCAACTATTACTGAAATGGAACGCATACTGTGCTCCCCCTATAATGCTGCTAGTGATATGTTAGTGGGGCCTGTCCTAATGCTACGGCTGAAATGTTACTAATTATGGGCTCTGCCTATACCGCTGCTAATGGTATGTCTCTGGGGTGTGGAAACAGAGGCTTCCCAAAGACATGATGGCGGCGAGGCCATTTCCCACCAACGCTGTTACTGTTAAGGTGCATATAACCACGGACACGTGGAGAGGACACGTAGTGCCTCAAAAACATCCCCCGCCACAGCCCACTTAATCCTGGCCACATTCCGAAAACCAACAAAATAAAACCACGCTACTAGGTCCGCAGTCACCAACATATTACCACCAACGCGGTTACTGTTAAGGTACATATTACCAGTCTGACTGGGGCATGCAGTGTGGGCCGAAGCCCACCTGCATTAAGCACGACATTACTACCTCAGCTGTGTTGGGCAATGCAATGGGATATTTCTATGTACCGCCGGTGGCTTCCTGGCACCCACCCATGCTGTGGGTCCACAGGGAATTATAAATGCATCTGTTTCCACTTGTAAAGAACCACAGTCAGACTGGGGCATGCAGTGTGGGCCGAAGCCCACCTGCATTAAGCACGACATTACTACCTCAGCTGTGTTGGGCAATGCAATGGGATATTTTTGTGTATCGCCGGTGGGTTCCAGGAAGCCACCCATGCTGTCGGTCGACAGGGACTTCACAATAGGGAGTTGTACCTGCCTGTGTCTATGAATTAAAAAGCCCGGTCTGACTGGGGCATGCAGAGACACCTTGACAGAATGAATAGTGTGTGGCACATAGGTTCCCCATTGCTATGCCCACGTGTGCAGCTCCTGATGGCGGTGGCACAGGATTCTATTTCTCATTGCTTCTGTACAGCATTGTGGCCTATCGCCCCGCCCCTTTTAAAGAGGGTCGCTGCCTAGCCGTGCCAACCCTCTGCAGTGTGTGCCTGCGGTTCCTCTGGCAGACGCACTTCTAAATAGACATGAGGGTGGTGTAGCATGAGGGCAGCTGAAGGCTGCGCAGGAACACTTTGGTGTGCGCTGTGAGGGAGGGGGGGCGGTTGGTCAGCATGTAACCCAGGAGAAGTGGCAGTGGAGTGTCATGCAGGCAGTGATTGTGCTTTGTTGGAGGTAGTGTGGTGCTTAGCAAAGGTATGCATTGCTAATGAGGGCTTTTCAGAAGTAAAAGTTTTTGGGAGGGGGGGGGCCCACTCTTGCCGCTATTGTGGCTTAATAGTGGGACCTGGGAACTTGAGATGCAGCCCAACATGTAGCCCCTCGCCTGCCCTATCCGTTGCTGTGTCGTTCCCATCACTTTCTTGAATTGCCCAGATTTTCACACAAGGAAACCTTAGCGAGCATCGGCGAAATACAAAAATGCTCGGGTCGCCCATTGACTTCAATGGGGTTCGTTACTCGAAACGAACCCTCGAGCATCGCGAAAAGTTCGTCCCGAGTAACGAGCACCCGAGCATTTTGGTGCTCGCTCATCTCTAGTCTTAAGACATTATGATTTAAGGCTGCACAGCTCCGATGTTGAAAGACATCCGTCGGGGTTCTCTTACTGTATATTGCCAGCCTCTCTACTGTTGGAGCCTATCCAACGTGTCACCTCATGCGGTACTGGCTTTAGCCAGCATATAGCGCCGTTGTATAATGGCAGAAAAAGAGTAAGCCCCCTAGGAAAACCAGTATACAAATTGGATTGGAAAGGGTTAAAAGGCTTCATGGCATTTCATACACGTCGTACAACTTGAACTTGAGGGAAACTTTGCAATAGACAGACTCATGCTTTACTTATTGGCAGCCAGAACTAGCAAAACAAAATGAGAAATAGGTCACTATTTTATAACTATGTACCCTCACTAATTTTAGAATAGGAAAAGTAAACTGGTAGACAAAATTAATTGGAAAACTGGAACAATTGCGTTTAAAAACATGCTACAGGTTTTCTATGCCATGGCTATTGCCAAAATTATGCCATCTTTATAGCAGGGTAGATTCATAAATGAATTCCACTGTATTTATGAATGATGTTTCATTGAACCCAACATATCTTCCCACTGATTTAAATGAATGTATTTATATTATATTTAATATAGGACTCTTGTTGTTGAGCACCAGAAATAAAATTCTCCCACTCTGCTCCCATAACTACCACTATTTTCTTTTACAGTTGGGTCAAAAATTCAAGAGATGATGAAGGCTGGATGCAGATTCTTGGTGCCGAATACAGATACTTCTCTGTCTGACAAGGTAATATTTTATAACCCTGACTTTGTTCGCCCCTGTGGGTGGTTAGACCCCAAAAACCACAGTCATACAAATATAGAACATCTCTCCCCATGAGAGTCTATTGGGGCCTGCATTTAAGACTGTGGAGAGCCTACATAGATTTTAACAGTGCACTGCTGCCAAGCTCATTTGACTTGCAAACACATCAAGTAAATGAAAGTGTGACGACTGCTAGGTGTTTTGGAGGAGAGTTGACGGGGTATGACTGATCGTTATGATGCTTGTATGAAATGATACCCCAGGGAACAATTCTGTGGTCCAAAAACAGTACTTTATGCTTCCCATGTACTGAAGCAGGTTTTACCCAACCCCTGTTGGATTAGACTATCCCAATACTTCCAGCATTTTACTCAAGCTAAAGAGAGACAAGAGTAAACTACTTACAGCACGTACAGGATGTTACAATACCAGCACATAGTGATATTCTTCAAAATAGAATTCTATCATTCATTTTTGAAAAAGATATTTTACTTGAAGTGGTGTAGTGCATGGTTAAGCCAGGCAGGTAAGACACAGAAATGTAGACCTTTCTTTAACCCCTTAACGACCGGGCCATAGTCTTTTTACGTCCTCCCGAAGTGGGCTTTATTCTCTGAGGACGTAAAAACATGTGTCCTGCAGAGAATAAAGGACGTGACAGCTCCATGCTGTCGGTGTCCGCAGGTAGCCGACAGCATGGAGCTGTCATCCCGGGCTGCGGGGACCCCCCCCCCGGCAATGCGATCGCAAAAAAGTAAATAACAGTGCAAAAA
Organism: Eleutherodactylus coqui; assembly: GCF_035609145.1. Classification (NCBI taxonomy): domain Eukaryota; kingdom Metazoa; phylum Chordata; class Amphibia; order Anura; family Eleutherodactylidae; genus Eleutherodactylus; species Eleutherodactylus coqui. Next base: position 247,796,975 of record NC_089838.1, on the reverse strand, counting down.
AAGTTAAAGATTCAGCTGCCCTGATGGATCCGATCCATCAGGGCAGCTGAAATTACTCACCGAGGTCCGCCGCACTGCTCCCCGCTCTCCTAGTCCTCCGGTCCCCAAAGCCGTCCTTCTGTGCATGCGCGCCAGGCGCCATTACCTCAGCCGCATGCGCAGAAGGACCGGCGGTGCGGGAAATGTAAAATCTCCTGGCTCCCGGCTCCTGTAGGTAGCCAGGAGGCAGGAGATGTCAGCGGGGACTGCGGTGAGCGGTCCCCGGTACTGCGATCATTGTTATCCAATGGATAACGGCGATCGCGGAAAAGTGAATAAAAGTGTTAAAAAAAGAAAAGTTTCACCTCCCCTCATGGATCGGATCCATGAGGGGAGGTGAAAATATTCACCCCGCTTCCTCCATGTCCTCCGGCCGGTCTCGGGACCCCCCGCTGGCTTCTGCGCATGCGCCGATGTGGCGCGCATGCGCAGAAGGCCGGCGGGCCCGGCAAATTCAAAATCTCCCTGCACCCGGCTGTCACAGATAGCCGAGTGCAGGGAGATATGACTGGGGACCGCTGTATGCGGTTTCCAGTCATATGATCACCGTTATCCATCGGATAACAATGATCATATACAGTTAAAAAGTTTAAAAAAAAAAAAAGTTAAAGGTTAAAAAAAGTTTAAAAAGTTAAAGTTTCATTTCCCCTTACGGATCATATCCGTAAGGGGGGATGAAATTAAGTACCCAAGGTCCGCGGATTTGTTCCCTGGTGGGATGTTGATCTGTGGACCTTACCCCAGCTTCGGCGCATGCGCCCGTCAGCATGATGGCGGACGCATGCGCAAAAGTGAAAGATTGCCCAGGAAAATTTAAAATCAGCCTGCTGCTGGCTACCAAAGGTAGCCAAGAGCCTGGAGATGTCACGGGGAGCCGTGGTATGCAGTTACTGGTCACGTGATCACCCTTATCCAATGCATAATGGCGATCACGTAAAAGTTCTTTAAAAAGTGGGAGTTTCATCTCCCCTCACCGATGCGATCGGTGGGGGGAGATGAAACATCTTCTCGGAGGCTTTTGCATTTGAATCCAGATGCGATTATCCTCCATGGACCCTTCCGGCTGCTGCGCATGCGCCCGCTGGCAAAATGCAGGACACTTTCGCAGGAGCCGGGGAGCCCAGGAAATTTTAAATCACCTTGCTCCCAGCGACCAACGGTCGCTGAGTGCTTGGAGCAGTGACCGGTGGCCTCGCTGAGCGGTACCGGTCAGGTGATAAAGTAGCGATCTAACATTAGGCCGGTCACACATGACCGGAGAGGAATTACGGGTTCTGCATGCAGTTGATCAGCGGTAATCCACGGATCAATCGCATGCATTGCATTACACAATTCCCCCCAATTAGTGGATCGGAATTACGGAATCCACTCGCCGAAACAGAACACGGCATGCTATATTTTACCACGGATATCCGTGACCTAGAGCCCATTATGCTCTATGACCACGGATATACTCGCAGCCCATGTGCAAATACATTGTGTACGGGCTGCGGGTACCCAGTTCATCTCTAAGTGACGGCGCGGGAAATGCAAACGAAAAAAAAGTACTGCGCATGACCACCTGTGTGAATAGGCAGTTATGCACAGTACATTACGCGGCCGTACGCAGGGTCACAACCAGGCTCATAGCTGGAATCCGCTGCGGGCCTCCGCAAGCGGATTTCACATACGGCCGTGTGGGCCCGGCGTTATTCAGACCGCTACCTGTAATACGTAATTTACAAGAAACCCCGGGAACGCTCGCCTTCATGCAGTTCCAGGAGCAGCTTGTTGAGCGCCTTCTGTGTGAGACCGGCGCACCTCATCAAGCTTACGAAGACTCACGGAACGCCAATTTTTACACCCCATCCCCGCCGCTGAGGTTACGAAATACCCCCAAAAAACATGAGAGGAGGGGGGATACCCGGTTTTCTTGCCCCATGTGCCTAACCCAACCAGCCTTCGTAATTACCCCTGTCTTCAGACATAAAACACAGTTTATATTATTACCTTTATCTAATGTTTAGGGAATGCCAAAAAATGGGGATGGCGGGGGGGGGGGGGATTTTATTTTTAGGAAGTCAATTTTTTTTCCGTATAAGTGGGCAATAGGGCCTGGAATTTATTCAGTTCTGCCCTGAAATCCAGTGGGCATTCCCTTCATTATGGGCCTAGCCATGTGTCCTATAATTAGATTAGGGCCACAATGGGTATGTTTCTGAACACGGGACAAACGGGGGGATCCATTTTGGGGTGAAAGTCTTCATTCCTATGTACATTGTACAAAAAAAACTGTTTTTAAATTGACAAAATTGCCAAAAAAATGAAAATCGTAATTTTTTCCTTCTGCTTTGCTTAGATTCATTCAAAAACTGTGAAGTCAAAAAAGTCATCGTACCCATAGATAAATTCGTTAAGGGGTCTACTTTTCAAAATGGGGTTACTTCTGCCCATAGTTTTGGTCACTCAATGGGCAATGGGGCCTAAATCTCCTTCAAGCAAAATTTCTGTTCCGAAAGCCACCGGTTGCTCCTTTCATTTTGGGCCACATTGTGCATACAGACCTAATACTAGGGCCACAATGGGTATGTTTCTAATCACAGGACAAACAGGGGTACCCATTTTGGGGTGCAAGTCTTCATTCATATATGTGCGGTACAAAAAAAACTGCTTTTGAAATGACAGAATTACCAAAAAAATGAAAAACGTAATTTTTTTCATTCGGCTTGGCTTAGATTCATTTAAAAACTGTGAAGTCAAAAAAGTAATCGTACCCCTAGATAAATTCGTTAAGGGGTCTACTTTTTAAAATGGGGTCACTTGTGGGCGTTCTCCATCGTTTTGGTCACTCAATGGCTCTACAAGTGGACAATAGGGCCTAAATCTCCTTCAAGCAAAATTTCTGTTCCGAAAGCCCCCCGTTGCTCCTTTCATTTTGGGCCCAATTGTGCATACAGACGTAATACCAGGGCCACAATGGGTATGTTTCTGAGCACGGGACAAACAGGGGTATCCATTCTGGGGTGCAAATCCTCATTTTCATGTGTACTATAGAAAAAAGTCCTGTCTTTAAAAAAGACATATTTGCAAAAATATGAAATTTTAGTTTTTCTCTTCTAAATTGCATTGACTCCTAAAAAAAACTGTGGGGTTAAAATACTCATGACACCCCTCAGTGAATACGTTAAGGGGTGTAGTTTTTAAAATGGGGTCACTTGTGGGGGTATCTATCATTTTGACTCCTATGAGCCTTTCCAATCTTGGCTTGGTGTAGGAAAACAAAGTGTTCCTCAAAATGCTGAAAAGTAATGTTAAATTTGTTTGTCTCCTAAATGGTTAAAAAAAAACGAAAGTTTTTCCAATGTGCGCCCAAAATAATGTAAACGGATGGAAATATATATCTTAGCAAAAATTTCTATATTATGTTTGCACATATTTGAGATATTGCAGTTGGAAATGTGAAAAAATGACGATTTTTTCAAAACGTTCCCAATTTTGGTGCTTTTAATAAATAAACACAAATTCTATCGGTCTTTTTTTTCCGCCTAAATGAAGTACAACATGTGGCGAAAAAACAATGTCAGAATCGCTTGGATATGCAAAACCTTTCTGGTGTTTTTCCATGCTAAAGTGACACATGTCAGATTTGCAGAATTTGGCCTGGTCATTAAGGTGCAAACAGGCTTGGTCACTAAGGGGTTAAACCAGAAATGTATTTAAAAGATGAAAATAGGGATACAAAATAATTGGCGAAAACATCTGCAAATGTGACATCGGTAATGACAGCAACCTCAATCGGAGAACTGCAAGGCGACCTTTACTGACCATGAAGTTTTGGAATTTTCGCCCGGAATTTTGTTTTTTCAGATAAAAATTTTTTTTTGTTATTTTATTTATAATCACTTGTTAGCACTAATGGAAATTAATGTGCATTTTCATTAATTTAATTAGCATTGCTATTGCTAAGTTAAGCCGGCGCTGTAATTGAGTTAACATACAGTTATGTTATGTGTGAAATAGGTTATGCGATTCGCACATTGCACAATAATGTTGCATGCAGTACTTTTCTTGCGTTCAAAGTAAGTCGCTATTAACGGCAGCGTTACTTCTAACATGGTTCTCTATGTATAACGCTGAGCACCTTTGGTCTGCGTTATACATAGGGAATGTTATCAGGCTTTATCATTGCATGTAATGGAAGGATGATCCTGGTCACAAAAGTGGAATGAAAAATTTGAGAAAGCAGTTGTTGCGAATGACGTTGCAGAAAGAGGTGTTAAACTCATTCAGGATTACAATAATAGTCTCACAGTAGATGAAACTGAGGAACAATTTGTTTTACAGATCATTGCCGGATTCCATAAAAAATACCCAACTGCTACTAAATCCTTTCTAAGGGTGGTTTCGTACATAGGTGTGCACGCCTGTACGTGCAAAAACACGTGTGTGAAGGTCCGTGCATTGCTTTTAATGGAGACGCCGTTACTGCCGGCGGCTCCATTGAGGACAATGGTCTGCCGGCACCCATCAATTGTTTTTCAGGGAAGGGCTTTACATATAAGTTCTTCCCTGAAAAACAAAACTTTTAGTGTAAAAAAACCAAACAAAATACTTACCTGTCCGCTGCTGCCATGCCCCCTGGGGGATGAAGAACACATGTGTCGCATGCGGCAGATGTTTCCTTCATCCCAGCGAGGAAAAAAAATCCCCTGCTGCACCTGCCACGTCTGTGACAGATGCAGCAAAAGAATTCTTCATCCCTGCGGGGAATAAGAATTCCCTACCCCAGCTGTCACAGCCAATCACAGGCAGCTGTCGTGTGTGTCATTCATTCAGCGAGAGCTGCCTGTGACCCAATCAGTAGCAGCTGTCTGTGATTGGCAGAGCACCTCAGCGAATCACAGGCAGTTCTCGCTGAATGAATGACAGGCAAGAGCTGCCTGTGATTGGCTGAGCACCTCAGCCAATCAGAAGCAGCTGTTTCAGCAGACGGGGATTTTAAATCCTTGTCTGCTAAAAGAATTGCATTAGAGAGCCAGGGACACAGCTGAGAGGACACGGCTGAGCAACGGCAGCTGAAGGAAGGTGAGTATGATTTTTTTTTTTCAACACCACTAGAGATGAGCGAGCACCAAAATGCTCGGGTGCTCGTTACTCGGGATGAAATTATCGTGATGCTCGAGGGTTCGTTTCGAGTAACGAACCCCACTGAAGTCAATGGGCGACCCGAGCATTTTTGTATATCGCCGATGCTCGCTAAGGTTTTCATTTGTGAAAATCTGGGCAATTCAAGAAAGTGATGGGAACGACACAGCAACGGATAGGGCAGGCGAGAGGCTACATGTTGGGCTGCATCTCAAGTTCCCAGGTCCCACTATTAAGCCACAATAGCGGCAAGAGTGCCCCCCCCCCCTCCCAACAACTTTTATTTCTGAAAAGCCCTCATTAGCAATGCATACCTTAGCTAAGCACCACACTACCTCCAACAAAGCACAATCACTGCCTGCATGACACTCCGCTGCCACTACTCCTGGGTTACATGCTGCCCAACCCCCCCGCACGACCCAGTGTTGACAGCGCACACCAAAGTGTCCCTGCGCAGACTTCAGCTGCCCTCATGCCACACCACCCTCATGTCTATTTTTAGGTGCGTCTGCCATGAGGAGGAACCGCAGGCACACACTGCAGAGGGTTGGCACAGCTAGGCAGCGACCCTCTTTAAAAGGGGCGGGGCGATAGCCCACAATGCTGTACAGAAGCAATGAGAAATATAATCCTGTGCCACCGCCATCAGGAGCTGCACACGTGGGCATAGCAATGGGGAACCTATGTGCCACACACTATTCATTCTGTCAAGGTGTCTGCATGCCCCAGTCAGACCGCGGTTTTTTATAAATAGTCACAGGCAGGTGCAACTCCGCAATGGGTATTCCGTGTGCACCCACAGCATGGGTGGCTCCCTGGAACCCACCGGCTGTACATAAATGTATCCCATTGCAGTGCCCATCACAGCTGAGGTAACGTCCGATTAAATGCAGGTGGGCTTCGGCCCACACTGCATGCCCCAGTCAGACTGGGGTTCTTTAGAAGTGGACACATGCAGTTACAACTCCCTGTGGACCCACAGCATGGGTGGGTGCCAGGAAGCCACCAGCGGTACATAAATATATCCCATTGCATTGCCCATCACAGCTGATGTAACGTCAGCTTTAATGCAGGTGGGCAAAAAATTAACTGGATTACACTGTAGGCGAGGGCCCCAAAAAATTGGTGTACCAACAGTACTAATGTAAGTCAGAAAAATTGCCCATGCCCAACCAAGAGGGCAGGTGAAACCCATTAATCGCTTTGGTTAATGTGGCTTAATTGGTAACTAGGCCTGGAGGCAGCCCAGTTAAAATAAAAATTGGTTCAGGTGAAAGTTTCAACGCTTTAATGAGCATTGAAACGTATAAAAATTGTTTACAAAAATTATATGACTGAGCCTTGTGGGCCTAAGAAAAATTGCCCGTTCAGCGTGATTACGTGAGGTTTCAGGAGGAGGAGCAGGAGGAGGAGGATGAATAGAATACACAGATTGATGAAGCAAAAAGGTCCCCGTTTTTGATGGTGATAGAGAACGATGCTTCCATCCGCGGGTGCAGCCTACGTATTGTTTAGGTATCGCTGCGGTCCGCCGGTGGAGAAGAGAAGTCTGGGGAAATCCAGGCTTTGTTCATCTTGATGAGTGTAAGCCTGTCGGCACTGTCGGTTGACAGGCGGGTACGCTTATCCGTGATGATTCCCCCAGCCGCACTAAACACCCTCTCTGACAAGACGCTAGCCGCAGGACAAGCAAGCACCTCCAGGGCATACAGCGCGAGTTCAGGCCACGTGTTCAGCTTCAACACCCAGTAGTTGTAGGTGGCAGAGGCGTCACGGAGGACGGTCGTGCGATCGGCTACATACTCCCTCACCATCCTTTTACGGTGCTCCCGCCAACTCAGCCTTGACTAGGGAGCGGTGACACAGTCTTGCTGGGGAGCCATAAAGCTGGCAAAGGCCTTGGAGAATGTTCCCCTGCCTGCGCTGTACATGCTGCCTGATCTCTGCGCCTCCCCTGCTACCTGGCCCTCGGAACTGCACCTTCTGCCACTAGCGCTGTCGGATGGGAATGTTACCATCAGTTTGTCCGCCAGGGTCCTGTAGTATAGCATCACTCTCGAACCCCTTTCCTTTTCGAGTATGAGAGTGGAAAGGTTCTCCTTATACCGTGGGTCGAGCAGTGTGTACACCCAGTAATCCGTCGTGGCCAGAATGCGTGTAACACGAGGGTCTCGAGAAAGGCATCCTAACATGAAGTCAGCCATGTGTGCCAGGGTACCTGTACGCAACACATGGCTGTCCTCACTAGGAAGATCACTTTCAGGATCCTCCTCCTCCTCCTCCGGCCATACACGCTGAAAGGATGACAGGCAAGCAGCATGGGTACCGTCAGCAGTGGGCCAAGCTGTCTCTTCCCCCTCCTCCTCATGCTCCTCCCCCTCCTCCTCAACGCGCTGAGATATAGACATGAGGGTGCTCTGACTATCCAGCGACATACTGTCTTCCCCCGCCTCCGTTTTCAAGCGCAAAGCATCTGCCTTTATGCTTTGCAGGTAACTTCTCAAGAGGCATAGCAGAGGAATGGTGACGCTAATGATTGCAGCATCCCCGCTCACCATCTGGGTAGACTCCTCAAAGTTTCCAAGGACCTGGCAGATGTCTGCCAACCAGGCCCACTCTTCTGTAAAGAATTGAGGAGGCTGACTCCCACTACGCCGCCCATGTTGGAGTTGGTATTCCACTATAGCTCTACGCTGCTCATAGAGTCTGGCCAACATGTGGAGCGTAGAGTTCCACCGTGTGGGCACGTCGCACAGCAGTCGGTGCACTGGCAGATTAAACCGATGTTGCAGGGTCCGCAGGGTGGCAGCGTCCATCTTGGACTTGCGGAAATGTACGCTGACCCGGCGCACCTTTCCGAGCAGGTATGACAAGTGTGGGTAGCTTTTCAGAAAGCGCTGAACCACCAAATTAAAGACATGGGCCAGGCATGGCACATGCGTGAGGCTGCCGAGCTGCAGAGCCGCCACCAGGTTACGGCCGTTGTCACACACGACCATGCCCGGTTGGAGGCTCAGCGGCGCAAGCCAGCGGTCGGTCTGCTCTGTCAGACCCTGCAGCAGTTCGTGGGCCGTGTGCCTCTTCTCTCCTAAGCTGAGTAGTTTCAGCACGGCCTGCTGACGCTTGCCCACCGCTGTGCTGCCACGCCGCGCGACACCGACTGCTGGCGACGTGCTGCTGCTGCTGACACATCTTGATTGCGAGACAGAGGTTGCGTTGGAGGAGGAGGAGGAGGAGGGTGGTTTAGTGGAGGAAGCATACACCGCCGCAGATACCAGCACTGAGCTGGGGCCCGCAATTCTGGGGGTGGGTAGGACGTGAGCGGTCCCAGGCTCTGATTCTGTCCCAGCCTCCACTAAATTCACCCAATGTGCCGTCAGGGAGATGTAGTGGCCCTGCCCGCCTGTGCTTGTCCACGTGTCCGTTGTTAAGTGGACCTTGGCAGTAACCGCGTTGGTGAGGGCGCGTACAATGTTGTGGGAGACGTGGTCGTGCAGGGCTGGGACGGCACATCGGGAAAAGTAGTGGCGACTGGGAACCGAGTAGCACGGGGCCGCCGCCGCCATCATGCTTTTGAAAGCCTCTGTTTCCACAAGCCTATATGGCAGCATCTCCAGGCTGATCAATTTGGCTATGTGCACGTTTAACGCTTGAGCGTGCGGGTGCGTGGCGGCGTACTTGCGCTCGCGCTCAAACAGTTGCGCTAGCGACGGCTGGACGCTGCGCTGAGAGACATTGCTGGATAGGGCCGAGGACAGCGGAGGTGAGGGTGTGGGTGCAGGCCGGTAGGCACTCGTGCCTGTGTCCTCAGAGGGGGGTTGGATCTCAGTGGCAGGTTGGGGCACAGGGGGAGAGGCAGTGGTGCAAACCGGAGGCGGTGAACGGCCTTCGTCCCACCTTGTGGGGTGCTTGGCCATCATATGCCTGCGCATGCTGGTGGTGGTGGCTCCCCAGCTGATCTTGGCGCGACAAAGGTTGCACACCACTGTTCGTTGGTCGTCAGGCGTCTCTGTGAAAAACTGCCACACCTTAGAGCACCTTGGCCTCTGCAGGGTGGCATGGCGCGAGGGGGCGCTTTGGGAAACAGTTGGTGGATTATTCGGTCTGGGCCTGCCTCTACCCCTGGCCACCGCACTGGCTCGGCCTGTGCCCACACCCTGATTTGGGTCTCCGCGTCCTCGCCCGCATCCACGTCCTCTAGGCCTACCCCTACCCCTCAGCATGCTGTATTACCAGTAGTGCAGAAACAGAACGCTTTAATTAAATGTGCCGCTTATTGGCCTGTGGTTGGAGGCTGACTTCGCTTTCGGAACGCACAGCAGAGCCAGGAAAGAATTTTGCGCAAGCCTGCTGTAACACTTAGCTGGCTGCGTATGAATTAGGACAACTACCCCCAGCAGAGACCCTGTACACTGAGGACGGTCACAGGCAGCCCAAATAGATTTTTTTTCCCAAATGTTTTTGGAAAGGCCCACTGCCTATATACACTTAATATGTCTTCTGTCCCTGCCTCACCACTACTGGCCCTGGACAATGTAAAATTACTGCAGACTGTTTCACTGTGGACAGGAATGCAGCGGTGATGTAACAGGCAACACAGAGGCAGGAAAGAATTTTGCACAAGCCTGCTGTAACACTTAGCTGGCTGCGTATGAATTAGGACAACTACCCCCAGCAGAGACCCTGTACACTGAGGACGGTCACAGGCAGCCCAAATAGATTTTTTTCCCCAAATGTGTTTGGAAAGGCCCACTGCCAATATACACTAAATATGTCTTCTGTCCCTGCCTCACCACTACTGGCCCTGGACAATGTAAAATTACTGCAGACTGTTTCACTGTGGACAGGAATACAGCGGTGATGTAACAGGCAACACAGAGGCAGGAAAGAATTTTGCGCAAGCCTGCTGTAACACTTAGCTGGCTGAGTATGAATTAGGACAACTACCCCCAGCAGAGACCCTGTACACTGAGGACGGTCACAGGCAGCCCAAATAGATTTTTTTTCCCAAATGTTTTTGGAAAGGCCCACTGCCTATATACACTAAATATGTCTTCTGTCCCTGCCTCACCACTACTGGCCCTGGACAATGTAAAATTACTGCAGGACGCAATGCTCTGCACGGCCGATATACAAAAAAAAAAAAATGTGCAACACTGCAAAAAGCAGCCTCCACACTACTGCACACGGTTAGATGTGGCCCTAAGAAGGACCGTTGGGGTTCTTGAAGCCTAAAATAACTCCTAATGCTCTCCCTATAGCAGCTCCGACACCAGCAGCACTTTCCCTGAACTATGTCAGAATGCATCTGTGGCGAGCCACGGGAGGGGCCGATTTATATACTCGGGTGACACCTGATCTCGCCAGCCACTCACTGCAGGGGGGTGGTATAGGGCTTGAACGTCGCAGGGGGAAGTTGTAATGCCTTCCCTGTCTTTCTATTGGCCAGAAAAGCGCGCTAACGTCTCAGAGATGAAAGTGAAAGTAACTCGAACATCGCGTGGTACTCGTCTCGAGTAACGAGCATCTCGAACATCGCGTGGTACTCGTCTCGAGTAACGAACTCGGACGAGTACGTTCGCTCATCTCTAAACACCACTTTTCCTTGTTTTTCAGAGAAGGGCTTAAATCCCTTCCCTGAAAAACAATTACAGGATGCTGGTAACTGGATCCTCTACCGCAGCTGTCATCTGTGACAGCTGTGGTAAAGAATTCTTTATTCCCCGCAGGGATGAAGAATTCCTTTGCTGCATCTGTCACAGATGTGGCAGGTGCAGCAGGGAATTCTTTTTCCTTGCTGGGAGGAAGGAAACATCTGCGGCATGCGGCAGATGTGTTCTTCATCCCTGTAGGGACACGGCAGTGGCGGACAAGTAAGTTTTTTTTTTTACACTAAAATTCTTGTTTTTCAGGGAAGAGCTTATATGTAAAGCTCTTCCGTTAAAAACAATTCAGGGGGCCGGCAGACCATTGTCTTCAATGGAGCCGCAGGCAGCAGTCGCGGCTCCATTGAAGACAATGCGTGTATTCCCTGTGGTGCATGCTTTTCCTAACTTTGCAGGCACGCACCTGTAAAACACGGACATGTGCACACACCATAGGGATTGCATTGGTTCTAATAGAAGCGTGCTTTTGTGCGTGCGTATGCACGCACAAAAACACGCTCGTGTGAAGCTACTCTTAGGAACAAATAATGTTCAATGTTCATGCACATTAGGATTTGATTCTATAGAACTTATTGTTGTAAATAAAAATGTGTTTCTTTTATAGAGTAAGTTGTGTGCGTTATTAAAGAATCCTGATTTTTTTTGTAATTTTTCATGTTATTTCAGGAACGTTTTGGAATTACCTTTTGGGAAATTTGATTCAGTCTGTTTTTAAACAATTACTGGGGTTGCCTGGATGTGTCCACATAAATTTCTCTAAGAATAAAGAAAATGGTCGACATAGGGAAGAGTATACTGCTTTTGAATGGAATTAATCATTGCGTAATGCGTATACTATGTTCTAACTTCAGGGCGTTTGAGAGTAGCCTAGCGGTTGTCCGATTGAGCTACAATTTTGCACAGCCCAGTTTTTTGTTGATTGGAACAGGATTAGGGGGTGGGAACAGCAAAGGTTTAACTTTTGGAAAATTGCCTATAGCTAAGAGCCACCCTAATGTATACTATAGAACATCCTAGAGAAATTCTAGCAAAGATAACTTTAGAAAAGTAAACGTTAGAAAAAGGTTTTGGAAAAGAGACATATTTGGACTATTTAGGCTGAGATACATTCCCAGCTCCTGGAGAATAGAAGATCTCAAACCATAGAATCAGCCCCAGTCAACTGCATACAGAGATGTGATAGGGATCATAGTTAGAGGTCCTTGATTATTTCTTTATTTCAAGTCATCTTTGCTTGTTTTTTTCTTTCTTTTTTAGTCCTTTAAACTATGGCTTATTAGAGATATATAGGGTTAGGTTTCAGCTTGTGGTCACCCTTTTCGGGGTGGGTGCTCCGTATTGTCAATGGACAACCATACAGCATTACAGGATGTTTTCTATGGCCTTCACACTTTCTACATATACATGCTTTTTCCGGTCTCTCCGTCCTGGATATCCTTTAAAATCATTTTTAAAAAGTTATGTTTTAACCTGATAATGTATAGAAGGGACTTCTATGATTCATTCTAAATAAATTATCAAAATAACAGCAGCATTAATAATAATTACAAAAAAAATGATACATTCTTGCTCTATAATGAATTATCTTCTTTCCAAGAGGTTGTCATATCTTGGATTCTGTAATATATATTTATTTATAATGTGTCAAGGTTGTCTGCAGAGGTACAGATGGAGAGAATAAACAAGACACAATAATGATACATAGTCTGGTACAAAAGGTTATACAATTGGTATTACTATTACTTTAACATTAACAATAAGGATAATAAGATGATGATTAATGAATATTTGCTTGACTACTGCACTCCTTTAGCAGATGTGTTCATTATATTTACAGTCCAACTCTTCCATTGTGTTATTTTCATGGCCACCTCTTGACCCTTACTGAATCTCTTTTGCTTCTTTATTCTTGTTGAGTCAGAGTTAAGCATTCATTATATTAGTAGACCTTATTGCCTGGCTCATCTTTGTTCTATAATGTATGACTCCACCTTGTTGTATTGTAGGGTCTAAATGTGAAATACAGTATACCTTTATAATGAAGTTATACTTGCATATTAGGGAATAGTTATTACACTTATTCCCTTATATACTTTTAGCATAATTGCATCCTTAATGATCAAAACTTTTCTGATAATAGAGCAGGTCTCTACAAAAAGTAATTTAACGTTGGACCCTCAATTTGCTGGCCCATAGACAAGAATTGAATCTGTAGTAAGCTGACTGACTTGCAAGACAGTGTATCAATGCTAACAGTGACAAAACTAACAGTGTCTAGAAAAATAAGTCCATTCAAAGTTATATCATGTTTCAAAGGGGTTGCCTTGAAGAGCAATGGGCAATTAGAAGCTTGTTGCAAGATCGTCTTCTAAAGTCCTCACAAGGTGCTGATATCAATGGGAACAGTGGCTGGCCATACACCTCCCCTGTAGTGTAATACTGTATTACACTTTGATAATTCAAATATAAATGCTGTAGATGGATGGAATGGTTGTGTGATAGTGAGAGACACTCTTTGGCTGATAGAGTCCTTTTGGAAAGACCCTCACTATGACATTCATATGCCTCTATAAGGGTATATCTAATGATTAGAGATGAGCGAACGTACTCGGTAAGGGCGATTTCGCAATCGAGCACCGCGATTTTCGAGTACTTCACTACTCGGGTGAAAAGTACTCGGGTGCGCCGGGGGCCGGGGAGAGGCGTGGCTGCGCGGGGGGTAGCAGCAGGGAACAGGGGGGAGCCCTCTCTCTCTCCCCCCCACTCCCCGCTGCAACCCCCCGCGCCGCCACGGCGACCCCCGAATTTTTTCGCCCGAGTACGGAAGTACTCGAAAATCGCGGTATTCGGGCGAAAAAGGGGCGTGGCCGAGCACGTTCGCTCATCTCTACTAATGATCAATTAATAATGGTTTGCTTGCTATAGTTGGGTTAAGGCTAGAGATGAACAAGCACCAAAATGCTTGTGTTCTTGTTATTCGACCCCGAGCTTTTTGTAATATTTGAGAGCTCTGTTCGAGTAACAAACCCCATTGAAGTCAATAGGAGACTTGAGCATTTTTGCAATGGAGCCGCCGGGTGTCGAGCCTTTTTTTTTCTTTCTCTCTCTCTCCTCCAGCCAGACACTGCTGTAGACATGGCACGTCACAGCAGGAAGTGGTAAAGCGGGGAGGGGCCATAAAATTTTCTAAAACACGGCGTGGTGCTCGCTCGAGTAACGAGAACTATTGAGTAGGCTACTACTCGAACGAGCATCAAGCTCAGATGAGCTAGCTCACTCATCTCTAGTTAAAGCCCTTTCACATTGGTGCAGTGATCAGACATTTGTCCATCCGATCATCTGGTCATGTGAAGAGAACAATGATCAGCTGATGAATAAGCAATATTTGGTTGATTGTTTGGCTGATTGTTAACTTTTTTGGCTAATTTTTTGGCTGATTGTTAACTCTTAGCAAGCATAAAAATACTTGCTGGTTGACTGTGTCTCCTGAATGAGAAGAGGTACAGATGGCCTACAGGAATGAATGATCATATTAATGATTGTTCATCTCTGTAGCAGTAATTCTTGCCCCACATAAAAAAAAGTCAGTGAGCACCAATTGACATGTTTCAATGGGCACTCATTACATTAGGGAGAATTGCCTGGTGTAAAAGAACCCTTACCCTCAGTTGTGTGAGTATCTTCATTTTCTTCTTACTAAATCCACTTTAATTTTAACAGCATTATCAGTATCAATAAAGATTTGTATACACTAGAATGACTGATGTATTTATTGAATTGAATAGTTTACACAGTTTGAAGTGGTTATGGGCTTTGTTTAGTGAAACCATATTGTTGAGGTGTTAGCAGTTTTTCTAATTGAAGGGTGTTATAATTTTGGCAAAATCTGGTTTGAAACAATTTTACAATTTATTGATTGATTAATTAATAGAGATGAGCGAGCGTACTCGGAAAAGCACTACTCGCTCGAGTAATTTGCTTTATCCGAGTATCGCTGTGCTCGTCCCTGAAGATTCGGGTGCCGGCACGGAGCGGGGAGCTGCAGGGGAGAACGGGGAGGAACGGAGGTAAGATCTTTCTCTCCCTCTCTCCCGCCCGCTCTCCCCTGCTCCCCGCTGCAACTCACCTGTCAGCCGCAGCGGCACCCGAATCTTCAGACCCGAGCACAGCGATACTCGGATAAAGCAAATTACTCGAGCGAGTAGTGCTTTTCCGAGTACGCTTGCTCATCTCTATTAATTAAACAATAGTTCAGTAAGTGATCATATCTACTGACGGTTTCTTAGTATTTCTTGTCTTGCTTCCATGACAATTAAAAATAAATTGACAGCTGTTACAGTTAGTAAAGAGTGAAGCTCTTCTCACACTGCCATTTTTGTCATGTGGTCATCCAGATGAGAACCATGTAAACCCAATTGTAAGTCAGTATAAGTCATTGGTGTCTACCAGGATCAGTTGTATTCAACATAGCTGTCATGTTGCTCATTGACATCCCTCCTCTTTTATCCTTTCTAATGATCTTTGACTTTAAAGAGGTTGTCTCATGAAGACAAACTAATTTTAAGAAGAAGCCAACATATCAAGCAGCTGATCATTGTGGATCCAGCTTCTCTTAAAACTGACAATCAACTGTTATCACCAGGGAAAGACTGGGGCATCTGCTACTAGCATGGTGCATCCAAAAATGTGGCTTTACATACCACCCACTCAAATGAATATCCATGAATGTTATGGGCCGGGCCATCCTGAGTGTTAGTCCACTTACAGTGCAGCTCTCCTTTCTGGGGTGGGTCCCAAATGGAAGACATCCCTCTATGACAAACATACACTCTAATAAATTAGATTGTAATACATCATCCGTATTTTTGTTTTATAGAAGGCATCGCTATTTAATATAGATGTAAACACCAATTAAATTCTAAGTAATATTTGCAAAGGAGAACATTAAAACACAAGACAGAATAAATTATTACAGCCTTACCAGATTTGTAGGAAACCGGCAACTTAAGGTGGCCATTAGAAAGAAGTAGACCTATGACTGATCAACCATTGATCCAACGATCATCTGGTATCAGTACACACAGCACATTTTACTCAATATTGGCTGTTACGATCATTCAAACTAGTTCTCGATGTTTAATGACATTGGGTGATCGATGAATTATCTTTCTGGGGACTTTCAGGACAGAGAATAATTGAATGAAAAATTAAATTATTGGGCAAAAAAATTCAAAGGGGCTGGCTTCTTTTCAGATGATGATAGTCTGCTGTAAGTCCCCTAAAATGATTTTTTTACTGTTAAATTTCACAATACAAATAATTGTTTGGGTTGAAATTGGCCATTTTCATCTGCCACGTTAGTCTAAAGTATATGAGGGCGTTTAGATGAACCTTCCTACCTTCCTACGTCATTTTTTAAAACTTAGATTGATTTTCCCCACCTTGGTGTCCAGACTGTAAAAGAAACACCAATGACTGAAAATGGTGGAATTTTCTTGCTTCATTGGTCATGATCAGTCATAACCTACTTTTTCCAACAAAGCTTTGCAGTTTCTCCTTTACATATTACCAAAGGCATTCAGTCTAGAGGGAAGACAAAGCAACAAGAAGAAGCATTTTCTACAACGTGAGGCAATCGACCACAGCATACGAAGCCACAACACAATTTATTCATGGCAGGAGTGAAAAAAGAAGAAAGTCAATAATTTAATGTCTGACATAATAATAGCATTCAGAAAGAAGCCTGGCTTTACATTGGCTTTGTTGCTTAATAATTTGCGGGATATACAATATTCCATTGAGTAAGACATTGTGGAATTAGAGGCATTTGGCCTTAAGTAAAATAATAATTTACCTCCTCTTTACAGTGAGTCAATTAAACCACATGGCACGTTAAGCCTTGCGCTCCTATAATGGCATGGTCTATAAGTTCAGGATAACGATTAGTCACTAGCTTGGCACTGTGGGAAAAGACCCTCTCAACATACCATAAATTATGTGAAGCCAAAACATTGAAGGCACAAAGACTATTTGTTTCAAATGAAAATCTAAAATCCCCTGTATCCAGGAATATTCTAGAGCCTATACAGATGCGGCAGTTATGAGAGACCCAACATTAACGGCAGCTAGGTGTCTCGGAGGCACACGTACAAGTCGGTTACAATAATATGACCATTAACCCACATTGAAAGGAACATTCTGATCTATTCCATGGCACTGATTTCTAATACCACCCCATGTGTCGTAAAATCAGCTCTATTCATTTATTCCAAATATAATTGTCAATCTGCTTCATGGTCATGCTAATTCACTCTAATAAGTCCGACATCTAGTACATGGCTTATGCAAAATTGAAAGAGCTTGTTTAGATAATGACCTTACTGTCTACAATGCTTACCATTCACACAACCTCCCGGCTTGACTCATTTAAGGTCTTTGCACCATATTTATATTTCCGGACGTTGGATATTTCCCCCTTTTTTGTAGGAAAATGTTTTACAATAAAGGTTAAGCATTGGCAGGTTCTATGAATTCCGATTTATTGTATACAGATTAATCTGGTGAGCAGATAATGCAGAACATGCTGCAATACACAATATGACATTGTATGATATTTTAAAATGTCACTGCATGCTGAAAATGCCACGCAAAGTATCTGGATAGATATGATTGCCCTTGCAGGGACAGGTGTAACACAATTATTATGCATTGGAACTAGGTGGTTTAACCCTTTGCGGCGATGTTGGAAAGAAATAGTTCATGACTTAAGAATGTCAATTAGATTTAAAAATACTGTCTAGCGCAGTATTGTACTGCAGCTTTAGGGTTTCTTACAAGTGGCACTTGCACTGCATACACAATCAGTTTGAAATACTACGTATATTTTTGCCGTGCTCTAACAATGATTGGACGGAGACATTGTCCCGATCTGCTGGAGTCCAATTCTGCTCTAACGCGTTTTACTGATGGTATAGTTACAATAACATGTCACTGGGCTGTCATTTCAGCAGCCTCTAGTGGCAGGAAGCCAAAAGTACATCTTGATTGTTATGTGGTATATCAATTGTGAACACAATTTGCATACAAATAATCCATTGAAGATGGCAAATTGAATTAGGACAATAGGAATGACATCTATTATAATAAAGACAATGCGTTTGATTTGAGAAGTAGGAGAAAACAAAATATAAAACTTCTACAATAGTCAACAATACTTTTATTTTTATGCAAATTGGCAAGGTTATTTGCAGTGCAGAAAAATGGAGAACATTTCCCTCTTAACAATACTGAATGTGTAATGAAAAGGCACTTATCTACTGCATATAATGAATGGCCAATCTTCATTAAAATGATTCTATCAAATTTCCAAGGTTGTCATTACTTCACGTTCATGAACACAAGTTTGTAACGTACATTGGGCTTCTGTAAGAGGATGATGAATGTATCTTAGTATTAAAGCGCTCCAATCAGCACTTACATAGAGAGGCAGGGGTTAATCATGCTGCTTCAGTACTGAATTTACAGTCCTACAAAATTCCCATATCGATCATCCATTGTAAATGTAGCAAGGTTAGTGCAAACAGAAATTTGCTGAATTCTGTACAACTATATATGTCACTATAATTATAGATTCTATAGAAGCACATTGTGCTCACAATTATTAACTAGAAACAGTTGTATCAATAGTCATCGTGTGAACCATAATTCACCCATTAGGCCTCCTGGCCATGGACGATTGTGCATTCCCCTCAGCGATAATCCGTCCATAGAGAACGCTATGGAAAGTGCAGCCCCCCTGTCCACGAGCAGAGAATCATAGCAATTTGCTGCCATTCTCCACGGGAAGCGATAGGCTCACCGCGGAGAACTGACAGTTCTCTCCCCTTCTTCTGGGTGGTGGGATATCGCTAGAGATATTCCTCAACGCCCGTGGACAGGCGGCCTTACTCTGATTAAATGGTACCCATTTCTGCCCATAGCTACTGGTTTCTTGTATACAATTGAAAATTTGGCCCTGATGCATATGGGGATGTGATCTTCAGCTGAATGCTACTAGGTGAATGATTATTTACTCAACACCTATTCAATTGGACCTCTCCTCTTCTCCCCTTGGGATTACAGCAGTGCCTTTCACTATTTAATTAGTAGTCACGATAGGATCTCCCTTCCACCAGTATTCATATAAGCACACCATCTTTTTCTGTACAATGACAATATCTTTGCTACCTCAGAATCTGTACAACTTGTTACTATTCAAGGCACCATGAAATCTGCACTCTACTAACAAATTCTTAAAAAGCTTAAACTGCTAAAGCTTAATTTTAGTTAACTATAAACCTAAATGAGCAACCAGTGTCTGGCAGCTGCTGTCAAGATCATGGGGTGCATCAAAAGAGGTCTAAGAGTACATGATGAGAACATTGTTCAAGTCACTGGTCAGACCACACATGGAATATTGTAGACAGTTTCGGGCACCGGCACTCAAGAAGGACATATCAGAGCTTGAGTGGGTACAAAGGCGGGCAACTAAAGTAATAAATGGAATGGGCGGACTACAATACCCAGAGGGGTTATCAAAATTGGGGTTATTTAGTTTAGAAAAAACATGGCTAATGGGCAACCTAATAACTATGTACAGATATAACAGGGAAGAATACAGAGATCTCTCCCATCATCTATTTGTGCACAGAACTGTGACTGCAACAAGGTGGCAGCCTCTACATATAGCAACAATGAGGCTTCTACACCAACACATGTTATAGTTACTAATTACTTCAGAAGGTTCGGTGATCCAGGGATTATTTGATTGTCAGGCTTGGAGTCAGGAAGGATTTTTTTTTTCCTTTAATGAGGGAAATTGGCTTCTACCTCATTGAGGTTTTTGTCTTCCCCTGGATCAACATTGGAGGGCAATAGGCTAAACTGTATGGACATATGACTTTTTCAGTCTAAAATACTATGTTGCTATGTTAAGGCCCATTTAGATACAACTAGAGATGAGCGAGCATGCTTGTCCGAGCTTGATGCTGGTTCGAGCATTAGCATACTCAAAAGTACTCGTTACTCGAGCGAGCACCACTCGGTGTTCGAGAAAATTTCACCCTCTCCCCCCCACATGTTTAGCGGCTTTTTTAGCCAATGAACAGGCAGGGAAGGCTTTGGCACCTCCTGCTATGACATGCCAACCCTGTTCACGTCTATAGCAGTGATTGGGATTATAAAAACTCAGGTCACCTGATGCTCACCTCACACGGAGGCTGGATTAGCTGAGGGACAGAGCTGCTGTGAATGAGGGAGAGCGTTAGTGTAGGTTAGAAGGAGCGTTTAGGCAGGGATTAGAGATGAGCGAGCACCCAAATGCTCAGGTCCGCGTTATTCGAGTTGAGCTTTTCGTAAAATTCGAGAGCTCTACTCGAGTAACGAATCCCATTGACTACAATGGGAGACTCAAGCATTTTTGTATGCGGGACGCCGGGTCCTGAGCTTTTTTTATTCTTTTTCTTGGTTGGTGTTCTATCTCTCTCTCTCTCCCCTGCCTGCCAGACAAAAAATTTGCCAATGACGTGCGCTGCGTTGCGGCGGGGAGGGGCCAAAACAGGCAAGTCACAGCGGGGAGGAGCCAAAAACTGGGGCGGGGTCGAACACGATTTGATGCTCGTTCGAGTAACGAGCACCATTGAGTACGCTAATACTCAAACGAGCATCAAGCTCGGCAGGGTATGTTCTCTCAACTCTAGCAGGGATCCATATTCAAAGAAGCCAACAGTCCTTTTTAGGACTACAACTCCACTTTTGTGCATCATCAGTTTGGCTGCCTGGGACCAGCAGTGGGCGCACAAAGCATTCTCAAGCATCCCCGCTGTATACTGCATACTGTTACCGATTCTATACAGTATACTGCTACTGGTGTACACAGACTATATAGGAACTAACAAAACGCCTCTCATTTTTCATTTTTTTATTTGTTTTTGTACAAGATTGTACTCATTTTTCACTGTCTATTTTTTGCTATAGTGTACGCAAAATACCCCAGTGTGTGTACTGTCGATTCACACTATATAAGAAGACTGTACACATTTTACACTGTCTATTTTTGGTTTAAAACATACATAGAATACCCTTAGTGTGTGTCCTCTTGATCGGCACTATATAACAAGACTGTACACATTTTACACTGTCTATTTTTGGCTTAAGGTGTACGTAAAATACCTCACAGTTTGCGTAGCATTTTGACGCAGTGCATTATACAACATGATCAAGACTAGGGGTAAGGGTCGAGGATGAGGACGTGGACGTGGGCGTGCAAATGAGGGTGTGGGTAGAGGCTGAGGGTGTGGGCAGTGCCTGCTGCTGAGGGAGAAGTAGAACGCCGCATATCTACGCTCTCTAGTTTCATCTCAGTTTGCAGGTCTGCGTGGTCTACCATTATTAAAACCACAACAATGCAATCAGGTGATGACGTGGATAGCGGATAACGCATTCAGTAATTTATCCACCACGCAGTCTTCCATGCAGTCCACTCACGCTAGCCAAGGGACTGGACCTGTGAATCCTCACGCTGATCCTCCTTCCTCTCAGCCTGGTCACTTCAGGAAAAGAAGAGATTCAGAACAGGCATACTCACAGGAACTGTTCTCAGGTCCCTTCCCTCAGTCGCAAACAATGGTTCATCAGCCACCTGAGGAGTTTGTCATGACCGATGCCCAAAATTTGGACCTTTCACGACTGTGAAAGACTTAGACTTAAGTGTGATGAGGGTGGGGACTTCCAAGTAGTGTCTCAAGAGGTATTTGTTGATGATGATGAGACACAGTTGTCTGTCAGTGAGGTTGTTGTTAGGGCAGTAAGTCTGAGGGAGGAGCAGACTGAGGATTCAGAGGAAGAGCTGGTGGATGATGAGGTGACTGACCCAACCTGGGTTGGTAAGCCTACTGAAGACAGCGCTTCAGAGGGGGAGGCAAGTGCAGCTCCAGAACAGGTTGGAAGAGGCAGTGGGGTGGCCAGAGGGAGAAGCAGGGCCAGAGCAAGTAATCCCCCAACTGTTCCCCAAAGCACCTCCTCGTGGCAAGCTCCCGTGCAGAGAGCTAGATATTCGAAGGTCTGGAGGTTTTTTAATGAGAGCGTGGATGACCGACGAACAGTGGTGTGCAACCTGTGCTGCACCAAGATCAGCAGGGGAGCCACCACTACCAGCCTGACCACCACCAGAATGCTCGAGCATATGATAGCTAAGCACCCGACAAGGTGGAACGAAGGCCATTCACTGCCCGTGGGTCATACCACTGCCTCTTCCCCTGTGTCACATCCTGGCACTGAGATGCAATCCCCTTCCCAGGACACAGGCATCAGCGTCTTTCGGCCTGCATCGACCCCTTCACTTGCACAGTCCTCCACTGCCTCTACCAATGTGTCCCACCGCAGTGTTCAGCTGTCCATAACACAAACATTAGAGCGCAAGTGCAAATATTCAGCCACTTACCCGCATGCACTAAACGCACATATCTCCAAACTGTTGAGCTGGAGATGCTGCCATATAGGCTGGTAGAAACTGAGGCTTTCCGCAACCTCATGGTGGCAGCCGTCCCTCGCTACTTGGTCCCCAGTCGCCACAATTTTCCCGCTGTGCCGTCCCCACCCTACAATAGCACGTATCACGGAATATCAACTGTGCCCTCACTAACACAGTTACTGGGAAGGTCCACTTAACCACCGACACATGGACAAGTGCTGGTGGGCAGGGATGCTACATCTCCCTGACGGGACATCGGGTTAACCTGTTGCAGGCTGGGACCGAGTCTGACCCTGGGTCCGCTCACGTGCTACCCACACCGAGGATTGCGGGTCCTACCTCGGTCATGGTTTCTCCAGTTTATTATGCCACCTCCTCAACCCCCCCTCCCTCCTCCTTCTTCTCCTCCTCCACCTCTCAATTGCCATCTGTGAGCATGTCGCCTTCAGTCGGTAGCTCGAGACGCTGCAGCACTGCCGTGGGGAAGCGTCAACAGGCTTTGCTTAAACTCCTGAGCTTAGGTGAAAAGAGGCACACCACCCAAGAGCTTTTACAGGGTTTGATGGAGCAGATAGATCTGTGGCTTTTGCCGCTGAACCTCCAACCAAGCGTGATGGTGTGTGACATTGGGCGTAACCTGGTGGCGGCTCTGCAGCTTGGCAGACTAACACACGTGCGATGCCTGGCCCACATGTTCAATCTGGTGGTTCAGTGCTTTCTTAAAAGTTCACCACAGATGCTGCCACCCTCAGGACACTGCAACAGCGCTTCCAGCTGCCAGTTCATCGACTGTTGTGCGATGTGTCCACGCACTGGAGTTCAACTTCACACATGTTGGCCAGGGTTTACGAGCAGCGTAGACCCATTGTTGAATACAAGCTGCAACATGCCCGTCAGAGTGGTAGTCAGCCTCCACAGTTCTTCACAGAGGAGTGAGCATGGATGTTTGACATCTGTCAGGTGTTAGGAAACTTTGAGGAGTCAACACAAATGGATTAGTGGCGATGCAGCCATTATCAGTGTAACCATCCCACTGCTTTGCCTGCTGAGAAGGTCACTGCTAAGTATTGAAGCCGACGCTTTTCAGATGGAACAGGAGATGGGAGATGACAATACATCGCTTGATAGCCAGACCACCCTCAGGTCTGTTTCTCAGCGCATATTGAAGGAGGAAGAGGAGGAGGGGGAAGAGACTGCTGCCCACACTGCAGAAGGTACCCATGTTACTTCTTTCACATCTGTTCAGTGTGTATGGGCTCAAGAGGAGGAGGAGGAAGAGACTGAGAGTCATCCTCCTAGTGCGGACAGCGATGTGTTGCGTACTGGGACTCTGACACACATGGCTGACTTCATGTTAAGCTGCCTTTCCCGTGACCCTTGCGTTAGACGCATTCTGGCCAACACAGATTACTGGGTGTTCACCCTTCTCGACCCAGAGGAGAAACTTTCCACTCTCATTCCCGAAGAGGAAAGGAGTACAAGAGTGATGCAATACCACAAGACCCTGGTGGAAAAGCTGATACTATACTTCCCATCTGACAACACTAGTGGTAGAGGATGTAGTTCAGGGGGCCAACTAGCAGGGTACACGTGGGGAACAGGCAGCATGTCAAGCGCAGGCAAGGGAACACTCTCCAAGGCCTTTGCCAGTTTTATGGCACCCCAGCCAGACTGTGTTACCACTCCCCAGTCTAGGCTGAATAGGAGGGAACAGTGTAAAAAGATCGTGAGGGAGTACATAGCCGAACGTACCAACGTCCTCCGTGATCCCTCTGCTCCATATAACTATTGGGTGTCAAAGCTGGACACGTGGCACGAACTTGTGCTGTACGCCTTGGAAGTGCTGGCCTGCCCTGCTGCTAGCGTGTTATCAGAGAGGGTGCTTAGTGCTGTTTGGGGGGATTATCACGGATAAGCATACCCACCTGTCAACTGCCAGCGCCGACATGCTTACACTCATAAAGATGAACAAAGCCTGGATTTCCCGAGACTTCTCTTCTCCACTGGTGGAAAGCAGCGGAACATAAAGTATCTTTAAGCTGGAACTGGAGAACCATGCACCCTCTATCACCCCCAAAAAGGGTAAAAGTAGCTTGGTCTATCCTTCTCTGATCTTCCTCCTCCTCCTAAACTAGCATGTCAGCACGCTGAAAAGCCAATTCTTCAGAGGGCCAAAAGGTTTTCAGTGGCCTGCCTCCAGGCTCTGTCAAAACAATTTTTTCTAAGGACCGCCTCCAGGTTCTCACCCCCAATTTTGAAGAGGATCACCACTAGAGTTCAGCAAACGTGCTGGTTCCAGCTTCATACGCCCACAGTGTCCACAAATGTATCCCAGCGCAGTGTCCAGCTATCTGACTCCAAGACAGAATGAATTGTCCTGGTTTGGCCACTCTAATTTCTTTATAGTACATGCTGTCTTTCCCTGGGGTGCTGGTTAACAAGCCCCTCGGGGAGAGGCAGTAGCTTGCCTGTTGGTGGACCGCCACCTGAATCCCATTAAGAAAGTACGAGCTGTCACTCAAAAAATCTTTCAGGTTTTTACCTGCCTTGCTGATTATGGTCTGGCCCAACTAAATTGTTAGGGGGGTGACCACCAGGCTCTTTCCCACAATTTGGCTTAATAGTGTGACCTGGGAGCCTCAGATGCATCCATGCATGCTGCCCCTGCTGTTCCCTATCAATTTCTGTGGTGTTTCAATCACTTTCTGATGTTTTCAGGTAAAATACACACCTGCCCCTATGCAGAGCATGGGTCACCTTGAAAAAAGCTTGAGTCTCCCATTGACTTCAATGGGGTTCGTTACTCGAAATGAGCTCTCGAGTATTACAAAAAGTTCGGCTTGAGTAACGAGCACCCAAGCATTTTGGTGCTTGCTCATCTCTAGATACAATGATTATTGCTCAAAATTCACTCAAAAGCCATCTTTTGAGCGATAATCGTTGTGCCTAAATGTGGCTGTCTTTCAGTTTTCTGCAGAACAACGTTTTTCAGCTCAGCTTGAAATCCGTCATTCAACAGAATAGCTGATTAGATGAACTGCACGCTGTGCTCTGCCTGGGGAGCGCTGATAACAGCTGATTACATTGTCTCAACTGTTCTCAGCTGTCAGCCCTGCCGGCAGAACAAAAGGAATTTATTCAGAGAACACTGTGCGGTCCTCTGAATAAATTCAACTCCCGGCGGCTCACATGCTGCTAATTGGTACTAATAGGCATTAGCACTAGAGATGAGCGAGTATACTCGCTAAGGCTAACTACTCGAACGACTACTCGAACGAGTAGTGCCTTAGCCGAGTATCCTCCCGCTTGTCTCTAAAGATTCGGGGGCCGGCGGTGGGCAGGCAGTGGCGGGGGAGAGCGGGGAAATCTCTCTCTCCCTCTCCCCCCCCCCCCCCCCCGCTCCCCTTCCTGCTCACCACCGCAACTCACCTGTTACCCGCGCCGGCAGCCGAATCTTTACAGACGAGCGGAAGGATACTCGGCTAAGGCACTACTGGCTCGAGTAGTTAGCCTTAGCGAGTATACTTGTTCATCTCTAATTAGCACCAATTAGCAAATGATGCAAAGTGATCGCTCAAAAGCCATCTTTTGAGTGATCATTTGTGTGTCTAAACGGGCCTTTACTGTGTTAAACTTCTAAACTGTAATTGGATCATGCAAAAAGATAAGGCTCAAAATACAAAAGCAACTATAGATCATAATTACTAAGGTGCATGGCTGCACCAACCATGAGGTGAGGTGAGCACCTGGCCTCAGGCATTGCTATCCCAGGATCTGCACTCCTCTATACATTTGTACTATAGAGATGATTGCCTCTTGTTCTGTAGTTCTGCACACATTTGTTTCATAAAGATGACTGCATATTGCAGTTGTGCTGCAAATCATGGCAACAAAACTTCACAAATCTGCAATATGTATTGATCCCTAGACACAGGTGCATGCAGGAGCTATTGAAGGACCTCCACAAATAGGTTCACGTGTCTGTATCTGAGGGACCCAGTGCTGGTAAAATAAAAGATGGAGTACTGAATCTGAAAGTTAGCAATAAACTTTATTTGACAGCAGTGCATTTACTGTAACTCAACATACAGTTTTGAATGCTCCGACACAGAGCAGAATACTTTAGCAATGCTTAGCACAAACAGTGGCCCAAATTGCAAATTGTTATGCTTCTCAAATATGCGCAGTCACTTAGTTACGTTGCAGGCCACTTTAGTTACATGCAGTCTCTCATGGTTACGCAGACCTCTCAGGGCTCCATGGGCACTTGACTAGAGATGAGCGAGCACCAAAATGCTCGGGTGCTCGTTACTCGGGACGAAATTTTCGCGATGCTCGAGGGTTCGTTTCGAGTAACGAACCCCATTGAAGTCAATGGGCGACCCGAGCATTTTTGTATTTCGCCGATGCTCGCTAAGGTTTTCATGTGTGAAAATCTGGGCAATTCAAGAAAGTGATGGGAACAACACAGCAACGGATAGGGCAGGCGAGGGGCTACATGTTGGGCTGCATCTCAAGTTCACAGGTCCCACTATTAAGCCACAATACCGGCAAGAGTGCCCCCCCCCCTCCCAACAACTTTTACTTCTGAAAAGCCCTCATTAGCAATGCATACCTTAGCTAAGCACCACACTACCTCCAACAAAGCACAATCACTGCCTGCATGACACTCCGTTGCCACTTCTCCTGGGTTACATGCTGCCCCCCCCCCCCCCGCACGACAGTGTCCACAGCGTACACCAAATTGTCCCTGCCCAGCCTTCAGCTATCCTCATGCCACGCCACCCTCATGTCTATTTATAAGTGCGTCTGCCACAGGAAAAGCAGGCACACACTGCAGAGGGTTGGCATGGCTAGGCAGCGACCCCCCCATAAAAGGGGCGGGCCGATAGTCCACAATGCTGTACAGAAGCAATGAGAAATCCAATCCTGTGCCACCTCCATCTCGAGCTGCACACGTGGGCATAGCAATGGGGAACCTATGTGTCACACACTATTCATTCTGTCAAGGTGTCTGCATGCCCCAGTCAGACCGCGGTTTTTTATAAATAGTCACAGGCAGGTACAACTCCGCAATGGGAATTCCGTGTGCACCCACGGCATGGGTGGCTCCCTGGAACCCACCGGCGGTATATAAATATATCCCATTGCAGTGCCCATCACAGCTGAGGTAACGTCCGATTAAATGCAGGTGGGCTTCGGCCCACACTGCATGCCCCAGTCAGACTGGGGTTCTTTAGAAGTGGACACATGCAGTTACAACTCCGTGTGGACCGACAGCATGGGTGGGTGGCAGGAAGCCACCGGCGGTACATAAATATATCCCATTGCATTGCCCATTACAACTGAGGTAATGTCATGTTTAATGCAGGTGGGCTTCGGCCAACGCTGCATGCCCCAGTCAGACTGGGGTTCTTTAGAAGTGGACACAGGCAGTTACAACTCCGTGTGGACCAACAGCATGGGTGGCTCCCTGGAACCCACCGACGGTACATAAATATATCCCATTGCAGTGCCCAGCACAGCTGAGGTAATGTCATGTTTAGAGATGAGCGAGCACCAAAATGCTCGGGTGCTCGTTACTCGGGACGAACTTTTCGCGATGCTCGAGGGTTCGTTTCGAGTAACGAACCCCATTGAAGTCAATGGGCGACCCGAGCATTTTTGTATTTCGCCGATGCTCGCTAAGGTTTCCTTGTGTGAAAATCTGGGCAATTCAAGAAAGTGATGGGAACGACACAGCAACGGATAGGGCAGGCGAGGGGCTACATGTTGGGCTGCATCTCAAGTTCACAGGTCCCACTATTAAGCCACAATAGCGGCAAGAGCGGGCCCCCCCCCCTCCCAAAAACTTTTACTTCTGAAAAGCCCTCATTAGCATGGCATACCTTTGCTAAGCACCACACTACCTCCAACAAAGCACAATCACTGCCTGCATGACACTCCACTGCCACTTCTCCTGGGTTACATGCTGCCCAACCGCCCCCCCTCCCCCCCACAGCGCACACCAAAGTGTCCCTGCGCAGCCTTCAGGTGCCCTCATGCCACACCACCCTCATGTCTATTTAGAAGTGCGTCTGCCATGAGGAGGAACCGCAGGGGATGGTGGTGGTGCTCTCTTGTTGTGTCGTTAAAGGTGAAATTCTTGGACTGCCACCAGACGGACCAATGCAAAGGTATTTGCCAAGAATGTTTTCATTGTTGGAGGAGGAGGGGGATGTTTTGGAGGCACTATGTGTCCTCTACACGTGTCCGTGGTTATATGCACCTTAACAGTAACAGCGTTGGTGGGAAATGGCCTTGCCGCCATCATGTTTTGTGAAGCCTCTGTTTCCACACCCCAGTGACATACCATTAGCAGCGGTATAGGCAGAGCCCAGAATTATTAACATTTCAGCGGTAGCATTAGGGACAGGCCCCACTAACATATCACTAGCAGCAGTATAGGGGGAGCGCAGTCTTAGTTCCATTTCAGTAATAGTAGCACTCAAGACAGGCCCCAGTAACATTCCCATTGCAGCAGTTTAGGGAGATAACAGTCTCTTTCACATTTCAGTAGCTGCAGTATAGACAAGGCCCCAGTTACATTTATGTAGCTAAAGTGTAGGCCAACCCCACACACCTTTCTGTACCATGAGTGCAGGCGAAGAACATAGAAATTACTATGATTACACTGTAGGTGAGGGCCCAAAAAAATTGGTGTACCAACAGTACTAATGTACCTCAGAAAAAATTGGCCATGCCCAACCAAGATGGCAGGTGAAACCCATTAATCGCTTTGGTTAATGTGGCTTAAGTGGTAACTAGGCCTGGAGGCAGCCCAGTTGAACGAAAAATTGGTTGACGTTAAAGTTTCAACGCTTTTAAGAGCATTGAAAGGTATAAAAATTGTTTAGAAAAATTATATGAGTGAGCCTTGTGGCCCTAAGAAAAATTGCCCGTTCGGCGTGATTACGTGAGGTTTCAGGAGGAGGAGCAGGAGGAGGAGGAATATTATACACAGATTGATGAAGCAGAAATGTCCCCGTTTTGGATGGTGAGAGAGAACGATGCTTCCATCCGCGGGTGCAGCCTACGTATTGCTTAGGTATCGCTGCTGTCCGCTGTTGGAGAAGAGAAGTCTGGGGAAATCCAGGCTTTGTTCATCTTGATGAGTGTAAGCCTGTCGGCACTGTCGGTTGACAGGTGGGTACGCTTATCCGTGATGATTCCCCCAGCCACACTAAACACACTCTCTGACAAGACGCTAGCCGCAGGACAAGCAAGCACCTCCAGGGCATATGGCGCGAGTTCAGGCCACGTGTCCAGCTTCGACACCCAGTAGTTGTAGGTGGCAGAGGCGTCACGGAGGACGGTCGTGCGATCGGCTACGTACTCCCTCACCATCCTTTTACAGTGCTCCCGCCGACTCAGCCTTGACTGGGGAGCGGTGACACAGTCTTGCTGGGGAGCCATAAAGCTGGCAAAGGCCTTGGAGAATGTTCCCCTGCCTGCGCTGTACATGCTGCCTGATCTCTGCGCCTCCCCTGCTACCTGGCCCTCGGAACTGCGCCTTCTGCCACTAGCGCTGTCGGATGGGAAGTTTACCATCAGTTTGTCCACCAGCGCCCTGTGGTATAGCATCATTCTCGAACCCCTTTCCTCTTCGGGAATGAGAGTGCAAAGGCTCTCCTTATACCGTGGGTCTAGCAGTGTGTACACCCAGTAATCCGTAGTGGCCAGAATGCGTGTAACGCGAGGGTCACGAGAAAGGCATCCTAACATGAAGTCAGCCATGTGTGCCAGGGTACCTGTACGCAACACATGGCTGTCTTCACTAGGAAGATCACTTTCAGGATCCTCCTCCTCCTCCTCTTCCTCCTCCTCAGGCCATACACGCTGAAAGGATGACAGGCAAGCAGCATGGGTACCGTCAGCAGTGGGCCAAGATGTCTCTTTCCCCTCCTCCTCATCTTCTTCCTCCTCCTCCTCCTCCTCCTCACCGCGCTGAGATATAGACAGGAGGGTGCTCTGACTATCCAGCGACATACTGTCTTCCCCCGGCTCTGTTTCCGAGCGCAAAGCGTCTGCCTTTATGCTTTGCAGGGAACTTCTCAAGATGCATAGCAGAGGAATGGTGACGCTAATGATTGCAGCATCGCCGCTCACCACCTGGGTAGACTCCTCAAATTTTCCAAGGACCTGGCAGATGGCTGCCAACCAGGGCCACTCTTCTGTAAATAATTGAGGAGGCTGACTCCCACTGCGCCGCGCAAGTTGGAGTTGGTATTCCGCTATAGCTCTACGCTGCTCATAGAGTCTGGCTAACATGTGGAGCGTAGAGTTCCACTGTGTGTGCACGTCGCACAGCAGTCGGTTAACTGGCAGATTAAACCTATGTTGCAGTGTCCGCAGGGTGGCAGCGTGCGTGTGGGATTTGCGGAAATGTGCGCAGAGCTGGCGCACCTTTCCGAGCAGGTATGACAAGTGGGGGTAGCTTTTCAGAAAGCGCTGAACCACCAAATTAAAGACATGGGCCAGGCATGGCACGTGCGTGAGGCTGCCGAGCTGCAGAGCCGCCACCAGCTTACGGCCGTTGTCACACACGACCATGCCCGGTTGGAGGCTCAGCGGCGCAAGCCAGTGGTCGGTCTGCTCTGTCAGACCCTGCAGCAGTTCGTGGGCCGTGTGCCTCTTATCTCCTAAGCTGAGTAGTTTCAGCACGGCCTGCTGACGCTTGCCCACCGCTGTGCTGCCACGCCGCGTGACACCGACTGCTGGCGACGTGCTGCTGACACATCTTGATTGCGAGACAGAGGTTGTGTTGGAGGAGGAGGAGGAGGAAGGTGCTTTAGTGGAGGAAGCATACACCGCCGCAGATACCACCACCGAGCTGTGGCCCGCAATTCTGGGGGTGGGTAGGACGTGAGCGGTCCCAGGCTCTGACTCTGTCCCAGCCTCCACTAAATTCACCCAATGTGCCGTCAGGGAGATATAGTGGCCCTACCCGCCTGTGCTTGTCCACGTGTCCGTTGTTAAGTGGACCTTGGCAGTAACCGCGTTGGTGAGGGCGCGTACAATGTTGCGGGAGACGTGGTCGTGCAGGCCTGGGACGGCACATCGGGAAAAGTAGTGGCGACTGGGAACCGAGTAGCGCGGGGCAGCCGCCGCCATCATGCTTTTGAAAGCCTCCGTTTCCACAAGCCTATACGGCAGCATCTCTAGGCTGATCAATTTTGCAATGTGCACGTTTAACGCTTGAGCGTGCGGGTGCGTGGCGTCGTACTTGCGCTTGCGCTCAAACTGTGGCACTAGCGACGTCTGGACGCTACGCTGAGAGACATTGCTGGATGGGGCCGAGGACAGCGGAGGTGATGGTGTGGGTGCAGGCCAGGAGACGGTAGTGCCTGTGTCCTCAGAGGGGGGTTGGATCTCAGTGGCAGGTTGGGGCACAGGGGGAGAGGCAGTGGTGCAAACCGGAGGCGGTGAACGGGCATCGTCCCACCTTGTGGGGTGCTTGGCCATCATATGCCTGCGCATGCTGTTGGTGGTGCCTCCCCAGCTGATCTTGGCGCGACAAAGGTTGCACACCACTGTTCGTCGGTCGTCAAACGTCTCTGTGAAAAACTGCCACACCGTAGAGCACCTTGACCTGTGCAGGGTGGCATGGCGCGAGGGGGCGCTTTGGGAAACAGTTGGTGGATTATTCGGTCTGGCCCTGCCTCTACCCCTGGACACCGCACTGGCTCGGCCTGTGCCCACACCCTCACTTGGCCCTCCGCGTCCTCGGCCGCGTCCACGTCCTCTAGGCCTACCCCTACCCCTCAGCATGCTGTATTACCAGTGATTTGATTTCCCAGGCAGGAAAGAAATTGGCGCAAGCCTGCAGTAAAACGTAGCTGGTTGCGTCTGATTTTTTTAGGTTCTCCACGCAGCACACACGTACCCAGAGCCCTTAGGACTGACAGAGGCAGGGCAAATATACTTTTTTGCCTTTTGTTTAAAAGGATAGGCCCACTGCGTCTATTCACTGACTAATATAACTGTGTTGCGGCCCTGCAAAAGTGTCACAGAACTTTACTGTTGCAGAGTTATTAACTGTGGCAGAGCAGGTATTTCCCAGGCAGGAAAGAAATTGGCGCAAGGCTGCACTCAACCGTAGCTGGTTGCGTCTGATTTTTTTAGGTTCTCCACGCAGCACACACGTACCCAGAGCCCTTAGGACTGACAGAGGCAGGGCAAATATACTTTTTTGCCTTTTGTTTAAAAGGATAGGCCCACTGCGTCTATTCACTGACTAATATAACTGTGTTGCGGCCCTGCAAAAGTGTCACAGAACTTTACTGTTGCAGAGTTATTAACTGTGGCAGAGCAGGTATTTCCCAGGCAGGAAAGAAATTGGCGCAAGGCTGCACTCAACCGTAGCTGGTTGCGTCTGATTTTTTTAGGTTCTCCACGCAGCACACACGTACCCAGAGCCCTTAGGACTGACAGAGGCAGGGCAAATATACTTTTTTGCCTTTTGTTTAAAAGGATAGGCCCACTGCGTCTATTCACTGACTAATATAACTGTGTTGCGGCCCTGCAAAAGTGTCACAGAACTTTACTGTTGCAGAGTTATTAACTGTGGCAGAGCAGGTATTTCCCAGGCAGGAAAGAAATTGGCGCAAGGCTGCACTCAACCGTAGCTGGTTGCGTCTGATTTTTTTAGGTTCTCCACGCAGCACACACGTACCCAGAGCCCTTAGGACTGACAGAGGCAGGGCAAATATACTTTTTTGCCTTTTGTTTAAAAGGATAGGCCCACTGCGTCTATTCACTGACTAATATAACTGTGTTGCGGCCCTGCAAAAGTGTCACAGAACTTTACTGTTGCAGAGTTATTAACTGTGGCAGAGCAGGTATTTCCCAGGCAGGAAAGAAATTGGCGCAAGGCTGCACTCAACCGTAGCTGGTTGCGTCTGATTTTTTTAGGTTCTCCACGCAGCACACACGTACCCAGAGCCCTTAGGACTGACAGAGGCAGGGCAAATATACTTTTTTGCCTTTTGTTTAAAAGGATAGGCCCACTGCGTCTATTCACTGACTAATATAACTGTGTTGCGGCCCTGCAAAAGTGTCACAGAACTTTACTGTTGCAGAGTTATTAACTGTGGCAGAGCAGGTATTTCCCAGGCAGGAAAGAAATTGGCGCAAGGCTGCACTCAACCGTAGCTGGTTGCGTCTGATTTTTTTAGGTTCTCCACGCAGCACACACGTACCCAGAGCCCTTAGGACTGACAGAGGCAGGGCAAATATACTTTTTTGCCTTTTGTTTAAAAGGATAGGCCCACTGCGTCTATTCACTGACTAATATAACTGTGTTGCGGCCCTGCCTACACAATTCTGTGCCTGTAGTATCAATGCAGGGTGCAATGCTCTGCACCGCCGATTTTGAGAAAAAAAAAAAAAAAGCAACACAGCTAACAGCAGCCTGCACAGTACTCCACACAGTTAAATGTGGCCCTAGAAAGGACCGTTGAGGTTCTTGAAGGCTACACTCACTCCTAACACTCTCCCTGCCTAAGCACCACTTCTGTCCCTAATACCGGGTGCAATGCTCTGCACTGCGGATTTTGAGAAAAAAAAAAAATTTCTCCACTGCTAACAGCAGCCTGCACACACGTGGATGTGGCCCTAAGAAGGACCGTTGGGGTTCTTGAAGCCTACACTCACTACAAATACTCTCCCTACAGCAACTCCAATAGAACAGCACTTTCCCTCAGCTAACTCACAAGACATCTGAGGCGAGCCGCGGGAGGGGCCGACTTTTATACTCGGGTGACATCTGATCGCCCCAGCCACTCACAGCAGGGGGGTGGTATAGGGCTTGAACGTCACAGGGGGAAGTTGTAATGCCTTCCCTGTCTTTCAATTGGCCAGAAAAGCGCGCTAACGTCTCAGAGAGGAAACTGAAAGTAACCGGAACACCGCGTGGAACTCGTTAAGAGTAACGAGCATCCCGAACACCGTAATATTCGCACGAATATCAAGCTCGGACGAGTACGTTCGCTCATCTCTAGTCATGTTTAATGCAGGTGGGCTTCGGCCCACACTGCATGCCCCAGTCAGACTGGGGTTCTTTAGAAGTGGACACATGCAGTTACAACTCCGTGTGGACCGACAGCATGGGTGGGTGCCAGGAAGCCACCGGCGGTACATAAATATATCCCATTGCATTGCCCATCACAGCTGAGGTAATGTCATGTTTAATGCAGGTGGGCTTCAGCCCACACTGCAAGCCCCAGTCAGACTGGGGTTCTTTAGAAGTGGACACATGCAGTTACAACTCCGTGTGGACCGACAGCATGGGTGGGTGGCAGGAAGCCACCGGCGGTACATAAATATATCCCATTGCAGTGCCCAGCACAGCTGATGTAACGTCAGCTTTAATGCAGGTGGGCAAAAAATTAATTGGATTATGCTGTGGGCGAGAGCCCCAAAAAATTGGTGTACCAACAGTACTAATGTACCTCAGAAAAATTGCCCATGCCCAACCAAGAGGGCAGGTGAAACCCATTAATGGCTTTGGTTAATGTGGCTTAATTTGTAACTAGGCCTGGAGGCAGCCCAGTTAAAATAAAAATTGGTTCAGGTGCAAGTTTTAACGCTTTAATGAGCATTGAAACGTATAAAAATTGTTTACAAAAATTATATGACTGAGCCTTGTGGGCCTAAGAAAAATTGCCCATTCGGCGTGATTACGTCAGGTTCCAGGAGGAGGAGCAGGAGGAGGAGGATGAATATTATACACAGATTGATGAAGCTAAAAGGTCCACGTTTTTGATGGTGATAGAGAACGATGCTTACATCCGCGGGTGCAGCCTACGTATTGCTTAGGTATCGCTGCTGTCCGCTGGTGGAGAAGAGAAGTCTGGGGAAATCCAGGCTTTGTTCATCTTGATGAGTGTAAGCCTGTCGGCACTGTCGGTTGACAGGCGGGTACGCTTATCTGTGATGATTCCCCCAGCCGCACTAAACACCCTCTCTGACAAGACGCTAGCCGCAGGACAAGCAAGCACCTCCAGGGCATACAGCGCGAGTTCAGGCCACGTGTCCAGCTTCGACACCCAGTAGTTGTAGGGGGCAGAGGCATCACGGAGGACGGTCGTGCGATCAGCTACGTACTCCCTCACCATCCTTTTACAGTGCTCCCGCCGACTCAGCCTTGACTGGGGAGCGGTGACACAGTCTTGCTGGGGAGCCAGAAAGCTGTCAAAGGCCTTAGAGAGTGTTCCCCTGCCTGTGCTGTACATGCTGCCTGATCTCCGCGCCTCCCCTGCTACCTGGCCCTCGGAACTGCGCCTTCTGCCACTAGCGCTGTCGGATGGGAATTTTACCATCAGTTTGTCCGCCAGGGTCCTGTGGTATAGCATCACTCTCGAACCCCTTTCCTCTTCGGGTATGAGAGTGGAAAGGTTCTCCTTATACCGTGGGTCGAGCAGTGTGTACATCCAGTAATCCGTAGTGGCCAGAATGCGTGTAACGCGAGGGTCACGAGAAAGGCATCCTAACATGAAGTCAGCCATGTGTGCCAGGGTACCTGTACGCAACACATGGCTGTCCTCACTAGGAAGATCACTTTATCACTTTCAGGATCCTCCTCCTCCTCAGGCCATACACGCTGAAAGGATGACAGGCAAGCAGCATGGGTACCCTCAGCAGTGGGCCAAGCTGTCTCTTCCCCCTCCTCCTCATGCTCCTCCCCCTCCTCCTCCTCCTCCTCCTCAACGCGCTGAGATATAGACAGGAGGGTGCTCTGACTATCCAGCGACATACTGTCTTCCCTCGCCTCTGTTTCTGAGCGCAAAGTGTCTGCCTTTATGCTTTGCAGGGAACTTCTCAAGAGGCATAGCAGAGGAATGGTGACGCTAATGATTGCAGCATCCCCGCTCACCATCTGGGTAGACTCCTCAAAGTTTCCAAGGACCTGGCAGATGTCTGCCAACCAGGCCCACTCTTCTGTAAAGAATTGAGGAGGTTGACTCCCACTGCGCCGCCCATGTTGGAGTTGGTATTCCACTATAGCTCTACGCTGCTCATAGAGCCTGGCCAACATGTGGAGCGTAGAGTTCCACCGTGTGGGCACGTCGCACAGCAGTCGGTGCACTGGCAGATGAAACCGATGTTGCAGGGTGCGCAGGGTGGCAGCGTCCGTGTGGGACTTGCGGAAATGTGCGCAGAGCCGTCACACCTTTCCGAGCAGGTCTGACAAGCGTGGGTAGCTTTTCAGAAAGTACTGAACCACCAAATTAAAGACGTGGGCCTGGCATGGCACGTGCGTGAGGCTGCCGCGCTGCAGAGCCGCCACCAGGTTACGGCCGTTGTCACACACGACCATGCCCGGTTGGAGGCTCAGCGGCGCAAGCCAGCGGTCGGTCTGCTCTGTCAGACCCTGCAGCAGTTCGTGGGCCGTGTGCCTCTTATCTCCTAAGCTGAGTAGTTTCAGCATGGCCTGCTGATGCTTGTCCACCGCTGTGCTGCCGTGCCGCGCGACACCGACTGCTGGCGACGTGCTGCTGCTGACACATCTTGATTGCGAGACAGAGGTTGCGTAGGAGGAGGAGGGTGGTTTAGTGGAGGAAGCATACACCGCCGCAGATACCACCACCGAGCTGGGGCCCGCAATTCTGGGGGTGGGTAGGATGTGAGCGGTCCCAGGCTCTGACTCTGTCCCAGCCTCCACTAAATTCACCCAATGTGCCGTCAGGGAGATATAGTGGCCCTGCCCGCCTGTTCTTGTCCACGTGTCCGTTGTTAAGTGGACCTTGGCAGTAACCGCGTTGGTGAGGGCGCGTACAATGTTGCGGGAGACGTGGTCGTGCAGGGCTGGGACGGCACATCAGGAAAAGTAGTGGCGACTGGGAACTGAGTAGCGTGGGGCCGCCGCCATCATACCTTTGAAAGCCTCCGTTTCCACAACCCTATACGGCAGCATCTCCAGGCTGATAAATTTGGCTATGTGCACGTTTAACGCTTGAGCGTGCGGGCGCGTGGCGGCGTACTTGCGCTTGCGCTCCAACACTTGTGCTAGCGACGGCTGGACGGTGCGCTGAGAGACATTGGTGGATGGGGCCGAGGACAGCGGAGGTGAGGGTGTGGGTGCAGGCCAGGAGACGGTAGTGCCTGTGTCCTGAGAGGGGGGTTGGATCTCAGTGGCAGGTTGGGGCACAGGGGGAGAGGCAGCGATGCAAACCGGAGGCGGTGAACGGCCTTCGTCCCACCTTGTGGGGTGCTTGGCCATCATATGTCTGCGCATGCTGGTGGTGGTGGTGGCTCCCCGGCTGATCTTGGCGCGACAAAGGTTGCACACCACTGTTCGTCGGTCGTTTGCACTCTCAGTGAAAAACTGCCAGACCTTTGAGCACCTCGGCCTCTGCAGGGTGGCATGGCGCGAGGGGGCGCTTTGGGAAACATTTGGTGGATTATTCGGTCTGGCCCTGCCTCTACCCCTGGCCACCGCACTGCCTCTTCCAACCTGCCCTGCTGCTGCTGCACTTGCCTCCCCCTCTGAAGACCTGTCCTCAGTAGGCGTAGCAAACCAGGTGGGGTCAGTCACCTCATCGTCCTGCTGCTCTTCCTCCGAATCCTCTGTGCGCTCCTCCCTCGGACTTACTCCAATTACTACTACCTGAGTGATAGACAACTGTGTCTCATCGTCATCGTCCTCCTCACCCACTGAAAGCTCTTGAGACAGTTGCCGGAAGTCCCCAGCCTCATCCCCCAGACCCCAGGAACTTTCCAAAGGTTGTCATCGGTCACGACAAACTCCTCCGGTGGGAGAGGAACCATTGCTGGGCATTCTGGGCAGGGGCCCGGGAACAGTTTCTGGGAGTCTGCCTGCTCCTCAGAATGTGTCATTATAATGGAGTGAGGAGGCTGGGAGGAAGGAGGAGCAGCAGCCAGAGGATTCAGAGTTGCAGCAGTGGACGGCGCAGAATTCTGGGTGGTCGATAGATTGATGGATGCACTTTCTGCCATCCACGACAGGACCTGCTCACACTGCTCATTTTCTAATAAAGGTCTACCGCGTGGACCCATTAATTGTGAGATGAATGTGGGGATGCCAGAAACGTGCCTCTCTCCTAATCCCGCAGCAGTCGGCTGCGATACACCTGGATCAGGAGCTGGGCCTGTGCCCACAGCCTGACTTGGGCCTCCGCGTCCACGTCCTCTTGGCCTACCCCTACCCCTCAGCATGCTGTATTACCAGTAGTGCAGAAACAGAACGCTGTAATTAAATGTGCCGCTTATTGGCCTGTGGTTGGAGGCTGACTTCGCTTACGGAATGCACAGCAGAGGCAGGAAAGAATTTTGCGCAAGCCTGCTGTAACACTTAGCTGGCTGCGTATGAATTAGGACAACTACCCCCAGCAGAGACGCAGTACAGTCAGGACGGTGACAGGCAGCCCAAATAGATTTTTTCCCCCAAATTTTTGGGGAAAAGCCCACTGCGTATATAGACTGGATATGTCTTTCACTGTCCCTGCCTCACCACCACTACTGGCCGTGGACTATGTAAAATTACTGCAGACTGTTTCACTCTGGACAGGATGACAGCGGTGATGTAAGAGGCAACGCAGAGGCAGGAAAGAATTTTGCGCAAGCCTGCTGTAACACTTAGCTGGCTGCATATGAATTAGGACAACTACCCCCAGCAGAGACACAGTACAGTCAGGACGGTCACAGGCAGCCCAAATAGATTTTTTTTCCCAAATTTTTGGGGAAAAGCCCACTGCGTATATAGACTGGATATGTCTTTCACTGTCCCTGCCTCACCACCACTACTGGCCATGGACTATGTAAAATTACTGCAGGACGCAATGCTCTGCACGGCCGATATACAAAAAAAAAAAAAGTGCAACACTGCAAAAAGCAGCCTCAACAGTACTGCACACGGTCAGATGTGGCCCTAAGAAGGACCGTTGGGGTTCTTGAAGCCTAAAATCACTCCTAACGCTCTCCCTATAGCAGCTCCGGCATCAGCAGCACTTTCCCTGATCTCTGTCAGAATGCATCTGTGGCGAGCCACGGGAGGGGCCGATTTATATACTCGGGTGACACCTGATCTCGCCAGCCACTCACTGCAGGGGGGTGGTATAGGGCTTGAACGTCGCAGGGGGAAGTTGTAATGCCTTCCCTGTCTTTCTATTGGCCAGAAAAGCGCGCTAACGTCTCAGAGATGAAAGTGAAAGTAACTCAAACATCGCGTGGTGCTCGCCTCTAGTAACGAGCATCTCGAACACGCTAATACTCGAACGAGTATCAAGCTCGGACGAGTACGTTCGCTCATCTCTAGTGATATTGTGATAAAGCCATGGACAGCACTATTCCACACTAGGCTTCTGCTGCATCTACCAAGGAGTCCCAATGGGTGGTTCTGAGAAGTGTGGACTAATTGCTTACATAGAAGTTGCAAAAAGTGCACATTTTGGTAAAGACTTCCATGCATTAATTGTGTGCTAAAATGCCCTTAGGGATGTGTAAGGCCCCTGCATGTGGTACATATGTTATGTGCTAATTGTGTGTAGCTAGAGAGCTTCCAGACAACCAGGGCTGGAGGAAGCTAGACTTAAAAATCCCAATGGCTGCAAGTCAGAAATTATAGTTTGAGCCCTGCATGTATATTCATTGGAACCATGTAGGAGAAAGTTGGCAAAATTTGGTGTAGACCAGGTATATATGGGAAATGCATGAGTTACATGTGACTTGCTGCTGCCACATTCTATTGTGGTGAGTATTGTAACATTAACCAATTCCAATCCACTGTCTGACGTCTAATGACATTCTGATTTGAAGGCTGTACAGTTTCCGATGTCGGAAGACGTCCGGTAGCGTATTCTTATTGTACATTATTGACCGCTCTGTTGTCAAGGGCCTCTCCAGCATGTCCCATACCGCAGTACTGGCTCTAGCCAGCTGATGGCACCATTGTATAATGGCAGAAAGAGAAAACCCCCTAGGAAGCCCTGAATCCAAAATTGGATTGCAAAGGGTTAAAGTATACAAAGCCTCTATTGGAGTGTTATGCTGTAAATATTAGTTATGGTTTAATAAAGTTTATTTTGCTGTTATAACAAACTGCCTCCACCTCCGTCTTGTATATAAACAGGGCACTATAACTTTATGGGTGTTAGAGGGGGGCATAATTACCTTATAGGACACTATTACATTATGGAGGCATAAAGAAGGAACTATTACCTTATAGGCCATTAATGATGCACTATTAAAGTATAAGTACATAAAGGAAGCATTACTACATTTTGGGGGCACTATTACCTTTTGAAGCGCACAGTGGGTACTATTACCTTGTGTGAGCACTATAACTGATGCACTGAAAGGGTATTATTATTGTGAGAGTGCACAAAGGGGGAATTTTTATTGTGTGGGGGAAAAGCGAAGGCATTATTATTTTGTGGTGGGCTCATGGGGGATATTATTACTGTAATTAGACACTACTGCATTGTAGGGCACAAAAAGGGTGCTGTACTGTGGGGGTCACAAAGAGGATACTATTACTGTGTAGATGATACTGAGAGGGGCAGAAGTAGCAGCAGAAGAATGTATAAAGAGAAGTTCTGACTAGAAGAAGTCTCCATAGTGGTCTTGGTCTGCACATAAAAGGAAAGTGAATGTGGACTACTCCATTCACAAAAGATGTCACCCGTGATCACTGGAGGTAACTGCTTTGTAATCACTATCACTGTGTAGAGCTGGTATCTGGCTATTGGCGGTGCTTGGAATATTTAGAGACATATAGCTTTAGAGCTGAACCGTTGTAACTAAGCTGTCTTATAGATATACTGTCTCCAATATACTGTATATACAGTTGCAATCAAAATTATTCAACTCCCCTTGCAAATTAAAACCACTGAAAAAGGGGCTATACAGATTAAAATAACAGAAAGCGGAAATATACTTACCAGAGTACTAATATAAGAAGGCAGGTAGAAGCACCACATCCCTCAACATGCAAATAGCCAAAATGCTAAATAGAAGAGCATTGCACAGGTGCGAAATACTACTGAACAACCCCTCACACACCTTCCTTTTGCTGAGGTGGTGGCTGCTTAGCATATATTTGCACATAGATAAATCATACCAAGAGTGCAGTTTTTCTCCATTGAGTAGTTTGGCTATCTGCATGTTGAGGGATGTGCTGCTTCTACCTGCCCTCTTGTATCAGTATATTGGTGAGTATATGGCCGCTTTCTGTAATTTTTTTCCCCTTTGCAAATAAGTTTGTTTGCCAAATTTGTAAACTTTCAACTGCTTGCAAAAACAGTCAACAAAGAGCAATTTGCATGGCTTAACACAACTAATATAGCAAATGGTATCTCCAAAGTCAACACAAAATACGACTTTTAACTAAATTGTCTTCTAAAAGGGACCTTCACTGCGAGGTACAGTAAATAGTCTGTATATTTTATATTAAAGTGTGTAATTTGCATATAAACACTACGTTAGAGCCGAGTCCCCTTTGGTTTCTCCATTTTCTGCTCGTATAGTTTAGCAGATGAGCGGCATAACCCTGAATTACAGGTAGCCACATCAGGACCTAACCTTAACATCAGCCAGTGCTGTAATTTGCGGGTGTGACTTTTTCTTTCATTAGTTTAATGGTAGTGAACAGCCTTCTTGAGATTTTTCTTCAAGTTTGCATTTGCTATTTTCTGTCAAAATGTATTTTGCCTGTCATTGCCCAATTTCACTTCATCTAAAGAATACATTTCTTCCATATACAGTTTTCTTTGTTCTGAGAAGGGCTTATAGTCAGGTCATAGGAGGGAACTTTTAAGTGTCAAATCTCAGCATTGCCGCATAGACCACTTGCTCGTGTAATCAATCCATCACTGTCCGGCACAAGATTCTCTTGTTTTCATTCCTTGAAAGTTACTTTTAAGGAAGTGTTTGTGTGTTGCAGCTCTGTAATTATGCATAACATGTATAGGATTTTGTAATAAACGCTCTCAGCAATGTACCACATGTTTTATGCTGGATATTCCCATTACAATACAACTTCATTAGAATGTTGGGTTTTTAAATATTGCTAAATATGATGTAGAGCTCACCATTTCTTTCTATGATCACGGCCAAATTATTCAAATGCTATCCTACATAGATCCCCGTATTCCCTAGTGGCATGTAAAATCCATATAATTAGTGTATAAATGCATATAGCTCTGAATATCGTTAATTGCATGGGTTGTAGAAGTCAAGAGAGAATTTGCTAACAATATAAATATACAAATCGATACATATCATGCAAATATTTAAACATGGACAATACATTACAGATCCACAAGATGGGAACAGAATAAAACTTTGAGAAATACACTTCCTTTGTACCTCTAATGTACTTTTCCAATACTACTATAATGTATTCTCATGTGGGCAGCTATCTCAGGCACATCGTTTTATTCTAGTGAGCTGCCCCTTGTTTTCCAGCCAAATGTTCAGATTCACTTTTATATTTTGCTCTGATTGATCTCTTGTCCCTTTCTCACATTGGTTTGTGAATTATTGAATTGTCTGACTGCTATTTCACATTCTGACACAAGCTTGCCTGCTTGCCCTTTGCTTTTCTCATCCTTGGTGGTTTTGCGCTGGTACTGTTACCGCCTACAATTTTTTGTTCATATTCAACTGTATCTTCAATTGAACTTTTATTAGCTTGGAAAATGCACACTTTTTTCTCAGTCAAACCCATTCTACTTTCCTAGTTTCCCTGAAGACTATTTTACTTACAGTTGCAGTTAAAATTATTCAACCCCCTCAAAGCAAATTAGGTTTGTTTTCCAAATTTACAAACTTTCAGCTGTTTATAAAAAATAAATAAATAAAAAAGAACGATTTAAAAAGCTCAACACAACTAATATAACAAGTGGTTTCTCCCAATTTAACACAAAACAGCACTTCTAATAACCCCTGCAGTCTCAGAATTATTGAAACCCCTGAATAGGATTCCTTATAAGAGCACATATTTGCAACTCAGTTGGTTGACTCCAGCACATCTGATGCAACTAATCAAGGATTTCATAGGTTGCATCAGATGTCCTAGAGATACAGTTAAAAGTGCAGTTTGCAAGCTCAATGTTAAAGGAATACTGGCTGTACTACTGGGATGCAGCAAAAAGGAAGCTATCACTGGCTGTCACCAGACTCCAGAGCAGGCATGGGCTCAAAACCCTCAAGTGACTACAAAGGACCTGCAACAAAATTGGTGATAGCAGGCACTGAGGTCTCTGTTTGCACAGTAAGGTGCACACTAAATGCTGATAGCCTTTATACCTTAAATCCAAGATGTACAACTCTACTGACCCAAAAGTGCAAGAAAAGTCAGCTCCAATATACTCAAAACCATATAAATTAGCAACAGAAGTTTTGGGATTCTATTCTATGGAGTGATGAAATTAACTTTTCGAGAAGGAATGAAGTATATGATGGAAAGAACACCCTGCCTGTAGTGAAGCATGGCAGTGGCTCGGTGATACTCTAGGGATGCTTTGCTTCCTCTGCCACCGGAAATCTGCAGTGTGTGGAGGG
Organism: Eleutherodactylus coqui; assembly: GCF_035609145.1. Lineage (NCBI taxonomy): Eukaryota > Metazoa > Chordata > Amphibia > Anura > Eleutherodactylidae > Eleutherodactylus > Eleutherodactylus coqui. Next base: position 247,753,073 of record NC_089838.1, on the reverse strand, counting down.
CAAAATGGGTTCAATCAAGTACCAGAAAATCCTAGCAAAAAACGTCATGCCCTCTGTGAGGAAGTTGAAGGTTGGGCACCATCGGACCTTCCAACGGCACAAAAATGACAAACATACCTCAAAGTCCACCAAGAATTAATTTCAGAATAATTCCTGGAAGATTCTGGCGTGGCCATCATGGTCACCTGACCTGAACATAGAAAATTTTTGGTAGGATTTGAAGAATGCCGTTGCAGCACATAAACCCAAGAACATTCGTGAAGTGAAGGTCATTGCTGATGAGGAATGGGCTAAAATTCCTCAGAAATGCTGTCAGACGCTGTTGTCTGACATTCATCACATTTGCAGCAGGTCATAATGGCAAAATCTGCTCTAATAAGTTCTTTAGACACTTGCCAGGAAGTCCTTGAACAATTCTGAGACTTGCGTAATCATTAAAAGTGGCTTTTTATGTTGAATTTGGAGAAATCCCTTGTTATATTAGTTGTGTTGAGTTATTCGAATTGTTGTTGTTTCATTGTTTTTTTGCAAACAGCTGAAAGTTTGTAAATTTGGCAAATAAACCTCATTTGTAGTGGAGGTGGTATCAATTTGACTGCAACTGTATACGTATGCCATTTTTTCTGATATAAATAGATATGTAACTATAGGGGATGCAGAAGTTTCGATAACACTTGGGCGCTTGAATCTGATGATGCATGATAAACCTAATTTGCAGTGGGAGTTGAATAATTATTGATTGCAACTGTGCGCCTTAAAGAATTTGGAAGGAGATTTATGAAACTCTCCAAAAGAGAAACTGTCTTTATTGACCAGAGCAACCAGCCGCAGCGCAGTGGCATTTCTTAAAGAGCTTTTGAAACATGAAAGCTGTGTTGTGATTAGTTGCTAGGGGCAACAAAGACAGTTTTTCTTTTAGACAGTTTCTGCCCTTTGTATTTTCAATTTGTGACAAAGTAAATAGGAGCCTCTATAAGCTTCCCTTTATGTTACAAATGTGGCAAACACCAATGTGTCCTACGATAGCGGTAAAGGGGTATTCTTATCTCAGGCATTTATGATACTCCTGAGATCATCACTTATCTGGAGAAGAAGAGTATGGTGACCTTATTTGCCAATGGATTTTCTATACATGTCAGTGGAGAGGGGGCAGTGCTTTCAGATATGCTTTAAAGGAATGCAAGTAGTTACTGAAGCAGACATGTCTGGAGAAGTGACAGACCCTCTTTTACCCCCAAGTAGTTTAGGATGTCACATTTGAGGTTTTTCCTTTTTTGAGAAAAGGAGTGAAATGATGAGGACTTGCTTATCTAATCTCTCCTTTACACTGTTTTACCCCACAGATGCTTAAGTCATTGCTGACTGTGGCATCTATATGCTTATACAAGGGTCTGGGTCCAATGTTTGGAGGCATGGGATATGTAAATTACCTAAATTCTGTATCTCACTGATGTAACTATTGTAAAGTAGGCAAGTATGGTGTGTGTGAATCTTACAGTATGTCTACTGTATGCTGCATATGCAGATGCTTGTTACAAGTGAAGGCATGTGTCTGACTGTTCCTATGAGCGTTAATGACTGTACGCCTATTCCTAACTGTCCATATTAGTTAGTGACCGAATGCCTGTCACTGGTTTTACATATGGCAGGATTCCTGTATTCCAATGCACCAAAGCCATGGATCCTACTGCCTCCTCCTCCTGACTGCGCAGAGACAAAGGTTTGGTCAGATTTTATCTTTTTTGCATATCATAAGCACTCTGCTCGATGGTGTATCAGCTGCTTTGGAGGCTTCACAGCCCGCTGCCACCGCGGTGGCTGCTGCTGCAGCTGCACCAATCTCGTTTATGGGAGCCACTTCAGGTGTCGGAGCCCGGTTGGCAGCTCTGCCTCTCTATGAGAGAGACCCCGGAACTTGTTGAGGTTTTTTGAACAAGTGCTCATTATACTTCCAGCTGTTCCCGCACCTCTTTGTGTCTGACCACGCTAAGATTGCACTTATTATGTCACATTCTTCTGGTCAAGCGCTGGCATGGATCAATCTCCTGTGTGAGCGGAACGAACCCGTAATGAATAATCTGGCTCTGTTCATGGAGACCTTTCATCAATTCTTTGATGAGTTAGGCCGTTCAGCCGCGTCCGCATCCGCACTGCTATGCCTCCGCCAGGGGAATCTGACAGTGGGCCAGTAGGCCATCCAGTTTCGCACCCTGGCCTTAGAGCTAGGGTGGAATAATGAAGCTCTGGTAGTCGGATTCTGGGAGGGGCTTACTGATCCTATCAAGGATTATATAGCCGGGTGTGAGTTCCCTTCTTCCTTGGATGCCCTGATCACTACCAGGGTAGACCTGCGGTTTCAGGAAAGGTCCAGGGAGATTTTACAGGAGAAAAAGCTCTTCCGGGCAAGTTCTGGAGCTCGGAGACCTCTATCATCCTAGTATACAGACCATGCTAGCAAGCCTGAATTCATGCAGGCCTGTCACCTCCGTCTGTCCTGGAGGGAGCAGGAGCGTAGGCGAAGCAGAGGCTTGTGTCTATCTAGTGAGTGAGTGTTCTTGCAGACCGTGACTCCGCCACCTACCATGTTTCCCCAAAAATAAGACACTGTCTTATATTAACTTTTGCCTCAAAAGAGGCACAGTGTCTTATTTTCGGGGAGTAACTAATAATACTCACCTACTGCCAGCTTTCCGGTCCTTGCGCTGGTCTCTGTTGCTGCTGTAGGCTGCCGCAACCTCCTGCAAGCTGACAGAGCAGTTCTTTCTGGAAGTGGGGCTTGAATATCCCACCTCCAGCAAGCTAATGCTCTGATTGGTTAATTGAGCGCCGCATCAGCCAATGAGAGCTGGTGCTGGATTAACCAATCACAGCTATTCAATGCCATTCAAGACCCCCTCCCTTCTCCCGAAAATCGAGAGCGGTCTTATTATCGGGGAAACACGGTAGGATCCGTTGGAGAGGCAGCCCTAGGTGAGGCTGCCTCGTTTTTCCAGTTGAACCTCCCGGTAAACTTGGTTCTGTCTGGTGTCCAGGTTCCTCTGGTGGCCTTCCTTGATTCCAGTGCTGCTGGGAATTTTTTACAACAGGGATTTGTGGACCAACATCGGATTCCCATTCAGCATCTAAAGAGCCCACTGGTGGTCACCACGGTGGATGGCAGTCCCCTGTCCCAGACCATTTAGTGGACCATGGAGCCCTTAGAGATGAGAGTTGTCACTCTTCACTCAAGAGTATCTTTCTTGGTTCTTTCAAAAACCACCAGCCTGCAACTTCTGGGGTTACCCTGGCTTTGGCATCATAGTCCTACTCTGAACTGGAGGACGGGCAAAGTCCTCGAGTGCGGAAAGACTTGTCACACCAGGTGCCTGCATCATGTTCGTCCAGTATGCACCGCCCACTTATCCTCTAGCCGATAAGGCATTCCAAAGGCTTACCAGGATTTTACAGATGTCTTCGATAAAAGAGAGGCAGAATATCTGCCACCACACCATTCTTATGATCGCCCTATCGAGCTGATGCCAGGTACCGCCATGGGGCAGAGTTTTTTCCATGTCTCTTCCGGGTACAGGCTACCACCGAATACATCATGGTCAACCTGCAGAGAGGATTTATTCGCAAATCCACCTCTTCAGCAGGGGCAGGCTTCTTCTTTGTAAATAAGAAGGACGGATCTTTGAGACCATGCATGGACTTCTGGGGACTCAATGCAATCATGGTCAAGAACAAGTACCCACTACCACTCATCTTCAAACTATTCAATCGGTTGCGAGGGGCTCAGGTTTTCACCAAACTCGATCTACGTGATGCATACAATCTCATCTGCATCTGAGAGGGTGATGAGTGGAAGACGGCCTTCTATCCACATAAAGCCGCATCAGGAAAGGAAAGAACCTGCAGGTTTTTCTCAAAATCCTTTTCCTGGCTCTGTTGACGAAGACCTTTCATCAGTGGAACTACTCTATTAGGGATCGGGAGTTGTTGGCCATTAAAATGGCTCTGGAATTCTGGCGATACTTATTGGAGGGAGTGACTCATCCTGTCATAATTTATGCAGACCATAAAAACCTGACCTACTTGCAGACCATTCAGTGGCTTAACCCTCGGCAGGCTCGATGGTCCTTGTTTTTTGCATGCTTTGACTTCCTTCTGTATTTCCAACCGACGGCTCGGAACGTCAAAGCAGATGCACTTTCCAGAACCTTCGATGTTGAGGATGTAGATAATGTTCCTCAGTACATCATTGATCCTGCTAGGTTGATAACTGTGGCACCTGTCTGGTTACAAAAGCGTGCCACCTGGGAAAACTTACGTACCCAACGTCAATACAAAGGAGGGTTTTCATTTGGGGCCACGGGTCCAAGTTAGCTGGATGCTCCGGACTACAAAAGACCAATAAACTCATCCGCCGGCAGTATTGATGGCTGTCCATTGGCCAAGATATTCATGTGTTTGTGTCGGTCTGTACTTCTTGTGCCCACGGGCCTGCCATGCCCATTACCCATTCCGGAGACCCCATGGCAACACATTGCCATGGATTTCATCACAGATCCATCACCCTCCAACAACTGCACTGTCATATGGGTAGTGGTGGACTGATCCCTCTACCTTTGTGCCTCCACCTGGGCTGCCTTTTGCACGACAGCTTGCTGTGAAGTTTATTGAGCACAGCATCGTATCGGACTGAGGAGTGCAGTTTACACCCAAGTTCTGGAGATCCCTCTGCAAATTGCTGGGCATATCCTTGGACTTGTCCTCGTCCTATCACCCATAATCCAATGGCCAGGGGGAGCACGTGAATAAAATTCTATTGGGGTATCTTCAGCACTTCATTAATATGCATCAGGATGATTGGGTCAGCCTTCTGCCATGGACAGAATTTTCAAACAATCAGAATGTCAGTGACTCCACTAAAGCCTCTCTATTTTTTATTGTCTACGGCCAGCAACCCGGGATTCCCTTGCCCATCTCTACCACCTCTGTTGTTTCTCCGACTGCATCTTCAATGGAGAATTTTTCCAGGATATGGCAAGAAACCAAGGCGAATCTTGGAAAATCGGTGGTGGCCATGAAAAGGTTTGCCGACCGCAAGCGAAGGCCACCTTCCAACTTTACACCAGGGGCTAAAGTCTGGCAGTCCTCAAGGAATATTAGGTTGAAGGTATCCTCTAGCAAATTGTAGGATAACAAAGGTATCCTCTAACAATTTCACGTTTCTTGGGTCTGTTTGAGGTAACTGAAACAATCAATTCCGCTTGCTACAAGTTGAATCTCCCCCCCTCCCTACGGATTCCTAACTCATTTCACGTTTCCCTGCTCAAGCCCTTGGTACTCAATAGGTTTTCTAGAAGACCCAGACTGGTGTCATACCAGATCCAGGCAGAGAACACCTCTGAGGCCAAAGCTATTCTTGATGCCAAAAACGTTAGGGGAAAGACCTATTTTTTAGTGGACTGGAGGGACTATGGGCCTGAGGAGCGGTAATGGGAGCCCTCTGAGAATATCAATGCCTCATGCCTGATTTGGGAATTTTTTCAGAGGAGGGCAGGAGGATAGGAGACCTTAGAGAAGGGGGTACTGTTAGGTGCAGCAGACCAAGGCATCACCCTGTCTTCTGAGTCTGCTTCTCTTTCTTCTATCAGTCTCAGGGTTACTATGTCTTTCACCCAGCCTGTGCAGATTTGCAATAAACTATCTATATAAACCCTCCAAAGCTTTTTCCACAATGCCTTGCTGTTCTTACTCTTTCCCTGAGTGATTGCATGCAAGCTGCTAGAAGCAGCTATCCTGTTTGTAGACAGTTCTCTTCTACTAGTTTATTTTGTGTCTTTGTTTCCCAGTTCCTTGTCTGTTCTTCCGCTGGGTTCTGTTTGTCTTTGCTTTCTTCCTGTATATGTCATTTCTGCATAGGTCTAATCTCTGGCTTCCATCTAACCTCCATCTCTGCAAATCAGCATGGCTCTGTACACCTGACTCTGGTTTCCATCCTCACCAGGTAGGTAGGGAAGTCTAGGAGCCAGGGTCAGGAAATGCGGCCTGGATCTCTCTACCACCAGGGGTATCTCTGGGACAGGGACATCTAGCTCTCCTGAGTTCAGGATAAGGCCCATTCTCCTTCCCTGTACCGAACTTCTGTTTTTGCTCTGTCTTCTCCTCTGTGTCAGCTGTTTATCCTGCCAGGTCATCGCACTTGGCAGGACGACACAATGGATCCACAACACACTCTGTTACACTCATGTCCTGCCAGCTTAGTTGTGGACCAGTTATTGGAGCACCAGATAGTGCTGGAGCCTGAGGAGGTAAGTAAATCAACAGACTCCCATTACTTGATTAATAAAATTTGCCCATTAACCCATTCACTTCCACTGAACACCAGGGATATTCTCATTACCCATTCACTGAGACTTAGGTCTGCCGAACAATAATAATAATCTTTATTTGTATAGCGCCAACTTATTTTGCAGCGCTTAGAAAGACTACAGGCACTGCCACCCCACCATACTAGTTCAGGGTTCAAGAAGCTTTACTTGCTCAATATGCTCCTCATTTACGCTGCTCTGTGTCTGCCAGTGTCTTGTGTACTTAAATGACTCACTCTTCTCCTGGTTCTGTCTCATTTCTCTAATGTTGCAAGAGCTAGAAGGGAGGAGACCTATCCAGGAGAAGAATGAGTCATCTAGGTACACAAGACACTGCTGGACATAATGCGGGGTCAGTGAGGAGCATATTGAGCAACTAAAACTACTTGAATGCTGTATCAGTGTGGTGAAAGAGGGTGGGACACAATTACCTTATAGAGGCACAACGGAGGCATTGTTCCACCATGGGGGCACAAACAAGGGCACTATTACTTTTTGGGGCATAAAAGGGGCACTATACCCTTATGAGGAACAAAGGGGGCACTATACCCTAATGAGAGATGAAAATGGCCACAATTACCCTATGTGGGGACACAAAGAAGAAATTATTACTGTATTTGGGCGCTATTATATTGTAGGGCACAAAAGGGGTGCTTTACTGTGAGGGGGACACAAAAAGGGGAACTATTACTGTGTAGATAGTTCTGAGAGGAGCAGGGTTAGCAACAGGAGAATGTGTAGAGACTTTACATTGTGTAGAAAATCACATCCATTTTACACAAACCCACAAGAATGATTCAAACCAACTCCTAATGCGGTAAGAAAAAAAACCTATAAAATGACAAGTCACCAGAGTGGAGCTTTGTCTAAAAGGAAAAAAAATTAGATAGTAGAATACAAATTATAATTTTGTATATTTGTAACATTTTAATGTTTTTTTGTAATCAAAGCTTTTGTTAATGTTAATTCAAACACAACCAGCCTTTACTTTAGCTTTCTCTATAATTATGCTAGATTTCATTTTTTTATAATTACCTAACACTGCCTCACAGTTCTGCCCACTTAACAAATATTTGCAATGTTTGAGTCACATTACTGAAGTGATTTTTGGTACTTAACTTCTAAGTTACTCAATTTCCACAAGAGGCTATTTTTTTATAAAGTCGTCTCCTTCCATTGAAAACTTTGCTTTTATTTATCATTTGGCTGAAAATTGATTAAATATACAGTACATCGGTGGTTCAAAATGGATACAGCTAAGGGATTGTCTTGTAATGAAGGTATCGAAAACAACTAATCTTGGTTCAAAATATAGAGAAAGGGGAGAAGGAAGAAAAATAATAGAAATAAGAAACAAACAATTTAATTGAAAAAAATCTGTATTTTTTTTTATTACTGTTAACAAAAATACCAAAGTATGTAAAAGTACAAAAAAGTAATAAAACAACAATGTACGAGAACCCTTCAGCCTAACAAACTATACCGCGTTACTTTTTTTTTTACAAAAAACTAAAGCTGTCAAAACTGCTTTGAAAAATGTATGTGTGAATAGTAGAGATGAGTGAGCATACTCGGTAGGACGATATACTCGAGAGAGCATCGCCTTTTTCGAGTACCTGCTGGCTCGTCCCTGAAGATTCGGGGGGGGGGGCGCGGGAGTCGAGGGCGGCGCGGGGCAGCGAGGGGAAGCGGGGAGGAGAGTGAGAGAGATCCCTCTCTCTCTCCCCCCCAATCCCCTCTGCAACCCCCAGCTCACCCTCGCGGCCCCCCCGAATCTTCAGGGATGAGCCAGCAGGTTCTCAAAAAAGGCGATGCTCTCTCGAGTATATCGCCCTACCGAGTATGCTCACTCATCTCTAGTGAATAGCTATGTAATGACGAACCTGATTTATTATCTAGATAGTCGTGGTAATTAACGACTCAGGCATGGAAATTAGTAGAGCAGTGCACTGAGGCAGAATGACAATGTAGCCATCACGCACTGATACATAGACTATGCATGAGAACTGTATGTATGGAGATATTCTTCCCTAGTAACAATACTTGTAGTGGACAATACCTATCTAAGGGCGGATTGAGATGAACGTTGTCTTCTCCCCTTATGCAGTCCGGATAATCACGGCCATGTAATGGGACAAAACGAAACCACTGATATCAATGGATTTCAGTGGTTTCATTTTAACTATGGGGATTCTCGCTCATTAATTGTATGGGCGAGAAAAGACAAGACATTCCCTATCTATCCCGCATGTAGTGAACACTATGGGCAGGAAAGATCGGGCAGCACCTATCTTCCGGTACTCTGGCGTGGAGTTTGAAAAGCCGGCAAGCATAGTTGCGCCCACGGTCATCCGGACAAGCCCTAAATGATATGGATTGTGGCAGAAAAAAGTTCTGAATGCTTCCGCATGAAATCAGCGGTATACAAAGGTATAGTGGCGGGCCAACGCAGCTCTACAGGCTGTAGTATCATTGTGTGCATGAGCCGTCACCTTAAACATGTTTACAAAAACGGAATAAATCTTCCAAAAATAATTATCGCATTACTCCTGACTTAATGTTTCCTGTTGTTCCTTGGCTATGTAATATCTTACCTTCTCATTTTTAACTTTTGAAGGGGAGAAAGTCACTTAAAAAAGGAGGTAGAAAGTCTGAAATGGTAAACTAGCTATTTAAAGCTCATCAAATATAGGGAGTTTTTTTCTACATTAGGTAAGATTTCCATTTGAACACAGTGGAGAAAACTTTTCAATTTATGTCATGGAAACATTTCTTATTACAAAGGGCTTTTTTTCAGCTATGAAGAAACCACTTTATTTCCATGAATGCGTACAGTGAAAAGTTAATGCATTTGTTTTGCTAGTAAGTTAGTTTTAGATTTCCCGTAACAACTCTGCTTAACATTACGAGTGATACATAAGAGCTCTAAACAAGTGTTCCATCTCGTTCAGTAAATGGTGTCAGAAAGGTAAATACAGAAAAGCCAATGTAGTATCATAGATGGATCCAAGGCTAACAGAGCGCTGTTTATCTTGTAAAAGACTCAAAAAAATGGAATTCTGGGAGAAAAAAAAAAAACATGAGTACACCATGCACGTTCATTTACTGACCTTGCTCAAAATGTTCTCTATATTTTATGAAAGTTTGTTATGAGTTATGCAAAATTGGAGATATTGTGATAATTTACAATGTTTCTGTCTTTTGGGGCATTTTCTTTTGTTACATTTAAAAGCGGGAAGCTAATAACATCTTAAAGGGAGTTAGGTAGCAATTTAGCCAATGCATAACTGCTGACAGCAGAATGTAAGGGTGGAGGAGTAAGGGTTGCTTCAAACAGCGCGATTGCCAGGTGCAACAGGCATCTCAATGAGTATCGCTGCTGTGCTTTCACACAGGATCAATAATCATTCAATGTGAACAGGCAGTTGCTCAAAGGCGGATGACTGCCTGTTGACACTGAATGAGAAGTAACTCTGTAGTTGTTTCATTTCAGTGAGCTGAAACAAGGCGACTAATGAGCGATTTCTTGTTCATTACCCTGTCGGGTCCCATTCACGTTTACATGGGACAAGTATCACCTAAAATTACTCATTTGAGTGATTTTTCAGCTGATAGTTGGCATTTGAAAAAGTACCCTTAGGCTAGAGCATTCCTTTATTAATGCTGTTACTACTACTATGACTGATATAGTAAACTTTTATTTCAGACTGCTGCAAGTATTTTGGAGGCAGGGCTTCCTCCTCAGTTGTTCTCCCTATCTGGCCATTGAGCTGCTCTATGGCTAGGATATACAGCTTCAGGGCTTATTCAAATGTCCGGGGTTTTCATGCCCAGCCGATGTACGGTGTCTCTTTCTGCAGGGGAAGGAGGCGGGCTGGGCCAGGAGCAATGCTCTGAGCTCCCGCCCCCTTTCCACCCTCTCTCCGCCCCCTCTCCGGCCCTTGCCACAATTTGCAATGGGAGGGGAGGGGCGGGATGGAACTTAGCTCCGCCCCTGTCCTGCCCTCCCATTGCAAACGGTGGGGGGGGGGGGGTGAAGAGGGGGCGGGAGCTCAGTGCACTGCTCCCAGCCCGTCTCCTCCCCCTGCAGAAAAGGACACCGTATATCGGCTGGGCGTGAAAACGCGGCTGATATATGAACGTGTGAATAAGCCCGTAGTCTGTAGTGGTCTCCTGTTTGGACACAACAGCAATCACAGCTCAATGGACAGCATGCTTGATGACATTCCATTTGGATGAGCACCTATCAGAACACTGGATGTAGTAGTCATATACGTATAAAAGCATTAAATAATTGAGACAGAATAAAAAATACAAAAAAGGTATTTTTTTCCTCTATCATGAGTGCATTGTTTCTACAAACATGGTCATTCTTTAGCAAAGCTTTGCTCAATATGGTCAAAACATCACACTTGTGATGAGTAAAAAGAATATTTTGTGCATCGTCTACGCTGCCACAACGGCTTAATCTTAGGATATGTAGGGCTTTATGGAATTCAGGCCTTTGTGGCTGTGCATGGTCCTTGCTTTGGATACAAAGTAGAATGTTGCATACATTTTTTTACTTGGTATGTAAGTATACAAGTATCAGGAACGCTATCTTTTCTCCTCGAAGGTGAGTAAGGAGACTTATAAGGTTGTTCATGCTCCTCTGGGTAATATGCAAATGAGGGAGATGGAACAATACCTTTGTAGCGCCACCTATAGGAAGGCAGCATTTCTGCAAGTCACTGTTAGACTCTTTATACAAGCCTTGTAACAATGACTGGGAACTGACTTGCAGGAATGCTGCCTTCCAATAGGTCATGCTGCAGAGGTATTGTTCGATCTCCCTTATTTGCAGTGTACAAGTATGTCATCACTGTAGCCAATGTACACAAAGACTGGCACAGAGGGCAGAGTAGCTGTCAATTATATAGAAATATTGTGTTTTTTAGTTAATTTTACACTTATCTTTCTTTAATTAGAAAACCCAGGTGTTTTAGAAATGTAAGCAAATTATATGTTCATAAACAGCAGTAACTTTCAGTAACCCTTTTAGGGTACATTCACCCACAATGTAATGGGTGGCAGGATGCAACACAGGATACAGAATGCAATGCAGATGACGGAGTTACAAAAATGTAGAACTTTTATTTTAAGACAAATAACTCAAGAAAGAACAGTGTTAGGCAGTTTGAGAAACACGTGAGGAGCTAAATAACCTATTACAGTAACGTTATGCAATTCTATCTACGGCTAACTAAGGCCTACACCAAATACTGTACGTTCACTAGTATAACAATCTTTCAACCTCCATAGAGGATACTTGCAACACTAACAACTTATAGTAGATAAGATCAGTTAAACTTTAAACACTGTACATTAGAACAATAACTGCAGCTGACCAGTAGTAAACAATAAAAACATTTGCTGTGACCGGTAGGTTTGCAAAGTCTACAATGATTTTTCCCTGTTGTCCCAGGCACGATTCTGACAACAGTTACAGTTAGAGATGAGCGAGCGTACTCGGAAAAGCACTACTCGCTCGAGTAATTTGCTTTATCCGAGTATCGCTGTGCTCGTCCCTGAAGATTCGGGTGCCGGCACGGAGCGGGGAGCTGCAGGGGAGAGCGGGGAGGAACGGAGGGGAGATCTTTCTCTCCCTCTCTCCCGCCCGCTCTCCCCTGCTCCCCGCTGCGACTCACCTGTCAGCCGCAGCAGCACCCGAATCTTCAGACCCGAGCACAGCGATACTCGGATAAAGCAAATTACTTGAGCGAGTAGTGCTTTTCCGAGTACGCTCGCTCATCTCTAGTTACAGTTGAGGTTCTCCATAAAATATGCACGTCTTACAATGTTTAGTGTCCCAAAGAAAGGGCCTGTATTACTGCGTTGTCAATAGGCCTGCTTAGTCCCTAAAAGTTACTCTTAGTATGTATACTGTTTTGGTTTCTAATGAGGCCAACCTCACTTACAATCTGATGTAGAAGTCCTCTGAAATGTCTTTCTTGGTTCAAGTTGAGTTGTGTAGTAACTCTGGGTCACTAGTAGCTGCCATTGGGATCTCTCTATGGCGTAGTTCCCATTTTTAAGTCTACTTGGCACCAACAATCCTTAGTCCTCACTGTGGGAGCCCCTTCTCCTGCTTGAAATCATAATCTGGTGCCTGCTAATTGTTGCACCTGGCTGCTAGAATCCCAGCACTCTCTCACTGCTGGCCTGCAGCACTCATTAGTCTGCCATGGCTCTGCTCTCTGATACAACTTGCGGGGAACAGCTACCGTGTAGAGGCAAGACATTGCTTCCCCTCTATAACAGTATTTTTGTTGTGTTTTTGCACATTTCTATTCATCAGCTTTTTATATAGAAATGTTGTATCCAAATGTTTGCTGTAAGATGAAGAATGCAATTTTGTTTATGATGTTTTTGTGTATTTTATTGAAGTCATAGCATACTTTAGGTATGGCATTTGTCTAGGAATTTTGCTTCCATAAGCTTGCATTTTGCCAAAATTTCCTTAAAAAAAACTAAAACCACAGTGTTTTTTGTCTTGTTAAGATTCACAGATAACCCTGTTGGATGATGCTCATAGCCAGATGTTAGACAATGCAAACAATGGGATTAGATAGTGGCATATGTTAAATACAGTTAGGGTTCAGTCACACGGGCGCCGATCCAGCTCCATTGCCAGCCATGTGTTCTTTCTTCTGGCCAGTGCGGAGAGTTGTCCGCACCTGCAGTGCAGTGGTCTTAACAAGCAGAAACGCGGGCGGATCGGCGCCCGTGTGACTGAGCCCTTATAAGCAAATATTTGCTTTCTGTTACTGCACCAGTAAATATATACACATACAAGTGCAGGAAGTTAGCCAGAGAGAATTACAACCCGAGCCTACAAGCCAGGGTAACAAGGAAAGTTTTTGGAGCATGACAGCTGGGGTAGTGACTCTGATGCATAAGCTGTAGACCAATGTGAGTTGTAGACCAGCACATGCGAATAAGACTTGTATACTAATAGATCACAGACTGAACATGAGTCAACAGTGTGATGCAGCAGCCAAAAAGGCAAACACAATTCTGGGATGTATTAAGAGAAGCATAGATCTAGATCACATAAGGTAATTATCCCCCTCTACTCTTCCTTAGTCAGACCTCATCTGGAATACTGTGTCCAGTTCTGTGGGCACCACAATTTAAAAAAGGCATAGACAAACTGGAGCAAGTTCAGAAAAGAGTTACCAAGATGGTGAGCGGTCTGCATATGATGTCATATGAGGAACGGTTAAAGGATCTGGGAATTTTTAGCTTACAAAAAAGAACACTGAGAGGAGACTTAATTGCTGTCTACAAATATCTGAAGGGCTGTCACAGTGCAGAGGGAACAGCCCTATTCTCATTTATACAAGGGAAGGCTAGAAGCAATGGGATTAAACTGAAAGGGAGGAGACACATTAGATATTAGAAAAAACTCTCTGACAGTGAGGGTGATCAGTGAGTGGAACAGGTTACCACGGGAGGTGGTGAGTTCTCCTTCAATGGAAGTGTTCAAACAAACACTGGACAAATATCTGTCTGGGATGATTTAGTGAATCCTGCACTGCGCAGCGGGTTGGAGCAGATGACCCTGGAGGTCTCTTCCAACTCTACCATTCTAAGATTCCAAAGGAATACATATCTTTAAAGATTGTTCATATTGCAAAATATAAAGAGGAAAACATGGGGGAAGGAGTTGCACAAATTTGCATGCACATTGTGACAATTACTTTTTTAATTATTTTTTACTTATTTTTTTAATAAACGTTCACTTATGGTCACCAGCTGGGCCTATACCTGGAAAGGCTTTAATTTCTTTTGCCGTTTTCATTCCCCAATGTTGGTCAGTTAGAAATAAGAAAAAGTATTGGGAGATTTATTTATCCTACTGCATACAGTTTTTTTTTTCACTATTTATTATTTTTCTATTTCTCCGGCAACTCGTTAGGCCTCCCTCACATAGGCGCTTTTTACCGATTAAATCGCAGTATAACACTCCCATTGTTTTCAATGGGAGTGCTCAGACAGATGCTTAATCACAGCGCTTTTCAGTGCCATCATTTTCGAACGTTGTCTGTTCTATTTCTCGGCATTTAGAGTTCCTCATCAATGATAAGGAATGCAAAATGCTGGCATCAGCTGTAGCATCGCCGCGGCCGAAAGCAAGAGTAAGGCACGGTAAAGCGCCGCAATTTAAATTGTGGTGCTTCCTGCAACTCTGTGTGTAAGGGAGGCCTTTAAGTGTTAGAATTTCTGTGACTCTTAAGATTGGCCCACACGGCCACAAGTGTAAAACATTGCGTGGGTCACGCAGTTTTTGACAGTTTTGGCGACAGACGTGAGACAGCATACTCTCACGTGTGGTGGTGAAATTGTACTGAACATGGTAGTGTATCTCACGTATTTTTGTGTGTATATTTCTTGCACCACTGCTTTGCAATGTAATTGTGTATGGGAGTGTGTATATACATGCCCATAGAGAACAATGGGCTCTATCACACAAATATACGCGGCAGAATAGAACAATAGAGCCTCGTGTGTGCAGAGTGCTAAGGCAGCTGAAATGCAGTCATAAGCTCTCGCTCACGATCGATCTATCTATCTCTATTCTATCTCATTTCTATCTAATATCTATCTATCTCATATCTATCTATCTATCTATCTAATATTTATCTAATATCTATCTATCTATCTCATATCTATCTATCTATCTATCTTCATTCTATCGATCTATTTATCTCATATCTATCTATCTATCTATCTATCTCCTATCTACCTATCTATCTATCTCATATCTATCTATCTATCTCCTATCTATCTATCTCAGATCTATCTATCTCCTATCTATCTCATATCTATCAATCTATCTATCTTTATTCTATCTATCTATCTATCTATCTATCTCATATCTATCTATCTGTCTATCTCATATCTATCTATCTATCTATCTTTATTCTATCTATCTTATATCTATCTATCTTTATTCTATGTATCTATCTTTCTCCTATCTATCTATCTCATATATATCTCCATTCCATCCATCTATCTATCTTCCATCCATCCATCTTTCTATCTATCTATCTATCCCTCTCATCTATCTATCTATCTATCTATCTCATATTTATCTATCTGTCTATCTCATATCTATCTATCTTTATTCTATCTATCTTATATCTATCTTTATTCTATGTATCTATCTATCTCCTATCTATCTATCTATCTATCTCCTATCTATCTTCCATCTATCTATCTATCTCATATCTATCTATCTATCTTCATTCTATCGATCTATTTATCTCATATCTATCTATCTATCTATCTATCTCCTATCTACCTATCTATCTATCTCATATCTATCTATCTATCTATCTATCTATCTCATATCTATCTATCTATCTATCTATCTCATATCTATCTAATATCTATCTAGCTAGCTAGCTATCTCATATCTATCTATCTCCTATCTATCTATCTATCTATCTATCTCATATCTATCTATCTCCTATCTATCTATCTAATATCTATCTAGCTATCTATCTATCTTTATTCTATCGATCTATTTATCTCATATCTATCTATCTATCTATCTATCTCCTATCTACCTATCTATCTATCTCATATCTATCTATCTCATATCTATCTATCTAATATCTATCTATCTAGCTAGCTATCTCATATCTATCTATCTATCTATCTCCTATCTATCTATCTATCTATCTATCTCATATCTATCTATCTCCTATCTATCTATCTATCTATCTCATATCTATCAATCTATCTATCTTTATTCTATCTATCTATCTCATATCTATCTATCTGTCTATCTCATATCTATCTATCTATCTTTATTCTATCTATCTTATATCTATCTATCTTATATCTATCTATCTTTATTCTATGTATCTATCTTTCTCCTATCTATCTATCTCATATATATCTCCATTCCATCCATCTATCTATCTTCCATCTATCTATCTATCTATCTATCTATCTATCTATCTATCTATCCCTCTCATCTATCTATCTATCTATCTCATATCTATCTATCTGTCTATCTCATATCTATCTATCTTTAATCTATCTATCTTTATTCTATCTATCTTATATCTATCTATCTTTATTCTATGTATATATCTATCTCCTATCTATCTATCTATCTATCTATCTATCTATCTATCTCCTATCTATCTATCTTCCATCTATCTATCTATCTATCTATCTATCTATCTCATATCTATCTATCTAATATCTATCTAGCTAGCTAGCTATCTCATATCTATCTATCTATCTATCTATCTATCTATCTATCTATCTATCTATCTATCTCATATCTATCTATCTCCTATCTATCTATCTATCTCATATCTATCAATCTATCTATCTTTATTCTATCTATCTATCTATCTATCTCATATCTATCTATCTGTCTATCTCATATCTATCTATCTATCTATCTTTATTCTATCTATCTTATATCTATCTATCTTTATTCTATGTATCTATCTATCTCCTATCTATCTATCTCATATATATCTCCATTCCATCCATCTATCTATCTTCCATCCATCCATCTATCTATCTATCTATCTCATATCTATCTATCTATCTATCTCATATCTATCTATCTGTCTATCTCATATCTATCTATCTATCTTTATTCTATCTATCTTATATCTATCTATCTTTATTCTATGTATCTATCTATCTCCTATCTATCTATCTATCTATCTATCTATCTATTTATCTATCTCATATCTATCTATCTATTTATCTATCTATCTCCTATCTATCTATCTTCCATCTATCTATCTATCTATCTATCTATCTATCTATCTCATATATATCTCCATTCCATCTATCTATCTATCTATCATATATCTAACTTCAGCAGTACCTGAAAATTATCCTAGATAATTTTGTGACATTTTTTAAGCTTAGTATGTGTTTGAAACATGAACGATGCAACATGCAAAAACATTTCTAATGTGTGTAATTATCTGTTTGCCAAAGACATTTCTGGATTTCTTGCAGGATTTTAGTTTGAGAGCAATTCAGATGCAGTCTGCTAGTACAAAATTATAAAACTTATATAACTAGTTCTATCTATCTATCTCCTATCTATCTATCCCTCCATCTATCTATCTATCTATCTATCTCATATCTATCTATCTATCTATCTATCCATCCATCCATCCATCTATCTATCTCATATCTATCTATCTCCTATTTATCTATCTCATATATATCTCCATTCCATCTATCTATCTAGCACATATATATTTCCATTCTATCTATCTATCTATCTATCTATCTATCTATCTATCTATCTATCTATCATCTATCTATCTATCTCATATCTATCTATCTATCTCATATCTATCTCCTATTTATCTATCTCATATATATCTCCATTCCATCTATCTATCTAGCACATATATATTTCCATTCTATCTATCTATCTATCTATCTATCTATCTATCTATCTATCTATCTATCTATCTATCTATCTATCATCTATCTATCTATCTATCTCATATTTATCTATCATCTATCTATCTCATATCTATCTATCTATCTCCTATCCATCTATCTCATATCTATCTATCTATCTATCTATCTATCTATCTATCTCATATCTATCTATCTCATATCTATCCATCTATCTATCTCATATCTATCTATCTATCTCATATCTCCATTCTATCTATCTATCTATCTATCTATCTATCTATCTATCTATCTCTCTATCTATCTATCTATCTATCTATCATCTATCTATCTATTTAGCTCATATCTATCTATCTCATATTTATCTATCTAATATCTATCTATCTGACTTCAGCAGCACTTGAAAATTGTCATTAGGTGCATCAGTAACTACTGCTTTTTTGCTGTCTTTCAAAGTGTAAGTACTACAGAAAATGAGGTATTATTGACTCATTTGTAATCCCTTGGCTGGGCACTAGGGTGTATATTCTCTCAGCTCTTCATTCTTAGCGTCTCTATTATCTGACCTATCACTCATTCTCTGTCCAGGGTGCTGACACAAATTAAACATAGATAACTATTATGTACCTCCAAAATGATAGTGCCAACTGGTTAGCTTGATCTTACAGCCTTGACCGCCCCATCTTTTTCTACATCTGCTACTGTACCTAGAATTTATCTTTCAATGAAAGGTTTTTAGAATTTTTAACTTTCCTGTCAGAATGATACAACTGAGTTCATTTGATATTTAGTTCTAAAGAACATCCTAGTAAAGACCATATCAGCAATCTTAATATCCCTACAATAAAGACTCAAACACGAGTACTAAAGACTTCTGAGACTCCTTTAATAAGAATAATTGCAGGCTTGCTGTAGATGCCAGTTTCTTCAGGACCTGCATCCTACATTAGCCACATTAGCACAACTTATGAATGTCAGATCAAAACAAATGTCGCTAATTACTATGTTTCCTGAAATAAAGGAGTGTACTGTTCAGTACGTCATACTGGTAAAACACAGACTTTATTGTTCATAGGTATATATTACTTCAAAGGAACAACCAATGCTAAACTTCAGCTGTTCCCCCATGTACAAGCAGAGATTGCTGATTAACACAATTAAACTTGTTATAGGGACGCAGTTCATTCACAAGATGTAGGATTGTGAGGGAATTGTACAGTTTTAACAATTTTCTAGCTTGAAAATGACCGTTCCGGTCAAAACGTAGTTGTATCTGTGCGTTATGGGAGAATAAACGTATCCACGCTATTGCACCTATCTGGGCTGCCAGGCTGCTTCTTTTTCCTGAGAGTTTTCTTTTGACACATTTTACTTTATATCCCTGGTAAATTTTGGCTGGTATGCTTTGTCATTTAAAAAAAACAACTAAAAGTTAAAGAAAATTTTGGAAAACTTTGCATTTTTAAAAATTTTACATTTTCTGCTTGTAATACAGATAGTCGCCCCACCCTAAACAGTTAATAAATAGCAATGTACCAAGAATCATGTTTTAACATTTATTATTTCCTGGACCCTATAAATATAGCAGCAATTTTTCAAAATTGGAAGAACATTCCCAAACTCTATTTTTTCAAGGACCAGTTCAGTTCAGTTGAAGTAGGTTTGAGGGGCCTGTGGATGAGAAACCTTCTACAAGGCCAGCTGCACACAACTGGATTTTCATTGCAGAATCCGAAGCATGCGCCCGCCTCCGGATTCCGCAGCAAATACCGCCCATAGCATGCTATGGAAAAGTGCTTTTGAACGGAAACCAATTGCGATTTTCTGCTCGCTGAGGAAAAAAAACAGCATGCTCTATTTTTGATCGGTTTACATTGAACGCAATGTAAGCCGTCCAGCCTGCGACCCTTCTGCAATGACTTTGTGGAAATGTCGTGGGTACCCCCTGCGTCATCGCCTAGCGACAGCCCGGGAAAAGCAGGGATTTAAAAAGAAAAAAAAAACTGTACTGCACATGTCCAACGGCGAGTCGTGTGGACTAGAGAGGAGTGAGTATACTCGCTAAGGCACATTACTCGAGTGAGTAGTGCCTTAGCCTAGTATCTCCCTGCTCATCTCTAAAGATTCGGGGACCGGCGCGGGTGACAGGTGAGTTGCGGTGGGAAGCGGGGGGAAGAGAGGGAGAGAGAGATCTCCCCTCCATTCCTCCCTGCTCTCCCCCGCCACTCCCCGCTCCCTGCCGGCCCCCAAATCTTTAGAGATGAGCAGGGAGATACTCGGCTAAGGCACTACTCACTCGAGTAATGTGCCTTAGCGAGTATACTCGCTCATCTCTAGTGTGGACCATACGCAGTACAACAAAATAAGCAGGTACACACGGACATCGGCCCGGTACATTTGTGTGCCTCTTCATATTTTAACTGTATTTTCTGTATCCCACCAGAGTTATCAGAGAAACTAAGTTTAATATTTCTTACTCTGCAGTTTTTAGAAATATTCCACATTTGGCCCTAATGTACAGCTTGGGTTCAGAAATGAGGGACAACCTTGTGGATCTTGGAGTTTCCCTTTTATTGGGACATTTCCTTGGCATCATTTCAGGTAGGTTCACACGGCGTTATTTGACATAAATTTTTTTGCATGGATTCCATCTCTAAAACCACAGCAGAAGTCGATGTCTTAGCCGCATGTTTCTGTCGGAGATTTGAATGTAGATTTCGCCCTGCCAATGGAGAAAATCCACATGTAGAATTTCTGACGCGATTGCGGATCAGTGCAGAATGGAAATTTCGCACATGGATTTTACCCATAAACAGGGCTAAAGTAAATATGCATGTAAATCCATTGCAAAACACACTGCAGCAATCTGCAGCTCAACCACAGGTTTCTGCTGCGGTTTTAGATGCAGAAACTCCATGTCAGATTCCGCTCTGTGAACATACCCTTAGGCTGGGTTCACACGGGGCGGATTTGCCGTGGAAATTCCGTGTGGAATTTTGACGCGGCAAATCCGCATGCGGTCGCTAATCCCGGGATTAGCCAGCCATGGGGACGAGATTTCTCAGAAATCTCGTCCACACGGGACGGCAAATCCGCTGCGGCGCAGATTTGCCGAGGGCAGCATGTCTATTTTTTTTTTTCCGCTGCGGCCGCGCTCTCCTCTATGGGAGCACCGGCCGCAGGGGAAGAGCGAGCGGCCGGGCCGCTTCAAAGCCGCCGCGGCTTTTCCCGCGGCGGTTCTTCCGGCAGAAATTTCACGGTTTTTGCTGCGGTCAAACCGCAAAATTTCCATTGGGAATCCGCCCTGTGTGACCGTGGCCTTACTGTGTATGTAATGATTGTACGTACCTCCCTCCCTGACATGCTGTGAGGAGAGGGAGATAGTGAAAGCTGTTGTAAAAGTTTTTTATTTGGAATTAAAGAGACTCTGTCGCCATTTTTTTGCACCCCTCTCTGAGGTCAGTACAAGGTAGTGACAGGTTTGCTGATTACAGTGATATGTCTGCTGTGTGGATCTGTGCAGTAGTTTGGGAGAAAATTAGATTTTTTCAGCAGTACATGCACAAAGGACTACAGGAAGTAGTCCTGGATATTGATGAGCTGAAGATTAGCCACACCCACCCCACTCTGAAGCCATTGATTAACTGCAGTCATTGGCTGGAGGGCAGGGTGGGTGTGGCTAGCCTACAGCTCATGAATATACATGACTAGTTCTGCGTCTGTCTGTCACTAAAAAAGCTGCAATCCATTGCACAGATACAAACAGTAGACATATCAGTGTAATTAGTGTGACAGACACAACCTTATGGTGCCCTCAGTGAGCACTGCAAGAAGATGATGACAGATTCCCTTTAAACCTTACTGTGATTGCTGTCACTGCAATCACAGGGTCAGAGAGCACACCGATGAGTCTCTGGGTAAAGCTCTGTGACTCCAGCTGTGTCGGGACAGCGGAGTCACAGAGCTGCATGGATGGGAGCTGGCAGAACAATCTGCCTGAGCTCGAGATACAGGGGGAGGGCACAGCAGTGCCGCCTCAGTGTGATCACTTTGACTGGCTATCATAGTGATCACATGCCTAGTGACCATGCTGACTGGTCTCCAGCCAATGCTCTGTGATCTTGGCTGTCATTAAACAGAGAAATCATGGGGCTCCTGCACAATGGAGGACATTAGGGGAAATCTCTGCAGGGATGTTTTAAGACATCCTTGCAGAGATAGATCTGGATTGCCTGGACATTTATAGTCTATGAGCAGACCATAAATGGTCAAAGTGACCTTTTTGTCCCAAGACAAAATGTTGTCCCCAGACTGGAAAGGGGTTTACATTACCTTGTGCCTTCCTTTATGTACAACCTGGTTGCTGGGACCCAACTGTGGTATTCCAAGATGGTCACACCTCTTCCTAGGCTAACTTATTTACATTATGCATGAGTAATCAGCCACTGCATGCTCTTTCTGCTTGGTCAGGGCTGTTCACGTAAAGTAGCTCTGGCAAGCAGAGTGTAATTTCTGAGGACACTGAGCAGTCTAAGGAGCAATGTGGCTATCTTAGATCATTGGAGCAGGACCCCAAGACGCGCGGATTGGTGGTTGTACTGTTATACAGGAGGAAACTAGGTAATTTATTCCCCCAGACACACTCTGATCCTAGGACAAAGCTTTGGCCTGGGACTTGAGGGTCACTTCTGCTCAACGATGACACTGGAAACAGCTGTGTCAGTTGGGACACTTTATTACTAAATATCCAAGGAATGGGCAATAGCGTTAAATTAGTAATGGGAATTTGTTATGAGCCCCCTAACATAGCTAAGCAGGCTGGGGATGACATGCTGCAAGAAACAGAAAAGCTGCACTATAATGGACACCTCCTTATTAAAACCAATCATTTTATCAGATGTGCATTAAAATCTAACCTTAATTGAGAAATAAACATTTCATTATCAAAAATAACGATCACACCCTCTGAAAGTATTCTCGTGGAATTAACATACAGTATAAAGTATTGTGCAAAAGTTTGAGGCAGGTGTAGAAATGAAAAGTAAGAATGGTTTCAAAAAATAGAAGTATTAATAGTTTATTTTTGTCAATTAACAAAATGCAAAGTGAATGAATAAAAGGAAAATCTAAAATCAATATTCGGTGTGACCACACTTTATTTTCAAAACAACATCAACTCTTCTAGATGCACTTGCACACAGTTTTTGAATTAACACGGCAGGGAGGTTGTTTCAAAAATCTTGTAGAACTAAGCACAGATCTTCTGTGGTTAGTACGGTTGCTCAGATCCTTCTATCTCTTCATGTAATACCAGACAGATTGGTTGATGTTGAGATCAGGGCTCTGTGGGGCCAAATCATCACTTCCAGGACTCCTTGTTCTTCTTTACACTGATAGTTCTTAATGACATTGGCTGGATGTTTGGTGTTGTTGCCATGCTGCAGAATAAATTTGGAGACATTAGACACCTCCCTGATGATACTGCATGATGGATATTTAGAATTATCTGCCTGTATTTCTCAGCATTGAGGGCACCTGACCAGAATAGTTATCCTGACCAGATCCCTAACTCCATTTGCTGAGGACTTAGGCCGGCTGCACATGGGCATATTTGCATTGCGGAATCCAGAGTGGGCGTTCATCTCTGAATTCCACAGCAAGTACCGCCCATGACATGCTATGGAAAAACACTTTTACTTGCACACGACCGGAAATCTATTGCGATTTTCCGCTTCCAGAGGAAAAATTGCAGCATGCTCAACATTGTGTGGGCTCTGCATAAACGGCAATTGAAGCCATCCGACCTGCGGCCCTTTCATTGGCTGTGGATTCTGCGTCATCGATAGACGATGAAGTGGAAAAAGTAGGGGTTTAAAAAAAAATCTATACTGCGCATGTCTGACGGCTCGCCATATGGACCATCAGCAGTACAGAAAAGCCGAAGATATGAGAGGTACGCGTGGAAAGTTGCCAGGCACAGGGTCAGATTTGGCTTCATACATACATATGCAAATGATGATCATTATCACCTGCTTGATATAATTGGTTAATCATACACCTGACTATAAACTAACCAAATCCCTGACTGTGTGTAAGTGTACCTAGAGGAATTGATGCAGTATTGCAGGCCACACCAAATATTGATTTCATGCAGATTAGTCTTTTGTTCATTCACTTTGCATTTTGTTAATTGACTAAATAAACTTGCAGTATTTTTCCACGCCTGCCTAAACTTTTTGCACAGTAATTTAGGGCAAACAATTTATCATATATCCTGAGGAATAATTGAAGCTCCGTGTCTGGAAATACAGGTAAATAGGCTTCCTAACAGTGTTGAATCATCTTAATGTAGGGCAGTGGCGTAGGAAGGTGGGTGCGGCAGGGGCAGCCCGCTCCGGGTGCTATCTGTGAGGGCGTGACAGGTGAGCTATGGTTCTGCACACGCCTGTACTCCTCCCCAACTCACCGCAGCATCAGCTGGGTTCGGTGACCACCGCAAGGAGCTACGCCAAAGAGACCAGAGGAGGAGCGAGGCACAGAGGAGCCTCCCTGGGAGGAGGATCGGGGCCGTCCTGCTGCAGACGGAGGAGAGAGAAGAGGTGAGATTGACGGGAGAGAGACAGCCAAGGGGAGAGATAGGAGAAAAATAGAAATGACAGGATATCAGAGACAGCGGAGGAAAGAAACATGACAGGAAAGAAACAGCGTGAAGAGAAATAGCCGAGGAGAGAAACATGACACAAAAGAGACTGCAGAGAGAGGCATGACAGGATAGAAACAGCTAAGAAATATAACATGAGAGAGACATGACAGGAGAGAGAGGGACAACAAAGGAGAGAGACATAACAGGAAAAAGACAGCAGAGAAAGATAACAAAGGAAAGCAACATGGCAGGGAAGAGACAGAGGAAAGAAAGACAGTAGAGCAAGCAGAGGAAAGAAACTGCAGAGAAATATAACATTCAGAAGACATGGCAGGAAAGATGACTATGACAAAATAGAGACAGCAGAGGAAAGCAACATGACAGGGAAGAGACAGAAGAAAGAGGACAGGAGAGAGAACAGAGGAAAGAAACATGATGGCTTAGAAACAGGAGACAGTAGAGAGAGCAAAGGAGAGACTAGAGGGAAAACACGACAGAGAAGAGAGAGAAACATGACAGGAAAGAGACCGCAGAAACAAAAACAAGACTGAAGAGAGACATGACAAGTGAGACAGCTTGACAAAAAAGAGGTGACAGGAATGAGAGAGGAGAGAGACATTGTAGAAAGAGACAGCAGAAAAGAGAAACATGACTGGAATGAGACAGAGAGGATAAAAAGATTGACATGCCCGGAATGAGAGCAGAGAGACATTAGAGAAGAGATACAGCTTTTTCTTCTTTTAATAATTTCAAAATTTGGGGGAAGGGGTGACCTTGCTACGCCACTGATGATGTTTGCCCTTTTCAGGACAAAAATTCAATTGGAAGGTAGGGGGAGTGTAGGGTTATTTGAGGGTGAATTATTGAAGTAACTGTCTGACTTGGCTCTCCTGCCATGTACAAAATCACCTGTTTTCCTGAAATCTGAGCAAGAACGAATATGTATTGTAAGAGTAATGTATTTATGTGTGTGATTTTAGGCATGGAGCTCCATTTATACATCAGGGTTTAAGAGAACTTATTGGATGTACATTGGAGGTTATCCTGCTATTCTCAGTCTCTGCTTCAATGCAACCTGTTTGACGCCCCTGGCTGCCTCAGAATCTCCAGGGTCTGCCGGAGAATTCTTCTTTGTTACGGTATCCTGCAAAGGTGACACAGAGAATCCCGGTCAGTCACGACAATGCTTGGTTTTCTTTCTGGTCACCTAAAGGGAAGCAACGACTTGACAATGTCACTCCTCCCAAACAATCGAATAACTCCTCCTGTTTCCCAGGAGACAACAGGCATCGAAAGCGGAGATGTGGATGGCTCAGTCCTAGACGGGGTTCTCTGTCTTCAGGGGGACATTGCAAAGCAAGTTACTGGAGTTATTGACAACAAGCCATGGATCTTCTCCAGAATGGTTCCACTGTAGGGAATTGTAGCATTAAGCAACTTCAAGACTTTACTTCTTTCTCAAATTACACCATTTCTGATGATATTAGTAGTTACACTGCTCCAGGAGCTGAAGCCAGAGCTTATAGTTCCAGGGGGAGGATGGGGTGTAAGGGGGTAGATACTGTTAGGTCTGCTACCTTATGTCTGGTGTCCTCTTGCTGTTCCGGGCGCACTCGGGCATCACTCTGCTCCTTCTGTATAAATGTACTTGTTTCTTCTACTTTCTATTAGCACTGCACTAGTTAACCCCGCTCAGTGCTCTCAGCACAGCTGCAGCTTAAATAGCAATCACCTTTCTATTTAAGAGAGCTGAGAATCCTCCCTCTTTGCCTCAGTATTGATGTGTGTTTGTCTCAGACACTGTATCTGTTTATTCTGTATATTCTTTGCCTTGTGCTTTTGCCTGTGTGCGTTTATCCATTTCCTTCCAGTCTGTACATTCCTCCCATCTCTGTGGTAAGTCAGTCCTGTACTGTGTTCTATGTGACCTGTGTTCAGTACTTCGTCCCTGTGTCCTGTTAGCCCTGAGGTTCTAGCGCAGGGCCGATCTTATCAGGACACCTACCCTGATTTTAGGCAGGGGTCTTCCCATCTTTCTTATTTGCTAAGGGCAAGACTCCCCATCTGAGTTTGCCTTGCAACTGGGGTTAGCTGGCAGCCTCACCAGGTCTGGTCCAAAAATCAGGCTGGTTGGTTAGCACAGTGGGTCCACACTTAGAGTCCCTAACAGTTTGTATGCACATCTGGGTTATTTTTGTTTGTTGCTGGTGTCCGATTGTGTTTTAACTCCCCTTTCTCCCATTCAGCCCTTATTTTAGTTGCATTTGTGTAGGTCGTTGTTTTCATGGCCTGCACAGACATAACAAGTGCATTTCAGAATTATCTCAGTAAGAAAAAAGACCCAAACAGAATGTTTGAAAACGTCGACAAATAACCATATTTTTCATGAAAGTAAAACTGCTTTCCTAAAAATGCGCTGACTGAAATGTCCAATCTAATATGTTTTCTATGCAATTTACACATCATTGAGGGTGTTATCATATGTAAATTATTCTCACTAAATACTGAGTTTTTCCAAACACCACATCTGCCCTTGGAAAACAAGGACGAACATTTTCTGGGTACTTTTCTGATCCACACACAGAAAAGAAGGGGTGAATTAAATGTCATAAGTCTAAATGCTTAATGCAGAAGCCTTTAGGTTTGATTAGAAGAAGCTTTGGCCGCCTCTAAAAAGCTCAGTTTGGCAAATCGACCAACTGTGAACTTTGTTTACACTTGCTTGTTTACACATATAATTTTTGGTTAAGATGACTTGTTTTGGAAATCTACCACTTTTTATGCCAATATTTTGTATATACCACAAATGTCTATTCCAACAGAGAAGAGCGTATATTTTTACACCTAAATTCCCCTGTTATACATTAAAACTGATAGACCTTGCACTCTGGTAATGTTAATAACGTGATTGATAGATAGGTAGATAGATATCAACTCTTATGCTCGTTTTGTGTTCGTGCAAAAAAATAGGTCCTGCTCTATCTTTCTGCGCATTACACAGCAAAGGCCACCATAGAAGTCTATGTTAGGTATGTAAAATGCAGGAACATGCACAATACACTGTGCAAATCCCATGAAAAACATCATACCCATACCTCATTAGGCTATATAACCTTTTAAATCACGACGGGGGTATGCAAGTGAATGGGCTCTGTGTATAAAAAGTACAGTACTATGTGCCGATGCACACCCAAATCCACCTCATCAACCTTGTTCACTACGCAAGTATCTTGCGCTGAAGCGTGCGTAATTGCAGATACGGTAGTCTGAAGAGGCACTTGTGCTGCAGATTTTCACTGCAGAATTAACTCTTTCAAATGAGGAGGTGTAAACCACGGCGAGTCTGCAAAAATATCTGCAGGGGATTTTCCATTGTGGAAATTACATCCCATATGGATTTAGCCTATAAGGAGTATTCCAACAGAGAGCCAAACAAGGGAGCAGTTGTCACTTATTTTTCTACTAGATAGATAGTAATCTCGGAGGTATGACCCCCATCAGACATTTTTGGCTTATGCTGGTAATATCCCATTAATGAGAACATTTCTAAGCAGTGGTGTATGTGCCACAGAGGCAGACTACGTGGCTGCCATGTGGCTAGAGATGAGCGAGCGTACTCGCTAAAGCAAATTACTCGAGTGAGTATTGCCTTTTGCGAGTACCTGCCCGCTCGTCTCAAAAGATTCGGGTGCCGGCAGGGGGCGAGGAGCGGCGGGGGTGTGCGGTGAGTTACGGGAGTGATCAGGAAGGAGCGGGGAGAGAGAGATCCCCCCCCCCCCCCCCCGTTCCTCCCCCGCCGCTCCCCGCCCCCTGCCGGC
Source organism: Eleutherodactylus coqui (assembly GCF_035609145.1). Lineage (NCBI taxonomy): Eukaryota > Metazoa > Chordata > Amphibia > Anura > Eleutherodactylidae > Eleutherodactylus > Eleutherodactylus coqui. The sequence goes on along the minus strand of NC_089838.1, from coordinate 247,724,796 downwards.
ACCCGAATCTTTTAAGACGAGCGAGCAGGTACTCGCAAAAGGCAATACTCGCTCAAGTAATTTGCCTTAGCGAGTCCACTCGCTCATCTCTACATGCGGCCCATGTTGAAAGGGATCCAATGATTTTCGGTTCCACCTCCTTTTCTATTGGGTGCTAGAAACAATGCAGAATGTTCCCTTCAGAGGAACTGAATTGCTAGAAAATAAGGGAATTGGAAATTGTTTTTAGGGTCATGAAAAAAGAGTGGAGGGGACCCTTCTATGCTGGGTGTTAAAATTGAGTACCTTAATAAGGGGCCGGCCCATTTTCATCTTTGCTATGGGGCACCCACTCTTCTATGTACACCGCTGCCTCTAACATTTATTGTGGCCATTAGGAGTGTTGCAGTCTTGCAAATCTCGGTCCAAAAAAGGTTGTGCACCTCTGCTTTATACGGCACGAGTTCACAGGCAGAAGAACTTTACAAGTTTTAAGTAACATCTTGCCTATACATTGGTGTATTTTCTATGTAAGTTCTAGACATATGTAGATCTGTTCTTTATGTATTGTACTGTACAATTCTTATTGAAGCAATCATACAACATCCACCTTCTGTTGTAGAGTTGTACATTCAACCATCCATCTAACCATATAGCAAGGCTTATTTCATGTCTTACCTTATACCCGAGAACTCGTCAAGGAGCTGTCCAAAACTCTTATTATTGACAACCTATGCCCAGGATAGAGATGAAACAAGTAGAAGAACACCAACAATGGCGCTGCTGTGTGAGAAACCAAGATTGGAAGTACCTGACACTATCCAATTAGGTCCAGCTAAATTTAATGAACCATGAGGATAAATGATACAATGTAACGCATTTCAATCCTCGCAAGAGTCTTTATTGGATACAATGCAGAATTTTATATGATCTCATTTGGCTACTCTACAGACTTGACTCCTCACAACCTGCCCCTCCTCATGTTTAGGTTCAAAATATATATTCAGACCTAAAAATCAATATCAGAAAATATTCAAATATATAACTATAATCTCAGAAGGCGCAACATGTAAAATCAGGCAATCATTGGAGTTGTACCCAGACAAGCACAACCATTTCATATGAGAAGTCCATTATTTGGAAGTCCTTGAATTTACTATCCTCAATGTAAGGACTGTGGACGTGGAACCACTGTGTCAACCTACCGGGTAAATGATGATCCAGTCCAGCATGGCTGACAGCCGACCCCAGCGTAGGAGGTAAGATACCGGATGTACGAACCCCGTTTGCAGGTAGAAACTACGGAAGGTATCTTGCCCTGAACTAATAACCAGGAGGGGAGACCCTGCCTATAAGCGGAGCACTTGTCCCAATAATGACGACCCCACAGTCTTCTTCTAGGTGCTGACTGACGCTGACAGGACAGGAAACCTATAAAATAAACTACAGAACAATACCGGGACATACAGGAACAAAGGAGGTACAAACTGACAGGGATGAACAGAGAGGCAGACTCACGAGGATAACAGACAGCAGGATACACGAACGGAGAACACAGAACACGAGCAGGGAGCATGGAAACTACAGAAGCAGCGGCTGAATATGAAGTGAAGGGAACTAATGTCACATCAACACTGCAGCAAGATCTGGAAGGCACAGAGCGGCTATATAGAGCGGTGATTAGAGCAGAAGACCCAGAAACCATTAACCCTAGGAGTGCTGAACAAGAATAAATATAAGCTCAGGGAACAGAGAAAATGGGATAACGCCCATTTCTGTCAGACACTGAAGCAGAAGATTGTGTCTCAACAGTGAACCTAACACTCAGGTTAGGTCATCAATATTAATTGCTCAGGTCCACTGCTCGGGATCACCACTGATCATCTGATTGCCGTCACTGCCGTCAATGTCTGGAAGATAGGTCATCGATAGTAAAAATCCCAGGCAACCCATTTAAAGGGGTTGTCCCGCGGCAGCAAGTGGGTCTATACACTTCTGTATGGCCATATTAATGCACTTTGTAATGTACATTGTGCATTAATTATGAGCCATACAGAAGTTATCAAAAGTTTTATACTTACCTGCTCCGTTGCTGGCGTCCTCGTTCCCATGGAGCCGACTAATTTTCGCCCTCCGATGGCCAAATTAGCCGCGCTTGCGCAGTCCGGGTCTTCTTATCTTCTCAATGGGGCTCCGTGTAGCTCCGCCCCGTCACGTGCCGATTCCAGCCAATCAGGAGGCTGGAATCGGCAATGGACCGCACAGAAGCCCTGCGGTCCACGGAGACAGAGGATCCCGGCGGCCATCTTCAGCAGGTAAGTATGAAGACGCCGGACCACCGGGATTCAGGTAAGCGCTGTGCGGGTTGTTTTTTTAACCCCTGCATCGGGGTTGTCTCGCGCCGAACAGGGGGAGGGGGTTAAAAAAAAACAAAAACCCGTTTCGGCGCGGGACAACCTTTTTAAGCTGGCCATACACAATATATGAACCAGCTGATCACCTAATGTGGACTGAGTTCTACCGATTTTGGATTTTAACACAGTGATCCTTCTGTACTCAAGAGAGAGAAGCCGCTGCCAGAGGTGTCTAGCAGCAACTTACTAATCTGTCTTTCTACTAAGGGCTAGGAGGAAAGGCTAATGGTCGAACAAGCACTTGACCTACAGCTACCAAAGCTATTACATGGCCAGTAACATTTTTGAAGGTGAATTTGAAGAATTTATGAGCTCTCTGCTAACATCCCTACTACAGGAATTTGCCACTACATTATCTTGACTCATGGCAATTGATCTAACATGTTTTAACTAACAAAATTGTGAAATTATTGCTACATTTGTATTATATTCAGGGTGAAAAAATTAACTTAAAGGGCCATTTACACTAAAGTGCAAAACTGATATAAGTTGCTAATATCGTTCTCAGGTCTTCTGAACATTCTGATTTGACCCAGACATATATGAGATAAAGTCATGATTATCAGAGCAGCAATGATTTTCTATCAGTAATTGCAGTGAGCAACACTACAACCTGTAACCTTCCTGATCTGGCTGATAACAGGGAAATAGATTGTATCTGACCGAAGAGCAAATGGAAAGAGGGAAAACCTTTGCTGCCTTTTTAATTGACTTCAATACCTTTACCCTCAATGTATAAAATAATGTCATGGATCTAAATGATATTTTAAAGCATTTTGCAACACTAGTCCCTGTATCAAGTAGAACATGCAGGGACATAGGTTTACGCATCAGGTAGATCACGGCAGGTAATACAAAGTAATGAAACATAGTGGAAACATTTTGGTTATATAGATATAGGAGACTAAATGTGATCTGATTTTGGAACCGAGCATTGTGATGACATATCCTAGGACTGAAGGTAAAGGTAGTGCATCCTTTTAAATCCTTGGCTGGATGAACAAATTCAGTTCTGCTATGGTAGATCTATGTGCTTTTTTTATTACCTGCATTAAAATACATGATCTATTGAGCCTCTTATGGTTTAAACCCTGAAATATATATATATATATATATATATATATATATATATATAAAACTTTCCCAAAGTTGGGACACCCCAGGAGGCAGGAGCTTGTCCCATTGGTGTAAAACACTCCTACTCCTTTTTGCAACCCCTCTGCCTCCAGTCTGCTACCCCTGGCTACCTTTGCAGGAGGGTCCAGCAGACTTAGCAATCAGCAGGCATTTCCAGGAGTTATCTGGGGGAGAAAAAAAGTTGACAGGAGGAGTCTGAAAGTCAGTGCCTGCTAAACTTGGTCTGATTGTGAAAAAAAATTCTTTCCTTCACACTCACTTACAATACACTACAGCCTTGCTGCTTCTCCTGCTGTTGCCTCAACTGCCTGCAAAGGACCTGACAGTCTATACCTATAAGGGGGATTTTGCATTCTAAAGGTGGGAAGGCTGGGAAACATCTGGAGGCTGCTGAAGAAAATATCCTAAAGAAGATAAATATTCTCCTCAAAGAAACAAGACTCCAACAAGTAACCCAACGACACAAAAGTTTTCTGCCAGGTGTATGGGACATAGATATTCAAATAGTGCACTGAACTTTTAAAGGTAACAACTTTTGTATTCACTCTATTATATAATGTCTTTTATAGAATTCATATATCTTATGTATATATACATGTGTGTGTGTGTGTTTGCTGGTGTGCGAAAATATAGCGATATAACTGGCAATAACATGGAAATAAATGAATGGAATTCCGGCTGTCATAGACGTTACACTGTCATTTGGTACAATTCATTGTGATACCAAGTGATTAGGACACACTGGTGATGCGACATCGCCCTTGAGGTACTGAAAACTGCTACTTGTCAGCAATCTCAGTGTCTCTCTAAGGGACCCTTCGTGTAGGATAGAATATTTCGCAACAGCATTGTGATGTATGCCCTCCTGGGGAACAGTCAACCCCAAAATTCATAATGCTAACATGCGGAATTGAAATTAGCAAAATCCTGCCGGCAATTCTGCACCAAAATCCACAGCTGAGCAGATTTTGGTGGAGAATTTAGGGACAGCATATTCCACAAGAGTGTAGCGGAATATTCCGTCCAGTATGAAAGGTCTCTAATGGAAAAAATATCTGAAATGACCTTGTGACCATTGCAATAAATCTGACAATGTCAGACATTTTGCAATAGTCGCCAGGCTACTAGCAACTTTATTTCGGATAGAGAAACAGACGTTTACAGTGACTTACAGGTGACAGTGTCTCATTGTGTAGCCTTATATGTGGTTTTACATAGGACTGCAGGTAAACCAACTGAATTGTGCTGATATATGTATCAGAATGCCCAGAGAAGACAGTGCCAAAGTATTAAATGACACATTCAGCTCTGCTACATCTATACTGTGTATGATAAATGGATGTACTGGTGTAAGCCCAATATATAATGTATGCAAGCTCCAGCCAGTCATTTATCTTACTGTATGGTAAGATGTGCTGAGTGCACTCTCAGCCAACAAGTGGAGCTGTTGGACCTATTGCTCTGCTGGCTTTGATTCATGACAGCCTTTCCTGGCTCATCAGAATATACCCATTACAGCCGCAGATGACGAGGTTTCACATAGTTAGTAAATTCACGATTTATCAATGTTAATAAATTAATTTTCTTTGTCGCCTAGTAGTTGATAAATGCACTGATATATAGTAGGTATTAATCTTATGGATGCATCAAGCAGTGCATTCATAATGCTGTAATTGTGGTCCAGGTATGCGCTTTATCGACTTCTACAGGATCGCCAAATTGAACTTAAAAAGTACCGTCCACTTCGGAGCGCTCCTGCTCCGTCAGCCGTTTTTGGCTCCTTCCATGAGTCGGATGGCCCCATATAGCGCTATATAGTGCTTTATGGGTCCGTCTTCAGCTGCCGGAAGGGGCTGAAAACTGCTGAGGGAGCAGGATATATATAGCGCTATATGGAGCCGTCTTCAGCTGACGCAAGTAGCTGAAAATGGCCAACAGAGCGCTATATGGTGCCGTCTTCAGCTGACGCAAGTAGCTGAAAATGGCCAACAGAGCGCTATATGGTGCTGTCTTCAGCTGACGCAAGTAGCTGAAGACGGCCAACAGAGCAGTATATATAGCGCTACATGGAGCCGTCTTCAGCTGCCGGAAGAAGCCAAAAATGGCCAACAGAGCAGTATATATAGCGCTATATGGAGCCGTCTTCAGCTGGCGGAAGTAGCCGTAGATGGCCAACAGAGGAGGATATATAGTGCTATAGGGAGCCACCTTCAGCTGCTAGAAGTAGATGAAAATGGCCAACGGAGCAGGATATATAGCGCTATATAGAGCCGCCTTCAGCTGCCGAAAGGAGCCGAAAATAGCCAAAGGAGCAGGATATATAGCGCTATATGGAGCCATTTTCAGCTGCCGGAAGGAGTAGAAAACAGCTGACAGTGCAGGATATATAGCGCTATATAGAGCCGTCTCCAGCTGCTAGAAGAAGCCAAAACCAGCCGACAGAGAAGGAGCGCTCCGAAGTTAAAGTGCAGGTATGCTTTAACTTGGACACGATTGTCTGTCAATAAAACAAGAATACTGCATATAGACGTAGGAGAGCTGGACTTATCATTGAACTCGTTAGGCTGATTAACTGGTTGTAATTAATTTCTAACTATGTAAAAATCCCAGGTAAGATACCACAGCTCCCATTTTTACTCTGCTATATCTTTAAGGCATTATTAGGTATAGAGACACATCATTCTGGAATAAGTGACAATAGACGGTGTAAAGTATTATTAAACTAGATGCAAATATTCTGTACATAGACTACGTAGCACTCTCTGAGAGAGACATCGGCACACACTACATCATTCTTAGTGACAGAAAATAGGGGTTTATAGCGGAAAGGCAAAGACCTGACTATTGGCTGGCTGGAATATAAATCTCTATTCAAGGTGGAGGGAGGAGAGGGTACATACAGGAAAGCTGCTAACGTACTTATGACTGCTCTGTCTGTCAAACTTTCCACTTTCATCCCTTAAACCACTATATTAAGGTTTCCTGTATTACCAGCATTCCAGTTGAGGCTGAATACGTTCAGCAGTAGCTATTCAAAGTGGGCATTTCATATGGAAAATCAGGGAGTTGGGTTATTTTAAGATGATATGGAAATAGAGACGCAAAAAAAGAAAATAAATATTGAGGAATTTGTGTAACTTGTGGAAAGAAGAAACATTTGTCATCACGATAGAAAGAACACAGGTATGGACTGTGTAGGACGGAACGCACGGTACTCTGACCACGGAAAAGACACTTTAATTGTATATTTATACAGGACATTATATATATCAGTGATGGAAACAGGAATGAATGGATTGGTGGAAAAGTAAGTACATAGATAGTTATAGATAGATAGATAGATAGATAGATAGATAGATAGATAGATAGATAGATAGATAGATAGATAGATAGATAGATAGATAGATAGATAGATATGAGATAGATAGATGGATAGATATGAGATAGATAGATGGATAGATAGATATGAGATAGATAGATAGATAGATATGAGATAGATAGATAGATATGAGATAGATAGATAGATAGATAGATAGATAGTGTCCAGTTAGACTTTATCTTCCATTGCTTCCAGTTAGACATTGCAATCCTATTATGCCACAACGGATTGCTCTTGTGCTCCCCCTACAGGATAATGCAATACACCACTGCAAATACAGTGAATCTTGTTTAAATTGCCAGGATGGGAACTTCTCTTGTTCCATCCTTATAAGCAGCACAAGTTACATCTTCAGCATATACAAAATTGCAGTTTGAGACTTTATATATCTCAGTCTGTGACAAGGCGAATGGATAAGACTGAAAACTACATTAAAGAGGTTTGTCCAGGGCTAGAAAAAAAAGGGCTGCTCCTTTTCCAGAAACAGTGCCATATTATGCATGAATTCTCTCTGCTTTTGCAATTCAGTTCAGTTTACAGGAATAGGGATGAGATGCAATACCAGACACGGACCATGGTTAGAGGTGGCGCTGTTTCTGGACAAACTTTTTTTCTCATCCTGGACGATCCCCTATATTGTGAGACGCAGTCATGAAGCGTATCTTGCACCATGTTCAAGTACAAAAATGGCAGGAGCAGATGACAATAAATAGTTGTTACAAGAAGGCTCATAAGCTACATAGTTCTATGTTTTCTTGTGCTCTGACATGAATATTTAGGATGGGCCAAGTAGCCCGACACCACACTCTTATGAAAGCTGTCTAAGGGAAAATCTGTCTTTTTTGCCCACAGCAACCAATCACAGTGCAGCTTTCTTTCATTATACCACTAAAGTAAAGTAAAAGCTGTGCTGTGATTGGCTGCTGTGGGCAAAAAAGTTAGATTTTCTTTTAGATAACTTTTTTTGCACTTTAACGTGGCAACGGCATCTGTGCCATCAAGTCTAAAGACACCCTGTCACCTTCTATTAGCTCTGTTGGGCTAAAAGTAGGTGACCCTCTAAGTCCGGGGGTGTAAGTGTTCTACTTACCTTTCCCGATGTTCCACCGTTGTGAGCACTGAAAACCGCCACTTGGCTTTCAATGCTGACACTGGGGTAACAACAGGGGGGTAATTTATAACTCTTACATCCCCGGACTGCGTGGGTCAACTACTTTCAGCCCATAAGCTTACCATAATAGGCTAAAAGTAGATGACAAAATCTCTTTAAGCTTCTATCTGTATACACATAAGCAAATTGGCACTCGTGTTGCATTTATTAACCCATCGCATCCTACCTGCAGCTCTGAGCGCACATTCAGCTATCACTGATGGCTACTACTCGGCGGTCTATAATATCGCTATCCATACCATCCCTGAAAACCACAGTTTAAAAAAGTTTTCATTTAAATGTAGCACTTCCTTCTTTTCGTTCCTATTACGTTTTCCAATGTTAAGATTTTTTTCTTCATTACCACAAGATGACGCCAAGCCCACTCCCTCGTTCTCCTCCCCCATCCTCCTCCCCTACTAAACAAACCCGGCTCTGTGTCTCCAATGTCCAACTTCTCACCAGTAACAAAAGCTGTGTTCATCCAGCCTCTAGGACCACATAGTGTGCCAGCACTCCGCTACTGAGGGCCCATAGAAGCCAAGAAAAGTAAAGCTTGTTTAAATGTGAGAAAGGGCGAGAGAGAGACAAGGACAGAGAAAATCGCAGGCAGAAATGTGACCGTTAGAAGGGGGAGGGAATGGGTTCATTGGAGCAACGGAAACCTTACAAGTTTACTTTTGAGTAATCACTGCCTGCTTGTAAGAGACAGAACAGCCTGCCTGTGTATGAGTCCAGTGTATGACTCCTCAGTCACTTTCAATGGGCTTACAGTACTAACCCAGGAAGTTTTTTTCCATCCTATGAATGCATTTATTTGATGATGAATCCATGTCCTATACACATCCATTTAAATGGCACAGATACAGTTATTTAGGGGTTTTTTTCTATATGTTTTCTCATCGCTTAGGCATCAATCATATACTATCAAGGTCCAGTAAGCCACTAAAATAGCTGACTTTCATATAAAAAGTTACTAAAAAGTTTTAAGGCATAAGATACATAGTGAGTAATGAATTAAGGCGGACTGCATCAGTTTGGATCAAAGCTTCATTTGCCTTAAATGTGAAACGGGCGGAGGTCTTGCACCCCCAATAAACTTTGGTTGGTTGGACTAAGATTATCTGTATAAGGATTTTATTGATTATTTTGATGAGGATCAATGCGTTGTTCCACATTTTCTCCTTCATCAGCAGGTAAATGTACTTTTACAAAGGATGACTAGTAGCTAAATAATCGCTTGAAAGACCAGATTCAAAGGATAGTCATCTACACTGAACCCGGGTGAGAAGCAATAAGTCACTCGTCATTTAGTATCAGCTTACCAAAAAGATAGTTACTAGTTGATCAAAAGTCTTCTGGTGTAAAGTCACAGTCATTCGTATTGGAATTACTTGTGAACAAATTTGCATATAGATTTTCCCTACGAACAATAACTTGGCGAACAACTAATGACAACCATCGCTTGTGTAAAAGCAAACAACTGCTGTTCATAGACTTCAATGACTTTTCAAAGTGATTATCTGAATTATAGTTCCTCCATGTAAAGGTAGCCTTAGGGGTTAAACAGGTGATCGTATGCGTAAATATGCCCGCCGTATTCGCGCATGAACTAGGTTTGGCGATGGCCCTAAACAGGCTGATACACGTGTCAGCGTATATTACTGTAATTTTTGCGCTCTAAATTCCAGTTCATACGCACGCGTTACTTCTTGTGGAACAGAATGGCTATTTAAAGCCAAATTACGGCCAGCTGTCTTTTTTTTTTTCACACCCTCCTTTTTTTTAAGCTTCCATATGGCAGTTTTCTGCGTAACATGCAGAAAGATACAGCAAGACCTATCTTTTCGCGCACGCTCCCGAGACCTATCTTTTCTTGCATGGAGATTTAGCGTGTGAGAAACGCGCTCGCGAGAATGAATCCATTAAAATCAATAGTTTGCTGTGTCACATTTCATGGGCATGAAGATCACGCACGCAAAAACCTCTGCAAACACGTCATCTGTTTAAGCCCTTGGGGCTTCGTCAGACGACCATATTTGCACACATTTTTGTGCACATAAAATATATCCGTGCACAATGTGAAACAAATCGAGGCTTTTGACGTTAATGGGTTCGTTCTCATGAATCTGCATGTGTAAAATAATCAGACCTGCTCTATCTTTCTGCATATTGCCCCCCACAGAAGTCTATAGGAGGTGCACAAAAGTGTAACGCACTGCGCAATTCCGTGAAAAACAGAGCATATCTGAACCTCATTAGGCTAAATGGCCTTTTAAATCGGTGGGGCGGGAAGGGGGGGGGGTTGAATGTGAACAGGCTTTGTGTGAGCAAAAAGTACAGTACCACGCCGCGATACGTGTACAAATCTACCTCATCGCCCTCGTTCATTGCACAAATACATTACGCTGTATCATGCCCCTTTTCACATATGGTTGTCTAAAAGAGTACTTAGGCCGGATTCGCACAACCATATTTGTGTTTAATTTGCAGCCTGTTCCATTTTCCTGCACATTTCTTATATCCTAACACTACTTAGGATACAACCCTCAGACAAAAATGGTGATCATACCAGACATGTTTGACTTAATTTTCTTCCAATGTTTTAATTTAATACACATTCTTACATGGTCTTCCATTTTTTTCTGGCTCCATTCACCCATACTTTTTTGTCCTTTTTTTATTTTTAATGCTGTGAATTTCAGCCATTTTTTTTCCGCAATATATTTTTGTTTGCAATTTTCCTATTCATTACATTTTTAACATGCTTTTTTTTTTGCTGTTTTTCTGTTCCTATAGACACCTCTAGGGATAAAGTACTAGGAAAACATTATACCTAGAACATGCTGAACCCAAAAATTCACCAAATATTCAAAAAACCTCACAAACAAAAAAACATTGTATGGCATTTTATGTCATTCTCGACTTTCATATAACATGTCCATAGCATATTAGGGGGGGGGGGGGGGAACTAAGAAAAAAACTCTAAGAGAAAGACACAAAAAAGACAGAATTTTTCCAAAAAGAATGCTGCATGTGAAACTATCCTTTAAAAAAAATTCTGCTGCTTCTTCGAGAAGGAACAGATGCAACTCACTACTATTTTTTAACCCGGCAGACTAGTTTTGTAAAGGGCATTTTACAGTCCTCTTGTATAAACGTGCGTCGTATCGGTTACTTTCTATGAAGGAGTGGTAGACGTGTTGGTTCTGGTTCTGATCCAATGAACGATACAAACTGAGACCAAGTATGGTAATTGGCCATAATTGCTCAGCGTTAATGCATGTTCAGTGATATACAATGGCTGCTTCATAGCTCGTCACATGCTCATTCCCATTTATATTGCAGTAGAAGTTTTTATAGGCTAATGGATATTCACTTACGATGCCAGGCAGCATGTGAACAGTGAAACTGATTAATCACTTTTCCATATCTGGCCTTGACCCATCACCATTCCTACCTGTGACATTATAGAATATGATGAGGATGGATTTACACAGCATTTAGGTTTTCATAGGAGAGCATGAGGTTCTCTACACATAAGGATTTGTGCCAAAAAGAATTAATGTTTGCCCTACATGTGCCACTTTGTGGTTAATGAGAGCCAGGTGGGCATTTTTTTTTTTGGCAGAATAACTTTTTCGCCTTATATATCAAACAAAACTTTTTTAAGGTGTGCAAGTAAGTCACATTTGCATGCCACTAGCCAAATAGCTTAAAATGGAAGGATGAGATATTAGTTACATTTGTTGCTAAACAAACTACAAAAAGTTGCTACAAACAAACAAAAACTAAAATAAAACTGCCACAAGATTGATACATGGGGACTATACTTGTCTCCTCATAATGTTTTATTTGAGTTTTGGCCCTGGGAATCTCTGGCATGTATGAGGGTGTTCTCTACCCACTGACCTCATATCGAATAAAAACTGCATCGAAAATTGCCATTACATTGCTAGTTCTTGAGGAGTTTCTACTGCATTTGGGAGCAACAGGCTTGTGAAGGAACCTAATCAGTTGTATTGTGCAACTACGTGTTTCCCAGAAAATAAGACAATGTCTAATATTAATTTTTGCTCCAAAATAGGCACGGTGTCTTATTTTCGGGGGGGTCTTATACTCACATGGGCCGCGGCATCTGGGTCCCTCACGCTGGCCTCCAGCACTGTGGCAGGTGGCACTGTAATCCTCAGCACTGACACAGCACTCTCTTTCTGGTGACGAGGCTTTGAATACCCCGTCTCCAGCAAGCAAGGGCTGTGATTGGATGACTAGCACCGCTGGCTCAGCCAATTAGAGTCGGCACTTAATGAACCAATCACAGGCATTCAGTGATGTCATTCACTGAATCGCCGTAAATGAGCGAGCGCCGGTTCTGATTAGCTGAGCCAGCAGTACTCGTGATCCAATCAAAGCACTCGCTAGATGGAGGTGGGGTATTCAAAGCACCGTCACCAGAAAGAGAGTGCTGCATCAATGCTGAGGACACGGCAGCCTGCCGCAGCGCCAAGACCAGCACGAGGGACTCAGCCGACATCAGCTAGGTGAGTATTGCTGTTTTGTTTTCTTTTCATGTAGCTTAGCTAGGGCTTATTATTGGGATAGGGCTTATTTTCCAAAAAAACACGGTATAAGGAGCAATAGCATATAACCCTTGGACACGGGCGCCAGCGTCTTAGCACAACGTTTTTGTGCTATGAACGAGGCTTTTTGACACGCATATCGCTGAGTTCTACTGTACCTTTTCTGCCCGAAGAACATGTTTATTTGAACGTGACAAACAAACGCACTGATTTAAATGCCTAATTGGTTCCAGATGTGTTCTTTTTCCAGCGGAATTACGTAGTATTTCATGCATCTCCTTGTGTATTGCGCGCATTTACGCATGCCCATTGACCTCTATGGGGACCTTTAGTGCGCAAATATGCAGGAAAACAGAGCATGTTCTGTCTTTTTACACTCAAAATATGCGCATGTGAACAAACCAATTGAAATCAATGGGATCTATTCACTGCATATGGCACACTCAAACTTTGCGCGCACAAATACATCTGTATGAAGCCAGCCCTAGATATAAAGCAACAATACGCAGACCAGTGCAGGACTAAAGTCCTGCCCACTAAAGACATTCCCTCATTGGCAAGAAGAATAGCGAAAACACAAAGAATTAAGAAAAGATGTTAAAGAAATGTTATTTTATGGGAAATACAAGTACTTAGAGTAAAAAGGTCAAGAGTAGAAATAAGCGAGCATACTCGTTAAGGCGTTTTACTTGAGAGAGCATCACCTTTTTCGAGTACCTACTGGCTCGTCCCTGCAGATTCGGGGGGGGGGGCTGCGGGGAGCGGCACGGGGCGGCGGAGGGGAATGGGGTGGACATTGAGAGAGATCTCTCTCTTCCTCCCGATCCCCTCCGCAACCCCCCACTCACCCCCGCGCCTGCCTCCCCAAATCTTCAGGGACGAGCCAGCAGGTACTCGAAAAAGGCGATGCTCTCTCGAGTAAAACGCCTTAACGAGTATGCTCGCTCATCTCTAGTCAAGAGAGCTGAACTGTCTTATTTAAAGGGGCATGCTACATGCCAGATTGTTAAATATCCTTTATTAACAGACAATCCCATTAAAGTATATAGAAGGCGATTAGGCCCCCTCTTTATTTATGCCCTTTAAAAGGGCACATAAAAGCTGGTTTTCCTTTTGACATATTTTTAAGTATGGTAGCCCAAGAGAAGAAAATGGCAAAAAATGACCATGATTTTTTTTTTAACTGCCATTGCTAATACATTGAAAATAGCACAAACAAAAGCTAATTGGGAGATTTAGTAAGCAAAATGCAGCAGAATAATTAAGTATGTGGCGTTTTATGAGTATTTGATGTGTTTTAGATATTTTAGACACTTTTCTGCCTCCATCAGCAGTTTGAACAGTGTTTAGAAAAGAGGGCATGTGTAAGATATAATAAAATGCTCCAAATTTACTAAAAGCATACATGCTATTTTGGATCAAAATCATGGTAGATGTGTACATTATGAGGTAAGGGAAAGAAAGTTGTCTAACAGGACTAATGAGTTGCACCACTTTTCAACTAACTTTCTTCCTTCCTCTCTGCCTCTCATCTTATCAATCCTCCTTTCTTCTGTGCTTCCCATGTTTCTTTGTTCTTGTCAGGATTCCTTCCCCTCCTTCATTCTTTCTTCTTTTTGATGTTTTGTTGATAAATACTTCTATAAAAGTTGACTAAAGCTCTGCTAAATTAAAAAGATAATCAAGGACTAAGTAGGTAAAGTCCCCTGGTGCAAGCACAAAGTCATGACTGACATCACATCGTGACATTTCCTTGGCAGACTGTTTTGCTATTGCCTTCCCCAGTCATCTTTTACCCCCAGCAAGCTGGGTACTTATTTTACCAGCCTCAGAAGGATGTCTACCTGAGCCAAGGTGGGATTGAACCCACAACCTTCAGGTCGTGAGTGAGAGCTTAGGACTGCATTTCTGATGCCTTAACACTCTGGACCACACGAGGCTCAATCAACGGCTACTGTGCGATAAATCAAAGTAAGGGACTTGTAAGTTACTAATACTTATGTTTATTTATATAGCACATACATATTTCATAGCACTTAATTTTATGGCTTCTGTCCCAACTGGGGCTCACAATTTTTGAATTCACCTGGTAGCATGTTTTTGGAGTGTGGGAGGAAAACCACGCAAACACAGAGAGAACATACAAAATCAGTTTGGATGTTGTCCTTGGTCTTATGTGCGCCACAATGCAAAACCATTGAACCACCATGCTGCCCAATGAGTTGTACCAGCTTCCTTCCTTCCTTCCTTCCTTCCCTCCTTCGTTCCTTCCTTCCTTCCTTCCTTCTTTCCTTCCTTCCTTCCTTCCTTTCTTCCTTTCTTCCTTTCCTTCTTCCTTACTTCCTTCCTTCCCTCCTTCCTTACTTTCTTCCTTCCTTCCTTCCTTCCCTTCTTCCTTCCTTCCTTCCTTCCTTCCCTCCTTCCTTCCTTCCTTCCCTCCTTCCTTCCCTCCTTCCTTCCTTCCTTCCCTCCTTCCTTCCTTCCTTCCTTCCTTCCCACTACCCAAGAAGACAGACAAATATGATAAATCCAAGCATTTTACCCAAATTTTACTGCATACCTACTATTCCTAATATGGTAAACTGCCAGGCTGTTTGCACCACAAATGAATTTTCTACATACTCTGCCCTTGTTTTACTAGTGGCAAAAACATTCAATCTAACCCATTTCCTTTAGTATGAAAATAAGAGTTACAAATTGCACCTCCTCCTTTTTTCTTTTAAACTTGTTTTATTGAACAAGCAATATACCATACAGTATATACTTTGATAACTTTGCATACATCATAAATCCTTCAGGTTAAGAGGGAATTACACAGATACAATATCCACATCAGATATATAAATACAATACACTGGTACATTAGGTTTCCATAACAGTAGAATTTTAACAATTGATACCCGTTTTACTGGACAGACCTAGGTACAATCCTACTCAACATGCCTTGAAGCAGATCCTGCGTGATAGTTGCGTCTGACGAGCCCCACCATCTCCCCCACACCTTGTTAAATTTCTCCGGGCATTTTCTATTTTTATAGACTATCTTTTCGTATGGCAAGGTGGAATTAACAATGTTCTGCCACTTTGAGAGCATTGGGGGACACCTATCCATCCATCTTAAAGCTATTGTCTTGCAAGCCATAAACAATACTTTAGTGAGAAATATCCGCTCATGAAATTGCCAGTGCTCCTCGCCCAGGGGGCCCAATAGTATATGCACAAAAAAATAGGAGCTGCTCTATTTTTCTGTGTATTTGAGCACCAAGGGTCTCATAGAAGTCTATAAGAAGGTGGTGCACAAAAAATGCAAGAACATGCACAATATGCTGCACCATGTTGTGAAAAAGAGAACACTGCGCTGAGCTGAGCATATTTGCGCATACGCTTGTCGGAAGAGGCCCTTAGACTCGTGATGTACACTAATTCTGGAAGTACTTGTAGATCGGCCATGACCACTTTCAACATCTTCTGTGACATTTCTGAGCTCACCAAGAACAAAGGTCGGCGTCCATAGTCACTCTTATGAGATCTCATTGCTCCGAACACAAATTTTGTGAATTTACCGGGTTGCTCTTTGAGTGAAACACCCTGTACAATATCCACAAACAGAAGGAACTCTGTCTAATACCACCATATTATTACTAGTGAGATTACCAATGTCTTGTTTTACACGATATACTGTATAGGCAGAGGCGTAACTTGAAGCTCCTGGGCCCCAATGCAAAACCTGTAACAGGGCCCCCAACTATAATGCTTTATTCATAGTACTGGGCTCCCTATATCGAGAAGAGAGGCCTTGTGGGCCCCCTAAGGCTCCTGGGTACAGGTGCAACTGCATCCCCTGCCTCCCCTATAGTTATGCCAGTGTGTATAGGTTGATATACGTACCATTTACAAATGTACCTAATGTTGGAAATAACCAGCCACCAGTGGAGTAATCCTGAAAGGTCATAGATTACTACTTTTTATAAATAATTTGCTTGGATTTAAAGAGTATCATTAAAAATATCATAGTTTTTTGCATCTCCAGCTTTTGCGAAGACTAATATGCTCATTAGAGCCTCGTGTGGCCCAGAGTGTTAAGGCAACAGAAATGCAGTCCAAGGCTCTCGCTCATGACCTGAAGGTTGCAAGTTCAGGTAGACAATTTAAGGTTTACTCATCCTTCTGAGGTCCATAAAATGAGTACCCAGCTTGGTGGAGGTAATAAATAAATTACCTGAAAGGGCTGCAGAACAAGTTGGCGCTATACAAATAACAAGTTTTTTTTTTATATGCTCCCATGGTTTCAGACTACGAAAAAAACCACGTAGTTTGATCATGCAGTCATATTTTCCATCTTGCCATCTTTTTCTACTGTCTGTAAGTTAGCAAATAAAGAAGACAAAGGAATTGGAGCGACACACGGGTGCAGGATTGTAATATATAATGTTGTAGGGATTGTCTATGGGCTCATTGACGCTGAAATGCTTAATCCAGTTGTTTGCCTTATCCTCCTCGGCATTCCTCCACTGTTCACTCTCTAAAGACGTGCTTGCATGCAGGTCGTGGACTACATAGTCACTCACATAGAATGACTTTACTAGTTCTCTCATTCTATGTACACACCTATGTAGTCTGCAGTATGCATGAAGTTGTGGCTTTGCAAGAGGACGGCAGAGGAACACTGAGGAGGGTCAGCATAGTAGTCACAAAACTGGATTAAGCAATTTAGCTTTTATGAGCTCATAACTTTAGTTTATGGCTCTCACATGAGCTGGCAGCTTCGCTTTAAAGGGGTAGTATGACAATTACAACTTATTCCCTAATGGATAACTTACTGATTGGTCTAGGTTTCTCTGCTCAGACCTCTGCCGATCTTGAAAACGGGGGGTCTCATGCCCCCCTTCCTTCTCACTGTGGGCTTACCTCACCACTGAAGCATCACTGTTCTGAAGTCCCAGCATCATGGTGCTCAGGATGTTAACACCTATGCCAGGAACCCGAGCAGGGACACTTCAGCTTCTGATTGGCAGCAGCAGTCACATACCTTCCGGTGACATGATCTTTCAGCGCTCCATTCACAGTGATGTCACTACAGGGGAAGAAGCAACCCCTGCAGTGAAAGGCAGAGTAGGACACTGGAGTCCTCTTTTGAGATCTGCTGCGGTCTCAGTCATGAGCAAGTTATCCCCTATCCTATGTAATTGTGGTGCAATCCCTTTAAGGCTTTTAATAGCCAACTAGTAATTATTAGGAAATTATACTACCCGTGTTTCTGGGGGCGCAATGTGTTGCACAGTTCTGCTACATGCACGTCACACACACAGCTCTGCTACATGTACATCACATACACACACAGCTCTGCTACTTTGCTTTCGCATATGAGCTGCATATGATTTATGAACTTCAGCAGCTCGCCAAGGAGACATGTTCATTCGTAGCTTTCACATATCGGCCATGCGAGATTTACAAACTTCAGCTGGTGGCTGAGGTGACATCGTGGCTTGTCGCTGTGTCATGTAAGCTGCATTAGCTTAACGACGGCGTTAACCCCTCTGTGGTGACATGTTTACATGACAGCGGTGGTTTGTTTCAACACTGGACAACCATTGACGATTAGATGAAGGCTGGACTGGTGTTGGCGGCATTAGCACTTGAGATAACATGATATCACATTCAGGAGATATGAAGATCTATGCTTAAATGTTGTTGGTCAGTATGCACCGCCAGTTTTGTTTGTGGACATTTGTGAGGTGTAATTTATTGGAGTCTCCACACAGGTGTGCAGCTACAAACTGCCAGACTGAGTACTGCTGTATCCATAGCAACTGAGGCCATGGGGGTTTGTGGGGAATGTAGTCCACCCTTAATCCCTCATTCAGCTTAGAGACGATGTAATTGATCACATGATGGTGACATCATCACAGGTCCTGTGAGCACACAAGCTATGTATGTGCACATTTGTGAGGTGTCATTTATTGGAGTCTCCACACAGGTGGACAGCTGTCTCACAATAAACTACAAACTTCCACACTGAGTACTGCTGTATCCATAGCAGCTGAGGCCGCACAGGTGTGTGGGGGGTGTAGTCTGTTCATAATCCCTCATTCAGTACACAAGGATAAAGGACTGTGACGTCGTCACCGCCATGTGATTAGGGGGCGGAGCTAAGAGTCGGTAACTGACAGTCATAGCTCTTGTCAGGCTCTGCATTTAATGCACACGTCACAGAGAAAGATGGACAAGTGGTTATTAGCACTTTGATACATGTCATTTTGAACATAGGTGTTAAAAGCAGGAGACTGTTACCCTCACTCGCTTGTGCAATGGATATTAACCTGTTTTACCCATCTAAGCTGATAGTTAATGATTGCAGATAGCAACAAGAGGGTGTAAGTTTTTAGCCAGAAAGGGAGATAGGAAGAGCATTTCTGTCAACTATAAAATAATGCCACCCATTACAAGATACCTGAGAGTGACCATCAATCACAACCATTGCACGGCCCCAATCAATATCTGTGGCACCATGTATCCATTGAGACATTTGTTTTCCGGTGAACTAATAAATTTCATTCTCACTAATATTTTAAGCCTTTTTTAAAAATACTAGCGCAGGTCACAAAATGGCCGCCTTGACTGTTTCTAAGCCATAAGTACATTTCCACGAACTAGGTTCAATAGATACAAAAAATGAATTCCTTCCTATTTCAGAGTAAATACATAGGATAAAAGTATGATTAGATTCCCAAATATTCCGATCTAGAATACTGAGAGTTCTGTATGTTTTACTTTGGCAGCACGGCTGAACTAAAATGGTTTCATTTATAGTGGAGGTTCTGTATTTACGCTTAGTCTCAAATTAATGCAGGAAGGGAAGTGTTGGAATGCCAGTATTGCAATGGAAAGACCAATGTCTGAATGAATAGAGAAAGTCTGTGGAAAAGGGAAAACTGACCAGCTTTACCAAATATTTTCAGATTAACCCTTCGTTTCATCATCTTAAGGCCTTATGTCTACGAAATGACAGAGCTAACTTTTATGAGGTCAACTCAGATACAGCACTTTACATGTAATAGTAGGGAGTAGTTCAGTTACCGTGCCATACTAGTACCATAGAGATTGTTCGGACATGTACTGGTAATTTCATCAGACATATTTATGAAAACCATTCTTGGAGGCCCAAAGATTCAAAGAGACTTTGCCTTAGGGGGGCCTCACATGAGCAGATTTGAATTGCAGATTCTGTGATTGCCGTTCCGGTAATACGTGGACATTGAAAGGCATGAACTTTCGAAGTTTCGCTCACACTTGCAGGTAGGAATTGCAGTAAAATTAGAGCATGCTATATTTTACCATGGATTTCGCACATATAAGCTCCATTGATCTATATGGATGCATTTGATCTGCAGTGCATGTGCAATTAACATTACGTATGGGCGGGGATTTCTACGCATGTTGCTAGGAGACCAGATACAAATGGAATAAAGAAAGCAGAAATTTGTGGGCAGACGATACAGGACGAAGTCTGGGGAGCAACGCACCATCCAAACTGCTGGCTTCGCTAATTCTTCTGGGCTCTTCCTCCACAAGAATAAGTATTTTTCCTTTAAAATAGTTGATACTACTTCCAAAAAAAGTAGTATAACACCAGCCAAGTTTAGAGAGCAGTATTCCGTCCTGAAGGCTCTCAGAATATCTTTCTCCACAACACCCCCAGAAAATGTTGGCTAGGTGACAGAAGGTTGTTTCCAGGGGGTTGATCTACTTTCTGATGTCATTCCTTGTTTGCAATTGTTCTTCCATGCGGATGATACACTGTCCATATACACACAAATGCAACCATACTCAATTCATTTTCGCAATCATTCGCAAGTCTTCTGCTGCAGGTATCTGGAATTCGACCTGTGCATGTAAGTCCGGCCTTGGGGGCAAAGCATCAATAAGCCATAGTACTGAGGCCTCAACAAGTTTTCTAGATCCTTTATGGTTTGTTCATATGCAGCAGTTTTGATGCATTTGTTTTGGATGGTGCAGTAACAAGTCAGGCCGAAGGATGGATAATTTGCAGCAACTTTAAACTTAACCGTACAATATATAATATATAATAACTCCCTGGTAAGGCACTGTTACTTTTAAATGTTGCATATAACCATTCCTAATCATGGCCTTACTGCCATATGGGGTAATGGTTCACAGCCCTATTTCACAGGGCTTGCAACCTCAATGGTTTACTATATACACATTCTGTAGACATCCTGTAGTTCCAAAGGGAACCTTCCTGATGCAGGACCTAGGTTCACTAACTTAACAGATTCTCCTTTTAGCTGATGAAAACCTACCCTGATACTTTCTATCACAGGCCACTAGTATGTGTTTAACTGCACAGGTTGGGGAGAGGCTTCTGTCCACCTCTGTAATCCAGTAGGTTAAATTCCTTTCACATTTCCTTGCCTCACTTATTAGGAAGCCCCAAACAAGTCCTTGTGTCTCTGGACCCATCTCTCACTCTCTAGCTGGAGGTCACCTCACCATCACATTGCTATGGGCGTCCATCTGTGTTCAGTCTACTGTATGGTGACTGTCAACTGCAGCCATCATCATCTGCAACCAGTCGTCAAACTAGGAGGGAAACTCCTCTTTTTTCGTGGGGCCACACTGGTGTTTGTGGCCATCGTTCTTTTGCACTCCCCCTGCACCTGACATAATCCAGTAGCTGGTCTCTATGGAGGGACTCCCGGGTTCTCTAGTCATTGGTTTTCTTTCTTGCGCTTACCCCCAACAAGGGGTTAAGTGCCCACCATGCAGCACTACTGAGCAAGATCGATTTTCCCACGGGTGCGAGGCGTTTTTTATATCAAAACTGCCTCGCATCACTTCGGGGAAGTAGCGATTCTCGCTGCGGTTGGCAGCGTCTCGCAACACACAAATCATGTGTGTGAAAACGGCCTTAGATGTTTCTGCAGCATTTTTTCCTAGCATCATTCTGAAAAAAAATACACTGGAAAACAGTCAAAACACATTTAAGCAGCAATTTTGTTTTCAATAGAAAATAATAAAATCCTGACAACAGATGTCAAAAAGATTGAACTTTCTGTATGTCAAAAGTTAGCACACAAATGAAATAGGTTCTAACTGAGTCTAAATTTGACAAAGTATTCCAGGGTCATAAAGCAGGTATTGCTGAAATTGACCTCCTGTTTCCTGACCGGAAGCCATTTGGGCCCCCGTTAGGGTGGCTTAAACATAGGTTGGTTAAAAATATTTTTTTTAAATCTATATTCACCCAGCTTCTATTTTCCTGTGGCTTCATTTCCATCTAATACATCAGAATGGAGTGGCCGGTAGACGCTGGTTAGTGATGTCATCGGCTGTGTCTGCCGGCTTCAATCAGTGTACTGTGCTCATTTCTAAATATAAGTGAGGGGGCACATTTTACACTACTGCCAGGAAGTATCACTGCCACATCCATCGCAAAGTGCAAGATTTCACTTCTTTTGACACGCATTTTATAGTTCATACATAGAAATAGACTTTCAACCTACTGTATATACTCGAGTATTAGCTGAGCTGAGTATAAGCCAAGTCAATAAGTTTTACCACTAGCTATACTCGAGTATATACTAGGTAAAAAAAAAATGCAATACTCACCTCTCAGCCAGAGTCTGTGTCCCCGACTCGATACTGTCCCTGGCGGTGCAGCAAGCTTCTTCAGACTTCTACCCGGCTTAGTTTTGAATTCCCCCACCCTCAGCACTGTGTAACTAAGCACTGTGATTGGATCCAGCGCCAGCCAATCACAGCCGGCGCTCGATAAACCAATCACAGCCATTCAGTTATGTCATTCACTAAATGGCTGTGAATGATCGAGCGCTATCTGTGATTGGCCAGCGCTCGATCCAATCACAGAGATTTCAGATTCTTGTTTCTATGCAATATATTACGTTTTATAACTATACATTTGTTGACAGCCCTAATATAACTTGTATAATGTGTATATTGTATGAAGAAAACATAAATGTACTGTATTAGAGGAGATACCTTTATTGGTCAACCAGAAAAATGATATTTGCAAGATTTTGAGGCTACTTACGCCTCTTCATCAGGCTCAGGTTACTTCAAAGTCACGAAGAGGCCAAGGTAGCTTGCAAATATTATGGGGGGTACCACACTATTTTTGCATAATGTGAGTTATTTAGTAAAAATTATGAAACACAACTGGCCATATTTTACATGAAAACAGATCATGAAGCCCTTATGCCATTTAAAGTTCTTGAAGTTTTATGCTTTTTTTGTATGGAATTGTTTTTATTTTGTTCATATCGGTATCAAGAAATTTAAACTTTTAGGAGTTATTTTTTTTCTATTTAGAAGAAATATTGACTGACCATATCAACTATCTTGCTGCATATAATGAATTTTATAAAGGTACAGCCGATTTTGAATATACCGTCCTACAAAGCAAAGATTTCAGAAGTATTATATACACTGTAGTATTAGACAATCTGGGCCTCTCTCGCCTTTTCCCCGACTTTTTTAACTCATCCATTATGTAATTTTCCCCCCAGTATATATAAGTGAGCTAGTGTTACCTCTTTTTGGTCTGAAACTCCCCGCTTGTTTTTCCTTGGATGATCAATAGTTCTCAGTTTTGCCCAGCTCTGCTCGGGGTTACACTACTGTTCAAAAGTTTTAGAACTCCTCAATTTTTCCAGTTGTTTTTTACAATACCACAGTTTAAGTCCAGCAAAGAACCTAAAATAGTTCAAAGGTTCAAAAGTTAGTCAAAAACCTACAAATATAATGAAATTTTAACATGAAATAACACTAGTCTGAATTTCAGTCGTACTTAAAAGAAAAATTACCCCCGCGCTCGTGGGTTCCCGCAACAGTAAAGGATGCAATGTCCGCAAGGTAACTTTAAATCATTTATTCCTTCGGTTGCTACGCGTTTCTGCGGGATAACCGAAGGCATAAATGATTTAAAGTTACCTTGCGGACATTGCGTCCTTTACTGTTGCTGGAACCCACGAGCACGGGGGTAATTTTTCTTTTAAGTACGACTGTGATTTGTAAACAGCCCGACCACGGCTGTAACCCCAGTGACGCTCTCCGGTGATCGGATTCGGGACTCCAGAGACGTTATAAGCCAGCCAGGATACAAGGTGCCGGTCGACCTTCTGGGTAGGAGGTTCGGCCGAGCACCAGGTGAGTGCTAAAAAGTATCTCACAGTTTTGAAATTTGTTTTGAGTGAGTAGGAGCTGATCTTTGTCTTTACTAGTCTGAATTTATGATTTTAGCCAAAGTGCCTTTTCCTGGGAACACATCAAGGACAGCTGCTCTGCAGCAGAGAAAGCAAATTATGGTTTGAAATTGGATGCAAACTCTTCCTACAGATGTCTCAACTTTTGTAGATTACTTTCAAACCTCTTATTCTATATAACCAGTGTTAGAACAGACTGCATTATAACACCTTCTATGGCAGGATTTGGACAGTTTTGCTCTCCAGGACAGAGAAATAGCTAATACTGTGCTAAAGCATCATGGGACTGATGTGAAACTGAAAGTAAAAAAAATCGCAGCCTCAAGATAGTGCCTGATAAGTATCAGACAGGAGGCTGCACTACAGGGAGGTGACTGGAACACACAGAGTAGACCTCTAGACTCTGACAGGCAATCAGGTGAGGGGAGCTGGCATAGGAAAATGTGTTTTCACCAGAATGGCCCATTAGCCTTCAGGTATAGTGTCAGCTGTGTGAACAAATATCTACTTTTCATTAAGGAATACTCTTCTGGGTCCTAGTAATACCTACCTCTTTTACACTCCCCATAATTATCCAAAGGGCACCTCATGGTTTAGATCTTATATTATTAAATGTAATTATAAGTGACGTTTTACTTATAAATGTATGAAGCATCCATTCTTCTTGTATATACTTACCATCATGTTATATTACAGTATATTTTTATTAAGGGACACTATTCCATCATAAACTTTGACAGGCACTATAATTTATATAACTTCAATGAAAGGGAACCTTAAATTGTTTTTTCATTTGTATTGCTTTTATTGAAGAGTAACTTGAAGCTTCTGGGCCCTGATTCAGAATCATTCCACTTACTAGTCCTGGGTACAACTGATGGCATCCCCTATAACCTTCAGTACAAAAATAAAGTTCCACTTCACGCCATAGAATATTTCTCTAACATCAATAAATGCTCCTACTTGAATTCCCTTACACTACGTTTGCTACATCTCACCTTCTTTAGGTATAGGCTATGCAGCTAAAGTTAAAGTAGTTGTTTAATCAGAACATTCCTTGTCCATATGGACTATTAGGACAAATTGATTTAAAAGAGCAAGTCTCGCCACTGAGGAGCCCCTGTAGAGGACTTTTTTGTAGTATTAAGTCCATATAATTTGTCTATAAATGCACATAAAAAGACTGCATTGCAAACATTGCATATTATTATATCTTGGTTATTTTCTATACTCACCTATGGTGAAGCAATATATGTGAAGCAATATATGTTCTAGTCATTTGTGGAAGCTGCATTTTCAGAATGCCAGAGTTTTTATTTCATTTTGACTACTTCTTCATAAGGAGTTAGAGCTCTCTAGGGCTAGGTGCACACTATCTGTAATGCAAATTGCACCCAAGAGACTGGGACGCAATTTGCATCGGACAGCACATGGATAACTGTCCTTGTACTATCCAATATACAAGGACTCTGCACAGTGACATAAATTGGCACAGCCTATTTCTCTTCCATTAAACGGACAGGATAAAGACCATGTAAAAAACAACCTATAAAAGACTCATAGGCCTATAATGGGCCCATGTGCAGTCCATGTAGTATCACATATACGTACAGTTTGTGTTGTGACAGGCCAAATAGTGAGGCAGGCTTCTCCACATTGCTAATGCTGTTGAGCTGTCACATTCTAGTAGTTTAAAGCACTATTTTATATGCTGTATAATGGGCTTGTCTCTTGCCCTGCCTGGAGTCCAAGTTTCCCTACTGCCTATTTAAACCAGCACTTACCTAGGAAAGTGCCAGCCATGATGTGCCTGGTTTGGGCTTCTAGTTTGTGCTTTTCATTGTCCTCTATTATCTACTGGTTATCTACTGGCTTGCCTTGTTCCTCCAGCCCTGGTCATCAGTTTGCGATTACTCTGCTGGTACATCTTGCTTGGATCGTTCTTTTCAAGGTGGGTGCTCTGCTGTCCGATGGAGTGGTTGTTGCTGTGGCAAGCAATAAACAATGCTATACATGAACCCAGAGTTATGCAATCTACTAATATGGTGACTGTGGATGAAATGCCAGAAGGGCACAACAAGTGTTTGGAGAAAGTACCCTAATCGTCAAAGAATATCACAGATGTTTACTAACCAACTTATTCGAAGAGTCAACCTGACAGGACAAGCTGTTCTGTACCATGCTGGAAAACTCCCAAGACAACGATGGCAATGACATGGCTATGCAGTTACAGAGGCCACTTCCAACAAAATACAATGTCCAGCATTCGGGCAGCAGCATGACACATGGGTTTTCCAAAAGCCAAAGTGCATCAGATTCTGAAGAGGAACAATCTGTATTCATTTGATAAAACCGAGCGGCAACTTTACCATGGAGATGTGGAGCATCGCATTATTTATGAAAGGTGGAAAAGGATCTAAATTTTTTTGCAGCCTTCATCATATGGACACATGAGTCCAAATTTAACCGAGATAGTATATTCGATATGCATAATCAACATGGTTAGGCAAGACAGAGTCCACGGCCCGTTATGGCATGTCACGGATTTGACACAGATTTTGGTGTAGATTTTCCACTGTGCAAAATTCAGACCAGTTCTGCTATGTGTAAATGTATCTTAATATAACATTGGTTACTGATGATTGAAGCAAACCCCTTGACATTGAAAATACAGTTTAATCTGTGGGCAACATGATAGAGTGTAGAAGGAGGCAAGTCTTCCCTGTATGAGTGTGTATACAGAAATAGCTGTCAATCATTGATAGAACCATCCACTGGACTGAACATGGAAAGAGCATGGATTAAAATGTGTAAAAAACATGTTCTACTGAATCTTTTCTCTTAAAACTATTAATCAATCTTCTCCCCTCCTAATGCCCTATAATAAGCTGTTTACGGATTGGACTGCATTTTCAGCATGGTAGTCATGCCGTATTTATTAATATTCATCGTGCTGCTTCAATCCTTTCTTTGTCTTATTGCATAATATAGTAACATAGTATGTTAGGCCAAAAAAAAATGTCCATCCAGTTCAGCTTATTACCCCCCACTGTTGATCCAGAGGTAGGCAAAAAAAGCCCAATGAGGTAAAAGCCAATTTATCCCAATAATGCAACTCTTTCATGCAGAGTTGCTTGGTCTATGGATATACTGCCAGAACCTCTCTGCATAACAGTGCAGATTTTCAAAGCCATTTGGGACCTGTACAAAGCTGGTGAACTATACTTATTGTAATGGCAATTGATGGCTGTTTTTTATATTTTCGGTCATATTCAATGCCATAGTTGATCTGCTATGTATTCTGTAATGCCCATTGAATGTAATACCCAAACAGAACTTGTCCGCCTGAAAAGAGTGACCCCTGGTCGGTGTTGGCAGCCTCCAGTATGTCTTGAGATAGGGGAATTATAGACTGGGATGCAGGGCTATCTGGGTCTGTCATATTAGGTTGTTGGCTGGCAGGCACCTTCCAATGGGTCGGCTCAGGAACCAACACCTGTTCCACTATCACTAGGCCATATTTACTAAAGTGCATTCAATCAAACCCATGCAACATGGTAGAGAGTGGTTTATGACATTGTACATCAAACGGGCTGGCCATGATGCTTCACAAAATATTTATTCAACAAATACAAAACAGTCTATGCTGTAAGAGCAGTTAGACTGTGGAACTCTCTGCCGGAGGAAGTGGTGATGGCAAAATCCATAGAGGAGTTTAAAAGGGGACTTGATGTCTTTCTGGAGAGGAAGGACATTATAGAATATAAATCTTAGGTTAATTGTCAATCCGGGTATACAGGCAGGTAGGAACTATTAGGGGTTGATCCAGGGAACAGTCTGATTGCCATTAGGGAGTCGGGAAGGAATTTTTTCCCCAAAAGGGCTAATTTGCCTTCCTCTGGATCAACACAGGAGGATAGACAGGCTGGACTAGATGGACATTGTCTTCATTCAGCCTTACATATTATGTTACTATGTAGCTTCCAGAATCACCAAAGGTTATATGCCTAAATGTTCTTTATAATGTCTCTCTCAAGCCCAATCTTCTGGAGATAATAAACTTAAACTGTTCATTTAAAGAGGCTCACAAGTCCAACAAAGTCCATCAAAGGGATCTTCTTTCACAATTGGTGAAAAGCAGTTGGTGGAACACAGACCCTTCTTCTGAGGAAAAAAAGTAACAGCAGCAGTGTGGACAATGATAGTCTGAACACTTGCAGCGATCTCTGTTGAGCGACAGTGCGGGAATACCCCAGGGGCTCTCTCAGCAATCTTGCATCTTTTCTTAGAAGGCCTTAGGTGAAATCACAATAGGCTGTGCCGAAGAGCCTGATACAGGACACCAACTGGCAGTCATGTACACTTCAATAGAGAGTTGGCGTGAACTACACCCTAATGAACGTGAGTGCATTTTTTACTGCGCCAGACTGCCACAAGCATCCAGATGCCCCCTGTGACCACCACAGCCAATCATATCCCTTCTATAACACACTATGGAGAAATGTACAAAGAGCAATAATAGAGAATAACCATCAGAGGTCACACTTACATAACAAATTGTATCTACAAATGGAAACTAACCAGAAATCGTTACTGTATGGACCCACAATAATAAAACGCTTCCCCCTCTACACACAAGTCATACAGTTGTCTTCTACAAAAGTTGTCTTCTATTATTTCTTTACAAAATAAATTCTGCAAAGTTTAGCAAAATGACATTTTATTGTGGGCCTATGATGCCTACGTAAATGCATGGAAGCTGTTCTTCAGAGATGTAGGTACTCTTGCCAAAACGGACACTTATTTATTACCAATGGGATTCAATCTTCTCTGAGTGCCCCTCATTAACTCCGTACAACAGGTATATCTTGCGTATTGTATATACAATATTATACTGTACTTGTTGGATAAGTATAAACATTGCGCTATAGACCTGGAAAATCAAATTTACTGCAAATAGAATACAAAGTAGAGTTCGTTTGCTATTTATTTCTGTAATTCCAGCCGGTACTAACATAGTGTTTTCGCCTCTGATTACATATGATGCTGTATTTTTGAAGTGACTCAGAGTGTCCCTTACCAGCGCATGCCATGGGAAGAAGACCATTTTCCTAATTTCATCCAAAAATATGAGTTATTACAGAATTGTCTGCAAGTACCTGTAAATGGCCATTAGCTTTGATGGAATTTGATGATGTTGGTTCATTTCATTTTACAATGCATACATTAGTAAAGTCAGGCTCAACTAGAGGTTTTGATGAGCCTTAGCAAAACCTAATGGGGTTGACTCATGATTAAATATTACATTTATCTGTTACATCAGGCAAAACATAAAATTTTTTGTTGGAATCATTAAAAAGAACCGTGTGTAGACCATGCTGCTACATACTAGGTAGGTCTGCTGCTACATACTAGGTCGGTCTAGCGCCTCTTCTTTTGACTTTCTCACAAAATGTTCACCTAATGGGGCAGATTTGCTATTGAAAATATACTAGTTTTTTTCTGGAAATTGCACAAAAAAATCTGTCTTATATTATTTGCACAACCCTTATGAGATGTTTTAAAGACTTTTTTAGTTGCACCTGTGTAGAAGAGCCATCACTTTGTGGAAAAGGGGTTTGACTTAAACGCAATATTACATGCCAAAATGTGCCAAAGTATTGGCACAAAGACTGATGCACTACTAAGCCAACTTATAGGTGGTACAAACTTGACTAGACAGTCTAAAGATGTGCCAGATTTATCATCCATGAGAATCATCGTTATAAATTTGGCACATTTTAACACTAGAGCCACTCACACTGCTTTTTACCACGATTAGCATGACGACCCAAGTGCGGCACTAACCGCAGTACAATGCCACCATTGATTATTAATGGGGCCTTGCGGACGTGCGCTCAAAAGTGGCATTTTTAACACCGAGACTTTCAAGTGCTTTCTGATCTATTTTGACATTTTTTAGCACTTTTTAATGCACCTCATCACCCATCACAATGATGGGGTGCGTTAAAAAGCACAGTCAAACGCTGCAATATGCGTTTAAAAATGCAGCTCAAAATCGCAGTAAAAATGCCGCAATTTTTAAGCTGCGTTTTCTGTACACGTGTGAGAAGCCTAAGTTTGCTTTGTCTAACTATCAAGGCAAAAACACGAGCGTGTTTTTCTCGTCTTATACGGCCGTCATAATCAGAGCGGATACTCCGGATTCTAAGAGTCACTTTGAAAATTGAGCTGTTTTTACGTTGCTTTCAGTAAACACATTAATCCTAAGGCCACTCTTCCATAGAAGTCTATGGGAGGTGCAAAGATACGCAAACGGAAGGCTGTGACACCGTGCAAAATGTGGTTCAAAGAACACATTTGTACCTCATTAGGCTTTAAATAGCCTTGAAATTCACGGAAAGGGAGTGTCATGCGTGAGTATGAACTGGCCTTGGGTGCGCAAAAAATACAGTACTATGCGCAGACACGCTGATTATGTACCCCTTCAAACCGCGTTTATGCGCAAATACGCTGCGCTGGCAGAGGTAAGCAGTCTGTCACTTCCCACGATCCATGAAGCAGTTTTTTAAAACTTTGGTTTTCAATAGCGCTGCAGGCGGCCTGAGATGCGTTCAGTGTGGCTCATTGGTATTCATACATTCATGTTTCACCCGCCACCCCTCCCTCCAGACATAACAGACCCCGTCCCAATATACAGTAATATGGAGAGACCTGTGGAGGGAGGGATAGGGGGGAGTATGAATATATGAATAGTCATAAGCTGCATTGGACTTATCTCCAGCCACTTCTTGTTTAAAATGACGGTTTTATAAAACTACTTCATACTTTCACAAGGCTGTTAAACTTGTACAACGTTTGTCTTGTCCAACATGGGCAGAACTTGGAATTTCACATGAGAATGGGACCTGTAACTTGTGGTGTCCCCCACCTCACACAGCACTGAGTGTCCATGAGCTGTGCGATGTGATTTCACCCAAGAATGTCGAGGGCAACTCGTATTGCCTGTGTAAATGCATCCTAAGGGCTTTGTTAGACGAGCGTGGTTTACACGCTGCTAAGTAATGTGTAAACCATGCTCCTGACATGCAAGGAATTACGCGCGTGAACAGGCTGCCCCTAGCTCTGCGGAGCAGCCCATTTACACGTCCATCTCACTAATGGGCTTAAACCTGAACATACATCCTTTTAAGGCAATGGCTTTGGCTGACTACTGACAGCTAGGCTCCTGCTCAAACAGCCAGGAACGGAGAAACCTCAGATCCTGGCAGTTCAACCCCTTACATGCCACAATCAATAGCATCAGTAGTGTGTAGGCAGATGACAGGGGGAGGAGGCTCCTCCAGTCACCCATCAGCACCCCAAAACACGACCTAAAGGTACCAATGAGTTCCTATGGCAGCCAGAGGCCTGACAAAAGCCTCCATGTCTGCTATGTAACTCATCCTATAAGACCTCGCCTCCTGCAGAATCTAATAGGCTGATGTCATAGACATAGTAGAAGGCACTACAAAAGTAATAATTAGAGATGAGCGAACACCAAAATGTTCGGGTGTTCGTTATTCGTAACGAACTTCCCGTGATGCTCGAGGGTTCGTTTCGAACAACGAACCCCATTGAAGTCAATGGGCGACCGGAACATTTTTGTATTTCGCCGATGCTCGCTAAGGTTTTCATGTGTGAAAATCTGGGCAATTCAGGAAAGTGATGGGAATGACACAGTGACGGATAGGGCAGGCGAGGGGCTACATGGTGGGCTGCATCTCAAGTTCACAGGTCCCACTATTAAGCCACAATAGCGGCAAGAGTGCCCCCCCCCCCCCCCCCCCACTGTCAGCATAAAGATCGTCCTCCTCTGGCACAGCTGTAACAGCTGTAGCAGAGAAGAACGATGTTTGCCCATTGAATTCAATGGAACCGGCAATACAGCCGACTCCACTGAATGCAATGGGCTGCCGGCGATCGCAGGATGAATGGTCGGAAAGGGGTTAAATATATAACCCCTTTCCTGCAATTCATCCAGAAATGTGTTACACTAAAAATATATACCGGCGTATAAGGCGACGGGGCGTATAAGACGACCCCCCAACTGTCACCTTATACGCCGGTAATACAGTGGAGCAAAGAATAAAAAGCATTACTTACGTTTTTAGATGATCTGCGGCGCTCCTGCAGGCTGTCACTCCCTCCTGGTCCACGGCAGACAAGCTTTCTCCACGAAAGACTTTAAATCCCTGCCTCCAGAAGCACATGTGCCTTCAGCCAATCACAGCCAATGACAATGATGTCATTGAATGGCTGTGATTGGCTGTGTTTCTGGAGGCGGGGATTTCAAGCCTTGAAATCCCCGCCTCCAGAAACACAGCCAATCACAGCCATTCAATGACATCATTGTCATTGGCTGTGATTGGCTGAAGGCACGTGTCTTTCTGGAGGCAGGGATTTAAAGTCTTTCGTGGAGAAAGGAATACTCTGCCGTGGATTAGGAGGGAGCGACAGCCTGCAGGAGCGCCGCAGATCATCTAAAAACGTAAGTAATGCTTTTTATTCTTTGCTCCACTGTATTACCGGCGTATAAGGTGACAGTTGGGGGGTCGTCTTATACGCCCCGTCGCCTTATACGCCGGTATATATTTTTAGTGTAACACATTTCTGGATGAATTGCAGGAAAGGGGTTATATATTTAACCCCTTTCCGACCATTCATCCTGCGATCGCCGGCAGCCCATTGCATTCAGTGGAGTCGGCTGTATTGCCGGTTCCATTGAATTCAATGGGCAAACATCGTTCTTCTCTGCTACAGCTGTTACAGCTGTGCCAGAGAAGAAGGATTCGTCTTCTATATGTTCTCAATGGGGTCAGCGCTGCTGCCGCTGGCCCCATTGAGCGCATATAGAATGCATCCATAGCGAGCAGCGGGAGGGGCAGATTTCAATACTCGGGTGACACCTTATCTCCCCAGCCACTCACAGCAGGGGGGTGGTATAGGGCTTAAACGTTGCAGGGGGAAGTTGTAATGCCTTCCCTGTCTTTATATTGGCCAAAAAAAAGCGCTAACGTCTCAGGGAAGAAAGTTTAATTTACCAGAACACCGCATGGTGTTCGTTACGAATAACGAACATCCCGAACACCCTAATATTCGCACGAATAGCAAGCTCGGACGAACGCGTTCGCTCATCTCTAGTAATAATCAAACAATCATATCTTCAAGTCCCCTTCAGGGACTTAATCACAGTGTCAAGGAAAGTTCAATAAAGTTTAAAAAATGTTTTAATCCAGTTTAAAAAACATGCAAAAATGTCAAAGAAATGTTTTAAAAAACAACACATAGTATATAGTACCATATTTGTAACAACCCAAACAATGAAAATATTTTGCTATTTATCTCACATGGTGAAAGCTGTAAAAGTGATTTCAAAAAATAATGCCAGAATTGTTATTTATCTTTTGTTCACCTCCCAAAATATACATTAAAAATTAATCCAAAAGTCACATGTACCTCAAATAGGTACCAATAAAAACTACAACTCTTCTCAATACTTAAAACAAATCTGTCTTCATTGTGCAAATGTAGAAAAAAAAAAAGAAAAATCTATATAAACCCCGTACCGCAGTAATTGTACTGATCCAGATGAGGAAATGATCATGTTATTTCTTACCATATGGTAGAACAACCATTAAGACAAGACACCAAAGCAATGACAGAATTTCTGGGAGGGTTTCCATCTCAACCCAAAAAAAACGTAATAATAGTTATACAACAGATTATATGTACCCCAGAGTGGTGTCATTAAAAAATACAACTCATTCCACTAAAAACAGCCCCTCATACGATTATGTCAACGAGTTATGGGTCTTGCAATGTAGCAATAAAAATCGCTTGGCCCTTAACCCCTTGAGTGGCGGGTTTCCTACCACCCTGTCGTGCCCACCAGGGAAGGTTTTTTAAAATGGTCTAATCATTGAATTTCAACTAATTTTGCAGTTGCGTCTCAAGAGCCATAACTTTTTCATTTTTCCATTGACATGGCCATATAAGGGCTTGTTTTTTGCGGGACAAGTTGTGATCTTTTTAAACAGGGGGGAGGAAAAAAAGAAATGGGGAAAAAAGAAAAAAAGGGGCCATGTCATTAAGGGGTTAAATAATGTATTAACTTCCTTCTCTGGGTCACTACGATGCATGAATACCACATGTGTGATTGTAGTTTTGATTTTTTTACAAAGTAAAGGGAGACAAGTGTTTTATAATTTTTTTTATAATTTTTTACCTTTTTTTTTTTTTTTAATTTTAATTTTTTTTTTGTCCCTTTAGGGGACTTCCACAGGGACCCATCAGGACCCCCTGATCACATTCCAGGGGTCTGATGGTGACAGCCCTTTACATGCTGCAGTGACAGCCCTTTACATGCTGCAGTCACATAGACTGCCGCATGTAAAGGGTTAACACAGCAGAGATCGGAGGTTTTCTCTGATCTCTGCTGTAAGAGCTGGTACCTAGCTGTCCTCTGACAGCCAAGCACCAAGCTCTCCCTGCCACAGAGATTATCGGCTTGCTTCTGACAAGCCGATGGTCTCTATGGCAACCTATAAACAAAGCAGGACTCTGAAGCAGGAGATTGCCGGCATATCGGCAATATCTTCTGCTGGTTTTTCAAAGCCCTTGCTTTGTTCTCTGTGGGTCTGTGCAGGCAGAGCACACTGCCACAGCTTGTGGCATTGTGCTCTGCAGCTCCCATAGTGATGCATAGCCCGGAAATCTTCCGGGCTATGTGGCTATGAGCAGTGGAGCTCGTCCCGGAAAATTTCCGGGTGTGCCACTTAAGGGGTTAAGGTACAAAATAGGCTGGTCACTAACGGGTTCAAGATTAAGTGTCCATCATTTTCATGTGAATAATATCTTCTGCGACTCCAAAATCTGACTAGATTAGTGAGGTAAAATAAATGCTGGTTCTCAGTATGATTTATACATTAATTATACTACATTATAAAATAATCTAAAATCAAAGTTCATTGAAATCGGATAATTTAGTACATGATGTAATGCTCTCCATAGCCCATTTATTACCAGCAGTGTCTTTTACTTTTCAACCAGCCTTGCATTGTCAGCAGGCAAACTATATTCAGATGATCATGTCAGTTGTTAGACTTAAAGGGGTTGTCCAGTTTGAAGCTATTGATGGCCTATCCTCAGGTGTACAACAGTAGAATGGTGGGGATATGTCGCCAGGGATCCCACCGATCAGCTCTTCTCTGGGCTGGTGTGTCAGTGCACTGAGTTGATTTCTGCAGTGGCCTAGCTTGGTTTTCTAGGCCAAGCTCCCATCGAAATGAATATCCTGTGGATATGCTATGAAAGTCTCAGATGGGAATTGCCTTTTAAAGGTAACCTGTCACCTCCCTATGGCACTAAAATAAATAAAACTTGTTATATGTATAGCGCCAAACTATTCCACAGCACTTTCAGGTCATTTTAATTTATTACCCCCAAACTCATAAGGATGAGTCAACCTTAAGTCGGCTACCTGAACCATGTGGGGATTGAACGCACAACCTTCAGGTCGTGAGCGAGAGCTTAGGACTGCATTTCTGCTGCCTTAACACTCTGCGCCACACAAGGTTATATGTTATAGTGCTTCTTCTCACTGTGTATTTGCGCAATTTCATTTACTTCAATTGGGCTATTTTGATCCAAATTAGGTCATTGCTCCGATTTTTTTTCACATGCGTAAATACATACGTAAAAAACACATGTCTGAATGTTCCAATGCAAATCAATAAGTATTCAGTACTCCGTATTATCCAGGTAAAAAAATGTTAATCCTGAATAACACAGTGATTTGGAAATTTTGAGGTGAAAGTCTGATTACATGAAGACTGCTTAGAAGTAGGACGAAAATAAAACCCAAACTGATGACGGATGTTTGATCTGTGGGCTATTTACTAAAACACTAATTAACCGGACATTTTTATAATCTGATTCACTATCTGATTCTAAATTGTGTGGATTATTAGTATTTACTTCCTATGTTCAGAGATATGTAAACTGAAACTCAGTATTTCCAAATAAACATGGTTTAAATGTAGCTATTTCAGGCACTGGTGTCTCGGACCTCCAGTCTTTGGAATATCTTTTAACACTCTAATGATTTGACAGTACTCATATGCAAGAGGGTGAAACTAAAAAAATCCCTTAAATACATTACATATTGCTCAATGTAGCAATGGTAAAAACAAAAATGGTAAACGTCTATTTTGAATTTCAAAAACTAGAAGACAAATTTCTAGAGGAACGTTATGAGTAGCGTCAAGCGAATCAAAAGAGTCGACTCCTGCTTTGGGTCGAACTTTGCTAAACGTTCGATTCAGCATGAACCATAACCTTGGTTGTGGTTCTCTTTCCCTCTTTCTCTTTCTTTTTCATGTTTTTCGGGAAAAGAAGAACAAAAAGGAGAGGATTGTTTTTCCTTCTTTTTCTGAAGAAAAGGAAAAAATTGAATATTTTTTCTTATTTTTCTTTATTTCTTTTTTCTTTATCTTTCTTTAAAAGCAGCTCAAAAGCACTTAGATACACTTCTAGGTGACTACGAGTGCTATATGGGGCTTGTATAGCTCTAAGACGGTTACACACTAGTTTTAGGGGTATTTGTGAAGTTATGGTTCTGGTTTAATTTGAATTGATTCAAACTGTACTTTTTGCCCAAATTTGGCGAACTAGCTAGACGGAACTTTTGAAAAGTTCTTTCATCGCAAGTATTTCTTTGTACAGTGAAACAATGTGGCTCCAAAAATTAGCAGAGATAATAATGATCCTATTTAGAATCATAGATAATAAATAGTGATGAGCGAGCATACTCGCTAAGGGCAATTGCTCGAGCGAGCATTGCCCTTAGTGAGTACCTGCCCGCTTGAGAGAAAAGGTTCGGCTGCCGGCACGGATGACAGGTGAGTTGCCGCAGTGAGCAGGGGGGTGGGGGGGGGGGGGAGGAGAGGGAGAGAGAGATCTCCCCTCCATTCCTCCCCGCTCTCCCCCGCCGCTCCCTGCCCGCCGCCGGCAGCCGAACCTTTTCTCTCGAGCAGGCAGGTACTCGCTAAGGGCAATGCTCGCTTGAGCAATTGCCCTTAGCGAGTAGGCTCGCTCATCACTAATAGTAAACTAACAAACACATCAGTATGCACTGACACTTCATGCCAAATGATTCAGCATTGGGGCACTGAGACAGTCAACTAAACTCTCTTCTGTTTAGGCACTTGTAGCCCCCTAAATAAATCAATTACCCGTATTTCATGATCATATCTTGGGTTACATCTATTAAAAGTACAGCATGAGAGCAGATCAAGCAACTCATAGTAACACAGCGTGCACCCCATAGGATACATGTATCTCAGGCTGAGAACCTGAGATCAGGAACCATTGTTCTTAGTTCTCTTGTACAGTTCCTACAGTAAGCATTAGTAAAATCATTTAAACATGGAATGATAACTTGTTTAAAAGCCTCCAGAGGATCAAACACTCATCTATTATAATTGTCATAAATTCTCTCTGTGAATTAACCCACAAGGTACTAAACAGACCCGCCACATACGTAGAACCGCACATTGTGAAACCACCGTTTTAATGTGTATTTCAGAACAAAAGGATAGACTAAGAAATTGTAGAAGACATCTGGTTTCCCTCCTTGTCCAGGAAATTGAATCTGATTTAAATCAGAGCTGCATGTTCATATCCTAGATTCTAGATAGTTGTGGTTGAATTCCCATGTGTCGTGGCTTCTGAAGCATAATTCGAAACATTATACTAAATGTCCACTGCCTAAATGGCAACATAATACTTCCCTATACATCCTTTCCACCTTCCTGTTTGTCACTTCTCCGATTATGTCCTCTATGTCGTATTTCCTTGTCTAAAATATCACATTTCTTTCATGCATGTTCTCACCTCTTCTACAAGGGTCAGTTTTCCTTTGATGTTATACTAGTACTAGACCCTCAATCCAAAAGAAAGTAGGAAATAACGCATGTGAGGTATGTGATTATCTACATAATGATACAAAATAGATATTTAATATCTAATATACAACCACAAGAAATCAGCAGAGTTACCTCACTACATGATCTAGTTATTTACTTCAGTAATTTCGAAGTAGATGGAAAGTAAACAAGTGGAGACTAATTAAACATCAAACTTAGACATCTCAGGCATAACCTAATAACTATGTATAACTATATAAGGGGTCAATACAGAGTCTCTCCCATCATCTATTTATACCAAGGACTGTATTTATAAGACGGGGGCATCTGTAGGTGGATGATACTATGTCTTGGAGATGACAGGAGGAGGCAACACGTCTTTTAAACAATGAACTTCACGAAACAAATGTTAACTTAACACTTAATAGGAGGGCACAGATAGTCCAATCTTGCATTTTACTCATTACATTATAACATAAGATACTATTTACTGTGTGATACATTTTTTTTCCGAACCGGGCTGCAGCGAGCCACCTGATTACTTGAATTGACTGCAGGCCATTATGCATTCTACTTCTTGCAGCCTAGACCTGTTTCCACCCCATAGGGGCTGAGTCTCTCCTACTGTGACTCATGACACCCTTGACATCCCACTATCATAAATCATGTAATGCACTCCACTATACTCCTCGCTACACTTAAAAAACATCAGGTATCTCAATGTACTTATATACATCACACATAAGATAAGGTAAATTGAAAACTCTTAACAATTCATGTGGTTTACTGCACACAAAACAATTAACCTGTTAGCATCCTTTTCTCTGTCTTAATAGCAGGCTTGCTAGTTTTTACAAAGCCCAATGTGCACACTATTATTAAAGCTGAGTCTCACTTATGTATCCTTCTGATGGGTGGCCCATGCCACCCTGATCAAACCACAGTCTCCATACTAGGACCATAATGCAGATGCTCAGTCCCTTGGACTGTAACTGAGCTGGTACTTTCAGCCGTCTGGTCGTCAGGGCCCTCTTTGTCTGCCATCTTTGCCCCCGGTCATCAGGACCTTATGGTCCTTCACTTTTGCCCCCGTCTGGGCTGCTATCAGTCCCAGGTTACACAGTCTAGCACCCGACCCCTCTCAGCATTGAGTGGCCGCTGTCACATCTGATTCTGCGATCATTCAGCTCTGCTGTAACACACAGGCTGTTGAGCCTCTCTCACCCTTGTTGCATCACTGTTCTCTCTTCCAATGATCGAGCTACATTTAGATCGGACTCCTGAGGTGTCCCAAGGAGAAGGTGGGACCTCTGCATCCCTCCCTCTCACACTGGTCTACCACTGTCCTGAACTTCTGGGCAGTGACATGCTAGCCAGGTCATGCCCATGTCACTGCTTACCTTGGGGGTCAGAGCCTACCCCTACACTCATCAGTGTTACACATCACTTCCTTTACTCCCCAAGCCCTGGCACTGCTCTCCCTCCACTTGCCAGTCATGACTTTGGCTGGTGAAGGGGACTTCACACAGCACTGGCAAACACTGCACTAACCAGGCACTCTGCCGGTTCTTCACCCCCAACCAAGCCCCAGACCAAATGCACTTGGGCCACTGCAAACTGTGTAAGGGGAGGGGGGTGCAGGGAACTGCTCACCATCCTTACAGATCCTCTACATATAGCTACACCAACATAGAAGGGGGTTATTTACTATAAGAGCAGCAAGACTGTGGAACTCTTTGCCTGAGAAAGTGGTGATGGTAAATTCACTAACAGTGCAAAATGTGCCTAGATGTCTTTCTGAGTCTAATATGTTTACAAGTTATAATCCCTGGATTACTTCAGTAGGGTTGTTGATTCAAGAACTTATTCTGATTACCAGATTTGGAGTTAGGAAGGACTTTTTTCTTGAAATTGAGGAAAATTGGCTTATACAAGGGGATTTTGACCTTTTTCCGAAACCAACATTGCCGAATAATATGTTGAACTACGTGGATGTATGTCTTTTTTCAGTTTTATGAACTATGTTGCTATGTGAAACTATTTTTTCCTGTACATAGAGAGAAAAAAGACATAACAGTATGCAGTATGTGCGATATATTAAAGGGAACTTTTCACCTTCCAACAACACCATATCCTAAGTTATGGTGCCTTTAGGGGAGGTGATGAGGATCCAGGTGATGTATTTTTTACACTTACCCACTTTCCCGTTGCCGCACTGTCCACGCACTGCACAAAAATCTGGCTTTTTCAGATTGCGTTGCACATGCTCTCCCATAGACTTTCATGGGACAATGTTCACATAACCTTTTGTTTAAAACATCTTGTGGCAATGTACCCCATGGCACTTATTTAAACACTGTATATACTATATTTTTATAATATTGTATCTGACTGCTGCCCACGAGTAGCTGCCAACCCACAGGGTATGTTTCCATGTAGAAGTTATGCTGCAGATGTTATGCAGCAAATC
Organism: Eleutherodactylus coqui; assembly: GCF_035609145.1. Classification (NCBI taxonomy): domain Eukaryota; kingdom Metazoa; phylum Chordata; class Amphibia; order Anura; family Eleutherodactylidae; genus Eleutherodactylus; species Eleutherodactylus coqui. Next base: position 247,684,474 of record NC_089838.1, on the reverse strand, counting down.
TGCACCAAAATCCGTACCATTTAGTATGGATTTTGTTGTGATCTACAGCAGATTTCAGCTCTTCAATTGAAGCGGTAAAATCTACTGCCGATCTGCACCAAAATCTGCACCCAAAGACAAAATAAGATTTTTAAGCTACAGAAAATCAACTGCATGCGAATGCACCCTCAGGCCTCGGTCACACAACCGTTTTTTGGTCTGATCTGCAGACGCCCTTGCGATCTGCAGATCTATAGACCAAATGCATCCCAATGGGATCGGTCACATTTTTATGCGGATGTGCGATCAATTATAGGACACAACGATTCGCAGAACGCACCTATGTGCATTCTGCACATCGCTGTGTTCTATATATGCGCTCAATGGGGCCAGCGGCAGCGGCGCCGACCCCATTGAGAACATATACTAAAGATCGTTCTCAAGAGAAGAACGATGTCGCCCATTGAATTCAATGGAGCCGGTTATACAGCCGGCTCCATTGAAAGCAATGGGCTGACGGCGAGCAGGGGATGAATTTTCGGGAAGGGCTTAAAAATATAAGACCTTCCCTGAAAAGCATCCTGAAATGTGTAAAAATAAAAAAACAATTATACTCACCTTTTCCCTGCAGCCGGAGTTCAGCCGCAGCCGGCCAGCAGTTCTCCTGAACTGCTCTGTGTAGTATTCAGGAGCCGGGATTTAAAATCCCCGCCTGCTGAATGGGCTGCCTCTGATTGGTCACAGCCTGACCAATCAGAGGTAGCTCTCACTCACACCCATTCATGAATTCATGAATGGGTGAGTGAGTGCTGCCTCTGATTGGCTGAGTGCAGGGACCAATCAGGGGCAGCTCTCAGCTGTCATTTAATACTACACAGAGCAATTCAGGAGAATTGCCGGCCGGCCGCAGCTGAACTCCGGCTGCAGGGAAAAGGTGAGTATAATTTTTTTTTTTTACACATTTCAGGATGCTTTTCAGGGAAGGGCTTATATTTTAAGCCCTTCCCGAAAATTCATCCAGCGCCCGCCGGCAGCCCATTGCTTTCAATGGAGCCGGCTGTATTGCCGGCTCCATTGAATTCAATGGGCGAACAGCGCTCCTTTGATCGGGCCCGTTTCGCCGAAAACACTGCTAGCTGCAGATTTTTTGGCGAATCATCGGCCCCGGTCACACGATTTGCGGATGCGCATCTGTCATGCGATCCGCAAATCGCGTGAAAAAACGCCCGTTTGACCGAGGCCTTAGGCGGGTTTTTAAAATGGATCTATTAGAATCAATGCTTTCCAATAAAAGCCGTCACATGTCCGTTTTTACACGCATTTAAAATTCGCTTTTGGGAAAAAATTTCTCGATTTGCACAAAAACGCATTTTTCGTGCAAATCGATGCAACTTTGACAGTAGGAAATTCTACTGTCAAACCCTTTTAATAAGCCCTAACTGCAGGAAAAAAAAAAAAAATTAATATATCACCTATAAGAGCTATCGGGCTCTGGCACGTGTTCTCCCCCCAGGTCCTCGACACTCCTCTTCTTCATGCTCTGCTGGCTGGGGATTGCAAAATCCCCGCCTCCTAAAAGCGCTGCCTCTGATTGGCCGAGTGCTTTGCCCAAGCTTATACCGTAACATAAATACAGCACCAGAAGCCCCATAGAAGTCTATGGGGGGCTGAGCAAATGCACACACAATACGCATCAGAATGCGAAACACCACAGAGAAAAGGACATATTTGGACTTCATTAGGCTAAATATCCTCTAAAATCACGGCATAAATATTGAAGTCTGTTAAATTCGGACACAATCTTTTATGTCAAAAAAGAAAGTTTAGGCACTTTACTGTTCTTTTACTATACAATATATGTCTCCATGTAAACACATAACCGCTATATCCACGGGAAAATGATACACCCATGGTGATGCTCTTGTAAGAATTATTATCAGTTACTCCAAAGAATCTTTGAGGTTGTGATTCTTATGAAACGACAGAAAGATATGGATATTCAGGAGCACCGAGTAATACAAGAGTACAAATATCTTCTATTATTGAGAGATGTTCTACTAAAAATAAACAGAAAAGTGCAGTTCCAAGAGCCTCGTGGTAATCATTGATTTACCCAACGTTGCCACGTCTCGTCCTGAGTGAATTTCAAAAGGCCGCATTGTTTGAGGCAGCCAGCTAAACTTATTCTGGCACGCAGGATGCCAAGATCAAACGTACACAGTGCTTCTCTTTGAGAGACCTGCTTGGAACACACAGAGCACAATTTTCTTTGCTTTACAGCTGCAAAAATATCAAATTCATTTTCTGTACACAGATTTCCTTATAAAAGTTTCTACTTGATGTTTGACTCAGTAAATCAGTTTTATAGGCTTTCTAGGTTTTCATTGTAAGGGTCAACGTAGACCGTTATCCTACTTTTAATATGACATCACATCCTGTCTGTAGAGGGATTTAAAGGGTAAGTCCAGTTTTAGTATCACAGATTTTTTTTGATTGTTTTTCTTAAAACGCATTAGTTTAACCTACTTAAAATACTAGATACCGTAATAGTTCAAAATATATAAACTGCACTTTATTTCATATGTCAGTAAAACAATGACAAGTGTGCATTTAAAAGGGTTCACATTTTAGGCCGGGTTCACATGGGGCGTATTTGCCCCGGAAATTCCGTCTGGCACGGATTCGCTGGCCGCAGCATGTTCATTTTTCTTTCTTCTTCCACTGTGGCCGCGCTCTTCCACTGAGTGCCGCGGGTTTTGAAGCAGCGCTTCTCCCGGCGGAAACCTCGCAATTTTTCACTGCGGCCCAGCCGCGAGATTTTCACCAGGAATCTGCCCAGTGTGAACCCAGCCTTAAAGAGTGCTCGCACTTTCACCTTCGGAGTACTTCTGCTCCATCAGACATTTTCAGCTCGGTCACCTGACTTCCACTGTCTAAACAGACCGGGAAAATTGTGTGGCTGAAGTGTTAGATTGCCAGGGCTGAGGAGGGTAATTAGTCATTTGTTTTATTGTTTTAAGTAGTGTTAAATTTAAAAAAGTGAATTGCTAGCCTGACAACCCCTTTAAAAGAGTGTTTCAAGAGAAAACTATTGATGACCTATCCGCAGGTCTCACTTGTAACCCTTGCCCATAAGTTGAATAGAAAGAGCTGCAGGTGGCTGAAATGTCAAAATGCCATCCTTGGTGCAATGGCCTGTATTTTAGTAAATCTCTGTGCTACCGATGGCGTTTTGACAGTTACAGGCGTCTGCAGGTGTTCTAATCAGCTGACCTAGGTGCTGAGCGGGGGACACCTGCAAATCTGCTATTGGTAACCTATCCCCAGGATAGGTCACCAATAATTTTCTTCTAAGAAATTGTCTTTAATACATAAAATTTAGGAATACAACATACATGATATGCAGCACAAGCAGATACCAAGCAGAAACAAATTATGAAGATCTCTGGGGCAGGCAATCAACTGCAGTTCTGAGACATGTAGTGTGCAGAGAAACAGGACCCAGCATAACCGAAAAAAACAATCCACTTGTCTACATTAAGAAAGTCTTATAATGGACAGCAGTTTACTACTTATTAGTTATGCTTCACCCTGTGGCCTCACATTTGTGTATTTCTCTAATATGAAAGGAAGCATAGGTCCAAAAATATGGAAGAAATTAGATCTTTAGATATTTTAATTAATTGATACCAATAATGTTTCAAATTCATTGGCTTAAACCAGAGACAAAACCTGTAACACGGCCCCCAAATATAATGCTTTATTCAAAATACTGAGCTCCCTATATGGAGAAGAGAGGACTTATAGGTGCTCTAGGGCTCCTGAGCCCAGGTGCAACCGCATCCCCTGCATCCCCTAGAGTTACACCAGTGGCTTAAACCAGTCATTACATTTACATTGGTTGACTGTGCATTCAGCTGACAGCTTTCTCTACAGAGACCTCCTCGATAAATAATCGGGTGCAAATCGGATCAGCGTTCATATTTACTGCCATAGTTAAAGAAGATTAGTGAATGCTAATCAACCTAGGAACAAAAGCTTAGGTATATGTATGACCAGCTTAATGTATATTCCAGTCAATCCATCTGTAGCTCTAGTACAGTTAGTGAGTTTGATCCTCTAACCTGCAGAAATGTTGGAATAATGCAGAATGGAGTGATAGCTACAGTTGTTAAGAACTGTCACAATATGGAGAACACTGCAGGTTTCAGGATGGCCACCCCTATCTATAAGAAGAAGAAGAAAAATCATAGGCTCTCTGGAGTTTTGTGGGATATTATACAAATTATAAAGATTCCTATTTTTCATAGGTGGCACTGTAGAGGTATTGTTCCATCTCCCTTATCAGAATATCTATTGATGTACCGGTAGCAACAAAAAACATAAAAACCGTCACATACAAATAAAAAAGATCCTAGCATGATAACCAACATTTAGTAATTTTCGATCTCTTTTTATATACTGGGGCATTTCTACCGAAATTGAGAAGTTCACTTGTTGACCAAGTGGCAGCATTTATTGTTGCCACTTAACAAAAATAGCCACCAAAGCTAAAAAGAAAAAAAAGCCAATATGATGTAGATAAAGCAAATATAGCAAAGAAAAATACAGTAATCAGCTTTACCAATCTGTAGGAATATAGTTACTTTTTACATGTTTTCCTAATCCTTGTACTTATGCAATAAATGTTTTATGCTTCGCCCAAAACTGTTGTCATGCAGTATAATGTCACCACCATGATTTTAACTCCACAGTGACCTTTACTTGAGTAGTGCTGCTTGTAGGTTGTTAGCAGCATTAAATGAACTTTTCAAAAGTTTGTTTCAGCCAGTTTGCCGAATTTCAGCAAAACGTTTGATGCAGTCTGAAACAAACCAAAACCACCATAACTGCTAAAACTGGGCTTTGTCATTGCCTAAGAGCCATAAAATGTCTCCTTCTCCCTTCTTCTCCTTAATAAATGTATGCACTACATCAATAAAGGTGATTATTTTTATCTGCTCTACGCAGATGTTGTCCTTGGTTAGATTTGAACAAAGAACCCCAGCGCTGCAATACAACAGTGCCAACCAATGAGCCACCATGCTTCTTCTTCCTTCTTCTGCTCCTGTGGAGGAAGAAGAGGATGAATGAGAAAGAGGAGGAAGAAGGATGGTGGATCAGTGGAGGAGTAGAAAGACAAGAGAGAAATAAATTTAACAGCATTACATGATTTAGAGAAATGCTTTATAGCAGCCTCATGGGCCATTCACACAATGGACAGGCGCTGACCTATTGACTTGTATTGGAGACTGTTCGAGACATAGTCTGTGACAGAGGTCAATGTGCAGGGAGGGGGAGTAGATAGTCACAACTTATACCTCTTGTGAATGGTGGATCCTGTGATGCCTTTCAGTGTAATCCTGCCTGTGATGTTAGTGAGATGACTGCTGCAAAGCTTTCTCCACAGATCAGAAAGTAACAGACTAGTAATAGGCTCTCTGGTCAATGTGAAAAATGCAGGATTTTAGGGGGTTTTAATAGATATAGAATGTGACTGAAATATTTTTAAAAATCACCAAAAATTCTTTAAGGGCTTAGTCAGATGGGCGTTTTTTCGCGCGATTTGCGCATGCGCATGCGTCCGGCAATTTTATAAAACCATTGCTTTGCAATGGTATCGGACACATGAGCGCTTTTTATGCGCTCGTCCGATAAATTATAGAACAGAAATCGCAGATCGCACCTATCTGCGATCTGCGATTCCTGTTCTCTTCTCTATATGCGCTCAATGGGGCTGGCGGCAGCAGCGCCAACCCCATTGAGAACATATAGTAGACAAATCATTCTTCTCTGCCACAGCTGTAACAGCTGTGGCAGAGAAGAACGATGTTTGCCCATTGAAATACAGCCGGCTCCATTAAGAGCAATGGGCTGCCGGCGATCGCGGGATGAATTGTCAGGAAGGGCTTAAATATATAAGCCCTTCCCTGCAATTCATCCAGAAATGTGTAAAAATAAAAAAAATATATATACTCACCTTGTCCCGGCAGACGGAGTTCAGCCGCAGCCGGCGGCAGTCCTCCTGAACTGCTCTCTGTAGTATTCAGCAGCCGGGGATTTAAAATCCCCACCTGCTGAATGAGCTGCCTCTGATTGGTCACAGCCTGACCAATCAGAGGCAGCTCTCACTCACACCCATTCATGAATTCATGAATGGGTGTGAGTGAGAGCTGCCTCTGATTGGCTCAGCGCAGGGACCAATCAGGGGCAGCTCTCAATCACACCCATTCATGAATGGGTATGAGTGAGAGCTGCCTCTGATTGGTCAGGCTGTGACCAATCAGAGGCAGCTCATTCAGCAGGCAGGGATTTTAAATCCCCGGCTGCTGAATACTAGAGAGAGCAGTTCAGGAGAACTGCCGCCGGCCGCGGCTGAACTCCATCTGCCGGGACAAGGTGAGTATTTTTTTTTTTTTTTTACACATTTCTGGATGAATTGCAGGGAAGGGCTTATATATTTAAGCCCTTCCCGACAATTCATCCCGCGATCGCCCGCAGCGCATTGCTTTCAATGGAGCCGTCTGTAGTGCCGGCTCCATTGAATTCAATGCACTGGACAGCTCCGGCCCGTTTCTATTGAAACGCGGCTAGGAACAGTATTTTCGGGCAATTTTTCGGCCTCGGTCACGCGATTTGCGGATGCGCATCCGTCATGCGATCCGCAAATCACGGGAAAAAACGACCGTGTGACCAAGGCCTGAAAATGTTTAACACAAAATGTGATTTATACAATAGGCCTTTTTCTGATGACATTTTCCCTTTAACAAAGTATTCCCCAATTTTACCAATTACTGTATTTAGTGTGTTTTTGCGGTTGGAAAAGTTGATTTTACATCAACAAAGGTTACCTGTATCTAAAGGGGGCTTTGCTGAAATGATAGTAGCTAGACTGATTTTTTTATTTTTCATTTCTTACTGTTGTGATCTCCTGAGTAGTTTTATATTATGATGCAGACATATCTATCTATCTATCTATCTATCGATCGATCGATCTATCTATCTATCTATCTATCTATCTATCTATCTATCTATCTATCAAATTATTAAACATCATGTATGCAAGTACTTGGATGAGACTGGAGTAATTAACCAGAGCCAGCATGTATTTGTGGCAAACATGTCATGCTAGATTAATCTAATATCATTCTATGATAGACTCACGGACTGAGTTGATCAGGAAAATGTAATAGATATAGTATATCTTGACTTTAGTAAAGCATTTGACTAAAGTATCTCATACCGTCTTTATCAAAAAAATGATTAAATATGAGATTGACAAGGTAACTGTTAGGTGGATTCACAACTAAGTAATCTTACTCAAAGAATCGGCATAAATGGCTGCACATCCAATTAGAAATATATCTGTAGTGATGTACCACAAGGCTCTGTCCTAGGCCCAGTGTTGCTCAACATTTTTATAAATGATCTAGAGGAGGGAATTGAGGGGTAACTGATCAAATTTGCTGCAGACACAGAGCTAGGAAGGCTAACTAACACTAGAGAAGCGCGAGGATTCAAAAAGATCTAGACAAGCTTGAACAGTGGGCAGCAACAAACAGAATTATATTTAACAGGAGGAAATGCAAAGCTCTACATCTGGGCAAGAAAAATGAAAAAAGCACATACAGAGTGGGAGAAACTGAGCTAAGCAGCAGCACATGTGAAAAAGACTTGAATATACACAAACTGAACATGAGTCAACAGTGAGATGCAGCAGCCAAAAAGACAAACACAATTCTGGGATGTATTAAGAGAAGCATAGAGTCTAGATCACGTGAGGTTATTATTCCCCTCTACTCTTCCTTAGTCAGACCTCATCTGGAATTCTCTGTCCAGTTCTGGGCACCCCAATTTAAAAAAGACATTGATAAACTGGAACAAGTTCAGAGTAGAGTTAACAGGATAGTGAGCGGTCTGCAAACCATGTCCTATGAGGAATGATTAAAGGACCGGGGAATGTTTAGCCTGCAAAAAATAAGGCTGAAAAAAAAACTTAATAGCTGTCTACAAATATCTGAGGGGCTGTCACAGTGCAGACGGATCAGCCCTATTCTCATTTGTAGAAGGAAAGACTAGAAGCAATGGGATGAGACGGAAAGAGGAGAGACACAGATTGGATACTAGAAAATACTTTGAGAGTGATTAATGAGTGGAACAGGTTGCCACAGAAGGTGTCGAGTTCTCCTTCAGTGGAAGTCTTCAAACAGAGGCTGGACAGACATCTGGGATGACTTAGTGAATCTTGCATTGAGCAGGGGGTTAGACCCGATGACCCTGGAGATCCCTTTGAATTCTTTGACTCTATCTATCTATCTATCTATCTATCTATCTATCTATCTATCTATCTATCTATCTATCTATCTATCTATCTATCTCTGAGCGTCCATGCAGTAATCATCTTAGGCAGTTATTCTAAGAATAATCTATATATATAAAAACAAATTTATGTCTGTCTGTCTGTTTGTCCTTTATGCATTACTACACCATTCATCCGATCACCATGAATCTTCGGGAAGTTGTTGAGTACACTCTCGCGAAGGTTTCTGGCATAGTCCATCTATCCTACGATAGGTGGCACACAATTTATATTCGTCCGTTGCGTTAGGTTGTCTGTATACAGTTGATCCAAACAATCAGGAATGTTTTCACTTGTGATTACTGTTAGTTAACGTGTGTGGACCGAAATCCTTCCAAGAACTGAGAACAGTAAATGGTGAAGTATGTGCGACCAATCAAAAAGCTTGCCAACAATTAAATCTTATTGAAAACGATGCCCATTGCGACACAGCACTCGCTGATGCATTGAATACTTCTCAACCACAGCAAATACGCATGTTATTTGCAATAATATTGACAACGTGTTTCCCATCCAATACAAAAGATCTTTGGGAAAAATACAAAGATTACATGAGTGAAGACATCCTACGTCGTTTGCGAGCAGCGAATCCGGACATGCAATTCACAACAAATGTGTATAATGAGGCGTTAGTTTCGATCAAGGATATATGTTTGGCAATCGCTAACAAAGGATTGGTGCAGTTGGGAATGTGTGCACCGAATCAATCGGCAAATGACACTTATGATCGTGAAACACACTTCGATGTCGATGATTTGGGTACATTTATTGAAAAGAATCTTCCAAAATTGGTTCCAGAACAACGCATTGTATAAGACACAATCATGAAAGCAATTACAAATCAAAGCAGAGGATTGTACTTCATAGATGCGCCCGGAGGTACAGGCAAAACTTTTCTCATTTCAATCATTTTGGCAACCATACGATCACGGAATAAAATTGCACTGGCAATTGCATCATCTGGAATTGCGGCAACACTTTTGGATGGTGATTGAACAGCACATTCAGCACTGAAATTGCCCTTGAATTTGCAAACCACTGAGACGTGAACTTATCATATGGAACAAATGCACAATGTCTCACAAAAAAGCATTGGAAGCGCTTGATCGTACACTGTTAGATTTGAGGGGAAATGGACAGCCCTTCGACAGGTCTTCGGTGGAGCACTCAATTTATTGTCTGGTGATTTTCGACAAACTCTGCCAGTTATACCACGTTCAACACCCGCTGATGAACTTAATGCGTGTCTCAAATCATCAGTTCTATGGCGACATGTAAAGACATTGACTTTGAAAAGCAATATGTGTGTTCAACTACAAAATGATGCATCCGCCGAACGTTTCGCAAAACAATTGCTGGATATTGGGAATGGGAAGATGCCAATCGACAGATCTACACAATGTATAACATTGCCAACACACTTTGGTAAGATGACATCAAGCAAATACGAATTGATTCAAAATGTTTTCCCAAATATCGTGCAGAATTACAACAATCAGTGGCTCAGCGCACAGGCTATATTACCAGCTACCAACAACGATGTCAATGCCATCAATTTCAGCATTCAAAACGGAATACCAGGCGAAGCCACAACGTATAAGTCCATCGATACTGTGATGAATTAAGGCGAAGTTGTCAATTACCCAACGGATTTCTTGAATTCACTTGATTTTCCAGGTATGTCACCGCACATTTTAACAGTGAAAATTGGAGTGCCTATCATTTTCTCCGAAACATCCATCCACCACGACTTTGCAACGGTACAAGACTTTCAGTGAAATAGATGATGAACAATGTCATCAAAGCTACAATTTTGAATGGAAAATTCAAGGGGGAAGATGTTCTGTTGCCACAGATTCCAATGATCCCAACAGACATGCCATTTGAATACAAACGTTTACAGTTTTTGGTGCGACTCGCTTTTGCAATAACCATCAACAAAGCACAAGGACAATCGTTGAAAGTGTGTGGGCTAGATTTGGAGAATCTGTGCTTCTCACATGAACAACTGTATGTGGCCAGCTCACGCCTTGGAAAACCTTTGGATTTATTCGTACCAGACGGAAAAACAAAAAAAATTGTTTATCCATAAGCACTTGAATAAATACATAAAATTAAAACGACACTTTAAAAAGGTTTTTCACATGAAAATGAATGTTTCAATAAAAATGACACAATGTAAATTCAATGTTATCATAACAAGTTGCCTTGAATTTCCTTTCTTCTGAAGTCACAGCGCGACGGGTAAGCTAGTAATTAATAAATAGCATCACAATATATTTTACTAATGCTACTGATATCAATCCAGTAAACAGGTAATAGATTATCTACTACTTGGAAATTTCATCAAGTTTTCTTAAAATCAAAGCTGGCTCTTGCAGAAATGTTACCATGGCAGATAGTTAACACATGGTCCATGCATTGCATAAGACAAATTTATAAGTAGAATATACATCAGCTTTTTAAGGACTGTGTCAGGGCTAGTTAGGAACGGGAGACTGGAAGTCCCTACAACCAACCCTCTCCCCTGTCCCTACCTACTTGCCCTCCTGTGCTAAACCCCAGGGCGACAACTGGGCGGTGGTCCCTACCCTGCACTGAGGGAACCCCAGGGACAGGAGAGACCAACTAACCAGAAGACAGAATATAACAAAATCCAAGTCAGAACTAGCAAGCCAAAATACCACCAAAGAACTATCAAGTAACAAAGGGACAGGCAAAATCAAGGTCAGGACAAACCGGGTCTGCAGACTGGAATGAGCAACTTAAACGGGTGTTAGCTGGTGGACCATTAGCAAACACTGGCAAGGACTGACAGTGTCTGCGGGGCTAAATACCCCAAGCCCTGCCTAGGTCGGGGCGGGACTTGGTGACAGGCTGACCAGGGATGCATGAAGTCCGGCCTTCCTCCCACCACGGCCCTTAACCGGGGAACTCCAAACCCGGCCGCCAAGGCCCCGCCCAGCAACACAGAGGACCCCACGCCGCAAGCCGACCAGAACGCCAGGAGGCACAGAAGGAAGCCAAGCAGCGCCCCCACGGCAGCTGCCGTACCCGGCAGAACCACAAAGCCCGCGCACAACCACCGCTACGAGCAAGTCTCCTCCTGACAGACTGTTCCTTCATTTGACATCACGAGGATTCCCTCTGTAGACACATACAGAGAAGACACAATGCTTGAGCTTGATAGACTTTAAAAATACACTATTGTACTGAAGTATAGTAGTGTATTATAAGAATTATAAAATATGATGATATTCAAGTCCCCTTAGTGGGACAAAAATAGAAAGTTAAAGGGGTTGTCCCGCGCCGAAACGTTTTGTTTTTTTTTCAATAGCCCCCCCGTTCGGCGCGAGACAAACCCGATGCAGGGATAAAAAAAACAAAACGGGTAGTACTTACCCGAATCCCCACGCTCCGGTGACTTCTTACTTACCTTGTGAAGATGGCCGCCGGGATCTTCACCCTCGGTGGACCGCAGGTCTTCTGTGCGGTCCATTGCCGATTCCAGCCTCCTGATTGGCTGGAATCGGCACACGTGACGGGGCGGAGCTACGAGGAGCCGCTCTCTGGCACGAGCGGCCCCATTCAGAAGGGAGAAGACCGGACTGCGCAAGCGCGTCTAATCGGGCGATTAGACGCTGAAGATTAGACGGCACCATGGAGACGGGGACGCTAGCAACGGAACAGGTAAGTGAATAACTTCTGTATGGCTCATAATTAATGCACAATGTACATTACAAAGTGCATTAATATGGCCATACAGAAGTGTATAACCCCACTTTGTTTCGCGGGACAACCCCTTTAAAGAAGTATAAAAAAAAATAGTAAAAAAACAATTAAAAAAAAAACATCAAAACCCTACCTTTCCCCCCTTAGGCCTCGTTCAGACAAGCGTGTTTATGTACGTATATACGTCCACACAAAACCATGCATCAATTAAAACCATTGGTTCTCTATGCTGTGTTCACATATACATGTTTTTCAGGTGAGCAAATGCACGTACCTGCAAAATATAGGACATGAGTGCACCATGGGTCCGTGCTGTGCGTCAATATTCCCCATGGGGAGTCCCCTTGTCACTGAACACTGTGACAGCACTGTCACAGTGTTCAGTGACAAGAGGACTCCCCACAGGGAGTAAAGAATCCCCAGCCACAGCTGAAAGGGCTGATTTCAATGGGGATGCGCTTGGTCCCCGGCAGTGTAATGAAGTTCTTTTAGCAGGCATTTAAAATCCCTGCCTGCTGAAAGGGCTGCGTCTTATTGGCTGAGCGCTCAGCCAATCACAGGCAGTGCTCAGCCATTCATTGAATGACAGCTGAGCGTTGCCTGTGATTGATCACATTGCTCAGCCAATCATAGGCAGCACTCTGCCATTCATTGAATTCAGGAATGATTTTCAGGGCTTGTATTTAAAGCCCTTCCCTGAAAATCACTGCAGGGGTTGCCAGCAGGCCATTGCTTTCAATGATTGAGAGCAATGCTGCAAGGAGCTTCGTTCACATGTGTTTTGGCACGTGCATGATCACGCGGATTTGTGCGCATCTACGTACATGCAATTGCATGCTCGTGTGGATGAGGCCTTATTAAAATTAAAATCACAAATCAGAGTTACAGATTTTTATGAATCCTCCCGTTAGAAATAAATGGAATAAAAAGCAATCAAAATCTTATATGTTCCTAAAAATTGAACAAATCAAAACTAAAGTTAATCCCACAAAAAAAAAAACAAGCCCCAATGAAATCCATTGATAGAAAAATAAAAATACCATGGCTCTTGGAATGCGGCAACACAAAAGCAAGTCTTTAAAAAAATTAAAAAAAAAGTTTTTAGTTTACAAAAATGGCAAAACATTATTTATTTTGCACGTGAAATGTCGTAAAAATAGAAATGGAGGAATTTTAATTTTTTCCTAAAAAAATTAATTATACAGTACATTATATATAAAAATGCAACTTGTCCCACAAAAAAACAAGCCCTCCTATGGCTGTGTCGATGGAAAAGTTAAAATGTTACTGTTCTTGCCATGTAACGATGAAAAAAACTAGTTGGTCATTAATGCGCGAAGAGTGTTCATCACTAAGGGGTTAATATCTAAGGTCTATTTTTTTCACTTTGCTTCCTTTTAAAATGTGCTGTAATGGCTTTTTGACAAATATATATCCCATAAATCGTGTCTGGACACCTTAACATTCAATATAATGCATCAGTCACATTATGGAGAAGAAATTATCGCTGATGCCAGTTTTCACAATGATGTTTTTTTAAAAAAAGCAGGAGGATTTAGTACATTTTCAATATCATGGATACTTTCAGCACAAGTACACACTTTCAGCTATACATATCAATGAAGTAGTCATTTAATGTCATCAAAGTTAATTGCTAATTGATTGCTAAGTGTTCCTGCATGTACAACTATTGCCCCCGGCCGTGCTGCCTTCACATCTTCTGGGATAAACAAACTACATCCTATATCATCTAGACTAGCGGTGTGCTTTTTACTTGGTTGGTTGGGAGTATTTATTGTATATTTATGATTTCTTTTATGCTGCTTTCATTAATTTATAATTCTAAGAATCTGATTTTCATGGCGGACATATTACTTTCAAAAGAATCCAGCTCTTTTGTTCATTAATTGCAATAAAAAAGCTTCTAAAAGCTTCTATCTTGTTCCATTTCAGATTTTATTAATGGAGAAAGTGAAATTTAGGGCATATTTCCCCGCTATTGAATCAAAGTTCCTTGCAGAGATGTGATGGGGTCAGCTATTAAGATGCAATATTTTTCATTAAAAACAGACAATATGAATGTTAGAATATTATAGCAGTTTTCTCCTTTATTTTACGGTCCACTGAAATTCTAAGTGTTGTCTGGGGCTTTTACTGTTGATGACCTATCCTCAAGATAGTCAGGTTGATTGTCAGGTGTCCACCGCTCGGGATCTCCACCAATCAGCTGATCACTAGTCTACTGTCAATGCAGACAGCGCTAGAAGCAGATAGTGCTGTCAACATTACAGTGGCCCGGCAAGGTACTGCAGGTACAACTCAATGGGAGTTGTGCCTACAGCACTAAACCAGGCCGCTGCACTATGGACAGCACTATATACTTCCAGCACTGTCTGCATTGACAGTAGACTAGTGATCAGCTGATTGGCGGAGATTCTGAGTGACAGACTCCTGGTGATCAATTATCGATAACTAGAGATGAGCGAGCGTACTCGGATAAGCGGTACTCGCTCGAGTAATTGGCTTTATCCGAGTATCACTGTGCTCGGGGCTAAAGATTCGGGTGCCGGCACGGAGCAGGGAGCTGCAGGGGAGAGCGGGGAGGAATGGAGGTAAGATCTTTCTCTCCTTCTCTCCCGCCCGCTCTCCCCTGCTCCCCGCTGCGACTCACCTGTCAGCCGCAGCGGCACCCGAATCTTTAGCCCCGAGCACAGCGATACTCGGATAAAGCCAATTACTCGAGCGAGTACCGCTTATCCGAGTACGATCGCTCATCTCTATTGATAACCTATCCCGATGATCGGTCATCTATAGTTAACCCATTTAGGACCAAGCACTGTAAATTTATGGCACTTGGTCCTGGGCTTTAATCGCAGCCAATTGAAAAAATATGGCGTGGGATTAAAGCCCTTGCTTCTGCAATCAATCAGAAGCAGGTCAGGTTGTCAGCTGTTAATCACAGATGAGAACCCGAAAAAGTAGGCAGGAGTATTTTTTAACACCTTCTGCTCTCTCCTTTCCCAAGTACACATCACTCAATGAGTGCTATGTACTAAAAAGTGAAAGTTGAAGTGTTTCTTCCACTACGCAAGCCAGCGATTACATGACCACTTGGGTCCCCTGGCACAGCAGAGTTATGAGGTCCCAGCAGACCCTGACCAGCTCTGCCAGTGACTATTGTCACTACAGGGGAATGTTTTCCCTATAACTGGGGCTCCTATGGATGCTGCTCCTATGGATGCCCCAGCTACAATGGAAAAAGTGTCAAATACAAAAAAACATGTGAATGTCCCACAGAGGAACATAAGGGATATAGATAGTAAAAGAAATAATTACGGAAATAAGTAAAACAAAATCACAAAGTAAAATAAAAATATACACATAAAAAAGAAAATAACCCAAAGCTGACACCAACCAAAACTGTCACTATATGCGGCCTGTGATCCAAAACCATACATATTATATATCAAAATTTCCAAAACAGAATGGGAAATCCGTTCCCATACTTTAATTTAGCATAAATATACTAATTTTAAAAAAAACAAAAAACTAAAAATGTTGAAAATATCTCCTTTTTTTTTTAGCTTTTTACTCCCAATAAAGCTAAAAACCGGAAATAAAAGTCAGTGAAAAATATATTTAAAAATAGCCCTATATGTCATGGGGGAAAAAACGCAGCAAAAATAATTTTGGTAGCTGAAGGAAACAAAAAGGGCAGTTAAACCACAATATGGGTAAAATCCCTAAAACATGTCTGGTCCTTATGGTACAAAACAGCCTGGTCCTTAAGGGGTTAAAGTCCCAGACAACCTCTTTAATGATAAAAGAAAGTGTTTGTATTACCAGCTGCCAGTTGTGCATCACAGCTGCTATGTAGACATTCCTAAAGATTACAGGAAGAACAAGAACAAGCATGGCTATATGTATAGGGTAAAACAAGAAATTAAAGGGTATGTCCACTTTTGCACCAATTCTTATATTGTCATATTGCTAAAATGGAGGATTAGGCTACTTTGTCAATAGCCTTCATATAAAGGTTCCTACTATATTGTGTCTGCAGCTCCTGTGCAGACCTGCAGGGGGGGTCCCACAGTGCAGGTGGATTGAGAGATGGAGCATACGTTGTGGTAAACAACAACAGTCTTAACTTGGCAGCTGAATTAGCATTACAGTTACTTTAACTTGGCACATAGTTTCAGAACGTTGCAACACTTTTTTAAATACTCTGGCAATGCTGGTTTTATTACTTGGCAACTCAGTCTCGGCTTGTCAGCCCACGCAGGATCAAGTCTCAGTCTTTTTAGTTATTTATAGTTTTATAGCTATTAGTAGTCTAGTCTAGTAGTCTAGTGTAGCTCCAGGGACACATTCAATGGTTCTCCATGGTATGCACTTACAGTCTTTTAATGACAGATTTGCATTTGCTCAGCAACACAGCTCCTACAGCTGTGAGGATGCATCTGACTGGGCACTTACAGCTATGACCATTTCTGTGGGTATGAATGATCGCATGAATAATTATTCTTCCTGCATAGAGTATGAATTGGCCCATATAAAGGTTAGGCAAACGAGCGTTAATCATCGTGATCAGCGATTGTGCAAATGCCTAGATTAGACTTTTTATAAGGGCACTTAGGTCCCTTAGTTCACTACTAGAGATGAGCGAACGTACTCGTTTCGAGTAATTACTCGATCGAGCACCGCGATTTTCGAGTACTTCCGTACGCGGGTGAAAAGATTCGGGGGGCGCCGGGGGGCGGGGGGAGGCGTGGCGGAGCGGGGGGTAGCAGCGGAGAACAGGGGGGAGCCCTCTCTCTCTCCCTCTCCCCCCCACTACCTGCTGCAACCCCCCACTCACCCACGGCGCCCCCTGAATCTTTTCGCCCGAGTACGGAAGTACTCGAAAATCGCGGCGCTCGGGCGAAAAAGGGGCGTGGCCGAGTACGCTCGCTCATCTCTATTCACTACCATATTTAAGGCCATGGCCCCATTATAGGGTTATGAAGACATGCACCCTGACATTTTTTCACATGGACCCTCGAATGCCCTATTCCTGTCTGTATCACGGACAAGAAATAGGGCATGCTAGTGCATGTAAATGTGCTGCTTGTGTGTAAATCAGACAACACATGGACAGTTGCAACTCACACACACGGGTAATGTGCACCCAACCGAACAGAAACTTATTAGGTTCATTACAAGGCAATGGAATTTCTTAGATTCCATTACAAAGCTATTTAAGACAGATTTGTCATATCTGTCATTCATTTTGTAAAACCATTTGTATTAAGTTGGCTTTACACGTGACACCTATCAGCGAAAAAAAAATTGCGCAAGCAAGCGATTTTCAGTGATAATTGTCCTGTGTAAACACAGGACCTGACAGAGTACTAAGCCAGAAATCGTTTAGTAGACGCTTCATTTCAGCTCACTAAAGCAAAGCGACTAGTAAGCAAGTTCTTGCTTGGTGTAAACAGGCAGTTGTTCATCCTTGAATGACTGCCTGTTCACAGTAAATGGAGGCGGGCAGCCAGAAAAGATCTCTGGCGTGATCCAACTCTATTAATTTAACGCCCATCGCTCCTGTATGAAAGCAGAGCAGCTCTAAATCTTTGGGATGATTGTTGGGCGCTTATATGCCAGATAGTCATCCCGTATAAAGCCACCCTCAACCTCATACAACTGTTACATTTGTTTAACCTTAGCTGTTGCCATGCCTGAAACAAAAATATTAGCTGATAGGCTATGAATTACTGTGAGGGCGGTGGTGTGTTGGAAATATTTCAAATGGACTAACAAAAATGGACTAACAAATTTGAACACTGATGTCGAATAATATTTCTCATTTTAGAAGTTGAGCTCCAGGCAGGCATAGAAAAAAAAACCCTGAAAGGGATAAGAAGATTTTCTCACTGCAGTTGACTCCCAAGAATACATAAAAAGGAAGGGGAGGACTCTCTGATTTGGAGTCACTTGCAAGTGTTTATATAGATTGAAAAAGCCCTTTAAAATCTGCTAGCCTCTATAATATAAAGAATATTGCAAAAGGAGGGAATAAGTAAAAGTGCTTGTACTATGTATTGGTCAGCCTTACCAAAATATCAAAGTTCTACAAATAGGACTGTTATTGTAAATAGTCATCAAAACATGGACAGCAGTCATTGTTGACAGTGCTTACGTAATACAAAGGGAGCATACTATATTACTTCAATAAAGGCCCTTTTACATGCAACGATTATTGCACAAAACCTGTTCAAACGTCTGAAAGTGAGCAATAATCCTTACCTGTAAACGCGGGCAGTCCTGCACTATTCGTTCAAAAGTCGTTCAGTGCTGGTTTTTAGCCAGCATAAAATCCATAGGCAAGCTGCTCAGAATTAATTCCATTTAAATGCAGATTGTTCAGTCTTTTCACTGGCCTAATAGTTCTTTTGTTTGCTTTGCATACACAATGAGTGCAGTGTTTACTCATGCCAGGAGAAGACAATGTACTCATTGTGTGTGCAAACATACACCCAACTGCTACTGAGTTTGCTTTAGCTAATGAGAGAAAATACAGATTATTAGGTGCGAGTAGTTTTATTAAAAAATGACGGCAGTTTGGTCAGTCGTGTGGTTGTTTAAGTGATAATTGTTGCGTGTAAAAGGGCTTTAAGAACATGAGTTGAGATAAATCTCTGACAATTACAATATGACTCTGGAATTTGTCTTAATATGACTTAATCTTTGTTCTTTGACAGGTAAACTATGACCACTCTATTATTAGTGTTCGCGTGTTTGCGTGTCATCGCTGCAACAATATCAGAGGAGGTTTCAGGTAAGGCTTTTTTTTGGAAATTCTTTTAAAGACTAACATGGGGTACAAGAGAGAATATGTGTTTGGAATTTTGGATGAGTTCAGACAAGGCAGATTTGCTGTGGATTTCCACTGCAGTAACTCCACAGTGAAAAGGCAGAGTGCAACGTAATTTGATATACGGTAATTAAAAATAAAAATTCCATGTGGAAAGATCCTGCAGAACCGATTTTCAAATCCACAGCATGTTTATTTCTTAGCAGATTTACTTTACATTTGTTGCAGAATTAATTGACTTCGCTGGAAGCATATAAGTACTAGGAAATCCCATATTTAAATTTGTGTTGAGGATTTCGTAGTGGATTTCATGAAGAATTCCAGTGTGTTTTACTTTTTTCAGTATCAAAACAGATTTTCTGTGCAGTAAATCTATAATATCTTAATGCGCCCCAAGATGTCCCCCTTTGTATCTTGAAATGAATTTTAGAAGCCTAAGCCTTTTTTTCACTAAAAAGGAGTATCTTCCATCTTTAAAGAGGATCTGCCAGCTCTCCTGCCATGTGTGTTTAAATAATTACTTGAACTTCACATGAAACAACAATTTTGGAGCATCTTTGCTTAGAACTCAGTTGTCCTGTTCCTCTGTTACTCCTCCTAGAAATAAATTGACAACTGAGTATTACTGAGTGTTATATTGTCCAATCAGTGTCACAGCACCAGACTTTCTGGAGACATAACTTTCCAACAAGGAGTATGGTAACATCCAGTTGTCAACTTGATCTCTAGGAGCAATAGCAGAGGAATGACAAAATGTCTAAACCTAAAGAAAAATGCTCTGGCATAACTATTTCATGGCATAACTATTTTAAGTATTTACTAAACAGACATGTCTAGAGCTGACAGGTCCTCCTTACATAGGAAACAGTATACATGAAATTAGATGTTTTCACATTTACAATTTTGCAATAATTCATCCTTCAACATGATGTATAAAGATATTGGTGTTTTATATATATATATATATATATATATATATATATATATATATATATATATATAGATAGATAGATAGATAGATAGATAGATAGATATAGATATATAGATATAGATAAATAATATTTTAGTATATATATATATATTTATTTTTTTTAATGCTAAAATATAAAGATATAAAAGTGGATATTTGTGTGGATATTTGCATTGCAGAAAGAAAAACTACTACAAGTCTAGAAGTGATTCAGTCTTTCATTCTATTGAGCATGATTCTGCATGACTGCATCCAGTGTGGTTTATCCTATGCAGACATGTAAAATGTATAATTACCTCTTATATATCTCAGTAGCTGCATCATTCTATGATCTGTCATCCATAAAAACCTTGTTTATCTTTTCACATTTTAGAGAATACTCTGTATCTTAAAAAAATAACATCTTTGAGGGTCTCATAGTCATGAAAAAAGGAAATCATATCTGTGCTACCAATAAAATAATGTTCTGAACAGCTGCAATATAATATGTTTTTGTACGATTTAACTTCTTTTAAAACTAATTTACAGACCATGATCACTCATTAAGTGTGAGCATACCTACAGAAGTTCCACTGAACGTTCAGCTAGGACACTCAATTACCATCCCCTGCTACTTCATCAATGCATTGGAACATGTGACTGTGGTCCCTTCAACGGCTCCTTTAACACCAAGAATCAAATGGAGTAGACACAACAAAGGACGAGAGACAGTTCTACTGGTAGCCACTGATGGGCAGATTCGTGTGAATGAAGCCTACAAAGAACGTATTGCAATGCCAAATTATCCTCTCATACCTACTGATGTCAGCTTGGAAATTGCAAATCTGTTATCCAGTGATTCAGGAATCTACCGTTGTGAAGTCATGCATGGAATCGAGGATAGTCAAGACACAGTAGAGGTCAATGTGAAAGGTAGATTATCTTTAGTCTCATAACCTCTAATATATGCTTCCATAAAGACTATGAACACTTTTGAACATTTTTTTACTGAACTATGTCTATTTTTCTCTAAAAATAATTTTTCTAATTGGATTTGATTCGAATTCTTAAACCATTTGGCTTCTGCAGCTTCTGTGTATCGCAATACCTAACGAGCTGCAAAATGCCATTACCTAACAAAATCGTCAGACTGGCTTTCTGCTGTCTTCTTTACCTTCCTTCTTTCTCCTCTCTGAACGATCTTCTAAGCTGATTTATGATCAAATCAACAATGAAGTTTGATTTGATCATAAATCAGCTTAGAAGTTGGTTCAGGAGAAGAAAGAGGGGCTAGAGACCGAGCCATCAGAAAGCCAGATTTGCTTGTGAATGTATTGTGACTTTCTTGTTATGTATTGTGATATATGGATGATGGAGAGGCCCGATAGTTGGCCATTTTTCCTTTTAATAAAACTCACTTTTCGAACAAGAAAAGGCATATCTCAATTAAAAATGTCCTAAAGATATCCATAGCATAACATATATTATTTGTAGAGATGAGCGATCGTACTCGCTAAGACAAACTACTCGAGTGAGTAGTGCCTTATGCGAGTACCTGCCCGCTTGTCTCAAAAAATTCGGGTGTCGGCGGGGGGCGGGGAGCGGCGGGGGAGAGCGGGGAGGAACGGAGGGGAGATCTCTCTCTCACTCTCTCTCCCCCCCCCCCCCCCGCCCTCTCTGCTCACCGCCGCAACTCACCACTCTCTCCCGCCGGCACCCGAATCTTTAGAGACAAGCTGGCAGGTATTCGAATAAGGCACTACTTGCTTGAGTAATTTGACTTAGCGAGTACACTCACTCATCTCTAATTATTCGTAATAAAACCCAAAGGTAATCATATTTTTTCTAACCTGTTCATCAATTTACTTTAGGGATCGTTTTCCACTATAGAGCCATCTCCACCAGATACACCTTGGACTTTGAAAATGCCAAAAAAGCCTGCATTCAGAACAGTGCCACCATTGCTTCACCAGAGCAACTCCAATCTGCATATGACGATGGATACCACCAGTGTGATGCTGGTTGGCTTTCTGATCAGACTGTACGGTACGGTCTTAAAACTGACACTTGTTCATTAAATATTTAGTTTTACAATTATGGCAGGGGCATTCTTATTCTTCTATTAGATATTCCTTAACTTGAAAACTTGAACCCTCCCTAACACATTCACCAGCATCTATAACACCTGTGAGAAAAGTGTTAATAAACAGTGGCAGGTAAGCCCTGGTACTGTTCAGTAAGGAAATGTTCGCACATCGTCTTTCACTTCTCTGTGGGATTACATCAGGGGGTTTCATCACATCTGCCGAAAACAGCATTGTGGTGGAACCCCCAAATGGAAAGAAACGGAACCATTCACTTGCTTTACTGAAACGGACACTACTTTCTGTCCCTTTCTGTTATATTTAGAGTACAGAATAGCACAGTTGACTACATTATTCTAAAATGGGACTGTTTAGCTTGCAAAAAAGAAGGCTGAGAGGAGACTTCAGAGTGGTCTACAAATATCTGCAGGGCTGTCACAGTGCAGAGGGATCAGCAGCACTATTCTCATTTTTACAAGGAAAGACTAGAAGCAATGGGATGATACTGAAAGGGAGGAGACACAAATTAGATATTAGAAAAAACTTTCTGACACTGAGGGTGATCAATGAGTGGAACAGGTTACCACAGGAGGTGGTGAGTTCTCCTTCAATGGAAGTCTTCAAACAAAGGATGGACAAATATCTGTCTGGGATCATTTAGTAAATCCTGCACTGAGCAGGGGGTTGGACCCGATGATCCTGGAGGTTCCTTCCAACTCTACCATTCTATGATTCTAAATTCCAAATAGAACAGAGACTAAGGGCCCCTTTACACTGAATGATTATCATTCATATTCTTGCTGGATCGGGGGAACCTGAAAGGAAATCAATTAGTGTAAATGCCTCCAGAATCGGAACGACAGACAATAATTTGTTCATACAAATCAAACGACAATCAGCCTATATAAACAGGTCATCATTCATCTATTAACAGCGGCCTGTTTACAGTGAATGTAGGCGGGTAGGCAGGAATGATCTCTGGGCCGCCCCACCTCCCTCCATTCACCGAGTGATCCTCGCCGCTGTGTGAAAGCACAGGAGCGATCATCGCTATGATGGCTATCAGGCATTTCCATATAAAAGGGCCCTAATGGAGCCCATGTAAAACAGACACCAAAGTGATGCCTGTTAACTAATGCAAGTGAATGGGTCAGTTCCTTTCTGTTCAGGGGTTCCATCACAGTGCTGTTTCCTGCAGCTCTGACAAAAACCCCTGACGTAATCCCACAACATAGTAAGATTACTGTGGGAACGCTCCCTAACGTATGGAGTGCCATGCTGTGGAATACAGGCAATCTAAAGTATTATCCTAAACTAATTAGATACAATAAAAGAAAATAGGCTTACTATACACAAAAAATATATGTTTTGGGAGTCCTCGTAAAACATCTGTAAAATTCTTATTTCACTATGAGAAGTACATCTTTAACATGTTATATATCTCTTTCAGTTACCCAATCCATAGTCCACGTGAGCCATGCTATGGTGATAAAGAAACCTTTCCAGGCGTTAGGACATATGGTGTTCGAGAAACTGATGAAACTTATGATGTATATTGCTATGCTGAACACATGCCAGGTAAGACATTATCTATCTATCTATCTATCTATCTATCTATCTATCTATCTATCTATCTATCTATCTCATATCTATCTATCTCATATCTATCTATCTATCTATCTATCTATCTAACTATTTCATATCTATCTATCTCATATCTATCTATCTATCTAATATCTATCTATCCATCTCATATCTATCTATCTCATATCTATCTATCTATCTATCTCATATCTATCTATATATCTCCTATCTATCTATCTATCTATCTATCTATCTAACTATTTCATATCTATCTATCTATCTATCCATCCATCTATCTATCTATCTCATATCTATCTATCTATCTATCTATCTATCTCATATCTATCTGTCTATCTATCTATCTATCTCATATCTATATATCTATCTAACTATTTCATATCTATCTTACTATCTATCTATCTATCTCATATCTATCTATCTAACTATTTCATATCTATCTTACTATCTATCTATCTATCTATCTCATATCTATCTATCTAACTATTTCATATCTATCTTACTATCTATCTATCTATCTACCTCATATCTATCTATTTATCCATCTACAGTATCTATCTGTAATTGTCACATTGGTAACCACAATATCTTTCTCACTTCCTTAGGTGAAGTCTTTTATGCTACATCTCATGCAAAGTTTACTTTCTACGAAGCAGAAAAGCAATGCCAAAACTTAGGAGCCAAGCTTGCCACCACAGGACAACTCTATTTAGCTTGGCAAACTGGTATGGATGTGTGCAGTGCCGGTTGGCTGGCAGATCGCAGTGTTAGATATCCAATTGCCTTTTCACGTCCCAACTGTGGCGGAAACTTAGTTGGAGTCAGAACAGTTTATCTCCATCCTAACCAGACTGGATATCCAGATCCACTTTCTCGTTATGATGCTATCTGCTACAAAGGTAAGTCTTTTCTTTTCTTAATTAGTCGGTTATGAAGATGTACTGTATAATGTGTGTGTGGACAGTTTAAAGGTTTTTAAAGCGGTCTTGGTATTTTTAATCTTAATGTTGGATCTGTTTGGTCTGTAACCTACATATACCATAATTCGGATATTCAACTGTAGATCCGTCTCTTCTGTGAAACAATGCCTACTCTAAACTCCATACATCTCATTTATGTAGAGCTTGAAATGATGTTTCAGTATACAGGTCATGTAATATCCTAATGTTACAATTTTAAATCTAGTAGATCCATTTATTGAGTATGTACTATGTTTTACCAAAGACCTTTGATCGTCATCAGAATATTCAATGCAAATGACTTGAAGACTTGAGGTCTCCCCTACGTAGGGACAACCTCTAATGATCATCCGATATTTTATTTTGGGACAACCCTACTGTCTAATATAAGATGGATATTTGGCGATCCAAACAAGAGCTTCATGTTTGCCTAGTCTTTTTTAAAGAATTTCTATCCCTCTAATAACATCGCAGCTAATTAAGGCATTTTTGGCACTGCAGTTCCGTAACATAGAGAACCACCAGTTGATACTGAGACTCTTTCTAATTAGGCGTAAACATGTAACATCCTTTCTTTGAGGTTGTTTTGTAGCGCAGCAATTAATTTTGTTTATGTAGAAAGCAACTATTTGCTTCTTAAACTATTTTGCTCCTGGAACAGATGATGCTGACAACATTACTATTCAAACTGTGACACAGCCGGGCCTGACACTCATCTTTCACCGAAATGCTACTGAAGAGGAAGCCCGTGGCAGCATTACTGATCTAGAAGGACTAAACTTCACCCTCACACCTTCTGAAGATGGCTTTACAGCAACTCCAGAATTCCCCGGAACGCCTTTTAGTCAGGACTTTCTGCCAACAGGAAGCTTATTAGAAAACATTACAGAAGATGGACTTATGGAAAATATCACAGCTGTTCCTTCCATTGAAGCCACAGGCACCGGAGAAGAGGGAATAATACCAGTTACAGCAGCTATTGACGCAGTTCCGCCATCAAAACCCATATCTGACACGGGTGAGTGTCTATATGACTGCAGATCAATAACAGTAAATGATTACTTGACATGCAGCTTCTTTAGAGTATCAAACAAGCTAAATAGATAAAGCATCTTTCTACATTCAGCTTGTAATGTCGCAATAACATTTGACCTACAAATGCCGGTATGGCCAGCATGGCAATGGTGGTGTCTTCTCAGTTGTGCACCAAATATAAACAGTTCTGATACTTCCCTGATATACTGGAGTGCAATGAATGTCTTTCCTTTGTGGTTTGCTGCTCTTTGTTCTTTGTTGCCTTTTTTCTAACCAACTAAATTCAGATAAATCAGCAGAGGGTTCTTATAACACGCAATATGGTGTTGCGGTGTATATTGCACCCCCCTTTAATCCCTGCGGCAGCAGAGGAGTCAACTTCTTACTCTCCTAAAAAAGAAGGTGCAAAGAACAGAGTGTATGCTCAACAGCTTATCCTCCTCTAGTATATTGCGTTACATCTTGCCCTCTACCCCCTTTGCATAGGGGCATTAGTACTTACTGAGGATATATGCCCCAATTAGCACTTTGGCTTAAAGTGACCCTCAAGTTTCAGGACAAAATTCTGTCTCAGGACAAGAAGGGAAGGGGGGTATATTAGGTGCAGTTGTTCTTCTCTACTGCCTCTCTGATCTACTAGTATCAGGCTCCGTTTTCAGCCATCCTTGATGGTTTCAGCAATTTTCTAACTTCCTAATGCACACTGTGCACTGCTCTCTGATTGCCTGGTGCTGATCACATGAACAGATCCGGCCAATTACAGAGCAGATATAGTGCATTGGTAGTCTAACACTTTCAATGTACTGTGGGGACTTGATAGTCTGAAGATTATATCAGCCATGTTGGACAGTTGAAAAGAGGACCTGGAATCGGTGGACCAGAGGGATAGCCAAGAAGCAGAACTGCACGTGATATACTCCCCTCTCCCTCTGGTGCTGGAACACTATTTTGTACTGAAACGAGAGGCTTGATTTAAAAGAGCATGTGACCACGGGTCCTGCTGCATGCACTACAAAGCAATAAGAGTTAATAACGCAGTTTAGCCACTAGGCGGCAGTATAGCAATAGCAATATATAAATAATAAAACAGTTACATACACGCATGTATGCAATAACTCACAGTTATGGATTAACTCTTGACTTGAACTTGTGTTGATCAGGAAAAACACACAAAATATAGTTTCAGTTGGAAAGGCACCCTTATAGTAAAGGGTTAAATAAATACAGTCTAAATTTTGAAAAATACTTAAAATTATGTGTGTCCTCGAGGCCTATGTTGATAATCAATGATGTGTCTTCCCAATAAGGTGTTGTATTCCATTACCGAGCTGGAACCAGTCGATATTCCCTCAACTTCACCCAAGCCAAGCAGGCTTGTCTGGACAATGGTGCTGTTATTACAACCCCTGCTCAGCTCCAGGCTGCTTATGAAGCCGGATTCGATCAATGCGATGCTGGGTGGCTATCAGATCAAACTGTCAGGTATGATAGATATACGAAAATTGTAACACGTATCTAAATATATTTTTTTACTGGACAACAATCCATTTTATAAATCTTTATTTGAAGACAATGAAGTGTTGAAACAAATGTTATTATGACACATTTCTGGCTTTATGGCATTCATTGTTTTTTGCACATTAGTGATTTTTTTCTCTACAGTTTCTCTTGCTATATTTCTCTTACCGGGTTCCTGAATTCATCTAAGGGGTCAATTTTTTACCCCTTAAATGAAATCAAGCTAACGCTCTCCTTAATTATTAAAAAAGTACTGGTTTAATTCAAGTACTTTTACTTAAAGGAAATCTGTCAGGTCTTTGGAGCCTCATATGCTAAGCTTATGGACTCATAGGAGCTGACATGCTGAGTCCAGGGGTGTAAGTACAATACTTACCTTGCCCTCCAATCTGTAGCTGTGCACTGTGAAACCACCACTGAATACACCAAGGGCAGAGGCGTAACTTGAAACTTCTGGGCCCCAATGCAAAACCTGTAACAGGGCCCCCAACTATAATGCTTTATTCATAGTACTGCCCTCCCTATATGGAGAGGAGAGGCCTTATGGGCCCCCTGAGGCTACTGGGCTACTCTCATCCCCGGACTCAACATGTCAACTTCCATGAGTCCATAAGCTTAGCATCTGAGGCTCCAAAGAGCTGACAGAATCCCTTTAAGACACAAGAAACCCTGTTAACATGGTGGGAATCCATTAGCACACATTGATAGTTTGCTCTGTTATATCATTTTTCCTTATTGGGGATTTCTGTACTGTTGCTTATTTTTAAATGTGGTGTATGGGCTTTACTTTGGGAGTTTGTTCTAATGTGTATTGGTTGTTAGCCAATGTATTTCAGTATTGAATTGGGAAGCATGTCACAGTATATGCAAGACTCGTCAGATTCTGCAACTATAATTATTTAATGTCTATACATATCCAGCCATGGTACTTGTAACTTATTATGTGATTAATCCTCTATGAAGGGTAAGGGGGACGTAAAAATATTATAACCCATCACCAGTGATTGCTGCTATTAACACTTTGCAATCCAATTTTGGATTCAGGGATTCCTAGGGGGCTTTCTCTTTCTGCCATTATACAATGGCGCCATCTGCTGGCTAGAGCCAGTACTGCGGTATAGGACATGCTAGAGAGGTCCCCAACAACAGAGGGCCAGTAATCTACAGTAAGAGTACCCTGCCGGACGTCTTCCGACATCAGAGTTGTACAGCCTTCAATCAGAATGTCTTCAGATGTCAGACCATGGATTGAAAAGGGTTAATGTTTTTAAACAGGTTTTCGATTACTGATGATGTGATGTTGATTCATGGATTTATTCTGAATGCCATTTTGGAGTGAGAAAGACAGTTTTTTCTCTAATATAGGGCAATTGGCTTAGCCTCATGGAAGGGGGGGGGGGGGTGTTCGTGTAGATCAACATAGTAGGATTTATTAGGCCAGTGTCTATATTTAACACGATCAACTATGTAACTAGTTAACTACTACATATAAATTATGGTTATTTTTATATATATATATATATATGAAAAACTAACAGCTAAAGAATCAGGACAGCACCTCTGTAATGGGATATTAAAATGTAGAAATAAGGAAAAGGACTCACCTGGCGTGTACGGCACAAGCTGGAAGGGTTAGCCGTCACGCCTTGGGTCCAAGTGAGCAGAACACGGGGGATGCTATTGGAGAACCTCTGTCCTGGGGTCATGCAAAGGAGAGCAAATGCAGGGAGAATACTAAGGCAGCAATATCAAAAGAAAGCCTGTGATGAAAAAGTTTTCCTGCTCTCAGAGATCAAAAACACATACATAAAAGTGGTAAAATGTAATCTCACTTGCTTGAGAAGGCTGAGGGGGTCTGCACCTTAGACTCCACCCTCTCAAGTAAGTGAGGTTACATTTTACCAATAGAGATGAGCGAGCACCAAAATGCTCGGGTGCTCGTTACTCGAGTCGGACTTTCAATGATGCTCGAGAGTTCGTTTCGAGTAACGAATCCCATTGAAGTCAATGGGCGACTCGAGCATTTTTGTATATGACTGGTGCTCCGCTAAGGTTTTCATTTGTGAAAACCTGGGAAATTCAAGAAAGTGATGGGAACAACACAGAAACGGATAGGGCAGGCGAGGGGCTACATGTTGAGCTGCATCTCAAGTTCCCAGGTCCCACTATTAGGCCATAATAGTGGCAAGAGTGAGATCCCCCCCCCTTGCACTGTCAGCATAAAGATCGTTCTCCTCTGCCACAGCTGTAACAGCTGTGGCAGAAAAGAACGATGTTAGCCCATTGAATTCAATGGAGCTGGCAATACAGCCGGCTTCATTGAAAGCAATGGGATGCCAGCGAGCGCGGGATGAATTTTCGGGAAGGGTTTAAAAATATAAGCCCTTACTAGAGATGAGCGAACGTACTCGGTAAGGGCGATTTCGCAATCGAGCACCGCGATTTTCGAGTACTTCACTACTCGGGTGAAAAGTACTCGGGTGCGCTGTGGGTGAGCAGGGGGTTGCAGCGGGGAGTGGGGGGGAGAGGGAGAGAGAGAGGGCTCCCCCCTGTTCCCCGCTGCTACCCCCCACTCCCCTCTGCAACCCCCCGCCCCACAGCGCACCCGAGTACTTTTCACCCGAGTAGTGAAGTACTCCAAAATCGCGATGCTCGATTGCCAAATCGCCCTTACCGAGTACTTTCGCTCATCTCTAGTCCTTACCTGAAAATCATCCTAAAATGTGTAAAAATAAAAAAAAAATGTATACTCACTAGAGATGAGCGAACACGTTCGGCCCCGCCCCTTTTTCGCCCGAACACCGAACTTTGCGAACACCTCGGTGTTCGGGCGAAAAAGTTCGGGGGCCGCCGTGGCAGCGCGGGGGGGTGCGGCGGGGAGCGGGGGGGAGAGGGAGAGAGAGAGGGCTCCCCCCTGTTCCCCGCTACTGCCGCCCGCGCCGCCGCGCATCTCCCCGCCCCCCGGCGGCACCCGGACACTTACGCGCGAACACTCCAGTGTTCGCTAAAGCCGGTGTCCGGGTGCGGATGTGTCCGTTACGGACACGTTCGCTCATCTCTAATACTCACCTTTCCGCTGCAGCCGGAGTTCAGCCGCATCTGGCCGGCAGTTCTCCTGAACTGCTTTCTGTAGTATTCAGCAGGTGGGGATTTAAAATCCCCGCCTGCTGAATGAGCTGCCTCTGATTGGTCACAGCCTCACCAATCAGAGGCAGTTCTCACTCACCCATTCATGAATTCATGAATGGGTGAGTGAGTGCTGCCTCTGATTGGCTCAGCGCAGGGACCAATCAGAGGCAGCTCTCAGCTGAATGACAGCTGAGAGCTGCCCCTGATTGGTGAGGCTGTGACCAATCAGAGGCACCTCATTCAGCAGGCGGGGATTTTTAAATCCCCACCTGCTGAATACTACAGAAAGCAGTTCAGGAGAACTGCCGGCCAGACGCGGCTGAACTCCGGCTGCAGCAGAAAGGTGAGTATACATTTTTTTTTATTTTTACACATTTTAGGATGATTTTCAGGTAAGGGCTTATATTTTTAAGCCCTTCCTGAAAATTCATCCCGCGCTCGCCGGCAGCCCATTGCTTTCAATGGAGCCGGCTGTATTGCCGGCTCCATTGAATTCAATGGTCAGTGCTCGTTTAATCGAGACGAGTACCGCGTGGTGCTCGTCTCGAGTAACGAGCATCTCGAGCACCCTAATACTCGAACGAGCATCAAGCTCGGACGAGTATGCTCGCTCATCTCTATTTACCAATTTTAAGTATGGGTTTCTGATCCCTGAGTGCAGGAGAACTTTTTCCTGACATGCAGATTTCAACTCTTCTATATTGAGAGGCGGGAAATTCTCAATGAAAATCCATAACAGAAATTGACAATGCCGGAGATATTAAAATCTGTATGAAAAATGTCTGTAGTTCGAGAATATTAGTCAAATATTTGCTACCAATTTAAGAGAATCATTAAAGAGTTGTTAAATGCTGCAACTATGTAAAAGTATTTAAAATCTATTTCTCTTTGGGCAGATACCCCATTGTCACTCCTCGTGAAAACTGCCATGGAGATAGGAATGGATTCCCAGGGGTCAGGAACTATGGAGTGATGGAGTCATCAGAAGAGTATGATGTATACTGTTATATTGACAAGCTACGAGGTATGTGACCAAATACTTAGCAATAGTGGAAAAAAGGGGAAATAAGCCTTATTTATACAAAGTACTTTTTCTGCTTATGCCAAACTACAGCTGAGATAATTGCTAACTTGTTTCCTATGATAATTTACCCACATTATTGCAAGTTATATTACCATTATTATGGCTTATGCTTAATATAAGTAGGTGTTTGCTTTTATATACAAATGTACACTCTTGGTATGTGGTAAACCATACATCCAGTATAGGCTCTCATTATAGCTGCTACTCAGTAAAGGCATGTGCTTTAAATATGTGTCACTGAACAGTTTCACATACATCTTGTATATATATATATATATATATATATATATATATATACAGACACATGTTTCTGGAATAGCCTGTATTTCTGCATTGATTCCTATTGCAGGTGGCCTATATGTTATTTAAGTTACAATTATAGATAAATGCATTTCAACTAAACTAATAACTCACAAACAATTGTACTGTTCACCTGTTCTATTGAGCTGATTTAATATACATGTACAGTACTGAGTAAAATATCTAGGCAGGTGTGGAAAATGCTACAAAGTAGGAATGCATTCAAAAATAGCTAGTTAATTTTTGTCAATTAACAAAATGCAAAGTGAATGAACAAAAGAGAAATCTAAATCAAATCCATATTTGGTGTGGCCAGCCTTTGCCTTCAAGACAGCATGAGTTCTTCCAGGTACACTTGTACACCATTTTTGAAGGAACTCAGCAGAGAGGTTGTTCTAAACATCTTGGAGAACTAACCACAGAACTAGTGTGGATGTAGACTTGCTCAAATCCTTCTGTCTCTTGCTGTAATTCCAGACAGACTCAGGTCATATCATCACTTCCAGGACTCCTTGTTCTTCTTTACGCCGAAGATAGTTATTAATGGCTGTATGTTTGAGGTTGTTGTCCTGCTACAGAATAAATTTAGAGCCAACCAGACGCCTCTCTGATGGTATTGCATGACTGTCAAGTATCTTCTTGTATCTCTCAGCAATAAGACCAAATTCCCAACTCCATTTGCTAAAGTGTAGCCCCAAACTTGTAAGGAACCTCCAGCATGTATCACTGTTGCCTGCAGCCACACATAATTGTACCGCTCTCCAGGCCTTCGACGAACAAACTTCCATATTTTTATATTCAAATACTCAAGATTTTGATTCATTAGTCCAGAGCATCTGCTGCCATTTTCCTGCAGTTCCTATGTTTTCATGCATAGTTGAGTTGCTTGGCCATGTTTTAAATCGAAGGTATGACTTGGCCACAATTCTTCAATGAAGGCCATTTCTGGCCAGACTTCTCTGAACAGTAGTTGGGTGTACCTGGGTCCCACTGCTTACTACCTGATCTGATGGCAATGCTGGACATCTTCCAATTTCAAAGAGAAGTAAGCATGATGTCTTTCATCTGCTGCACTAGGCTTCCTTGATTGCTCATTGACGTTGCCTGGGAGAGACTTTGCTGATCCTGTATAACTACCTTGTGTCTTGTTGTTTTGCTAAGTCCCACATGGAGTATGAGCTGTGAAATGAACCTGTCTTCCAAAACCTCACTGTTTTAGCAGAGTTTCTGTTCCTCACCCAGTTTTAAGCCTCCTACACAGCTGTTTCTGTTTCAGTTAATGACTGTGTTTCTACCTACAAATGAAAACGATGATAATTATGACCTGTTCAGTATAATTGGTGAATCATGCACTTCATTATAATCCTACAGAATTCTTGACTTTGTGCAAGTGTACCTAGAAGAAATTATGCTGACTACAAGGCAAAGAGTGGTCACACCAAATATTGCTGTGATTTTGGTTTTTCTTTTGTTCATTCACTTTGCATTTTGCTGATTAACAAAAGGAAACTATTAAAACTTCTATTTTTGAAAACATTCTACCTTCACATGACTTTCTCAGTTCTTGCATATATATATATATATATATATATATATATATATATATAGATATATACAAAAAGCTATGAAAGCATTGCTAAAGACCTGAAAGCATATCGATCAACGGCTTTGCAAATTTTGTACAAATGGAGAAAATTCGGCACAACTGGCAATCCTGAAAGTTGTAAAATACAACCCAGGGGTAACAGTAAAGGACCCTCAAAAGACACTACAAACTGTTAGAAAAACACTGAAGAATGTAAGGGCAATGTTCAGGGAGGAACACCATAAAGGAAGCCACTGCTGCCCAAAAAAGACAAACTTTCAATCCTTCTTAAAATTACCGAGTCCACCTGAATTTTCTACAATTACTTGAGAAAAAGTTCAATGACCAGAAAAAAATTGAACATTTTAGCACAAATGCATAATGGTATTGTTGAAGAAAAAGAACACTGCACTTTATCACCAACACCTCATCCTAAGGGCTCAGTCACAGGGACGCTTCGGCGCCCGTGTTACTGCAGGTAGCAGACGGCCATACCTGAAGACGGACTTCATTGCCGGTCATGTGTTCTTTCATCAGTGCTGCAGAGACGTCCGTCTTCAGGTACGGCCGTCTTCTTTCTGCAGTAACGGCTCAGTCACACGGGCGCATCGGCGCCGGTGTACGGGTGCCAATGCGCCCTTGTGACTGAGCCCCAACTGTGAAGTACTGTGGAGGAAGCATCATGGTTTGGGGTTGCTTTGCTGCATCAGGGCTTGGACAGTAAACCAAAGTATATAAGCAAATCTGACCAAGGAAAAGATGGCCAAGTCAATGTCCCCCCCTTAACCTTTATGAGATGCTGTGGCAAGAATTTAAGAAGGCTGTGCATGCAAGGCATCCCAGAAATATTGATGAACTAATTCCCATTGGTAGGGAGGAGCAGTACAAAATTTCTACTCAGCATTCTGCAAATCTTATTTGCAGTTACAAGAGCTGTTTAGTGGAGGTGATTGCTGCTAAAGCTTTTTAAGCTTTTTAAATGTAAGAGTTTGTTGACTTTTGTGTTTGACCATATTTTTTACCATTAGACCACATTTTATTAGAAAACAATGCTGAAGTACAGGTAAATCCAAAGGGTCGACTTACTTTACAGCTGTTTGCATTACTGACTGAACATACCTCCTTTTGTTGTAGTGTCATTAAATGGACTAGCGTGGGAAGAATGCTTCTTTCCTGTAACATTCACCATATAGAGATGTGTGGTTTTAATGGATACATATAAGAAAATGTAATAATTTACTTTGAGCTTTATACACATATTTGTAGCTGTATGTATTTTATTAGAGTGTATGCATTATTTTGCACTGAATACATTGTATCTTAATGGTATAAATTTATCTAAGTGCTCTTTCACACAAGCGTATATTTTCACAGTTGGCTGATATACGCTACGATCTGATGCATTGGATTCCAACACATCAGATTACATGGCTGTATTCCCGCGGCACCCAGCCAGGCCAATATAGCACCGGGCATTTTCATGCCAGGCCGAAAGATAGTCCTGGGAGCCAATGACAGCGGTCAGAGAAGAGAGGTGGGAGGGAGTTTGGCAGCATGACTGTTAAACTCCCTCCCTCTTCTCTCCTCCTCTCTGGCTGTTTGCAATGGGAGGGGATGGGGCGGAGCTACGTGCCACCCTGCTCCACACCCTCCCATTGCTGGCTGCGGACGAGGGGCGGGGAGGAGGTGGGTGCTTAGCTTTGCCCCCATCCACCCCCACTCCCATTGCAAACAGCCGTAGGGAAGAAGAGAGGAGGTGAGCCGGTGAGGGGGAGGGAAGGGGAGGCAATGGCATTGCTGCCTCGGCGTATATGCGCCGGGGCTCGTTTTGTCTGAATGGGCGCACAAATGTTAGATTTGTGCGCCCGTTCATGCAATTTACAGCACTAGCAGGCACACGAAATAATGCTTATGGCCATGTGAAATAGGCTTAAGGCAAATATTAATCTCAAGGACACTTGGAGTGTTGAAGATTATTGGTATTCCAAGTATAAAGAGCTTGTGGGAGGATAATAATGGTGGAGGTGTCGTTCACTGACATATTGTTGTTGCTACTAAATATAATCTAACTAATCCAGTGAAAAACATTTAAATAGTAGCAGAAGCATGCAGGTTGTCAGCACTGGATTCCATAGACGTAAAAGTGGGTCATTTTCTGTATCAGTTTATGAACATGACTGCCAGACTTGTCCTTTGCCACGGCTAACAAGGTACAGATGTTTTTCTGTAGTCTAGTTATAGTCTAGCTCTGAGTTGTGAAGGCCAATAAAACAACTCAACCAAAAATTATTGACAACCAAAATCGTTTATGGCCAAATTTGGAAACAAACTTGTGTTATTTTACTAGACACAGACCAACAGTTCCCTGTTTTTATGGACTGTCCATTAATTACATACAGGTGTTTACCCTAAAGGCAAAATACGTGCCAGGTACAATTATCAAGTGAACGGTAGTTGCCCAGCTCATCCATGTAATAGCGTACATGCATAAATAGTTTTGAATTTTCCTATAAAAATTTTAAATTAAATGGAATTTTTGTACTTTATAGGTGAAGTGTTTTTTGTAACTCAGCCAGATAAGTTCACTTTAGAAGAAGCGGCTGAAGTTTGCGAGAGCAAGAATGCCACACTAGCTTCCACTGGACAAATTTATGCCGCCTGGAAATTGGGATTTGACAAGTGCCGAGCAGGCTGGCTGGCTGATGGTAGCGTGCGTTACCCTATTGTGAGACCACGTAAAGTTTGTGGAGGCGGCAAAGCTGGAGTGCGCACAGTCTATGTCCATGAAAATCAGACAGGATTTCCGGATCCGCTGTCAAAATACCATGCCTTTTGTTTCAGAGGTAAATACTTAATGTTAAAATTCACATTATGTTAAATAAACAACATATATTTGTCAAAGATTATTTAAGATAACTTTTGTTACAGTTAATGAAATAATCCGGCTAAATGTTCTTGGGTAGCTGCTAATTCGTGGGCGGTAAATGCGAAAAAAGTTATATAATCAGAGCTGCATGTTTCTACAAAGTACACAGAAAAAAAATCATCTTATCAGTAATTGTGATTGAAATATGATGTTATGACACTTTTTTGTGCAAAAATTGGTGGTGGGCCCCTGTCTCTATGTGGTTGCAGTAAACTAGTAATTTCCTGCAGATTGATATGCTTTTCTGTTGTTTCATCTACTATATCAGCTCCTTTTGCAAAATAAAATTAAGTAAAAATGTAACCAAGTTTATCTTAACTGTGATAACGTGTTGTCGCAAAATCCATTGGAAAGCTATTGAAAAGGACAAAGAAAAGAAATAAACTTTTTCTTAACACGATAAGTGTCAAGTTAAACTTTGCTTTATCTGTGCCACAAGACCAACACAGAATCAAAGGAAAACGAGGCAAGAATTATGATAAATGCACTGGCAAGGGTAAACAGTTATTGCAGTAATTACATAGTACATTCATGTAGTATCATGTTATGTATACATTAAAGACACTATAGAACACGTGAGGCTTTGTTCTCTTCTGCATTATGGCTCTCATTTACAACATAAGCCATGACACTGTATCGGATAAAACATACAACAAATGAAGTTGCCTCCCAACCACCTACATTGACTTAGAATGGTATCCACCAAAGTTCTGCTGAGGATTCTGTAGTTTTGACAACAAGAATAGCAATGCTATTGCCATTTTTGCTATAGATACTGTATGGGCAAAAATCTGTAAATATGTACAGTACGTACATAGACACATAAACTTCCACACCAGGATGTAGGGATATAATGAAACAATAGAGCCAAGTCTGCTCAAAAAACACACAGAAGATTAATGTGTGACATCCTTGTAGAGTGAAATCCTATGAAACAACCACACAGAAATGGACAGGGTGGTCCTATAGAAAAAGAGCTAATAAACATAAGATATAAAGGAATTAAAACTTCATCAGAGCAGCGACCTTCTTTAGGTGCCATAAGATTACAGAAACTGTAAATTTATCCATTTACATTTTTCCTTTAAAAAAGTGCTCCGCAGAAAACAGATTTTTCCATCCCTGCCCCCCTCACCTAATTGCCTGTCACACTCCGGACATTTCCTATGTATATTGTACTATCTTACATGCAGTGCAGCCTCCTATCTGATGTTTATCAGGCACCATCTTGATGTTAGTTTCACTTTCACATCAATCCTATGATGCATTCACCTAAATAAACTAAATACCAGAAGTATACAGTCATGGAGGATGAATTATCATCTCCTTCATTATAACTGTGTGACAGGAAACGTTTAATTACAGTAATGTGATAGTAGTTTCTGCCCCCCTTCCCCTCTCCTGAGAACAGTATGTGTGGTACAGGCCATCCACAGGAAGTTAAAGATTTGAAATTTCAAGGGGGGAGGGGTCTTAATGACATCACAGGACCCAACTGCAGGGAATTTTTCAGACTAGCTGATTTATATATACTGGGAGGTTAGCTAGACATCATAAATTAATTGTTGAGCATACTGCCACAAAACATTTGTATTTATGACGTGATATTTATAGTTTCCAGAAAGAAAATAATATTGTTTTCCTTTTCTTCACATTGTAGCTGGTCCATTTGAAGATGAGGAAACTCCAAGTACTCCAAGATTCGAAGAAGAATTAATTGCAACTCGAGTAGTACCTATTTTGGAGGGGCTGCCTTCTGGGGAGATGACTGTAGAACCTGTGACTGCCTCTGAATTTGAAAATGAGACAGACTTTTGGCTGGCAAATGTCACAGCCATTCCCACTGTTGAAATACTAGAAACAGGTACCAAAAAAGTCTTGGTCTGTCATCTATAAAAACATGGCCTATGTGCTAATAATCATCAACATACACTTACATTGGTAAATTTTGGGGGCTCTAAATAAACATTCAAATAATTGTCCCTTTGTTATTGTTGATACAAGAAAAGATTTATGGAGCATGAATTAACAAAAAAAAGTCTTCTAATAAAAAAATGGTATATTCTATTGTGTGTGTTAATTGCTTTCTCTATATACCTTTTATTAACTACCATGTCTAACAATACTTTTCTTTGCTCTTTTTTAAAGTGAGGCCTTCAGCAATTCCCCCCTTGGGCACTATTCCAGAAGTCGGCAGTGGAGTTGCATCTGTTGATGTCAGCGGAGTTAGTGGTGTCCCATCTGGAGATGCCAGTGGAGATGTATCTGGAATTTCTGGAATAAGTGGAGAATTCTCTGGGGTAGAAACAAGTGGGTTGCCTTCAGGAGTTGAAATTAGTGGTGAACCATCTGCAAGTGGATTGCCATCTGGTTTTGAGATTTCTGGAGAAACAAGTGCGAGTGCATCTGGAGATGTTTCTGGTGAATTACCATCAGGTCTGCCTTCTGGATTACCTTCTGGAGAGGACATCATATCTGGATCAGCCTCAGGAATTCTAGATATAAGTGGACTGTCATCAGTAGATATGAGTGGAGAACTAGTTAGTGGTTTACCTTCAGGGTTAGAGTTTGGAAGTGGGCTGCCATCTAGTAGTGGAGATATTAGTGGACTGTTTTCAGGTAGTGCAGATTTTAGTGGACTGCCTTCT
The DNA here is from genome assembly GCF_035609145.1 of Eleutherodactylus coqui. Classification (NCBI taxonomy): domain Eukaryota; kingdom Metazoa; phylum Chordata; class Amphibia; order Anura; family Eleutherodactylidae; genus Eleutherodactylus; species Eleutherodactylus coqui. Next base: position 247,645,693 of record NC_089838.1, on the reverse strand, counting down.
GGATTTCCAACAATTATACATGTGGATACAACTTGGATAGAAGGTGCAACAAAAACACCAGAAACAGAAGCAGAAGGAAAAGGTCTGACTGAGATCAGTGCATCAGGAGAGTTATCTGGGTTACCATCAGGTGATTTCAGTGGCATAGCTTCGGGTCTAGAAATCAGTGGATTAGATACTAGTGGCCAACCTTCTGGATTTTTTGATTTAAGTGGAGATGTTAGTGGATTTCCATCGGGATGGTCTGGAAGTAGTGGAGATGTTTCAGGTTTACCATATGCAAGTGGGGATTTTTCTGGTATTAGCGGTGAAGCATCTGGAATAATTGGCATCAGTGGTGAAGAATCTGGATTGATTGATATCAGTGGAGAACTATCCGGATTATTAGATGTTAGTGGGGATTCGTCTGGCATAAGTGGTGAATTTGATATTAGTGGACAACCATCTGGTATTTTTGACGAAAGTGGTGAACCATCTGGAGTTACTTTAATAGACAGTAGTTTAACTGAACTTTTAAGACCATCAGTAGAGGAAATGGAGGGAAAAGGGTCAGTAGAAACTAGTGGTTTGTTTTCCGGAGATTTCTCAGGTGAGGTATCTGGAATTTCTGGCATTAGTGGTGAACTATCTGGAGACATTCCTAGTGGAGAGGCAGACATCAGTGGACTCTCAAGTGGCATTGACTTTAGTGGTGAGACATCTGGAATTGGATTAGTTAGTGGTTTCGTATCCGGCATTGAAGATATAAGTGGACTTGCATCTGGTATCCCTACAATAACTCATATAGATTTTACCTTAGTAGAAGCCCCAACAACTGGACCTACTACAGAAGAGGCAGGTCAGGGACCATCAGGAGTATTTGAGATAAGTGGATTTCCTTCAGGAGAGGCATCTGCAGAGACATCTGGACTCCGAGATTTAAGTGGAGAGCCATCTACCACACAAGAAAGTGGAGATATTTCTGGATTTACATCAGGGCTTCCCGAAATCAAACTAATAACTGATGATTTAATTGAAGCTGTTACGAAACCAACAATTTCACAAGAGTTAGCCGGTGTGACTGTTCCATACATTATTGAAAGCTCTGCTTCTGGGGATATTAGTGGTGAGGCTCCACTTTCTATTCCTGAAGTCAGTGGAGATCCATCTGGAATTCCTATAACTAGTGGAGAACCTGTTGATGGAAGTACAGAAGCCAGTGTTGACACATCTGGTTACCAAACTGTTTCATCACAAGACTTGTCCGGTGAAACATCAGTACCTGACATAATTATTAGTACATCAAAACCAGAATCTGAATTAAAAATTGTCTCAAAAGAACCCGAGGAAGCAAAAACAGACACTGAATTGTCCACGTCTGCGTCAGGAGATATTACAGAGGAGACAGCAGCTTTAACGCCAGCACCATTGCTGGAAGCTACACCACAAGTTCTTCCTGATGTAGCTTATGTTGAAGGTACTATAATTCTCTTTTCTAATATCATTGGTATAAAGCCCAACATAGAAGTCTATAACTGCCTTATTGTGGCCCCGTAAAACTCAAATGTTATACAGAACAGTAATACAGTTCATAAGACTTTAAACTGCATTTAACTGCCTTCTGAAATAACAGTCATTCTTGTCCTAATATTAATCCTTTAAGAGATGGTTAGATAACTGATGCATTTCTGGTGACTGCAGGAATTATTGGGACATGTGCAGACATCCATTGTGGAAGTGGAACATGTATAGAAAAGGAAGGGCGAGTTCATTGTTTATGTCCACCAGGATATGGAGGAGACAGCTGTGATATAGGTAAATTATATCATTTCATTATTTTACGGACATATGTATAAATGTATTGTTTATTTCATGGGGTTAACTAAAGAGATGTATAGAAACTGCTTACAACAAGCTTCTTCAGCCATAAGTCAAAGGAATATTACCGAAGAACGTCTACTGAAAGATGGTGGTTCTGGTGAATATCCATAAGAGCAAATTGCAAGGTAAAAAAAGGTATGGAAAACATGGCTCTGTACTCAGCATTATGAAATCATTTGCTTTTGATCCACTGTAGCAATAAAATTATTGTAGATCTCTTTTTTATCTGTGTATAAACATTTGGGACTTTTTAAAATGATTATGCAATTTAGTTTTCCATTTTTTGGTAATATTGAGCGTTTTACTGTATGGTAATATGGTAGATAGAGTGCAAGAATAACATCAATAGCCGTTACTATGGACAGAATAAGCATCAAAAGTGAGCCAGTTCTTGCTTGTCCTTTCCTACAATCAAAACTGATAAATACCTGTATATTAACAATTTTTTGGGTATGTCCCATGCCCATTTCCTCCACACTGACCTATGTCTGTCTGTAGGCAACTGGCACTGCCGTAGTAGACTATCCCCTCTGTGCTGACTGCAGTGTATTAGGCCCACCACTTGGCTAGGCTCATTTGTTCCCCAGCCAAAAGTGGAACTGACCAGGTCATTAACCCCTGTGCTCTCTGTAGAATTTCTACAAAGCTTTGTTTCAGAAAAGTTTGCAAAACCCTGCAGACTGACAACCACCGGGGGCAAGGCTATCTTCTGTTTACTTATATATTATTCATATCTGGTTTAGTGTTTCTTTAATAATCTTGAAATCCTGTAAGTAACCTATATGGATGCATGAAATTCAAGAGGAAAACCAGTGGTTTAGAGTGCAAAATGACCTGGTACATAAATAGCAATAGTAGACAATCTCTTTAAAAGAGTTAGAGCTCAACAAGTGATACAAGTAATATCCTTCCAAAAAAGTTTGAAAACTTTGTTTGACAATATAATTTTGTTAGTCATCTGTTCAGGAAGCTTGAATTCAATCAAAGCATTGACTTAGGGAATCGTTGATTGGGTAGAGTGTAGAGATGAGCGGGTATACTCGCTAAGGCACATTACTCGAGCGAGTAGTGCCTTAGCCGAGTATCTGCCGCTCATTTTTAAAGATTCGGGGGCCGGCGCGGGAGACAGGTGAGTCTCCCCTCCGTTCCTCCCCGCTCTCCCCCACCGCTCCCCGCCCGCCGGCGGCCCCCGAATCTTTAGAGACGAGCGGGGAGATACTCGGCTAAGGCACTAGTCGCTCGAGTAATGTGCCTTAGCGAGTATACTCGCTCATCTCTAGTAGAGTGCCTATCAACAGCTCCTAAACAATTGTTTCTTATTTATTCTACCAAACCATTATAATAATGATCGTTATTTGTATAGCGCCAACTTATTCCGCAGCATATTATAAGAATATGCACAATTCAGCCATTGTAATGGAAGTATACACTGAAGTAATTAGGATGCTCTCTGAAAACTAAAGGTGATTGGTTACATATTATACGAACCAAATTCTTGCACTACGTTCCATCTCAACATTATATTGTGTTATGTTTAATCGTTAAGGATTATGTTATTACAGTTTTCAGAAGCTTTCCTTGAATAACATGCAACACAAAGCAGAACACAGGATAAATGATACTGAAGTCAGCAATAGAGATGACTGTGCGTACTCGCTAAGGCAAACTACTCAAGCGAGTAGTGCGTTATGTGAGTTCCTGCCCGCTCGTCTCTAAAGATTCGGCTGCCAGCGGGGGCAGGGAGCGGCGGAGGAGAGCGGGGAGGAATGGGTGGGTGATCTCTCTCTCACTCTCTCCACCCTGCTCACTCCCACAACTCACCGCTCTCCCCCGAAAACACCTGAATCTTTAGAGACGAGCAGGCAGGTATTCGCATAAGGCACTACTCGCTCGAGTAGTTTGCCCTAGCGAGTACGCTCGCTGATCTCTAGTCAGCAAGTATTCTCCTGAGAAACAGTGAATTAGTGAGCCTAAAAAAACGGAATTTAGAGCCCTTTTACACCGATCAAGAAATTGTTCAAATTCCCGCAATCAATGAGAATATGAATGATTATTGTTCAGTCTAAATGCATGCACTGACTGAACGACAAACGATAAATTCATTCATTGTTCAGTTTCTGCATGCATTGGCCAATGTAATTAGGCAGTCATCCATCTATGAACGGACTGCCTGTTTACTGTGAATAGAGGTAGGTGGGCAAGAATGATCCCCCACCCACTCTGCCTCTATTCACTAGCGATGATTGTTCCTGTGCAAAAGCACAGGAGTGATCATCACTGGGATGACCGGTCAGGCATCTAAGCCCAACAGGTCATCCTGTGCACTTTCACATGAAAATATATATTTTTCTGCCTTTGCCTACGCATAAAGCTAATATATCACTCTCACGAATAGTACTTGTTTTTTTGTTCTTGTGCTCGAATTGTCTTCTGAGATTGTTATGGCTTATGACAGCTGCAATACATGCAAAAAAAATAAATAATAATTTAGTGATCTACTGTAAATAAAGACCTCCTACAGGATTTATGGAAAAGGAGAATGTATAGCGTAATTCAAAATGAATGGTGCAGAAGTCACACTGATTTATTCCTACATGAGTTATCATACAACAGACAGAATGACATGAAAAGATAGAAGAGCTTCACGTTTTTATTGCACCTTACAGATATTTAATGTGGGCACCATCGGTTACACTAGACAACCTAAAATAATGTATCTCAGCAGCAGCAGAGGAATCAATACCTCAGGATATGCTGGGACGTGTCTGTGCAGAACTAGAATACAGACTTGACATCTGCCTTGTCACCAGCAGCGTAACATCGAACATCTGTAAAGGGCATTAAAAACTAAAAGAGTTCTTTTATCTTTTCAAGTCATTCTGTCTGGTGTATATCAATATATGAAGAAATCATTGTTTTGAGTCATCCTCTGTTCATGCGGATTTAATGTTGGGGACCAAGCACGCAGGAGGTACTAGCGAGATTTCTATATTGTGGACCCAAATGCGGCTTTTCAATTATAACTATGAAACTATAGCTGCAGCCAAAGTCCAATGCATATGTACTACACAGTACACTGTTGCTGACACTTGATAATTAGAATTTAATGGGTAAATCACAAAAAGTCTCTGTGTGGCCACACCATTAAGCTAGGGCTACACCCAGACACTTTGTAGTGATACTGATTGATTTTTAAAAAGCAACTGCACTTCCATAAAACTTTTGACATGTCATAGAGAGTCGTGAAAAGTTTTGATTAGTGTTGGTGCTGAGACCCCCACTGATGGCTGAAATGAAGGAGCTGTAGCGCTCACACGATCACTGTGCTCCTTTGTCTGTGTTCAGCAGTGTTAATTACCCTTTTGCTGTTCTCGGAAGCTGAAGACGGGCTTATAGAAGTGTATATAAACATTTATAAGGTCATCTTTAGCTGCCAAGAACAGCCGAAGAGCAACAAACACAGCCAAAGGGGCACACTGCAGCCCCTTCATTACAACGATCAGTGAAAGTCTCAGCACCAGGACCTTCACTGATCAAAACTTTTTCCATATCAAAAGTGTTGTTTCTCTTTAACTTTCGAGGTGTACCAATACATAGAGTTGAGTGCAACCTTGTGGACTTCAACTGTCACTAATTCCAAATCAATTAGTAGAAAAGCAGAAAGGCACTCTTAAAGCTTTCTTCTGAAGGTTGTGAGTTCAATCCCTGCATGATTCAGGTAGCCAGCTCAAGTCTTCCATCCTTCCCAGGTTGAGTACCCAGCTTGGTGGGGGGTTAATAAATTACCTGAAGGTGCTGCGGCATAAGTTGGCACTCTACAAATAACAAGATTTATTTATTTAGTGTAGCCTAATGAATGAGACGAGGACCAGTATCTTGTCCAAAAAATATTTTCTATATTTGCCCTTTTTTTACATTTTTTCTTTCTCTGTGGATTAGAAGTATATTTTGATGGTGATGTTTCTTTATCTTGATATTTTGATCCCTCTGTCTTAACAAACAATGGGTCATTTATCATAACCTATTTAATATTAGCATATAGGCATAATATTAGCATATATTACCATATAGGTTAAAAATGTAACTATGCTGTATTACAATAAGGAAAGTTACCAAAATCCAAATCCAAGGACTCTATGGAATTTGAGTTAATATTTGAGCTGTTCATTGCTATTTGACACTGTGATGTGTTGCTCTCCTTATTTTGTTTTTTTCCCCCTCAGGAATAATGTGCAAGAGCTCGCAAGTGACCTGCTAGATTCAAAGAGGAAGCTTAAAAAGTCTTAATCTCTTGCCTATTAAAACTCCCACCATTCCCCCCGCTGTATGCCTTGCTTTAGCTAAATGCCTAATTTTCCCTTTTACAGCGTGCTTAAAACTTAATTGTTGCTAATTAAAAAATAAAAAAGGAGAACAAGTTACTTGGTCAGCTGGTGTGCATTCAGAGCTGGTTCAAATTGTTGCTGCTTGCTGACAAACACAGAGCCTGCTGGGCCCTAGAAATGTAACCCTTTTTGCCGTGGAACGAAAAAGGCGATAGAGAGTCTACATTGTGGTGTCGTTGAATTACTGGCTTGATCTAAAAGGTTATATTAACTTAACTTTTTCTCTCAGATGCAGAGCAGGCTCATCACTTATGTAAATGACATTTAATTCTCCAATTAGTAAGTTTGACTCAAATATTAAAAGGGTTCATTCATCAGTAACCATTTAGCACTCATTGAAAAAATGCTATTTACCCTCGCTTGATACATTTAAAAAAAATGAAAAAAATATCTCCAAGTCCAATTGAAGAGGAATATGTGCTATAAACAGTAGGCTTTATGCTAATGCCAACACAACTGAATGCAGTTCATGTCTGTATTTGTGTGATCCGCATTACTTTCTGGTTAGTGATAAATGACCCTAGAGAAGCCTTTTGTAAACAGAACATCAAACACTACAATTTCTTTATTTCGCTCATGATGGGAATGCACTTAGTCGCAGGAAGTTAGACAGTCAGATAATGACAGAGACATCTGATGCCAGATTTTTTTAAACTTAATTTATTTACTTTTGCAAGTCAGATTCGACTATTTAATGTAATGCATTAGGCATCATTCGGCTATCATAGAGACTGTGGAGCATTAAAAGAATAGTGGCGATTTTATGTATGCCATACATAGGTGAAAAAGTATATAATGGCTTCACATTTGTTTTATATTATGAATATGGATGAGCGAGTATACTCGCTAAGGCACTACTCGCTCGAGTAATGTGCCTTAGCCGAGTATCTCCCTGCTCGTCCCTAAAGATTCGGGGGCCGCCGCAGCTGACAGGTGAGTTGCGGCAGGGAGCAGGGGAGAGCAGGCGGGAGAGAAGGAGAGAGAGATCTCCCCTCCGTTCCTCCCCGCTCTCCCCCGCAGCTCCCCGCCCCGCGGCGGCACCCGAATCTTTCGGGACGAGCCGGGAGATACTCGGCTAAGGCACATTACTCGAGCGAGTAGTGCCTTAACGAGTATACTCGCTCATCCCTAATTATGAATACTAGCAGGTTTTATTGTTGATACTATCAGAGACAATTGCCATCTGCTTATTCATTTTACTGTCCTTGGCATCGTTCACACTTGCATCATTACTTCAGTACTGTCACCTAATGGATACAACCAGTGACTGCAGGGCTATTCCTCCTGCCAAGTCTGATGTAATTTAAGGCTTATTCACATAAGAGTATATACACCGTGTATTTATACACACTTTCTTTGCATGTAAATATTATTTCCATGGAGAGTATCCAATGTCATCAGGCCCAAAGAGGCCCCACTAAATATTATCAAATGTAAATAAATACTACTGTTGATTCTTGCTCAGGTGCCCAATTACTGTTGGTAGGATTGTATATAATAACATAGCATGTTAGGCTGGATGAAGACATTGTCCATCTAGTTCAGCCTGTTTCAACCCCCCACCCCACCTTGTTGGTGCAGAGGAAGGCAAAAAAAAAGTCAACAAGCCAATTTAGCTCATTTGGGGGGAAATAATTCCTTCTTGACTCCATAATGGCAGCCAGAGTAATCCCTGAATCAACATTTGAGATCAACAACCCTGCTGGTCAACAAATGTCTATATCCTGTAATATCGTAGCACTCTAAAAAGATGTCTAGTCCCCTCTTAAACTCTTCTATGGATTTTGCCATCACCACATCCTATGGCAGAGAGTTCCACAGTCTTACTACTCTTACAGTAAAGAACCCCCTTCTATGTTGGTGATGAAATCTGCTTTCTTCTAGACGTAGCGGATGCCCTCTTGTTACCATCGCGGTCCTGGATACAAACAGATCATGGGAGAGATCCTTGTATTGTCCCCTCATGTATTTATACATAGTTATTTGGTCGCACCTTAACCATCTTTTTCCAGGGTGAATAATCCTAATTTGGATAGCCTCTCTGGGTATTCCAGCCCTCCCATTCCATTTATTAATTTAGTTGCCCTTCTTTGAACTCCCTCCAGCACTATACCATCTTTCCTGAGCACCGGTGTCCAGAACTGTACACAGTATTCCATGTGAGGCCTGACAAGTGCCTTATATAGTGGATGAATAATGTTCTCGTCCCTCGCCCCTATGCCTCTTTTAATGCACTCCAAGACTTCATTTGCCTTTGCAGTAGCTGACTGGCATTGATTGCTCCAGTTAAGTCTACAATCAACTAGTACCCCCAGGTCTTTTTCCATCTCACTTTTCCCTAGCAGTACCCCATTTAGTGTATATTGGTGACATCCGTTTCTTCTGCCCATGTGCATAACCTTACATTTATCAATATTGAACTTCATTTGCCATTTTTCTGCCCAAGCCCCCAGCTTATCTAGGTCCTTTTGTAGCCGCACATTGTCCTCCGTTGTATTAATTATCTTGTATAATTTTGTATTATCTGCAAATATTGATATTTTACTGTGCAGTCCCTCTATCAGGTCATTGATAAATATATGGAACAGAATGGGGCCTAATTCTGAACCCCATGGCACCCCACTAGCAACGGTGGCTCAATCAGAGTATGAAGCATTTATTACTACCCTCTGCTTTCTATCTTTGAGCCAGTTCTTTACCCAGATACACACGTTTTGCCCAGACCGAGCTGTCTCATTTTGTATATTAGCCTATTATGTGACACGGTGTCAAATGCTTTAGAGAAATCCAGATATACAAGATTAATAGACTCACCCAGGTCCAGCCTAGAACTTACTTCATCGTAGAAGCTGATTAAATTGGTCTGACATGATCGACCCCTCATAAACCCATGCTGATGAGGAGTTATGCCATTGTTCTCCTTGAGGTATTCTAGGATGGCGTCTCTCAAAAACCCCTCAAATATTTTTCCAATTATTGAAGTGAGGCTTACCAGCCTGTAGTTACCAGGCTCTCTTTTAGACCCCTTTTTGTATATTGGAACCACATTGGCAATGTGCCAATCCAGTGGTACAACCCCAGGCTCAATAGTGTCCATAAATATAAGAAATAGCAATTCTGCTTGACTTACACCTTCCTCACAGGCACTTACACACAATTACACACAGACACTTACACACAGGCACTTACAGACAATTACACACAGACACTTACTGACAGGCATTTACACACAATGATACACAACATTAGTGTCCGTTAAAAGTAGACAAGACACAGTAGATGAGATTTATCCAAACTGATCCCAAGGAAAAATGGAGGGGATGCCAATAGAATAGAACCAGATTTCTTCTTTCGCTTTGTGAATAATAACATTTAGAATCTGGTTGGTTGCTTCACTTTTTTTTTATAAATCTTCCCTTTTAAAGGAAGAGGACCCTCATTCCATAAGCTTTCTATATCAAAAGATATACTCTTTGATAATTAGAAATGAATTCATAGAGTATAATAAATATATGATTCATATTGGAAGCCAGAACGCTGAGGCGAATTCATTGTACCATGAATCCCAATGATATCCAACAGCTCCCATTGACTCATAATGAGGCTAGGGTTCTATTGTGATTTATGTTGTTTAAATGACAAGAAAAGTGCTGCAAATCTAATGAAATTGCTGGGCCTCCAATGCAGATGTGAATAGAGCCCTGTTTGGGACACAAAGAACTATAAGTGTCCATATTCCATTATATATCAGATCGATAGAACACATAAACTAGAACAGTGGTCTATGTTAGATGGTTTGCAATGAACTTGAATGCTGTGTAGAATGCTCTCTTCACAAGCAGACCTGTAGCAACCAGTGTAGGCACATATTTTTGCCCAGTAGAACCAGCAGCTAAATGCAAAGCCCAAGTAACCTCATAAGTCCTCCTTTTTTATCAGAGTAGCAGACTAGGAGTCCTAATGGCAAAACCTTGATTTTTTACAGACATTGATGAGTGCCTCCCAAGCCCTTGTGTGAATGGAGCTACCTGCGTTGATGGCATCGACTCATTCAAATGCTTATGCCTTCCCAGCTACGGAGGGGACCTATGTCAGATCGGTACGACCAATGTGGCTTGAGCTAATTGTACTAACAACTGCATTCCACTCAAACAGAACGTCCCTCCTTCGAAAGCAAATGGTTGTGCTTGTTTGTCATTGGCCTGTTTGCTAATACAAGCCTACCTGTGAGCGAAAAGTGAATAACCTATTTTTGTTTCCTTCAGTTTCTCTTCTCTTCCTCCACTTCTAATGTGATTTATTCCAGATTATAGGTCCTCATCAAGGCAGACTTTCACTTTTACACTTCTTTTCTTGAAAGATTAAACCACCTGCAGGTTCCTTTCCCAGGATGAACCACTATATCTAAAAATGTTCTCCACCAAAAATCCTTGTTATTGGTGTAAGGTGACTCATTTTAAAAAGTAAAATAAAAATTATACACGGACTCTGTTTTGATGGGTCCGGTTAAGAATAACCAAAACTTTAGTGAAGTCAAGAGATATTTGGCAGTGCCATAAAATCATATATGGCTGTGCTCATTCAATTCCGTTAAAAAAAGGGTTTTCCTATTAATAAAAAAATTATACTTATACCTGATCAAAAGTTAAAAAGGACACACAAAAGAATAAAACAAGTTACAAGCAATAAGGGCTAAAAATATTTTGAGACCTTACACTGAAGTAGACCAATTAAAAGTAATTATTTTTATGTGCATTTCTCTACTTTTCTAGCAAATCAATTGAAAGTCAATGCGACTCAGTATGTTAATTGGAATTTTATTTCTTTTTATATTCCTAGCATTTCGAAATGTTTAGTGAAGTGAAATAATTAGTTATTTTACTGTTGCTGTACAGACAGACTATAACACAAGACAGTACACTTCCCCAAACACTATCAAAATTGACTGCCTCTATTTACCTATGTAGTAGAAAGATAATGTGGCCTCTCCTAAGTGAACGCAGGACCACTTTTGAGTTCTAGTTTTTTACTTGTATGATTTCATTAGATACTATGCAGGAGATTTACTTAAGTCATGTTCACACAGCCGTATTGTGAGTTGCAACCGGGAAACTTAGGCAAACTCACATTGGACAGTACACGCACCCCCATCTACGGACACAGCACACTGTATGTTGTATTCTTGTCCCTCAAAATGTATGGCGTTTGCATATTCTCCCTGTGTTTGCGTGGGATTCCTCCTACAATCCAAAAAGATGCTAATAGGAGAGTTTCAAAATTGTGAGCCCCAATGGGGACAAAACCCATAATATCAATTGACTTAAAGTGCTGCGTAATATGCATGCACTATATAAATAAGGGTGATTATTAGAGATGAGCGAGAATATTCGCTAAGGGCAATCACTCAATCGAGCATTGGCCTTAGCGAGTACCTGCCCGCTCAGAAGAAAAGATTCGGCTGCCGGCAGCGGGTCCCCCCCCCCCGCTCACTGCCGCAACTCACCCGCGCCGGCAGCCGAACCTTTTCTTCTGAGCGGGGAGATACTCGCTAAGGACAATGCTCGATCGAGTAATTGTCCTTAGCGAGTATGCTCGCTCATCTCTAGTGATTATTAATAAAAAAATATTAGTTAGTCTTCAAAGGCACTGCCCCTTCCACTAAATCCCTTCCACATTTCTGAGCACCTTTAAAAAGTAGCAAGAGAGTAGGAAACAGCAAAAAGTTGCAAATGATCATGCAAATATGGCATGCTGTATAATTTGCAACAGTTTAACACCAAACATTGTGACGCAAATTCAATACTAAATTGCTCCCTACGAGTCTTCTGTGTCAAGCTTTACACTGCTTCCAACTTTAATAACAAGTAGTGACTACCATACCGGAAAAGGGAAGTAGACTCGTGTTTTTCAAACTATCTCAAAGAGACCCCAGAATAAAAGCACATCTGCCAATTGTTGATTTAGTGAAACATCTTAAACTGCCTTTGCAATATAAAAGAAATCCTCAATATATGATCTGTCGTGGCTCCCTGTGGACTGGATTAGGAAACACAGGTTTAGACGAAAGGCAGATGATGGAGCTCTACATACATAACCAATCAGCGGTAACTGGTTACATTATTTAAGTAAAGGAATCAAAAACATTCTATTCGGTAGATATAATACTAACTACTTCAAATGGGGTAATACTAGTAGTAGACACATCGATATCTAAAGCAAAAGCACATTCCTCCGCAGATTACCATCACTGTTTAACTTGCCTATGTAGATGATATGTATCCATAGATTTCTCTACATGCATCTAAGCATCTTGAAAGGTACCTGCAGATGACATTTCTTTTTTTCTTTTACCTCTGTAAGTCATGAATTTCTGTATGACTGAGTGAGGTGGTCTGATTCTTTCTTCTTGTAACTCAAGAATCTCAGGTACGAGAAACTCAATAACGTTCTCTCCATCCCCCCAGATGTCTCTGTCATTTTGGATTCTACAGGTTCTGATCTCTCTTTGGGAATCCCGAAAGAAGATTTGAGGTGGACACGGTAACTTCACCTTATTGATGTTTTCTCCTCACTTTAAATCTTTCTTGCTTTTCTTAGATCTTGAGGTATGTGATGAAGGATGGACCAAATTCCAAGGACACTGCTATAAACACTTCTCAGAGAGGGAAACCTGGGTTGATGCAGAAAACCTTTGTCGTAGCCACCAGTCACATTTATCTAGCATCTTGAGCTCTGAAGAACAAGAATTTGTGAATGGTAAGTAGTATTTTAGTCATTGAGTGTCTTGTTGCTAGTGTGGCAGTATGACAGTGAGCCTTTAAACATTTATTGTGCTTGTCAATGTGCCAGTCCAATCAGTGGCCATAGTGAAAACTAGAATATTTTAAGGATTTTCTTATACGGGATAGTCACTTAAAAAGAAAACCGAAACATATATTTAAAAAACTGTTAATAATGAATACCTGGTTTAAATAATATATCATGTTTTGATTCCCTCCAAGTATATGGAATTAAAGGCTATGTACACCTTTGTGCTCTTTATTGTTTGTGGAGATGAAGTTGTTTTGTAATTGGTCTTCATTAAATCTTTCTGATTGTTTGATTTCTATGCAATGTTTTCCACGGCAATGCAGACTGGAGAACTAAAATCCTAGCAAATTCTGTCAGTCAGAATAAATTTCCCTATTCTGCTCCCTTGTTGTGAATGTGCATTCATTGCCTTTCCACTGAGCTATTACAGAGGGCTATATGACAGTGTTGGGGAATGGTGGAGATCAGGAGGACAGAGAGCAGAGAAAGTTACTATTACAGAGAGCTATATGACAGTGCCAGAGGATGGTCGAGGAGATCAGAAGGACAGAGAGCAGAGAAACTTACTATTACAGCGGGCTGTAATTCACCCCAGGTCAATTTTCTGTTATTTTCAGTAGTGAGGGGGAAGAGATCAGCAGCTACTCAGAGAGAGGATGGAGAGATAGCTGTCTAGCATTGAGTGAGCACAATGATGCTATGCAGCTTCTGAAAATGGGGATGGGACTAGGAACTGAGCTTGTGCTCCTTCATGAGAGAGACCAGCTGATCAGTGCTGGAAGTGCCCCCAAGCCAGAAACGTCAATGTAGGAGAACCTGCAAACCAAGTAGGAGGCTTTCTAAATGCATGAGAAGGAAATCTCAATTAAAATAAAAACAACAGATAAGTGCACCATTTTTTTTCATGCACAAAGGTTTCCATAGCCTTAAAATTTAATCTGGGAATGTCTGAACGGCTACAGTTTACACTGAATGACCATTGTTCAGAATTTTATTCAGCTTAAAACCCTGAATGGTGATTGTTCACTGTAAACAGCAGCTCGTCACTACTGAATGGGCACTGTGTTAAGGGAATAGAGAGGGGCGAGGGAGAGCGAAGAGTGAAATCTTCTCCAGCTGCTCCACCCCCCTGCTGAACAAGCCAGCGATACTCGCTCCTGTGCAGCAGCACAAGAGTGAGTACACACAGGGACCAGTGTTGGGCATCGTTTGCCCAACTTTTGTCACGTGTAAATGAACCTTAATAGCAATTCAATTAAAACTACTATTGCTACAATATACATTCACCTGTATGAATCCTTCTATTACCCTGTTGCCCTAACATGTATGTTTATTAATTATATTTAATGAATAACAGGCAATGCCCAAGACTATCAGTGGATTGGACTCAACGATAAAACGCTCGAGAATGACTTCCGTTGGTCTGATGGCAGTCCCATGGTAAGTGTTATTAATTATGTGATTACACATAAAGCTCCTCTATTGTCCATGGGTTTTGTCCAGTATTGCAGCTAAGCTATATTCACTTCAGTACCCATGGGAACAAAAGCAAACTTCCTCTATTCATATAAAAACCCTTTAAAGGATTTACATTTATCCCCTATCTACAGGATAGGGCATAAGTGTTTGATTGGTGAGGGGATGGAGTTCTCCAACTGTTGGAGTTTTCTCCGTTCACAAGAATAGGGATCCCATATCTTCCTGTAGGAATGGAGTCGCAGTCAAACATGCACACTTCATCTCTATTGGACTGCCGTAAGGAATAGACAGCACCATGCTTTCATACTTACTATGAAGAAGTTATACTTACTAAGACGTCGCATTTACTATCCTTACTCCCTCACTACTCCTGTTCCTGAATCCCTCCGGTCTTCACTTCACTGCAGCAAGCTAGCAATTATATCACCGACATCAGGACCATGTGACCACTGCAGCCAATCACCAGCTGACTTTGGCCAGTGATTAGCTGCAGTGGTCACATGTCCCGTTGTCAGGGCAACAAGGCTCTTCAGCCAGAAGTGATGGGCAGCTGGAGACCAGGTATCAGCGGAATTGCAGCAGGAGAGCTGAGTATGCCTTTTTTATGTTATTATATCAATCTGAGCTTTTTTGAGAAAAAAATATCCTCCCTGGACAAGTCCTTTAAACTTAAAGGGGTTGTCCGGCCACACAGGGTAAAAAATTTTTATAATGCTACTGCTTCCCTTTCAGTAAGGATAGTAACACACAGCATACCGGGGCTCAAACCGGCAGGCAGATCAGCTGCAATGTCAGTTTATTACCTTAGAATCTGATCTTCACTGCAGCTTTCAAAGATGGCGCCTCTGTGCTGCCTTCCCACAATGCTCTGCGCTCTCCCTCCTCTGTGTGCGCGCTCCCGATGGCAGTAAGAGGCATGAAAAGGCAGGATTTCATGGCCTCCCTCAGCTCATGTCCTAGCCCCACCCATGACACGCCCACCTCTATTGAACTGATCTACAGTCTCTCCACGCCCAGGCCCCGCCCCCTGCTGCATACTATAATCAGAGGGGTTGTGGCCAGGGGAGACTGTTATACACTCATGGTTCAGGATAAAATCCTACCATGAAAGCAGCAGCACTATGTATAGTGAATGGAGAGGGGCTGGGGAGAGCCGAGAGAGAACTCTCCTGCAGCCCCCCACTGCAAGGCTACCTACTGCCCCCCCACCCTGCTAAAGTAAAGTAAAACAAAACATTTCCCCACACACACATGCCCCCATAGTGCCCCTCCCACAGCGACCCCCCTCACAATGACCACCCCCCTACAGTCCCCCTCTACAGAGCCACAAACAGTACCCTCCACAGTACCCCCTACACATGCCCCCAGTGTCACCCCTACAGTGCCCTCCAAAGTAGCCCCCCTCCACATGCCCCCCACAGTCCTCCCATCCACAGCGTCCCTATACAGTGCCCTCCCTGAGACCTCCCCCACAGAGTCCCCCTTTACAGTGCCCACACACAAGTACACTAACAGCACCCCCTGCCCCTCCCCCCTACAAGTACAGTGATACCTATATAAAGATAACACAGGATCCACCATTCACAACAGACACAGCTCACCTCCTCCCCTCCCTGCACAGGCAAGATTATACAGTGTGAAAAATTACTGTGACAGCCCCACGCTAACCCCCCCAGCGCGGCAAATTACTGCAACAGCCCCCCTCCAACCCCACTGTGACAGACCACCCCCCACAGCTACAAATCTATGTGACGGGACATCCCACCGCGACAAGTCTATGCGACCGCACACTCCACTGTGACAAGTCTATGTGACCGCACACTCCACTGCGACAAGTCTATGTGACCGCACACTCCACCACGACAAGTCTATGCGACCGCACACTCCACCGCGACAAGTCTATGTGACCGTACACTCCACCGCGACAAGTCTATGTGACCCCCCCCCCCCGCGCGCGCGCGCGCGACTTCTGACAGCCGGGTCTCCGCACACCACTAGCGCACCCCGCACCCCCTCCCCCCGCGACTTCTCACGCTTCCCCTGCAGGCAGAACTGAGCTTCCCAGCGGCTGAATGAGGAGAGGCGGGATGGGGTGGGGCTAATGCGTGCGCCTTAGCCCCGCCCCATCCCGCCTCTCCTCATTGAAAATAGTGCAGAGAGGCGGAGAGGAGGCAGAGAGGGGGCGGGAGCTCAGTTCCTGCTCCTCGCTCTTCCATCCTCCCCCCCCCCCTGCACACAAGGAGAACGTATATCGGCCCCGGCTGCAGAGAGAACTGCGCATGCGCGAATGAGAAGAGGCTCGTTCCTGCACCGACAAGAGCTGCTGCGGCCCGACAAGCAGAGGAGAAGATTCTTGTCGTAACCAGGGACGACAGAGGAGCAACACAGGGGGGGCACCCCTTCAGGTAAGTCCAAAATTTCTGTTTGCTTCATTTTCCATGCACAATGTATATTACAAAGTGCATGGAAATGGGCAAACAGAAGTAATGACATGCAATGTTTCTGGCCGGACAACCCCTTTAACACTTCCTGTAGAAGAAAAAAAATTATCTAGGAAAATGTAGCAAGGCAGAAAACAAAAAAGGTGTGAATAGTATATATCATTAGTGCATGGTTCACACTTTGTACCATTGTATTGATGTTCTTGGCATTTGTTGATAGCTAAAATATTGTTGGTTCTCACCACTGCATTTCACTGTGATTTACTTACAAACATTTCATTCAGCTTTTAGTATCTAGCTCTTGGTAGTTTCAAAACCAGATATGGAATTTTTCGCAACTTGCAAGCTATAGACATAATGGTATTTTATAGTGTAATAATACGACTCATCACAATAATACTTGTTACTTCAGATACAACAAGCTAAGTCACTAGAAAAATTATCAGACATTTAAAGTAAGGTCTGTGGATAGGCTGGCAACAAATAGATAGAACCTGAGCAACATGATGTGTGGGATCTGGTGTCAGCATGTGGGTGGACCAGTGGATGCCTTCTGGCTTCTGGTTACTGACATACTGGACATGCATGGGGAGGTTATCAGTCTTGACCACATGACTCAAAGGTTTGTTGCTCTCAAACTCAACTTTAATGAAGAACATAACATATCTCATCAGTGTTAGTTGGCAATGAAGCAAAACTGGCAGTGTACCCCGGTTAGTGTAACCGGGAAGCAAGAGTTCAGAGGCTCTATCCTAAAACAGCCTCTGACATCCTTACTAGAGTCACAACCGAGCAGCCAATGGGAACAGAGTATCTGCACACTTTGAGAACTCCACTCTTGTATGCTTAAATTTGCAAGACTTCCCCTTTTTGACTTTTCTCAATGTTCTTGTGAGAGGACGTTTTATAGCCCTACCTCACCTGCCCTTATACATTCAATTTATGCCAAAAAAAAAGAGTACAGTGCCATCCAAGATCAAAAATGCTTAATCGAATACATTAGAAACACATGATGCAATACTGAAGGAGACTACTAGTAAAAAAATATGCCAAATCCAGTAGATTGCCAGGAGTTGAGAGATAAATAATGCACCATAAATGCTAATAATATACATATAAGTAGTTTACCAATGGTACACAACAAGTCTCAGCTGTAAACCAAACACTTAAAGGGAGGGAGTAGAACCTCGCTACACATTAACAGTTTTAAAAGTTTGACCACTTGTAAGCTGTAACCTTTTAATTGTTACATACCGCATGTTGGGCAGTCTGAAAAGCTTTAATCAAAATTTCCCTGTTAGGTGCATAAAACATGCTAGTTATTGATTCTCTATTTTATTAATAATTAATTATATAGCACCAACATATTATGGGAAGTTGTACAGAGGTTGTCATCGCTCACATCAGTCCTTGTCCCCATGGAGGCTCACAATCCAAATTCTTTATTTGAAACACACACATGGGCCAATTGCATAGGAAGATTATTTTCTAGCAGTATGTTTTGGGGTATGGAAGGAAGCCAAAGTACCCAAAGGAAGCCAAAGCACCTATATGTAGAACATGCAAACTCCATGCCCATGCTGACTGCTTTTTTACCCCGTTGCATACGAAAAACACATGGAGAACAAAATTACCAAGGACTACACACAGCATTCCAGATTTTCACTTCCAGGACTCTTATAAGACTGTAGTAGAGTTCAGTATTGTAATTAACTCCAGTAAACCCTAACTTTTAAGTGAGACTGTATCATGTCAGTTGGGCTTTAAATGACACCCTTCCATAATTAATGAAACATGCAATAGGGTCAGTTTAGTAAATATATATATATATCTTGTCCCAAATGGCGGGAACTCACTCATGGATGTCACAGTGAAGAGGTAGACACACAGCAGTAATTTTTAATTTATTGTTACTCCAACAGGAAACACAAGTCTTAATGATCACAGTACAAGGCACAAGACTTGCTGGTTACAGGCAAAAATAAGTACAAAGCTTGACGGTTACAGAGTCTCTTAAAAGCACTGAGCTTCACAATTACTAATAGCAACAGAGCAGTATCTCAATGCGGGCTCACAGTCTTTCTTAGAGAGTACACAACATATCAGTTAGATTTTGGGTAAAAAGAAAAAAGTTTGGTACCATGTTAGTAGAGCAAAATGTGATTGTTCTCAGCAAGAGAAACCAAGTAATCTTGTAGATATGATACCTTTTTACCCTTTGCAATCCAATTTTGAATTCAGGGTTTCCTAGGGGGCTTTCTCTTTCTGCCATTATACAATGGTGCAATCTGCTGGCTGGAGCCAGTACTGTGGTATGGGACATGCTGGAGAGCCCTCCCCCCTTCCCGACAGCAGAGCAGCCAGTAATATACAATAAGAATACCCTGCTGGACATCTTCCAACATCGGGGCTGTACAGCCTTCAATCAGAATGTCTTCAGACGTCAGACCGTGGATTGGAAAGGGTTAATGGCTAACAAAAAGACATGATGTTATAGCGAGCTTTCAAACCTACTTAGGGTTCTTCAGAAGACGTTTCAGTTCCATCTGTGTACGGTACATTCTGGTATCCTCCATTGGGTAAAAAGAAAAAAGTTTGGTACGGTGTTAGCCAGTAGAGGAAAATGTGATTGTTCTCAGCAAGAGAAACCAAGTAAGGGCGCCTACCCACTTGCCGATTTTCGCGTGTGAAAAACGCGGCGTTTTCTGCGCGTTTTTCTCTGTGTTTTTTGCGGCGTTTTTTGCAGCCCTCCATTGACAATCATGGGTGCATTAAGAGAAAAATAAGGACACATATGCAACTGACAGTTCCTATGTGAAAAAACCCCACGAAACGGAAAAAAACCCCAGATGGACAAGAACACATTCTATACTAATTGCTCTTGAGAAAAAACGCAAAACATCACAGGAAAAAAAGTCGCAAGTGGGTAGGCACCCTAATCCTGTAGATATGATTGAAAAACCCTAAGTAGGTTTGAAAGCTCGCTATTACATCATGTATTTTTGTTAGCCATTAAAAGGTATCATATCTACAAGATTACTTGGTTTCTCTTGCTGAGAACAATCACATTTAGATTTTATGATAACCCCTTTTAAGCCACCCTAGAGGGATCCTCACTGACAAGCAAATGACCAGATGAAGTAGCATGGTAGTATTGTAATAAAGCTTTGCTTTGGCTACATGAGGAATAGAACGTCCTTTCACCCAGACTACAAGATCAGGTCCATGAATTATCTTGTAAAAAGTTAACATTTTTTTTAAATTGGAATTGGAAAAGTGCCGTGGGTATAAAATAGAACTGGAGCTTTCTATCGGGAAACTCTTCAGTGTGTCTAATATGTTGATAATATATGTTCCATATACAGTATATGTACCGTGGCCTTTACATAATTAACAGTCTGGACTGATACAATTTTATATTTTTTATGTTTTTGGCTATTAGCTGTATGAAAATTGGAGACCAAACCAGCCAGATAACTTCTTTGCCACAGGAGAAGACTGTGTGGTGATGATCTGGCACGAGAGAGGCGAATGGAATGATGTGCCCTGCAATTACCACCTGCCATTTACCTGCAAGAAGGGAACAGGTAATTAGAAAACTAAAAGTGGACAAATGTGCAAATACAATTAAAGTTTGTTTTACATTTGGAATTTAACACACGATATCTGAAATGTAGGTTAGAATGAAGCGTATTGAGTATAGGTTTACCAAGTATAGCATACGGTATATACAGTATATCAAGGTAATATACTATAATCAAAATTTAATTCTAAGTTTTTGAGGTGAGTTACTCTTTAAGGGAACCTGTCACCATCCATGAGCACCATAAACTAAGTTATGGTGCTCAAAGACCAGGTTCCAAGGAAGTAGTTTTTATACTCACCGGGCTCTCTGCTCCGCTGTCACCTGTGGAGGCTGGTGTCTGCGGACTCATCTCTGCAGTTGTGCATGTACCCTTCCATAGAGATCAGTATATGCATGTGCAGCCTGCAGAGATGAGTCCACTGTGCATGCACACTCACACTGTGAACCTCGTCTATGAACACCGTAACTTTGTTTATAGTGCTCATAGGTGGTGACAGCTTCTCTTTAAGCAAAACATAATCATCATGGTGTAGTTTTGCTTTTATCTATTGTAGCCCTGAACACAAAAAATTAAAAGTCCACTTAGTTAACCTAAAGGACGTAAAAATCTACAAAAAAGTTGTCTATAGCATCCAAGCAAATTATATCTACTGTTTCTCTACACTAATTGGTTGTTTTATGTCACTTTTCACAGCCATAATTGCCCAGTCACCAATATATAACGTAGAGTCCCGTGAGGGAGCTAGGCTTAGGGCTGTGGTTTAGCATGACTTCTCTCTTTCTATATTTCTAGTCTATTTCTATATTTCTGTAGATCAAAGAATTAAGCCTCTCCCCACTCCCCACTCCCCACTCCCATCATATAGACTTTCAGCTCTCTCCCTATACACTAAAGGGGAGAGAGCTATCAGTCTACATCCTGCACGCAGGAAGAGGCTGGCACAACCCACCTGAATGACTCAGTGTTCAGTTCCCAAGTCAAACTTCATAGTGTGTTTATTCTGTAATGCCGCAGCCTTTCAGAATTAAACATATATGGGAATAATGAGCATAGCTGTCCTGGGTTCATGCTGCCTGTGATTAGGGCAGCAGGAACCTGGTGACAGAATCCCTTGAAGTAGGCAGGAAAGGCTCTATTCACATTACATTTGTAGTGTGCATTTATTCTGTATGCAGACCTTACCCATAGCCAATAATGGGCCAGACATATGATAATACAGTATGGGCATATGTTTTTCAGGATGCCTTCTTTACTGTTTTGAAACACATAATTAACTATACTTTTTAGTACGAAAGAATGTATATGTTTTTTTCCAGTGTACATCAATCGGCAACTTATACAACTCTATACTATACAGATATACTATACATGTTGGAACTTTGCTCTTCCCAACATATACACCAACCATGCACCAGGGATATGATGTGAACGGAGTCTAATTCTGGCAACCATGCACTTATGCAAATATTAATTCTAAAGTTTAGAGCTAGAACGTACCATTTTAGATGGCGAAAACTGTGCCACTGCAAACAGCATTTAGGAGACCGTAAAATGGCGCAGCCTAAAATTTATAGCCATGTCTTTGTTCAATGGAGCAGCAGTTATTTCTTGCGGGTACTTTCCCATTATTCTCTTTCTTCCAGCACATCTTACAAAGGGGAAAGTCTTGTGCCGCTTTCAAGTGAAACTTGTTTTGTTTAAAGAAAACCCTCTCAAATATTGTTGCTAAGCACTGAAGACTCAGAACAGCCTAGACTGGCATATAATGATTCTGACCAATACATCTAGGGAAGGATTATAGGGACATAATTATTTACAAGAAAATTAATGAAGGTGGCTATTATTTATAGCACAGTACCAGTTCAGTGGCAGCCTAGGAATTGTTGATTTTAATTCCCATGGCCGACACAGTACAATGAGGCAGCTGCAGTGTTCAATAGCTTAGCAACCAAATTTAGGGAATGTATGCCTAACAAGAATCTGTGTTATTTATACTGTATATTGAGCGATTTTTAAAAACATATATATATATATATATATATATTCTTTTCTAAATTACATAGCTATATATATATATATATATATATATATATATATATATATATATATATACACACATATATAGCTATTTAATTTGTTCTTGTATGATTGTTTTTCGCAAAGAGACAAAAGTTTTTTTTTATATATATATATGTATATATATATATATATATATATATATATATATATATATATATATTACAACTTTTGTCTCTTTGCAAAAAAAAACAAAAAAACAATTAAACAAGAACACTTTAAATAGCACCACACAAAATTCCATTTTTCATAACTACTGAGGTCTCAGAATTAGTCAACACATAAGGGCACATATTTGCAAATCAGTGTTGTTCAAGCACACCTGATGCAACTAATTAGGAACTTCTTTAGGTGTACTTTAGATAAAACTTGTCAAATACCTAGGATGGCTAGAGCTTTGTTACCTGTGATGTTTCATTTCATGTTAGAAATATGACTAAAGGTGGCTTCACACGAGCGTGTTTTTGTGTGTGCGTACGCACGCACAAAAACACGCTTCTATTTGCAACAATGCATTCCCTATGGTGTGTTCACATGTCTGTGCTTTACAGGCGTGTGCCTGCAAAGATAGGACATGCGTGCACCATAGGGAATGCACGCATTGTTTTCAATGGAGCCGCGGCTGCTGCTGGCAGCTCCATTGAAAACAATGCTCTGCTGGCACCCCTGCATTCTTTTTCAGGGAAGGGCTTTACATATAAGCTCTTCCCTGAAAAAGAAACATTTTAGTGTAAAAAAAATATATATATATACTTACCTGTCCGCCGCTGCTGTGACCCCAGCAGGGATGAACAACACATCTGCTGCATGTGGCAGATGTTTCCTTCATCCCACATCTGCCAAATCTGTGACAGATGCAGCAGAGGAATTCTTCAATTCTCTACCGCAACTGTCACCCATGTCAGCTGTGGTAGAGGATTCTGCTGCCAGCAATTGATTTCAGGAAAGGGCTTTAAATATAAGCCCTTCCCGTAAATTCAAGTAAAAGTGGTTTACAAAACAAAAAAAAGTACATACTTATCTTGCTTCAGCTGCCCGGGGCTCAGCCGAATGAAAGACGAGCTGCCTGTGATTGGCTGAGCACCTCAGAAAATCACATTCAGCTCTTTCAGCAGGAGGGGATTTTAAATCCCTGCCTGCTGATAGATCAGCACCACAGTGCAGGGAACAGCAGGAGAAAACGTGGCTGAGCCCCGGCAGCTGAAGCAAGGAGAGTATGTATTTTCTTTTTTTTTTAAACCACTTTTACTAGACTTTCAGGGAAGGGCTTATATTTAAAGCCCTTCCCTGTAATCAATTGCTGGCAGCAGAATCCTCCACCGCAGCTGACATGTGTGACAGCTGCGGTACAGAATAGAAGAATTCCTCCGCTGCATCGCTCACAGATGTGGCAGATGTAGCAGCAGGGAATTCTTTTAACTAGCGGGGATGAAGGAAACTTCATCTCTGCGGGGGTCACGGCAGCAGCGGACAGGTAAGTATATTTTTTATTTTTTTTTACACTAAAATTTTTCTTTTTCAGGGAAGGGCTTATATGTATAGCCCTTCCCTGAAAAAGAATGCAGGGGTGTGGCAGACCATTGTTTTCAATGGAGCTGCCAGCAGCAGCCGCGGCTTCATTGAAAACAATGCACAGACCTGCATTCACATGTGTTTTTGCACGTACATGGGTGCGCACCTATGTATGCACCTATGTATGCACAAAAACACGCTCGTGTGAAACCACCTTCAGTCAAGATAGTGGTCTAATAAGTTAAAAGGAGAGATCATTGTCTTGCTCAAGCAAGGAAAAGGATACAAAACCACAGCAAAGACATTGAATGTTCCGATAGATACAGCTGGAAGCATAAGTTTGCAAGATCAAAGAACCTTTAAATTTGAGCCTATGGATAAATGATATGTCGGAAGGAGGAAGAATGAAGCATACATGGAAAAGAACACCGTGCATACAATAAAGAATGGTGGTGGCTCTGTTATCCTCCAGGGCTGCTATGCTTCCTCTGGCATTGGAAGCCTGCAGTGTGTGGAGGGCAAGTATCGGAAATCCTTCTGTGAGAAAGCTGAATTTTGGACGTCATTGCATCTTCCAACAGGACAGTGAGCCCAAAAATACTTCAAAGTCCACCAAGGCATGGTTTCAGAAGAAATTCTGGAATACTCTGGAGTGGCCTTTACAGTCGCCGGGCTTCAACCCCATAGGAAATCTTTGGTGGGATCTGAAGAAGAGGGTTGCAGCACACAAACCCAATAATATGAGTGGAAGCCATTGTCCATGAGGAATAGACTAGGATTCCCCAGGAACACTGTCAGAAGCTGGTATCTGGCTATGCATCATGTTTGCAGCAAGTCATAATAGAACAAGGGTGCTATACTAAGTACAAGAGATACTTGTCATGAAGGGGTTGAATAATTCTGAGACTACAGTAGTCATTAAAAGTGACATTTTGTCTTGAATTTGCAGAAACCACTTGTTATATTACTTCTGTTGAACTATTTAAATTGTTCTTGTTTGATTGTTTTGGGGTTTTTTGCAAACAACGAAAAGTTTGTAAGTTTGGCAAATAAACCTAATTTGTAATGGAGGTTGAATAATTTTGGTTGCTACACCTACTTATAACGGCGTTCATGGGACAACATTCATGGGCTGGTATCCCTTTCACCACCTCTCCTTCCATCCATCTTCTGGCACGTGTATACACCCTGCTAGACCAATTTCATATCATCTTAGCCAGAAAGAGAGACTCTCTGCCTTTAGTCTTTAACATTTCACATTGAAAATAAATTAGTACCCATTTAATATCTAATTTCAAAAAATTAACTGCGAAGGATTTGCTCATAAGAAGTTTAATCTAGTTTGAACAAATGATCGCTTTCAAAAATGTAACCCCAAGAGTGTTTTCAAGGCTCTATAAAGCATTAATTACTCAGTCTGATGATGTGGTTTCTTCTTACATTAAACCATGAGAGAAAGAACTCAGTATTGCGCTATTATATTCAGAAATAGATAAAATCTACAGAAACAGTTGTGGCTCATCTAAATATATCAATCTACAAAACGTATGCCACAATCTGACCTATGGTGTAAAACAGCTGAGTTACTTGACAAGACTTATAAATCAGTGTCCGAAGTTTGTTAGAGATACCTGTCCTCAACAGACTCTTCTAGACATACCTGCTGTGATTGATCTAATATAGCAGAATTAATTGGAATAATTTCTCCTCTGGTTCCTAAACTGATTACTGTCTTACTCCTTTTAAATTTAGTCTCTCCCTCCTTGAACAGACTCTTATGGTATGGTCCCAGTTTACTATAGCGACTAAAGCCTTGATTCCATTTTATTAGCGTAGTAGACCGAATGCCCATTTACACGCAAAGACAATCTTCCAAACGATTAAAGGGTTGACAGTTCTAGCAATCATTTTGCATAAACTGCTAATGGACACTAATGTCCATTAGCACTTTATTACCTTTATTTGCGTGTAAATAAGCCTGTAGCAATTGTTTGCAAATCCCAGCATGCGGTCTGGAGTTTGCACTCAGCTGCTTTGTCTTTGCAAGGACTGTCGCGGGCTTTCAGCTGAATACAATGTAATCAGCTGCTCCTGTGGTAAACACAGCATGCGGTCCCTGCTATCTCTCTCTGGCTGAATGATGGATTTTATGCTCACCTAAAAATCATTGTTCAGCTGAAGAGTAAAAGATGGGAGGATTTACACGCAACGATTATTGCTCAAAAGCCATCGTTTGAAAGAATTTTGAGTGATAATCATGTAAATGGGGCTTAACACCTTTATTTTTTTATTTGGTAAGGAAGGTGTCTCAAATTGCAAGGTTGGAGAAGCTGTGCACATTGAAAAAAGGGAAGCATTTCAGTTATGAGACGACGTAGACTCCTTGGCTCCTTTGTGAATTTATACATAAGACTAGTTATTAGTATTATTTATAGTACCAGTGTTTCCTGTGGCACAATGCGCCACTTATAATATAATATAGTGAATGACGTCATCACATGTAACTCACTGAAGGACCTGTGATGATAGTTGTGGAGTTGGTCAAAATATTGAAGGAACTATGATGGCGTCACTGGCATGTGATCAGGGGTGGAGCTCAGAGCATCGGTGATTCAGCTGCTGGCTGAGGTGAAATACTGGCTGAGATGAAGGATATGTGATGACGTCACCGTCATGTGATCAAGGGCAGAGCATGTAACTCACTCGATGAAGGACCTGTGGTGACTTCACTGTCATATGATCAAGGGCGGAGCATGTAACTCACTCACTCAGTCACTCACGGACAAGTGGTCATTAGTACTTTGATTGCAGAACTTTCAACCATGCAGTATGATTGAATGTTGTGCCTGGAGGAGAGGATTACATTTTCTTTTTACTTCATTTGTTTATAGTAATATGTAAGACTTCTTAGAACACCATTCATTCCTCTAAGATGTGTTACGTAAACTATTAATATTGTGACAACAGATAACTTACTCTCTCTGATAGACTATGTGAACAAGTTACATGTATGTTCTTCAGTATATTATGTTTATGTTACTTATACACTACTTAATCAATATCGCTGTCACATTTGTCTAGTCCTGTCAAGGGAAACTAACAAATATAGATAAAGTATAGGGACAGGCTAATTGTCGTGTAACATACAGCAGGGTACTGTGTAGCTAGACATGCAAGATAATAAAACTGACGGTGGTAGAAATGGAGGTGAGGCTTGAGATTTTTCCCTGGTCTGTTCTGACTGAACTTGCTAATTAAGAGGAGCACCTGACCAGAAAAGAGCAACCCCAGTTTTGGAACCCCACTTGATTTTCCTAATCATCCCTAAATGAAGCAGAATAAATATATGTGGACAGGGCAGAACAGAATAGCCAAGTGAACAAACAAAAGTGACAATAGTCAGAACCAGAGAGAATAGCAGACACATAAAGTCCAAAACACAAAGTACTAAAGGGAAGGCACTACAAGAAACATTCAGAAGTGCAAAGGTGAACAAACCCACTTAATGAGCAGAACCAGCATGCAAATGTATTATTTGCCTGCTCTGCAAAGAGAAGCTGGAATATCCTAAGCAAGCTACTTCTGGACTGACTGAGACCATAGACATCTCAGCCAGCCTATCAGCACTAGAACAAAAAGGACATGTTTCTCCCTTGGGGTCCAGCGCCACTTCGTATGCACTGACAAGTACATCACATGGTTTTGCACTGACGCTGTAACATCACACCAGACCAGTGCATGTACATTGACACCAGTGGAGCCATGACAATTGCACTGAACTTAACGTATGACTTCTTTTAAAATTCCCAATAAAAAGAAATTTGAAAGAAAATAGATTAGTAATCTTCTTTTCCTCTTCCTCCTCCCCAGTGGCTTGTAATGATCCTCCAGTGGTTGAGAATGCTTATACGTTAGGAAGAAAGAAGGAGCGATATGAAATCAGCTCATTAGTCCGGTATCAATGTAACCAAGGTCTCCTACAGCGTCACGTTCCTATAATTCGGTGCCTACCAAGTGGGCAATGGGAAGAGCCAAGAATACAGTGCATAGATCGTAAGTACGCCTCTATGTCTGTCATACAGTTTTTTAGGGATTGGGGATTTTTGGTGGGGAGATTCATAATACGGCGTGTCTAATTGCGTTCACTCCAGTACTATTGCTAAGCACGTTAATGTACATGTATTTCAGCACAATTGTTAATTTTCGTTGTGCATAATTACTAATTTTCCTTTTGGCACATGCCCTAATGATTTTGTGATTATTCCAGCTAATGGCAGGTTTTAGAAAATGATGCCAGGCACCGTTATTTATATACCGACTGTGTTCCAAAACAAACCTTACATACTTATGCACTCATAGGAAAAATACAACTTTTCTTACCCTCTTAAAACAATACTTTGTAGCATCAAACCATTAAATAAAATGATGCATAAGCTAGGTTTGCCAATACTGCGGTTAAGGCTAGGCTCACACCAGCATATCTCGCAGTGTTTCGGCTGCTGCGAGATACACATGGGGCACACAGACAATACGCAATGACATTGTATACTGGCTGCGTGTCGCCCTTCGCCATTTACTATCTTGGCGTGTATGCACATATAATACGTGCCAGTATAGAACATGCTGTGATTTTGTTTGCTTGCGTGTTTTATGCAATTCGCGTGAGCGGCAACTAGGCTGCTTATAGGATATTGGTATAGCATGTTACGCAAACAAAACCCATATGTGTAATATGGTATAACTATGCGCTCCTGTTAGATAGCCCCAAACGTAAGTTACCACTATTGGTTTGCAGTAGGTGTAAGGATGTCATATTTGGCAAACAGTACTACCGGTAGATTATTTTCTTGAACCCAAGATCAATTTTTCACGTGTTATAGCTGGCTTTTTTTCACGCGATTGTCAATGGGACTTTCTAATGTTAAAAATGCACCAACTTGCAAAGCATTTTTAACATTAGAAAGTCCCATTGACAATTGCGTGAAAAAAATGCAAGTGTGCAGGAGCCTTAGGAGCCCTCAGATGTAGTTCTTCAATGGATGTAGCTCAATGCTTAGGCCCTTGCTGAGCTCAGGCCCTAGGTTTTAATTTGACCAAGGTTGACATCTGCATGGCATTGGAAGACTCGATGCAGAAATTGCCCTTGATCAGATTTGAACCTATG
Source organism: Eleutherodactylus coqui (assembly GCF_035609145.1). Lineage (NCBI taxonomy): Eukaryota > Metazoa > Chordata > Amphibia > Anura > Eleutherodactylidae > Eleutherodactylus > Eleutherodactylus coqui. The sequence goes on along the minus strand of NC_089838.1, from coordinate 247,616,379 downwards.
ACTCCAGAGATACAAGGCAACAGTCCTAAGCACTGAGCCACTATGTGTCTTCCTTCTCTTAAGGAGAAGAACAAAAAGAAGAAAAAAAAGAGAACATACAAATTCCACGCTACTGTTGTATTTGTTCAGATTCAAATCTAGGACTCCATAACTGTAAGGAAATAGTGCTAACCACTAAACCATCATGCTTCTTCTTCCTTCTCTGTGGGAGTCAAAGAACAAGAAACACAGGGAGAACATACAAACTCCATGCAGATGTTGACTTAGATTTGAACCTACAATTCCAGTGCTGCAAGGCAACAGTGCTAACCACTGAGCCACTATGCTTTGCTGTCCTTCTTCCTCTTCTTGCTTCTTTCTGCTTCTTTCTCCAGAGGATGAGAGGAGAAAGAGAAAAAGTAGAAGGAGAATGAGAAGAAGATTGTCTTCTTTTTATTCTTCTAATTTTCTCCTTATTCTCCCCTTATTTTCCATCTCTTTCTTCTTCTGGTTCTACTTCTTCACCTTCTTTTTCTTCTCCTTATTTATCTCCTCTTCCCTCTGAACAAGAGGAAGAAGGAGGAGAAACAAAGAAGAAGCATGACAACTGAGTTGCTATCACTGTTGTCCTGCAGTGTTGAGGTCCTATGCTCAAATCTGACCAAAGACAACATCTACATGGATTTTGTACGATCTCTGTACGTTTCTTGTTCTTCTACTCCTCCAAAGTAGAAAAAAAGAAGCTTAATAGTTTAGTGATTAGCACTTGCAATGCTTGAGTCCTAGGTTCAAATCTGACCAATGACAACATCTGCACTGAGCTTTTATGTTCTCTTCTTGTTCTTACTCTTCTCCTTGTCCAGAGAAGGAAAAGTATGGTGGTAACCACTGAGCTACATCCACTGAAGAACCGTCATTATCTCAGAGCTCTTAGACAATGTTCAGTACTTGTTTTAGGGGGTTTTATGAGCTTCTCATTTGGCAAAAATGAACTGCCTGAGGTTCAGGTTCTCGCGGAAACAATTTTTTAGCAAACTTCAATCCAAACTGGAGTTTTACAGATTCAGTTTGCTCATCTCTACATGTGCCAATTAAACTGTTTCACTGTTTCAACCCAATGAAAGAATTATATAGTAAAGTAAGGGACAAAAGTAGATAGAGAGATAGATAGATAGATAGATAGATAGATAGATAGATAGATAGATAGATAGATAGATAGATAGATATGAGATAGATGGATAGATAGATATGAGATAGATAGATATGAGATAGATAGATAGATAGATAGATAGATAGATAGATATGAGATAGATAGATATGAGATAGATAGATAGATAGATATTAGATAGATAGATAGATAGATAGATAGATAGATAGATAGATAGATATGAGATAGATGGATAGATATGAGATAGATAGATAGATATGAGATAGATAGATAGATAGATAGATAGATAGATAGATAGATAGATAGATAGATAGATAGGGGATAGATAGATATGAGATAGATAGATAGATAGATATGAGATAGATAGATAGATAGATAGATAGATAGATAGATAGATAGATAGATAGATATGAGATAGATAGATAGATATTAGATAGCTAGATAGATAGATAGATAGATAGATAGATAGATATGAGATAGATGGATAGATAGATATGAGATAGATAGATAGATATGAGATAGATAGATAGATAGATATTAGATAGATAGATATGAGATAGATGGATAGATATGAGATAGATAGATAGATATGAGATATATAGATATATAGATAGATAGATAGATAGATATGAGATAGATAGATAGATATTAGATAGATAGATAGATAGATAGATAGATAGATATATGGATAGATATGAGATAGATAGATAGATATGAGATAGATAGATAGATAGATAGATAGATAGGCAGATAGATAGATGAGATAGATAGATAGATAAATAGATAGATAGATAGATAGATATGAGATAGATAGATAGGAGATAGATAGATAGAGTTTTGTAAATTAGTGTGTCATTTAATAAGCCAACCCAATATCAATCACAAGTATAATAAACTATAATTCCGAAATAAAGCTGACTTATAACTCTTTTTTTCTTTTCCTCTATATTAATTTTCCTGCAGCTTCTACTTACAGACACAAGAGAAGCCCCAGACGTCGATCGAAATCCACTAGCAGAGTTGCACAGAACACGGCCCATTAAAAGAGAGAGACAAAAAAATTTATTGTAAAGAACATTTATATTAACAATGTCAATTTCTTTTTGTTTTGTCATATAAGGAGTTTATATTGAAGAAAACCCAAGCTGTATATAAAAAAAGCACCAAAGCAAATTAGGTTTCAGCATTGTTACTAATGGTCAAAGAAGTGCCTTTGTCAGGGATCATGTTGTGTCTTTCTTAATGGAAGGTGGAAGAGTTGATTGCAAATAGGAAAGGCTATGTGAAGCCATAAAGACTATCTCCCTCCCTGTCTTAACTAAATATAATGTGATAATAATGTAATATTTTTATTATTTAAACTCCAGGCTGGCCGAATTTAATAAAAAAAATATAAATATAGTAACAAATACATTGCACATTAAGGACCTTAAATAAAAAAAAATTGTGAAAAATTGCTGAATGTATCTCAAATGTGAGAGGACAAAGGGGTGGGGTGGGTGAGAGATTGAGAAGACAGAATGTCCACGTATGTGCTTGTACTATATTATTGTATCTGAGCTACAAGCAGTAGACACATTTTCCATGTGTTACCATGAATAGTCCTCTCCCACTGCACTTATTACCCAGATTACTAAGGTCATGTTCAGAAAGCCTTTGCTGGAGTATATGTCATAGATCTGTATGGACCTACCATATAGTGATAAGCTTGCCGCAAAGACAAGACCTTACATGACCTCTAGAGGAGGCTTTCCACTACAGACAATTCACTCATGCATGGCCTAACGCTGCTCATCTAAAAGGTTCTCACTAAGTATGCTCTGAAATATTTGCACACACATTATATACTAATTCTGCACTTAAGTAACAATGCACTTAACTAGTCTTAAGCAAAAAAAGAAAAAAGAAAAAAAAAGTCATCATTGCAGATTTGACCCATCTGTTAATAACCAGCTCTGCAAGTCTTTAGGGTTTGTTTCATTCTTTTATGTATAGATGCGTCACTTGGACAAATCATCGTCATTGTGACCCATCCTTTATGTATCTCCATTCTCCTATAAAGTAATGCTTCTTACCTATGCTAGTGTTATATTGGCAACTTATGATACTATTCGGATAAAGCTTTGGCATGCCCTATAATGTGCAAATCTATTGGACCACTGGGACACCCTGTGGATTTGTGAAATGCTTGACAGATGCGTGTCTGTGTCTCATAACTCATCTATAGCCTTGAATGCAAGATAATGTATCTATCATACACCCGAAACCAATGCTATGTTCTCCCAAAAATCTGCAGTGGGGCTACTATAACTACAGCTCTATAATAGGGCGAGGACTATTACTAGAACGTGGACAGATAACACAATCCACCGTCACTCTGCTTCCCCTGCATTGTCACCTGTGCCTGTGTCTCTTTGATAGAACCTCATGACTCCCCGTAGTAGGACTGAAACAGTTTGCTTCTATTGCCCCATCTTTGCTCCGGGGACCGTGCAGTGCATGATGTTTCCGTGCACCTATTTATATTAAAAATAATGTAATGTTATTAAAAATACAATTGGAATACTATTTTTATTTAAATGAAGTTGCAATATTCTCCTGGGATTCTGGAGGAGCCTCTGTGTGTCAGGTACAACATTTTCTATATTTTTTTGTAAAAAGCAAAAGAAATATTTTATAAAAGCGTGCATAGAGAGAAGACAGAGTAAAGAATGTGTAACATCAGAAAAAACATTGTGAAATGTGTATAATAAAAAGCAAAACCTGTTGTATTTTATTTTACTGGATTTGCAGTGATATATTTTGACCAATGTGTGAATATGTTGCCAGCCAACCGTGTGTGAATACTGGGTGTATATGGATGAGTGGCAACATTTTATGTAAAGGCATAAGACCCATTTACACCGGCTAAGGATTGGCCAAAAACATTGCCATTTCGAACACTTGCTCTCAATCTCGATCTTTGCCCCATGTTGAGCGTTTGGCCATGTTTTCGGCAGGACATGTCTTTGTGCAATCGTACTAATGATCATTCACTCATATATAGTACAAATGATGGCTCCATGCCAGCTATAGTGTCAATTGGCAGTTGTTAATGGCAGGAGATCTGCCAGTGTAAATGGGCCTCTAGTGTTTTGGCCATGCCCAAGTGTTTTCCTTCCAGAAATAGGTGTTATTTGTCTATTTATGGCCGTCTGCAATTCGGAAGAAAGGTGGTCATTTCCCAAAAATATTCGATTTAAATTTGGCTTCCGATCAGCTTGGTTAACCTTATGAAGTCCCACTAGATGTGGACAAGTCCTATAATAAAACTGTTTACAAAATGCCGAAAAGCTAACTTAAAAATAAACTCTAGAATTTCATTTCCGAACTTGGTAATAAAAATGGTTTGCAAATTATTGTCATTAGGTTTTATCTGCCTCCTTGTGGCGTAAGTATTTGCTTTATGGAAATCAAGTGCATTTGGACTCTCACTACAATAAGACTTGGCGGGCATCTGCCTACCGCTTTTTAATTCAGTAATGCTTTGTTGTTAACCCATCGTACTGCAGACAAGGTGAAATGCTAAATTTGTGTGTGTCTGACACAGTCTCATAACATTCTTCACAAACGTCATACACTGAAAGCCATGGATTTATAATAGGACCATATAACCATTATTATTACAAATGAGCATTGTCCAAAGAAGTCTTTGCACTGTACTCTGTACCATGTAACACCTATGAAATAAAGCACTGAGCCAATAAAACATAATTTTCTATTCTGTTTTAGTTATGTTACTGATGAGAACAGTAACTGTGACCGGGATACAAAGTTGGTATACATTGCCATAGTTGCCCAAGAAAAAAACAGGCATACGCCTATGGAAATACAACAATGCCAGTATGTTTATTTCATTTTTTTCCTTCTTTCGACATTTCTTGACTTCTCGGTATTAGTAAGTAATCAATAGGTTGAAATAGTAGATTAGGCATATTGAAGGTAAACTTCATAGAATGATGAAGGACAAAATTAAGTCGAAGCTGATATCATGGAAAATTGGACAGCTCAGTGTTTGATTTCTGTCCAGAATTCAGAATTGTTGTAGCCTACCACCAGAGACAGGACTTCATTCTTGGGAACAGAACAATTCATCAAACATTTACTTTCAGTGTATGTCCTAAAATTGTCAACACATGCGTCAATTCTAGCCAACACATGAAATGCCACACAAGCAGACAGGGGGTGTTTTGGTTTTATGAATTATAAGGCCCAGTTAAAAAAAAAAACTACCAGAGGAAATGTATAAAACCAACTTTTGTACATGTTATATACTTCTATCAGTATACTGAAGTTCTTTAAAGGGCTTATCTTACAATCAAAAGTTATCCCCTATCTAACTTTATGATTGTTGGGGGTCTCACCACTGAAATATCCACCAGTCTTGAAAAAGGGGGTCCCGTGTCCCCCTCTTCTCATCAATGTGGAGATACAGGGACATCAGAGTGAATGCAGCACTGGCCACGCATATGTGGCCACTGTTCTGTTCATTTTAATGGGGCTTTCAGAAATTGATGATTGCTATGTTCTTGGCTATCTCCGGTAGTCCCATTAAAAATTAATGGAGTGACGCTGCTCCATTCAATCACTTCCTCACTGCATGGGGTGCAGTAGGCATGCAGTAAGGAGGAGGAGGGACACAGGACCCCCCGTTCTTGGCATTGCTGGGGTGAAAACCCACTGATCATAAAGTTATGCCCTATCCTTTGGATACTTGTTGGACAGACATGTGGCTATTCCCTAAGTCAATAACAAGGTCAATATGCATAATTTTCAGCAATGATGGGAGAAAAAAAGAAAAAAGTGTCATAACGGTGTAAACCACTGTGACTGGTAGAGCAAAAATGTAGCACCATGTACACCAAAAATAACACAAGCCATGGTGACACGTTGCCTTTAGCATTACTTTTTGGACACTTTAAAAAGAGTTTCTGGTAGGGATGAGCGAGTATACTCGCTAAGGCACTACTCGTCCGAGTAATGTGCCTTAGCCGAGTATCTCCCCGCTCGTCCCGAAAGATTCGGGTGCCGCCGCGGGATGGGGAGTTGCAGGGGAGAGCAAGGAGGAACGGCCCGCTCTCCCCTGCTCCCCGCAACTCACCTGTCAGCTGTGGTGGCTCCCGAATCTTTAGGGACGAGCAGGGAGATCCTCGGCTAAGGCACATTACTCGAGCGAGTAGTGCCTTAGCAAGTATACTCGCTCATCCCTAGTTTCTGGGCTTTTACTATTGAGGCCTGCTGATCAACTAATTCCCTAGCACATTGTTAGCGCAGCGGAGCTTGATGTCTTCATCAGGGTTGGAGCTGAAGGTGTATTAGGTGACTTCACACCCAATGAAATCAATGGAAGCAAAGCTACCTGTTACACTTCCAGCTCCAACCCCGATGTCACCATTTGGCCCTGTTGCACAGACAGTGGGTCAGGCAATCAGCTAGTTGACAGGTATCCCAAGCAGCGGATCCATTGCGATCAACTATTGATGGCATATCCTGTGGTCAGGTCATCAAAAGTAAAAGCCCAGAAAACCCCCTTTAACGTAAATCTATGTATATGCATACATACATCATCTATATAGTAGTGAGTTTTATATATTCAGATCATTGTGTTGCATTCTGCAATAACTACTGACACATTTTCACATATTCTCTTCAAGCAATTATTACTATATACATATTGCCACTGGAGAATACTTCTGTAATGTAGAATCCAATGGATTATGACTTTATTCAAACAGAAAACAAATTCTGTATGACCCCCTAGGAAATAAGAGGTTGCATAGTGTTACAGTATGAACCCAAGATTTCTAATGCTCTTGTATGAAAGTATAGGTTTTTCCAAGAATAAAAAAAAAAAAAAAGAATAAATCCATGAAATGTTCGAATGTTCATTTTATGAGCGGTCAATTAGACTTAGCAAAATTACAAAAACTAATGTCACCCTAACTGCAAGAGCACTATTGGAGCTGATGTTATTAACCTAAATTGGTCTTCACGAAATATTTTTTCATTGAATATTCTGTCATTAGAAAAGACTCCAATTTAGGTATTTAGGACATAATATATTGTTTCTATCAGCAGGTTATACAACTAAATTCGGGGTTAGAAACAATTCAAAACATAAAATGAAAAAAACAAAAATAACAACCCTTTTGTGAAGTGCTATTATTTACTTGTATTTGGAACATGCTACATTCTTAATTATATGCCTATTTCTAGTACAAGACCTCAATCAAATGCAATTATGGAAGACTGTATTTTTGCAATCTATTGATTTAGAAGAAGCAAGCATGGGCAGTCATTTTCGGAGCATCTAATAAATAGATTGCAAAGTATAAAATGATTAAGGAGGAAATCACTTTGTCATTACGTGTGTGCTTGTTGTGCTTCCGTTGTTATGAACGTCCAAATTTGGTTCAAGAGCTCCTGCCTTCCCCTATATGGACTCCACTTTAAATAAAATCAGTTTTTTACATGCTCTTGTATATAGTTTGGCTCCTGTTTACAGCAATAGAAAATTGGGACTTTTGTACAAAAAAAAAAAACGTAATTTGTAACAGTAAGCATAAATCTGTATATATGCTATGTTTGCAACACTTTTTTTAGCTGTACTATTTTTTTAGAACTCTGTCCCTATGGGTAGGGTAACAGAGGGATGAAGTGGAGTTTTATATATTGTTTGATCACTTTGTGGGCGACTCAAGCAACTATTAGGAAATTCCATACTCCACTTATACATGTAGTCATCTCCAATTGGTCAATAGACATTGGCATCAACAAAATGGTAGGAAGAATATGATATTGGCAAGAAGGTTTGATGATGTGGGTCAAGTGATTAGAAGAATGGCGAGCATGGCTAATAAATTGCATGGTTGAAGATAAAAAATGGGATAGGAGATAGTAGCTGTGATGGTGATGGGGTCTACCCTAGAAAATGGACAATCCGCAGTTCTACAGATTGGCTATAAAATTCCTTTTTTTGAATTTTTTGTTGTTTTTCAAACACCCCGATTGCCCTGAATGTTTTTGTTGATTAGATGTAGATTAGAGATGAGTGACCACACTCGGTAGTGGGAGTTACTCGAGTGAGTCTCGCTCATCTCGAGTAACTGCCTTCTCCTCCAAGCGGGGGGGCGGCGGGGGTGAGCGGCGGGTGGCAGGGGGTTGCAGGGGTGAGAGAGAGCTCACTCTCCCCTGCTCCCCTCCGCTCTCCTCTGCTACCCCCCACTCGGAGGAGAAGGCAGTTACTCGAGATGAGTGAGGCTAGCTCGTGTAACTGCCCTTACCGAGCATGCTCGCTCATCTCTAATGTAGATCTCTCTCGATTTTCGGCTTTCTGAATTCTTCATATTCTTTATTAGTAGTACTTTAAATGTTCCAAATTACATTACTACTGAGTTTAGCAAACATACTAAAACTGGGGTTTAAAGGGCTCTATGAGTCTTCTAAAAAATAAGCCATATAATGTGCTGATGTGCTCCTGCAGAGATCTAAAATGTCTTTTTAAATGATTTTCAAAATGCCATACTTTGTATGTAGATATTCCACATAGACACATTATTCATGCATTACATAGAAAAAGCTACAATTTGCTTTATCACTAGCTAAAAAGTAATCAAACTAACCAAAGTTATTTTCTAAAACATAATGTAACATGGGAAGGGTAACAAATGCATGTTACAGAGATAGCAAACTTTAACTTAACATTTAAATGGTTTGTCCAACGCACTTCCACCAACAGAAGGCCATTCTGGTATACGGACAGGCTCATTTCTCTGTTGACTTCATCTGCATCTACACGACTCTGACTTATATTTATAGCATGCTTAATAACTTAATTTTGTTGGTAACTTTTAAGAAAAATATTTTCTGTTCGCTTCGAATAACGTACAGTATATTATAAGCATGAAAGCACGTATTAGCTGCAAAGGTGACTGAATGGACCTTTAACAAGACTAAATTCATAAAGAAAGCATTAACGTCTTGCCCATGTATGGATTGGACACCATGATGTACAAGACAGGGTAGGCACACACAGTGTAGCGCCTTTCCAGCTAAGTGGTCTTGTGTAGATCTGTTCTGTTTATCTATTTGCCGTTGGCCACCTGGAGACCTCGCGGTTTATACACAAACTGGGAAGCTCATTGACAAACTTGGAATGTTGCCATCCTGGGAATACAGAGCAAGGTTGTTCATGAAGGGGCCCTTTTACCGCTTGCCACGTGGATGTCCACTTGGAATAGATGTTGCAGTGTGGACACTGTACATCAGGAAGTGCACTGAGGATCTCCACTTCTTACCGTTAACTGGGTGTAGCAACATCAACACACAGGTTAACGCCTTATCTGCCAAGGCCAAATCAATGGATATTAGCATTTATTGTAACCCAAAAGAGGATTAATTATTACAGTCCATTACTAGGTTTTCTTCAACCTACAATATGGTGGAAATGTAATAGATGTAAAAAGTTTCCTTTAGTACTATGCGCCAATTTTACCCAGAGGTGAAAAAAAGAAACCTAATAGCGTTATGTAATCTGTGGTGTAATGGAACACATTTTCAGAAATTTGACAAATCAGACTATAGTATATTCAGGATTAAAGAGCTTTGTAACTGCTCTCAAAAGACTTTTCTGACTCAAGCTGTCAAGGCTGTACACCATGCTTTCCCCTCTACTGGATCTCTGGTGTCTGCTCTTAGGGTTTGCATTTGCTCCTGCCCCCTCTCTTAAAGAGCCAGTGTGCTTTCCCTAAACCTGTCCCCCTCCAATCCTGCCATGGTACCTGCTATATTAGGCATCCACATTCTAGGCTGTTAATTCTAAATGCCTCGATCATTGTTTGGGGGTTCCAAATGATCTCGCTGTATTGAGATTGTGTTGTGCCAATTGGTTTCTATAGCAGCTGATTAGATTATACTGTATGAGCGTTCAAACAATTGCAAGTTCAAGTCCCCTATGGGAACTAAAAAGAGCAAAAATAAGTTTAAAAAAAGTTTTATTAACTATTGGAAAAACTAAAAAGAAGTAAAAGTTAAAGAAAAAAACTTTTCCCATATTAATGATGAAATGAAAAAAAAATGTAAGTAGTAAAACAAAAGAAAAACTATATAAAATTGGTATCATCATAATCATACTGACCCACAGAAGAAAGTTATCATGTCATTTTTGCCGCAATGAATTCACACAAGAACAACCCACCTTCCCCCAAAAGACGGCTGAATTGTGTTTTTTTATTCCATTTTACTCCACTTAGAAATGTTTAAAACATTTTCAGTACATTATATGGTACATTAAATAGTAGCAGTGAAAATACAACTCATTCCTCCAAAAAACAAGCCCTCAAACAGCTACGTCAATAGAAAAATAAAAGAGTTAAGATTTTTAGAAAGTAAGGAGAAAAAAACAAACATGCAAAAAAAAAGGTTCAGGCTTAGTCACATGGACGTATATCGGACAGGCTTTCATGCCTGGCCGATATACGCTGCTCCTCTCTGCAAGGGGAGGAGGCGGGACGGGAGCTAGTGTCCTGCCTCCTCTCCTTGCAGAGAGGGGCAGTGTATATATATATATATATATATATGTTCATGTGAATAAGCCCTTAAGGTGTTAATATAATTTCTATAAACATAGTTGTGGGGATATACAAGATGCAGGAAAACACCTTACTGACACCTTATGACAAGGAAAAAATTAACGCCCAGATGTAAATTTATTTCTACATTTCCAGGAGGAATAATGGAGGAATGACACAATGTACAAGTGTAAAAAAGACTACAGAATGTTGATTTTATGGAAAATAGAAGTATTTATTACAACACACATGATGTCAGGAGGGCTGATAGGTTTTCTCTAATACTGACACGTTTGTACCTATTTAGTGAAGAATACGGTTGGCATAGGGTCCTTGCTACTTCCCCAATACTGATATGATTTATGAACTACCTATCTTATTTAAGTTCTCTCTGCTCTCTGTGAAAAAGTCTGCGAGTGCTAATCATGTAAGTACATTTTAGGGTCTTTTTGATGGGTGAAATGCTGAAAACTGCACAATGATGTAATCAATAGAGCGACTGTCAGAGTTCCAAATCTTTGATTTTTCGGGATTCATTAAAAAGAAAGAGTGGTACAGATGAAATACACGCTCATTGATTTTGCATCAAGTAGGTTTTTGATCCCTTGACAAAATAACTCTGTGTGTCTGATGGCAAAATCAATTTCCTACTTCGGGAGAAACACTGTAACCTGTGACCTGCAATCACTTTGAAAAGTCTATTAAAGAAGCATTGACAGCCCGGACCTCCTGTGCGTTTGTTCTGAAATAGTAGGTGTGACAGCACAATGACTGGCAGCAATAGCTTTATGGGGAAATGAGCCCACATGGCTTCAGAGCAGTAAGAAGTGCTGCGCTCTGATTTTACAATGTAAGAATGTCATTTCTGCTTCATGTAAGAGTCAATTGTTCGCCTTCAGAATGGAGAAGAGAAACCAGACAACTAATAGTATTGCTGGCCTGATGATGTTCCTTATGGTGCTGCACTCCCCGGACGAAGTATCTGAGCAGACTATTAATGTTATTAATTAGAGATGAGCGAGCGTACTCGGATAAGCACTACTCGCTCGAGTAATTTGCTTTATCCGAGTATCGTTGTGCTCGTCCCTGAAGATTCGGGTGCCGCTGCGGCTGACAGGTGAGTCGCAGCGGGGAGCAGGGGAGAGCGGGCGGGAGAGAGGGAGAGAAAGATCTTACCTCCGTTCCTCCCCGCTCTCCCCTGCAGCTCCCCGCTCCGTGCCGGCACCCAAATCTTCAGGGACGAGCACAGCGATACTCGGATAAAACACATTACTCGAGCGAGTAGTGCTTTTCCGAGTACGCTCGCTCATCTCTATTATTAATCCTTAGCTATAGTCATTGGCTGATAACTATCCAATGGGTGAGCCAATCTCACTGCTATAGGACTACAGGTTACAGCACAGCCTGTCAACCTCCAAGGCCAGCTTCATAGAAGCGTATGCGCAATTACACGCACCTTAGTGCAACATTTTTGCACTATGAAAGAGGCTTTTTTGTGCTCATGTTGACTTTTTTTATCGCATTTTTTCTGCCCGCAAAGGCATCAATCAAAATATCTAATTAGTTCCAGATGTATTCTTTCTCCAGAACAGTTATGCAGTGTCTCACTCATCTACTTGTGTATTGTGCATGCTTTTTTGCGTCTCCATTGACTTTTATGTGGTCATATGGTGCGTAACCATGCAGGAAAATAGAGCATGTTTTATTCTTCATTGCAAGTCCGAAATGCGCATGTAAAATACATCCATGGAAGCAGTAAAATGGAATCCCTTGGATTAGCGGATCAGTTTGACTAAAATGGGGTCTGTTAAGTTCTTGCCCCTGTCCAGCATTTTTGCCAGATGAAAAAGTCCTGCATCACGACTTTTTTTGTCCGGTATTTCGTGCCAAATCTGCACTGGAGTCTGAATGGAGCCTCCGGCGCAGATGTGAACAGAACCTAACTTGTAACCATAATGTCATGCCTGTCCAGTCCTGTTGAGGAAACCAACCAACCAACAGACACAAAATCACAGAAAAGGGAAATGTAAACAGACAAAAAAATCACAGAAAGCGGCCATATACTTACTGATATACTGATACAAGAGGGCAGGTATATACACCAGATCCCTCAACATGCAGGCAGCCAAACTGCTATATGGAGGAGTAATGGCACAGGTACAAGGTACTGATGAATAACCACTCACACACCTTCCTTGGGGGTTATTTACACAAGCGTATATCGGCCGCCATTTTCACGGCCGTCCGATATACACTACAATCTGATGTATTGGATTCCAATGCACCAGATCACATGGCCGTATTCCCGTGACGTAAAAGCACCCCGGCCGGCCAATATAGCACTGGGCGCTTTTACGCTGGGCAGCAAAGAAAGTCCTGGAACCATGCTTGTGCCCGGAATACAACGGCTGCTGCATGGGCTCCTCTTCTTTCCTCCCCTCCAGTTGTTTGCAATGGGATGGGGCAGGATGGGGGCTAAGCTCCGCCCCACCCTGCCCCTCCCATTGCTGGCTGCAGACAAGGGGTGAGTGCTTAGCTCCAACCCCATTATGCACACTCCAATTGCAAACAGCCAGAGGAAAGGAGAGAGGAGGTGAGCCAGTGAAGGGGAGGGAAGGCAAGGCAACAGCATTGCAGCCTCGGCCCCGTGCCGTCTGAACTGCTGGCTCACAATTTTTTACGGTGCCGGCGGGTGCACGTAAAAACAACCAAACATTGGGGAAAGTGTCCATATATTGATGGGGCAGCTGCTTAGTACTATTCTTGCAGAAAAAAAGCATAAACAAGGTGTCAGACCACATGTAGTGCACCATGCAGGCTTACAACCCATTAACAACGCCACATTTCAATCCAGCGGACTGCCCTGCAACTCATAGTTCAACCACACTGGCACGTTCAAAGCCGCATTGCTTGTTACTAATACCAATAAATACGAGGCATTGGATTGCAGTATGGCGTCAATAATAGGATGCAAGCCTGCATGGCGCACTACACATATGATGTGGCCGGACACTTGTATATGCCTTTTTATGCAAGAATATTACATATAATTTCTATACATAGTTAGCCCAAGTAAATAATCTAGCAACTACAGCATTTCTCTGGCAATTAATAGCATTACTAGTTTATGGTTTAATGTACTCTGGAAATATGGGATTGTCCTACCACTAGCTAACGATACATTCTAACCAAAGCTCATCAAGCACAGTCATTTTCTCTAATTTAAAAGGGTTAACCTTACCAACCCCCTTAGAAGTTAGTTCTTGTCAGTGCGGTCTTGCTCCTAGGGTTGTCTAGTCCAGTCTTGTTTCCTTGCCTCTGGTTATTGTTTCCACTCCCTGCTTGCATCTTCTTCAGCCTTATCCACATGGGTGAGGGGGATTTTGCTCAGTGAAAAACTGTCCGATTTCACTACAAGTGAATATAGATTTTGCATCAGCTTTTATTCAGTTTTTAGGGCTGTAACAGACAAGTGCATGTGCAAATACGCTCGCTGCTACGGAGCATATTTGCACATGAACCAGTCAAAAGCCTTTTTCATTTTACCGTTCAACCTTTGCGCTCTTGGACGAGCGGAAAAAAATTTTTAGAACCTACATGCAAGAAAAATAGATCAAGGCCTCTTTTTTCTCGCGCGAGAAACCCGCTCATGAAAACGAAACTCTTGAAATCAATGGCTTCGCTTTGTCAGATTGCAAACACGGCCGTCTGTTTAAGCCCTCAACGTGCGAGTGTCATGAGAGTGCAATCAATTTTTCACACGCATGACAAAAAACAGGAGCCCAACTGATGTTAGTTAAAACTCCCACTGAATCATAGGGTACATGAAAAAAAGGAACATTCTTGCATGCTGTACAAGTAAATACCTATTTTTTTAATGCAACCGTTGACCTCAATGGGCAATTCTGGTCCGAGAATCGCATCAGAATAGTCTCAAACTCGGACAGAACTCAGGCATTAAAATCATCCATGTGAATAAGCCCTCAGTTGGGAATCACTATTCAGCTAACTTGTTTGGCTTTTGCCTGGGCCCTAGTGCCCTCTTGTGCTCAGGAATACTATTTCAGTTAGGGCCTCTAGTAGGGAGAGCTTAGAGCTACTGAAGGACAGTAGTGTCGGTGGAAGAACCGATGCCATAGAGATATTAAGGAGAGCCGTAGGGAGAGCTAGCATCAGCGAAAGCTTTCTCTGATATTTCTATTCTAGTCCCCACTGCCAGTTTCATCAACTTCATCACCATTATCTTCATCCTCTGGTTACCATTACCATCCTCTGACACCTAATGGTGAGTCCCAAGTTTTCTATTGCTGTTTTTGACTGTGTTGAAACATGCTTCATATCTATTATCCTTGCCACGATCTGGTGTCCACTGTTTGGTCTCTACTGTAAGTCCTGAGGATGTCTGAGTACTGGAAGACATAGCTAAAACCCCGAAAAGTCAACTGCTATAGGTGAAGTCAAGTTCAATAGTTTAGCATCCCGCTGGCGTTGTTACAGCTATGTTATGTGGAGCCCCAAGGGTCTGCTCATCATCACAATTATCTTGTCTCTAGTGGGACTCATTATGGCAAATTTTAAGAAATGGTCATTTTACACCAATGCATACTTATGCACCAACATGAACTCCTGCATTGTTAAGACGTTTATGGTGAATACATTACAGGGCTTTCCAGTTATCTGATTCTGTGGCACCAAGTCCTTGTTAATACCATACTGCACACAATGTTGACACACTTTCAAGTGCTTCATCTCTCTGAAGACTGCAAAAGTTTCTGTGGATTAAGGCCTCCAAATTGAGGGGCAAAAATGTCCTACCTTTATGTGTAAGAGTCAGCAGACTACTTGCACTTCTCACTCTGGGAACACCAACTGCCCAACTTCCCACTGTTCTCTGGGGACCCTACTCCCTGCATCTTGTCTGGATCATGGGATAGCCTCAGCATTGATCACTAAGCTCGTGCAATTGATTTTGGTCCATGCAATGTAGCATTTAGCATTGTCCGTTTCAGCCCTGACAGATCAACTGGCATAGCACAGTATCCACATGTGTTAACTGGTCATAGAACATCTCTGAATTGGTGATGGTCTACCTGGATAACATGATGATATATTCAAAGTTCATATTGTCCAAGCAATGATCTATTACGTGATAAAACATGCTGGAGGAGTTATTAAATTATTCAGTTCAAAGGGTGTGCAGTTGAATTCAAGTAGGCTCATGGGTATAATATACGTTGTTTTCTCATGATCTTCCTATTTCACTGGTACATGACAATAACTGCTGGACCACTTAAGGATAGTAAAATATCTGACTAGGCGCAGAACCATAATTAAGACCTCAACCCATGGGAGGGAATACATATTTTTATGCGTACAGGCATTTAGTCTACAATAGTCCACAGAAAACTTGAATCACTTCCATATGGAGGGATCTGTCAACCAGTAGCAGAGGAAGACATGGAAGGCAGTGAATATATGTATATTTAAGAGATACACTAGACTTCGCTCTGCCATACATGTAACAGTCCACATAGACAAGCCCATGACTCTAGAAATAGGCTGCTCAGTTTTGAATTGTGGGCCTACCTTGTCCCTAGACGCAACATTTAGGGCTTTGGGTCCAAATGGGGTCGAGACACGTTCAGTGGGTGTCAGTGCAAGGCCCTGGGCTCTCGCCTGCATCCTGGGCTGAGCTGGATGACATAACAACTCTGTTTTTCCACATATTGCTAAAAACTCAGCTTGGTCTATTGAAATGGTAGAAACAGTTCAGAAGTAGTAATATAGTCGTTGATAACAAATACTAAAAGCCTCAAAGCCTTTTACTGGTGAGCATGGCAAAACTGGGCACATATGAAGGAGGATCCCGAGAAACAGCAGGAAGTAAAGCTATTGCGGAAGAAAATATCTCAAGAAAATTGGGAGTAATCTTCTGCCAGTGAGTATTACTGCCCATCAGGCAGCAAGCAGTACAAGGGGTGTGAAGACTTTTGTCCCTTTCAGTGCAATCCAATTCTGCGCCAACAACAATCAACCTACAATTCCACAAAGACATGCTGCTAGCTTGCCACGCTCCCTAAGTAGAACTATGCCACTCAACATGGCACCTTGCCATTTCCTCTTCCTCTGGCTGGAAAACTCCTCCTTTTAAAAGTACAGGCACAAACACTAAGAATAAAACACTAACTAACAAACCAGATTTAAAGTACACTGGAAATATGAGTATATCTTATTACACATGTTGTAAACTTTCAAAAGAAAGAACAGCTGAGCAGGTTGGTCTATGTGACAGACCACTGCTATACTGTGCTGCCCGCAGATGTTCTGCTTTAACGGGAGTCTAACACTGGACTAGCTGCATATACATAGCGGGAAGTTTGTTAAGACTCGTATTGTGCACACCAGTATTAATCTGAAGTGTGGCGGAATAAAATGCGCCAAGTGTATTAAAGGGATTCCATCACCAGGTTCATGTTGCTCGAACTACGGGCAGCACAAACCCGAAACAAATATACCCACTATCATTGTGTAAGTTTTAGGCCTTAGTCAGACAGGCGTTTTTTCGCGCGATTTGCGGATCGCATGACGGATGCGCATCCGCAAATCGCGTGACCGGTGCCCGAAAATCTGCTCCTAGCTGCGTTTCATTAGAAACGGGCCGGAGCTGTCCAGCGCATTGCATTCAATGGAGCCGGCAATACAGCCCGCTCCATTGAAAGCAATGCACTGCGGGCGAGTGTGGGATAAATTGTCGGCAAGGGCTTAAATATATAAGCCCTTCCCTGCAATTCATCCAGAAAAGTGTTAAAATAAAAAATATATATATACTTACCTGCTCCCGGCAGCCGGAGTTCCGCGCGGCCGGCCTGCAGTGGGTGTGAAGGGGGTGTGAGTCAGACCTGCCCCCTGATTGGCTCAGCACGGAACTCCGGCTGCCGGGAGCAGGTGAGTATATATATATTTTTTATTTTAACACATTTCTGGATGAATTGCAGGGAAGGGCTTATATATTTAAGCCCTTCCCGACAATTCATCCCGCGCACGCCGGCAGCTCATTGCTTTCAATGGAGTCGGCTGTATTGCCGGCTCCATTGAATTCAATGGGCAAACATCGTTCTTCTCTGCCACAGCTGTAACAGCTGTGGCAGAGAAGGATTTGTCTTCTATATGTTCTCAATGGGGTCGGCGCTGCTGCCGCCGGCCCCATTGAGCGCATATAGAGAAGAGAACAGGAATCGCAGATCGCAGATAGGTGCGATCTGCGATTTCTGTTCTATAATTTATCGGACGAGCGCATAAAAAGCGCTCATGTGTCCGATACCATTGCAAAGCAATGGTTTTATAAAATCGCCGGACGCATGCGCATGCGCAAATTGCGGCAAAAAACGCCCGTCTGACTAAGGCCTTATTCTGAAACACTGTGGCATTTCAGAATAAACACACTTTGAAGTTTGAGCTCTGAGTCATGGAGGGGGGCCATGCCGCCCTCTCCCTGCCTGTATAGGGAGACAGCGGTCAGTCTTCATGCTACTGGTGGGAAAAGAGCAGTGGGGCCCGCCTCCATGACTCGAAGCTCAGCTCTGAGTCAAACTTCAAAGTGTGTTTATTCTGCAGTGTCACAGTGTTTCAAAATAATACTTGCATAGTGGCAATAGTCATCCCTGTCCAGACATCAGGCAGCATGACCCTGGTGATAGAATCCTTTTAAGCAGCGCACACCTTAAATAAATATTGTGTGTCTTGGAAGGTCCTGAAGGCAGAAGTGAAATGTGTTTGTGCAATGAGCAGGTGCACACTTGTGCTGCTTTTGTCCCATTTTCTGGCTTTAAAATGTAATAAATGTGTTGATGAAGTAGTATAGATCCAGAGAAAATACAAAAAAACTGGATAATTTAAAGTAAATGCATATAACTTGATGGTTTTATTCTTTTATTCTTACAGGTACAGAAACTAATCAGTACTGAAGATTTATGCTTTTTCAGGATTTTTTCAATATTTTCCTTCATAAAAAAAGGCATTTTATGGTTTTTCTCTTAAATAAATATACAACACCTCTACTGGAAGCTCTTGTCCTTCTGCAATGACTTAGTTTTCCTCTTTTTTTCATAATGCGCCCTCTGTTGGTAAACTACATTATTGCATATGTCCTCAACACTGTAAAGTACAATGCTGTGCATTATATCCTATATACCTTTCTGCAAACGATATTTCCCAACATGAGGCTCAGTAACTCAAGAATAAACAGTTATGTTAATATGCAAATATTCTCCGACTCTTCAACTTGCGCTCTATACAATTCTGTTTTAATTTATCCTATATACTTGACTCGCAGGAAAATGAGATGTTGCAATAATACTATAGTCAGTATCGTTCTTGCCTCCTTTAAACATCAAATACCATATGACAACTGTGAAAAATTATAGTCTGAAACTTGACAGAAATACAATACTGGAGAGTAGCCCTTTGGCTCATGTTTTCATAGTTCCTTTTATGACAGTCTTTGCTGTGAGACAAGGTTATCCGGCAGGACTTCTCCATCTGTACATCCACCTTTGTTCTGGTGGAACAAGAGAATATACTGCATGAAGTAAATGGTCACAGTCCCCCGATGGGTTCACTGCAGCGTTTAACTCATCTTATAGCAAAAAACCCCAAATTTCGTGTCTTTTCCTGGGAAACCAAAGCTCCGCACACCAGGTTCTGGTGGTCCACAGTTAAGACGAGGGAAAGCAATGGGATATCTGACACTTCCATCATCTAACCATCCAGCATCACAGCGGTCCAAGTCCACAAACTTCCATGCAGCGTAGAGTTGACCAACTTTGGCAATTTGGGCACCATCTTGAATGCAGGCGTCTCTGGCCTCTTGGAAAGTCAGCTTGTCAGGGTGTTCAAGGTAGTAAACGCGACCTGTCAGATAACAAATAATAAAATAATTATCTATACATGAAACTAACATAACAATGTAGGTGTTACTTATAGAGATGAGCGAGCACCCAAATGCTCGGGTCCGCGTTATTCCGAGTCGAGCTTTTTGTAAAATTCGAGAGCTCTACTCGAGTAACGAACCCCATTGACTACAATGGGAGACTCGAGTATTTTTGTATGTGGGATGCCAGGTGCCAATGACGCGCGCTGCATTGCGGCAGGGAGGGGCCAAAACACAGTGGGGAGGAGCCAAAAACTGGGGCGGGGTCGAACACGGCTTGATGTTCGTTTGAGTAACGAGCACCATCGAGTATGCTAATACTCGAACGAGCATCAAGCTCGCCAGAGTATGTTCGCTCAACTCTAGTTACTTACATTTGCTAACAGTTAAATATTTAATTATGGAATGAATGCAAATTTAGTCATATCATGTAAAGACGTACTGTAGCTGCCCTTTGTGTATAATGCTTTATTTTCAGGAAAACATAGAATGATAAAAAGTATATTGACACCAAAATTCATATCCATAATGTGTTTATTCTATATCTAGCTCAAAATGTATGAACATTAATATGAAATGGGCTTCCCAATCGCAAGTACTGGCTGCAGAGGTCAAGTATGCTAAGCGATAAGGCCTGCAATACAATGTAACCAGAACTATTATTGGTTAATAGTAATATTATAATAATTAATAGTAAACTATTTCTTTTTTTTTTTTTTAAATCAGATTTTTTATTAACATTTTTGTTATATAGTAACCAAAAAAAACATATGCAAATATAGGTAAAATAACAGTTATCTATGACGCCAGAGTCATTGCAAGCCGCAGTAAAGCGCAAGCTAAAGAGGTCTGAGTCCCATGCCTTGGTATCTGTTGATACTTTTCTTTGTAATTGAAGTTCAGACGTTTCAGTATCTTGTGAAGGAACTGGCGGGGACAGTCCAAATTAGGGGCAAATAAGCGGCACCCAAATAGGGTAGATAATAGATTCAATATAACTGAAGTTAAACTATTTCTTAATGGGATTTTCCAGGCAAAGACTACTGATGACCTATCTTTAGGATAGGTCATCAATAGTTAATCAGTTGGGATTCGAACACGAACAATCAGCTGTTTAGGCATGCGCTGTCAGCGCCACAACACAAGGTACGCTCCAAACCCCATGCAGTGTCCGGAACTAACTTTTCTGGCCGGCCGGAATGAGCACCATATGCACAATCTTTACGGCCAGCCGTTTTTACGCATCCGGAACACGCCCATCTGAACTGATGCATTGAAAACAAATGCATCAGATGGGTAGTCTGATATACGGTTGTGTGAATGAAGCCGAAGAGTGGAAGAAACTGCTCTACAGACTTCTTTTACAATGCTAATTCAGATTAGATCTTTATTGAACATGGATGTACTTGGATTCCAAAACATTACAAAAACATTTTGTAGCAACATTTCAGACTTAGAATCATAGAATCATAGAATGGTAGAGTTGGAAGGGACCTCCAGCGTCATCAGGTCCAACCCCCTGCTCAGTGCAGAATTCACTAAATCATCCTAGAAAGATATTTGTCCAGCCTCTGTTTGAACACTTCCATTGAAGGAGAACTCACCACCTCCCGTGGTAACCTGTTCCACCCATTAACCCCCCTCACTGTCAGAAAGTCTTTCTAATATCTAATTTGTGTCTCCTCCCTTTCAGTTTCATCCCATTGCTTCTAGTCTTTCCTTGTACAAATGAGAATAGGGCTGATCCCTCTGCACTGTGACAGCCCTTCAGTTATTTGTAGACAGCTATTAAGTCTCCTCTCAGCCTTCTTTTTTGCAAGCAAAACATTCCCAGATCCTTTAACCGTTCTTCATAGGACATGATTTGCAGACCGCTCACCATCTTGGTATCTCTTCTCTGAACTTGCTCCAGTTTGTCTATTTCTTTTTTAATGTGGGGTGCCCAGAACTGGACACAGTATTCCAGATGAGGTCTGACTAAGGAAGAGTAGAGGGGGATAATTACCTCATGTGATCTAGACTCTATGCTTCTCTTAATACATCTCAGAATTGTGTTTGCCTTTTTAACTGCTGCATCACATTGTTGACTCGTGTTCAGTCTATGATCTATTAGTATACCCAAGTCTTTTTCACATGTGCTGCTGCTTAGCTCAATTCCTCCCATTCTGTATGTGAGATGACTATTCTGTAATTGAGATGACTATTACCCAATGATCAGAAAAGATGGCACATACTTTTGGTTACACTGTATATTTTGGAGAAAGTCTACATTACTGACATTAATATTGAACAGTACATTGTAGAGAGTGTATTGCCTATATGGGACAACTAATGGCTAATGATTCTAAATTCTACAAATGCAAGAGATAAGCTATTTGCACCAGGATACATTACATCACAGGTAGTAAATGTCTAAAGAACAAAGTTAAGTGTACATAAAACCTGAAACACAATCAGGTACAACTGCTGCATAATAAGCTGGAGATTAACTAATAGCACAAGACAGGCTTCAAAGCAGCTTCTAATGAGACTTATCATGTCTATAAAAACTTCAGAGATGGATTGCTGTTTGCCTTACATGTTGATGTTCCAGGAGGCAAGCCAGTCACTGCAAATTGACTGAATTGATTTATTTGACTGCTTTAAATGTCTAATTAACCCCTTAGTACTGAAGCCTGTTTGTGCCTTAAGGACCAACTAATTTTTTTTCGCTTTTTTTCAGTATTGCATTCCTAGAGCCATAACTTTTTAATTTTTTCCATTGTCATGTGAGAGCTTGTTTCCATCGGGGCAGGTTATACTTTTTAAGGGTATCATTTTAGGGTACATCTCATGTATTATATAGCTTTAATTAATTTTTTTTTTTTAGGTATTTGGGAAAAAACGAAACTCCGCAATTGTTTCTTAGTTTCATTTTTACGGTGTTCAGCCACAGAATAAATATTGTGATGAAATTATCCTCTGGGTCTGCAGGATTCCAACAATACCAAGTTAAGGCACCATTTACACGGCCATAGGCGTTTTGCGTGCGTCCACCAGTGCCATAAAACCACCTGAACAGCAAAGGGCCCAGCGCTAATATGCCAAGGCTGCAATACTGTGGGGCCTCAGGAGACATTCCCGCTTCCCTCCCCCACGCCGGCTCACCTCCTCTCTCCTCCCCTCTGGCCGTTTGCAATGGGAGGGGGGAGGGGCGGAGCTAGGCTCCCATTCCTTGGCTAAAGCCAGCAATGGAATAGGGAGGGGCGGAGCTTAGCTGCACCCCACTCTGCCCCCTCCCATTGCAAACAGCAGCAAGGGGCGGAGAGGAGAAGAGAAGGGGGAGGGAGTTTAGCAATCATGCTGCTAAACTTCCTCCCACCTCCCTTCTCTGGCAGCTGTAATAGGCTCCCATAGGAGTCTATGGGAGCTGCTGCCACATTCCAGCCAGGAAGATAGTTCCAGGACTATTTTTCCTGGCTGGCGTAAAAGCTTTTATGTGGCGGAAAATTGCCTGTGTGATCTGATGCATTGGAATCTAATGCATCAGATGGTAGCGTATATTGACCGGTCATGAAAACGGTGGCTGATATGTGCTTGTGTGAATAAAGCCTAAGGTGCTCATGGTTTGACTAGTACGTTTCACTTTCCTCATTAACAATGGGTCACAAATAACGTGATGATGACCAGTTGAGATAGTACTTAAAGGGGTTCTGACACGAATAAGGTTTTTATGCTTTAGCAGCCATTGTTCCCTGGTCTGCCTAATGGACACAGGGAACCCACGATTTTTGGCTGCTAAAGCATAAAAACCTAAAACTTACCTTTTCTTCTGTTGTTGTTGTCCTCCGGAGGTCATCTCCCAGCAGACTTCTTCCTCCGACGGGCCGCCCCCTCCGGGATTTCGCGCAAGCGCAGCAGAGAGGTGCCCTCTGACAAGAGTCAGGATGGGCCGCCTCTCCACTGTGCATGCGCGAAAACCTTGCAGTTCAGCCAGGATGGACGGGCCGCCCACAGCAAGCACTGCTTGTGATATGCTTGCTGTGGGCGGCCCGTCCGTTCACCTTGAAAGGAGCTGACGGACGGAGCAGAGCAGGAAGCGGTCATTTTGACTATTCCAGCTCTGCTTCAAGAAGACACGGAGGAAGATGCCAGAAGGAGGGGACATGCCTGGCGAACGGTCCTGGCCAGGCAAGTAAAATTTTTTTTTGGTCATGTCAGAACCCCTTTAAGCCCAGTATGAGTAAAGGCCCTTTTATATGGAATGATCATTCAAAAAATTATTCAAAGGAGTGAAAGTGAACATCCCTTCTCCGGCAACTAGCATAAGCTCCTATAGGAACCTATGCAGCTGCTGGCGGCGGCGTGAAAACGCCCATTGTAAGCCAATGCATCAGATGGGCAGCGTATATCAGCCAGGCATGAAAATCCAGCCAATATACGCCTGCGTGAATAAGCCCTGAGGGTGGACACCCACTGGCGTTTTTTTCTCCACTGCTCAGCGAGAGTAAAAACGGGATCATGCCTGGGGCAGCAGCGCTAGCCCCATTGAAAAGATATGGAGGATACCGTGGACTTCTGCCACAGCTGTCACAGCTGTGACAGATGTAGCATGAGTTTCCTTCATCCCCGCGGGGATCGAGGGGGATGAAGGAATCCTCTGCCACAGCTGTGACAGCTGTGGCAGAAGTGCAGCATGCTATCCCATTGTTTTCAATGAAATCGGCGCTGCTGATAGTCCCATTGAAAGCAGTGGTTTGTAGCAAACCCTGCAGTATGATTTTCAGGGAAGGGCTTGAAATATAAGCCCTTCCCTGAAAAGCATCAATAAGTGGTAAAAAAAAAAAAAAAAGTTACTCACCTCTCCGTCGCTCACATGCGTCCTCCGGCTGGCTCCCCGACACTGCTGTCCAGCACTTTCAGCAGGTGGGAATTTAAAAATCACCGCCTCCTGAAAGGGCTGTGCTGATTGGCTGAGCGCTCAGCCAATAGCAGCTAGTGCTTAGCTATTGGCTGAGTGCTCAGCCAATTACAGATAGTGCTTAGCTATTCATTCATTCATTCATTCAATTTTTGCTGCGGAATCCGAAGCGGGCGTTCTGCTCCGGATTCCGCAGCAATAACCCTCCATAGCATGCTATGGAAAAAAGAATTTTCATGTACGCAAGTGGAAACCAATTGCGGTTTCCGCTCGCGGATGAAAAACCGCAGAATGCTCCATTTTACTGCGATTCCCGCATGGACGGCTTCCATTGAAGTTAATGGAAGCCGAACAGGCCGCGGAGTCCGAGGGGAAAAGCAGATTTAAAACAAAAAATCTGTACTGCACATGTGCGCCGGCGCAGCGGCCAACACTTCCACACATATCCGCAGTACAGAACTTCAACACCTGGACAGGTACGCAGGGTCGCTGGAATTCGTGCATGCCCGTGGACATGAGGCCTTACAAAAAGAGTAAAAGTTGCCCTTCACTACCTGTTAAACCACATCTCAAATTTTAATTGATGCTAATTATCTTCTATATATGCACTGCCCATACACAAGCCTGACTGACTAAGTAATATTGTCTGCAGTGTCTGGATGCTTCGCTCAGTGGCAGATGTTGGGGGAAAGAAGGATTGGCCATTTTGTACTAAAGCATGCAGGAATCTCGGTTAGAAAAGCCGCTGGCAGATCTTTCCACCTCTCCCCATTACTAACACATGTGCCCCTGACTGGGGGGTTGGAAAGTATAGCTCTGCCAAATGAACTTTCAGCCAACAGCTATTGTAAGTCTAGGGGTAGCTTAAGGGGTTGTACAGAAATGACCATGGGTGAGAAACCCATCCTAGAATGTAACAATGGGAGTTGAATACAGCTGTAGACTGGAAGGGTTGGAGGTGGCAACCGCGAACCTAAGGTTCGTTACAGTCAGGCTTACCATTCAGCCTGACAGCAACAAATAGTGTGGCATGAGGTGCCATCCGTATCACCCACTGGTTTATAGCTGCATTCAAGCCATCCTAGTTGCATTTTAGGACAGGTTTGTCACAGGTTGCATGGACAGTGCATAATATCATCAATTGCTGTACAACCCCTTTACATCTATAATGAAGATACAGTCCACAACCCTTACCAGGTGTAAGGCCAGATTGAAACCAAGCCATCTAAGAATCAAGGTCAATCCACACTCTAGATGATATAATACACTCAACCTGTATTATATAGAACCTCTCCCAGTTTTCACCTATTGTTATACTCGTAGACAATACAAGGCATTTTACATACTGTATCTGGGTCTTGGACCTCACCTTTCAGTGCTGAAGAAAAGCAGAAGACATCAAATTTGTGCAAGCGTTTGTGACGCTCTCCATAGTTCCTTACTCCCGGTGCTATATCCTTTCCACCACAAGGTTCTCTGGGTAAAGTAATGGGGTACTGGGCAGTACCATCTATTAACCACCCAGCATTGCACCAGTCTAGCCCTTCTTCCCAGGCCTTAAACAGCTGCTCAAACGAAGCCATCATGGAGTCTTGAGCTTCGCAGGCTTTCTTTCCATCATGGAAATTCAGCTGATATCTTCCTTGATATGGCTGATATGGATAGACAACACCTGCACACAAGAACATTGCATTAGTAAGACACAGGAGGTCCAAAATATCTGTCCACCTGCAGAAAATGGCAATGAAATATGCAGTGGACAAGGGGAAATTAGACTTTCGCAACATTTAAAGGGCATGTCTGGTTAAAATACTACTTTTTAAAAAACCCCTGTTACAATAATAAAAGCAGATGTACTTACCTGTCTTCACACCTGGCGATCCAGCACCGCTGTCGTCCCAATCTTTGTTGATAGCAGAAGTCAGGTGACCACTGCCCGCCAATCAGAGGCCACAACATCAACGTTCCAACCATCTAGCATCATGGTACCCAGGATGTGAGCGTTGATGCCAGAATGGGTGGTGACTCTGCGGTCTCTGATTGGTAGGCAGTGGTCACCTGACTTCTGCTGTCACAGACCGGGATAACAGTGGCGCTGCAGCACTGGATTGCCAGGTCTGAGGATGGGTAAGTATATATGTTTTTACTATTTTAACAACGTGGGACCGGTTTTTAAAAAGTTGTATTCTAACCGGACAACTTCTTGAAATATACAAGACTTTAGGTTAATAATTCAGATGTATCAGAGCTGTGTTTATTACACGGGTCAGAGCTAAGGCTACTTTTACACGGGTGGATAGTCACCCAAATCCAAAATACCAATCCGGGCTGTGTAAGCAGCACCCTACAGTCGGCCCGTCCAAAAACGCACCCTAAGGCTGTGCACCCACGTGGCATTTGTTGTTGTGGTTTTCAAATGCATGTGTTTCTCAAGAAACCACATGAGGCTTTTAAAAATACATGCAGTTTTAAAAAAAATGCTGACTTGAAGGCCTGAAGAAAAAAAAACGCCACGTGTGATCACAGCCTTAGGCCTCGTTCACACGGGTGACATGGCATCACCGCGAGAAAATCCCAGCAATATTGCATTGCTGGTCCGTGAGATATCGCTGTGGATTCTTGCGGTGATACTGCAATTTTGTAGCACCGCATGTGAGAATTTTCTAGGGGGGGACTTGAAATATAAGCTGTACCCTGAAAATAAGCCCTAACTGCAGAAATTAAAGAAAAAAGAAAATATATATATATACATACACACTTCACCTAGAAGGGCTGTCAAAGGCTCAGCTGCAGCTTCTTCCTCGTCCCCAGCAGTGGTCTTCTTGATCATCATTGAAAAATCTCTGCTTCCTGGAAGCGTTGGCTGTTAGTGGCTGACGCTTAGCCAATCAGAGCTAGTACTCGACAAATGGCTGTGATTGCTTCATCGAGTGCTGGCTGTCATTGGCCAAGCATCAGCCAATCAGAGGCAGCACTTCAGGAGGCGGGGATTTTTCAATCCCCAGCCAGAAGAGATGAAGCAGAATAGTGTTGGGGTCCCGGTGAGAAGATGCGGTCAGGCTTCTAAAAGGTGACGTATACTTTTTTTATTTCTATTTTATTTATTTTTATTCCTACAGTTAAAGTTGCATCGCACTGCACAAAAATTGCGTTTTCGTACGCGGCGATGCAACAGAGAGGAAGGCTCCATAGGGAAACATGGGCTACAAAACCTAACGTGTCCATAGGGCAACATGGGTTACAAAACCTTGCGTGTCGATGGCATATCGCGGGACACGTCAGGTCTGTGTCGGGATGTCGCATGCTACAAAACATTGCATGTGTAAAGTAACCCATAGGAAAGCATGGGCTTCACATACATGCGATTTGTAGCATTGTCACAAAAATCGACGGCTTCGATTTTCTAGTAAACTGTTTCATTATCTCATCAGTGAGGCAGAATGTCTCAAACTAGTCATCCCCTTTGTGTAGACATTAAATTAACAAATAAATACTAAAAAAAAATCATGTTCTAGTGCAGCCTGGAGGCATCTTCTCTCAGTGAAGACATCCAAAAATCAATGGCAGTATGGATTAATGCACTCCCGACACCAACCCTTCTACGGTGTAGAGTACAGCTTGGGCCGGCTCCAGGTTTATGTTGGACTTTGGGTGATAACAGTCTTAATGGACCCCTCTTTCTATCTCTGCATGGGCCGAGCCAGAAGGAGGCTGACTTAGTTTAATGAGCCGTTGGCCAACTCCCCAGCGATGACACCAGTGACAATGCAATACCAAGTGACCCCTCTTGCCCCTTTAACATATAGATGCTACCTTTCACATAGGTAGGCCATACTTTGCCATCTTTACATGCCACCTCTATATGCCACCATTTGCCTCACCTATATGGGCTTAGTATAGCAGAAGGTACCAGTGATAAATTCAATGCCATGGGACTGCAATATCAGCTTTAGCCACATGAAGGAGCCCACTAATAAGAAACTGACTTCTATTGCCTGGATTTCTTGTATTAGGGACAGCAGAACCTGGAAGAAGCCTACCCAGGAGGTAGGCAGGCTTCAGCAGTGCAGGTTTTAGGAACTTTTTTGCACCCAGAAAAGACTGGAGCTCATTAGGTGAGCAGCAGAAGTGGTTCCCCCTAGACGCTTTCAGGCAGCCGTTGGGAGAAGCAACATGAGGCTAAAGACCCTTTTACACGCAATTATTATTATTATTGCTTAAAATTTGTTCAAATGGTTGAAAATGAGTGATAATCCTTACATGTAAACGCAGGCATCATGCACTTTTCGTGTGAACGATGATTTTAAGGTTAACTTAAAATCCATCATTCAGCCACTGGGAGAAAAAGCTAACACATTTATCTTTTAATAGACTGCATGCTGTTCTCCCTACAGCATGTTTACACAAGCCTGGGGGGAACAATTCAATCTGCCTACATCCAGGAGAGAACAAAGGAATGTGTTGGCAGCTGTTTGCAAACAAGTCCTGCAGGTCCTTTTACATGTAAATGAAGATGATAATGTGTTAATAGCCATTAACACTTTATACAAAAAAAAAAGCTTAAATCTTTTAATCTTTCAGTCCTTTGAAAGAATTATCTGTGTTAAAAGGCCTTAAAGGCCCATTTACACAGGATGAGTGTTGGGCTAGCAGAGCTGGATGGTTTACAGAGTGGCCAACAGGGGGTGGGGCAGTGCAGGAGATTTCTCTCCTCTCGCTCCTCCGCCTCCATCCACTGAGATAACACAATGGCCGTTCTAAACTGCATGATGAGCTTCATTGCTGGTCTTTCATGGCTCTTTTGTAGCCATTTCCTGCTACACCCATCAGGTATTAACCTCTACCTGTCCTCTCTTTCGCTATCAGACTGCCTATCTAGCACCCTTTGCAGGCCAGTCTGACATTGCACTGCTACATCCCTGCCCCCCCCCCCCCCCCCATTCCCTTTGATAAAAGGCGTATTACACTTTCTTTTGGCCTTCCAGGGTCAAAACTCCAGGCTCGGGAGGAGGGGGGGGGGGCATCTTCATGTGTGGGACTGTCACTTCCACTTTCTTCACGTTCTGAAACACTAACAACATTGTCATTTTTCTGCGCGGTCTTAACCATCTTCTCTTCAATCTGATCATTCGCTGGCCCTTTCCTAGCCATCACCTCTGCAACTTCTTTTACAGGACTTTCTTCACCTGTAACTTCTGGGGCACATTTCCTAATCTCTACTTTAGTGGCCTTTTTTGCTTTAACATTTTCCCCTTCTGCTTTCTCCTTGGCTTCTTGTACTTCAGAGGTCTTTTCAGTCTTGAACTTTTGCTCAGCTCTCACTTTTTCAATGACTTTCACAATTCTGCTTTGTAGAATTAAACAGGATCTTCTCTCTTTTCACTTGTCTGAACTGGGCCCTAGACCACTCTAGTCTCGGAACCTTCTTTTCAGCAGTATGACCCTTTGCCTCTCAGAGTTTCATCTTCATGTTAAATTTCTTAGCAGACTTTTGAAATACCGCTTTTTCTTCTGACACCACCTTCATGGTGCACGTTAAGGTTAGCACTTCAGTCTCCATTTCTTCTTTCTTCTTGGAACACACCTTTTAGCTTTTCCCCTATTAGGGTTCTCTTTTCAGCATTTGTCTTGGCACTAATCCAATCTTGCATTTCAGTGCATACCCGCTTGTTAAGCCATTCTTTTGCATCTTTAGGAGACACTAATTTCTCCTCAGTAAGCCACTGTTCACACATCTTTTGTTTCTTCTTCCAGTTGGACACTATCTGACATTGGTAACCAAGCTCCACACTAATCTCTTCAACTTCCTGATGAAGACTCACTGTAAACTTCAAGTTCATCATATACATCAGTTTGAAGACAAAACAGCTGATTTATCGCTTCCACTCCTTCTAGGATTTCAGGTGTAGCAAGCAGAGATCTTGAAAGACTTACTGGGGTACAAGGAAAACAAGGAAGCTCTGTAGTCATCCAAGCTCATCTGTAGCTGGGATACCAGTCTCTCATGCAGGGCTTCTCTGCCTGGCTGCAAGCAGCTTTCTCCATTTCCAGCTTTTCCTTGAGCTGACTTATTTGGCACTCCAATTCACCATTTTTCTTTGCTAACTGCATTTTCAACTCTGCAACCCTGTAGTTTGATTACATGCATCTGTAGAAGCTCTTTCTAACTTACAACACGTCAGCTTCCTCCTTAGCCAATCTCTCAAGGTGCTCATTCTCCTTTGAGAGCTGCATTCTCTGCTTTCAGCTGCTCGGCTTCCTGGAGAATACTTTCCTTTTAGGAATTTATCTGTCTGCTCTTCTGCTAACAGCCTTTGCCTCTTGGCCTCTTCTCCAAGCAGACACAAGTTGGCCCTTTCTTTCTACAACTGCGCATCATATCTTTTATTAGCAGTTTGCCATGCTTCCTCAAGAAACCTTATGTAAGCCTGCATTGGTACAGATACCTCCTGAATTTTAAACAAGCGTTCTCTTGCTGTCTCACCCTGGACCTCAGGATCTGCCCTGAAAACCTCACTTGTCTCACTAGCAGCAGTTTTTCTCTTTTTTTTCTTTGCACATTTAGTACTATCTGTCCTCGCTCTCTCTAAAGAGCCATAGTATTACTAACTCCAGCACGGGCATTGGCTGCACTCCCTACAGCAACCTGTTCACACCCTACCTTCATTTGGGAAACATTTCTACACATACACAGAAAACATCCCACTATCCGCCACACACATTTCAGGGTTAATGAAATTTTTCTGCAACATATTATTCACAATATTATTTTGGGACTTTTCACCCCCTGCAGACACTGCAGTTTTCCCGTCACCCTCCTGCAAGGAAAACATTTGGTTATGCAACAATGTCCACACATCACCATCTGCAGTGGAGTCCTTGGACAAATCTTCACCAAATGTCCAATGTAATAATTATATATGTGTAGTAACAGTTACCTGCCCCTATCTATTACATATGTATAGTAGCAGTTACCTGCTCCTATCTATTACATATATATATCAACAGTTACCTGCCCCTATTACATATCTACAGCAACAATTATCTGCCCCTATTTATTACATATATATGGTAACAGTTACCTGCCCCTATGCATTACATATGTACAGCAACACTTACCTGCCCATATCTATTACATATGTATAGTAACAGTTACCTGTGCCTAACTATTACATATGTGTAGTAACAGTTACCCTAAACCTATCATTTACATATGTATAGTAACAAATACGTGCTTCTAACTATGACATATGTCTAGTAACAGACATCTGCTCCTATCTATTACATATGTATAGTAACAGTTACCTGCCTCTATTACATATGTATAGTAACAGTCACCTGCCCCTATGCATGACATATGTATAGTAATAGTTACCTGCCCCTATTACATATGTACAGTAACAGTTACCTGCTCCTATCTATTACATGTGTGTAGTAACAGTTAACTGCTCCTAACTACTACATATGTACAGCAACAGTTACCTGACCCTATCTATTACATATTTATAGTAACAGTTACTTGCCCCTATCTATTACATATGTATAGTAACAGTTACCTGCACCTATTACATATGTACAGCAAGTTACCTGCTCCTAACTACTACATATGTACAGCAACAGTTACCTGACCCTATCTATTACATATATGTGTAGTAACAGTTACCCTACACCTATCATTTACATATAGTAAATGCATATTACATATGTATAGTAACAGTTACCTGCTCCTATTACATATGTATAGTAACAGTTACCTGCTCCTATCTGTTACATATGTATAGTAACAGTTATCTGCTCCTATCTATTACATATGTATAGTAACAGTTACCTGCCTCTATTACATATGTATAGTAACAGTCACCTGCCCCTATGCATGACATATGTATAGTAATAGTTACCTGCCCCTATTACATATGTACAGTAACAGTTACCTGCTCCTATCTATTACATGTGTGTAGTAACAGTTAACTGCTCCTAACTACTACATATGTACAGCAACAGTTACCTGACCCTATCTATTACATATTTATAGTAACAGTTACTTGCCCCTATCTATTACATATGTATAGTAACAGTTACCTGCACCTATTACATATGTACAGCAAGTTACCTGCTCCTAACTACTACATATGTACAGCAACAGTTACCTGACCCTATCTATTACATATATGTGTAGTAACAGTTACCCTACACCTATCATTTACATATAGTAAATGCATATTACATATGTATAGTAACAGTTACCTGCTCCTATTACATATGTATAGTAACAGTTACCTGCACCTATCATTTACATATGTATAGTAACAGATACCTGCTTCTATCTATTACATATGTATAGTAACAGTTATCTGCTCCTATTTAATACATATGTATAGTAACAGTTACCTGCTCCTATTTATTACATATATATAGTAACAGTAACCTGCCTCTATTACATATGTACAGTAACAGTTACCTGCCCCTGTGTATTACATGTGTATAGTAACAGTTACCTGCCCCTATGCATTACATATGTATAGTAACAGTTACCTGCTCCTATCTTTTACATATGTGTAGTAACAATTACCCTACACCTATCATTTACATATTTATAGTAAAAGATACCTGCCCTTATCTATTACATATGTGTAGTAACAGTTACCTTCTATCTATTACATATGTATAGTAACTGTTACCTGCCCCTATCTATTACATATGTATAGTAACAGGTACCTGCTCATATCTATTACATATGTATAGTAGCAGTTACCTGCCCCTATTTTTTACATATGTATAGTAACAGTTATGTGCCCCTATCTATTACATATCTATAGTAATAGTTACCTGCTCCTAGCTATTACATATGTATAGTAACAGTTACCTGCCCCTATCTATTACATATGTATAGTAGCAGTTACCTCTTCCTATCTATTACATATATGTGTAGTAACAGTTACCCTACACCTATCATTTACATATGTATAGTAGCAGTTACCTGCTCCTATCTATTACATATGTATAGTAAGTTACCTGCCCCTATCTATTACATATGTATAGTAACAGTTACCTGCTCCTACATATGTGTAGTAACAGTAAAAAAAGTTTGTTTTCTGGTTTGCAGAATTCCTTTTAAGTGCGAACCAATCACATCCATATCTGTGCCTTGTCATAAGTATGTATGTTATAAGTGTGTATAAATATGCATGCCTCTTCAGATCCAATCCATTTAAGCCGGAAGAAGTACCCTGCGTTGGTACGAAAGCTCGCTATTATTACATCATGTATTTTTGTTAGCCATTAAAAGGTATCATATCTACAAGATTACGTCGTTTCTCTTGCTGAGAACAATCACATTCTGCTCCTATCTATTACATATGTATAGTAACAGTTACCTGCTCCTATCTATTACATATGTATAGTAACAGTTACCTGGTCCTATGTATTACATATGTATGGTAACAGTAACCTGCCCCTATCTATTACATATCTATAGTAACAGTTATCTGCTCCTATCTATCACATATGTATAGTAACAGTTACCTGCCCCTATCTATTACATATGTATAGTAGCAGTTACCTGCTCCTATCTATTACATATGTGTAAGAACAGTTACCTGCTCCTATCTATTACATATGTGTAGTAACAGTTATCTGCTCCTATGTATTACATATGTGTAGTAACAGTTACCTGCCCCTATCTATTACATATGTATAGTAACAGTTACCTGCTCCTATCTATTACATATCTATAGTAACAGTTATCTGCTGCTATCTATTACATATGTATAGTAGCAGTTACCTGCCCCCATCTATTACAGTACATATGTATTGTAACAGATACATGTTCCTATCTATTACATATGTGTTGTAACAGTTACCTGCTCCTATCTATTACATATCTATAGTAACAGTTATCTGCTCCTATCTATTACATATGTATAGTAATAGTTATCTGCTCCTATCTATTACATATGTGTAGTAACAGTTACCTACTCCTATCTATTACATATGTATAGTAACAGTTACCTGCTCCTATCTATTACATATGTATAGTAACTGTTACCTGCTCCTATCTATTACAAATCTATAGTAACAGTTACCTGCTCCTATCTATTACATATGTATAGTAACAGTTATCTGCTCCTATCTATTACATATGTGTAGTAACAGTTACCTGCTCCTATCTATTACATATGTATAGTAACAGTTATCTGCTCCTATCTATTACATATTTATAGTAACAGTTACCTGCTCCTATCTATTACATATCTGTAGTAACAGTTACCCACTACCTATCATTTACATATGTATAGTAGCAGTTACCTGCTCCTATCTATTACATATCTATAGTAACAGTAACCTGCTCCTATCTATTACATATGTATAGTAACAGTTATCTGCTCCTATCTATTACATATGTGTAGTAACAGTTACCTGCTCCTATTTATTACATATGTATAGTAACAGTTACGGTATGTGCTCCTATCTATTACATATGTATAGTAACAGTTACCTGCTCCTATCTATTACATATGTATAGTAACAGTTACGGTATATGCTCCTATCTATTACATATGTATAGTAACAGTTACCTGCTCCTATCTATTCCATATATGTAGTAACAGTTACCCAATACCTATCATTTACATATGTATAGTAGCAGTTACCTGCTCCTATCTATTCCATATATGTAGTAACAGTTACCTGCTCCTTTCTATTAGATATGTGGAAACTGTTGTACAGTAAGTTTTACCTTTGAAACGAGTTTTGAATTTTTTCACATTTGCCTTTACAAATCAAAGAACAAATTCCACTCAAAGAACATTTTTGCAACAATGCAATTTAGCGGTCACATTTTCGTTCAATCCACCAATTCAGATTTTCTGTCTGTTTCAAAATGTATTAACAATAAAGAGGAGGAATCTAGCTGTAGCGACGCGTTTCAAATCTCTTGTTAACTGTGACATCTAGTGGCGGTTGTTAGGAGGGCACTCTATAAAAACATGACCTAGTAAGCACTACCGGTATGTAGATGTATTTTTTTTATCAAGGTGTAAAATCTGCCATGGAAACAACCGCACCAAAATCCGCCTAACTTCCATGTTGATTTTACCAGGCATGTGCCGTGGAATTTCTATGGATTTTCACTTTGCAAAGACGCAGTAATTCCACTGCAAGTCCATGGTCAAATCTTAATTTAAAACTTGTGGATTTTGGTGTTTTGTTTGTTGTGGATATTTCCATTATGTGTAAAAGCGCTGTTAGACAATTGAACAGATAAAAGCAAATTACAACTTTCTATTGTAATTATTTATGTGGGGTCCTTTTAAATCCCAAATGAATTATTTTCCATCACATGAGTTTGTTAGGCAAGGTATTAATTTGGTAAGGCTTTTAATTAGAAATCAGTCCCATAGTTTGCATGGTAACTAGGCCTTCTCTGGAGATCCCAATACCAACCCTCTGGTCTACAGATTCACACATGTCATACACTATCCTACAGAAAGTAAATGGACAACTGAGAAAGATTCATATGTTAATACTTAGTGGGGCCCATGTGGCCCTAATAACATTAGATACTCTTTATGGCATACTTTCTACTAATGTCTGATACACGTCAGCTGGTATTTCCCTCTATTCATCCTGCAAACTTCTGGTGAGTTCTCTCAAAGAAGATGGACACTGTTTACATTTTCCTGACCGACGTTCTAGTTCATCCCAAATATGTTCAGTAGGGTTCAGGTCTGGACTCTGTGCAGACCAGTCCAATTATGGAACATCCATATCCTCAAACCAAAGTAAAACGGCATTGGATTTGTGACAAGGTGTGTTGTCTTGTTGGAAGTACTGTTGACCATTCCTGGAATATTGCCATACTGTCACTTTGTTGGGAGCACATTATTGTTTAGAGAGTAAGGGTTCACCTCTGTGTTTGTGGTTCTTGTCACAACAACTAACAAACAGCGACCATGCCACATAAACCATCCCCAGCCCATAAAGGAACCTGCACCATAATAACTGTTGGCACAACACATTCAAGCAAAAGGCGTCCCCTAGGCATCCTCCACACTCAGGTACGTCCTTCTGATTTGAAGATAGAGTAGTATGATTCATAACTCCATAGAACATTCTTCCATCGCTCAACTGTTCAATGATGGGCCAATGCATCTTCTTTGAGAGATTTCTACAGACATTTACAGGAAGAATGGAGGGAAATACCAGCTGAAGTGTATCAGATATTAGTAGAAAATATGCAACTTTTGATTATTACTCAGGTGTGCAATTACTTTTGGCAAGATAGTGTACAGTATAATGGTGATTCACCTCAGGTATTTTCTTCACCTTCAGTTCACCTTCTGGTCATCCGTGATGGGCAAAGAAAACTGAAGCTTTGAATTGAGGAGAGGGAGAAACCCTATGTTGAAATATGTTTTAGTTTTAATTTCAACTAAGAGGTTTGTCTAGTCTGCTTGCACACCAGTATTATTCATTTACATTAATTAGGAACCGAACAGTAAAAACATAATTGGCATGAACAATACCTGACGATCTCCATTGGCTATAAAGGGTCCACAGGGTTTCTGTCATGCCCTATGCCATCCTACCACACAAAGTAGCACATCATGCTGCACTATTTTCTGGGAATTACTGCCATATCTGTGACACACGTGAACAAAACCTTATGTACATAAAGTTTAATCTGCACATTCTGTAACTTTCTAATATATTTTCAATTTCCTCATCTTTTGAAGATTTCTGCTGGTAGTAAAATGAAACTTTCTTGCAACATTCTTGTTTACCTTCGGAGTCCAGAAACTTGTGCTGGAAATGTTCAGATTTCAGCAGCATTTTTAAACTATATCAGTTAAGACAAGATTCATTAACGTGGGGTCTAAGAGAAGAGAGAAAGTTGTACTAAAAGCAGATTACCTAATCCTAGACTCATAGATTATAATAAATCCCAATAGGACTCAGTGTACAGGACTGTGAAAATGTTTTAGGCAGGTGTGGAAAAATGCTGCACAGTAAGAATGCTTTCAAAATAGAATAGTTTATATTCGTCAATTACCAAAATGCAAAGTGAATGAACAAAAGAGACACCTAAGTCAAATATTTGGTGTGACCACCCTTTGTCTTCAAAATAGCATCAACTCTTCTAGGTACAGTTGCACACAGTTTTTGAAGGAATTTGGCAGGGAAGTCGTTCCAAACCTCTTGGAGAACTAAGCACAGATCTTCTGTGGATGTAGCTTGCTCAAATCCTTTTATCTCTTCATGTAATCCCAGACAGATTCGAACATGATGATATTGAGATCAGGGCTCTGTGGGGCCAAATCATCACTTCCAGGACTCCTTGTTCTTCTTTACGCTGAAGATAGTTCTCAATGACATCGTCTGTATGTTTGGGGTACTAAATAGTCAAGATTCACATCATTTTATCATAATCTCCTGGCCATCCTATAGCCTCCTGCATGGATTCACTATTCCAATATTCTGTGGTGCTCTTGGATAACCTACTATGGCCATTTGTCAATACAGGACGATCGTTCCTGTTGAATACAACCGACTTTATCAACAAACTGCAGGTTCTTGATGGATGTCTTGGTGGCTGCCTCTTGGTCACTATAGACATACAAAGTCTCTTGCTTACATTTATTCTTACTAAAGATTCTTCTCTTTTCCAAGATAACTATAATCTACCAACCTCTGGGACCACGATGGGCAGTAATGTCACACCTACTTACACTGTTTGTTCATGAAGGTTTTTGAAGAGAGTTTTGTGTACCCATCTCCACTGTTTATTGATCATTGCCAGTTGTATTTACGCTACATTGATTTATTATTTATGATTTAGCAGGTTGATACACCTAGTTTGGAGAGTTTTCACCATTCACTCAATCACTCATGTCCTTCTTTCCACTTCACCGTGTCAGCAGATCCTTCGAGAGCCAACTTTCCACACATCATGAAGGAGGTGAATAATAACCAGCTATCCTTTGATTTAAACCTACAGACAGGAACAGTCTCCTACACTATTCTTGAATCCACCCTTCTGCTCTATCAATATATATGGGTGAAAAGAATAGCTTCCAAACGAGCCACTGGTGAAGCGCGCTTAGTAGAAATGCAAGAAAGATTTCGAGAAAGCTGGTTACCCGACATGGTCCTCCAGAAACATAGGGACACACTCACTGGGATCCCGCAAAATAATCTGCTCAAGAAGAGTTTCCTGCATCTCTGCCCTTAGTCAGGCAGTAAGGCGGTATGTCAAAAATTGCATCCTGTTCAGGTTAACCCTGTGTGGCTCCACTTTAGCCCTTACCGTTCCCCTGGGGTTCTCTCCTCCCTCCCTAACCCTTTTCCCGCACCCCCTCTCACCCTTCTACTCCTTTCCCCCTGCCTACATCTCATTATTCCCCGTTTTCTCATCATATCCATTATGTATCGTTGCTTAATTTTGTTAACTTGTTCCCTCCTTCTCTTTTTTTCTTATGCAGGGTTCCCTCTGTTGGACCTACTAGGTACAGTGTATCCTTCCTTGCTCCCCTGTGCACTCCCTCTATTGTGCCCCTGCTCTCCCTTTAATTCTCTTGTGTCCTTTACTTTTACCACTCCTACCCGCCCTTCAAGTAACTATTCCTTTATTGCTTTTTCTTTTTTTAGCCTATTTCTCCATTTACCTCTACACCGCTCCCCCTTTCCCTGTCATTCTCCTTTCAACATGCCCCATCCATCAAGCTGCCGCACTTCATACAGCGCTTTTCCCCACTTCTGGTTTTCCGCCCCATGCTATCACGTCACTTCCAGTCTACGTCACCATAACCACATGTAATTGAAACTCTAGGCTATATAACCATCTCTCTTTCTCTGCGCCATTAGGCCTCATGTCCACGGGGAAAATCAGGCCTGCTACGGATTCTCCATGGAGAATCCGTAGCTGGTCCCTCCTGCCCCGCGGACATGAGGCATAAAAATAAGAATTAACTCACCTCTCGCCCGCTCCGGATCTTCCCTTCGCCTCAGCTTCATCTTCTCTCCGTCGCGGCCGGATCTTCTTTCTTCGGCCCGGTGGGTGCGCAGGGCACGTCGGTTGCGTGCCCCGCGCATGCGCCGGCCCGAAGAAAAAAGATCCGGCCGCGACGGAGAGAAGATGAAGTCGCGAAGAAGGGAAGATCCAGAGCAGGTGAGTATATTCCGATTTTGGTCTCCCGCAGATCCAGACGGCTTCCATAGGCTTCAATAGAAGCCTGCGGGAGCCGTCCCCGTGGGAGACTTGCACGAAAATGGAGCATGCTCCATTTTTTTCCATGCTCCATTTTTTTTTAAATCCCTTTTATTGACCATCCGCGGGTATTTATCTACCCGCGGGTGGTCAATGCATCCCTATGGGTTGCGGATCCACATGCGGGTGATCCGCTGCGGATCCTAATTCATAATTTGCCCGTGGACATGAGGCCTTACACTCCTGGTGACCAGCGGACACCTATCCCACAACAAGCACCTGGTAATTGCCCTATTCTTGCTCACTCCTCTAGGTCATTTTTTTATGGCCTTTACTTCCTTACCTATCTTGGTCTCAGGTCTTGCATTAACTCCTTGTATACCTCAATCCATGCCAGGTCACTGCTACCTGGGCTGGATGGGCTCCAGCACTCTTTCCTTGTGTGAGTGGCCTGTTTCTGCTTTCCCTGTGCTTTAATGTCTTTTGCCTATGCTAATCCTGTGTATTCATTATAGCTACCTCCCAACTGCGATATTCCATCACAACCT
The DNA here is from genome assembly GCF_035609145.1 of Eleutherodactylus coqui. Lineage (NCBI taxonomy): Eukaryota > Metazoa > Chordata > Amphibia > Anura > Eleutherodactylidae > Eleutherodactylus > Eleutherodactylus coqui. The sequence continues at coordinate 247,576,042 of NC_089838.1, read as the reverse complement.
ATGCCATGAGTCTTCACTATCCAGTCTAATATGCATTTTCCTATATCATGTTTGGCGGTAGCAAGTATTTTCACAGAAAAATAAAAAAAAGAAATCTGTACAGATGCATATGCTAGTCTCCATGCAAGGTTCATTGTATCATTGCTGGCTCGTGATATTGGCTCTGCTTGTGCATGAGATGTTTATATAATTTATGTCTCATTATATTATTCTTGTACAGCTTAAAAATGGTTGCTAATCTGAAATGTTACAATATGCTTCTGGAGTTGCACATTAGAAATCTATTATTTCTGCATTAATATATGTGGGTGCTCGCTCCCTGTTTTAAGCCTCCTACACAGCGGTTTCTGTTTCAGTTAATGACTGTATTTCAACCTACATATGAAAATAATGATCATTATCACCTGTTTAGCATAACTGGTTAATCATACACCCAACTATAATCCTACAAAATCCCTGTGTGCAAGAATTGATGCTGATTTGGAGACAAAGGATGGTCACTAGAGATGAACGAGCATACTCGCTAAGGACAATTGCTTGAGCGAGCATTGTCCTTAGCGAGTACCTGCCCGTTCGGAAGAAAAGGTTCGGGTGTCGGCGCGGGTGAGCGGTGAGTTGCGGGAGTGAGCAGCGGGGGGGAAAGAGAGGGAGAAAGATCTCCCCTCCGCTCCCCCCTGCTCTCCCCCGCCACTCCCTGCCCCCCGCCGGCACCAGAACCTTTTCTTCCAAGTAGGCAGGTACTCACTAAGGGCAATACTCGCTTGAGCAATTGTCCTTAGCGAGTATGCTCGCGCATCTCTAGTGGTCACACCAAATTTTGATTTTATTTAGATTTCTCTGTTGTTCCTTCACTTTGAATTTTGTTAACAAACTATTAACATTTCTAGTTTTGAAAGCATTCTTACTTTGCAGCATTTTTCCACACCTGCCTCAAACTTTTTCACAGTCCTGTACATATGACTGCAGGTCTACATTCCCACTGACAACTAATATTCAGTGCCATTTGTAATTCTATTTTACGCTCACCTCGTAATTCCAATTCCACAATGCCGCTTTCATCTTCAAGTCCATCGATGACTTCACATTTATACTTTCCAGAATCCTCCAGACGTAAATCATTAATAACGAGGGACACCTCATTAGGCTTGTTTTGATGTAAGTAGACTCGCCCTTTGTATTCTCCAAAACTTCGGTGCCTCAAACCAATAGCCACCAGCACGTCCTTCTCCTTGGTGTTGTCCTTGTGTAGCTTTGCCCACTTTATACGGAGTCTTCTTGCAGACCCTATGTCTGGTTCATAATGGTATGCACATGGCAGTGTGATGTTACCACCACGGTAGGCAAAGAGGGCATCTTCAGGAGTATTAACCACGAGTTTCACACCATTGAAATGAATAACTGTAACACAAAGCAAACATGAAGAGAATTTATAGAACTGGAATTACAATGTGCTTTATTGTCTACATTGTTGCCATTAGAAGAAATCTGGATTTCTGGGTTAATTCTGTGGTTCTTGAGGAGTGACTGAATTGGTTTGTGAGGGAATGGGGAGTTCAGAAGGAAAACTTTTTACAGTCCTGCCAGAATAGTACTTTAAAGCCACTTTAGCAGTCTCTGGATCTGAGTGAAGGGTTTCATAGTCTGTATGTAAAATAACATCATTTGTGAAGCCTGGGGACAGTGACTTGTGTGGGTGAATACAATGTATTCTATAATACACTGCAAACTAGAGGGGTGCTATATAAGGGAGAAAAAAGTAAGCTTGGGGCTTATAGAGAAAGTTGGAATGGGCACAACTCCATTAAGACATTAAAGGCTGTGTTTTTTGTGTGCGACAGTGATCTGAAAAGTCACAGAAAAAGGACATATCAATGGAAAAATCACAGAAGACGGCCATACTTACTGGTATACTGATGCAAAATACAAGGGCAGATATAGACACTATGGCTCTCAGCATGTAGATGGGCACAGTGCTATATGCAAAGTCTACCCAGTACATGTAGTACACCATGCAGGCTTGCCACTAATTGACGCCATACACGATTCAGCCCAGTTGACTGCCTTGCACCACAAAAGTGAAGCCCACTGGACTGACACCCTGGACTCCCCCACATTTAGAGCCAGACCTACTGCTTGCTGCAAAAATAATGATTAATACTAAGTATTGGTTAATAATTTGGCCATTATATGCAAGCTTGGAACCCCACATCAGGGGTCCTTGTTTGTATAACTTATCTATGTGCAAGTATAATGCTAAGCAGCCCACCCACCAATATGTGGTAGATATGTGATGGTTGTTCATCAGTATATTGCACCTGTGCAATGCTCATCAATAAAGCGATGTGCCAGTCCGCATGCTGAGGGATGTGGTGTCTATACCTGCCCTTGTATTTTGTATCACTATACCCACAAGTATGGATGCCTTCTGGGAATTTTGAAAGTGATCTGCATTCATTTTCCCAACTCTCAACTTCCATTAGCCACAATTACCTCTGAGTGAAGACGCAACACTTTAGTTGTTGAGCCCCATAGCAGCTCCTACCCTGATAATTACACAAATGGGGCTTTATAAACAATAAAACACCTTGTTAAGTAGTGATCTAGAGTTTGTTACCAACTTAACATGGTTCATTTAGGCATGATATACAATGGTACAGTGGACTATAGTAAAATTTACGTTACCAAGCTACGAGGTGGCACGAAATGCTTCACTTATTCCAGAAGGATAAGGTCGCTCTGCCTGAAACACTTTACACAATTTTACGATGTCATCCATTGTGATGTTTGGCCACTAGAGGGAGCCAATTTGTAATTTTACTATTTAGTTTGCAGAACTCTATATAATTTAATCAATACGCGTGCAACTCATCAAAACCCTAGAAAATGTTACCAAACTGAGATTTTTAACAAGTTCCCAATCCTAAACAAAAGTATGCAAAAACTTGAAAATCTGAATGTGCAAAGCGTTGTTTGGCAAATTCTTCAAACTGGAGAAATGACTATAATCGCTGCACATTGAACATTTTTTTTAAATCTAGATAAGTACAGTAGTTGTCAAAATGGAATTCTTTAAACCTTGAGGGTCTGCAAGTTTATAAGAGCATCAACAATCACCATCATTGACCCACCAGCTATGAGAATTTTGCCAATCAACTCACAATAACCCGGCTTTGTGAACCCCCTTTTTTATATGATCACAACTGATAAACCAATTCTCTAATATAGACCTATAATAAGAACAGCTTGTATAATAAGGCTGCCATAAAATTGTCTTATTAACAGAAAGTCAAAAGAGAATTTGAGTTATCTAAGGTTTTCAAGCTGGAATATTGGAACATTCCCAGGAGAAGAAAGCAATTTCTTAGAAAGAATAGACGGACCTATATAATGCCATTAATTACCCAATGACAGGCCATTATAAATGTTGCCCAATTAATGAGCTGTTTAAAGGGGTTCTTCCATCTTATAAATTGATGGTATAGCACTAAGGTATGCTATGACTTTATAATCAGTGGGGTTCCAACCCGTCAGGCCCCCACTGTTCCTAATGTAATAGGGGTTCCGTTGCTCCCCTCCTGTTAGATTCATGTTGCAGCTTTACTTACCTATACAGGTCAACAGCACCAAAACGAAGCTCGGGTGAACGAGCCGAGCCCAATGTTTGTTTTTTTTATCTCTCTATTGCTAAGAGTCACATTAGATGCCCCAATTTATCGTTTGAACAAGTAAAAGAACGAGTGATGTCAACGCTAGCTTGTTCGCTCATGCAGGCAGATACATCATTGGCTCAAGAAGTCTGTATAAGTGAATGAGAAGCACTGTTTAAACTGAATGATAAGTGAACGAGCCGACCATGACTTTAATGCCTGCATAAAATGAATGATAAGCTAAAAAAACCCAATTCATTCATTGTTTGGTCGTTGGCCGCGTTTAGACCGAATGATATATTATCGTTCATTTTCACTCGTTTGAAAAATATTTTGAACGAACTGTCTAAAAGCACCTTAAGGCATGCAAATAAATCCGATGGGTTGCTGGTCACAATGGGAAGGCACAGTCGCATGGCAAGGTTTATATAAATGAAACCTTTGACACCCATGGAGAGAGTGCGTCTGTCTACGCTAAGCAGTTGTGGAAGACATTGTGGTAGACTCTATTTCCACCAGGTTGCTGTCCGTGGAGCTATGGCCCACACCGTTAGACAAGTGGGATGGTTCCTAGCTACCAAGAGGAACCTCTGGAGAACTGAATCAGAAGAAACTGGAGTTTGGTAATGCCTCGTCCATTTACTTGCTAGAAATGGAGGAACTTCCTGTGCAGCCTGCACCTGAGTGACTGCCTCCAGAGAGCCTTCTTTACAAACTGTCAGTGCTTGTTAACCAGTTTTTGTTTTGGCCTAGTGGTATCTGGTACCTCATTCCAATTAGGGTCCTGCCATAAAATGACTTGCTAACACTTCAGTGATCCTCTCATTAGCTCAGAAGAAAGTACAAGGCTGCTGATATTACTCTGTCATGCTGACTGAATTATAAAAGCAGACTTGTTGCTTTAATAGGGGACTGATTCTTGAAATCATTGTCTTCTTCTGATAACCATGGTTACCTCCAAGGAAATGCAGTCATCATTGCTTTGCATCAAAAAGGCTTTACAAGGAAGGACATTGCTGCTTGTAAGCTTCCGCCTAAACCAACCATTTATTGGATCATCAGGAACTTCAAGGAGCTAGGTTTAATTGCTGAGAAGAAGAATTTAGGGCACTGAAGAAAGTCCAGCAAGTGCCAGGACCGCCTCCTAAAGGAGATTCAGCTACAGGACCGGCTCAGCACCGGTGCAAAGCAGGCAGGTGTCAGTGCATCTGCACACATAATAAGCCAAAGGCTTTTGTTTCAAGAAGGACAGCAAGTATGCCAAGAAAAATATTGAGGACTGACTGACGGTCTGCAGGAAGTCCAGGGATTAGACTGCAGAGACTGGGGTAAAGTTATTTTCTCTGATGAAGCCCTCTTTAGACTGTTTGGGACAGCTGGAAGAATGATCGTCTAGAGAAGAAAAGGTGAGCGCAGAGCTTTAAAAATTTTCACAAGTGGGACTTGTGCCAAATTGTGTGACTATTTTACACCAAAAGGTGTTCCCCCAAGTCTAGATTCCCGGTAGCAGAGGGAATTGTGCTGCTGCCTTTTGCCAGTGATCTAGTAACTAAATGTTCCCATTTGTTATATGATCGTCTAAAAAGTTGCCCATGGTAAGCATAGCGACACTTTACAGCTAGGACTCCTTCAAGTAAAATTTATCTCTGCAACAGGAAAGTTTTCTTAGTTCTAATATCCCCTAAGGAGCAATTTATAAGGTAAACTATTTGCCCCTGGCATTGTTTAGAGAGCCCCTACACTCCTCCATGTGATGGGTCTTTATCATCGTCTTGCTTTGGCTTAATACTACAATAACAACTACATCCTGACGAAGGCATCTTTTATTCTGGAATCGTGGGACTGAGATGTGCCCTAAATATCATGGCGAAGGTCAATGTGCACCATTCCGGTGATAAATGGCCCTCAGTTCATCATTACTCTCTTTGCACCGTCCTGGATTATGTCTGACTATAATGAGTGTTAGAAAACGCTGTCATTTTTGAAGTCACCCTGTCTACTGCAGGCGCAGCGGAGTGGCATCTTGACATATCACTATGATTGTAGCAGTCGCTGCAGTCTATAAAGTATATTTCATATATGCTCATTACCTGTCCTTTCACAAGTTTCATTCGCGGGAACTGGAACATTGTAAGTTGTGATTAGATGGAGCGGCACTCAGTGTAAGCGACTTGACTTAATCCAATTATTTCCTATTGGAGGGAGACAGACATCTTACTTCTAACTACAGAAAATGAATGCGTCCTTACAAATAGGGTTTGCAGACTAATTCGCCGGGGGACATTACTCTACTTGTTTGCAGCTGTTTACGACACGCTGAAGACAGCGCAGACACCGGGTGGATTGTGCAGTGACGACGCTCGTTACCTCTGCAAATCATTTTTTATTGACGTTGTACAAATATACAAAGTCATACGACAGGTGCGGGAGTCTGATATTCAAATACTAGCTCCTGTGTAAGACCGGTGTAAGCGCATTTGTGCTGCATATTTACACAATGAGCTTTCAACATTTGCATGTGCATGTGCGTGTTTTACTGTACCTTTTGTGCGTGAAAAAAACCCAAAACACTCAACCATGCTCCCATTCATTGAAATAGGCAATTTAGTTAATTAGTCCAATACGTGCTATTTTTGCAGGAAAATAGAGCATGCTGTGTATTTTTTTTTTTGCGCTTATGTGAACAAACTCATTGAAGTCAAGGGGTTCTATTCCCTGCATATTGCGCAATACGCAGAGAATAGACCCCATTGATTTCAATGGGTTCATTCACAGTTCTGCGCTTGCATTTCACATTCTGCGCATATTTTACACTTGCATGCCGGCCCTGCAAAAAAATGAAGCATGCTCTATTTTCTTGCGCATTTGCTTAACAAAGGTCCCTATTAGAGTCAATTGGGGGCGCACAAATGCATGTGCAATATGAAAGGAAATGCGTAATACGCTGTGTAATTCTGCTATAAAAAGAACACATCTGGAACTAATAGGCCATTTCAAGTGGTGCGTCTTGTTTGCCGCGCAAATGAACAAGTCCTTTGGGCAGAAAAAGTACCGTAAAATAGGCCGATATGCATGCATAAAGCATCGTTCATTCTGAAAAAAACGCAGTATTGAGGTGCGAGCAAATGTGTATGCGCTTGTGTGAAGGGACTCTAAGAATTGTGTATAGAGAGAGCATGAAGGTCCTGCAAATGTAGCAAAATTCAATGTTGCACAGTTTATTGCTCAGGAGTCTGTTGCAGACTTCGCCAATTCACTAGGTTTTGGCCATTAGGACTCATTAGGCAGACTGATTGCTATGTTAGATAGAGGCTATTGTTCATTCTACAGCTAGCCAATCAGAGCGCATTGGGAAAATTAGCAAAACATTGGTTTGACTAAGGGCTCCTCCACACGGGCGCTGCAAAAGATTAAAACTGCCAAGGAGGGAGCAGAGAGACTGATTGCCAAAGAAAGCAAAAATAACCCTAAACTATCTTTCAATTATATAAATGGTAAAGGGATTTGCACTGAATACACTGGCCCTTTAACAAATAATGCAGGAGAAATCATAGAAGACGATGAGGGGAAGGCAAATCTACTAAATAGTTTTTTCTCAAATGTATTCACGAAGGAAATGGAAATGTCACACAAAATGCAGGGGAATAATATGACCCCCCCTCCCCACTAAATATAACCTGCCTAATGCAGGAAGAAGTACAGAGCCGGCTAAAAAAGAATAAAATCGACAAATCACCGAGCCCAGATGGAATACACCCAAGGGTTCAAAGGCGACCAAATAACTATGTATAAATACATTAGGAGACAATACAAGGCTCTCTCCCATGATCTGTTTATACCCAGGACTGTGATGTAACAAGTGGGCATCCGCTACGGTTAGTGCAAAGAAGGTTCCATCACCAACACAGAAGGGGATTCTTTACTGTAAGAGCAGTGGGACTGTGGAATTCTCTACCAGAGGACGCAGTGATGGCAAAATCAATAGGAGTTTAAGAGGAGAGTAGACATCTTTTTAGAGTGCAAAGTTGTTGATCTGATCTTGCAGTCAGATAGGAACTTTCAAACATTGATCCATGGATTATTCTGACTGCCATTATGGAGTCGGGAAGGAATTTTTTCCCCCAAATGGGTTCAATTGGCTTCTGTCTCATTTAGGGTTATTTGCCTTTCTCTAGATCAACAAGAAGGAGTACAAACGGGCTGAATTAACTGGATATTGTCTTCTTTTAGACTGACATACTATATTACTATGTTAAATGTTTTTCCTTTCCATTTTATTTCCATTTAGCTGCTCTCACAAGACAACAGCTAGACAGAAGCAAAAAATGCTAGTGTGAACTAACCTTAAAGTCGTATTCCCAAAATTGACACAGGTTAGTGGGGGTCTTACTGCTGAGATCACCACCAATCCTGAAAAGAGGGGTCCACTGTTCTCCTCTTATTCTACCTGCAGTGACGTCAGATTGAATGGAGCAGAGATCAAGCATACACGATGCCACAACATTCCTTTTTAATTAGGCTGATGTAAGTAACAGAGTACAGGCGCTCAGCTACCTCGGCAATCCAATTAAACCTTAATAAAGTGGCTCCGCCCATGCTCAACCACCAGTCTAGTCAATCCCCTCCTCACCGCTGGGGGTGCACTAAGCCCACAGTGAGAAGGAGAGTGGGACACAGGACTCCTGTTCTCGGAATTGGTGGGGGTCTCACTCTTGGGAACCCCACTAATCAGACTTTTATCACCTATTTTATGAATTGGTGATAAAAGTAAATTTTGGGAAAAAACCTTTAAGATTGCTGTCAATGAACATTCAATTGTCTAATAGCTGTATCTCTTAACTCCATCATTAACTCCAACTCCAACATTGTCAACTGTTCTCATAACAAGAACCTCATGGTAATGTGCTTAGCGGGTGCAATTGCATTTTGGTATTATACTCCTGTTTAGAACACCATCCAACAGTGTATGTTGTATGGTAATTATGACAGCTGCTGGGCTGATTAACCAAGAAGCATCAAATGGACATGACTATGACTCTTTGTTGGCACACAAGTTCAGTATTAATGTATCTTGACACACCAGCAAGTGCTGGTGGAGTCAAGATTGACAGGGGGGTGACGCCCCCTGTATCTGATTGGCTGGCCAGATGCAAAGGCTCTAGGTCCTGGAAGGGCACTAGACATGTGCTTAAAAGCCATGCAGCAGGCCCCGCTGCAGCCCCTGTTTTACTGGAGTGCGGCCTACAAAACACCGAAGCAAAAGTACAGTGAAGTTTTTTTTTCTGCGGCCCACAAGCGGACCCCTTTCCCACCCGCATCTCACCTTCACATCACGGCCGCAGAATGGAGGGCAAAGCAACGGGGGAAGCCACTGTGACGGGCGGACACACAGGACAGCAGCATGACACCAGGGATCCCAGTGCGGCGCGGTACAGCAGCAGGACAGTCTACGCCGGCGCCGAAACATGCATAGTAAGTATGCTCGAGAGGAAGTGAAGTAATGGACCACTGCAGCAGCGGGCTGCTCGGAGCAGGCAGGCGGAGACACGCACGCAATACACTGCCGCCAGGCGTCACTGAGCCCTCATCCTCCGGCCGGCCAGTAGCCATCACACACAAGCAGCCCGACGACAAGAGCGGTGAGCGAGTCTGAGGGGAAGCCTGTTGATTGCTTTTTGCCATCTCTGGTGGCTTAGGGTGAGGGTTCATTTTCTTATTACAGCTCATAATGTAAGCCTACATTGAAATATTACCCTCACCCTAAGCCACCACAGCCGTCAACAAGCAATGCACAATGTGCTGCTAGGACCTTGTAGGCTTGACCCTATTGGGAGCTGGAGATGTGAGAGAGGCATTCCTCCTGTCAAACCCCTAGCTTCCGGTGGAGTCAAGATACACTAATACCTCATGTGTGCAGAGATGTAGTTACAGATGGTGCTTTACTGGTACTTGAATGCAGCTACTGAGCCCAATACAAAATCTAAAATGGGGTTCCTAATTTCCAGGTGTTATTTACAATACTGATACCTTCTTATGCGGTAGCGGGGTCAGGGTATTACTGCTTCGTCTGCAGCGGCTCTAACCCGGCTCCTACATGCATGTAATTTCATTACAAATACTAGAGTTTACTATGGCAGCTGGATGAACCGCTGACAATCTAACACCTGTATAGATTGAAGTTACTAAGATTTATGGACCAATATTTTATGAGTTTGGGACCAATATATTTTGCACCCTTCAGACTTCTATGCAATAGTTGGGTTTTTAGTTCTAACCCTCAAAGCACCAAATTATTGTCTGTCTCCAATAATATTCTGTCAAATCAGCTCATGCCAACCAAGCATACAAATAGTCTAATATAGCAGCCCATGTAGCGGCCAAATAAGATGACACATGCTAATTATCCAATCCAATTTGTTTCCTAATGTTAGTGGCCACATTTGCTATGATCTATTTGTCCTCTGCCAGGGCCATTTATTGAGGAGGAAATTTATCGAGTAATGATAGGAAAAATGCATAATGTACATGGAAACTGGAGTTCTCACAAAAGAGTATTACAGTAATTGTCCCACAACTGATTTTTACTGTAGACAGATGGTTTTCCTAGTTTCCAATCATCTGGGCATTCGGTTTAGTAATATATATATATATATACACATATTGTACATTCAAATTACGGGCTAAAACTAGTCTGCCCGGCAACGGCTCACTTCGGATTGTCTGTTTACTAATAAATTCCTGATTGGTAGGAGGGGGAGGAGTTGAGACAAGCCCGGGAAAATGAGCAGAGCAAGGCAGGAATTGAGTCAGGAAATGGGAGAAAAGTGTGTGAAAGACAACAGGAAGTGAAGGAGGAGTCAGAGAGAAGTCAGAGAATAGTTAGTGGTATGGAGGTGATCAGGAGAGGGGGTAGTCTGGGGAGCTACAGAAGACCCTCACCTTAACAGAGGTTACAAGCAGGAGGAAAAAACTAGGAGCAAGCCACAGAGAACAAGAAAAAGGACTAAACCAAGTCTGCATAACTGTGAATTTAACTTGCCCCTGAAATTGTCAAGTATCAGAGGAAGTTCAGTTGAGTCAGCCTGTTTTAATCAACCCCATACTTCTACAAATAACGCTTTGGAGGAAGCCCCCAGATAACTGAGACTGGCAGGCTCATCCTTACTAACAGTGAGAGCGAGAGTAAAAGGAAGTCTGTGAGATATTCCTACCCTCAGGATTACTGTAAGAGTCAATGACTAAAACCTACCAAATGTGAGCTGTGTATTGTACTACTGTTATCAGCATTGAGTAAACTGTGTACCTTCAGTTTACCACAAAAGCTACGTGGGTTCCTCTCATTATTTCATCCTCAGACAACACAAGTTCCCCCTCAAAAGGTACTGGCATCGCATAATATTACACTCGCATACCCCAATACCATTCTATGTTATTACCACTGCGGGCAGTCAAGTTAGGCCCTGCGCGGCCATTGCAGTAGGAGAGGCTACGGAGCCACCGTTGACAATACAATCTTAACCTGAGGCCTCCCCTCGCAACAGCTAGGCGCCACTCAGCCACCATAAAGTGCTCTGTGCATGGAGTCTTATGGAAGTGCACAAAGACTACATGGCTGCCTAATATGTAGTAACATGACCTCTGTGTACTGCCATACAGACTCTGTGAGGTGCCGTATGTACTGTAGAGTACTGCATTGTACAGTACTGTGCAAAAGTTTTTGTTCTTTGAACAAAAGAGGGATCTAAATTAAATCAATATTTGGTGTGATCACTAGAGATGAGCGAGCATACTCGCTAAGGGCAATTACTCGATCGAGCATTGCCCTTAGCGAGTACCTGACCGCTCGGAAGAAAAGATTCGGCTGCTCACGGCGGGTGGGCAGCGGCGGGGGAGAGCGGGGAGGAATGGAGGGGAGATCTCTCTCTCCCTCTCTCCCCCCTGCTCACTGCCGCAACTCACCTCTCAGCCGTGCCGGCAGCCGAACTTTTTCTTCCGAGTGGGGAGATACTCGCTAAGGACAATGCTCGATTGAGTAATTATCCTTAGCGAGTATGCTCGCTCATCTCTAGTGATCAGCCTTTGCTTTCAAAACAGCATTAGTTCTTCTAGGTACACTTGCACAAAGTCGGGGGGTTTGTAGGTGTGTGATTAAGCAGTTATACCAAACTATAACAATCATTTTCATATGCAAGTTGAAATACAGTTATTAATTGAAACAGGCCTAAAACTGTATGAGGAACAGTAAAACTGTGCTACAAAGGTGAGGTAGTGGAAGACAGTTTCATGTCACAGGTCATACACCATAGCAAGACTGAGCACATAACTAGACACAATGTGGTTATACTGCATCAGCAAAGTCTCTCCCAGGCAAAGATTTTAAAGCAGAGTGGGGTTTCATGATGTGCTGTTCATGCTCTATCTAAGAAGCATAAAGAAACGGACCATAGACCCAGTGGTCGTCCAAGGAAAGTTACTACAGCAAGTGAAAGGCATCATGCTTATTTCTCTTCGAAATCTGAAAATGTTCAGCAATGCCATCAACTCAGAACTAGCAGAAACCAGTGAGTACTTTTGACATAGAAACAAGGCTAAGTGACTCAACTATGAACATAAATATAGGAACTGGGGTGCAGAAAAATGGCAGCAGGTGCTTGGGACTAATATTTGGCTATAAAAGAAGGCAGTTTGTTCACCAAAGGGCTGAAGAGAAGTACAATGGTGAGTGTCTGCAGTCAACAGTCAAGTATAGTGGAGCTTCCTTGTAAGTTTGTGGCTTCATTTCAGCACATCGAGTTGGGGATTTGATCAGGATTAATGGTGTCCAATACTGAGAAATGTAGGCAGATACTTATCCATCATGCAGTATCATCAGGGAGGCGTCTGATTGGCTCCAAATTTATTCTGCAGCAGGACAACGACTCATACAGCCAATGTCATTAAGAACTATCTTCAGTGCGTAGTCCTGGAAGTGATGATATGGCCTCCACATAGCTCAACATCATTGAGTCAGTCTGAGATTACATGAAGAAAATGAAGGATTTGAGCAAGTCTACATCCACAGAAGATCTCTGCTTAGTTCTCCAAGATGTCTGGAACAATCTCCCTGCCGAACTCCTTCCAAAACTGTGTGCAAATGTACCTAGAAGAACTGATGCTGTTTTGAAGGCAAAGCATGGTCACACCAAATATTGATTTTATTTAGATTTTGCTGTTGTTCATTTACTTTGCATTTTGTTGAAATTGAAATCAGAGATGTATGGAGGTACAGTAAAGGCGTCATGCACTACTGAGGGTGCCCTAATACACCTTGGTACAAAACAGAGACATTCTCATGGGGATTTATAGTAGCAAATTTTGATAACTTGACACCTCTCAGGAATCATTGATTAAGGAATTTTTAAGGGATTTTAACTACCGTATATACTCGAGTATTAGCCGACCCGAGGATAAGCCGAGTCAATAAGTTTTACCACAACAAACTGGGAAAACTTATTGACTCGAGTATAAGCTATATTCGGCGTCTGTGTCTGTGTGGCAACCTGCGTGAATTCTCCCCGCTGTCATCCCTGCCATTCTCTCTGCTTGGCTCTGTCATCTCTGTCAGTGCTGTGTAAGCAAGCGCTGTGATTGGATTGAGTGCCAGCCAATCACAGTCGGCACTCAATCCAATCACAGAGCTTACTTACACAGCACTGAGGGCAGGGGATTTAAAAGCCGAGCAGAGAGATAACAGCAGGGAAAATTTTAAAGCAGCTTGTGATTGGCTGTAGAAATGAGCGAGTATACTCGCTAAGGCTAATTACTCGAGCGAGTAGTGCCTTAGTCGAGTATCTGCTCGCTCGTGTCTAAAGATTTGGGTGCCGGCGGGGGGTGGGGAGCGGCGGGGGAGAGCGGGGAGGAACGGAGGGAAGATCCCTCTCTCCCCACCGCTACCCTCTGCTCACCGCCGCAACTCACCTGTCACCCGCGCCGGCACCCGAATCTTTAGACACGTGCGGGAAGATACTCGACTAAGGCACTACTGGCTCGAGTAGTTAGCCTTAGCGAGTATGCTCGCTCATCTCTAATTGGCTGTGAATGATCAAGCGCTGGCTGTGATTGGCTGGCGCTCGATCCAATCACAGCGTTGACGGCGGGGGATGACAGAACCGAGCAGAGGAGACGGTGGGGGATGACAGCAGGGAGATTTCCAGTAACTTGCCGTATTGCCGCTGGGAACAGAGGAATTCAAGCAGCTTGCTGCACCACCACCATGGACACAGACGCCGGCTGGGAGGGGAGTATGGAGGGTTTTTTTTATGTTGTTTTTTTTAACCCTTTCCCGACTCGAGTATAAGCCGAGGTGTGCTTTTTCAGCACAAAAAATGTGCTGAAAAACTAGGTTTATACTCGAGTATATATGATATATTTCCATAACGTACATTGACAAACCCAAATCTGCACTTCCAGTTATAATTTCCTTAGTTGAATTTCAACTCGGATCTTGGAAATGGAATTCTGTACAAGATGTACTTGCTTGTGCATTGTCATAGTGTTAGTGCTACCTACTGTGCTTATATTAACTGACTCTATATACAAGATGCGTGCAGTCAATCCGCTTCACAAACAACGTGCCCAATACATGTCCTCATGTGACAAGACATAATTAAATCATGTAGTGTTGCTGACAGTCTTACCGTCTCCATTGCCATTTCCAGATTTGTTATTCAGGATATGATCATAGTAGAAGCCATTATAGAAAGGAAGGCAGTGACACGTGCTGACTAGTACGAGGAAGACGGCTATTCCAGTCTGCATGGCGGCTCAAAAGGGCGGTGCTCCAGATGGACGGTCTCTGCAAGGAGAGTCAAGACAGGGTGTTACATTTGCTGCAAAGTTTAACATAATTTTAACACTGTGCCACGGATTGGTTACCCTTTCAATTACTTAGGGCTCTATTTGTGCAGGTGAGAAATTCATGCTAATTCCGTCCGATGTAATACAGATGGAACTCGCATATGAGTAAAGAATCCATTCATTTAAAAGGGTTCATGTACGCAAGCAATTTTTTTTTTTTTCTTACTCGAACTGATGATCCGACTTTGAAACATTTCAGAAGGTCCTATTTTTGAGTCTCACACAGCACTTGGTTGGGATGTGAGTTGCACCCAAGAATTGCCAGCTTCTCATTGATTGTTCAGCTTCAGCCGGCATAAGAACCAGCGCCGGCTCGTGCACTTATAGTGCAGTTTAAGTACTAATTGTTCAGTGTTTCACATACTAATGTAAAACACTGAACGATTAGTGAATGAGAACTGCACCATTCTCAATGAGCATTGTGCAGTCTAAACAGACTGCCCAAGCGTGCTCGAGCAAGTGATAATGTCACCAGTTAAGCCCCATTTACATGCAAAGATGATCGTTCAAAATTCGCTCAAAAGACAGTTTGAGTGAGTATTAAGTGATCATTTTACATAGCTACTAATGGGCAATAATGTCCATTAGGAGCTAATTAACATTATTTGCATACTAATGAGCCTCCGGGAGACGTATTTACAGAACAGAAGGCGGTCTGTTCTTTAAATACATGTCTTTTGTTCTGCTGCGGGCTGCTGGCTAATAACAATGTTATCAGTGCTGCCCACAAAGAACTCAGCGTGCAGTCCCTGCTATCAGAAATTGTGGATTTTATGCTCACATGAAATCCATCATTCAGCAGAAAAGCAAACGATGGTAGGATTTACACGCAACGATTATCGCTCAAAAGACATCGTTTGGACGAATTTTGAGCGATAATCATTGTATTTAAATGGGCCTTTAGTGCACTTGAGTAAACAAGATTCTTGGCCCATCTAAAAGGGGAATTACCCATGTAAATGCACTCGTAAGGGCTTTTTATCTGGGTTGATTATCACGCAAAATTTGTTCAAACGAACAAAAATAAGCAAAAATCATTCCATCTAAATGCACAGCCATCGGGTACTATTTGTTTACTTTGCGTTTGTCACTCACTTTCAACCAGCATAAAAATCATTGCTGTTTCACTGACTTCTTGCTGCATCTAAACGCTGCCCGGTCAGTGTTTAACATCGAATGTGAAGGGCTGAGCAAGACATTCGATGTTAAACAATGTCCACAGCTCGGGATCCCTGCTGATCTGCTAATTGAAGAGGCTGCAGTACTCAGGTGATCGTTGTGATCATGTCACATTCATTGGTCACATGGCCTAAGAGCAATTCAGTTCCGTTGCAATGTATGGCAATGTGCCTGGTATGGCACTCACCCAAGTAATGCTGTCAATTCCATCAGCTGATCAGGAGGGTTCCTGAGCGGTGGACGCCCACCAATCAACTATTGATGACCTATTCGGAGGATAGATCATCAATAGTTTAGTCCTGGAAAGCTCCTTTAAAAGTGGAGATTAGTCTGAAAGATGACCACAGATGAAACATTAATTAATCTATATAACTAATAGTAACCAATAATGAGTGTTTCTAATCAATATGCTCCATTGGCTGGAAAATGTATCAAATGCACGTTATTATTTATTTTCTTATCACCATCAAATATTTAAATTACATTCAATTGCAGTAGCTGAAATAGACAAGGACAGAGTAGTATGCCATTAGAGGGGTATTCCTATCCAGTGTGCTGTAGATGGGAAAACAGACCACTCACTGCTTACATGCCTATGTCAAAAATGTCTCATTCTCTTGAATCATAAACTAGCAAAGCTTTAGGCCTCCTTCATGGGACCGTATGCATTTTTATGCTTTAAATCGTGTGAATGAAGAAAAGCCGCGATAAAATTTCGAGAATAATTAGCGTTTTCTCGTTCATTCACACGGCCGGATGCAACGTATCAGCAAAAAAATACACCGCAACACAGAAATCCCGCTGTTGGTATGAATTCCTCGGAATGACTTCTAATACCTTAATAGAGGCACCTGTAAGCCTTTCCCTGTATTCTTCAGTAGCTACGTATACAATGCTATAGAACATGTTCTAACTTAGTAGAGCTTGGTAATACTAATGTGTAATGCAATCTGTCAATACCCATATATACAGTATAAGTCCTGGTAACAAGTCAACTGTTGTACAATATAAGGTACTCAATGCTGCAGACAAGGTTCCAAAATTTGTGTTTCGGTTTAAAAAGCAATGCTTTGCCCATTGAAATGAATGGAGTGTGTTTTCAGCACTGCCGAAAATGCGGTAGAATGTGGTTACCGCATTTTTGACTGCGTCTTTTCAGTTCCAGTATTATCAGCTTGCTTGGCTGCGTTCATAACTGTGCTGAAAAAGCAGTCAGACGCTGTCAAAACACATGTCAATGCAACTGAAAACGCAGTAAATGCTGCGTAAAAAATGCAGCGTTTTTCCAAGTGCCTATGTGAGAGTGATCACTGTGTGAGACCTCTTTCCCACGGGCATCACGATTTTTGGCCGCCCGCATCACAGCTAAAAATCGCATGAATGGGAGAAAGCCTTGACAAAGTCACGGCTAAATCTCCTGTTTTCTCACCCAGTCACACGGCGAGGCTGGGGGTTATATACACCACAGCTGGGAATTTCATTGGCCGGGTGCAGAGACCTTAGCACTGCTAAGGTCTCTCTCCCTCCCCTTACTGGTTGATGGCAGCAATAGAAGCTCCCATAGAAGCCTATGGGAGCTGCCGGCAAGGGGAGGGACTTTAGCAGTGCTTGCCATGCTAAATCCGCCCCCCCCCTCCCTTCCCAGCCTATGGGAGCTACCGGTAAGGGGAGGAACTTTAGCAACATGAGCCACTGCTAAACTCCCTCCCCCTTCCCTTTTGCTAATGGTTCTCATAGGCTCCCATAGGAGTCTATGGGAACGGCCATCGTATTTTGGCAAAA
The DNA here is from genome assembly GCF_035609145.1 of Eleutherodactylus coqui. Lineage (NCBI taxonomy): Eukaryota > Metazoa > Chordata > Amphibia > Anura > Eleutherodactylidae > Eleutherodactylus > Eleutherodactylus coqui. The sequence continues at coordinate 247,558,538 of NC_089838.1, read as the reverse complement.
GATAGGGCAAGTCCTATCGTTTCAAGTCACGTGTAAAAGCGGGCGGATGGAATATACACCGGAAAATCACCCATCTGAACAAATGCATTGAAATCTAGATGGTTATTATTAATTGCCCTTATTAATAGCCACTTGTGTGAAAGAGGCCTGAGCCTGAGAAGGGCATTGCAAGCAGCAGCAGGATGGGAGAATGTATAGAGACAAGTCATGAACAAGTCTTCATAGTGGTTTGAACCCTGATAGAAAGCAAAAGGAAAAACTGGCTGTAATCAGAGGCGGCATCACCTGTTTTAGTAGATTTGCTATGGGGAAAGGGGGCCAGCCACATTCTTTACACAGGGGCCCTCTGCACTCTGTGTCCACCCCTGTCTTAACACATTAACTAACAATAAGCTAATGATGAGAGGATCCGATTACAGAGCTATTTTCCTTAAGGCAATGGAAGTTAATATACGGATGTGTTTTAAAAGATTTCCATCTTTACATTCTTATATGTAACAAAAAACAAAGTCAATACATTTTTGGTTGCAACAAATACAGTAACCGAAGCATCTGCGTCAGTACTCATACAAGAATAATATCTGAAAAAAGAGCATTTTTAATGGGATACTAAATGTGTGGGCGCTGAAGTACATGTTTGTCGTCATAATGTTATATGATGGAAATATGGTTCCTTAATAGGATATTTGCCCATTGCTGGAACCACAACAAATTGTATTTCTCCATCTCTACCATAACACACTGATATGTAGGCCCCTTAAGAAGTATACTGGTCTTACTTACTTAAAAAAAAATCCAGTGTCCCTTCTATCATAAAAATTAAGATCTGACTTGCAAGTTAGAGTTATGCTTGAATAGTCCACCAAGACCCTACTTGTAGTAGAGGTAACAGACTTCATATGCATCTATTCCTCTTCTCCCTTGTTCCACCCCAGGATGTCAATCCGAATTCCTCAGCTGTTAATTGTTACACTCGTGTTTAAGCTTAAGGACCCTGTTAATAGACTTCCAGGACCTATAATCTTAACATATGTTCAACCAAGCTCCACTCCAATCAACCGCTATGATGTCATATCGACTACATTTCCATAATAAATCTATATATTTTTTTTACTAGTAAAGGTTATAACCTGGAAGGGTGTATCCCGTATGTTCTCATCACACACACTGCCTTACTGACAAGAAGCAGACGGCAATCGAATCCTCTAAGGAGTCGTTTACAGAATTGAAGAAAGTACATCTGTTCCAATGCTCTTACATTGACTTATATACACAAAACACAGTGCCCCATTAACTTTAAGATCCCAACTTAGCGCTTGTTCCACTAAAAGACAAAGCACATTGAAAAATTAATCTGACAACATGGAAAAATGTTGTCACAAAGTTCACGGTATGTGAAGAAAATCAACAGTAAAGCATTGAGTGATAGTATGAAACTGAAGATACTGTATAATAGACAATGAGGATAGTTGGCTTCACTACCCATTTACCCCAAGGGCACTGGAAAGCTGAGACACTACTATGAAATGGAACATCTACTGCCGCTTCCAAAAATGGGTTTAAAGAGAAGCTAAGTCTGGCACAGAGTTCTACATTTTCTTTTATTTCATGGTTGTAAAAGGTGTGATTTCTCAATGCCCAAACGCCTTCATATTTAATAACATGAAATAAACTGAAACCCGATGGCAAAAAATATGTACGATTCTGCTGATGCAAGCATTCTATGACTGGTTGCTATGGACTGTTTGTGTAATTGGAACCGTGGGATAACTGTGCATTTTGTCGTGCACAGATGCAATAATTGACAGCAAGACTGTCTGCGCCAAATATCAAGGAACGGCATAAGGCCACATCACTCTAATTATATTTTCACTATAGGAAATGAGGAGAAGCAGAAAAAGCAGTAGACGAGGTTTCACATATTCTTCCACCCACATGTTTTTTAATGAAACCACAACAGCTGTACAAATGAAAGGATATGTTCATCCAGTCTACCTCAAGGGTAACATAGATGCTCCAGTTTCTTACATTATATGCATCCGCAGGCTTAGTTCTTTCCTACATTACGTCTAACACGTGATCACTGACACTTCAAAAATGTTTTAAATGAGGATGGGGCACGTTCCTGCACGATTCTGTGAACTGTACTTATACAACGTGTTATAACAACATTTTCATAGTAACATAGTATGTTAGACTGAAAAAGACATGTCCATCCAGTTTAGCCTATTACCCCCAATGATGATCCAGAGGAAAGCAAAAAAAAACAATGAGGTAGAAGCCAATTGTACTCATCTTAGGGAAATAAATTCCCTCCGGACTACAATCTGGCAATCGGAGTAATGCCTAGATCAACAGCCTTTCTGAAGTCGTAAGTGATTATGAGATATAATGTTGTATCGATAAAGAAAGGGGTCCAGGCCCCTCTTGAACTCCTATCAAATTCACCATTATCGCATCCGCAGGCAGTGAGTTCCATAGTATCACTGCTCTGACAGTAAAGAACCCTCTTCTATGTTGGTGTAGAAACCTTCTTTCCTTTAGGTGTAGAGGGCGCCCCTTTGTCCCGGTCTCAGACCTGGGTATAAATAGATAATGGGAGAGATCTCTGTATTGTCTCCTGATATATTTATACATAGTTATTAGGTCGCCCCTCAGCCGTCTTTTTTCTAACCGATCAAATTATGTGGCTATTTGAAGATGATGATGCCTCAAAAACACCACCACTGCTAATCTGGAAAAATGTGCTCCATGGAATTTCACAAGCAGTGATATGACTTTGTAATCTGCATGTCATGTCTGTCTCCTGAGATCTGTGGTTTTGCAGGTTCTCTGGAGGTTTCCTGCTCAGGTGTGGAGATTGTGCTGGCTGTGTGTGTGTGTCTCCAGTCAGCCAATCACTTTTCCCAGGTGTGGGTGCGGTCAGCTTTCTCTGTTCTTATTCTCTGTGTGTGGAGTGAGCAGGTTCTATGTGCAGTGGCTGCAAGAAAGGTTTGTGTTTGTTTGGTTATGGCGCTGGACTCCTGGTTAGTGTAGGGACTAGCGGTATATTCAGGAGCCGTGACGTGGCCCAGTAGCTTCCACACTTTTATCAAAATGTCAACTAATTCCTGGCATTTATAGCATTTACATCTGCAACTAATGGTTGCATATTGGCCGCTATATAGTGTGATTATGGCTCTGTGTGTCTTCTTATTCTTTCTAGTTGTCCCTATCGGTGGTGGCATGTGAATGTGTCCTAGCCTGCATGTGTGGACCAGCAGCGACCCAGTGGACCAGCAGGGGCCCAGATCTGAAGACCACTGGGCAACCCTTTATTGGGGCGATGTTCCAGCTCAGGTAGGCCTGTGTCACTTACCCTAGTAGAATATAGGGAGAGGTGCTACTCTGTACTAGTTTCACCTGGTGTTCCCTATCATCTCTAGGTCTTGTTCGTGTGAGCCCAGTGCTCACTTGCGCACACCAACGTAACACTGCAGTTCCGGGACTTAGCTCTGCCCCCGTCCAGCCTCCTCCCATTGCAAATAGTGCCGAGGGGCGGAGAGGGGGTGGGAGCTCAGTGCAGTGCTCCCGGCTCTTCCAGCCTCCTCCCCCTGCAGAGAGGGACGCCGTATATCGGCCGGCGTGAATATCCGGCCGATATATGGTCATCTTAATAAGCCCTTGGGGTGATTTCACATGGGCGAGAAAATTGCATGATTTTCCCACGATTTTTGCCTGATAAAAGAGTCAGGGAAAACGCAGAATTATGAAACCAATGCTTTTCAATGCTTTCCTTCTTATCTGCGATGTTTTCACTAATGCAATGTTGAGAGAACAAAAAATTGCGGCATGCTCTATCTTTCAGCGATGTGCGTTTTTTTTTATCTTCCATGATTCCCTATGGAGCATTGACTTTTGCGTTAAAAAAACCCGCAATTTTCTCACGCGATCTTAATGCGGGTGGCAGTGATGCAATTCGAGATTATTCTTTAAAAAAGCATCGCTGACACTCAAAATCGCAGGAACCAAGATGCGATTTTCCACGATTTTCTCGGGGCAAAATCGTGATTGCCTGTGTGAAACTAGCCCAAGGCCTCCATGAACTAAGGGTTATGATGCTTTTAGGGGTCGTGACAGGTGGTGACTCACCCGCTCCCGCAATCCAACGCTGTTCAAAAATATGTCACTTTTTAGAGTCCCATGCGCGCACTCTCCCATAGATTCCTGTGTACTGACCTCCTGTCACTGCAGTTCTCACTTCTCCCCCTGCAGTGATGCCACCGTGAATGGAGTGCTGGCCAAGCATATGCGGTCAGCACTCAATTTATTTTAATTGGGCTCACAGAAATAACCGAGCAGCACTCACTTGGGTATCTCTGCAGTCCCTTTGAAGGTAAGTGGCGTACCACTGCACCCCCAGCAGTGAGGAGAACGCGGTACACGGGAACTCCATTCTCAATATCGGCGGTGGTTTCAGTCTTTAAAGTGGTTGTACAACAATTACAAGTTATCTCCTATCCACAGGATAGAGAATAACCTGGTGGTCGGTGGTGGTCTTACCACTAAGACCCCCACAGATAGTGAGAACAGGGGTCCTATGTCCACTACTTTTCATCACTACGGAGATGCTTCTTCCCTGGCAGTGACAGCACAGTTAATGGAGTCCTGTCCAAGAAGGCTCAGTCAGCGCTCCATTTATTTCAACGGAGCTGACCGAAATACCTGAGTGCTTGCCCCTCGGCTGTCTTCACAGTCCCATTGAAAGTGAAAGGAGCGACAATGCGCTTGCGCAACTGTTACTCCATTCCGTTTCCAGCTCACTACAGGTGGTGTAATAAACCCACAGTGAGAAAAACGAGGGATACAGGAACCTCGTTCTTAGGATCAGTGGGGGTCTCAGCGACAAGACCACACCAATCAGCAAGTTTTCCCCTAACCTTAGAATAGGGGATAACTTTTGATTCTGGTACAACCCCTTTAAATCCGCCTGAGTGAAGGCCTGGCATAAAAATGCTGATATTGTTGATCGATGCTCATCATTGGCACTTTATATTTTAAAGGATACATACTGATAGGCTATTTGGCTTCTGATGGAATTGTTCCTAATGTAAGAGTGAGGAACCGGGACTGATGTGAGTAATTGAGTGATGTTGAGCATGTCCAGCACTACAGAATATGTTGGAGAAACAGAAAATATATTATCCAAGAGAATCCTATGAATTATACAGAGCAAATTGAAGTTTATTGAATTGTATAAACCAGTACAGTATAGTATGTCCACTATACTAATTAATGCTGCAATCCACTCCATCCTTAGGGTGACTACCCACTAGCGTTTTTTTTCAGCTGCGAATTCGCTGCGTTTTTTTTCCAGAGGTCAATGGGACTTTCTACTGTTAAATTCGCAACGCAGCAAAAACGGCAACTTGCATTTTTGCTACATTGCAAATTTAACATTAGAAAGTCCCATTGACACCTGGAAAAAAAAACGCAGCAAATTCGCAACAGAAAAAAAAACCGCTAGTGGGTAGTCACCCTTACAGAAATACGGACATATCTTGGTGTGTCTTTATATAATAATGTGAAAGGTGAAAATCACATATTCTTTTCCTAACAAATGCAGAATAAATAAGGTGGGATAATGGTAACGGCATGTTGACCTATGCACACCAAGAGGAAAAGAAGGCAGATAAAGCTGGCCAATGTATAACCAGCACAACACAGTTATTTCCCAAGGAATTTTAAGTGGAGAGACTGACACACGAAGGTCAGACCAGCACCCCCTGCCATATAATTACAATCATTCCAGATGAGGATGCTAGGAGGAGATGGAATTCAGTCATGTGTATTCCATTATAACTTGCATAATGTGAACAAACACAGCAATATCTCTGTTATTATCTATTGCCATAGAGCACATTTTACGATATATTGTTATTAATTAAAAACACACTTAACTCTTCCACGTCTGCAGGGCTGTGCAAAGTCTGTCGATCTGCACAGCCTTCCAACGATCAAGCATCATTTACAGTATATCCTCGTATGGGTTAGAGGAACCTTTTTTGACCCTTCACCCCCTACAGTTAGGCTGCCTGTCCACGGGCGTTGCGGTAGATCCACCGCGGGATACCACCGCCCAGGAGCAGGAGCCGGCAGTTTGGATCTCCGCGGAGAATCGCAGTAAATTTGCAGCATGCTGCGAATTGCCGTCCGCAAGCGGAGAATCGTAATGATTCTCCATTCATGAACAGGGGGGAAGCACTCTCCATAGCAATGCTATGGATAGCTTTCACTGCCTTCCCCGCAGCCGGATTATGGCCGCGGGGAATGCAATAAAAACCCGCCAATGGACAGGAAGCCTTATGCTCCTATGTATGTAGCAAAAATGTCATATTATATATACAGGTGCAATCAGAATTATTCAACCCCCATTTTCAAATTTTGTGCAGGAATAAACACCAAACAGCCACCCCCTTAATATAAGGAGGGTTTGTTAGTGGCTGTTTCATTAGTGTCCTCCACATGTGTTAATTCGTCCTCTATTTAGCAGTCTCAGTGTCTGCATGTTGGGGGTTAGGTGGTGTATGTGCCTGCCCTCTTGTATTAGTATATGCGTAAGGCCTCTTTCACATGGCCATAGGGGTTTTTACGTGCGCCCGTTCAGATGGCATGGCCCCACTGCATATACGCCAAGGCTGCGAGGCCATTGCCTCCCTTTCCCCTCGCCCGCTCACCTCCTCACTCCTTCCCTCTGGGTTAAAAACAAAGATGTACAATTTAAATAGTTAAACACAACTAATATAACAAGTGGTTTCTTCAAATTCAACACAAAACACCACTTTTAATGACTACTATAGTCTCAGAATTAATCAACCTCTTCATGACCAGCACCTTTTTCTGTTGTGACCTGCTGCAAACGTGATACATAGCCAGACAGCAGCTTCTGAGAGCGTTCCTCAGGAATTTTAGCCCATTCCTAATGGACAATGGCCTTCATTAATATTCTGGGTTTGTGTGCTACAATTACATTCTTCAAATCCCACCAAAGATTTTCTATAAGATTCAAGTCAAGCAACACTCACTCCAGAATCCTCCAAGACGTCTTCTGAAACCAAGCCATTATAAACTTTCATGTATGCTTAGGATCATTGTCCTGTTGTAAGGTCTATTGGCAAACAAGCTTAGGTTTCCTGATAGAAGGCAGGTTTCCAATGCCAGAAGAAGCAAAGCAGCCCCACAGCATCTCCGAGCCACCGCCTTGCTTTACTGTAGGTAGGGTGCTTCTTCCTCCAAACATACCGCAGATCCATAGGCCCAAAAAGTCCAATTTTTGTTTTCTCACTCCGTAGAACATAATCCCAACACTTTTGTGGCTTATTTATATGGTTTGAGCATATTGGAGCTGACATTTCTTGTGCTTTTAGATCAGTAAAGGTGAACGCAGGGGCGTAACTATAGTGGGTGCAGGGGATGTAGTCGCACCCAGGCCCAGGAGCTTTAGGGGGCCCGTAGGGCCTCTATTCTCCATATAGGGAGCCCAATACTATTAATAAAACATTATAATTAGGGGCCCAGCTACACATTTTGCATTGGGGCCCAGGAGCTTTAAATTACGCCTCTGGGTGAACGTCTTGGAGTTCAGGTATGAAGAGCTTCAGCACTTAGTATGTACCTTACTGTACAAGCAGAAACCTCAGTGCTGCTGCCACCAAATCTTGCTGCAGGTATTTTGCCGTCACTTAGGGTTTTTTGACCATCTGGCTTTCTGGCAGCAGCCGGTGATAGCTTTCTCTTTTTGCCACGTCCAAGTACTGTAGCTGGTTTTCCTCTAACTTTGCCCCTCTGAACTATGTTTCCAACTGTATCTCTAGGAATATTTGGTATCTTTGCTATCTTCTTGTATCCTTTTCCTTGTGCAAGAAAGTGATCGCTTCTTTCAACTTTTTGGACCACTCTCTCAACATAGAGTGGCTCTACATGTGACGACTGTCGAGCGCATAAACGCCATAAATCATTAATTTCAGTGATTTGTCCCATGTAAAGCCAGCCTTTGCTATATTTCTAACATACAATCAAATGTTACAGTCAACAAAGCCCTAAGGCCTTATTCACATGACTGTATATACACAGCTATTTAGCTGTGTCAAAAAAAGCGTCCAAAAATCGTGACCATCTGAAGTATTCAAATCCAATGTATTCAGACAGATGAACGATTTTGGGACACGTAACAAATCGCGCTGGGAAAGATAGCACATTGGCAACCTTTTTGGTCATCAGTTTTATATGTCACGTTAAAAGATAGGTCTTGCTCTATCTTTTTCCAAGATACGCAGGAAGCTCCGTTAGACTTCTATGAAAACTGAAAAAAAAGGGAGGGGGAGGGAGTTTTCCTACGTGAAACATTGGGAAAAGAAGACAGCTGGCTCTATTTAAGAATTAGTAGTCATTACGAGGATTTCTGCTGATCAATGGATTTCCGTGCTGCAGTGTATTTTTTGCCGATACGCAGAAGCTGCCTTTTTGAATGGCAGAAAATATGCGGCTAAAGATCGGGACTCAATCACGGCTATTCTTCATTCATGCAATTTTACAGCGCATATGGGCGAACACAAAAACGCATATGGTTGTGTGAAAGAGGCCTAATACACATTAAATACCGTCCAAGTGTTTGATGTGTTTAATCTCAATCACACCTGATGTAACTAATGAAGACCCTGATTAGTTGCATCAGTTGTGCTTTAGACAACATCTAATTTGCAAATATGTGTTTTTATGAGGGATTCTATTTAGGGGGTTGATTAATTCTGAGATTATGGTTGTCATTAAAAGTGGCATTGGTATTAAATTTCGTGAAACCACTTGCTTTGCTATTTAAGATGTTCTTATCTGATTGTTCTGTTTTTGCAAACAGCTGAAATGTTGTACATTTGGCAATTAAACCTAATTTGCATTGGGGGTCGAGCAATTTTGATTGCAACTGTAAACATTTGCACATTGAATGGGCTGTCAATTCGTGGGTTACCAAAAGTTCACAGTGAAGGGTCCTGTTGTTGGGATCTCCTGAGATCTGAACATTTTGGCAATGGGATACCAAAAAAGAAAATTCTCCTTTTAACGACAGGGAAAGAAAGTATTGCAGGCCAAACTTTGACATTAATAGGCATCTGCTGTCTTGAATGGAAGAATGCAATCTTATGTATGCTAGATCCCTCTGTTATTTCAGTGTGAGAAAAGGGGTTAACCAAGACAAGCAGCCCCTTTAATTGCTAAATGTAGTAAAAACTTTCAATCTTTAACAGTCGAAATGACAGAATTTGGAGAAAACCTTTGGTATGCAATGCAGATGTTCAGCCTTCATCTATGAACTCATCTATATCCAGAGGGCAAGCCTTTTGAACAGTCTCTCACTACCACTCCCATATAATACAAGCCAGGCATGCTGGGTCCCCATTCATGGAGTTATTTCCTATTGTAACACTTATTAAAAGTGAAATTAAATGGGTTAATAAAGCTAAAATGACAGAACAATACACAGGCTTTAGTTTCCTGACTACAAAGTGCTAATATCTGGTCCCAAGTGTAGATCTTGGAGGCTATAGCTTCTGATGGGATTGCTTACATCTACTTGACTTCTCTATGAGATTGTTTGGAAGAGCCCCAAAATAAAATGAACTCCTCAAACTAGCAGTGAGGAAGACAAACTTGCCACACAGCAATGGTATAGGTAATCTTTTGCTTCTTGATGCGCTGATCTGATGACAGAAATCAGTGCAGGAGGGGAAAATTCAGAAAACTACACAATGCAGCATGGAGTGAGAGCGTAAAAAATTCTAGTTTTCAACAAGAAAAATGGTCGCTTTTGCATTTCAGACAAAAACCACATCTTTATTTTAGGACTAAGGTTGTTTGTGTCTTATGTCTGAAACGTGTAAGCAATAATTTTTTCGATTCTATCTTCTAATGTTGTACAATAAAGTTTGGAATTCTGAGTAACTCCCTAAACTCCACGCTGCATTGTTTGATGTTCTGGAGCTTATTCACGTGGTTGAAGAGGGCTCCGTGCATTCCTGACCGCGAGTCTCCTTGGTTCCTGGGGCTGCTATTATCTTTCTTTGCATATTTCAGGAAGAGAACATTACCTGCATGTAGCCACTCATTAGCTGTTTATATATCACTAGACATTGGCTGGGACTCTTATTACAGAATACACTGCAAGGGGTTCTGGCTGTCATAATGAGGGTGCAATGGTTGTATCATCATAGTATTTAAAGAGATATAAAAAAAAGCTTCAGCATGCATCTGTTTTATCCCTGAACTCATTTGCTAGAGGTATACTATACACACATATCCATAGAGGCTGCATCTTAAAAGTCATACATGCAAGTGCCTCCTCGCTGCTGAACTTAGTTTTTTTTTTTCAGCCATACTATATAAATATACAGGGTGTAGTCAAAAAGACTGATCCAGCGCTATATCCCAGTACTGGTGTCCTATACTGAAATAGCAATATCCTTCTGCTTTGGTAGGGGGAGATCATCCAAGATGTCATCCACCATTGTCTGTGGGATATTCAGGTACCGATCCACATTGGGAGTCCCTGGAATGAGCACAGGTCCAACAATGACTCCATGCATATATCATAGCAGAAGGAAGCCACTTCCAGTACACTTCCCTTACTTCAGTCAAAGCACTGGTCCCACATACTAGTTTTCAACTTTCGAATTGGGTTTTACCCTTACAGACACCACAACACAATAATGAAATCCATCTTCCGGGCCACCTAGGGGCTCATGTGCCATACATACCATCATGCAGAGGCGTAACTTGAAGCTCCTGGGCCCCGATGCAAAACCTGTAACAGGGCCCCCAACTATAATGCTTTATTCATAGTACTGGGCTCCCTTTATGGAGAAGAAAGGCCTCGTGGGCCACCTTAGGCTCCTGGGCCCGGGTGCAACTGCATCCCCTGCATCATCTATAGTTATGCCCCTGCCATCATGTAGCACATCCATGCCTTCCTATTCAAGTACACTATTATGTTACTACAGGACACCAGTAGGAGATATAACGCTGAATCAGTCTTTTTGACCACACCCTGTATAATCTCTTTCTTCCTGCAGCTTCAGTCCCTGATATCAGCAATCAGGGATCAAATTTTATTACCATATATTTTAGGAAATTGGGTGACAAATAGTGATCCACCCTTTAGTTATGGTGGAATGTTACAAAAGTTGATTTAATGAGTTGCCATAGTTGGAATCCTAGTTGGTGAAGAGCAAACTGAAAGAACATTAATAACCTGTAAAAAATGTCAAGAGTGCATTATGCATTGATTCCAGAAGTAGAGATTGTTAAATATATTGCATAAGTGGCTCTGGTTATTTCAGATATTACAACCATGCCACAAGAATCCCCTGAGATGCATCGACCATAGTCTGACAGACCTGCAATTTAAATAAGATTACAGGCCTGCCAATGAAAGTAAATACATGGAAGGGCCCATCCACACTGGCACTTTCACATACATTTCACTTATGCAAGAAACAAATGTGACAAAAATGGGTAAAAGCATACGTTCAGATTTCTTAAATCACATATGTAGTATACATTTTGATTTTTCTATATGAAAAATGTATACATTTTTAATGTAAACTCTTTTTTTCCTTTTTGTATTCACAAAGAACGCAACCCATTGATGTCAATGGGCTCGTTCACCCACCCCCTTTCCCGCATGCTCGTATAAAAATGCAGTATGCTCAACTTTTGTGCGCATTTGTACACCAAAGGTCTCCATCGAAGTCTATGGTAGTGAGCTGTGGAAGTGTGGGGGGGGGGGGGGGGGGGAATCCATGCACAATATGCAAGGAGATATGCAATACGAACCCCATCGAAAATGTGAAACCACCCTTAGGGCGACTTCAGACAGCTGTATTTGTGCTTGGTTTTGCGCATGCAAGAAATGCATGTGAGAAACTCAGAAAATAGAACCCATTGATTTTTTTAATGGGTTCGTTCCCAATTCCTTATTTTGCCTGCTTATTTCTGGCACGTGCAAAATTATAAGACCTGCTTCATTTTCTTGCGTATTTGCGCATCGAGGGCCAAATAGAAGTCTATGGGAGGTGTGCAAATGCGTGCACAAAATGCAAGAACATGAGCAATACCCTGTGCAATTCCTTGAAAAGGAGAACACATCTGGCCCTTATTAGGCTACATAGCGTTTTAGCATGCCCTGTGAGCACAAAAAAAGTAAAATACAATGCGCCAATAAGCGCGCAAATCAATCTAGTTCACTGTGCAAATATGTTGCGATGAGGCAAGCATACCTGCGCGTATGCTCGTTCAAAAGCACAATTAATCGCAAACAAGGAGGATCACACTACTAGAAATTGCCTGTGCACACATACATAAGAATTCCTTAGCTTCCAGCGTCACACCAGTAGAGGGGGACACATTCTCACAGTCCTCCCATCTCTTGGGCAACCAAAATGACATCTGTTTGAAATAGTAGGTGAAATTTACTCAGGAAACAATTCACAATGAGTAAAAAGAGGGAAATCAGATCTAAAAGTAGCAGAAAGATACTGCAGCCTGCAATACGCAAGACATCAAACATAGTATCCGAAATTCCTCAAATGCTTGTCTTCTCTGTACAAAGTATTATAGAGAACAAGATCTCTTTTGTTCATAGAAATATTAAAAGATACTTTCCTAACTTTGGGGCCATCCACACTAAAAAAAAGTTTGGAAACGTAGCATTTCACAGATCCATAAGCTATAAGGGGTTAAACATAGTCAAACTATGCATACGTTTGACTACGTTTGGCTTGCATACGTTTCTGTGCAACTTTTTGTGGGATTGTAGCCTGCTTTTGTGCCCACCAAAAAAAAACGTTCATAAATGTAGACTTTTTCTTAACTTTGCAGTCAATGAAAAACGTATGGCAACATATGGCTTTACGTTTCCGTACGCTTAGCATATACATTTTTGGTGATCACGGAAAAACTGTTAAACTCTAAAACCTTATTAAAAAAAACAGAGTTTACATATAAAAGAAAACTGTGAGAAAAGTAAACAGCACAAGGGATTTTAAAAACATCAACTTATGCTTAAAAAGCCTGCACTTTATATGTATTGTTTATGCACGCGTCTTGCATATGTGAAACGTGCGTGAAAGTGCCAGTGTGGACGGCCCCTGTAAAACAAACAGATTACTAGTAATTTAGCCTTTTTTCAGTGATGTGTGAGCATTATCTGCTCTGCTGTTATAAAGGCAACATAGTAACAATAGAAGCAACTAAAAGTGAACATAATAAAAACACAACAATGTAAATATGATGTTATAAATAATAACAAATAACTAATAGTATCAAAATAGAAGAATCAGCTGTAACATGAGCTCAGCAACATACTGCAGAGGGGCTTTGCAAATCTACTTATGCATAAGAGGGTCTTTGCAAATCTATATATGCATATTAACTGTGATTCTGCTATTGTCACCATGATTGCTTGGAATGCAGCAATCTACTGAAGAGCCGCAAGTATCCAGAAGAATATGCAGCCATTGACTAGAAAAGAATGAATGCATAGGAGGCTGCTACAGAGGATGAAGATCTGAGCAGCCATATACTCACAGTTCTGGGTAAATCAGGGGTATGTGTTGGGCACCCTCCTCTGTGACTGGCTCTACAGGTCTGTAGTAAAATGTTTGGGTTCTAGTCTTAATGAGGGGAAGCACAGGACGTCAGCACAAGCCAAGCCCCAAGTCAGCTCTGAGATACAGCCCCTTCACAGAAAGCATACCTCCTTCCAGAGCTGCTGTGAATGGATAGGTGGAGATTGGGTGTGTGCCAGTGACCACAGCCATCCACTGTGCCATCACCCTCTGTAATGTAACCCTACACTGCACTGATTCCCTCCAGCACAGGGTTAATGTGCCTTATACCTGGGAAGGTTTTCATTATTAGATGTGGTGTGCTGGGCATGGTACATGGGTACCTGCTGGCTGTATTGGCATTATAGGTGGATAACTTGTTACTTTTAGGCAGCTGCAGGTAAATCAACAGTTATTACTGGCAGGGTTTGGTATTTGCAGCTTGTTTTCCCTTTGTTAGTAAGTTTATCACTGTGAGGAATGTAATGTGATACTTTCTGGTTGGGAATGCTTTTACAGACAGGTCTTCAGTCATGCTTGTAGAAACATAAGGGCAGGACCGAAGAGTATCATTCAGTCCAGTGATGCAATACATGGAGTCTGATAGTTAATTCACACTGTATGAAAATAGCCTCTATGGCACCCTGAAAAGACAGACCTATATTCATATGTATTAAGTTACATAAGCATGTCCATGTAATGCCTGTATTTGGGCCGTATTAGATCTGCGTTGGATCGGATTGTTTTTCTATCTGCACAAATTCATAGAAATAATACAAAAATCTATTCTCTGTTGTCCCACACTTACATAATACCAACGCTGTATTCATATGGGTGATTTTCCCGCACGAGTTTCGTCTGATTCCGAGAGGGAGAGAATTCATTTAAATATGTTAATTCCCACAAGCAATTTTTTACTCAGACCGATAGTTTGAAATATCGCTACATGTTCAAGAATTGCCCATTATTTGCTATGGGAGTGTTAAAAAAAAATGCATTGCGCTCACATGCCATGTGATTTGCATGCAAAGTGTCATCCATAATTAAAGCATTCTACATTTGGAACCACATGTGCATGAAAAACGCATGTAAATTGTGTATTTCTATCACAAGAACACAATGCACATACAGGAAAAGCGTAGTAAAATTGCAGGTAGAACAATCATTCACTGACCTAACATCGCACTCCCCGGTTTGCATACAGCCTAAGGCCTCCTTCCCACGAACGGATTTACGCCACGTAAATTTGCGGCAAAAATCCGCTGCGTTGCCCCCTGCTATTAGGTTCTATTGAACCTAATAGCTCAATGCTCACGATGCGGAATTCCACCGCGGAATTTCGCAGCGTGAAATCTCCCGTCCTCACCCGCAGCATGCTCTATTTGCCGCGGGTGTACGCGCTGACGGCTTCCATTGCAGTCAATGGAAGCCGTCCGTTCACGCTATCTCCCGCTGTAACACAGCGGAAGATAGCGTGAAAACGCTTTCCCGCCTACCGCCGCCGCGTCATGTGACACGCGGTGGGCGTGTCACATGACGCGACGGTGGTGGGTGGGGAAGCGTCTTCACGCTATCTTCCGCTGGTAAGTATGGGGTCTCTGGGGGGCGCCGTGACGGGCTTCACTGCGGAATATTCCGCTGCGGAGCCCGTCACGCTCGTGTGAAGCCGGCCTAAGGGTGCATTCACACGAGCATGTGCGTATGCGTACATTGGTGCACACAAAACCGCACAGCCACATATGTGCACAAACACGCGTGAGGGTGGATTCAGATGAGCGTGTTTATGTGCACACAAAACCATGCATCTATTAGAGCCATTGGTTACCTATGGTGTGTGCACATGCCCGTGTTTTACAGGCACACAAACGCACGTACCTGCAAAAGATAGGACATGCGTGCACGCACAGGTCCATGGTGCATATAAATATTTCCCACCGGGAGTCCCCTTGTCACTGAACACTGTGACAGTGTTCAGTGACAAGGGGGCTCCCCACAGGGAGTAAAGAATCCCCTGTCACAGCTGCGGCAGAGGATCGCGATGTTCCCCCACTGCTTTCAATGGGACTGGCACTTTTGCAGCCCAATTGAAATTTAAATATAAGCCCTTTCCTGAAAATCATCCCTAGAATGTGTTAAAAAAATAAAAATTAAAAAAAAAATATATATATATACTCTCCTCAGCTGCTGAGACTCAAGCGTGTCCAGCCTGTCTTTTCCCTGCACTGCCCTGAATCTGTTTCGGTAGCCAGGGATTTAAAATCCCCACCTACTGAGTGGCCTGTATCTGATTGGCTGAGCTCTCAGCCAATCACAGGCAGCACTAAGCCATTTATTGAATGACAGCTGAGTGCTGCCTGTGATTGGTCACAGCACTCAGCCAATCACAGGCAGCACTCTGCCATTCATTGTATTCAATTCAAGACAGGCTGGATGCACCTAAGCCCCGGCAGCTGAGAAGAGGTGAGTATATATTTTTTGTATGTTTAACACATTCTAGGGATGATTTTCAGGGAAGGGCTTATATTTAAAACCCTTTCCCAAAAATCCCTGCAGGGCTTGTCGGTAGCCCATTGCTTTCAATGGGGCTGCAGAAGCGCTGGTTCCATTGAAAGCAATGGGAGAACATCGTGATCCGCTGCCACTAAACACTGTGGGGAATATTTACATGCACCACAGACCTATGCATACACACATGTCCTATCTTTTATAGGTGCGTGCTTGCATGCCTGTAAAACACTGACATGTGAGCACACCGTAGGGAACCAATGGTTCTAATACATGCGTGGTTTTGTGTGCACAATTGTGCGCACATAAATACGCTCATCTGAATCCACCCTAAGGGAAGCTACATAAGGGCAAGTTTCTATGCAATACACTTAGAGTAGAACTAATTGTTTTCAACTGGCTCGTTCTTACTTCCTTTTTTTGTGCGCAAAAAACAGCCTACTCTTCTTTTGTGCACATTTGCGCACTAAAGGTCTCCACAGAAGTCTATGGGAGTGCAGAAATGCAATGAGATGCACCATACGCTGCACAATTCTGTAGGAAAAAGAACACATCTGGAACTCAAGCTAAATAGTCATTTAAATTGGGGCGTGTCCATCTTCTGCGCGCAAATGAACATGTTCTGCGAGCGCCAGAAGTACAGTAAAATACACTGATATGCGTGCAAAAAAGACTTGTTTGCACCTGTGTGAAGGAGCCTTTAGGCAGTATGCACTCAGGTATTTTTATTTCAGTCCTGAAAAATTAGTGAGATTTTTCTTACAACTTTCATGAGACTTTTATGTGTTTATGCAATTTTCTGTCAATTTTCATCTGTTTCGCATCCGGTTTTAACACACGTTAAAAAAATGTATAAGTGTCTAGGCTTGGCACTGCCAGATTTTCTTTATTTTATTGTTACTGGTTAAAAACCGATTGCAATCGCATTAAGCAAGTGGAATGCATTTTTTTAATGCGTCCATAGACTTGAATAGGCAATTTAAATCCAAAAAGCGCAACAAAATAGGACATGCTGCAATTTTTTTGGCTCGGACTGTTCATCAGATTTTAAAAAATCACTGATGTGAATTTAACTATTTAAAATATTGTACTTTCTCTCCATTTAAATTCGGTCAGATGTTTTCAGTCTGAAAATCGGATGGAAAAATTGGCCTTGTGAATACACCTTAAGGGCTTATTCACACGAGCGTATATCGGCCGGTGTTTTCACGGCCGGCTGATATACGCTACCATGTGATGCACGGGCTGGGCGTATATATTGTCGGGTCAGAGGGAGACAGCTTAGTTCTGCCCTGCTAAGCTATCTCCCCGTTCCCTCCCACTCACCGGCTCACCTCCTCTGTCCTTCCCTTCTGGCTGTTTGCAAACAGCTGGAGGGGAGGAGAAAGGAGGAGACAAGGGGGAGGGAGTTTAGCAGTCACGCTGCTAAACTCCCACCTCTCTTCTCCGGGTGCTGTCATTGGCTCCCATAAGAGTCTATAGCAGTGGCCGTAGTCTGGTCAGGAAGATAGTTTCAGGGCTATCTGTCCTGCCCGGTGTAAAAGCGCCCAGTGGGTCACTTTTATGTTACGGGAATACGCCTGTGTGATCTGATGCATTGGAATCCAATGCATCAGATGGTAGCGTATATCGGCCGGCTGTGAAAGCGCAGGCCGATATACGCTTGTGTGAATAAGCCCTAATACAGATCTACATTGTATAGTTTTTCAGATCAGTATTAAAGATGTAATTATTTTGGACTCCAGTAACATTAAAAAGTGGGCAAAATTTCTTTGGGCAACTGCACTAGTCTTGATAACTCTCTACCAAAGATGAGCTCTCATCACCACACAGTTAAAGAAAGAAAGCCCGAATAACCTATGACTGACCATTTTTATAGCCATGGACATAACTTAGAACATATTAAAATTACTATATTAAAAGGCAACTTCAAATCTCAACGTCATAGGAGAATTTGGGAGTATGATCTTATAACCATCTTTGACACCCTCAACACAAGTCAGAATATTTCTAAAGGTTTGAGAAATGCAGAGCAGAGATAACACACAGGCCTGGTGACCCCCTAACACCAATTTAGATACATGTGCCTATATATATATTTCTTCCGAGCTATCCTATTATGCCTGAAGAAGAATCCTAAGTAGAGTTGAAAGCTTGCTGTAGCTTCGTTTTTACTTGGTTTCTCTTACTGTGAGCAATCACATTTTGTTCTACTAGCTAACACGGTACTAAAGTTTTACCACAAAACGAGAAAAGATTGAAATGAGTGAATGTTGACAGAGTTGTTTGCTTTAAAATACTGTCAGTTGGCATAGACAGGTTTTTTTCATCATTCGCTCGTTCACTCGATCATTGGTCTTTCATAGGACTGGGCCAGCGAATGGAAATGACTAAATAATCACTTTTACACGAAGCAACTTGCAAGCAACTGAATGAGGATTTTTATACTGGCAAAAAACTGAATGACAAGGGATAAGCGAACAAATTACCATTCATCTTTCATTCGCTGAACGATTATAGGGTCCTAAACCACCACGAAACACCTCTGGCAACAGCTCCTCTCCCGCCAAAGCAAAAGTATCAGACATTGAAATGTAACATGAACCACTCCTCCTCTCCCCTGACACTGTGTGTGGGGAAATAGCTAGAAAGCCCCCACACATATTAGATAGACAACTGTTTTGACCGCACTAGCGGTGGTGATTGGTTGTATGGTCTATGTCTGTTTTGTATTTAATGTGGTTGGGTCTTGTATACGCATGGACTTGACAAAGACCGCGGACAATGCGGTCGATACGTTGCCGCTATGTATGGGCATAATAAAATCTATCCTCACCGGATGATGTGAGTAAGTTATATTTTGGAAATACCCCTGGATGCTGCTACAACACATGTGGACTATTGACATATCTAATCTGCATCAGTGACTTTACGTAAGGTCGGCAATGTTTAATCAATAATAGTTCCGCAGCTGACACATGTATTTAAGGGGAACCTAAAGCACCATGAACTAATATGGTGCTGTTAGGGGAGGTGACAGGGAGCGGGTTAATGGGTTTTTCATACTGGCTTCCTGGTTCCACATGACGGCTGAAAATCTGAGGCACAACGCTGTCCTCTAGACTTGTATAAGAGAGTGTGTGCACAGGACTCTGAAAAGAGTCCGATTTTCACCCGCATGCGGACTTCACAGGTAGGCACCATAACTTAGTTTATGATGCTTTAGGCAGATGACACGATCCCTTTAAATGAAGCTGTTACAATACTTGAGGAACAGCCACATCATAGGACTTGACATCCAATCAGTCCATTTTATAACATTGTAAGATTATAAATCGACTTAAAACACTATTTGAAAATGGGCTGTGTAAACCAGACAACCTTTAAAATGTCCTTTAAGGCATGTAAGTTAAAAGAGAGGAGCCCCCATACAGAGGTGTTACCAAGAATATTTCCAGTTTTGGAGGACATACCACTTATCACCACTGCTGGTGGTTAGGTGCAAGGAAATAAGGAATTGCTTGGTAAGTCCTTAATAAGAAGGAATTATTTACATTTCTATCTTTACAATCAGGTTATAAAGGGGAATTGATGTTTCCTGTGGTTGCAGGATACAGGTACCATTCATCTGCTGAGAGCTATTGTACTAGTGATTAACGCGAGAAGTATTCTATGACCTATGCAACCACGAAGACCTCTCCAGTAGAGGACAATCATTCATCAGAAACCAAGGCATTTTGCTCCAGCAAAGAACAATAAAAGTATGATGCTCAGCATTTCTTCACATTTTCCTGGCCCGAATACATATATTCCTTGTTTACCTATCTTTTGCTCTATTTCTCCACATTTTCGCTTTATTTTCAATGAAGCTATTATATTCCGTCACTTTATTTTATTGCTCCTGTGTCTGACTCTTTCTGTCTCGCAAACCCTTCAGCTTGTTGTTATTCTGACAATAGTTGGCATAGACTGGATTTGTGGTACAGGAAGGTCCAAGGGTGATAATGCTAATTTCAAGAGTGAAATGAGATACCATGCAGTGTACAGCGTTCTTTGTTATCCTGCTGCTTGTCAAGTGAGAGAGGGAATAGCTCGAGTCAGTCGCCGATAAATGGACTGAAGAGAAACAGAGATAGGACTAAAGGTATATACAGATGGGGGTTTTATAGCAATGCATTAGGATAAATATCATATATTAATATAGTTTACCAATATTGAACACAAACATTGCACATTTTTGATTTGCCCCTTCTGTGAAGTTGAGGGGCTCAGTGTATTAATGGCCCATCCCAACTCAGACTGTTTATTGAGAAATGTGTACTAAAAGTTTTTCTGAAGTAAGTATTCATGTAGTGCGTGCAGCCAACTGATTTATTTCTATTTTTAACACAATCTATACATGATGGAAGAGTACATTGCTGATGAAATCTCACTTTTGGCCATGGATTGGGATATGCAGTTCTTGCGCCCTTCGTGCTATTTAACTATTTTCCAGTTATTGGAAAGTTGGCTGACAATCAATATGATTGCCAATAACAGCTTCCAAAGGTTGTTGTCATGCAGCTTAATGAATCATGAAAGTCTAATCTGGTAGATTACACAGTAGTTAAGATCTGTGATGTCTATCTTTATAGTAAGTGTAAATAATATCTGTGTATGTAATGTCATTGAAGGTGCATACACATTGTTTCAATATGTAATGTCTTAGTAGGTAATACACGAATCTATGTAATGTGTCTATATGCTATATATATCAACATATAAATAGTAGGATCTGGATATTAAGTGTCATACAGTGCCACTATAGCGCTTGTCAGGGTTCAAACCTGGGAACTCCAATGCTACAGTCGTCGTCTCTTCCTCTATCTACAAACAGCTGCTATGTGTATCAACCTCTGGCTTTCCCCGACTACGCTACCTGCCTTCTCCTCTTGTACTGCGAACTGATACTTCAGGTGTACCGATCTCTGGCTTCCACTGACTACGCTACCCACCTGCTCCTCTTATACTGCGAACTGATACTACCTGTGTACTGACTACACTCCCTTCTTACTCATAAGCAACAAAAAAAAGGGGGAAATGCTCACGACCTCACTCGATCTGGCACCTTTATGTTCCGTAGGCTAGATCCACACGAACTGGCAGCCCTGCCATTCAGTCCGCATTGGCATTCTATGTAGGATATATTTGAAGAAAAAAGAATAGCTGCCTAGCCGTGACAGAATTTTAAAGCCTTTATTTCCAAGTGTTTCACACACAGTCCAGTACAAACTATATTGTACCGAACTATATGTGAAACACTTGGAAATAAAGGCTTTAAGATTCTTTCACAACATACCCACCTACTCCTCTTGTACTGTGAACCAATACTGCTCTGTGTACCGACCTCTGGCTTTTCCTGACTACACTACCCACCTGCTCCTCTTGTACTGCAAACTGATACTATCCATGTATCAACCTCTGGCTTCCACTGACTATGCTACCTGTCTGCTTCTCTTGTACTTTAAACCGATACTACCCATGTACCAACCTCTGACTTCCATTGACTATGCTACACAGCTGCTCCTCTTATACTGCGAATTGATACTACCTGTGTACTGACCTCTAGCTTTTCCTGACTACTCTACTGATCTGCACTGGTTACGACTAAGAGACTCCAACCCTGAATAGGATCTTTACAGTGCTACTCAATTCCCATACTGTACTATTCAGTAGCTCTTTCAACTCACCTGTGCCATTTCTGATACTTTAGTTGAGCCACCTAAAAGTGTGTATCATTACATTATTAGGCAGATTTACTATTGAGGACTTCCTTTCTCCTCTTTCCTTACAGATGGTGTTCAAAAGTCCCCTATTTTTACAAAGTATCCACCAACTTATGGATAACTGGCGACCACAATAGTGCATTACTGACATTTATATTGGTTGTCAACCATCTTTTCAGGAACCAATTAGTAGTTGACAAAAGACTTCAAATCAAGAAGTATGGGTACAATCACATGGAGCCACACCATTAGGCTGCATTCCGACGAACATATATCGGCTCGGTTTTCACGCGGGCGGGAGCTCAGTTCCTGCTCCTGGCTCTTCCATCCTCTCCCCCCCCCCCCCCTGCACATGAGGACGACGTATATCGGCTCGGCGTGAAAACCGAGCCGATATACGTTCGTGGGAATGAAGCCTTAGTTTTAGCTCTCCACTGCACTGCACCATTCTGCCCCATGTGAATACACCTTTCTATTTTCTTAATATATTTGCTTTTCATCTTTGTAAGAAATACGTCTTAAAAGTTTTGTTCTTATAAGAACAAGTCTTTCAGAATGATTAGCATCAAAGTTTGAAACGTTCAGTCACTTTTTCTCTTTCTTTTTTTCTGTTCATGGGGCTCGGCGAGGGGATGATTATGATCTATGTGTTTACTTTGCAGTATTTCATATATTAAACATAGCAATGTAAAAAAGGAATTTTAATTATCTAATTAAATAAGAAAGTTGCATGTCTGTGGACCAAATTACAACAAATATAAGCAAAGGCTTTTTCTGCCTTCAGTATCAATTCATAAGATTTAGATCTTCTTTTGTAAGCAGATTTGCCTATGTAAACAAGCTAAAAGGACCCTATAATTAAAACCAAATATCATGTTGCTGTATAAGGTTCCTAATTATTGTTAAATTTACTTTTTTTTATCAGGTGTATGTCACTTTAAAAATATGCTTTAAGGAGGTTGTGCAGGTGATTTGACAGAGGGACCAGAAAAGGAAGTTGGGCAGATGGCATGTTGTTCGTATAGTCATGCGTTAGTCGCTCAAGTGAGCATATCTGTTACTGAAGGTTCCTTTACTAGAGTAGAAGGGGTTGGCTATGTGAATGCTTCCCCATTGACTACCGCAGCACCGTGGTAGAGAGTGGTAGAGGAATGAGCTGCAGCGCAGCAGTTATCCGGAGCCGAGGAAAACGGGACTATCTGTTCAAGCCACCTGCATTCTTCACACTAATCAATGGAAGTTGTATGCCAATTGCTAATCCGTTGCAAGAAAAGTGTTCCAGTTCCAGCATGAATCGAGAAGAATTATCCAAATTCTTTTCCCATACACTACACTGCAGGTCATGCAGAGGCCCCAGCCTGGGCCACTGTAGGAGACACGCCAGCACCAGTAGTGGCAATGGAAGGTGTCGCAGCCACAAAGATGACAAGTACAGGAAGGGGAGACTTGACATTACCTAAAACTGGTGCCTGCAAAGGCCCTCAGCCTATGCCCATAGAGTAGTGAGGAGCGAACTTTTGAAAAGTTCAATTCAGATGGTTCGTTGAACTGTTGCAAAGAAATTTGGTTTGGTTCAGATTAGTTCAAACCGAACTGGAATTTCAGCAAAACTCTAAAACTGGTGTATAACACTGTTTAAGAACCATAAAAGCCTTGTATAACACTGAGAGTGTTATACAGGACTTTTATGGCTCTTAGATATTGTTGTACACCAGTGGTCACAACTAGTGTTGAGTGAAACACGATGAGAGGCAGCACGTAGGAATGAATCTCCTTACCAGTCATTTAAATGTCAAAATACATTTCTTAAATCGTAGTCCACATGAAAAGCGACGTTTCGACCAAAGTGTCTATGGTCTTTCTCAGGGAAATCAACAATAAATAAAGTCAGGTTGCCAGGGATAAGTATATTGTGGTTGTTGTTAGCCGTTTAGTCACTCACAACCCTCCACGACTCTAAAGGCGAGCTCCCTCCATGTTTTTTGGTTTTACACTGCTTCTTTCAGTTGTGTGATATCCATGCCAGTATCAGCTCTGACAGTATCAGTCATCGTGTTCTTTGGTGGTCCGGTCTTCTTTTGCCACTGATCTGTCCAAGCATTATAGATTTTTCTAGTGACTCTGCTCACATTACATGGCCAAAATCCATGAGTCTGAGTCTGGCCATCTTGGCCTCCAGTGATATATACGATTCAGGACCTCTCTGTTACTCCTGCTGTCCAGGGCATACGCAGCAGCTTTCGCCAGCACCACAGCTCAAACACATCAATCCTCCTTCTATCAGCTTTTTCCACAGTCCAGCTTTCACATCCATACATGGCTATGAGGAGAACGGTGGTTTGCACTATCCTGTATTTAGTTGCTATACCGATATCACTACTTTTCCAGATTTTGTCCATGTTTAGCATCGAGCTTCACCCCAATGCTATCCTGCGTTTTATCCCTGGCATAAACTCTACAGCCTGGTCAATTTTTGAACCAAGGGATAAGTATAGAGCTGTCTATCCTAAGAGAGAAAAATAAAAAGGAAACAATATAAAGGCAGAGTAGATGCGTTGTGAGTGTTCTTTCTGCCATCAATCTTCTATGTTTCTGCGTTTCTATGCATATATGATGCAACACTGCTGTATCTTGCATTTTTTTACATAGTAACCCGATGGTCTTGCAGTACTGGGGTCCTGGGTTCAAGTCTGATGAAAGGGAAACATCTGCATAGCGTTTGTATGTTTTCCACGTGTTTGCATGGGTTTATTAGAGAAACTCATGTTTCCTCTCACATTCCAAAAACATACTAATAAGCAAATATAGATTGCGAACCCCTATGGGGATGGGTCCCAAAATAAATAAATTGAGTGATGTGTAAATAGGAACCAGACAGCATGAAAAATCTTTAAGCCATGTCAATTCAGGTAGACTCTGCTAGCCAAATAACCCTCTGAAACCAGTTAACATGAATGGCCAGCTCCTTCCATCCATATTTGCAGATCGAGGGACAGCAAGTGCAAGAGAGATGCTGCCAAAATCACCTGCACACTTAACAGATTTCTGGTTCAGGTGGGCAATTAAAAAAAGACAAAAAAGTTATATTTCCTACAAATTCATTGTGCAGGTTGATGTATGCCACGGGTGCGATAATACAGCACAAGCAAAACTAGGTAGCATCAGCACTTGTACACAGTGATATCCGAATTAAATTGCATAACTGTTATATATACTAACCACATAAAAATGCAATGCTCTTAGCATACATTTTTGATCAAAACACGTCAGCCACTTCAAGCCAACCTTCGTTTAGATGGGAACCTACACCACGGCCCACCTCTCTTTGGATCTAAGCCCAGAAGTGCTGACTGAATTTGTTTTTGCTGCATTTGCATTTGTGGAAGAGTTCCTGCCTTCATATCTATTGTGATCCCTATATTCGCCCCTCAGTTATAAGCTATAGTTATAAATTTTAACTAGAGTACATAGATGGGTCATACTGTACTTTCACTGAATGCTTTAGCAGGCCTAAGCCCAAAGAGGGGTGAGTCTCAGTGGAGGTTCCTGAAAGCGGCCATATATACAAATACTGATATACAAATACAAGAGGGCAGGAAAAAACACCACATATCCCTCAACATGCAGATGGCCAAACTGCTGTACGGAGGAGCAATTGCACAGATGGCATCATTAATAGGATGTAAGCTAAATGTACTATGTGGCTGGACACTTCTAAATGCCCTTTTTTTGTGAAAAAATAGTGCTAAGCAGCCGCCCCCCTCAATATAAGGAAGGTGTGTGAGGGGTTGTTCATCGATACCTTCACCTGTGCCATTGCTCCTCCATATAGCAGTTTGGCCACCTGCATGTTTGGGATGTGGGGGGGGGGGGGTTCCTGCCCTCTTGTATCAGCATATCAGTAAGTATATGGCATTTGTTTTGTCTGTTTATATTTCCCTTTTCTGTGATTTTGATTTTCAGTGCAGGTTCCCATCTAAATAAAGGTCACCTTTATGTGGCAGATGGGCTCACATAGTTTGATCAAAATGTGCACTAACAGCCTTACATTGTTATGTGGTTAGTAAATATAATAGTTATGCAATTTTATTTAAATTGGCTACAACCTCATTGGGTTTTTGCCTTCCTCTGGATCAACATTGGGGGTAATAAGCTGAACTGGATGGAGAGGTGTCTTTTTTCAGCCTTACATACTGTTACTTTGTTAGATATTAAAGGGGTTGTCCCACGGCAGCAAGTGGGTCTATACACTTCTGTATGGCCATAATAATGCACTTTGTAATGTACATTGTGCATTAATTATGAGCCATACAGAAGTTATAAAAAGTTTTATACTTACCTGCTCCGTTGCTAGCGTCCTCGTTCCCATGGAGCCGACTAATTTTCGCCCTCCGATGGCCAAATTAGCCGCGCTTGCGCAGTCCAGGTCTTCTCCTGTTCTCTATGGGGCTCCGTGTAGCTCCGTGTAGCTCCGCCCCGTCACGTGCCGATTCCAGCCAATCAGGAGGCTGGAATCGGCAATGGACCGCACAGAAGAGCTGCGGTCCACGGAGGAAGAGGATCCCGGCGGCCATCTTCACCGGTAAGTATAGAAGTCACCGGAGCGCGGGGATTAAGGTAAGCGCTCCGGTAAGCTTTCTTTAGGTCCCTGCATCGGGGTTGTCTCGCGCCGAACGGGGGGGGGGGGGGTTGAAAAAAAAAAAACCCGTTTCGGCGCAGGACAACCCCTTTAAAGGGAACCGGTTATCAGTTCTACAGCTATTAAACCCACTACACTGATAAAACAATGATGTAATGCACATTTATAGTTATTTTGTTAGCATACTTTTACTACTAAGGTATTTACATTTCCCACTTGCAAATTACCACCAAACACTCCATTGGATGGGTCGAACTGCATCTCTGGTGGGTTGGTAAGACCATCTCTGCAGGCCTATGTACCTTACCTAATGCCGCCCCTCTCTGCTACTATGACATGAATGTCCTCCACATCATCAACGAGGAGATCAAACTCTTTTGCGTGTGTCAAGAGATCTGGGACCAGAGCATGTGCAGCTCATCTGTCCCTTTTGTGGGCAGATTGAGTAGACTCAACTGCGCGTGCGCCGGACCTGGGAATAGTGTTAGGGGAGGTACGCAGGCCTCAAGAGATGGTCCAGCCAGCCCACCACAGACAGACTCGTCCACCCACTGGACTGTTCAGAGGTAATAATTTGCAATTGGCGCAGGAAATATAAATACCTTAGTTTGCCCAGGTATGCTTTGTCAAAGATGTCTAACAAAATAACTCTATAAATGTGCATTACGTCATTCTTATTGGTGTACGGGGTTTACTAGCTGTAGAATTGATGACAGGGTCCCTTTGAATGTGTCTTTGCGTGGCAATTTTATTTTACAGATTGTGGCTAAGTATTATAGGATTTTTTTCTGGTAACATATTAGAGCCAACACTGATACATGACACTGGAATTGTCATAAACCGGGATGCATCACAATGATCTTGGTTGGATGGATCTGACTCATTTTACTGTACTTTTTTGCACTGACAGGGAAATTTCACTTGGGCGCGGGACACACCGTGACATGATTTAAAAGGCTATGTAGCCTTATTAGTTGCAGATGTGTTCTTACTCATACGGAATTACACAGCGTAATGTGCAATTACACAGATTTTGGGTGCACATTGGGGCCTTAGATACGCAAATGTGCACAAAAATACCCACTGAAATCATTGGGTTCTATTCTCTGCGTACTGCTTAAAGGCATGTCATAAGTAGACATGTTATGGATTTAGAATGTGCTTTGTTGTTGAAAATGTTGCTTCACTTTTAATCAACGCCATGATGCATGAGCACAGCCTTAACTAGAGACTATACCATTTCTGCCTGCTGGGAAGGGAGTATTTAATTCCCATTACATTCCATATTCACCTAAATAAGCCACAGACCATAAGTATAGTCAGGAGAATGAGCTGTGATCTCCTCTATTATAACTGTATGATCATCATCAGTAACTGTAACAGGAGTGTCTGTGAGCCCCTCTAGGCAGTTTCTTGGTAGGTTCATGTAACAGTATCACACAAAGGCCAGCTGCACTCGAGCAGGTCGGATTCCACATGCGGGAGCCTGCAGCGGATTCTGACCCTGTGCCCAGCCATCATCCGCGCATACCTATCATTTCTTTCTTCTTTCTGTACTGCGGATGGTCCGCACGGCTCGCCGTTGGACATGCACAGTACAGGGTGTTTTTTAATCCCTGCTTTTCCCTCATTATGCCTAGGCAACAAGGCAGGTACCCGCAACCTTTCCACAATGTCATTGCGGAAGGGACGCGGATCAGATGGCTTCCGTTGACTTCAATGGAAGCCGTCTATGCAGAACCCACACTGAAATAGAGCATGCTGTGATTTTTCCTCTGCGGGCGGGAATCGCAATTGATTTCCACTCGTGTACAGGAAAAAACGCTTTTCCATAGCATGCTATGGGCAGTATTTGCTGCGGAATGCAGAGGCGTACGCCCGCTCCGATTCCGCAATGCAAATCCGGCCGTGTGCAGCCAGCCAAACTAAGAAATTGACTACAAACTACACACATAACCCCAAGTAGATCTGAGCTGGTCAGAACTGAGATCACATGACCATCTGAGAAGGAAGTTTCGGACAGAAAGAATTAACTAACCAAGGTAACACTAGCCCACTTATATATACTGGGGGACAGCTGCATAATGAATGAATACAAAAATTCACCAGAGAGACCCTATAATAAGCACTTGCAAACTTAATAAGGTGCAACATAAAACAAAGGACTCCTTTACTCCCTTTAAAAATAAACGGGCCAGTACACGTCACTTTGGGTGCTGACTGCATTCTGGCCACTACTCTTATTACACAACTGTGTTTTCTTTCCAGAGTCCAGTAAGTAAATATATTTCGTATCTTTTGGATTTGCGCAAATGGTTATACCAAGAGATAATTCAGTTTGCATCCGCCAAAAATAACACAACTGAATTACACATCTCTCTTCTGGCCATACATTACTGAGAAATACTGCAGAAGACTCTTAGAAAGTCCTGACTGCCATATGGCATTGCATCTCGGTACGGGCTGGAAAGTTCTCACTGCCATAGGTTATTCAATCTGCTGCAAGACTGTTTTCTTTGGACTGATTCATGTCCACACAGGCGAGATTTCAGTTTGCAGCTGTAATGTGAAGAATATCAGAGACCGGCGCATGATCCTGTAAATATATTCCACTGTAGTAATGAACATTTGCAACATGGATCATTAGCAATGTATAGTCAGTTCCCTTAAGGGTTATTAACTAGGTCAATTGCATAGTGTCAATTGTTATTACAGACTATAAATCTGATGCACAGAGTTGTAGCATCGACCTAGGAAGACGGCCACTGTCCTCATTGGTTGGCTTAGGTTAAAGTTAGCTTCTAGTTAGAGCCAAAATGCATAACAATACCAAGAAGAGCAAAAAGGATGTAAAATTAAGACCGAGTCTCCCTTGTGTCATTTCCATGACTTGTGTTATGGAGCCTGTTCTGTCCCAGGGTAAATTCTGTCTGCCAAAATTTGTGTCATCTTTGGAACAAAGTGGATTAGTAAGGTTAGGATGAAGAGATGTAGAAATAAATACTATATAAGGGCATCTTCATAGGAGCGTGTTTTTGCTCGTCTTTGCACGCGGGAAAATCCCGTCTGCAAAACACTGAGAATTGATTTCTCTTTTACTTTTCATTTTTGCCCCTACTGTTCTCGCGATTGTGAAAACAGTAGGACCTGCTCTATTTTGCGCTTATTTGCGCACCAAAGAGCCCCATAGACGTCTATGGGAGCCGTGCAAACATGCTCATTTGCACAAGTGGGTATGCAAAACATCAGGCTAATTAGGCATTTAAATCATGGCAATGTGAATGAGCACTGCCTGCGCAAATACATAGTATTTGCACAGGCATGCATGCAAAATACACTCATTCAAATTGCACAGGAGAGTGTGTATAGTGTAACATGCTTATCTTATGTAGTCCTAAAGGTTACGTACAAGACATCAGTTTCAGGGTGTTTCATATATGTCAAGTTAGCCCCTTGTATAGGGCAAGAAGACTAGCTTTAAGATATTGATCAGGCATATTAGATGTAGATCAGCCAAACTCTGCAATTTGTAAGGTTCTATACAATCATCTAATGTATAAAAGGGCCTCCTGACTTCCCCATGACAACAGTTATCAGGGAAAATAAGGATCAGACAGTTGGATTTCTGCTGTGCGTTCTTCTTGTTTTCAGGAGATAAGTCACTGCCAGAGGGGTCTGCCAGCAGCTTTTCCCCATTCAGAACACATGCACACGGTCACATCCGTGGAGGCCCTGGGGACAACGACCTACATGGACACAACCCAAACAAGGGCTGGACATACCGTTACGTTCACAAAGATTGCAAGACGCACCACGCCCAGGATGAGAATAAGGTTGTGTTCACACAGGGAAAGAGAATGAGCCCACACAACAACACAAACAGATACCAACAGCAATCTGTACTGTAATGTTATGACAGATAAACCGGACGTGCGAGCAAATGACCAACAACAGACAAAACACCAATAATTCCAATACGTATAAACAGATGAAACAGCTAAAGTATAAGATATTAGTTAGTAATTTCGCCAAAGTACATACGAGCCCGCATCACGGGTCCCCGTTGTCTCTTAAACCCTACTCTAACAAGACCATCAGGAGTCCTGCATTCAAGTGGGGTGATCGTCCCAATAGGGACGGCCCCACGCTGGAACCTAGGGGCCTGGTTCATCATAGATGGAGTACAACATATATGCTGAACAGGACACCATTCACACGCACAAACAGACAAGGGACATACAGCAACAAACAGGGAATCCACCCAGAACCTCATCCATCAAACCAAAGCAGAACATGCATGACACAAAGCAACAGGGTTCTGAGAGGGAATAAGATAAATGACAAAAAAACAGCACCCTCTAGTAAGATGGGCTGGTGTTTACATGCAGCAGACCAGTTTTGACTGGCTGGTTGGAGAACTCCACAACATCAGACAGCCAAATCATCCTCACTGGCAGCTGTGTGCTTCTGGAGACCCATAGAAGTACAGGTCCCACACAATCAAGCCGAGCATGTATGTGCATGGGATACTACAGCAAGATATCTATCATATGAACAAGCATCTTATGTGTATTGTTACCCTAAGATACCTTTAGGGCTCCTTCACATGGCAGTATTTTTCATCAGTATTTTTGAGCCAAAACCAGGAGTGGAACGTACAGAGAGAAAGTATGATGGAAAGTTTAGCATTTTTTCCATATTTTTGACACGATCCTGGTTTTGGCTCACAAAATACTGCCATGTGAGGAAGCCTTTACATGGTACAGTTGTTGGGAGTATTAGCGCCCAACAGCCATACCATTTGTCTTACAAATTTCAAGTGAATGAAGGTGGAGTAGTTGGGAATCAGTTGGGCCCTCCTACTTCCATTCACAGTAAGGCTCAGCTCACATGAACGAGTCGGATTCTGCATGTAGATTTCTGTAGAACAAAAGGCCTGCGATCATTTGCGAGTGATCGCGGAAGATCCAAGATGCCCGCGTTTTACCATGGATCACCTGCGCGGATGGCGATCCCAGAATCCACAATCTGAATCTGCCTGTGCTCTTTTAGAAGTGAGCATTGTGCATGAGCAAAACATATGCTCATCTGACCAAGCCCTTAGAAGTGGACAAGAGAACAGTACTGGTGTATCTTGACGCCACCAGGAAGTCCTGGTGGAGACAAGATTGACAGGGGGTTGACGCCCCCTGATGCTGATTGGCCGGCTGATTGACAGGCTCACAGGTCCTGGCAGCGAGGCTAAAACTTGTCGGCCTGGGCGTCGTGGAAATCAGCACCGACGTTCAGAGGTGCAGCAGCTACAGGACGCTGGTGAGCACTACAAAACACTGGGCTCAATTCTGGCGGCAGTGTTGTCCCACCTCCGCTCACCGCTCTCACACTGCCTTTTGTACTCCTCCTGCTCCCCCCAGCTGTTGTCTCCCACAGGAGGCAGGTGAACAGTAACACACACTGGCCTCGCTCTTGCCGGCAGTCCTGTGCCACCTCCGCTCCCTGCTGTCACAATGCCTTGCACTGAGCGCGCTGCCGCCACCAGTCCTCTTCCAACACCACTTCCCCTTCTCACTCTCCCCTTTACTGGTGCCGCTGCTGCCGGCTGTCCTCTCCCAACTGCGGTCCCCGCTGTCACTCGCCCTATCTCCCCTGTAGTGGCCACACTCCCGTCGCCTGTCTTCTTCCCCTTACCCTCCCCGCTGTCCGTGTCGACGTGTGCTGCTGTTGGCTCCGCTGTCATTCTCCCCGTCTCTCCTGTAGTCACCCTGCTCCCAGTGGCTGTCCTGTCACACACAATTATTGTATCTTGTCACCACCAGACAGTCCTGCTGGAGACATAACCCTGCAGGGCAGCTCATGGGACCTTCTGCAATACAGCCAATCGGGAGCTAGGGGTGTGACAGGGGCATCCCTCCATGCTAGCCCTGTCAAACCCCTAGCTTCCGGTGGCATCAAGATACACCAGTACCCAAATACCAGGAAATCAAACAAAACTGCAAGCTTCTGTTTTCAATAGGACAGTCAAGCACATTGTGTGATGGGTATGCGAGTGCGATGTGATGTTTCCCATTGAAATCAATGAAAAACACTTGCCGATCCTCTGACATGCGTGAAACAAGGCTTTGCAATGTACAAATCTCGTGTGAGTTTCTCAGCCGTGTAAAACGGCCTGAAAATGATGAGTTGACTGATGAGTGAATCACTACTGGCCCGGTACACATCAGAGACTATCTATACCTCTGGTATGAGAACAATCTGTTCATTAGATACACATCACTGTGCGGACTTCTCAGGAGGATTAGGGACACTAATAATGGGAAGAGAAAACAAGATTACGTTACACAATAAACAGGTAATGTGGCGCTGGTGGCGTCTGCCAGTTATCACGGACACATCTCCGGTTTTACCATAAAGTTAAATAAACAGCACGCCTGACATGGGTTGCTTCATCCCTCACTTTCTTTGTTGCAGTGTAAAACCAGCAGTCGAGACCTTAATCAGTTTGTGACAGATGTTTTCCTGTCACTGAGGCAGATCTGGAACCGTTTGGTCATGTTGACCTTGGCTGGTGGGGCCGGGTCTACAAAGTTATCTTTGGGATTGCTCTACACAAGCAATGCCATCTATAGAGGTTCTAAGACATGGACAGATAATCTGCTGGTGCTAGCAACCAGTGACCGACAATGAGCATGTCCGGCAGGGCTTGTTCCTCAACGTATGTATTGGCAGAATATCTACGCTATGGGGACGGGCGATTATTAGCACGACCGGAGATGTGTAGATGACCAGCGAGTATCTTCATGCTCACCTAAACAACACAATCAGCTGATGAAGAGTTTGCTTGTTCATTGGCTTCACCCTTTTACATGGCCCAATCGTCAGGCAAACGAATGTTCATAGGAGCATTTGGGCTCAGTTATTGGCCAATGTAAAAGAACCTTCAAGGACAGTAATGGGGGGCTCTGTGTACAGGCAAAAGACACACGTTGAAGATTCTATATATCAAGAGATGTCAAATAAACTATGAGTATAACAATTACGCTTTATACACACGAGCGCATATATGCGCCTATGTCGCCACGTTTTCATGGCCGACCGATATACATTGAGGCATTAGTTTCCAGTGCATTCGTTCACACGTCAAGTTTACGGCGCGTAAAATTGTTGCACCGTAAAAAATGGAACATACGCGACCAAAATACTGGCCGGTTATTATACAGTGGGTAAAAAGATAGCTCTGGTTCTATGTTTTGACCGATATACGCTGGCAGCTCCCATAGATTCCTATGGGAGCTGGGGGAAAAAGGG
The DNA here is from genome assembly GCF_035609145.1 of Eleutherodactylus coqui. Classification (NCBI taxonomy): domain Eukaryota; kingdom Metazoa; phylum Chordata; class Amphibia; order Anura; family Eleutherodactylidae; genus Eleutherodactylus; species Eleutherodactylus coqui. The sequence continues at coordinate 247,524,687 of NC_089838.1, read as the reverse complement.
GGGGGGAGGCAGTTTAGCATCATCCAACGCGCAAAAAGCTTACAGGTGCCTCTATTTAGGCATGTATAGGCATTCAGAGGATTTATGCCGAGCGAGGGATTTCTGGGGTGCAACGTGTTATTTCGCTAATTAAGCACGGGACTTGATCGCGGAAAATTGCCGGTTCATGCAAATTTAAAGTGTGGCCGAGAGAACATATAAACGCATATTCTCATGTGAAGAGGCCCTTACATACATCTTTTTCCATAAGTCACAAGTGTCCTAATTATCTTTTTGACCGGTATTAACCAATTTGACATGGAAGATGATTACAAAACCAAAGATAGTGTACAGGCAAACGAACATGGCAGTTTTGTAATGGTAATGGAAATTATAACTTTTTACGGCACTGCCACAACAAAGAGAGAGAAAGAGGTAAATTAGGTTAGACCGACAGATTAGATAGATCAGGGGTGTCCAACTCATTTTCACCGAAGGCCACATCAACCTTAGGCCTCATTCACACGATTGTATGTGTTTTTACGGTCTCCTGTACACGCCGTAAGATCGCATGAATGAAGAATTGCAACAATCGAGTCCCGAACTTTGCCCGCGTATTTTCTGCCGTTCACGCGGGCGACTGCAGCGTATCAGCAAGAAAATACACTGCAGAGCGGCAATCCCTCAATTGGCAGAAATCCTCGGAATGACTGCTAATGCTTAAATAGAGCCAGCTGACTCCTTTTCCCAACGTTGGACATGGCTAAACTCCCTCCCCCTCCCTTCTTTTTCTTAGACTCCTACGGGAGCTTCCAGCGTATCTTGACCAAGGAGGGGGCAAAATCTTTGGACGCAGCGTATAAAATGCTATTTTTTCCTGCACAATATTTTTAAATGGCTACTAATCGCTCATCTGAATGAATGCATTGGAATTCAATGCTTCAAGTGGTCACATTTTGTGCCCAATTTTTGGGCGCAGTTAAATAGCTGCGTATATACAATCATGTGAATAAGGCCTTAGACTGTATACTAGTAGTTGCCTTCTATAGTACTCCAGTAGTAATAGTGACCTACATAGTGACCCCATAGTGGCCCCTGTAGTAATAGCGACCTCCATAGTGATCCCAGTAATGCTTGGAACCCCCATAGTGACCCCCCGGTAGTATTAGGGTCTTCATAGTGGCACCAGTAGTAAAGGTGACCCCCATTGTGATCCTAGTAATACTAGGAACCCCTATAGTCGCACTGGTAGTAAAAGGCCCCCATTTTTGCCCCCGTAGTAATAATGACCCCCATAGTATCCCCAGTAGTAAAAGTGATGCCCATTGTGGCTCCATTAGTAATAGCAATTAGTAACAGTGTCCATTATATTGGCCTCAGTATTAATAGTAGTCACAGCAGTAATAGCGACCACTCCTATTGGCATCTCGCCAGGCAGCATCCCATCAGGCCTTCCGATCACCCAGCATGCAGCTCCGGTATGGCAGACCTCTCCCTTCAACATCTGTGCTGCGTATAGCAGGGTGCGAGCAGATGCCGAGAGGTGAGGTCAGAGGTCACTGCCAACGCCGGCCCGGATCTGCAGGCTGGGTGAGTGGAATGCCTATTAGATTGCTGCACAGGCGGTGGGCCACATAAAAAGAAGTGGCGGTCCGGATTCAGCCCATGAGCCTTAGGTTTGACATATATGAGATAGGTGATGCTTGGGTTATACTATAGTTCTAAAAGGAGACATTGATTTATGCCTTTAGTTGGTCCCAGTATTTTCCGGAATATATATATATATATATATATATATATATATATATATATATATATACTTGATGCTCCTTTAACAGGAAATCCTTCTATTTTTGGAGTATAAAATGTCATCAGTACAAAAGTTGTCAATCCATTGTTTCACTGTAAGAAAAAGCTGAGCCTTCCTTCAGATTTCCCTTCATGTCGCAGTGTATGCTTAATGCTTAGATGGAATTGCCTCCACATTCCATTCCCTAATATAAAGTTAGATGATCTATTGGATCCTGTGTGTTAATGTCTAGACTGTCACGTCTTACCTGGAAACAAGTGGATATTCCGGGCAGTCGGTGTGTGCCATCATTCCAGGGAATCTCCAAGTAAAGAAAAAATGTAGGCTTTAGTTGGGACCTTTCCCATATGATTGCAGAGATGGGTTTCCTGAAGTTTTCACTAAATAATAGATTTGAGTGAAACAAGAATGTGAAAAAAATATATAAAAACCAGTGATTCCTGTCCAGATGTACCAGGGGCTGGATGTGGCATTCTGATTGTGGATAAATGATTCATACTGTTCAAAGGCTTCCTGTAACCTTCTGCATGCCTAATAGGTATGTAGCAAGAGGTGAACCTGACTGGAAACAGATTGGATTAGGAATGTATTTTTGTGCTAATGAAAACAAGACTTTTTCACTTTTTGTGACTTGTACGGTAAATTGCAAAATGTTTGGCTTCAAAATATCTACTTTTATACCAAGGCCAGAATATGAATACGCCGGACTTGTGTTTATGGGTGCAAGAGGGGATAGCCAAAAAAACACTCTGACTTACTCTGGTAGTTAAATGGGCAGTGAACTGAATACTTACCCCAAGTGAAGAAAAGTCAAACCATCACTAAAAGTGAGTTATATTACTTTTTAAACAAATGCAAATTCATGTATTTTTATTTCTTTCTTCATTATGTTCTGTTTATTGAGATTGTATTAAATGTTAATAGCCAAAGTTAAAGTAGAGCACAAAATTCAAAAAGAACATACAACATATGTGTAAAAGAGCACATCTCATTGGTACTGTATACCTGTGCCGTTAGTCAGCTGTACATCCCAAAGGAAGAACCATTGTCATGTAGTATATCTAAACAGACTGTGGTTGTGTTTGTTTGGTCTGCAAACACTTAAAGGAAACCCATCATGGGATATTAGGCCCCAATCCACCAATTATGCGTTATTTAGTACTGTAACAGGTTCCAAAGGATGTACTTCTACTGTATTTTCTGGAAGGATCATCATTATGCACCAAAAGACATTTGAACTATGTATTCCACTACAGGGGCGGAGATCCTCCAAAGACGTAATGATGGCCAGTACCTCTTAATTCATATCCCACAGTCCGTGAATCTCATCCCAAGCTGCACTGACACAAGCCAAGTACACCGATGAAGTCAAGGCCCAACTACGCATGGCTTCACTGTGCATGTGTCAGATAGGTCCTGTGGTGATGTACATACCTAGCCAGTCAAGCCAGGAGGGTGAATAGACAGCGCAACTTATCCAAAGTCCGTCTCCATTCATGTGACGTCTTACTGGCGTGGGAATATACAGTTACAAGTTCTTTTCCTGCATGATGCTGATCCTGCCAGATCTAACTATGCAAACCTAAAATGCTTGACTAAATTCCTACCAGGTCGGTTACCTCTGCCATATACCCTTGTGATAGCACTTGTGTGATAGGACTATGCCAATGCTATAGTCCTCCACTATAGGCTCTTTTTCAGGGAATGATATTGTTCAAAAAATTGTTTAAAAGTGTGAGAATGAAGGATAATCGTTCAGTGTGAACACAGCCAATTATTAAACGATGAACGATAATTCGTTCGCTTAGGCGGCTTCACACGGACGTATTTGTGTGCACAATATGTAGAAAAGTTTAACTCATTTTAATGGGTGCCCTGCCATTCTCTTTTCTGCAGCATGCTCTATTTTTGTGCGCAACAAAGGTCCCATACAAGTCTTTTGGAAGTGCGCAAATGTGCACTCAATACGTGTGCAAATGGACAATAGGCTGCGCAAACCCACAGGGAAGAGAATGCATCCGGACCTCATTAGGTTATATAGCCATTTAAATTTCAGAAGGGGTGCTCAATATGCACAAATTTTTGCACGTGTGAAACCCATGCCCACAGAAAGCAAACCCATTGATTTCAATGGGTTCGTTCTCATGAGCGTGCGAGAAAAGATAGGACCTGCTCTGTCTTCCTGTGTGTTCCGCAAAAATCTATCATGGAAGTCTATGGCAGGTTAAAAACAATCACGGTGAAGGGTGTGACCCTGCGGTTAATCCTTGCTCATGCACAAGAACACTCCACTGCAGTGAGCGTATTTGCGCATACTTTTCTCTGTTGAAGACTTTTAGACGAGCCGATTCCTGTTTGAGAGACGAGGGACATCATCGTTAGCTCTTTTGCTCTCGTTCAGCCTATTTATACAGGCAAATGCATCATTGGCCCATTCAAACAAGAATCGTTCAGTCCCTGTATAAGTGGATGAGCGGGACTGAACAATTGCTGTTTAAACCGAAAGATAAGTGAACGCGCCAAAAATGTTTTTTATGCCTGCATGACATGAGCAACGAACGAAAAGTAAATGATTGTCATTCACTTGCGCTTGTCGAACGATTTTTTGAACGATAAATCGTTCCATCTGAAAGTACCTTAAGGGCTCCTTCACACGGGCGTATGCATTCTTGCGCACACCTCAGCATAGCATATTTGTGCTATGTATCTGACTTTTTTGTGCGCATATCACCGTATTTCACTGTACTTTTTGTGCACGCATGGCATGTTCATTTGCGCGCAGCAGACAAACATGGCCAATTTAAATGGCTATTTAGCCATTGGGTCCCAGATGGGTTCTTTTTTCATAGAATCACGCAGCGTCTTGCACATCTATACACGCATTTGCGCACCTCCCATAGACTTCTGTGTGCAAACAGGTCCTATTTTGTTTGTGGGTGTAAGAAATGCACATGCAAAAAAGGAAATGAGAACGAACCCCTTGAAATCAACGGGTTCTATTCTCTAATATTGCACGTGCAAATTGTGCGCACGTAAATACGCACGTATGAAGGAGCCCTAACATGAAAAGTCAACTAAACGTGTGAAACTGAAATCATGCGGTCTCAGTATCTAAAAGGTTAAACTGTGGACATAAATACCCCATTCATTGTAAGTAAAACCTCTGAGGGACACCCATGGCATATTCTTCTACTTCCCCATGTGACACTGGAGTCTTCTCTTGACCTCTCCCAATTAATGGGGTTACGATTATGTTTGTCCACAGCAATCCTAAAATTCTTTGTCTTGCATGAACCAACACCAAATCCTTGCTCAATGACTTCCGTTCTGCATAGTCGGCATGCCTACTGACTGTGGTGCCCCCAGGAGGTTTGTGCAGCCCAAGTAACAGCTGGTATGAAGACCATGGGCCGGAGCTGCAGGAAAGGGAGAATCATGGAATGTGCAAGTTCAGGCAGGGTTTACTTCTAGGGGCTGTAGGGTTATGACACTGGCATTTTACCGCTGTCTTCTTTGTACTGCAGAACATGTTTTTATGACCTTGTTCTCTAGAGCTCAGGAACAAGATGTATATATTACCATATGGAGTATTAGAATCTGAAAATCAATTTCATGTGAGTAAGTTACTGTTGTATGTAATGAAATTACCTCCCTACTGTAGCAGGCATAGAACAATAGAATATTGCTTGCATTGCACTTGAAAGGGCATAAACATCATTGTATCTATGTAATATCTACCTACCACAGTACAGGTATAAAGGACAGCACAAGGACATATCCCTGCTGTGCAAATAACCGTAGAATGCAATTTACAAGAATCTGATGTAATAGAAGGGCACAGTACAGTAATATGTAACATTTCAGCAGAATAGAATGCCTGCTTCAAGCTGTTTGCACTATCCTGCCAGAAGTAATTAGACACATGAGCAAGAACAAAAAGTAGTAAGTATTGTTAGTACTTAGGTAAGCCTCATTTGGCCCTAATGACAGCAGATACTCTCCGTGGCATACTTTCTACTAACGTTTGATACACTTCATCTGGTATTTCCCTCCATCCGTCCTGCAAATGTCTGGTGAGTTCTCTGAGAAAAGATGCATTGCTCCATCTACAATGGTGGCAGGAGCATCATAATTGGACAATTGAGTAATGGAAGAACATTCTATGGAGTAATGAATCATGTACGTCTTCGAATGAGATGGATGTCACTGGGTATGGAGGAGGCCTAGGGAATGCCTTTTGCCTGAGTGTGTTGTGTCAGCAGTTAAGTAAGGTAGAGGTACCACTATGGTCTGGGGATGTTTTATGTAGCATGGTCTCGGTCTGTTGGTTGTAGTGGCAAGAACATGGAGGATAAGTATGACATTCTAGAAAATAATGCACTGCCAAGAATACTCTGGGAATGGTCAACAATACTTCCAACAAGATACACGCACCTAGTCACAAATCCAACACTGTTTCAAGCTGGTTTGGGGATATGCATGTTTCATGATGTGACTGTACTGCACAAAGTCCTGACATGTATCCTAAAGAACATCTCTGGGCCTAACTGGAACATCGGGCCAGGCGATATGAACAGGGTCCATCTTCTCTGAGGGAACTCGCCAGATGTTTGCAGGATGAATGGAGGGAAATACCAGCTGAAGTGTATCAGACCTGAGCAGAAAGTATTGTATGCCACAAAAAGTATCAACAAGTGTTAACATGTGGAGATAAATACTACTTTTGATTCTTGCTCAGCTGTCCAATTACCTTTGTTAGAACAGTATAGAAAGCTTGATAAGTATAAGGATGCATGCCCCAGGACCCTGACATCGGGTCTCTTCAATAATACAAAATCAAAAAGAGGCTAATATCAAATCTATGATGATAAAAAAGTGAGTGTTTCAGATCTATCTATCTCCTATCTATCTATCTATCTATCTCTCTCTCTCTCTCTCTCTCTCTCTCTCTCTCTCTCATATCTATCTCTCTCTCTCATATCTATCTATCTATCTATCTCATATCTATCTATCTAATATCTATCTATCAATCTTATATCTATCTATCTATCTATCTCTCTCTCTCTCATATCTATCTATCTCTCTCTCTCTCATATCTATCTATATATCTATCTCTCTCTCTCTCATATCTATCTATCTATCTCATATCTATCTATCTATCTCATATCTACTTATCTATCTATCTAATATCTATCTATCTCATCTATCTATCTCATATCTATCTATCTATCTCATATCTATCTATCTGTCTCATATCTGTCTATCTATCTATCTATCTTATATCCATTCATGTCTGTCTGCAACATACAAAATATATATTTATAGACTTTTGCTTAAAGGTTTGTTGACTGGTAGCTCTCCTGCTGTGGTAATATCAAATCTATGATGATAAAAAAGTGAGTGTTTTATTCCCCCATCAGTGTCAGTGTGATGTTTCAGATCCATCTATTTCCTATCTATCTATCTATCTATCTATCTATCTATCTATCTATCTATCTATCTATCTATCTATCTATCTATCTCATATCTATCTATCTATCTATCTCATATCTATCTATCTATCTCATATCTATCAATCTATCATCCCTCTATCTATCTCCTATCTATCTCCTATCTATCTATCTATCTATCTATCTATCTATCTATCTATCTATCTATCTCATATCTATCTATCTCATATCTATCTATCTATCTATCTATCTATCTATCTATCTATCTAATATCTATCTATGTCATCTATCTATCTATCTGATATCTATCTGTCTATCTATCTATCTATCTATCCATCTATCTATCTCATATCTATCTATCTATATATCTCATATCTATCAATCTATCATCCCTCTATCTATCTCATATCTATCTCCTATCTATCTATCTATCTATCTATCTATCTATCTATCTATCTATCTCATATCTATCTATCTATCTAATATCTATCTATGTCATCTATCTATCTATCTATCTCATATCTATCTATCTATCTGTCTATCTATCTATCTATCTATCTATCTATCCATCTATCTATCCATCTATCTATCTCATATCTATCTATCTATCTATCTATCTCATATCTGTCTAACTGTCTCATATCTGTCTGTCTGTCTGTCTGTCTATCTATCTTATATCTATTCATGTCTGTCTGCAACATACAAAATATATATTTGTAGACTTTTGCTTAAAGGTTTGTTGACTAGTAGCTCTCCTGCTGTGGCGAAACTACAACTCCCAGCACGCCAGACAGCCAATGTTGGATGTTATACTACCTTTATATACCCTGGACCTTCACGTAGAAGAGTTTCAAAAATTGGTCCCATTGTGGAAAAAAACCAAATCGTATTTAGATATGAAGCGAGCTGTTAACTCGGACATACAAGGTACTTAGACCAATCGTTGAGTACGTTTGGCCAGTATTTGCTGAGTCTGCACAGTCCAGCTGTATCAACGTAGTTAATTACACTTTTAGGTTCACAAGAATTTACCAACAAAGGTTTAAGATTTCAAAGTAGCAAAAGGGGTGAAATATTTTTCTCAGTTTTAGGCGCCTTGGGAGTTTAATGATAGATTTCCGTTTACATGGCCATTGGGGTTCACAGTTCCTATAAGTACCACTATTGACTCTGATCAGCGTGTGTGTGCTTATCAAGGGAAAGTATATTTACTCTGTCACATTGTCAGGTTTATTAGGACCACTTACAAGGGGTTACCAAAGTAATCTACTATTAGTGTTAAGGCTCCAGTTGCCTTTACCTACTTGCACCGTATTGTTACTAGCTAATTAGCTGTCCTTTATAGTTCCATCAGTCAACAGAAAAGTTGGCTGAAGACTAAACACAAGTTCATACTTGCTTGTGGCCCTTTTACATGGAACGATATTGTTCAAAACAATCAATGGATCGCGTGAATTTGAATGGTAATCATTGACGATTGAATGATGAAAGAGAATTCAATAACTTCTCGTCTGTCATTCATTTTATGCAGGCATAAAAATCATTGTTCGCTTGTTTACACATCGTTGCGTGTAAACAGCAATCATTAAGTCGTTCACTGATACAATGAATGTGAACAACTAAATGATTTGTGAGTGAATGATTTATCTGCCTGTATAAACAACCTACACAAGCAAACGAGGGAATTGCGTCATGGTTCACTGGTGCGTATGATAAATCACTCCATGTTAAAGGAGCCTCAGGGCTCCTTCACACAAGTGTATGCATTTTTACGGCCGCCCGCACACTCTGTTAAATCGCGTGAATGAAGAAAAGACGTGATTAAGTCCTGACCTTAATTAGTTTTTTCTCATCCATTCAAACGTCCAGGTGTGACATATTATCAAAAAAAATACGCTGCGGCCCAGAAAGCCCTCGCTCGGCATACATCCCCTCACTTTTTTCCAGCTCCCATAGAAGTATATGGGAGCCACCAATTGAAAGATAGAGCAAGACCTATCTTTTCCATCAGTGTATAATTCTGCTTGCCGATTTTGGCGGCGTATGTACTATTTTTTCCGGCACGACTTTTTTACGTGCTGGAAAATTGCCCATGTGAATGGATGCATTGGAATCCAATGCCTCAGATGGTTGCAATTTTTGGCCGGCGTAAAAACGCGGCTAAATAGCCGTGTGAAAATGTTCGTGTGAATGAAGCGTTAGGGTGTATTTGTGCACGCAAAATTTGCAATACGCAGAGAAAAGAACCCGTTGATTTGAATTCATTTGTTCTCATTTCCTTTTTTTCACATGCAAGTCTATGTTAGGCCTCTTTCACACGAGCGCATATCGGCCAGCCGTGAAAAAGGCCGTCCGATATGCGCTGTGATCGGATGCATTGGATTCCAATGCATCAGATCACATGGACATATTTGCGAGATGTAAAAACACCCGGCCGGCCAATATAGCGCCGGGCGTTTTTACGTCGGGCCCAAAAGATAGTTCTGGAACTATGTTTGGGCTGGAATACATTGGCCGCTGCATGGGCTCCTATGGGAGCTCATTGCATCAGCTGTAGGTGGGAGGAAGTTTAGCAGGCTGGCTGCTAAACTCCCTCCCTCTATTCTCCTCCCCTTCCCCGTGCAGGCTTACCTGACTTCCTCCTCGCTCGTTCGGTGCAATGGGAGGGGGAGGGGTGGAGCTAAGCGCCAATCTGCCCCGCCTCCTCCCATTGATGGCTATAGACAAGGGTTGGGACATGGGCAGAGCTAAGCTTCCCGGCCCCTCCCATTGCACAGACCAAGCAGGGAGGAAGACAGGTAAACCTGTCATGGGGAGGGAGGGAGGGGAAATGGGAGATGGCCTGGTGAGGTCGGTGCATTTGTGCTGGCCTCACCAGGCCATATAAGCGGGCGCACAAACGTTTGATTTGTGCTCCCCTTCACCAGGTTTTTCGCCCCACCCCCACCCCGTGAAAACGTCAAGCCGATATGCGCTCATGTGAAAGAAGCCTTAGGTGCACAAATGCACATGCAATACACAAGCGGATGCATAAAATGCAGCGCAAAACCGCTGAGAAAATAATACACGTGCCCCTCATTAAACTAAATAGGATTTTATATCAGAGCGGGGTGTGTAGCGCACACATATGAACAAGCCCTGCATGCCTCGTTCATAGCGCTAATACGTTGTGCTGGAGTATGCACATACGTCCATGTGAAAGAGCCCTTAGTGGGATTTCTGCTATATGTTCCAAGGGTAAAACGTGTCTCTCTCCATATTTTCACATAATTCATAGTTTTTGGCTTGTTCTCTATTAGGAGTAAATTAATAAAGAGCAGAAGCTAACAGCTCTCACATGGTAGTAATTATAATTATACTCATGAGACTGTCACATTCAGAAAACACAACCACAGATCTTCTCAGAACCATCATTTTGTGGATTATCAAGGCAATAATTAAATATGGCTCACTGAGTTATTACTCTCTTCACATCTGCATGTTGGTTTGCATTTGTAACAGTGTTTTCCATACTCCAGTCCTCATGACCCCCAACAGGTCATGACTTGAGAATATCCTATAGAAAGAACACATGAGGCACTGACAATAATTACATGATCACCTGTGCAATACTGAGGAAATCCTGAAAACATGTCTTGCTGGGAGGTCGCAATGGAATTTGGGGAACACTGATTTATAGCATATGACAGATGCCACCAGCACCCAGTGGACGCCATTGACTTTTGGGACAACAGGTTCCATTGTGGTGTCCAGGGGCGTAACTATAGAGGATGCAGGGGATGCGGTTGCACCCGGGCCCAGGAGCCTTAGAGGGCCCATAAGGCCTCTATTCTCCATATAAAAAGCCCAGTACTATGAATAAACCATTATAGTTCGGGCCCTGTAACAGATTTTGCATTGGGGCCCAGGAGCTTCACGTTGCGCCTCTGGTGGTGTCCATCGTTTTGATAGGAAAAATAGCCCTGTCAATAGATGGACACCACAATGGAACCTGTTGGGTCAAAAGTCAATAGTGTCCACTGGGTGCTGGTGGCATCTGTCATATGCTATAAATCAGTGTTCCCAACAAATCTGACAAAACCTGTGTAATCAGATCTCAGATGGTGATGGGAACACAGCCTAAAGCATCTAATGACCTATCATGAACTAGGCATTTTAGAGGCTAGGGGCCTTTGAGTAAATCGTGCAACTATTGCACTTGGAAGTTTGGACAAACAAAACAGAGACTATGCCATTCATAAAGTTATAGATAGGATGTAATATACACTTAAAAGGAAACATTTTTCCTAAATTCCTCATTTCTATTGTGACATGGCAGTCAAACATGTTAAAAACCCAACTAAGCTGGAACAATGGAGGTGCTTCCCATGCAATCAATGGGAGTTTCTTCAGAAACACTGGAACTTTATCTTTTACATGATACTGCAGTTGAACCCCTGAATAAAGATTGTCAATGACTGAACCCAGGACCTCCTGTGCTCCAGTCAGTAGATCTCAGTACTGAGCTATCCAGCATGTGGACAGTTCCCTTGCATGACTCTCAGCCGTGTTTTCTGTTACCTAGTTCCTGCCTCCAGGTTCTGACCCCGCCTCTATCTTGATTGCACTTCCTATAAAAGCCTGGCCCTGCCACTCTCTTAGTGCATGATTATTCTACTCTACAGCACCGTTTAATCAAGCTCCACTTGCCTGTTTTTTTTCACTATTTCTACAAGACCTCCTGATACTGACTTCTAGCTTCCCTTCCGACTACGCTACCCACCTTATCCATCTGTACTGCAAACCGAGACCTCCCGTTGCTGACTTTTGGCTTCCCTTCTGACTACTCTACCCACCTCCTCCATTTGTACTGCAAACCATGACTACCTGTTGACGACCTCCAGCTTTCTCCCGATTACTCTTCAGACATGCAGCTACTACACCTGAGGCTCCACTCTAGTGCCTGAAACCAAGATCTTCATAGCCACCCTTTGTGTATATTTATTTGCACATGCTTGACCATATACACCCCCTTACAGTAGCAGCCCTTGACATCTGGGGACTGAAATACAGCATTATTATTTACTACTTGCCCTTAATATAGTACCATAATATTCTGTAGGACTGTAAAGAGCTTGTGACCATTTACACGTTGTGCTCAATGGAGCTTCCAATCTAAGTACCGCATGTCTTGTATACTGTGGCATGCCAACCATGTTTGTGCCACTACGATTGCGGTATTGCACACAACCAGGGTGTATGCAACAGAAAAAAAGACAGTTCTCTGGAGTTTGGGTTGGGTCTAAAACCGGAATAGAACCTGGATGTTGGAATGTGAGAGAAAAGGGTGGGCTCACTCAACACCCATCCATGCCTTGAGCCAGCTGGAGGAGCTCAAGAGGTTGCTAAGCTTTTCTCATAATACTCCCAGTCTAGGGATGAATAGATATTTCCTAGTTTGTAGAAGCTAGAGCCTTTATGGTATGAACACTGGGGCAGATTTACTATTGAAAATACATAAGAATGCTCGATTAAAATGTGCCCAATGTGCCGGCTTCACCAGGTGACAGCGCTGGATGGGCGGAGTGGGGGAGTATAAAAGATACATTGCCCGCCTCCGTGTCACCTCCTCTAACAGCACCATAACTTAGTTTAAGTGCTTGGGGATGTGACAGGTTCCCTATAAGTTTTTATACACTGATAGACAGAGAAAGGCACTTTAATATCAGTGAACACACAAGTAATATTTGCTACTGACTATTGGTCACTTGTATAGATTTCTTTAAGCTTTTACATTTTTTGTTCACTGTGATTTAATCTGATTACACAGTAAAATCTGAAAACATCCAAAGAGGTGAATAACATCATTTTTAGACATTACAATTTTATATGTCTTTGCCAGCAAAGAAGGGTTGTTCCACGAATGACATTTATCCCCTATTCACTGGATAGGAATAAACCCCCAATCATTGGGAATCTGATCAGTTGAACTCTCAGTGATCCAGAGATCTGTGTGCCTTCAAAGGGGAGTAGTGGTACAAATGCGTCACCATTACTCTATCCACTTCTTCCTCCATCCCATGGAAGCGAATGGAACGATGGTCATGCATGCATACCACCGGTCCATTCTCATGAAGAATCTAGGGTTCATAGATCTTAGGATCACCAGGGAACCCAACGGTCAGATCCCAGGAATCTAACATTTGTCCCTTACACAGTGGATAGGGAATAAAAATCATAATAGGAAATCCCTTTAATCATTTGATAATAGATGTTTAGTCCATTTCTGACAGGTCAGACTCTTACAAGTGGATATACAATGTTAGCATCCTGTAGCGTGCAGAGCCCGGAATTCCTTACAGACCTAAACTGGCCCATTTCCTGGCATGATATAAAGGGAGGAAGACCCCTCAAAAAAGTATCAGCAGAAACACTCTTGAGTGCTGACAGAACTGATTAGCTGGAGCCTCTGACAGCGGCCCCTCATGTTGTTTGAACTCAGAGGTGTCGGGTCTTTCAGACAGACTTCCTGGATCATGATAAAATAAAAATTGGCTCTGCTTTTTATTTTGCCAATGAAAGTGATAAGAGTGAATTCAGATACAAGAAGGGAAGTCCTGATGTCTGAGTGATGCTCAGCAGTCATATATGAAGTGACTGATCTACCATGTAAATATAATCTAAAGATGAGAACTTTTATCGGCTACCATTATATCAGCTACTACTGTATCTCAAATTGAATTAATTACATCACTTAAAGGGGGTTTCCCATTAATGTAAATACACTTAATAAATTCCCTTTTCAAAAGTTTAATAGCTTTGTAAATTTTTGTATTTAAAAAGTACTGTTTTTGAGACTTAAGTGTACCTGGGTCAATTCAGAAAGTGGGAGGGATACTCCGATTCCATCTTGCTAATAGAAACATAAGATAGCCAAGGCTGCTCAGATCAACTCTTCTCTTTTCCTCCAAGAACATTTTTTGTAGTCAAGATGAGCTCTGCTACTGATTAGACAAACTCGGCCTGTCAATAGACTTTTAGGGCCCCATTGCTTTCAGTTGAGTCCAGTGGAGCCCATAGACGTCTATTCAGAGGCCGAGCAGCCACAGGGAGTAGCAGAGCACTTCTCGGCCAGAGAACATAGAATTCTATTCCCATCTTCAACATGTAAGGCATACCCAGAGAATATCGGAGATAGATGCAGGCTGCACCTCTAGAACCAGGAGCTGTCAGCAAAATGGGTCTCACCAGACTAAGACTCACTGGGTCGAGGCAGTAAACACGCTGGCCAGATTTGAGGAGATGAGGGCACAGGAGGATGCTACGGTGGAGAAGTTCTACGCAACATGGAGGCCATGGTTAGACTTTAGGTCGTCCCCTGGTCTGGGAGACTGGATTTCCAGGACGACAAATGCGTCGTAAGCACTCAGTATCCTGATAGCCCCTCGCGAGCTGAACGGGCCACACTGCTCTCCCTTTGGCGCAGGGGGTATCAGACATGACGATACCGGAACCCACCCACTTGTGGAGATGCCTAACCAGACTATAAGGCTTACGCAAATTGGTCTCTAACATGTGGGCATAACCTATTACCCGGACCACCCACACCCCATCCCCCCCAACGGGCTCCCTGGAGCCTCTTCCTTGTTTAACCCTTCTTCGTTTTTCTCTTTGTTTCTCTCTACTCCATCTCGCGGACCCCTACCCTGAGGTGGGATTGAATTTTGTTAGTTAAAAGAAAAAGGTTGGGCGGAGGCGGGCCAGTAACGAACTCCACGAAGGTGAGGTAGCGGAGTGGGAGAGTGGGCGCATCAAAAAGTATGTATACGTATTAATTGTACCAACGCATGCGATGCTCTTCTGTCTTGATTATTGTTACATGCTCTCCCGTCCAAATAAATACTTATTTGAACTGAAAATGGGTCTCACCAGGCTGGATGGGAGTCTGGGGATCCATGACTTTCCATACCAGATGGCCCAAACCTTTGCAGGACTCCATTCTCCAGAGGAACTGCATCTATCAGACATTTATAGCATATCCCATGTCTAAGATGGGAATACCTCTTTAACTGCTGTTTTAAAGTAATTTACAATATTTCTAGAATATAAAATACATTTTCAGCATTTTTTGCTTCCGTGTGTCCCCATTGGTGCTGCTTATCTGTGCTTCTGGGGGTAGGTTCTGGCCAGAATTGGTTTCCGTCTCCCTCAGGCAGCTGACCATATTGCCTGTTCTTACTTCCAAATCGGGTCTTACAATGCTACCATGATGAGAAGGAGTATTCTCTGCCACATCGCCATCTTACTATAGAGACTCCAGTGTTTCTCTGACAAGCAGGGTGGAATGTCATTTTTTTGGGCTGTCCTACAGTCAATGGAGGGTCACTTCCCAAAATATTGACTGTGGGAAGAGTTACTCCCCATGTATGTCCACCAGCACTGGGCTAATTGGGTGGAGATGACATTGCTATACATTTTGAACACCAGGTGGCGCTATACTTTGGAAGGAAATGTCATAATTTTTTACTGAATGTTTTATTAATGAATGTAAATAAAAAATGTGTTTAGAATTTTTTCTTATTTAAATAAACATAAAGCCACAATAGCATTTTGCAGCGATATTTGTAAGGGGATATTTATTTACATCACTGTTTAGTCAGGTGTCAAGCCTGTATGTTTTTATACAAAACACGTATTAATACATATTGTTTGATGTACCCATAGATTAATTGGTCAAGAGTAGTTCAAAAATGCATACTGTTGACTCTGTTTGTCCACTCTTATGTTTGTGTGTGTTTTTTATGTGATACAAGAGACACACTTCCCTGTCCCACAAAAAAAGTATGTGCTGTGTTTTTTTTTCACATTACAGTCAGTAGGAAACATATGGACATGTAACGCTTTGAATTTCTGTATTTTTAATGTATACTTTTTTGTTGCTCAAAAAAAGAAAAAAAAGCATTCAAAACTCCAAAACTTTAAAAATAAAGACTTTACAGTGAAAACCGTAAACATTTATACGTTAGAATGGACAAAAACATGTGAAATTATAAATATACATTTAAGCGCTTAAACAGATGGGTGTGTTTTAGTCCAGTTATGCGGCCGTGAAAATCATGGCCACATAACGGGACGAAACAAAACTACTGATTTCAATGGTTTCGTTTCACTATCGGGATTCTCACGCAGTAAAACTATGTGTGAGGAAGACAGGGCAGGACATATCTTCCTACCTTTTTGTGAAACTCATTTGCACTAGCGCAGAGTTTGAATGTGTAAAAAAACCGAAACAGCTCCTTAGCTAATACGCTTCGCGGTGACGAGCGTATTAGCACACGCGCCCATCTGTTTTTTTCCTGACATATAGGCTAAAACCGACATTGAAAACATGAGCTGAACAGTCTCTGAGCCAAAACCAGGAGTGGGTCCAAAACATGGAATAGGTGCATTTCCTCTCTGTAGGTTTCACTCCACATTATGGCTTCCAAATACTGACCAAAATACTGCCATGTGAAAATGTTCTAACTCTAAGGGCTGCTTCAGACGGATGTATTTGCTCACGTCTTTGCGCATCCAAAAATTGCATGCACAATACACGAAAGAACAGTACCCACGCATGTCAATGGGTTCTTTCACATTAACGATTTTTTTGCGCCCATTTCTGTTACACACAAAAAAATAGGACCTGCTATCTTCCTGCGTATTTATTATGATACAAATATCTAATAAATATACAATAAATATTAAATAAATCACTTTTATAGTCCATACCATTGGGAAATCTGGTTTGTAGATGTGAAATCCTTAAAGTATTTAGCACATGTTTACGCCAGTCACCACCTCCAGAGGGCTTGTTAACCCTTTCAATGTCCCTAAAGCTAAAACCTGACAAGTTTCATGCACCAGACATGTACTGTAGTCTTTTCTCTATCCCAGTTATGCATTCAGATATTCGGACATTAAATTTACGGATTCTGCATCCAATGCACATTATGTTGCACAGGTTGCAAGTTATCCCATACACTGTATGGTGCAAATCGCATTTAAAAAACTTATGATTTTATATGTTTTTTGGCCACCACTAGATGTAAAAACCTGGGATTTATCAACATATCTGCAGAGATTGGGCCTAGTGCTGCCACAAGGAAAAAACCTTGAAAATGTAGCAAAGCTTTGCCCCAATGAACAGAGAAATTAATTTCACTGTTTGGAAGTATATTGCCCAAAGTTTTCCTCTCCTAGCAGCAGCACAAACTCCTTGGTCCAAAATGTGTTTTTACTTACCATCCGGTGGAAGTAGAGGAAAATGTTTTAAAAACATGCGGTGTATCTGAAATTATTACAGTAGGGTGAAGAAGAAACAATTCCCATATTATTTCTATGCATTTTAGGTTTGGTTACATCTAATAAATCCAAACAATTCAGATCTTGCATCCCTTCTATAGCCCTGTCTAGCATCCAGGTTTTATAGCCATGCTTAATTAAACACTGTTGTATGTCTGTGTGAACTAGATGATTATCTGACTCATTTGAGCTTGCTCTTTTTACCCTAATCAATAATCCCACAGGGATAGATAGTGTAGTGCGCTTACAATGACAGTTCTCTGCGCTAAAGGCCTATTTAGACGGGCAAACTATGCCCACCCCTCGTTCCCGCACATACTCACTCCCCTGCTGCTGCACAGGAGATAGTATCGCTGGCTCACAGCGGGGCGGCTGCAGGAGATTTCTCTCCTAGCGCTCACTCGCCCATTGACTTAATATAGCGGCCATTCACTAATGAACAGCTGCTCTCAACACTGAACGATCAGCGATCAGCTCATAGTCCATTGTTTATGCTGCAGTGTAAATAGCAGCCGTTCAGTACTGAACGACCGCTATGTTAAGTCAATGGAGAGGGGCGGGGGAGCGCGAAGGGAGAAATCTCCTCCTGCTGCCCCACTGTGAGCCAGCGATACTAGCTCCTGTGCAGGTGCACGAGAGTGAGGACACACAGGGACCAGTGTCGGGCATCGTTTGCCCGACATTTATCGTGTCTAAAGGGACCCTAAGATGGGATGAACAAACGAGTGAACGATGTCAGAGTTCGATAGTTTACTCATGCAGCCTCTTCATACAGGCAAATAAATCATTTGCTCATTTAATTACTAAATTGTTCAGTCATTCACATTCACTGTATAAGTGAATGAAAACCACTAAACGATCGGTATTTAAACCGAGCGATTAGCGAACGAGCCAACAATGATTTTCATGCTTGCATAAAATGAACCAATAACGATAAATGAACAAATTATCATTCATTGTTCGATCATTGGCTGTGTTTACACTGAAAGAATAGCGTTCAAATTCAAACGATACAGCGATTTTTTAAAACTATCTTTCTAAATGCACATGTTGTCCACTGATGTTGGTTTGCGATGTAGAAATGTGATAATAACCTGATTAACATAAGCATCACACAAAAGGCCAAGATCCTATAGAAATGACCAACAGGGCCCATGAAACTCAAATTACAGGAATTCTCCTTAAAATAATCCAAAACCAAACAGAAATAACAATGAATGTCAATGGCATCACTGCGTACAGAATCACAATGAAAATAAATTCTAGCGCTCCAGAGGTCAAGTAAGAGGGTTAGAATAGGAGTCAGTTTAAAATCAATGAATAGAGAAAGGACTTACTTAATAGGGGGGCTCCTGATGGGAAAGCCCTCCTAGAGCCATATATGCTGATATGCAATCTTATATCCGCGTTCTTAGAGTCCAAGTCAATTTATTCAGAATGCAAGTGCAAACATAGTTGCAACGCATTTCAGAGAAAAAATATATATACATATATATATATATATATGTGTGTGTGTGTGTGTATTGTAGTAGTGCAGTACACAGAAGGGCCTGTAGAGGGCTGCAGACAGGACTTCTGGTGCGAGGATTAACACAAAGGAGTGGAGCAGGAACTAGAAAAGGGCCAGTTCCTGCCAGAATCAAGTTAGAGAGAGAGAGAGAGAGGACCAGTGCAGCATAGAAAGGTGCTGCAGGCTGGTGGCCTAGCAAAGGCCAGAGTCCGACAGGGATGACGCCCCTGGACTCCCACCCAAGTTGGGGTGCTTATTTGCATTGTATATATTGACGTTGTGTGATGTGCTGTGGAATAAAGGCTGGCAGGAGCCAGACAAAGAAATACACACCGCCTGAGCTGTTTTTACACAGGTGGTGCGCCATTTCATGTACGAGAGGTCAGCGATCCCGAGGCAAGTGCACCCCACTTGCTACAGTGTATGTATATATATATATATATATATATATATATATATATATATATATATAGTTTACCTCAGCGTGTTAAAGATATATTGTTCACTTAGCAACTTACTACCGTGTTAGTACATGTAAATTCAGTTACATTAAAGAAGTGCTAAAATGAATAGTAGTAGGAGTCATCATTCTACTTTCAATGTAGGTGTCTTAAAATATTGTGGTTCCACCATGTTTTTAACTCTAGGCCTGTGGATTTTTCAAGTTTATAAACATAACTCTTGCACTCCGATGTTTTCGTGACATACGAGGCCGTGGACCCATACACATGTGCCATCTTATTAACGCAGTGTGTATCATCACTCATTGCTTGCCTTGAATTCACAATCCGGGTGCAAGAGTTTATTTTATAAACTTGAAAAATCCACAAGCCTGGAGTTAAAACACAGTGGGACCACAATACTGTAAACTTCAAGACTATAAAACCTACATTAAAAGAAGAATGATTCCACATCGTCCAAGGCTTTAAAAGACTCCTACTCAGAAGATCATGGACAGATGGTGGAACTGACTGGTCAATTGTCCTGATGAGTTTAGTTGTGGAGTTTAAGGCTGCGAAATGTGTGGAATTAAAGCAAACTATTGTGGATATATGTGAATCTCTTTCCAAGTTTGCTGCTAATAATGAATAGGTTACATATGAGGAAAAATGCACTCCAACATCAACGAATTGGAATCTACTATTATGTAAATTAAACACAACAAATACAAAGAGAATCTTGAGGATTGCAATAGCAGTCAGGTATATATTTGGAAGAAAAGGTGGAATCCTACATCCATTCTAAAGAAATCCAATAAAAGCTCCACTAAACCATGTAATAATTCACGAGTGACATTTAGTTCTACTGACATGGAATCACCCGATTATACAGATGGTGCAGACTCTGACAGTAGTGCTAAATATCCTCTAGACTATATATCTCTACTCCCCAATCAAAAAATGGATGAGGAGGCAGAAACAAGAAAAATAAAAAGATATCTGACCCACAGGAGAGTGTAAATAAGTTCCAAGCATTATAATCTTAACCCCCTCGGTTCTGCCTTCAGAGCAGATTGAGGGTCTTGCGAAAGGTTTGAATTTTGTTCCTTCACAGAAATTCAATCTGTTTCAAACCATTCTTGATCCTAACAAATTGGTTCATGTGCTAACAACTATGAGACATTTTCTTGGCGATGACATTTATTCCTCATCTCAAGTACATGAAAGTTACAATGTTGCAGGTAATTCTAATATTCCAGTTAATGAATTTGCTGGTGTATTGTTTCAAAGATCAATTTTCAATTATTCTACTTAAACAATTACAGATGGAAAGTGATGACATATTAGATCATGCTAATCAGAGGGTAAATTTAAAGATATCTAATTCTTCATTTTATCCTATTAGCTCTAGAGTTTCCATAGTAGATGACTTTCAGTTTTTGACTTAATGGGGTCTGAAGTCTCTTTCTAACTTTATTTTCCCTTCTACGCTGCTAAATAAATCTACCAATGGTTTTCAATTTCAACATTCTCTTCAACTACGCACTTTATAGGAAAATAAGCACTTGGTAATAAAGAATGTGGACAAGGGGGGCCCAGAAGTATTCTTAGATGAAGCTATAAATCTGAAACAAGCATATAACAGCATTGATGACTTCAGCGTGCTCAGAAAATTAATGGGCAATATGACTATGACTTCAGAATGTCTAACTTAATTGCAACATTTGCTATCAGAGGCTGTAGGATTAGATGTGTTATCTGGTAAGAAAGTCAGGTTCCTATTACCATAGCATCCTGATATGCCTATATTTTATGGGCTCCCTAAAACTCACAAAGGGTTTTTTTTCCACCTCACCTCAGACCCATCATTGCAAGAGCTGGATCCCTGAATGAGGGTCTGACTGCCTGGGTTGATGGTCTCCTACAACCGCCAGTTTATAGGCTACTCAGTTATCAGTAACCGGTTCTCAATATCTTTATAGATTTTAATTGGTCCAAGGATTTTTTGGGGATGTCATGCATTGCAATTAATTTATACATATGTATTGCACATGATTTAGCTCAAACGGCTGAATATCTTTTGTAGTACAATTTTTTTCGCTTCAATGGACAAGTTTTTTGCAGATTAAGGAAGCCCTTATTGGGTCGAAATTCTCCCTTTTCCTTGCCACTCTGTACATAGCATGGTGGGAGGGGAACTATATTTTTTTCATTACTAATCCATTTGTCATTAGCATTCTGTTACTTGTTTGGGGTTCTGTTGTGAGTGCCATAGACATTCATTTGGTTTTGGATTATTTTAACAAGAATTCTTGTAATTTGAGTAACACAGGCCATTTTGATCATTCCTACATGACTTTTTTGGATCTAAGTTTTTTGGGTAATGTCCACACTAATCAGGTTATCACATCTCTATATCACAAACCAACATCTAAGAATCCCATTCTCAGTGCAGAGAACTATCATCCTAAACGCAATACACGATCTATCCTTGTGGGATTATTGATTAGGGCAAAAAAAGTATGCACAAGTGAGTCAGATTATCATCTAGTTCACACAGACATACAACAGTGTTTACTTAAGCATGGCTATAAAACCTGGATGATAGACAGGGCTAAAGAAGGGATGCGAGATCTGAATCGGTTGGATTTATTAAATGAAACCAAACCTAAAATGCATAGAAATAATATGGGAATTGTTTTTTGTTCACCCTACTGTAATAATTTCAAACAGATACGCGGCATGTTTTTAAAACATCTTCCCCTGCTTCCACCGGATGGTAAGTAAAAACACATTTTGGACCAAGGAGTTCGAGTGATTGCTACAGTAGGAGAGGGAAAACTTTGGGCAATATACTTCCAAATAGCAACTTTAAATCCTCTGTTTAGTGGGGCAAAACCTAGTTAAGTTTTCAAGGTTTTTTTCTTGTGGCAGCACTAGGCATATTCTCTGCAGATATGTTGGTAAATCCCAGGTTTTTACATCTAGTGACAGCCAAGAAACATATAAAATCTAAAAAATGTTATACTGCGATTTGCACCATATAGTGTATGTGATAACTTGCAACCTGTGCAACATAATGTACATTGGATGCAGAATCCGTAAATTAAAAGTCAGGATATCGGAATGTATAACTGGGATAGAGAGAAGACTACAGTACATGTCTGGTGCATGAAAGCACTTTATTGCAAAACATAACGGTTTCCTTCAGGGATTCAGCTTAAGGGGCATTGAAATGGTTAACAAGCCCTCTAGAGGAGGTGACTGGCGTGAACATGTGCAAAATAGAGAAACTTTCTGCATTTAAAATCTACAAACCAGATTTCCTAATGGGATGAACTATAAAAGTGATTTATTGTATATTTATTAGCTTTTTGTATCATTATATAGTATTATAAATATTTTGTTATGTGCTCTTGTTGCACTTGACAGATGATGAATAATGTATAGTCAATATATACAAATATCATGGCTTCCATTGGTCTCTTGCTCTAATATATTTGCAAGTAATGTTCCGCTTTTTAAGCTGTGATCAAGGGTCATACTGACCAGAAAAACACATTAGAGGTTTTCATGTTTTTTGGGACCTCTTTTGCTGTCTTTTAATGATTCAACAAAGGAGAAGTTTTATTTTATCCTTGGATGTGCTGGAATTCCTTTGTTTCATACATTACTTCATGCAGTCCAATAAAAGCAAGGGGCCTTGTAGACCCCCTCTACAATGCTGCTCGGTTAAGCGCCATCTTTCCCCCTTGCTTTATTTGGCGCAGCTCACGGCAGCTTAGTCTCGTACAAGTGACTGGGACAGAGCTGCAGCATGCAGTCAAAGACACTACATGGTAAACCAGCGAGGGTGCTGGAACCCGACCTTCCATTGATCAGATATTGATGGCCTATCCTGAGGATACAATAGGGATAGGATCACTCCAGGATCGGCACGACACAACAGGAACGTTGAAGACTCTTGAATAGCAGGCAAATGTAACAATTTTATTCCGGGTACACGTAACAACATCTTTCGGGTTTCAACGGGATACGGATTGGCCATCAGTGTTACAGTCCTGGAAACTCCCTTTAAACATAATGAAGTATCATCCATATACTAAATGCCTGCAGTAATCTGGTTGTCAAACATTAAAATAGCTAATACTTTTTATTTCTGGCCTCTGTAGAAACTTTGTGGAGGACGTTTCTTGTAGCAGCACATGGAGATTAATGATACTGCGCCTGAGTACAGCATTGTCAGCAGCTCTGGCCATATCAGGGTCGCTCTAATGTATAGCAAATGTCAGGCTGTCACACTCAAGTGCAATCACTTTCACATTTTCTTCTGTCAACACAGAATTAATTGCTGAATTTGACAGCATTTGTTCTCAAACTAGGGTCATGACCACATTTAGAAATCGTAGACACTGATTGATTCTAAGCAGGAACGGGCCTTTTGCTGATCAGGAGATCCAAGAAAATGTGTAGGAGACCAAGCAGGGAACATGTTGGAAGTCAGAAACCAGTCACGGTTTAGTATAATGATGAGTGCGCCTTTAGTGTAAGAGTCTATTTTAACAAATGTTCCTGTTTCTTTACAACAGAAGTGATTCAATTGGTCAGAGAAATCAGGAATGTAGAAAATGTCTCTAGGTAGGTGGTCATATAAAAACAGACCAAGGACTTCCTATGTGAAGCAATGCAAGTGTGGGATTGCTGGAATATTTGTTAGGCTCAAATTTATTCTTCAAGGGAAAATCTTTATGGTCAAAAAAAATATATAAACAATTGCCGTTTAATGGCAAATGTACTAACTGTGAAGGTTTCTTAGGTCACAGGAAGTTTTTTGTACCTATTTAAAATTTAGGGTAAGCATATACATTAAATGAAGGTTGGACGGATAGAACGAATTCACCGATTTCAGCAGGATCCATCTATATGATGGGTATGGGAGTTTCTTGACTACAGGAGGAAAGAAGGATAAGGTGTGTTGAAATTTTACATGCCAAATCTTTTTTTCCAAAGAGAACTAAAGGCCCCTTTACACGCAACAATTTTTTGCATAAAATAGAATTGCATGAAATCATCTCTATTTCCTTCAAAAGCTAAAGTAAATTCAATATTAGTGACCATTTACACGCAAAGAAAATCATTCAAAAGATAGGTTTTAAGCAATCATTTTGCATAAACTGCTAAAGGACTCTAATGTCCATTAGCAGCTTATCACCTTCATTTGCATGTAATTGAGCCTCCGGGAGCTATATGCAGAGAACAGCAGGTGGTCTGTTCTCTGCATTCAGCTCCTTTGCTCTGCCAGGGGATGCAAGCTGAATTCAATGTACTCAGCACTCCCATGAAGAATACAGCACCATGGACAGCAAACACAGCATGCAGTCTGTGTTATCTTCTCTCCGACTGAACAAGGGATTTTATGCTCACCTAAAAATCATCATTCAGCCAAAGAGTGAACGATGGGAGCATTTACACACAACAATTATCACTCAAACATTGGCTTTTGAGCAAATTTTGAGCGATAATCATTGCGTGTAAATGGTCCTTTAGTTATCTGCTCAGGTGTACGTGTGGTTATCTGGCCAGGAGGATTTTAATTAGTGTGAAGAAATCCATTGTCTTCAGCAGGCATGAGTAAAAAATGTACTCATTGTGTTTGGAAAGGTAAACATTCACCTCTCCCCTCATGTCCTCTAGCCGCTCAAAAGACTAAACAATTTCCATTCAAATGGAAAGAATATTGAACTATAAACCAGCCATAAACGACAAGTGAACGAACAGTGCACAACTGCCCACATTTACATGTAATGATTATTGTGCAAATCCGTTTATTTGAACAAAATTTGAGCAATAATCATTGTGTGTAAATGGGCCTTTAGCCTCTTCCAGAGATGTCTGGCAGCAGCTTATTTTCCGTTCCCTGCTGAAGAAATGTGTACGCTTGGTTCAAGCAAGCATGTATGTATGTATGTGGGGGAGTCAGGAGGAACAGATGTAAAGCTACCAAGGGCCTGGCGCTGTATGAAAATTGTTGGCCCCAAACTACGCTAAAAATCTAAAATAATCTGACATTTTCTACATAGAAACGATACTGGAACCAAGCTTACTACATAGATACGATAACTAAACCAAGCTTATTACATAGAAACCAGAACCGAGCTACACTATGACTTTTAATCACAACAGGGGTTGAATGACCAAAGATTGCTGTGTAGCCCAGTGCAATCTCATTAAGATCAGAGGGGCTATGGCATGAGGTTGCTGGACTAGACAGCGACTTTTTGGGTCACATGACCCCCTGTTGAAACCAAATGTCACCATGTAGCACTAGCCCAATAGGTTTTCTCCCAGTGTAAACAAAACTAAATTAAAAAAACAAATCCATCAAAAACAGCATATAGATGACAGAGTTGTGTCCCTTTTCGTACTATATCTATATATTAGAAATCATGGTGCAAGCCTCGCCAAAAGTACAGATTTAGTAAATATGTTCTAAACATCTGAATACGTGATTACACAATTGTACACTTTTATTTACTCGCACACAGGGGGCGATACACTTTACATGCACACAGATGACACACAGCAACACGTCTTGGGCTGAACTCACACTGCATTTTAGTGTGTGCCCAGATTTTCCGTGTCAGGGTTCAATGTGAATCACTGAAAACATCACGCAGACGGAGCCCTGGATGAAACACTGACCATATTGCAATCCTACCAAAACGGAGACCAACTTGGTCACCATTTCACTAACGAAAGTCTATGGTTTTGTGCAGGGTTCTATCTGCATGCCGCTTTGGTGATTCAGACAAAACAGGAAGGAAATGCTATACGCATACTGAATTGCAGTGTGAACCCAGCCTTACCAACACTGTTACACATACATGCACACACACAGGCTTGCTTTTAGATACATACATTTCACATGGGCACACAGGCATACGTACACACAGAGCATAAATACCATGTCTAGTTTCAAATGAGTGTGTTACTGGCGCATTTTACAGATGAGTGTCCCAGCCTGCCTGTAGGTCTACTGACCCAAACTCACAGTGTAGATATGTGAAGTAAGTAGGCTGAGAGTAGTAGCAGAGGTGTACAATAGCTAAAAGCAGAATTTGGCTCCCCACACTGAAAAAATGTATATTGTACATATTTTGGAGCTTTACGCAGCGATAGTGATTACAGTGCAGTTACCTCCAGTGATGATAGGTGATGTCATCTCTGTAGTTCGCATTCGGTTTTCTTCTCTCTTGGCCCAGAGGGCCATTGAGATTTGTATCATCCATGACTCACTTCTGCACACTCTCCTGAATCTGCTGCTGATAAAGCTAATCAACTATTCAATGCACTTCCAATAGTAGTAATATGCCCACTTTGGCTCCACTTAGTAATAGTCACCCCCCTGTGGCCCACTTATTGGTAGTGACTCCCTCTGTGGCACCACTTACTGGTGGAACCTTATGTGCAGCCCATATAGTAAGATCTCTTCTGTGCCTCACATTGTAAAAGAACCTCATGGGTGCTCCATTTAGTAATAGGGACCCCCTACTGTGCCACCACTTACGGTAGTAATAGTACCCCTTGTTTGCCCCAATTAATATGACCCTCTAGGGCACATGGTAGAGATGGCAGTGTTACCATGCGACAGTTGCTGGTCCTCCCGGGGGGGCAGTGTGCGGGGTCCCGTGGTTGGGGCGCATCCCCCCGGCTTGTTGTCCGGCTGCTGGGGGTGCGGGTGCCTGGCCAGCGGTGTGCTGGTAGCGTGCGCAGACCTGTGAGTGCAGCTGCCGTGCACGAGCTCCCTTTCATTATGATCTGTTGGGAGTGGGCTGTCTCCCTCTCTACGCCCCTGGGTGGAGGCTTTTGTTTAAAGGTCTGGCTGGGACTTGCAATCACTGCCAGTTATTGGTTTCCCTCAGTGTGCTAGCTAGTCTGCCTCTGTAGGTCTCCTGCCTTTATCAGCTTGTCTGCTATAGTTGCTACCATCTGCCAGGTTTTTCCATCTGCCTCAGTTTTGATTAGTTTGTTCGTGTTGGTTGCTTTTCGTCTGCCTTTTCTGTCAGTATTCTACCCTTCTATCAGGTACGCCAGCGTCCCTTCTCGGTCCCTAGTGAGAGTAGAGACTGCCACCTAGTTGCCTATCTGGGGTTAGCCAGGAGTGGAGGCAAGCAGGCAAGGACAGGGGTTGTGGGTGAGATCCAGGGCAACCCGGGCTGGCGTATCAAGGGTAGTATGCTGCAACATAATAACTGGACCTTAAAAATTACTCAGTGGGTTTTTTGCTCTCCAATGGAGGCCATGAGTACCCTTGCCAGTCAGTTGCAGGATTTGGTGATCGTAATCCAAGACCTGTCCTGTTGTATGGTGGCCCAGGAGCAGCGGGAGTTAAT
Source organism: Eleutherodactylus coqui (assembly GCF_035609145.1). Lineage (NCBI taxonomy): Eukaryota > Metazoa > Chordata > Amphibia > Anura > Eleutherodactylidae > Eleutherodactylus > Eleutherodactylus coqui. The sequence goes on along the minus strand of NC_089838.1, from coordinate 247,496,782 downwards.
GCCTGTTTCTGCCGCCCCTTCTATTCCTGAGCCTAAGTGTCCTCTTCCTGAGGTGTTTTCAAGAGAGAGGAGCAAGTTTTTTGTTTTTCAGCAGGCATGTAGATTGTATTTTTGGATGCGGCCGCGCTCATCCAGCTCAGAATCCCAGAAAGTTGGGTTGATTATGTCCTTACTTCGGGGTTCCCCCCAGACATGGGCCTACTCCTTACCCGAGAGTTCGGCTTGCCTGCAGTCAGTTGACTTGTTTTTTCGGGAACTTGGAGGTATTTTTGATGAGCCAGACCGTGCAGGGTTGGCGGTATCCCATCTCATGTCTCTACGTCAGGGGCAGCAGTGGGTAGAGAACTATTGCTCTAAATTTAGACAGTATGTAGGTGAAACCTCTTGGAACGATAGCGCCTTTAAAGACGTGTTTTTGTTGGGTCTTTCTGACGCTGTCAAAGATCTACTCATTTCTCATCCCGCCCCCGTGACACTCAATGATGCGATGGAATTGGCAGTCAAAGTTGACAGGAGGCTGAGATCTAGAAAAGAGGAACGTCAGGCCCGTAAAGCTAGGGAAAGCTAGCGAAAAGGCTCATCAGTGGGCAGAATTCCTGCCCTTGGCAGAGATTGCGCTAAACAACCGTACTTCTTCTTCCACTGGGGTATCTCCATTCCTTTGTGTATATGATCAGCATCCTTGCTTCCTTACATGTATTACTACTCCGTCGGCCTGTCCTGCAGCTGATGTCGCCACAGATGCGCTGCAGGGAGTATGGAAGGAAGTACAGAAGAACCTGGAAGCAATGGGGGCTCGTACGCAGTTGTGTAGTGGGAAGAGTCTGTCAGTATCTGAACCTTACAGGATGGGACAGAAGGTATATTTGTCTTCTAGAAATCTCAAATTGAAGGTTCCGTCTTTGAAACTGGTGTCGCGTTACATGGGTCCCTTTGTCATCACGCATGTAGTAAATCCGCTTGCTTATGAACTTGATTTGTCAGCTACATGGAGGGTTCAAAGGGTTTTTCATAAGTCATTATTGAAACCTTTTATCCCTTCTGCCTCGGTTCTGATTAGTTTGTTCGTGTTGGTTGCCTTTCATCTGCCTTTTCTGTCAGTATTCTACCCTTCCATCAGGTATGCCAGCGTCCCTTCTTGGTTCCAAGTGAGAGTAGGGACCGCCGCCCAGTTGCCCGCCTGGGGTTAGCCAGGAGTGGAGGCAAGCAGGCAGAAACAGGGGTTGTGGGTGAGATCCAGGGCAACCCGGGCTGGCGTATCAAGGGTAGTATACCGTAACAGGCAGATTACCTTCATACACAGCCACAACGGACCCGCTCCTAGAAGTCTGACCATTGATAGAAGAAGAGATTAAAATCATAAGTATACACACACAGGCTGCCCTCTGATGCTGTGCATGGTCTTGGCAGGTGCACAGCATGACATCATCACTCCTCTCCTGGCTCCCGCACTTACTGTACTTGGAGCATTGAAGCCGGGGTGGGGAGTGGTGACATCATGCTATGCACCTGCCAAGACTGCCCTCAGTGTCAGAGAGCAACCTGTGTGTGTATATTCTTGACTTTAACCTCTTCCTCTAGTAGTGCTTGGACTTCTAGGAGTGGGTGTTGGTAGATTGCAATAGGGAAGGTCTGACTAGCCGTCGGCTCCCTGGAGTCTCAGGCCTAGGGCGGACACCCCTATTGCCTCTCTTATAATCCACCAGTAATTACATATAAAGTGCATAGACAGCATAGATTCTCACCTGAGGATGTGGAGATGGCAGGTTTGATAAAGGCGTTCAAGAGGGGCCTGGAAGTCCTTCTTGAGCGATACAATATTATATGTTTTACTAATAATTTAATAATTTTAAAAGAGTCAGTAATCCGGGGATTATTTCGATTGCCAGATTGTTGTCAGAAAGGAATTTCTTTCCTTAAATGGGGAAAATGAGCTTCAGCCTCATTGTTTTTTTTTTTTTTTTGCCTTCCTCTGGATCAACATTGGGGGGCAATGGGCTGAACTGGATGGACTTTTGTCTTTTTTCGGCTTTACATACTGTGTTACTATGTTACTTATAAGGGCATCTCCCAATGAATTGGCCTAGAAATATTATAGCTATAAATTCTTGAGTACTTTATTGTCAAGTATTTAATTCATTTTTGAGTTATCTTGGCCTAATAGAAAAGCAACCAGTACTGACGTTCATAACCATAACCATAAATGTTATGTACTAGCTTTCCTTCATACAGAAGTTATAGCTATCCACTGATCCCACCACAGCCTTTGCCATAAGCTGAAACCCTCAGTTGGGTCCCCTTAAAAAGTAACTTTTATTGATATGTAATAAAATATATTAGAGTCGCAATGAATTAAAAAGATCAGAGTCTCCATGTAGTGGGAGTGACTGTAATACAATAGACAACATCCTGCCTCTTGATTATGCACAAACATCAGGGTCACGACCAATACTTGCTGCAAATGGTGCGCACTACCATGCAGCAGTACACTGCTATGTGCTAAAAATATGGCAAGTTATTGGATCAATGCATGAACTGCCAGCATGTGTGATAAATCCTGCCAGATAAACTAAGTCTGAGATGAGCTTTTGCAGGATACCTTTAGCACATAGCAGTGTGTTGCTGCATGGCAGTGCAGTGCCTGAGCGGAGCGCGCTAATGTGGGGGAGACCACGGGTAAACAAGATGGATGTCATGGGTGTCTCTGCAATCTCTCCCTGAAAAGACAGTGAAGGCCTGGTTCAGTAGCGCACAGTGGCAAAGGGTTACTATGGTTAGCAATTATCAATGGTGGTTTGTCACGTGACGCCAGTACCTCTTCCTTAAGGGACTCAAAGGGTTAACAGAGAAAATAATTGACATGAATCCTGGTATCTTTGATTTACAAACTAGAGGTACTCTGTTTACTTCAGCTTTTGTACATTTGAGAAAACAAAAGGTACAGTTCATCAATGTGCAGAGGTATTGCTTTGCATTTAAATCACGTTGCTCCAGGTTTCAGTTTAGTACAACAACACATTAAACTTCAACACTCTCTCTCTTTGTGCATTGAAAGGTTACGCAGCAGAATTCCCACAGTCCTAGTTACCTGAGGGTTGACTTCTATAAGATGATAATTAGAGATGAGCGAACGTACTCGGTAAGGCTGATTTCGCAATCGAGCACCGCGATTTTCGAGTACTTCACTACTCGGGTGAAAAGTACTCGGGGGTGAGCGGGGGGTTGCAGAGGGGAGTGGGGGGGAGAGGGAGAGAGAGAGGGCTCCCCCCTGTTCCGCGCTGCTACCCCACGCTCCACCACACCACGCCCCGCCCCACAGCGCCCCAAGTACTTTTCACCCGAGTAGTGAAGTACTCGAAAATCGCGGTGCTCGATTGCGAAATCGGCCTTACCGAGTACGTTCGCTCATCTCTAATGATAATGCAATTGATAAAGTTAGATTAAAGATTGGCCTCTTTCACTTTCCCTGGCTTTAGTTTTAACAGGGGCTCGTGAACCTCACTGTTAGGAAGATAGGTCGCAAACTTTTTACTCCACACTGCACTTGAATTGGGAAGCTTGTAGATGCTTGCTTCCTCCTCCGGACAACGTTAATCCTCTCCACACTGCTGTGCACTTCCTCTCATGTCCTACTCTGCTGACAACCTCCTCACTACTCCCTATAACTCCTCCTTCACATCCTGTCCTCTCTCCCCCGCTTTCTCCAAACTCCTCTCCACATCCTGCCTCGCCCTGCTCATTTTCCTCTTCTTGGCTCTGACCCTTCCCCCTCTATCAATCAGAGATAGAATGACAAGCAGCCAATCAGCAGCCAGCTATTGCCACGTAGTTAGCTTAAAGGGGTTGTCTCGCGGCAGCAAGTGGGGTTATACACTTCTGTATGGCCATATTAATGCACTTTGTAATATACATCGTGCATTAAATATGAGCCATACAGAAGTTATTCACTTACCTGCTCCATTGCTAGCGTCCCCGTCGCCATGGATCCGTCTAATTCTGATGTCTTCTTGCTTTTTTAGACGTGCTTGCGCTGTGCGGTCTTCTTCCTGGTGAATGGGGCCGCTCGTGCCGGAGAGCTGGTCCTCGTAGCTCCGCCCCGTCACGTGTGCCGATTCCAGCCAATCAGGAGGCTGGAATCGGCAATGGACCGCACAGAGCCCACGGTGCACCATGGGAGAAGATCCCGGCGGCCATCTTGGTGAAGGAAGAAGAAGGAAGACGTCGCAGAGCAGGGATTCGGGTAAGTAATAAAAAATTTTTTTTTTAACACATCCTTTGGGGTTGTCCTGCGCCGAACGGGGGGGCCTATGGGGAAAAAAAAAAAAAACGTTTCGGCGTGAGACAACCCCTTTAAGCTTGTGAACAAAAGGGAAAAGATAGGGTCTTTCTGACGTACTGCACCCTCTATGTCTCCTAGGAGCACATAGATAGGTGTTACAGGACTGTAGATTGGGTGACTACCCTTTAGGACCCCCCAGGCCACTACAAATGAGCACACCATTTGCAACAAGTGTTAATCATGACCCTGATATTTGTGCATAATCAGCTAGGCAGGATATTGTTTCTATTAGACCGGTTTTGTCTATTGTATTAGTCACTCACACTACATTGAGACTCTGATCTTTTTAATTCATTGCTATTCTAATATATTTTATTACATATCAATAAAAGTTTCTTTTTAAGGGGAGCCTACTGTAGGTTTCAGCTTATAGCAAAGGCTGTGTTGTGATTGGTTACCATTTAACCCTAGTGGGGCCTTGAGCCCCCCAAATTTTCGTTTGCATAGCTATCCACTGCTCCTCAGAATACTACTGAAGTCTGGAGAGTGGAATAATCCACTGTGATCACCGTGAAAGGCATGGGGCACAGCAAAATAGCAAAGAATATGGAAAAAAACTTTTATTGCAAAAAGCACAAAACATGTCAAGAAAAAAAAGGAGAAATGTAAAATGATTAAAAATATAAACAACTACCTGAACCCCTAACAACATCAAGGAACAGGTAAGCAACAATACCCACAGAAATATTAATTACACAGGATGGTGTTAATAACTACAATCGACTGGTCAGTCATTCAAATCCCATGGTACAAACATAGAGAATACAAAGCAGCAATCAACTGATATAGGCAATGTGACAAACTGAGTGATACACGAAGGGTATCCCTTTAGTACCATACCAATGGTGCTTTTTTTTAGCTTATTTACCTCAATATCACTATACATAGAAAGGATCCTGTTACCATGCAGGGCGGCGCTGGGTCCTGCGGCCGGCGCGCGCCGCTCCGATATCGGCTTCAGCGTCCCGGAGCTCAGCAGTCGGGGCTCTCCCGGCAGCGTGGGGCAGCCAGCGTGCGGCAGCGTGGGCGTGTCCGCCCGTAGGGGGCCGCCCGCTCTCCCCCACCTTCCATATGCAACAGTGGGGGAGTCGGCTCCTCCCACTCTCCGCCCATGGGCGGAGGCTTGAAGTTAAAAGGCTGGCAGTGACCGGAGCTGACTGCCAGTTATTGGTTCTGTTAGCCTCTAGTCAGGTCTGTCTCAGTCTGCTCTAGTTGCTAGTCAGTGTCCTTCCAGTTTGCCTGTGAGCTCCATCTCCAGCCTTGCTCTGCCTTGTAAGTTCTGTTGGTCTGTTCCACCTGCCTTTTCTGTTGGCACTCTGCCCCCGTTAGTTAGTTCCACCTAGGTAGTTGCCAGGTCCCTAGCCAGAGCAGGGACCGCCGCCTGGGGATAGCCAGGGCCAAGGCAAGTAGGCAGGAACAGTGGGGTGCGGGAAGATCAGGGCACCCCACCTGACGCTTGGGGGGCAGAGTGCCGTAACAGATCCACAAGGGCTGGGCAAGCACTATCAAAGGCAGTCACAAGGACTGGTACAACTTTTTTGTTTACTCTTACTGATAAAACTGAAAGGGGCTTTCCCACTGCCTAAAATTGCTTCAGCGCTACTCTGTACTTCCTGGTTGCTGCTGATCAGGACTTTTGACTACTGCAGCCAATCACTGGACACAGCGGTGACCTTCTATAGCCTATGATTGGCTGCAGCAGTCACATGTCCTGGTCAGCAACAACCAGGAAAGACAAAGTAGCTGTGAAGCAATTTTAGATAATGGGAAAACCCCTTTAACAGCAACATAAATAAATCAGAATTGGGAAGATTCGAAGACGCTCTTAGGGACAGTCTCTCAATGCTGGTAATACTCGGCCACTTGGGAACAATCACTTAGTGCAAACAAAGTTCAACGTAATCTAATGACATTATTCTACAGCAGGAGACACACAACGTGTTACACAGATTGCACAGTGCAGTGGTCCTAGGGTTATGGTCTCAATAAAGTCCCTTTTTATGGGCAACGCCCAGTTCCTGGGGCCTATTTGGTGGCCTACTTTCATCCACACTTCTCAGGCTCATTCTTCACAGCTCGAATCATTGCCCTGATGAAGCTAAGCCTCTCAGCTGCCTCAGAACCACCCTTGGTCACAGTCTCTGTATGGCCCGCTCACATCAGTTATCCTGAAGATGGTGCTCACAGCAAACCTCCTGGCTAACTGCCTTACTCGTGTCTTGTCAACTGTGCACTCTCATCTGCACACTACTCACAGCCTAACATGTGTCTTGGCAGAAAATTACTTCTCTCTATAGACTAGTTACAGACTTACATGAGTAGCATGATTTGCTTATGCAATTGCATTCCCATGTAGCCTGCACCGACCACCACCAGAAATCCTATCAATTATGGCATCTAGGAGTGTTACTCCCTAGTGCTATACTGGTTAGGGTCATGGTCTAAATAAATCTCTGAGAGCCATTGGACTTCAAATTGCCATTAGTATTGCAAACATGGCAACAGAGCTTTAACATACCTTTAAGGAGTGGAGGAACCCCCATTAGTTGAATTTCTCCCCATGGTTTACCTGTTACCATTTTAGCAGCTGCAAAACTTTAACACTGCCTTTGTAGTCACTGTCTCGGACTCATTTCCCGAAGTCCTGGTCAGAGTCCTGATGATGTTCAGCCTCTCAGGTGTCTCAGACCTACACTTTTCATAGTCTCTGTTGGACCTTCTTTCTCCAAACATCCCATGGGTAAGATGCTCACAGCAAGGGCATATATTTGCAAGGCTATTGCTGGATTTCCTATCAATCATGGCATCTGGGACTGTTTTACAGTGCAATATTGGTTAGGGCACAGTTTAAATAAACGCCTAACAGCCATTGCACATCACATTACCCTAGAACAGGTCACTATCGTAAAATATAGGTCATAGTAGGAATATACAGTTTAAAAACAGATATGTTTCTTGCAACTTCTTCTGTAAACACAAGCATACAGAGTATAAGATATGGTCATTTCCATATATCGACTCAAAGAGATAAAATGCTATAGTGGAATGCTTTAAAGGGGTTGTCTCGAGGAAGCAGTGAAATTTTTTTTTTGCCCAGTCCCCCTAATTAAGCATACATTACTAAGCCCCCCTGTAAATAACTTTTCTAGCTGGTTTGTACTTACAGTTCCAGCGTTTCAGCAACTTATAAAAAGTTTCCCCAAGATGGCCGCCGGCTCTTTTCCCGTCGCTTGCTGTAGCCCGACGTTTGCGCTCCCGAGACGCTACCAGCTGTGTCTCCCTGACAACCAGACGCCCCGCAGCCGCCGACCGGACCCCGGGATTGAACGCGGTCGACCAGTCACCCACCGCCAGGCAGCAGGTAACCGGCGCTAGCCCCCGGCTCCCCCGCGCTACGCCCCCGGCTCCCCCCGGCTTACCCGCGCTAGCTCCGGCTTCCCCGCGCTACGCCCCGGCTCCCCAGCGGTAGGCCCCGGCTCCCCAGTGGTAGGCTCCAGGGCCCAGCAGTAGGCTCCGGGGCCCAGCGGTAGGCTCCGGGGCCACAGCGGTAGGCTCCGGGGCCACAGCGGTAGGCTCCGGGGCCCAGCGGTAGGCTCCTGGGCCACAGCGGTAGGCTCCGGGGCCCAGCGGTAGGCTCCGGGGCCACAGCGGTAGGCTCCGGGGCCCAGCGGTAGGCTCTGGGGCCACAGCGGTAGGCCCCGGGGCCCAGCGGTAGGCTCCGAGGCCACAGCGGCAGTCCATCACGCGTCACCCCCGTCAGTCCGTCACCCATCACTTACCTGGGCGGCTGGGCTGGGCGGCTCAGGTGGGCGGCTCTGCTGGGCGGGTGGGCGGCTCGGCTGGGCGGCTCTGCACCTTCCTCTAAGAGAGGATGGTAGCAGAATGGCCGCTCCAGCGCGCTCCCGAGAAGATACAGCTCGTCTGCGCATGCGCAGAAGAGCTGTAGCGGCGAGCACACTGAAGCGGCTCGTGCTCAGAGCAGAAGACTGGACTGCGCAAGCGCGTCTAAAAAAGCAAGCCGCCAGCGAATTTAGATGGAACCATGGAGACGAGGACGCTAGCAACGGAGCAGGTAAGTGAATAACTTCTGTATGGCTCATATTTAATGCACGATGTATATTACAAAGTGCATTAATATGGCCATACAGAAGTGTATAACCCCACTTGATTTAGCGAGACAACCCCTTTAAGGACAGTCGGTAGCATCCACTCAAGAGGTTATAGGATGGGTATATATCCGAACAGTAAGTGTTTTAGATGTCAAGTAGGAGGCGGTCTTACACATTGTTTGTTGGATTGTCCAATTATTACAACCTTTTGGGCACAAGTATGCACATTTAACTTCAGACAGCCCAATTGATCCATTTAGGGCAATATTTGGTTATATAAATCAAGGAAGAACTAGGAGCACATCAGGCAGTAGGAAACTCCTACTTATAGTTTTGATAGTGGGAGTTAAGACTATCCTGCACATGTAGATTGATACGTCTCCTACTCCCTTTAAATTCATTTCAGTAGAATTAACATTTATTATGCAAATTGACTGGGTGGAAACTTCCTTTAAAAAAAAAATCACATGTCCAGAAATCTTTTGAATACTGGGAAAGCTTTATTTCTGTATTGCCACGTCGGATAAAAATGACTATTCATTAATCCTTTAAATTAATCCTTTGGCTTTTGGAAAGGTCTATGATGGGAGATTCCCCCATAATTTAGTCATACGATGCTCTGCAGGTCGAGGGGAACTCTATGCAGTATTCTATCCTTCCCAATTAGTTGGGTGATTGTTTTTGTTGACCTGGAAGGGCGAAAGAAAAGAGGCAGAATTGGCAGAATTTAGAAATGGTGTTGCTTAATGTTATGTTCACTTCTCACAGAGCAAGAAGACTTTTGGTTCTCCAACTTGATGTCTAGATGAATTACTCACCGACAGAGGCGTAACTTGAAGCTCCTGGGCCCCGATGCAAAACTTGTAACAGGGCTGCCAAATATAATGCTTTACTCATAATACTGGGCTCCCTATATGGAGAAGAGAGGCCTTATGGGCCCCCTAAGGCTCCTGGGCCCAGGTGCAACCGCATCCCCTGCACCCTCTATAGTTACCCCTCTGCTCACTGAAGAATGTTAACTATAAGAGATGTCAATGTTTATGATTTATTGTATTATGACATAACACTTTAAAACTGTTCTGGATTTTGTGCAACCAACATGGCTTGATCGGACTATTTTAATAATCAAGGCGAGTTTCTCCACTACTTACAAAGTATATTCATTTGGTGAATGCAGTATAAAAAGTATGTCAAGTTTAAGTATCATGTCTGATAAATTATTATAACTTGGTTCTTAGTTTCTCAGAGAGCAGCACTTCGTACACAAATGATGCAGGAGCCTGTACATCTCAGCTACACGCAGAGTTAATATGTGTGGTGCAGAATCCTTTCAACCAGATCCATATTGCATCTCACGGCAGGTAGTAATAAGCCTGGAGAATCAATGTGAAATATGATATAGGTGCAATGATACACAGAGGAGAACGTCCTTATGGAGTTATAATTACACAGCTTGAATACTCAATTTAGCTGGATGTTTGAAAGCCAAGTGGCCACAACAACAAAACTCATGTGTATTATATACTTTTCACATTGGTAATATTAGAAATCCCAGTCTCCATAATGCAAAATGCTGAAATTTGTCAATTAGCTCCTACATAAGTGAATTATATTTACAGGAATTAACCACTCACATACCAAACAAATGCAATTTAGATAATAGGGGAGAGCGGTAGTGAAGAAATAAAGTTTCCCACGACTGTTCTCCCTGGCTCCTTTATTCTGTCAGTGCCGAGTCAGGAGGGGCTATTGTGATGGATGTCAGTACATAATAAACGCAGTCTCTTTCATCCATTCTTATTACCCTCCCCATCTGTAGTAATGTATAAGGGGGTGAACCCTTATACGCTCTCTTATAGTACATGGACCAAGGATGTATCACTTTAAATGTTTGTTTGTTCATTTCCATTATTTTTGGAGGACACAATAGCGTAGTTGTCTATACTATGGTGCCCTTTAAAAATAACGGAAACAAGCAAAAACTTTTATAAACAGGGATCAAAGTTTGTTCCTTTAGTTTCAATAGGACTACTAAACTCAATGGTTTCATTCAAGATTCCATGTGAATACTGTTTTGGGCGGAAAGGCACAGTAGAGCACCCTAGGTATGAATTTCTTTATTTAAAGAGGAACTGTGATCTTGACACGCCTGTTTTACTAAATACTTGTATTTTTAATCCCAGAATGCCCATTCCCTCTGGGTTTTGCAGGCTTGCCCCATTGACTTCAAAAGTGAGTCTGTCAGCCTGTTTATGCTACCTTCTCTAAGGGACAGCATATAAAGTAGTGACAGACACACTGATTTCAGCATTATTTATTTGTAAAGCGCTGTGGAATATCGTAGCTCTATATAACTAAAGATTATTGTGTCTGAATATGTTTTAATTTCATCAAAATTACAGGTTATAAGGTTCGCATGCTGTAAGTGCTGTAAACCAGGAATCTGAAGTAGTTATTAACAGTTCCCTCTGCCTTACCACCACTGATTGACAGCTTTGTCCCTATCACTGTGCATAGGCAGAAATCTGTCAATCTGCAGCAAGGGAAGTCTGGATATTGTGAATACTTCAGATTTTTCTGTCACAGAGTTGTGAGCTGCAACAAATAGACTAAAGATGCTCTTAGATGAGTTGAGTTATAGGCCCAATGTAACAAGTGCCAATCCATATGCATGTTCATCAGCACTCAAATTATTTTCTTTTACAAGGGCTTACTATGATTGTTTGTTCCCATAGGCCAGCTGCACATCTCGCTGGTCACACTGGGAGATGTATCGCTGATCAATGAACATTTTTATGTTTGATGAAACTGAATGAGCAGACGATAAACAAGTGTTTGCTCATTCATCGAATAACCATTGGTTCCTTTACAAACCCAGTTTCAGGTAAACAATGTTTGGGCCTGATAACGGGCCTGTGTAAAAGGACTTTAAGTTCTACAAAGCTAGAACATATTCACAAATAAGTGGGATACTGCTGAAATCAGCATGTCTGTCACTACTTTATGATGTCCTCAGAGAAAGCAGCAAAAACCGGTATGTGGGTTCCTTTTAAATTGAGATCAAGAACGGTATCATTAGGGAGAGCACCTAGAAGATGTAAGGAGACTTATAAGGCCATCCATGCTCATCTGGGAAATATGTAAATGGTAAGATGGAACAATACCTCTACAGCGCCACCTATTGGAAGGCAGTATTCCTGCAAGTCAATGTCAGACTTTTTAACAAACCTTGTAACAATGACTAGGAAGCATTCGATAGACCAAAGTAGCAGAGAAGCTATTTTGGCAGCTGCTTCTTTAAAAAAAACAACGCAGTTTTTTGATCATTTTTCCACAATCTAGTAGTAGTGGCTTCCTGCTGCATCACTATCGTAACAACGAACCTTTACACCAAATATAGAATAATCAATGAAACCGCCAATGAGAAAAGGTACCTGCTAAGTAGTACATACACTACATGTACTGAGGCAACTAAGCCTCAATTTTGAGGGGATCCCACCTGCTGTAAAACCCATTGCAATGCAAGGAAATTGAGGAGCGTTTTGCCAAAATGAGCCAAGTCCATTCTTAAAGATTTCACGCCTTATGATACAGTACTAGAGATGAGCGAGCACCCAAATGCTCGGGTCCGCATTATTCGAGTCGAGCTTTTCGTAAAACTCGAGAGCTCTACTTGAGTAACAAACCCCATTGACTACAATAGGAGACTCGAGCATTTTTGTATGTGGGACTTTTTTTTCTCTCTCTCTCTCGACAAAAAATCTGCCAATGACGCGCGCTGCGGCGGGGAGGAGCCAAAAAAGGCACGTCACAGCAAGGAGGAGCCAAAAACTGGGGCGGGGTCGAATATGGCTTGATGCTCATTCGAGTAACGAGCACCATTAAGTATGCTAATACTCGAACGAGCATCAAGCTTGGCAGAGTATGTTCGCTCAACTCCATACAGTACGAATCCTTTTGCTCCTGTTTACAATGCCTACAAGGTGATATATATTCAAATGAGTTATTTCCTGTTGTATAACAATTTTATTTAATGTTGTCAATTAAATATATCATTGATGATGGAAATGAGATGGAAGCTGATGAAGAAATCGCTTGTGATTACAGGATGGAAAACGACCCATAAACTATGAATGTCTGTGACTTTAATATTAATGATAAAACAATTGTGTTATTAAAATGAGTTGCTGTATTTCCTTATTTCCTAATATTATTTTTGTTAAATTACTAATAATTCTAGATATTCTTTAAAACAATTCCTTGCCAATCCATTTTGGAAAAACGCTTTTCAGCAGGTTTATAAATAATGTTCATTATTGATCAACTTTACAGAAAAAAACTCTCCATGTAATGGGTCTCTCCATAAAAGCATTTCTCAAAGTAACGATAAATAGATGAGTGTATATCAGGGAGTAAATTAAGTATTGGACATTAGCCTGTATCCAAAGCTGCACAATTAATGGATTTTCTCTTTATGTTGGCTTTCGACTTTATTCTGCATGCTGCTTGTACATAAAAACAGTCTTGTGTATTCCGAAGATAACATGACAAGTAATTATTTCTTATGTCAAGGACATAACGAGAGAGCTGTTGGTTTGAATGAAGCATCCTTACAGATGTATTTAAATGGGAGGTTGGTCTGATAAAAGCCTCCATTCATTTGGTCTTCATCACTTGTATCATATCTACAAGATTACTTGGTTTCTGGGAACAATCCCATTTTGTCTCATTAGTAAGCCATAACTGTCCGTAACTTTTTGCCACATGTTGACCTGCACATTTTTTAACTGTCACATTTTGTAATGCATCTCAATAGTCATTTCATTTGAAATATAGCTAATCATTAGTGTGTATGTATGGATGTAGCAGAGCTGAATTTGACATTTTAGTGTTTCCTTTGTGCATGTGATACTTCACCAAGCAAAACTCCATAGATATACCTGCATTTCTTTTTCTGCAATCACAATGAGTTATATCAAATAACAAACTCCGATCAACTGCATCTGCATATGTATAGTTTGTGTATAAAAGAATGCTATACTTAAAGAAAATGGAAAATAATGCTTGTGAACAAACCTCTTTTCAACTGCCTTTTTTAGATCATAGTTAGAAGAGAGCTGCCTGATTACTGCTGGGTGCTTTAATGCATGTTGCAACATGACCTTATTTGTAGAGATGAAGAATGGAACATATGAGGTGGGCCAGAAAGGCATCAGGTTATAACTAAACTGCATTGAGTTTTACTTCAATGCGCAGATATTATTGCAAATTTGTGTGTATGTCCTTTAAGGGGTTGTCCTATGAAAACAAGTTAACCCCTATCCGAAGCGGATCGATTCCCTTTCCTCCTGTAGAGCACAATAAATAGATTGTAAGAGAGTTTTTCCTAAACTGCACCAGTTCTCTAGAATGCACTACCTCAGACAATCAGATTAATGCTCAACACCCACAGTAACTGATTATACATCTCATTAGGGAGGCCTAGCACATTTCCTAATCTAAATCTTCCCTGTTTACCCATCTTTTAATTCCCCCCTCAGAACCTGACGCCCTTTATCCCACAGTGTCCCCCACACCCCATACACCCTAGTGCACTTCACTTCTGTACATAAACAGATACTGGCTGGTGACCAGCTCATAGAGCTTTATGTATACTATACTATTTATTTAAAAGACGGCTGGACCATTTATAGCACAAGCCCTTGTACCTCTTGTGTTGCCCCTATTTCCCCATAGTCTGCAAGTTCTTGTGAGTAAGACCCTAGCTGCTCTTATAAATTGGTTTAATTCTGTATGTAATGGCTCATTGGTCTGTCCAAGTTCCCTCTGATTTGTAAAGTCCAAAGGAATATGTTGGCACTGTATAATTAAAGATTTTTTTTCTATGAGCCTTAGAGCTATTGTCCACTCTCTTATGACTCCATGGGATATACTACACATAATGCTATGTGTTCAATCTTTAATGGATCAGTAGATTAGACTTTTGTCCCTGGTGGTCAAGTGGTATAACCTACAGTATATGGTGATCCAGCAGATAGTAAAAAGTAGGGAGACTGGTCACAGATGTAGCAAAAGTTAACTTGACTGCAATAACTTTCTGTGCCATGTCATCTTAAGTAATTGAAAAGCTATTGTTATCTTGTTGAAGACAATTGAAAAGTTATTGAATGGGCAAATAAACTGTAGCACAGAAAGTTATCTTAACACATTAAGAGGCAAGTTAAATATTTTACATCTGTATACTTTGATAGGTCTTTTGAACAAGGGGTGGCTATATAAGACGTGCTCTGCCATAACTTATATACAACAATGACTAGGAGGGCTGGTGGGGCATATGTCTGACACTAAGAAGTCATTCTTCCTGGCCAGGATATTTATATACAGGGCTAGGGCAGAAAACTGGATATATTCGCCCTGGTAAAGGAAAGCCTACAATTCTTCAACTTGCATACATTTTAATATTCACAACACTTTAGTCCTTGCATCTTATAACCACCAATCTAGTCACTAAAATAGCAGGGCAATGTAGTAATTTGTGTGTAGTAACTTATCCTTCATGTGGTATTGTTTCTGCTTAGCAAACAGCTTGTTGTAAAATATGCAATTATCAGAGTCTGTAAGTTAACCCTAGCCTAGCTTTCATGGAACAAGTAAGAAATATCCCTGTAACGAAAATGTATCTGGAGACTGAATGGAGCTGAACTGCAATACCAAATGTGGCCTATAGACAAGAGTGGCGTAGCTTCTACAATAAGCTGATCCTTTTTCTACTCTCCAAGCTTCCATTAATTTCAGTGGTATCCTGGACTGCAATACCTAGCCTGGCCACTGCAAAGGAAATGGAGCTGTCTGCTTCCTGCAGAAATCAACTGTGTGTCTGATGGCCTGGTGAATGGCTGATGAGTGGCGGTTCCGAGCAGTAGACCTGAGGATAAGCCATCAATAGCTAATAACTGGAGAACCCCTATGACTGAGTAGTAAATGTGCTGTATGGGGTCTATGAAAATCTGAGAGTACAGAGCCACACAGAGTCATCACAAATCTGGACTATGGAGCCTGAGGCAGCCTTCGAGCTGTCCTGGGGTGCCAAACTGATGTTTTTTTTATTTTCTGGACAGCTCCAAAAATCATAGACATTTTTTATAGACAAATTGGAAAACCATAATAAATCCTAAAGATTTTTAGTAATACATGTCTACATTCCATCATACTGATATGAACACATAAGCAGCATTCAATGTGAGCTGTAAAATAATGATCATTCCAATCAAAATAATCTATACAAGCTTAAGGCCCATTTACAGGGGCCGATGATCGCTCAAAGATCGCTCAGTCGACAGTTTGAGTGACAGCTTTAAGCGATCATTTTACATAAACTATTAATTAGCTACTCAACTACTTAAGAGCAATTAAGTGTGCAAATGAAGCCTTAGCTGAAAGCAGTTAATAGCCCGAGGGCTGTTATCTGCTTTCAGTTCCTTTGTTCTCCAGCGGAAAACAATGCTATCAGCACTACCCATGGAGAATTGCTGATAAGGCTGAGTGAGGATTTTTAGGTTGGCCCGAATTTAACGATCAGCTAGCAGTGCCCGAAAAGTGCACGATGGGCGCACGTTTAGATGCAACAATGATCGCTCAAATGATCGCTTTTTAGTGATTTTTGAGCGATCATCACTAAGTGTAAATGGTCCTTTCTCCAGCCTCAAAAAATCATGGATGCCACAACTCTTTTGTTATGGAAATTGAAAAAAAAACAACTATTTTTACAGTCCAAGAATTTATCGATAGTTGGCAACCCTGATGCTATCTTATGTTTACTTTATAGGAAAAGACCACCATTATAAGACATGTGATGGAACATGCCACTTAGGTTTTTTTTCTATCATATTCTGTATGAATTCAACAGGAGAAAACTCTCTGTAAATCTCAAACTTTAAAGCCCAAATGCTATGTGTTTAATACTGCTGTAGAGCGTGATGGTGAACTTATTTCACCATATCCCAACTAGGTAATGCAGTACAATTGCTTCTATTTTTTAACAGGTACAGTATATGCTCATTGATGTTATTAGCAGAGTTTTTGCTTGTTTCTCCCACAGAAATAGAATTCCTGAAAGCTTTTGAAGCACTTGACTTAATTTCACCTTCTTTAACTGTATCACAGCATATCAGTCAGTCTGTGGAATATGGGACTTGCTTTGGTTGTCGTCATTCTTTGTAAGAAATTCTGTAAAGTTTTGGGATATATTGTTCACTTTTTCAGATCTGCAGGAATGTTTTACTGTAAAACTAAAATAAAAGCTTACAAAGGTATTACTCAGCCACGGAATTCAATGTTTCATCACCCCAGTTGGGCAGTTCAGTCATTACCTCATCATTTCAAACCTTTCTACTGGGAATTGTATTAATAAGTGTGAGTGAAAGAACTGAAAGGTGTCAGCAGATGGAAACAGCAGTGGAAATGACGGCAGGCAGCTAAATGTATTATTACCAATTGATTTGGTCCAACTCCATTTCTCTTTTGTGAATCACAGATATATTTTACTGTACATGTTAAAGTGTTGCTCCAATTGGATAACCGCTTTTTTAGAATTAATCTGCTTCGGCAATCAGCCAATCACCACAGTGTTGGCTCTACTATCCTCCGACAATCAGCTGATCGCCACAGAGTTGGCTCTACTATCCTCCGACAATCAGCTGATCGCCACAGAGTTGGTTCTACTATCCTCCGACAATCAGCTGATCGCCACAGAGTTAGCTCTACTGCCCTCCGGCACTCAACTGATCGCCACAGAGTTAGCTCTACTATCCTCCGACAAGCAGCTGATCGCCACATAAAACTCCACTCATTACGCGGGACATGTTCAAAGGAATATATGCTCATATTAAATATACAAGAGCAGCAGACGTTCTTTTTGGTCACTGTCCACTTTGATTCATAGGGACGATTATGAATGCCTGACCCCACCCCATCTATGACATTCCTACACCTTACACAGTGCAGTATAGACTGTCCACCTCACTCCTAGCAGTCTGGGAAATATTAACCCTTTCCAATCCAATTTGTATCCAGATTTTCCTAGGGGGCTTGCCCTTTTTCTGCCATTGCACAACGGCACTATATGGTGGCTAAAGCCAGTACTGCATGAGGTGACAAGTTGGATAGGGTCCAACAGCAGAGAGGCTCGCAATATACAGTAAGAGAACCCCGACGGGCGTCTTCCAACATTGGAGCTGTACAGCCTTAAATCATAATGTCTTTAGACGTCAGACAGTGGATTGGAGAGGGTTAATAGCAGGAGCATGGTAGAAAGAAACATCTTAAATAAAAAAACTCAGCTAATAGATATTCATAGTTATCAATGGGAATGTGCATGCACAGTATGCAGCCAGTGGTCCAATTGCATGGTTTGCATTGACTTTCGTGGGTGACGGTACTGGTGAAGGGAGTCGAGTACATATAAGAAATACCTCCCTGGACTGCAGGCAACCTGCTGTATGAGCACCATAACTTAGTTTATGTTGCTCATACCTGGTGGCAGGTTCCTTTTATGGGAGCTTCACATGGGCTTATGCGTAAAAACGCTTGTGAATGCGTGACTTTTTGTGCTGTGAAGGTCTCGCTATGACACGTGCTTTAGCACATTGTGCTGTATGTAATGCGCTACCACATTCACACACTCACACTCAGACACACTTGCACCGGGATTTAAAAGGCAGTGCAGCTTTATTAGACCCCGCTGTTATGGATTTCCTTGTGAAATTGCAATTCATTGCACAATTTTAAAGGGATCAGGTCTGCACCCCCATAGACTCCTATGGTGACTTATGTGTGCAAATGCACACAAAAATAGTGCATGTTGTGTTTTTTTTTTTTTTTGCATACGCAAAAGTGAAAGTGGGAGTGAAGTCATTGAAAACAATGGGTTCTATTCTGTGTGCAATGCACGTGCAAAAACATGCGCAAACGCGCTCATGTGAAGCCACCCTTATTGACTATAACAAGGTCTGCTGACATGGCCCTTGCATCTACCATAAGGAATGTAGTGCCAGGAGCCATAATTTAGGCTGGCTGCACATCCCTTTGACATGAGCAAGGAAACCCCTGTCTGCAGGCACCATAAAAGAAAGTGGGACTGTGGCATAATAAAATAGTGCACACAGTAATATCCCACCAAAAGCATAAAACAGCCCCCACTCTGGTAATAATGGCCATAATCATAGACCCCTACTCTCTAAAAATGCCCTTCATATATCTTTTTTATGATAAAAAAAAAACCTTGGGTTAAGAGTGCCTCAGCTTACAAGCTTTTTGACTTGAGAGCAGACTCTCTCCCAAATTTTTGCTCTGATTTAAGAGCAAAAACTTGGGTTAAGAGCCTCGCTCTCAATGGGGCCACCGCTGCTGCTGGCGGCCGCCTTGAAAGTAATGGCTGCCGGCTACCTGTGCAGTGATTTTCACGGAAGGGCTTTAAATAAGCCCTTCACTGAAAATCTTCCTTAGCTGTAGTAAAAAATATATACTCCCCTGTCCGCCACTGCCATGGCTCAGGCGTGTCTTGCCGTCGCTTGTTCTCCCTGCATTTTTAATCCCCGCCTGCTAAAAAGCTTCAGAGCAGTGCAGGGAGAACAAGCAGCGGTTAGACGCGTCTGAGCCCCGGCAGATAGGTGAGAATATATTTTTTACTACAGCTAGGGAAATGATTGCTTTGGCCAGTTCCCAGCCACTTCATTACTGAGTCTTGACCCAGCAATTATGTGTCCAAGTTGCAATGTGATTGCTCTGTACCTGGAAGCCAGTGTGTGACCACCATTGCTGTGCGGAAAACTTTTATTTTATTTTAGCACATTTCAGCACATAAATTTAAAAGAAAATCTGCCCCTGCACCAGGACCCAGCTGGCCCACCAGGAACTTTTCCAGTGAGTTCTATGGCCAGTCCGCTTCTGCTTATAGTCCTGCTGTGTGTTGAGGAGCCATATTTTGTTTATAGTCAGCATATGCGAGCAGGTTTCTCAAACAAGGATGGTGATGTCATTGCTATAGGATAAGGGCCACAGTGATGTCACAGGACAGAGATAAGGATGCCACTGCTAAAGGTTAAGGATCACACTTATGTCACAGGACAGGAATAGTGATGCCACTGCTAAAAGGTAAGGACTACAGTGATGTCACAGGACAGGGATAAGGATGCCACTGATAAAAGGCTAAGGACCAAAGTGATGTAACAGAACAAGGATGGTGATGTCACAGGTCAGGGATAGTGATGCCACTACTAAAGGCCAAGGGCCACAGTGATGTCACAGAACAAGGATGGTGATGTCATTGCTATAGGCTAAAGACCACAGTGATGTCACAGGACAGGGATAGGGATGCCACTGTTAAAGGCTAAGGGTCACAGTGATGTCACAGTATAGAGATAATAAATACAGCATAATAACACAGGGATAATGCACACAGTAATAAGTAATATATTTTAACTACACCTCTGCTGTAGTTATGCCTCTGGCTCAAAGGCTCATCTGGCTCTTCTGCAAGAGATAAAAATTTAGGGTAAAGTATGTAATATGCCATCCTTCTTCAGACAAGTTGTATTATTCCTATGTTCTCATGTACTTTCTGTTTTCTGAGGTGCATCTTACCCTCCTAGTGTGTCTTCAATTCTTAAAAATTTGATGATTTTGTCCAAGTGGTTGTGATATTCTTGCGTTATGATGATAAGTCAGTAACTCTGGGTAAGGCTTACTTGCTACATATAAATTCCTCTATGTTGGCAAATGTTGAGCGCTTGACTGTTTTTTAGCTCTGGTTCATTGGGGCAGTTGTGGTCATTGACTGCGGGTATATTTTGTTCACACAACAAATTGGGACGCTTTTGCTATGTTCAGATAAGAGACTGTGGTAAAAGTTAGTTTATACAGATAAAATACAAAGAAAGTCCATTAGCTTTCCATACAAGTAATATACCGGTAGAAATGAGCAGCTTGAATAAACACAGCAAGTCTCACGTTGCACAGCAGAAAAGACGGGGGCTAATGAAGACGTTTTACTGTATTAAGCAGATTTTTTTGGCCTCTTGACTAAAACATTAAACCTTTTTCTTGCTGAACAGACACATTCCATTTCTGTAAATTATTACATTTTTCATCTTCTATTTTTTACTACCGAAATGATCCAGTTGACTCTTTCCTCTCATGCACATGCAGCTGGTTAGGGTGCTGCGCTGCGACCTAAAGACCTCAATTGACAAGTCCGGGTTGAGTTGCCAGGAAGTACCGGCTCTGTTTATAGCTAATGCTTAGATACACATTCTTTACATTAGAAACTGTTCCAGATATGAAATAATAACTAGGGCTTTATGCCCATATAAACACGACTGTAGGACTCAGTTGTATTATAGAATTCGGATATGTGGATAAAAGCACATGTACTTATTGATTAGAAATGTATAGTAGGTTAAAGAAAAGCTTCTCTAAATAAAATACTTTATAATTAGTTTAATTGGATATTTCTCTCATCCCCAGACATTGGTCTGAAATCTGCAACTTAGATTTTAAATAGAGATGAGGCAGATACTCGAGCGAGCATCGCTCTTCTCGAGTAACTGCATTCTCGTCCGAGCAGGCTCGGGAGGAGGGGGCGGGGGTGAGCGGGGGGCAGCAGAGGGTAGCGGGGGGGAGGGAGAGAGACAGAGAGAGATCTCTCTCCCCCCTGCCGCCCCCCCCCCCCCCTGAGCCTGCTCGGACGAGAATGCAGTTACTCGAGAAGAGCAATGCTAGCTCGAGTAACTGTCTTATCTAAGCGTGCTCGCTCATCTCTAATTTTTCTAACTTTCTACTATGTGTCCTTTGTGAAGATTTGGCGTTTTCTCCCACAGTGTTGGATGCACATCTTCAAAGTATTTGCTACCTGGGAACAACCACAAGTATTCACACCACCGGCTGCCTTGTAGAGCCCATCTGGACCCGAGGGCAAAGAGTCAGCCTCATCCTGCCCCCTTCCAGTGCTGTAGCTGCCTCTTCTTCCATCTCCCTCCCTGTTCATCCAGGAGTCTCTGACCAGAGAGGTAGTTTTAAGTAGAGGCAGTAACATGCTTCACGAGCACAAAGCCTTAACACAAGCATTGCACAGCTGTTAGCGATGGAAATGTTGCCCTTCAGGCTAGTGGACTAGGACACCTTTTGCAACATGATGCTCCATACTAACCCACACTGCCAGATGCCCAGCTGCCACTCCTTTGCCCAAAAAGCCGTCCCTGCCGCAGGTCTGGAGAGTAGTCAGGGAAAAGCAAGGGGTCAGCAATGGGAGTTCTCGGTATTCAGTACAGATGGATGAGGCAGGTAGCGTAGTCAAAAAGGAAGCCAGAAGTTAGCAGCGGGAGGTCTTGGTTTACAATACAGATGGATGAGGTGGATAGTGTAGTCAGAAGTTGGTATCAGGAGGTCTTGTAGCAATAGCAGAGGAGCAGGCAGAAGTGGAGCTTGACTAATGTTGTGGAGCAAAATAATTATGCAAGGAAGGAGTGTCAGGGCCAGGCTTTATAGGAAGTCCTAATCAGGAACAGGTAGAGCTAGTACAGGGGTAGGATAGTAGGATGTGGAAACAAAGTCCAAGGCTGGATTGCTCAATAGGGAGAGCCACCAACTGGTGCATAGGAGGTTGTGGGTTTGAACCCTGACACTGAGTCAATGCCCAGAAATTGGGACATGAAGCTGAAAGGGATGGTCCATGTTTCACGGTACCCCCAAAGACTTGCATGTCATTCATCTATGTCTGTTACCTCCTCACTGCCTTCCTCCACCTCTTCCTAACACCCTTCATATGTGACAAACCCAGTCTCCAAACAGCAGTGCTAAAAGATCATACATCTAGGGTAGTGTGGCTACATGGCTAAAGAGTTGTTGATGGCCCAGCAGGCCCTTTGCACAATCTGAAACCAGGTAGTGTGTGACAATGGGGACCACCTGCTGGCAGCCCTTTGCCTCGGTAATCTCACACATTGAACTTGGCCCATGTGTGGGTGAGCGCTGCCTCTGATTGGCTGAGCACTGTGACCAATCAGAGGCAGCTCTCAGCTGTCATTCAATAGCTGTCATTAAATCCCCACCTGCTGAATTCTCCTCAGAGCGGTGCAGGAGAACAGCCGGCTGAACACGGTTGAGCACTGGCAGCTGTAGACGGTGCTTATATATTTTTTTTATTTTTTACACATTTTTAGGATGGTTTTCAGCAAAGGGCTTATATTTTAAGCCCTTACCCAAAAATCACTGCAGCGCTCGACGGCAGCCCATTGCTTTCTATGGAGCCGGCTGTATTGCCAGCTCCATTGAATTCAATAGGAGAACATCACTCTCCTCTGCCACAACTGTCACAATGCTGTCACAGTGTCCAGTGACAATGGGACTCTCTGCAGAGATGAAGAAATCTTCTGCCCCAGCTGTCACGGCTGTAGCAGAGGATCACGATGTTCTCTGTATGTCAATGGGTCCGCCGCAACTGCCGTCGGCCATATTAACCACAGGTAAAACTCCTGGATGTGACAGCATCCAGGGGTTTCACATCCAAGGAATAGCGGGCAGCGCTCTTTTTGTGTGGATAAACGCTGCTAGCAGCATTATTCCTGCCGTGACGCCCGCTTCGGTCACGTGAATTTTTGAACGCATAACTGATGCGTTCAAAAATTCGGCCATCAAACGCCCGTGTGACTGAGCCCTAAGTACTTATCCAGGTTTAAATCCAAGCCAGGAAAGATTTGTCATTTGGCACTTTCAGTGTTCACATCCAACCATTTCTCGTGTGGTGGATGTGCAACGACAGTTCAGGCTACCAACCAGCTCATCTGTGATGTGCCTACATAGTTGAATACATTGTGATTGTTTTCAGTAAGAGAAACCAAGTAATCTTGTAGATATGATACCATTAAGAGGTATCATTTTGCTCTACATGGTACCAAATTTATTTCGTTATAGATAGTGGAATTATAGATTACATATGTTGCAGTGGCTAAGGACGCTTTTACTCAAATTTGAACGATAATCTTCATAATTCATCTTCATCAATAATTTGTTCATTCATTGGGCATAAAAATAATCATTGGCTCATTTGCTAATCGTTCGGTTTAAACACTGATTGTTCAGTCACCAGTACAGAGAACTGAACTACTAAACGGTTGTATAAAAAAATGAATAAACAATTGTTCTTTGTGTTTAAACTAATCACCTGAGCGAACAAGAAAACTGTGTCATTGTTTTCACAAGCATACCCTAAGCTAGCAGCAGAGAGCGATCGCGAAGTACCAGATGGTGTATGCCATTAGCAGATGCTATATGCAGGTCAGTCACTTAATGCCTGTCGAGTGGCTGCACATCAAAGATGCTTGTACAGTTTTATCCTGCTTTGAGGGAGCAACCAAAATAGTAAGTTCTAATGATCTACTAATCAGTATGCCTATCCCTGTTGTCTGCCTGCTGGAAAAGACGCTATAGGGCCCTACAGACAATGGTATGTTATTGTCACAGGAGAAGGGAGGGATACCAATCTCCAAACTGGCTGGTCAGTCCACCTAAGAGGGTACAGGTTCATAAAATGGAAGAATCTGTCTCAAAATGGCCACTAGATACAAAATGGACGCTAGATACAAAATGGAGCATTATAAGATGCGAATAAAGCTTGTGCGTAGTAAAACAGTAAGCAAAGCAGAAATAAGTTTAGGGCAGGAGGTTCGGTACAGTGTATAATGATTTGTTTCTATTCTTCCGAGAACCAAGCCTGGTACAATCGTTATCAGAAGAAACTCCCCCACGCCATGAAGTTTGAAAAAAAAACGAATCATGCTAATAAGACGCTGCAACCATCCAAACTCACAAGGGAGGACTAGATAACGTCGGGAGAAACAAACATTTGAAGGACATTTCATATATATTCTCACGCTATGCTGCTGCTGAATAATGCATGATTCTTAATGTTTGTCTAAGCCACTGAGATTAACGCCGTGACTAATGACGCATTCTTTTCCTGTATTAGAACCATACCAAGTGAATAAACACTCAGTACGCGCGCCTTAAGCAGAGTGAGCTGTATACTTACCATGGCTTCACTCTACGTATCTGAGGAAACTGATAACCGTCTTCGAGTCTGGTTCTTGATTTCCCTGGTGCACCCAGATACGAAATAATTTGGAACCCAAGGCCTGAAAGGTTATGTGACCGTGCAGCGGTCCTTAACACACCAGTACGCAACACGGCAGGGAAAGTGGCTTTGGGCAAGTATGGGGGAACGTCTTCGCCAACACATTTCTCCACCCATGGGAAAAGCATAGAGGAGGAAGAGCAGGAGGAGGAAAAAAAGAGGGATAATATAGATCCAGAAGCAGGGAATGGGGCTATACAATTTTTCTTCCATCTATCACTAACCCTAGCCATTTTATGTGGATGGAGGGAACAGCCAAAGAACACTCTTAGGCCTGACCCCAAGGAATATGGGCCATCATTCTTAGGCACTTTGAGGCATATAAGTGCTTTTATGCTGCAGTGCTTGCAGAAGGACCATTACATAGCCCACATCAATGCATCAGATCATTACTGAGCGACCACCCTCCTTGATTCCCGCTACAAGGCCAAAATGACAAATCTCATCGCAGCACTGGAGAAGGACCTCAAAATTTAGCAGCATTAAGACAGACATTTAATTAGCTTAAGCACAGAATTTCTCCATGGCAGCAGGGATGCATCCGCAATGGATTGCCACTCTGTGGCTCATAGTGGAAGAGCAGGAAGCCACTGCAGCAGCAGCACCACCTCCAGTGGCAAGAGAAGTTTAATAGAGGTGTGGCATCGTTTTTTTAGAACTTAGGAGCCCGCAGCAAAAGCATAGGGTAGGCCTCACAATCACAGGCAGCACTTATCTATGCTGGTCCCAGAGTATGCCAGCTTCCACTTCTGGTTGTTTAAGCTGGACGAGTGGCCATAGTTTGCACAACCAGCTTTAGAGATGCTTGCCTGCCCTGCTGCCAGTGTGCTACCAGAAAGTCACAGCAGGGGGGTGATAACTGACAGATGTATCTGCCTGTCGACAGACAATGTAGATTGCCTGACATTTATAAAAATGAACCAGGATGGATTTCACCAGACTTCTGCGCACCCATGGCAGATTTCACTGATTAGTTAGTACACTGCAATTTTTAATTACATATGACTGAACATAGATTTATATTAAAGGCCACACTGTGCCCTCAAGATACTGTTCCTGCTGCTACTGCTCTCCTTCTTATTCCACCATGTTTCCTCTCTTGTTTCACCCCCCACCCCCAAATGTAAAATATTTCAATATGTAAATACAGAGCTATAGCTGTCCTGTTTCAATAAGGAGCACGCTCTGCCCTCAAAGTACTGTTATTGGTGGTGGTGGTGCTGCTGCCCTCCTCCTGCTTCCACTAATTTTCCTCCTACTTCTCCCCAAAATGAAAAATATGTCAATATGGAAATACAGAGCTACAGCTCTCATGCTTCAACAGGGAGCACAGTCTGCCCTCAAGGTGTTGCTGTTGATGTGACTCTCCTTCTGCTTCCAACATGTTTCCTCTTCCTGATTCCAGCAGAATAAAAACTTTCTAAAGCACAAGAAACAGATGCAGTTCTACAGCTTTTTCTTGGAAAAGGCCCGTGCTTGGCTGTTCTGTTTACCTTGTAGAATTTTCCCGTTGCAACATTTATGACACTGTTTTTAAATGTGTTCCTTGGCCTAATTTTTGGTAGGGCCTCATGCACACGGGGCAAATTGAATTGTGGATCCTGCGCTTGTCACCGTCGCGGATGCCCCGCTGCTCAATTTGCCCATAGATGTGCGTGGAGATTCCTCTATTCCACACACACATGCAGATTTTATTTGCGGACACAATGTGCTGAAAATAAAATTGCAGCATGCTCTATTTTAGAGAATTGCGGAAGGGGCACGGAATACGCGTCATCACCTAGCGGAGAAATCTGTACTGAGCATGTGCGCCGGCGGCACATCCGCAGTACAGAAGAAAAGCAGAAATTACAGGTATGCAGGGCCGCTGGCAGCGGGCATGGGCGGGTTCCATATGGGATACCCCATGCGGAATCCTCGCGTGCCATGTACAGGTGGCCTAACTCTACTGCTTTTCCTTGGGAAAAACACAGTGTTCCCCAGATGTGTGGCTGTATTCCCATGCAATTTTGGGGGCTTAAGATGCACTAGTGACCTTCCAGAGAGCAAGTTAATGAACCCAATTTTTACTCCTATTGACTTTAATGGGAGTCTGAATCGGTCATCCCAATTCACCATGATTTTGGTAAAAACTACTTGTTACGGACCCAAACCAATTATTCCACTAATCGCTCATCACTACCCTCAACCTTGTAAATCATAAACAAGTCAGAAATAAGAATTCCTATATATACCACCATAGGATGATGCATCAGATATCATAAAGGGGATTTTGAACCAATATATAAAACGTCCATACATTATTATATCAGAAATTATTGGCAAGGTTGGTTAGTTGTTCGGTATCATGTCTTGGCACCTAGCTACACCTATGGAATAAGTGATTTTCAGGGGATAGAAAGTTCAGTACGTGAAACATGTGTTAGATCACGCAGAATGATGGAGATGTGCCATTACCACTCAATGTATACATGGATTGCTCAGGCAAATTTCATCTCTTTGTTTATTCCAAAAGTCAGTATAGCATAAATATTTAAACGGGAATGCCTCATGTATCTAATTTTAGTTTAATTAATTAGAGGTAAGTACGTAAATGAGAAATAATGGGTTTTGTTCTCGTGTTAAAATATTGTAGCTATTTTGTTACCCTTAAAAACTTTCCTGGGTGCAGCCAGGGGCGTAATTATAGAGGATGCAGGGGATGCGGTTGCTCCCGGGCCCAGGAGCCTTAGGGGGCCCATAAGGCCTCTCTTCTCCATATAGGGAGCCCAGTACTATGAATAAAGCATTATAGTTGGGGGCCCTGTTACAGGTTTTTGCATTGGGGCCCAGAAGCTTCAAGTTATGTCTTTCTGCAGCATGGTTTAGGTATGGGTACGGGTACAGATACAGATAGAGGGGGGCCCCAGCTCACCTCTTGAATCAGGGCCCCTGAGCCTTTACTTACAACCCTGGGTGCAGCCACTGTAGACCGTAAGCTTTTGGGCCATCTCTCCCTCTGTATCAGTTAGTTATCCATTTACCGTGTTTCCCCGAAAAAAACACAGTGTCATATTAATTTTTGTTCAAAAAGGTTTAACTTTTTTACATGTATAGCTGCCTGGACACTATTTAAATTGACTTTTAAAATTAACTTTTAGCAGGGCTTAATTTTGGAGTAGGGCTTATATTTCAAGCATCCTCAAAAAGCCTGAAAAATCACTTTGCATCCTCAAAAAATTCTGGAAAATCATGCTATGTCTTATTTTCGGGGCATGTCTTATTTTCAGGGAAACAGGGTAGTCATCTCTATTGTACTTTTATTTTCTTATGATATGTACTGAAACCCTTTTCTTATGTACAACACCCTGGAACTGATGGCACTTTGAAATAAATAATAATCTGTTATGTTTGATTTCTTGGACTGCGTTATATTACAAATGGATGATTTATGGACAATCGGACATAATACAAGAGCATCTGCACGCTTTTCATGCATAGTGGTCAGGCTCTTATATACACGTATACTAAGAGCAGTTAGATTGCCAGTTTCCATCTCATATCCATGGTTAGCTTTTACTACAAGCGTTCTAATACTGTATAACTACAGTCAGAGAACAAAACTGCTGGCCGTAATGTATGTCTATATGTCTCATTTCTTGTTGTGCAGCCAAGAATGGTAAATGGAACATTTACAAGAGCTCAGACAAATTCCAGGACACTGACCTGTCCAACCAGTAGGTATGGGATATTTAGTCTCATGAACACTATGTGTATGCTGGCCAATGCAAACATTTAATATGCAGATTAAATGGTGAGAGAGCTAGCAAAGGTTAATGAGCTGTTAAGAAGGTTGGAAATGCTGGCAGTGATGCATTGTAAATGCCTGAAGGAAGGAAATTCTGACACAGATTATTAGGTATATGTTAAAATAAAGTTACATTATATTTTATAGGGAGTGAGAGGGAAAGAGTGTTTACTGTTTATTGGTCTAATTGATAGTATGCTCATATTTGTGTATTTCAGAATGCTGTGGATGAAACATTTGTGCTCCAAGCAGGTTATATACCCAGTTTTCCTGAAAATAAGACCTACCCAAAAATAGCCCTAGCCTAATTTTTGGGGAGGCTTGAAATAAGCCCTACCCTGAAAATAAGCCAGAATTATACTACATAAAAAAAAAAAATTACCTAGCAGGCTCAGTCCAGGTCCCTACTGCTGCTCTCTAGAGGTTCAGCGTGGTTCGGTGCAGTTCCTGCAGTCCTCAGCTGCTCGTACAGCATCCATTCCTGATTACGGGATTCATAAATCCCACCTTCAGGAAGTGATGGCTGTGATAGGTTCTTCTACTGCTGCTCAGCCAATCAATGCAGCGCTGAATAAACCAATCACAGCCATTGCATTGGTTCATCCAGTCTCCATTGATTCGGTGAGCAGCAGTCAAAGAACCAATCACAGCTATCGCTTCCTGGAGACAGGATTTATGAATCCTGTAATCAGGAAGTGAGGTTGTATGAGCAGCCGAGGAATGTGGGAAGTGCATCGGAGCTGTGGGGAGCAGAGTGAGGGACCCGGACCCTGTTTGTCCTGTGTTCAGAGACATTACTATTGTAGCCCCAATCTACTTATAGGACACGTGGCTAGGCCTGTAATGGAGGGAACACCCATTGCATTTCGGGCAAATGCCCACAGCCGGATTACCGGATTACCGCCTAAATCCGCGGTGTTTTTAACTGCAGCTATTAGTTTTTATTAAACCTAATAACTCAATGTACACTCTGCAGAATTCCACCGAGGAATTCCAAAGCATGAAATTACCCACGGCATGTCCTATTTGCCGCAGGAATACGCACGGACGGCTTCCATTGTAGTCAATGGAAGCCGCCCGTCACGCTATACTTCTGCTATAGCACAGCGGAAGTATAGTGTGAATATCGCGTCCCGCCCACAGCCAGCCATGTCATATGACGCTGTCGGCGCGTCATGTGACACTTCCGGCGCATCATATGACACGCCAGCGTGTCATGCACTGTACTGCGCATGCGCGCCGGCGCGTCATGCAGGGGCAACGCAGCAGATCCGGAGGTGAGTATGGGGTCTTTAAGGGGGTGCTGCGAGGGACTCCACTGTTGTATTCCGCTTGCAGAGTCCGTCATGGCCGTGGGCGTGAGTTCTTCAGGGTACAACTGAATAAATTCCAGGCCCCATTGCTCATTTGTGCAGAAATAAAATTGACCCCCTAAAAATATAACACCCCCACCCCCCACCCTTATTATTTGGCATTCCCTAAATCTTAGATAAAAGTAATAATGTAAACTGTGTGGTGTGTCTGAATACAGGGGTAATTACAGAGGCCTGGTTGGGATGGGCACATCGGGAAATAAAATTGGGTATCCATCCTCCTCTTATGCTTTTTTTGGAGGTATTTCTTGACCGCAGTGGTAGGGATGGGGTGTAAAAAGTGGCACTCTGTGAGGCTTTGTAAGCTTGCCGAGCTGCGGCGGTCTCACACAGAAGGCCACTTAACAAGCTGCTCCTGGAACTGAAGGAAGGTGAGCGTTCCCAGGGCTTCTTGTAAATTACATACTACAGGTAGCGTTCTGAATAATGCCACACGGCCGTATGTAGAGTCTGTGAGCCCGGCCATGGCCCTGTGTACGGCCACATAAAGTACTGCGCATAACTGCATACTCACACAGGCGGTCATGCTCAGTACACCTTTTTTTGTTTGTATTTCCCGCACCGTTGCTTAGTGATGACGTGGGTAGCCGCAGCCCGTATACAATGTAGTTGCGTATGGGCTGCGGGTATATCTGCGACCATGGAGCACAATGGGCTCTATGTTGCGGATATTCGTAGTAAAATAGAACATGCTGCGCTCTGTTTTCTGCGAGTGGATTATGTAATTCTGCTGCACTAATGTGAGCGGAATTGTGTAATCCAATGCATTTGATTGATCGCGTATCCACAATTTCTATCCAGTCGTGTGAGACCAGACTAAGGTAGATCGCTACCTTCTCTATTACATGACCGGGGACCGCTCAACGGGGCCACCGATCACTGCTCCAGGCTCTCGGCGACCTTTGGTAGCCCGGGAATAAGGAGATTTCAAATTTGCCGGGCTACCCGACTCCTGCGCATGTGTCCGGTAAGGTCGGCGGATAAAGATCCCAGCGTGGGACAAATCCGGGGACCTAGGGTTTGTAATTTCATCTCCCCTCATGGATACAATCCTTAATGGGAGATGAAACTTTAACTTTTTAAACTTTTTATTTTAACTTTTTTTTTTACTTTATATGATCGCTGTCATCCGATGGATCATAGTGATCATGTGACTGGGAACCGCATACAGCCATCCCCGGTCACTTCTCCCTGCAGGGAGATTTTAAATTTGCTGGGCCCTACGGCCCTAGGTGCATGCGAGACACATCAGCGCATGCACAGAAGCCCACGGACAGTGCAGATCGCCGCTGGACATCGCAGAGGACGGGGGTGAGTATCTTCAGCTGCCCTTATGGATCCGATCCATGAGGGGAGCTGAAACTTTAACTTTTTTCACTTTTCCATAATCGCCATTATAATGGCGATCACGGGTCCGGGAACCGGTCACTGCAGTCACCAGTGATATTTCCTGCTTCCCAGCTACCTTGAGTAGCCGGGAGCCAAAAGATTGCAAAATCTCCTGGGCTTTCTGTGCGTGCGTGTGACGTCAAATGTCTGACACACATGTGCAGAAGGCGGCATCAGATCCTTTCTGGACTAGATTACCGTGGGACATCACGGAGGACGGGGGTGAGTACGCTAAGCTGCCCTCATGGATCCGATCCATGAGGGCAGCTGAAACTTTTTAAACTTTTTATTTACATTCATGTCATCAGCGTTATCAATTGGAAATAGTCGAACGCATTACTGGGGGGGGGGGTGCTTCCCGCAGCCCCACATGGCAGCTCCAGGTTGTCGGCTAGCATGGAGCTGTCACGTCCAGAGCCTGCAGGGCTTTAATCCCCAGAGGAAGCATGTTTTTACGTCCCTGGGAATTAAAGCCCAGCAGTGCAGGATGTAAAAAAGGCAATGGGGTGGTCACTAAGGGGTTAAACTGTATACACTTACTTAAAAAGTTCATAACCTCTACAAAGTAATGTCTGTCTTTTTCATGTTAAATCCATGGAAACTACGTACAACTTTTTCTGTAATCCTCAGGAAGAAGCAATGGTTGATTTAGTGCTGCAAAAGAAAACAATACGGTCCCTTCCTGTAGCTGCTTGTCGTGCTATCAGATGAATGGGGAGGAAGTCACGCTGTAATCTATTTGTACTGTATTATAGTCCAAACAAAAACACATCGGACCAGAAGAACTTTATCTGGAGCGCGTACTACACGATCTGTAACGCGAACCCGTCTGATTAGCCACACACAATACGCTTGACATAGATTAGCGCAGTGAAAGCCCATCTTCCCAGGAGGAAAGATTCTCATTGTACTAATGTAACAGAAAACCACATGCAGCCCTTGTGAAGTGAGCCAACACGAGTCGGTTTACTAAATGTTACCGAGCGCACCACTTATTAGTGTTACAATGTATCGGTCATTGTCCCATAAACCAGGCTAGAAGCGCAGATGGGATTAATGGCTGCAGGGTTTCCGATCAAAGTACTGTTTTATTCTGCTGGACACACGTTGACATTTGCTGTCTTTTTTAGCAGTCAGGCAGTCCGGAAACAAAATCCTAGAATGCTGAACTTTGCTGCAATATTTGTTGTTTTTCTTCCCATAGAATATAATGAAAAGTCGGATATTGTAGGACCCTCTGGGTATGTTCACATGATGTAAATTTCACAAGGCTTCTGCACCAAAATCTGTGTTTTCCACATCCCATTGTTTTCCGTGTTTTATTCTTCACACAGGATTTGAAATAAGCATTGCAGAAAAACGTAAGAGACAATTCACTTATTGACATGGATGGGTAGCCCCATGTTGATTGAATAGGGCTAATACGTATGTGGATCTTCGATACTGCAAGCTACAAATCCACGGTAGACATCTGACATGCTTGGATTTCTGTGTAGATTCTACTGCAACGACACACAGGATTTTTCCTTAAAAAATATGTTGTGTGAGGGCAAAACCACATGGACTCATGCGCTAATACACTCGCTGCTACTAGCACATGAACCGGGTTTTTTTTCGGGTGAAAAAAAAGCAGGAAGATAGGTCCTGCCCTAACTTTCTCGCATAAAGAACAGTATAATCTACATGTGAGAAAGATAGGGCTAGTCCTATCTTTTCTCATGTGTAGTAATAATGCGTGGGAATCAGAATAGTGAAAACAAAGTCATTGAAATCAATCGTTTTGTTTCGTCCCGTTATGCGGCCATGATTGTCACAGCCGTAAAACGGGGCTATAACACACCTTGCAGCTGCTGGGCCCAGTGTAACTGCAGGGGATGTAGCTGCACCCGGGCCCAGGAGCTGTAGGGACCCATAAGGCCTCTCTTCCCCATATAGGGAGCCCAGTACTATGATTAAAGCATTATAGTTGGGGGCTCTGTTACAGGTTTTGCATTGGGGCCCAGGAGCTTCAAGTTACGCCTCTGGTTGGTCCCCAATGCAAATCTATAACAGAGCCCCCAAATTGCTTCATTTATAGTACTGGTCTCCCCCTATAGAGAAGGAGACCTTATGGGCCCCCTATGACTCCAGGACATGGAAGCAAATACACCAACTATAGTTGTGGTCCTGGTTCCAAGGCATTTACAAGAACACCATCATTTTCAGCTGGTGATGTTTCTTAATGCATTGTAAGATGAAACACCTTGCTTTAAATAATTATAAGGCTGATGAAATACAATTTTGCAGATGAAATCTGTGGCTGGCTTTACCAAAAGGCACAGTAAGCCTATTTGTGGTGTAGTGGCCCAGTACATGCTTTACTGGCCCCCTCCATAATGTCATACATGTATGTCTTATGTAGATGCTCTGTGCAAAACTGTCTTGTCCTTTTATTATGTGTATTGCACAGCTGCAGCAAATTAGAGGTTAATATCTGCAAAGTGTGAGCTGACTGTCTGTAAATGTATCAAATTATGTCCTGTCACATGGTATGCGTGAGGCTATAAATGTGAGTGATTGAGAGTGGGAAAGGAGTTCAGAGTTCCATTTTGCCTTCCATCTGAGTTCCATCACGGAAGGTAAAGCACAGAGACACATGAGGGCACCTTCAGCCCTCATGTATTGAAGATGGAAGAGGAGGACAGATTTCCCGGACGCAAGGATCAGCATGATCAGTAAGTGAGCCCCAAGAGAGACAGAATGTGAGCCAGTCCTAATGCTTTCCTAAACAAGGCCCAGTGCAGAGGTACTCTTCTACTCAATTATTCATGCCCAAGCGTCCCGAAGTCTTGGACCGCTGGGTGGAGGTACGTGTCTTCAATTTTCACATGCACAGGCATCCTGAAGCCCGGGATCGCTGTGTGGAGGTACTCGTTTTCAAGTTTGTCTGTATATATTTATAACGCTACCTGCACTTGGAGCACTGTCCATCTTTGCTTTGTATTCTTGGAGTGTTTATTCAAGTGAAAGTTATTCCAGGCCCTTACTGTTCCCAGGGACCTGAGGTACTATATCACTGTCTGTAGCTCATTTATTTTTCCCGCTGAAGTTCATGTGAGGGGTTACCGGAACTGTGGCGTCACCCATGACAACCGCAATCCCTGTTCCACTATCTATTGGGCATCCCTATCCTAGGGGTGCCTAGAAGAGGCCCAGCACTGCCCTGGCTTTTGCTATGTGCGTCCCTCCGGGAGAGAGCGTGGTAAGTGCTGCCATGACAAGCCGGCATTTTGCCCTCCCAGCTCCTCAGCATATGCCATGTGTCTGGGGTAACCCAACAGGACGCTGCAGTGGAAAGAGTGTCATACTGTCATAATATATTTAAAGGGGCCATCCCGAAAGCTTTTTTTCCCCAAAAAAACTCCATAACACTAATAACATTTAAAAAGAGAACCTCTGATGGCCAAATACACTTACAATTTACCTCACCCACTTGAAATTTCAGACCCTTCCTTCTATTCGTGCCATTATCCTCTTAGAGCAGAATGGGTGGTCCTGACTGTCACATTAAGTGACCAGCACTTGATTCTCGAAGACAGCATTTCCAAGAAGCTCTGTGCATCTCCTCTCAGCAGTCTTATGTCCAGTAGTGGTTCTTATGGATTTTCATCTGCTCACACGGCAGAGTGTTGCCTACTGAGAACAGAGGATGCCTAGACAGCATAGAGACAGACGTTTTGTCTGCACATGCTTAGTCAGTGCAGTCAGGATGGGCAAACAGCACATGCATGGTCCAGCAGCACAGGGAGAGGCAACAAACTACATAGGGAGAAAGGCTGGAAGAACTGCACATCCTCAACCTGCTCATCACAAGTTCTGTCCACTAGCACTGTGGGATAAACCCTGCCTGGGCTTTCATTATTTGAGGGGAAGGGTCAGGGGGGAGTACTCAGAAACTTGAATATATTTACAAGAATTAATGATTTTACAGATAAAGCACACTGAACCAACCATGAAATCTTGGGAATCTTTCAGCCATGTGTTTGGATTTCTTAGTTAGGCACTTAATATGCTGTGGGGGGTATATAACGTGTAGGGAAAGGACAATGGTAAAGCTGCAAAGAGTGCGAGTTGCTATGGGAGTAACAATACGATATTCCATATTCTTTTTGGAAGAGCAGATAAGTATGGTCTACTTAAAAGGTGCTGTCATGGTGCACCAGTCACAACTCAGGAAAGGAACAGGGTGACGTCTTGGCATTGGTGCATGCTCACTGCCATTCTGGTGCTGGGCAGCAACAGGAGCGGTTCTCTACATGTGTTTTGGCAGATGAATTGGCTAGGAGGATGGAATAGTCCACCCAGCCAATCAGCCTTAGTCTGTTCACATTTATTCTGGCTCCTTCTCCTAGAGAACGCCGGTTATTCGTTCATTCATTCGGGTCTGATTCCTGTATAACTCCTGGTTGAAGACTCTCCATCTGAGGGTGTTCCTGCCCCGCATCTCTGTTAAGTCTGTCTGTTGTTTTACTTATGAGCTGGAGTGTTGTTACATTATGTCTCCTGTACTGGTAGGCCGCCTGCACACGAGCGGAAATCCCGCCGCGGGATTTCCCGCGGGATTTCCGCCGCTGAAAGTTTGCATAGGAGTGCATTAAAATACGCACTCCTATGCAGACGGCCGCGGTTTGGCCGCGCGAAATCTCGCGCGGCAAACAAACCGCGGCATGTCCTAATTTTCTGCGGGGCACACACTCACCCGGCCGCCGGCTCCGGTCTGCGCATGCGCCGGCTGCGCGGCAGCCGGCACATGAAAGAGCCGGGGCCGCCAGGCGCGGGTGAGTACGCGCTCGTCCCTGCAGGCGCTCGGGTCGGATCGCGCGGCGAGAATTCTCGCTGCCGGATCCGACCCGCTCGTCTGCAGGCGGCCATAGTTACATATTTTTCTGTCATCTAATGCGTTTCACTGTTCCTTGTAACCCTCATTAATTCTACTAGCCATTTACGGGGTACTAGGGAAATTTGTGCCATGAAGGCAACCCAAGTGCTCCTATGAGAGTATAAGCGTCAGTGCTCAAAACAGAACCCAGTCCTTTAAAACTAATGGACTATCCTAAGAATATGCCATCAGAATTATATCGGTGGTGGTCTGACTCTTGGCACATCTAAATATTAGCTATCCCCTTCATTACTTACACTGCCTCCTATAGCACAGCTCCATACTTTTGGTAGCAGCTGTATCTGGTCTTACAACTCAGTCCCATTCACATGAATGCGTGGAAGCTATACAGAACTGTAATACGAAGCACAGCCAATGCTAAAAGTACCTGGAAAACAATGAAGAGCAGGGTTAAGTAATCCATTTTAAAGAACAAGAGAAGCCCTTTAATGCCCACATCAGACTACCAGAGAGAGCGCTCCCATAGCAGGACCACAATGCCCTTATAACAGCGCCAGCGAAAGTGCCTTCAATAATAATACCAGCCAAATTGAATCACTTGCAACTACCTCCCACGGCACTGCTCTCTATTAGCCAAAATAGTGCTACTAGGGCAGTGGTGGCGAACCTATGGCACGCAGAGCCCTCCCTACTGGCACGCTCCCCATTGGCCGCTCACCACTTGTGAATACCAGCAGGGGCCCCGGCTCCCCTGTCGGCATTCACAAATGGCACTGCTAGCCGCGCTGATCCCAGCACACACTGAGTCAGTGTGCAGCTGGAATCCCCCTTCCCCTGACGTCTCCTACTACTTGGTTCTTCCGGGGGGGGGGGGGGGGGGGGGGATGCTAGGGGGGAGGCGTCTGGCAGCACACTGAAGTCACAGTGTGTGCCTGGAGCATATTAACTCTTTCTTCCCCACTTCTGCCGCAATCAGCAATTCCCAGCAACCTGATTGGTTGTTTGGGTTGGCTGATTCACCAAACAACCAATCAGGTTGCTGGGAATTACCTATTGAGGCAGAAGTGGGTAAGAAAAAGTGTAGCTGAGCTTCCAGGAGGAGGAGGAGGTAAGTATGTGGGTCTCGGGAGGGGCACTGTGGGGTGTCACTACTGCACTGGGGGGCACTGTGGGGTGTCACTACTGCACTGGGGGGCACTGTGGGGTGTCACTACTGCATTGGGGGCCGCTGTGGGGTGTCAGTACTGCACTGGGGCCGCTGTGGGGTGTCCCTAATGCACTGGGGGTCGCTGTGGGGTGGGGGTCACTATTATCGCTGGGGCCGCTGTGGGGTGTGTCACTATTACCGCTGGGGCCGCTGTGGGGGGTGTCACTATTACCGCTGGGGCCGCTGTGGGGTGGAGGTCACTATCACCGCTGGGGCCGCTGTGGGGTGGGGGTCACTATTACTGCTGGGGCTGCTGTGGGGTGGGGGTCACTATCACCGCTGGGGCCGCTGTGATGTGGGGGTCACTATTACCGCTGGTGGGTGGGGGTCACTATTATCTCTGGGGCTGCTGGGGGGGTGTCACTATTACCACTGGGGGGTGAGGGTCACTATTACCGCTGGGGCTGCTGTGGGGTGGGGGCCCTATTATCGCTGTGGGGGCTCACTATTACCGCTGGGGCCACTGTGGGGTGGGGGTCACTATTACCGCTGGGGCCGCTGTGATGTGGGGATCACTATTACCGCTGGGGCTGCTGGGGGGGGTGTCACTATTACCGCTGGGGTATGTTTACATGTGGTGGAAAT
This sequence comes from Eleutherodactylus coqui, assembly GCF_035609145.1. Taxonomy (NCBI): domain Eukaryota; kingdom Metazoa; phylum Chordata; class Amphibia; order Anura; family Eleutherodactylidae; genus Eleutherodactylus; species Eleutherodactylus coqui. Next base: position 247,458,928 of record NC_089838.1, on the reverse strand, counting down.
GGGCAGCGTGCAGATTTTGACTACTTTTTGGATGTGGAAATGCTGCAGAATTTTCCACAGAAATTTCTGCTGAGGACATTCTGCAGTATTTCCGCATTCAAAGAGCAGTCAAAATCTGCACACTGTCTATTTTGAAGCGGCCCGGTCCTTTTTAGAATGACGGGGGGTAAAATCATACGTTGTGATAAGCCCCGCCCCCTGACATGTTGGTACTTTGCGATAAAGAAGTGGGTTTTAGGTTGCAGTTTGGGCACTCGGTCTCTAAAAGGTTCGCCATCACTGTACTAGGGCATCGACAGATGAATATATGCGCAAATACGCTCACCGTAACAGAGCATATTTGCGCTTGAATAAGGGTTGTATGCAGACTCACACCTTCCCCTTGCTTTTTTTACCCTGCCATAGACTTCTATAGCATAAACGCAGAAATATAGGGCAGGTCCTATATTTTCGTGTGCACAATTCTAGAGAACGCATAAAAATCTATGGGTTTACTTTCATCTCGTTTTGCAGGCGTGAATCTGTTTAAGACCTTAGTTTGTTGGAGCAGCTAGTAACTGACCCTACCTGCCAGGGAGACTCCTGGTTTTGCTGGAGACTTGCTTGCTTTTCTAGAAACCTGAGGGGTTCCACTTTTTTGGAGCCTCACAAATGATTCAGGACGGTTGATAAGTATGTGTAATATGGCAAGATGAGTTAATTTAATGGTCATTGGTACCTTGTACATTTCAATATATAACATGGATTTGCATGAAGCGTAAGCCATAGACTTTAGAAGCCTACTTACAGGTTTTCACGGTCTATTTATCTGCCATGCAGGATAATTTATCAAAGTGCATTGTTTTTGTAAATTCTGCCTAGATATCAAAAATATCACAAATCACATGCACATGTCTTCATGTTCTAGAAGAGCCAGAATGCTAATACATTAGATAAAGAGCATCCTGCATCCACATTTTAGATCACATCAGTGAAATATATGTTGGCCCAAGAAGGAAGTTTTGAATTTTTTTTTTCAAATAATCGTGCAATACTTTTATCCTGAACCTGTTTTGCAAATGTTGGGAAACCAGCCACCAGGAGAGAAGAGAATGGGAGGTAGTCACAGCTGCTTTATTCTAAATATGTGATATTATACAAATGTAATTAGGAGTCTTCAGTAGAGTGCTTAGATAGCATTCCTCTAATGTGATTATCAGGATAATTTAGCAGCACTGCAATAATACCAGCAGTGCAATGGGCAGAGTTTAATGCCACCGGGTGTTCCTGGCATTCCAACAAAAGTCCAAGGGCTCTTTCTCATTCATAGACTATAGGTAAACAGTTGCCCACAGTCTTCAAAGAGATTTGTGAAGGCAGCTCAACATCTTAAGGCCCTTTTACACACAAAGATGATCGCTCAAAAGATAGTTTTGAGTGATCATTTTGCATAAACTACTAATTGGTACTAATGCCAATTACTAGCTTATTCATGCATGTGAGCTGCTGCAACGGGTGATGGTCTGTTCTCTGAATACATTCCCTTTGTTCTGCCCGGGGCTGACAGCTGGGACAATGTTATCAGTGCTCCCTGCGGAGAACAGAGCATGAAGTCCCTGCTATCAGCTCTTCTGCTGAATGATGGATTTTACCCCCAACATACAATCATCGTTTGTCAGAAAAGTGAAAGATGGGCACATTTACATGCAACGATTATCATTCAAAAGATTCACTTTTGAGCGAATTTTGAGCGATCATGGTTGTGTGTAAAAAGGCCTTCATTGGAACACTTCACAGCTAAAGGGAGGTATTACAAATATAACACTATATTAGGGAATGACTATTCATGCAATTGAATGCAGTACATAGAGGCATAGCTAAAGGCCCTTGGGCCCAAGTGCAAAGGTTTGGCCTGTGCCCCCCTTCTGAGCTCCCACTTTGCATAGCTATAGCCTGTGGTTGCTCCCTCAAAAAATATATATATAATGGGTATCAGTACTACACAGTGATAGTGATTACAGTGCAGTTACTTCCAGTGGTCACAAGTAATCTGTTTTCTGATTGGTGTTATCCACTTTTGGTTCTCATCTCCTATCCAGCCCAGACTGCCATGAACACTTCTTAAAGCTACAACTTTATTATTTTACAGTCTACATATCTGTATACAGTGGTACTGACAGATATGAATGAGCCTTAAAGGAGCCACAGAGGTTGCGTACTCTGCCCTACAGACCGAGAAACAGTGTGCATGAGCTCTAAAAATCATACAAAACGTTATGTGACCCCAGTTATAAAAGAGAGGATAGACTGGAAATATGCATTCAGGGTTTTTTTGGAAATTCCTAGGAAGTCACCCTCAGCACAGTTGGATTCTGGGTAATTGGATGCAGGATTTACAAATCTATTCTCATCTGCATCCTCAACTAACATGTCTTCAATTCTAGAAATGTAATTCTTCTGCCTGTATTATTCCAAGAAATTTTGCATAGGCAGCAGCTGTGTTTTCTGAAGGATTCATTTCCAATGGGAATGCTGAGAATTCAGATACTACGTTTATATATATTGTCCCTATTGGAACGCACTAAAGCTCGTCCTGAGGTGACCTCTCAGGTAAATATAGAAATATGCCAGCACATTATATTACCAGGGTCCCCATGCTCCTAGAGACTCATGTACAGACATAGCTAAGGTCTAGGATCATCTCTCTGGCCAGATGTTACATGTGCAGGAATGGGACTTTCTGAATTCCAGTTTACAAACAGCAGCAGTACACCAAAATCTGCATTAAAAGAGCAAACAAAAAAAATAAACATTTTACCAGTTTTTCATAGAGGTAACAAGTACAATTTTTGCCAGACATGATTAAAATTCAAAACGAAGTCCTGTGGCTATAGTGAAAGTTGACTCAAGCACTGTAAGTCATAAGGCATCCACCAAAAGCCAACATGGCTGATCTCCACTTTTCATGACCCTGGTCTGTGCTGGTCTTGGTTTGCCAATAGTCTTTGGAGTAGAAAACTTTGCACGTGTTGTATACCATAACAATGGCAAATGATTTTCTCTAGAAGGCATGAAGTTGTGACGGATACACAAGTTGGATCCAAAAGGCACTCAACAGACCCCATTAACGTATTATGGAGTCCATCTAGGTTCCTACATTTTAACAGAAAGATTACACATACAAGGCACTTTTCTTGCCATTGAAGTGATGTGAACAGTGCTTAGAATATCAATTCTGTTCACACGTAACACTACAAAAGTAAATTCGGACAAGGCTTCGGGTGACGTGTGGATTTTTAGTGGACGTTTTCCCATGATTAAATAATAAATACTCAGTAATACAGGATGAATTTATATAATATTGCTGTAGTTTTGGGAGAGAGGTGGTTCACAGCCTTGGCAGGACCCGTGCAGACTAGTGATGAGCGAGCATACTCGCTAAGGGCAATTGCTCGAGCGAGCATTGCCCTTAGCGAGTACCTGCCCGCTCGAGAGAAAAAGTTCGGGTGACGGCGGCGGGCAGGGAGCTGCGGGGGAGAGTGGGGAGGATCGGAGGGGAGACCTCTCTCCCTCTCTCCCCCCCGCTCCCCCTGCTGACTGCCGCAATTTACCGCTCCCCTGCGCCGTCACCTGAACCTCTTCTCTCGAGTGGGCAGGTACTCGCTGAGGGCAATGCTCGCTCAAGCAATTGCCCTTAGCGAGTATGCTCGCTCATCTCTAGTGCAGACTAGGGATGAGCGAGCATACTCATCCGAGCTTGATACTCGTTCAACTATTAGGGTGTTCGAGATGCTCGTTACTCGAGACGAGCACCACGCGATGTTCGAGTTACTTTCACTTTCATTTCTGAGAAATTTGCGCGCTTTTCTGGCCAATAGAAAGACATAGAAGGCATTATAACTTTCTCCTGTGACATTTCCGCCCTATACCACCCCTCTGCAGTGAGTGGCTGGGGAGATCAGATCACACCCGAGTATGTAAATCTGCCCCGCCCGCGGCTCGCCACACATGCATTCTGACAGAGATCAGGGACAGTGCTGCTGATGCTGCTGCTGCTATAGGGAGAGTGTTAGGTGTTGTTTTAGTCTTCAAGAACCCCAATGGTCCTTCTTAGGGCCACATCTGACCGTGTGCAGTACTGTTGAGGCTGCTTTTAGCAGTGTTGCACAATTTTTTTTTTTGTATATCGGGCGTGCAGACCATAGCGTCCTCAGTCTGCAGTCATTGTACAGAGTATAGGGGCAGTACTGGTGAGGCAGGGAAAGAGGAATACTGGCTATATAAGCAGTGGGCTTTTTCCCAAAAACTTCCAAAAAATACAATATTAGGCCTGCCTGTCACTGCCTTCAGTTTACTGCATCTCTGCTGGGGGTAGTAGTTGTTGAATTAATACCCAGCCTTGCGCATAATTGTTGCCTGCCTCTGCAGTGCATTACGTACGCAAAGTCAGCCTCCAACAGGGCAATCGAAATACAGTGCATATCACAGGCAGTGTGGTTGTTCCCACCAAGTTAAAAAATATACAAGATTTGGCCTGCCTGTCAGTGCCTTCCGTTTCCAGCGTCTCTGCTGGGGGTAGTAGTTGGTGAATTAATACCCAGCCTTGCGCATAATTGTTGCCTGCCTCTGCAGTGCGTTACGTACGCGTAGTCAGCCTCCAACCACAGGCCAATAAGCGGCACATTTAATTACAGCGTTCTGTTTCTGCTAATCTCGTAATACACCATGCTGAGGGGTAGGGGTAGGCCTAGAGGACGTGGACGGGGGCGAGGACGCCGTGGCCCAAGACAGGGTGTGGGCACAGGCCGAGCTCCTGGTCCAGGTGTATCGCAGCCGACTGCTGCGGGATTAGGAGAGAGGCAAGTTTCAGGGCTCCCCAGATTCATCTCACAATTAATGGGTCCATGCGGTAGACCTTTATTAGAAAATGAGCAGTGTGAGCAGGTCCTGTCGTGGATGGCAGAAAGTGCATCCAGCAATCTATCGACCACCCAGTCTTCTACGCCGTCCACAGCTGCAACTCTGAATCCTCTGGCTGCTGCTCCTCCTTCCTCCCAGCCTCCTCACTCCATGAAAATGACACATTCTGAGGAGCAGGCTGACTCCCAGGAACTGTTATCGGGCCCCTGCCCAGATTGGGCAGCAATGATTCCTCTCCCACCAGAGGAGTTTATCGTGACCGATGCCCAACCTTTGGAAAGTTCCCGGGGTCCGGGGGATGAGGCTGGGGACTTCCGGCAACTGTCTCAAGAGCTTTCAGTGGGTGAGGAGGACGATGACGATGAGACACAGTTGTCTATCAGTGAGGTAGTAGTAAGGGCAGTAAGTCCGAGGGAGGAGCGCACAGAGGATTCGGAAGAAGAGCAGCTGGATGATGAGGTGACTGACCCCACCTGGTTTGCTAAGCCTACTGAGGACAGGTCTTCAGAGGGGGAGGGAAGTGCAGCAGCAGGGCAGGTTGGAAGAGGCAGTGCGGTGGCCAGGGGTAGAGGCAGGGCCAGACCGAATAATCCACCAACTGTTTCCCAAAGCGCCCCCTCGCGCCATGCCACCCTGCAGAGGCCGAGGTGCTCAAAGGTCTGGCAGTTTTTCACTGAGAGTGCAGACGACCGATGAACTGTGGTGTGCAAGGTTTGTCGCACCAAGATTAGCCGGGGAGCCACCAGCATGCGCAGGCATATGATGGCCAAGCACCCCACAAGGTGGGACGAAGGCCGTTCACCGCCTCCGGTTTGCACCACTGTCTCTCCCCCTGTGCCCCAACCTGCCACTGACATCCAACCCCCCTCTCAGGACACAGGCACGACCGTCTCCCGGCCTGCACTCACACGCTCACCTCCGCTGTCCTCGGCCCCATCCAGCAATGTCTCTCAGCGCAGCGTCCAGCCGTCGCTAGCGCAACTGTTTGAGCGCAAGCGCAAGTACGCCGCCACGCACCCGCACGCTCAAGCGTTAAACGTGCACATAGCCAAATTGATCAGCCTGGAGATGCTGCCGTATAGGCTTGTGGAAACGGAGGCTTTCAAAAACATGATGGTGGCGGCGGCCCCGCGCTACTCGGTTCCCAGTCGCCACTACTTTTCCCGATGTGCCGTCCCAGCCCTGCACGACCACGTCTCCCGCAACATTGTACGCGCCCTCACCAACGCGGTTACTGCCTAGGTCCACTTAACAACGGACACGTGGACAAGCACAGGCGGGCAGGGCCACTATATCTCCCTGATGGCACATTGGGTGAATTTAGTGGAGGCTGGGACCGAGTCAGAGCCTGGGACCGCTCAAGTCCTACCCACCCCCAGAATTGCGGGCCCCAGCTCGGTGGTGGTATCTGCGGCGGTGTATGCTTCCTCCACTAAACCACCCTCCTCCTCCTCCTCCTTCTCCTCCTACGCAACCTCTGTCTCGCAATCAAGATGTGTCAGCAGCAGCACGTCGCCACCACTCGGTGTCGCGCGGGGTGGCAGCACAGCGGTGGGCAAGCGCCAGCAGGCCGTGCTGAAACTACTCAGCTTAGGAGAGAAGAGGCACACGGCCCACGAACTGCTGCAGGGTCTGACAGAGCAGACCGACCGCTGGCTTTCACCACTGAGCCTCCAACCGGGCATGGTCGTGTGTGACAACGGCCGTAACCTGGTGGCGGCTCTGCAGCTTGGCAGCCTCACACACGTGCTATGCCTGACCCACATCTTTAATTTGGTGGTTCAGCGGTTTCTGAAAAGCTACCCACACTTGTCAGACCTGCTCGGAAAGGTGCGCCGGCTCAACATTGGTTTAATCTGCCAGTGCACCAACTGCTGTGCGACGTACCCACACGGTGGAACTCTACGCTCCACATGTTGGCCAGGCTCTATCAGCAGCGTAGAGCTATAGTGGAATACCAACTCCAACATGGGCGGCGTAGTGGGAGTCAGCCTCCTCAATTCTTTACAGAAGAGTGGGCCTGGTTGGCAGACATCTGCCAGGTCCTTGGAAACTTTGAGGAGTCTACCCAGATGGTGAGCGGCGATGCTGCAATCATTAGCGTCACCACTCCTCTGCTATGCCTCTTGAGAAGTTCCCTGCAAAGCATAAAGGCAGATGCTTTGCGCTCGGAAACGGAGGTGGGGGAAGACAGTATGTCGCTGGATAGTCAGAGCACCCTCATGTCTATATCTCAGCGCGTTGAAGAGGAGGAGGAGGAGGGGGAGGAGCATGAGGAGGAGGGGGAAGAGACAGCTTGGCCCACTGCTGAGGGTACCCATGCTGCTTGCCTGTCATCCTTTCAGCGTGTATGGCCTGAGGAGGAGGAGGAGGAGGATCCTGAAAGTGATCTTCCTAGTGAGGACAGCCATGCGTTGCGTACAGGTACCCTGGCACACATGGCAAACTTCATGTTAGGATGCCTTTCTCGTGACCCTCGCGTTACACGCATTCTGGCCACTACGGATTACTGGGTGTACACACTGCTCGACTCACGGTATAAGGAGAACCTTTCCACTCTCATACCCGAAGAGGAAAGGAGTTCAAGAGTGATGCTATACCACAGGACCCTGGCGGACAAACTGATGGTAAAATTCCCATCCGACAGCGCTAGTGGCAGAAGGCGCAGTTCCGAGGGCCAGGTAGCAGGAGAGGCACGGAGATCAGGCAGCATGTACAGCGCAGCCAGGGGAACACTCTCCAAGGCCTTTGTCAGCTTTATGGCTCCCCAGCAAGACTGTGTCACCGCTCCCCAGTCAAGGCTGAGTCGGCGGGAGCACTGTAAAAGGATGGTGAGGGAGTACTTAGCCGATCGCACGACCGTCCTTGGTGACGCCTCTGCCCCCTACAACTACTGGGTGTCGAAGCTGGACACGTGGCCTGAACTCGCGCTGGATGCCCTGGAGGTGCTTGCCTGTCCTGCGGCTAGCGTCTTGTCAGAGAGGGTGTTTAGTGCGGCTGGGGGAATCATCACGGATAAGCGTACCCGCCTGTCAACTGACAGTGCCGACAGGCTTACACTCATAAAGATGATCAAAGCCTGGATTTCCCCAGACTTCTCTTCTCTACCAGCGGACAGCAGCGGTACCTAAACAATATGTAGGCTGCGCCCGCGGATGGAAGCATCGTTCTCTATCACCATAAAAAACGGGGACCTTTTTGCTTCATCTATCTGTGTATTCTATTCATCCTCCTCCTCCTGCTCCTCCTCCGGAAACCTCACGTAATCACGCCGAACGGGCAATTTTTCTTAGGCCCACAAGGCTCAGTCGTATTACTTTTGTAAACAATGTTTATACGTTTCAATTCTCATTAAAGCGTTGAAACTTGCACCTGAACCAATTTTTATTTTAACTGGGCTGCCTCCAGGCCTAGGTACAAATTAAGTCACATTAACCAAAGCGATTAATGGGTTTCACCTGCCCTCTTGGTTGGGCATGGGCAATTTTTCTGAGGTACATTAGTACTGTTGGTACACCAATTTTTTGGGCCCTCGCCTACAGTGTAATCCTAGTAATTTTTATGGGCTTCGCCTGCACTCATGCTACAGCAAGGTGTGTGGGGTTGGCCCACACTTTTGCTACATAAATGTAACTGGGGCCTTGTCTATACTGCAACTACTGAAATGTGAAAGAGACTGTTATCTCCCTAAACTGCTGCAACAGGAATGTTACTGTGGCCTATCTTGATTGCTGCTACCACTGAAATGGAACTAATACTGTGCTCCCCCTATACTGCTGCTTCGGAATTGTTACTGGGGCCTGTCTTGACTGCTACTACTACTGAAATGGAACTAATACTGTGCTCCCCCTATACAGCTGCTTCGGAATTGTTACTGGGGCCTGTCTAGACTGCTACTACTACTGAAATGGAACTAATACTGTGCTCCCCCCCTATAATGCTGCTAGTGATATGTTACTGGGGCCTGTCCCTAATGCTACCGCTGAAATGTTACTAATTCTGGGCTCTGCCTATACCGCTGCTAATGCTATGTCACTGGGGTGTGGAAACGGAGGCTTCCCAAAGACATGATGGTGGCGAGGCCATTTCCCACCAACGCGGTTACTGTTAAGGTGCATATAACCACGGACACGTGGAGAGGACACATAGTGCCTCAAAAACATCCCCCTCCTCCTCCAACAATGAAAACATTCTTGGCAAATACCTTTGCATTGGTCCGTCTGGTGGCAGTCCAAGAATTTCACCTTTACCGACACAACAAGAGAGCCCCCCCACCATCCCCCCGCCACGGCCCACTTAATCCTGGCCGCATTCCGAAAACCAACTAAATAAAACAGCGCCACTAGGTCCGCAGTCGCCACCACATTCCCACCAATGCAGTTACTGTTAAGGTACATATTACCACTCTGACTGGGGCATGCACTGTGGGCCGAAGCATACCTGTATTGTATGTGACGTTAGCTCTGCTGAGCAGGGCACTGCAATGGGATACATTTATGTACCGCCGATGGGTTCCAGGGAGCCACCCATGCTGTGGGTCCACAGGGACTTCACATTAGGGATTTGTACCTGCCAGTGTCTATGTATTAAAAACCCCGGTCAGACTGGGGTATGCAGTGTGGGCCGAAGACCACCTGCATTTAATCGGACGTTACCTCAGCTGTGCTGGGCAATGCAATGGGATATATTTATGTACCGCCGGTGGCTTCCTGGGACCCACCCATGCTGTCGGTCCACACAGACTTCACAATAGGGAGTTGTACCTGCCTGTGTCTACTTATAAAAAACCCCAGTCTGACTGAGGCATGCAGTGTGGGCCGAAGCCCACCTGCCTTTAATCTGACGTTACCTCAGCTGTGCTGGGCAATGCAATGGGATATATTTATGTACCGCCGGTGGCTTCCTGGGACCCACCTATGCTGTCGGTCCACACGGAGTTGTAACTGCATGTGTCTACTTATAAAGAACCCCAGTCAGACTGGGGCATGCAGTGTGGGCCGAAGCCCACCTCCATTAAACCTGACGTTACCTCAGCTGTGCTGGGCACTGCAATGGGATTTATTTATGTACCGCCGGTGGGTTCCAGGGAGCCACCCATGCTGTTGGTCTACACGGAGTTTTAACTGCATGTGTCTACTTATAAAGAACCCCAGTCTGACTAGGGCATGCAGTATGGGCCGAAGCCAACCTGTACTTTATCTCACGTTAGCTCAGCTATCCGGGGCACTGCAATGGGATTTATGTATGTACCGCCGGTGGGTTCCAGGGAGCCACCCATGCTGTCGGTCAACACGGACTTCACAATAGGGAGTTGTACCTGCCTGTGTCTACTTATAAAAAACCCCAGTCTGACTGGGGCATGCAGTGTGGACTGAAGCCCACCTGCATTTAATCTGACGTTAGCTTTGCTGTCCAGGGCACTGCAATGGGATATATTTATGTACCGCCGGTGGCTTCCTGGGACCCACCTACGCGGAGTTGTAACTGCATGTGTCTACTTATATAGAACCGCAGTCTGACTGGGGCATGCAATGTGGGCCGAAGCCCACCTGCATTAAACCTGACGTTACCTCAGCTGTGCTGGGCACTGCAATGGGATTTGTTTATGTACCGCCGCTGGGTTACAGGGAGCCACCCATGCTGTCAGTGCACACGGAATTCCCATTGCGGAGTTGTACCTGCCTTTGACTATTTATAAAAAACCCCGGTCTGACTGGGGCATGCAGTGTGGGCCGAAGCCCACCTGTATTTAATCTGACGTTAGCTCTACTATGCGATGCACTGCATTGGGACAAACTACAGGAGCAATACAGCGCTAATGAGACGTGCATAGCTACGCTAGCATTGGTATCCGCTGTAGGCCCGCGATTGCTGAGGGTTTGTGCAGAGGCCTATGTCCTGGGTGCAGTGAAAGTCCACTTCCTGCCTAGGATTGCTGAAGCTGGGGGCCCAGGCCTATGTCGTGGCCGCGGTGCAAGTCTGCCATGTTTGGCCGGTCAGATCAATTTTTGGTTCATGTCTTGGGTTTCCTAGGACCCACCTATGCTGTTGGTGCAAACTTAGCTCCCATCGCGGTGTTTGACCTGTCTGGCACAAAGACACTGACTGACTTGGGTAGGGGGCAGAGCGCAGACGGCTTTCCCCTTGCAGTGTGGATTGAGCTATGCGACACCTTGACAGAATGAATAGTGTGTGGCACATGGGTTCCCCATTGCTATGCCCACGTGTGCAGCTCCTGATGGAGGTGGCACAGGATTGGATTTCTCATTGCTTCTGTACAGCATTGTGGGCTATCGCCCCGCCCCTTTTAAAGAGGGTCGCTGCCTGGCCCTGCCAACCCTCGGCAGTGTGTGCCTGCAGTTCCTCCTCATGGCAGATGCACTTATAAATAGACATGAGGGTGGTGTGGCTATGAGGCCAGCGTGTGGCATGAGGGCAGCTGAAGGCTGCGCAGGGACACTTTGGTGTGCGCTGTGGACACTGGGTTGTGCGGGGGGGGGGGGGTTGGGCAGCATGTAACCCAGGAGAAGTGGCAGTGGAGTGTCATGCAGGCAGTGATTGTGCTTTGTTGGAGGTAGTGTGGTGCTTAGCTAAGGTATGCCTTGCTAATGAGGGTTTTTCAGAAGTAAAAATTGTTGGAAGGGGGGGGCACTCTTGCCACTATTGTGGCTGAATAGTGGGACCTGGGAACTTGAGATGCAGCCCAACATGTAGCCCCTCGCCTGCCCTATCCGTTTCTGTGTCGTTCCCATCACTTTCTTGAATTTCCCAGATTTTCACAAATGAAAACCTTAGCGAGCATCGGCGATATACAAAAATGCTCGAGTCGCCCATTGACTTCAATGAGGTTCGTTACTCGAAGCGAACCCTCGAGCATCGCGAAAAGTTCGACTCGAGTAACGAGCACCCGAGCATTTTGGTGCTCGCTCATCTCTAGTGCAGACCCATCATCAGGCTGAAAACTTGCAGTTGCAGTTATAAGACAGCAAACATCTATTAAGAGATTAGATCATCTTGCTTAAACATAACTGGATCAAATAAACTTTTTGGCTTAATATAAATGGTGCCTTCATGGAACACATCATGTCCCCTGAACTCACACAATATACTGTTCTCTGGTTCCAAGAATATAACAAAATGTTTAAAATTTACTTCTGTCAAAGCAGAATGGAATGTTAATCATACATACAGCTATAATGGATGTATGGATACATGCAGTGCATGCATTGTATCCATCCACCGGTGAGTGCACACTTGAACGAAGCATTACATGGTATCATAATCAATGATCTGTCCATGCAATGAACACACAAGCCAAGTCCTTCAGAGGTAGAGCTGTTCTGTAAAGAAGCCCTCTGTCGGTGGAATACACCAATAAGCCAAAAGTCATGGACAAGAACTAATATTGAGTAGGACTCCCTCTAGCCCGACTAAGTGCAACAATTTGACATAAGATTAATTCTACAAGTAGACGGAAGACATCTGAAGGGATGTTGAGCTATGCCGACTGGTAGCCACCCACAGTTCTGTGGTACGGTATTTGTAGGTATAGGATCTTAGGTGCAAATGGACCTCTCCACTATGTACAGACCACACCATTTGTAGGAACTCTCCAGAATGCTCCTTGAACCAATTCTAGACAATGAGCCAATGACATGGTGCATTATTCAGCTGGAATATTCTGTCATTGTGGGGGTCCATGATGGGCTGCAAATGGTAAGCAGTGAAATGTAGTAGGCACTGGTCAATGACATGTTTAGGTGGCTAGTGGATCCAACCCATGTCATGAGAACACACCCTAAACCAGTATGAAATAACAACCAGCCTGCACAGTGCCTTGTTGAAAACTAGGGTTCATGACTTTATGGGCTCTGCAGCACACATTAACCCTACCATTAGTTCAAAATAATTGTACCCTTACTCATTGGACAACATCATGTTGCCAGTCCTCTAAGGTTCAGTTAGCGAGCTAATGAGCCCAGGTGAGGTGCTGTGTTCAATGTCATGGTGTTAACAGGGTCTCCTGCTCCCATATTCCATGGAACCTAAACAACCCTGCACAGACCTGCAGGATATGCATGTGGGGCCTCTTGCATTGAATGTAGATGTGAGTTGCTTGTCTATTCACATGGACAATTCTAGCCAGATGCCACCAGATCATTCAGCATGTGTCGGTGGCCACAGTTCTGTCCATTGTGGGTGGTAATGTCTTCAATGACGTATTCCGGGTACACATGTGACACTGTGGATCGAAGAATGTTAGATGCCCACACATTCTCAGAAATGGAATGCCACATCTGTCTGGCACCAACTATCATGCCTTGTTAGAACCTTTAATAATTCATGTCGCCTTGCACCTCACACCTATACAGGTGTGGGCATTCCTAAGGCATCACCTGATGTAATGTCCCTTCATAATCAATTTACATGCTAAAAATCATGGGATAGCAGTATGTCAGTGTAGAGTAGGGAGCTGTTATAAACATATACCCAAAAGAAGCCTTTATACTGGTGATTATCGCCCAAATTATCGCTGGAAATTCGGGTGATAAATGCCCTGTGTACACGTGGCTGCCAACAGGGCACTGATTGAGAATTTGCTCACCTGATGGAGTTACTTTGATTTTAGCAGAACTATAAACTATGTGCCTGTAAATAAGAGCCACTAAATCTATAAATGGCTCCTATTTACTTTGAATGAAGGTAGGCAGCTGGAACGATCCCTGACCATTTGCTCTCCATTCACTTGAAGAACCATCGCTCCTCGTAAGGCAGAGGTGTAATAGGCAGGCGCTTATGTGCCCAACAGTCGCACAGTATAAAGCTACCTTTATGTAGACTGTCAAAAAGAAATCTGATTATAACTCGAATAGAATAGAAATATCCAATCCTTACATGATGTGCCAATACAGAAGAGGAAATAATAGACATTACAGTTCGTGCGACCACAAATGCATTATAAATCAGTAGATGTCAAAAGCCCAAAACCGTAACATTCTAAAACTAATAATAAAAGGGCTGGAAGTGAGAAAGTCTACGTTACCTTCATTTATTTATTGAGCATGTAAATATTTAGTCCCATTCGGCTACATAAAAATGTAATCATTGGGAGTGTTAATGAGGTGCTGCAAAGTTGTGGTTAAAGCTACCTTGTGAGATTGTTAGAAGCTCCTGCGCGAGGAATGGGCGGTCATACTATATACAAAGACAGTTTATTTTGTGTGCAGAGACCAGGGAGACCCCTGCACCTGATTTATGGCCGCCCAGAGGAACGCCGAAAGTAACCACACCTATTTCCCACGCATGCTTTGGCTACAATAAGAGACATGTCTCACATATACATTCTATGTCATCTTGTAACCCAAAGCCTCTGGCAGCAGCAGCGCTGATAATCCCTTGCAGCATATCACTTCAGTTCTACTTAGTCTTCCTGGTCTGCAAATTCTTTCAACTATCCATAGAGTAAACACGCACACATTGTTAAACCGTGCCTCCAGCCAGTGATTGCAACCTGTATTTACTGCATGTAAAAAATATACTGTAAGTCGTTGCGTCGTCTCTATTGTCAAGTTGTTAAAGGGACACTGGTGATTTTTCTTCTTTAATTAAAGGGGTTTTCCAAGGAGAAAGCTATTGATGATCGATCATCAGGATAGGTCATCATTAGTTGATCAGCTGTGGTCTGTCGTTCGAGACCCCGACTAATCAGCTGAGCGGGCGAATGCTGTCAGAGGCGCAAATACACAGAGTTCGGAGCGGAAGTCTCTGTGCTGACCTCCGATGTAGTGGCCAGCGCTTGGAACTGTAGGCATGGCTCTCATTGAAATCAACGCGGGCTGTGCCTGCAGTTACAAGCGCCGGCCGCTACACAGGGGTCGACGTGGAGGCTTCTGCTCCAACCTCTGTGTATTTGCACCGCTGACAATATGCGCCAGCTCAGCTGATCAGTCGGGGTCCTGAGCGATGGACCTCAGCCGATCAACTATTGATGACCTATCCAGATTTCCCTGGAAAATCCCTTTAATTCATTATTTAGCTATCCTCCCAGAATATATAAGTGGGCTAGTGTTCCCTTGGTTATTTCTTTCTGTCTGAACCTCCTGGCCTGTTTATGCTCAGATGGTCTTGTGATCTCAGTTCTGACCAGCTCAGATCTACTTGGGGTTATGGATTCATTTTCTAGTCAATTTTCATAGTCTGGTTATGCTATGACATGGATCTACAGGGGGACAGAAGCACTCCCATTACACAGTTATAATAGAGGAGATCACAGCTCATCCTTCTGACTGTATGCTTATGGTCTGTAAGCTTATTTAGGTGAATTTAGAAGGTAATGATAATTAAACTGTCTCCCTGCAAGCAAAAACGGTATAGCCTTAGGTAATTGCTGTGCTGATGCATTATGAAATTGATGTGAAACAAAGTAAAAAAATCTCATTATAAAGATGTTGCCTGATAAGAGCGACAGGGAATTAGGTGGGAGGAGGCAGGGAAGGAAAAATGTGTTTTAGCAGGAATAGCCTATACAAGCACAATTTTAAAAATTAAAAAAAATAAATAAATAATGTGAAATAAGGCTTTAGGTGGAGTTTTCTAACCGCATGCATTTTTCTGGCTTTTTGTTTTATATAGAGAAGCCTATAAAAGAATTCCCAGAACAAAACACTACTTACACACGGGAGATTTAAAAGTTGTGTTTGAATTTAAAAAAAGCCCATGTGCATATATCCACTCAAATGAATCGGTTCTATTTCCATCAGATTTTTCAAAAACACTAAAGACTAGAGATGAGCGAGTATACACGGTAATGAAATTGCTCAAGCGAGCATTGCCCTTAGCGAGCACCTGCCCGCTCGAGATGAAAGGTTCGGGTGCCGGCGCGGGGGAGCGGTGAGTAGCGGCAGTCAGCAGGAGGGAGAGGGGGGGGGGAGAGAGGAAGGGAGAGAGAGAGATCTCCCCTCCATTCCGCTCCGCTTTCCCCCGCAGTTCCCTGCCCGCCGCCGGCACCCGAACGTTTCATCTCGGGCGGGCAGGTACTCGATAAAGGCAATGCTCACTCGAGCAATTGCCTTTACCGAGTATACTCGCTCATCTCTACTAAACCTAAAAACATACCAAAAGGTAGAAAAAAGTGGCACAAAAATGCACTGCAATTCTCTACTGAGAATCTTAGGCACGACTCGCTTCCAGTCATGTTAGTACTTCCTCAGTCATACTAGACACCCAAAATCTGACTAGTGACCTGCATTAAAGGCCTCTTCCACAAGGGCAACAGCGATATCGCTGCTACAAAATCGCAGGGATATCACAGCTTTGTCCCTGCAATCTTGTAGTGTTAGTGATGCGGTTTCTTGTGAAAAATCATGCATCGCATCTGCTCGCGATAAACATGCGCAATTTTATCATGGGGTTAAGTCCTACTCCGAAAATAGACCCTAATTGAATTCCAAAAAAATTAACTAAATAAAGGAATACTTACCAAAAAGGCTTAGGCCAGGTCCTCCCGCTTCTTCGCGGGGCGTCCTGCAGTCCTCGTTCTCGCACAGAAGATCACTTTCTAGTTGCGGGCTTCAGAAATCCCGCCTCTAGGAAGTGATGGCTCTGACTGGTTCTCGAGTGCTGTTCAGCCAACCAATGCAGTGCTGGATGAACCAATCACAGCTATCGCTCTGGAGAGCAGCGAGAGGACGCAGCCCGAGCCTTTTAGGTAAGTATTCCTTTATTTTTATTTTTTGAAGTGCAACTAGATCTTACTTTAGGGGTAGGGCTTATTTTCTAATGTTAAAGTCGTATTACACGAAAACCACAATTTTGTGAGTCGCAATGCAACAAAAACGAAGACTCCATAGGGAAACATGGGCTACAAAAAAATTGCAAATTGATTTTTTTCTCACAAAATAGCATCAGAGAAAACATGGCTAATGTGAAGGAACCCATTGGAAAGCATGGGCTTCACATACATGCGTTTTCTCACACTATCGTATCGTGGCAAATTCACGTGATTTTGTCACTTGTGTGAAAGCGGCTAAAGGCAATGTTATGTATAGTGACTGATACCAGCTGATCGTGGTAAATCACAGCACAATATTGTAGCATCTGAATGGCGCCTTTTAATGCAGCACGGCCATCAGATAGATGGGACAGATTGTCAGCCTCAGACATTTCTACAACTAATCTGCTACTTGTGAACAGTAACACAGGGTGAGTCAAGAAGAAGGTGCAAAAGTAAAGCCCATTCATTCCTACATGACTTGACATCCAATAGCCAGAATGACATGGAAAGATAGAAGAGACAGCAGATGTAAAGCCAGTCGTCCAGCATCTCCGGTGTTATCCATTCCACCTATCTGTAGACAAGCTGCAATGCCATGCTCAGTCCCATCCAGACAGTCCCAGTCATTACTCATCCGCAAGAGTGGGGCCATCACTGGAGGCGGAAAGCAGACACTTTGCTCTAATCTTGTACTATCTCTTTTAGGCCGCCTGCAGACGAGCGGGTTGGATCCGGCAGCGAGAATTCTCGCCGCGGGACCCGACCCGAGAGCCTGCAGGGACGAGCGCGTACTCACCCGCGCCTGGCGGCCCCGGCTCTTTCATGTGCCGGCTGCGGCACAGCCGGCGCATGCGCAGACCGGAGCCAGCGGCCGGGTGAGTGCGAGCCCCGCACAAAAATAGGACATGCCGCGGTTTGTTTGCCGCGCGAGATTTTGCGCGGCCGTCTGCATAGGAGTGCGTATTGTAATGCACTCCTATGCAAACTTTCAGTGGCGGAAATCCCGCGGGAAATACCGCCGCAGGATTTCCGCCCGTGTGCAGGCGGCCTTAGGATGCATTCACGCATAGATAATTTCCTACTAAT
This sequence comes from Eleutherodactylus coqui, assembly GCF_035609145.1. Classification (NCBI taxonomy): domain Eukaryota; kingdom Metazoa; phylum Chordata; class Amphibia; order Anura; family Eleutherodactylidae; genus Eleutherodactylus; species Eleutherodactylus coqui. The sequence goes on along the minus strand of NC_089838.1, from coordinate 247,441,170 downwards.
TGTGTCACAGATTTTGGTGCAGATCTGCAGCAGATTTCACCTCATTGATATAATTTCAATTGAAAGATTGAAATCTGCTGCAGATATGCACCAAATTTCACAAAAACATTGTACCAAATCAGCTACTTGTGGATGTACCCATAGGCCTCCTTTTCACGACTGTATGCGCTTTTACGTTTGCCCGTATGCACCATATAATTGCACGAATCAAGTATTGCCACGATCGAGTCCCTTATATTGGGTCCCTCGTAGTGGCTCCAGTAGTAAGTGTCCCTTATATTGGTTCCTCATAGTGGCTCCAGTAGTAAGGGTCCCTCATAGTGGCCCCAGTAGTAGGTGTCCCTTGTATTAGGTCCCTCATAGTGGCCCCAGTAGTAAGTGTCCCTTGTATTAGGTCCCTCATAGTGGCTCCAGTAGTAAGTGTCCCTTATATTGTGTCCCTCATAGTGGCTCCACTAGTAAGTGCCCCTTATATTGGTTCCTCATAGTGGTCCCAGTAGTAAGTGTCCCTTATATTAGGTCCCTCATAGTGGCTCCAGTAGTAAGTGTCCCTTAATTGGTTCCTCATAGTGGCCCCAGTAGTAAGTGTCCCTTATATTGGTTCCTCATAGTGGCTCCAGTAGTAAGTGTCCCTTATATTGGGTTTCTCGTAGTGGCTCTAGTAGTAATAGCTCCCCTTTTATTGGCCTCAGTAGTAATTAGTGACCTCCATAGTAGTCCCAGTGGTAAAAGCAATCCCCCTATCGATGTTAAACACGCCCAGCCTGCAGGTCCAGTCCGGCGGTGGCAGTGCAGAGTCTGTGACTATTGACCTCTCCCTTCTATGTCTGCACTGCGTATAGGATGGTGCACGCAGACGTGGGAGGAGGACATCAATCAGACTTTACCGCCATTGTCAGACTGGACATGTAGGCTGGCTACGTGGAGCGCTGCATGGCCATCAGGCCACATAAAATGAGGCGGTGGGCCATATTTGGCCCACGGGCCTTGTATAGGGGATGATAACGTAAACCAACTAGTTTTCATAATTTATTTCTGAGATTTGATTTTTCATCATACAGGAATTCACTCAAAATCCACTGCATATCCTTAGGTACGTCCACAGAGGACATATCTGTAGGCAATTTCCATGCAGATTGGCTGTGGAATTCATCTGTTTATTTGAAGGGGTAAAATCCGTGGTAAACATTGACATTCTCAGGACTTACGCCTCTTTCACACTGGGACCTACTTGCGCAAAATTCAAGCACGCAAAAAACTAGTGGCTATTAGAACCAATGGTTTCCTATGGGAACATTCAGATGAAGGAATTCTAGACACACAAAAACCATCTAGAACATTCCCATAGGAAACCATTGGTTCTAATAGCCGCAAGTTTTTTATGCGCGCGATTTTTGAGAGTGTAGGTCCTTGTGTTAAAGAGGCCTTAAAATCTGCACCGCAGGCCAGGTCTCTTCTGTAGCGTGTGTAGGAAACTCAATTCTCATCCACTTCCACCGTACTGTTCTGCGGTAGAAATTCTATAAGGTAAATGCAGCATGTCTATATATCCCAGCTGTTGCAGTGGACTTCACCCATTACAGCGCACTGAACTCTACAATGAAATCCACAGTTTTTGCTGGTTTTATGGCCATTTCTAGCAAATTTTATACAATCTGTGGAAACACAGCGAAATACGCCATTTCTGGGTTATTTTACGTTACCTTTCACATTTTGACAAGCCTTTATACTATTCCCTATGTTCACTTATCAGTTGGAGAGATGCATCTTATGCTCTTGCTCAGGACCTGAAGGTTGCAAGTTCAATCCCCACCTGGTTTAGGTAGCTGGCTCAAGGTAGACTGGGACTTCCGTCCTTCCGAGGTCGGTAAAATGGGGGGAAGATCATAAATAAATTACCTGAACGCACTGTGGAATAAGTTGGCACTATACAAATAACAAGGTTAACTAAATTAAAGGCAACCTGTACAGACTTTTTTCAGCATCTTCTTCCCCGCTTCAGACACTTGCTGGGAGTATATCAGAAGTTCAAAAGTATATTATGGCATATATACACTATATTATATTATCACGGTACATGTAAGAGTGCATAGAAAACCACTGCAAACTTCAGCCATTGCTATATGTCTTTTAAAACCCAGCATAAAATCTGGCCTTCTTCTATACTAGAACCAGTTTATGATATAGCCCCACCCCTGCTTAATTTTATCGGTCACATGACGAAACGATCCATTAGAACAGAGGACACAGGTGATATATTTTTTTATTATTTTATTAAGCTTTTTGGAACAGTAGATTTTACTTTAAAGTTTTGTAAAGTGCTCCTTACAGTGACTGTATTAAAAAGGGTTTGCTAACTAATCCTCCATGTATGTGAATATGCACTACACTATAGGAAAGCCTTAGCTATGAGCTTTGGAGTCTTCCTACATAACAAGCTTGCATGACTTCAGATCTCATCTGTAGAGGAAGATGTGGCAATCAGTAATGAAGAAACCCTGTTTCTTGCAGTTCTTAAGGGCGCCAAGCAGGTAAAGAATCGGTACATTAAAGGGGTATTCCGCCCATTCAAAGTGTTATACGCTTCATAAGGAGATTACAACGATATTTTGCAAAATTACATGTTATTTGTTTTACAAATCCACAGAGATCTTGCTTTTATACGGCTCGCTTGCCCGCTTAGTTCTCCATTTGTTACGACCTTTAATGCGGCCTGCCCGCTTGCCCACCCGCTTAGTTCTCCATTGGTATCCAGTGGTTACGACCTGCACGCTCCGCCATGGTACTGTTCAGGCTGCTCAGTTCCGTAATGACAACAGTTTGTGCAGTTGTGAATGCACTCGTCAGTAACTTCGCAGTGGGGCATTGTGGGAGATGTAGTTTTTGTACTCCCCAGTAGTCATTTTAAATAACAACGCGGATATTTAGAAGTGGTTGGAAAGCAGCGGTGCAGGTCAGCCAAAAAAAAATTACTGGAGCTCAATCTGATGATTGAGATGGATGTTTGTAACAATGGCAGTAAGTGGGGAAAAAAATTGGAAATTTTGAAAATTTTATCCCGGCTCCGGAATACCCCTTTAATCAGGACAGGTGGTATGTGTCGTTTTCAAAGCAATAATATCCATTAAAATTGAGAAGGTGTGTATAAAAGTGACAACACTTCCTGCAGTGTAAGTTAGTCCTCGTGTACACGGAGCCTATACAGCAATGCACTGGGGCAGAACGGTACCCTAGTATGAAGCTTATGGCCCCTATGTGCTAACATACAGGTTCTGTCGGCTGCCATATTCACATGGTTAGGGCTCACTCACAGAGGCGTATTCCTGGATCGAAACTCTGCGTATATATTGCATTTTTTTTTTGCACACATAAATCACTGTGTATTTACGCACATCCGGAGGAAAAACACAAGAAAGTGCAGTAGTTTTCTCCTTCGTTCCTGTATAAATACATATATCATGTGCACTCACTGCGTATTTACGCAGCCCCATTGACTTCAGTCAGCTATTTTTGTTCATAGCACAAAGCAAAATAGGCCACGCTGTGTTTCTTTTTTCCCCCATCTGAAAACTGCAGGTCTGGAGTTCCCCTAAAGCTAATCAATGGGGTTTCAGTGTTGCGTAAATACGTCCATGTGAATGAGCCCTTATTCTCCCCTAGAAGCAAAACATGTGCAAGAGGCCTTATATGACATGTAAACCAGGTGTTGAGTATTTGCAGTAATGTTAAATACTCTAGTTTAAAAAAAGCCATTTATTATAGAGGTGATACCTTTATTAGCCAATGAGAAAAATTATAAATGTCAGCTTTCAAGGCCACTTAAGGCTTCTTCATCAGACTGGAGCCCAAGTAGCCTCGAAAGTTGGCATAAATAATTTTTCTGCTTAGTCGCCTCCATAATAGCTTTGCCCTTTTCATACAACAGTACATAAGAGGACATTGATGTTTCTGGCTAATACGGTCGCACACTATTTTTGCAGTAAAGTGATAAGCAGTAGCCAGCTTGTCTGTTCAAACTCTACATATGAGGTCACACGGAGTAAAATGACATTAGAATATCCAACACAAATTCTGGGTATTACCTTTGTACAACTCACCCTAAAAGGTGCAGTGGAACTAAAATACTGAAATACAAAAAGGACTTCTTTAAATCTTGCAATGCTGTTGCAGCCGTCGCTGGAGTGGCAACATTGCGGTTTATGAACAGTGCACTTCAAAGCATTAAAATACTGAACTGGTAACAGAACACAGTGACAAGAGAATTCACAACACCGATTACAGCTCTCACAAATATCTTACAGCAGGCAATTAAGTTACCCCCTAAAATCAGTCGATACGGTTAATTTGGGCATTAAGATTTAGTGACTTTTTTAATTGAGCATTGAGAAGTCCCTAATTACACAGAATCTGCTCCACTTCAGCCAAAGTCCGGGGTCCTTTCATTGACGGCGGTTCCCCTGGCACAGCGACAATCATTACAGATGGAGAGGAGGGACGTAAATCAAAAGGTGATGGCGACTGAATGATCACTTGGTGCACAATGCTACTGTCACTAACGTGTCCGTTCTTTAGTTGTCACATCCGAGAAGCTCCATCCGCAGCGTGATCCGTTCGTGCCAGGCCTGGGGAAGAATACGCACATAACGGGCTGAGAACGGAGGGCTGAAAAGGTTCTTTTTGTGGGTGTAGTTGTCAGAATTTCCAAGAAACACCTGTCAAAAAGTTAGACATGTTATATCATCACATGGCAAGATAGGACGTTACAAACAAGAGGACATTGTATGTTACACCAGATACATACAAGTAGGGATAGAAGAGGCCAAGAACCGCTCTACATGCTTGTCTGAACTACGTGTCTGTCCATAAGTCAGTGAAGACATGGTTTGTAACCACCTTAATGATTGCATTTGTAGCAGTTCCCAACCATCATGTGAAAGTATCCTCCTATTAACCCCCGTAAGAATGCGGACCCGTCACCCACCTCCCGCACCCAATATTTGGTTTCTCCTCCTAACTTTGAAAAAAAGTGTTTACGATTTTTTTTGAGTTGATGTAGCTGTATGGGGGCCTGTTTTTTTTTTCAGGATGAGCTATATTTCTCAACAGTACTATTTAATTGGCCAGGTAATGTACTGAGAAGCTTTACAAATTACTGAGTAAAGTGAACAACTGAACGGCACCTTGCGATTTTATCATGAGAGGGGCTGTTTGGGACCCACAAACGCTTATCAGGGGGTTTTAAATTAATAGGGTAAACAGCAACAATCAGAGTTCATGCTGATCGTGACAACAGTGGGTGAGTGTCAGCTGTCAAAGATAGCTGGCACCCACCTTGCATGGGGCAGGATCAGCCCCTGATCTCGCTTCATACAAACCCCTCACACAGAGGGCGTAAATATACATCCTTTGGGGTGAAAGAATTAAAAAGGGACCCAGTCATCAACTATAAGCACCATAAACTAAGTTATGGTCCTTATGGTTTAGGTGATATAGAGTCCGGAGAGCCCCTTTTCATGCTCAGCTCATCCCATTCCTGCCGTGTCCCCTGGAAAATTCAGCATGTGCACAGTCAGCATGAGCCTTTTCAGAAGGGAGTGTGAGCTCTGACTTTGCCAGGTACACCACAGGAATAGGGGACCAGGTGAGTATGAGACAAGACGCCCCAGACTCCACATCACCTAAACTATTAGCATCAGAACTTAGATTGCAGGTTCACTTTAACTCAGAATTCCCTTACAAGGTATATGGAAATGGGTTTTATAAACTAGCCGATCCCTTCAAGTCTTGTACGTACATACCAACCATCCGTTATAAAAAGAGCTAAATGTAGCCACTTGCTAGCTTAACCAATGTCCCGTAAGTAGAAGCACTTGAGATATCAGCAACTGATCTGTGATCATGAATTATCCTTAAAGTACAACTATTGATCAACCTTGTAGCATACCACTCACATGCAGAAAAAGAATATATGTGGCGCGTCAGAGAATTTGGATAAATAAGTTGCATTTATTGCATTTATCAAACCTCCGCTAAAGATGCAGCAGAGCTGAGGTTTCATCACTTGTTGAGATCACAGTTTGTTTCAAATGACAATCTCAGCTCTAGTCCATCTGTAGAAGTATAAAAAGTAACTACTTAATGTACGGGATTGCAGGAAGAAGATACCTTATCTGTTTTGGTCCTGCTGTCCTGGTATACCATCCATGTTGAGCCTGTGTCACTGTACGCTATTTTAAATGCTTCCACATATTGAATATTTCCAAAGTCTTTGGCACCCTGTGTGATAATTCCTGTGATCTTCTTAGGAACTCCTAGATCAATCTATTTAAAAGGTAGCAAAATTAAGATGGGGAAATCAATTGACGTATTAAGTCTTCTATAATAACTGCAACTATTTAAATAGTACTTATTATTCTATTTATACACTGAATGGCCACTTTAGTAATGACACCCATCTAGTAGCAAGTTGGACCTCCTTTGGCCTTTAACCCTTTGCAATCCAATTTTGGATTCAGGGTTTTTCCTAGGGGGCTTTCTCTTTCTGCCATTATACAATGGCGCCATCTGCTGGCTACAGCTAGTACTGCGCTATGGGACATGCTGGAGAGGCTCCTGACAACAGAACGGTCAGTAATATACAGTAAGAATACCCTGCCGGACGTCTTCCGAGATTGGAGCTGTACAGCCTTCAATCAGAAGGTCTTTAGATTTTAGACGGTGGATTGGAAAGGGTTAAAGGGGTTTTCTGCCCCATTTTCCTCTGGATAGGTCATCAGTAGTTGATGTTTGGAGGTCCACCACTTGGGACCCACATCCATCAGGTGTACTGGACAACGAGCCAGACGTCAACATCAGTGGACAGGGGAGGAAGTGGAGGCACTGACTTCACTCCCATTGAAATCAATGGGAGCACTGCACGGCTATTCTACTTCTTGCTCCTGTTACAGACATCCTGTTCTGGGCAGGAAGTGAAATAGCAGTGTGGTGCTTTACACCGAGTCCAAAGGGAAAAAAGCCAGTGCCCCCATTTCCTCCCTGTCTGCTGATGATGATGTCCATTCCGCTGTACTGGATAGCGGGCCAGACAACTAACTACTGGATGGAGGTCCCAAGTTGAAAAATGGGCAGAAATCCACTTTAAAGACCACAACAATTCATCATAGCATAGATTTCACGAGGCGTTGAAGTTGTTCTGCAGTAATATTGGCCCATGTGGACAGGACAGCTTCTTGCAGCTGCCACAAATTCAATGGATCTAATGAGATGACAGGAAGAGTTCATTGAATCCAGCTGTTTGCATCAAATTCAGACCCTCTCATTGGCAGGATGCAAAAAAAAAAAAAATTGGGTTTACCCAACAAGGAATGTTTTCTAATTCTCAATGATCCAATTTTCATGCCCTTTTCTCCACTGGAGTCTTGCCTTTCAGCAATGGAGCTAGAACTGGTTGTCTACTGCTATAGCCGATGCACACCCACCCTGCCTAACTGGGGCAGCCTATTTCCAGTCTCTATATAGACTATTTACTGTACCCTTAAATGACACCTAATCAGGTAGAAACGCTTTGGGGCTATAATTTAAGTTTTTTTGAGTCCACTTATTTGATTCTGTGCCATATTTCACCATCAACCCCTAATGAAGGGGTCTGGTACGTTCTAAACCAGTACCCTCTCCCCCACTGATGTTTATACTGCTGGGATAGAGGTGAAAAGTTTGTATTTTTGTTTGTTACTAAGTCTGGGGATTCCTTATAATTTAATATATACAAAAAAAAGTTTGTTTTTAATGGATGCCATTATTCAGTGAATCACCCTATTGTGCCTGCCGCCATCAGTGAATATAAACATCTGAGGAACAATGAGCCGTGCATCTGTACATGTTATTCAGAGCAGCGGCGTTCTATCTGGCTATGCTTCACTTGACTCTGCAGTGCCAGAATGATTCTTGAAATCCTCCTTTGACCTCCTTCGGCAACAACTTGTTTACGTCCGCAACATTCCCTTTCACTGGATAATTTTTCCTTGATTAACGAATCCTCTGTATACTCCTGCAGGGTTGCAAAGGAATACTTCACCCAACAAAGTTGGAAGTTTTTGGATTCCTGGTCCCTCTGGATCGGACAATCACACAGTCACTCAGATCGCCAGATTCTCTGCTGTGAATTCACATTGAAACTGATCCATGAAAAACTTGCTCAATTTATTTTATGCTGCATTCTAGGGTCATAGGTCAAATGATAAAGGTCGGTGTTTCTAATAAAAATGGACCATTCAGTGTAGTTTGCAAATGAATTTTTAAAAAAATAAAAAAAAAAAAATATATATATATATATATATATATATATATCACACACACACATACATACAGAAAAGACAAAAACAGCAAGAATCATTAGATGATTAAAAGGATAAGTTCTGCTATAGACAGAATAAGTGTGGAGTGATCCAGTTATTCATCTACTTTCATGAAGGGAGTTCCAGAAGACCAGAAGGAGAATGAGGTCGGAGATCATATCACAACAATCCAAACGGTACAGAGGCGACATCTGTTTGCAAGCTGTAATAGCACTCGGGACATCACAGAACTCACTTATTTACATAGGACTGCAGTCAACCACGGAAGGAATTAAAAGCCAAGAAGCCACAGAGGGGAAGGAACATCAAAGGCTGCTATAGCATCACTTTTACATCTGCCTGACTTTGCTGTGTCTTCCCCTTATATAAACGCCTTGATTGTCACGTTGGTGGCGGTGCTCGACTACTAAGTGCAGCTTCTTCCCTTGGAGTTCTTAAACTAAAAAAAACATTCCTCGTCTTTCATTTAACTGGAGCGTTAATGTATGGGGTGAGCACCAGGCATTACAGTGATGCAGGTAGTGATGCTACTACTGTCTGCAGCCGATGCCGTCAGTATAAAATACCTGACAGCTGGTTTTTCAATGCCAGATGTGCAATAAATAAGCAGCCTAAAAAGTATATATCTCCTGTCTATATAGAACCTCGAGCCACAAACTGCATCTATGAAATATTATGAAACAGCAGCAGGTTCTAAAGATCGGGCAGCTAGCAATGGCCATCGTGTGCGAAGAGCATTTTTAATAGTTGGAAATTAAATTGTAAAGAATGGTTGACAATTCTCTTTGACGTGTGATGTTCGAACAAAAACCTCATGTTGAAGTTTACTAAGGAGCACAGTAAGACCTCATGTCCACAGGGGGATCGGAATCCGCATGCGGGAGACAGCTGAGGAATCCGCCCTGCCCATGGCAGAGGACACTGTGTACCTGTTTGGGTCTTCCGCTTAACCGTCCGAGTCTTCTATTTTCTTCACTGCAGATGTGCAGTGGAACTCACACTTTCCCGCGAACGGGCCGCAGATCTTACGGCTTTCACGAACTTGAATGAACGCCGTCAGTGCAGGACCGCACTGAAATGGAGAATGCTGCGATTTGTTTTCCGGACCAAAAGGTCCGCAAAGCAAATCCTTATGCTTTAATTCATTTGCGGACGCCCGTGCTTCCCTACTGGCGGTTTGATTTGTGGATCTTCCGTGTGGGTGACACACGCGGATTCTGCAATTTAGATCCGCCCGTGGACATTGGGCCTAACTGGTCTGTTACTGAGTGGTCAAAAATTCTATGGAATGATGAATGTAAGAGGTCCTTTTACATGAAAAGTTGTTCAAAACTACCGAAACGGAATGATAAATCGCTCACGGTAAATGCAGCCAACAATCGGACGACGAACGATAATTCATTCGCTTTCCATTTACTGCTCATTTTATGCAGGCATAAGGATCATTGTTGGCTTGTTCATTAATTGCTTGGTTTATAATGCGATCGTTCAGTCGTTCTCACTTATACAGCAAATGTGAACGACTGAACAATTTCTGGTTTGAACGAGCCAACGATGTATCGGACATTATTCACTCTTTCAACTGAGAAATCATTTGGTGTAAACGGACCCAAAGTTCAACTGATTCGTAAAAGATTTCCGGAACAATGTGCAACGTCCTATTGGACAGCGATTTAATGTTAGGTACCTAAAAACAGTAACATTTGGTAATAGAGATGAGATGTGGGGTTGTTTCTTAGATGACGGTCCTGGTCTGTTAGTACAAATAAAAGAAACTATGGCCTTATTCACGTAGCGTGATATCCTATAAATGATAGGCTGCCATGTGCTAACAAGGACCTGTCCACAGAGTGGTTATTTCGACATAAGGATGCAACACATTCTTCCAAGTTAATGAAGGCATTTCACGCAGATCAAAATGTTAACCCAATGAAGCGGCCAAGTAAATCAATCTCCATGTCTAAACCCAATACAACATTTGTGGGATTATGTTGGACGTCATTTGGGAGGTTATCAAAACCAAGGGTCATCCAAACTTTTACTAGATACTAATAAATGGCACTTGGAAGTATAACCAATTCTAGCACAACAAAATAGATTTCCTAATATTTTAACATAGTAGCGATAGTCATTCAGTGAATGCGCTGGAGATCTCTTCCGGCTACCCCATTCAAGCTAGACAACGGCACATGCTTACGCCGAAACACATTGCATCTGTCTGTACCCCATTAGAGATGAATATCCGGTAGGAAAAGTATCTCCATTTGGATTTTTGATCCCAAGGAGGGGGTTCTCCTATCCAGGGGTTTTACCCCCTCCTCCCTATGTAAGTGAACGTTTTCTTCTCAAATTGCTGATAACTGTCCTGATGAGCGCAGAGATTTTTCTTGTTTCCTTAGATTTGTTTTTACCCATTTTTCTGTACAAAATTTGGTGTAGCCTCCTGCTGTTGTGGAGGCCCTGTTGGATAGGAGGATGATTTATTGCTGAGCCTGCCAGGACTTTAGGTGCTTGTGGTTCAGTCCCTTTCTTGGGGATCCTCCCACTTGCACCAGGTAAGTCGTATTCTCGCCTTTCCTTTTTTAAGAGAGTGCTCTTTATTGGATTTTTTTTTTGCCTTCTTGTTTCAAGGTGCTGCCCTGCTCACTTCTAGCTATTGCTGAAAATCACTTGTGTGAGTGATATTTCAAATCTACGATGGCCCCATGTAAAACTACCCTTAAGCAATGATAAATGTGAGATGCTTCTTGCACCCCAACACTAAGGAACCAAGGCACTGGGTGACAGGGGTGCTTGGGCTTTCCACAATGCCAATATCTACTGCAAGTATGTAGCAAATAAATAGAACATTAAAAAAGCCTCACCAATCATATAACAGAATGCCTAAAACAAGAAGTACATACCTGGAGCCATTCTGACTGATTATTCTCGCTGGCAGTCCAGGCATTGGTTTTCCCAATCTTGTCCAGGCGGGCATAGTGTGGGTGCCAGGTAAATGCATCAATCCCCCATGTCTTGAAAACACTGGATGCTGTTATTTGCTTATCAGAAATCATATGGGACTTCAATCCGAGTGCGTCTGAGCAACCTACCATGTTGAAATACACTGTAACACAACGGTTTATAAAAGGGTGGGAGAAGAGGAGTGCTCAGAATTACAAGCTCAGTGCAAGCGTGACCTCTGAAGCAACAGCAATACAGTTCTGACGTATATCCACACATTGCAGTCACGTCCAACCCTTTTGCTGTAATTTTTCAGTAATCACGCTGAGATTACCAAGAATTCAGTGAAATGCTACATGACAGCAATGTGTGAATAAACCCTAACATATCTGCAAAGATGTGAAAAATATCTAGTGCAGTCAGTTATGTATAGAGAATGGAAAGATAGTAGCCCTAAAATTACTTCTCTAACAGTATTAAAGGCCATGGAAACCTTTGTGCTTGAAATATTAATTCACACATATCTTACCTTAGTCCTTGCAGAAAGAGAAATTATGCACTCATCTTTTTTTTGCACTGAGTTTTCATTTTCATATATTTAGAAAGCCTCATACTTGTTTTTCAGGCTCTCCTACATTAATGTTTCTGGCTCCTGGGCATTGCCAGCACTGATCAACTGGTCTCTCTCATGAATCATACAAGCTCAACTCCCTCTCCCCTCCTTTTCAAAAGCTGTGCAGCATAACCACACCCCCTCAGTACTACACAGCTATCCCTCATCCTCTTTCAGAGCAGGTGCTGTCTGCTCCAGCTGACTGCTGATAAGAGTGATTTACAGCACTCTGTGATAGTAGCTTTCTCTGCCCTCTGTTCTACTGATCTGCTGCATAATCTCTGGCACTGTCATACCATCCTCTGTAGTGGCTTGATATAAAGGTAGTTAATGCACATTCATAGCTGGGGAGCAGACTAGAGAAAGGAGTTGTCAGTTTATTCTGGCTGCACAACTGAAGTTTACGGGGTGACCGAATCAGCCAAGTGCTCTAATCCAGGGGTCCCCAACTCCAGTCCTCAGGGACCCCCCCCCCAACAGGCCATGTTTTCAGGATATCCTATAGTAAGAACCCCTGTGGCAATGTCTGAGGCACCGACAATAATTACATCATCTGTGCAACACTGAGGAAATCCTGAAAACATGACCTGTTAGCGGTCCCTGAGGACTGGGGTTGGGGAACACTGCTCTAATCTGCTGTTGATCAGCCCCATTGACATTGAATGGATTGGCAGGATCTATGTCGCTGTATTCAAACTCTGCTTCGCTATGAACAGGGGGCTCAGGACACTCATTCTAGTGATCACTGCAGGTCCCAGTAATCAAACCTTTATCACTATAAATGTCCATTGTGGCACAACCCTTTTTAAACAGACCCCAAATATGCTGAAAAGGCTAATAAACTAGCCCTACAGAAGACAAGAACTAGCAGCCATCTGTTCCTAATCAATCAGATGATGATTAACACTGGTAAAAAAAATCCAGATGACTGATGAGCACGATGTGTGTGTGGTCACTGCTGTATCACATGTGGTCAACTCCAAAAAGAGCAAGAAGCCATCATGACTCAGCTGTCATCACTCCGTACTTAAGTCTACAAGGGTAATAGAGAATTGCTGGCTATACACTTGAGATGACCAATTGTCCGGATGACTGCTATCTCCCTTGACTACCATAAACATGTTTGCTCGGATCGGGCAAGTGGGCATGTTATTTATGTGGTGGCATCAGGGATAAAAGACACCTTCAGACACCTCGAATGGCATGAAACCATTTCTATTTAGTAGGACACAAAAAACATTTGCTTGTTACGAACAGTATTTTGAGGGTCGGTCTTGGTTATGTAGGACCGCTTGTATTCTGCATCAATAAACTCCTTTTATGTTCCCAAATCATTTTTTGATGATATTGTGCATTAAATCGACCCTGTGGGCCTGGAAAAACAAAGATGTCCGAACCGCTTCTCTGACTACCTGATAGACTTACCAATGCGCAATGTCTAAGACACTACATGCTGCTCTGACTGGCTAGCACTGCTCACATGGGCAGCACTGGCCAATCAAAGCAGGTGTAGTGTCAGAAGGGATGCGGCCATCTTTGTTTGTCCAGGTCCGGAGAGTCACTTTAATTATAAAGTAATAAGATAAATTACACCATATTCTAGTAATTGGAGACAAATACCTTGGTACATTATTTCTGAGATTTGTCATAAGTGACTTACTCACGCCTTAGCCTTCATCCAAGGTCATGAGTAAATCTCTCGTCTTTGAATCACCAAACCATATAAAAGAAATAGCAGTGTGGTTTCCCAAGACGCTTCCACACAACATATCACTGCGCTGACTCATCGTGCACCAGCTTCAAGGAACGGGCTTATGGGTGAAGCTCGCTGCTGTGCAATATCACTCAATGCCATTAGGTGGAGACACGGATAGAAGATAATCAGCCCGAACGGATCAGATATCTCATTGCAGAAACATATTTAGATATTTCGTTAAACTGGAAGAATTAAAGAAGAGAAACCTTATAGGGGATTTTATAATATTATTAATTAGCATTATCACTTTTAACGCCTTAGTGACACGGCCTATTTTGGGCCTAGGGACACAATGATTTATTGGGGGATTTTCATCCCCACTTTTCAAAAGCCATAACCTTCTGCTTCCCTCGACATAGCTACATAAGGGCCTGTTTTATGCACAGCGAGATGTAGTTTTTATTGGCGCCTTGTTGTAGTATATATAAATGTATGGTATAAATTATTAATTTTTTTTTTGGAGGGCATGGTGAAAAAAACAAAACAAAACAAAAAAAAAACATTAATTTTGTCATTTTCTTTGCTGTGTTCACTATGTGTCAAAAGTTAAAAGGATAACTTTTTTTAATGGGTCAATACGATTACAGCGATACCAAAATTGCATATATTTTTAATGGTTATAGTTGTGATTAAACACGTTTTGTAGGGTTCTTTATTTTATTTTTTCAAGTGCACAAATAAATATATTTTTACTTTTCTCCCCAAATTTTTCAAATTTCTCATGTCCCTACCATTGACTGGTGTCTAGTTGCCATGGTAAGCCATCACCCTAAGCCATTTCATGGCATAGGGCTTATTATGTCACAGAGGGAACGCGTTTCCTCTGTTAAGCATGTACATGCAGTGAACAACATCAGTGAAACGCCACTCCCAGCAATTATGGGTTATCCAAGGGGGGAGGGGGGGGGGGGGGGGAGTGAAAAGCTGCTTAGTGTGGTCGCTTAACATAAAATGAGTCATACTCGCCTCTTGTGATAGACCGCTGCTCCCATTCCACCAATGCGGCAAGGTAATGATTACATGGCCGTCATGTGACAGCTGCAGCCAATCACAGTCTCAATTTGGCTGGTACTTAACTGCAAAAGGTCACATCTTTCCATGCCACACCATCATCACTACAGCAGCCAGAAGTAGAGAGCGGCGGTGCATTGAGCACCACTGGGCATCGGGCAAGTAGGACTTCTTTTATGTTATCCCAGCACAGTGAAAAGTTCTTAGATTATTCCCCCCCCCCCAATAACCCCTTTAATTTAGCATTACATGTTGAGAGTACAAATGAGGCTCTCTCTACTCAGGCTCAGAGGGGATCCGAAGTAGAAGACCCTTCTCTGATATCCGTATGCCTAATAGATCAGCAGCTATTCATTGTTTTCTAAATGAACTGGTGTCGCTAAGTTTTCACTGAAGTACATATGGACAGACACATCAGACAAGCAAAAGTGATTTTTACTACTTTCACTATATAAAATCTACATAAAATATTAAAGTAATTAAAAAAACAAGGGAAAAAATGCTATATAATAAACAAAGTTATTTCCACATCGCTGTCAGCCATAAGACCCAACAGCTCAGCTCTGTAACCATTATGCGAGTTCCCACTACTTTTTGATAACAAAAAAAGTCAAATTCTGACTTAGCTTTGCAAGTAATTGGAGATGGAAATATTATGTGACTCCAAAGTACAAGATAAATGAAGCAATAAAAAAAAGAAATTAATTTGTACAGATAATCAATGTTTTGTGTAGATTTTCAACTATTTAAAGGGTTTAAAAATGCTTAAAAAGTGCAGTTCCTTAATACCGTGTTTCCCCGAAAATAAGACAGTGTCTTATATTAATTTTTGTTCAAAAAGGTCTAACTTTTTTACATGTATGGACACTGCCTGGACACAATTTAAATTGACTTTTTAAATTAACAGTTAGCAGGTCTTAATTTTGGAGTAGGGCTTATATTTCAAGCATCCTCAAAAAGCCTGAAAAATCATTTTGCATCCTCAAAAATTCTGGAAAATCATGCTAGGTCTTATTTTCAGGGTATGTCTTATTTTCAGGGAAACAGGGTATCAGTACATCAATTACTTTCAAAAGCTAGTTATCGGCCACTATGCTAGTAGTGCAGCAAAATGTGCAAAAAGTTCAACTAGGCTAAAAGTGAAGAATTACCGCTCATTTCGCAGCCAAAGAGCTCAAAGCGCAGTGTGCAGGCTCTGTGACAGGTGACGGGGTAGATGCGGATGTACTGCGCCGTCACTGGAGGACTCAATATATTGGCCTTTCTGCCCTCGTTGTCTAGATTTCCACTGAAAATCTAAAAGAATAAAACACAAAGAAGGATTGTCATTAACATCTATTCCTTTTCTTCAAGGCACATTTAACAGGTTACATGACGCACCACCAGAAAGCAGACGAGAACCTCTAGGGCAGGTGTATGCAAAACAGGGCTTGGACACCAGGGAGGCGGATTATAGTCTATGTATCTTTGGTAACAAAACAATCAGTGTCAACAGATGGAAGTGATGAAAACGAAGGCTGCCTGTCCGTTCATGGGCGTAGCGATATCCCGCGGTGGATCTCCGCCGTGGGAGACGCCGCCGGGGAGCAGGAGACAGATGACGGTTCTCCGCACTGAGCCTATCTGACAGATAGGCTCACTGCAGAGAATCACAGCAAAATCGCAGCGTGCTGTGTTTAGCCGGCTGCGAGCGGAGAATCGCTTTGGTTCTCCACTCCAGGAAAGGGGGCTGCGCTTTCAATAGCAACGCTATGGAAAGCGTTCACTTAATTCCCCGCAGCCGAATTATCGCTGCAGGGCATGCAATGAAAATTCGCCCGTGGACAGGCAGTCTTACTGGCTCTGTGTCAAACTTTCTCTTATGCTTTTCTACTTTGAAACTGCTGTAAACAATTCTATAAATCGGTTAATCCCTAAAGTGCATTTGGTACTCAAATAACTCACTTTATGACTGACTCCAAATGTGGTTATACTGAAAAGCATTTCTACAGAGCAGAATATAGGCAGCAGACGGTGCAGTACTTCACGCTCTGTAGTATTATCTGTATAGCTCTCTAAGGAGGGCATGCAAGAATGAATCTGCTATATACAGCTCCTCACTGACTGACTCGCCATAAATTCTATAACTTCCTGGTGTTGTACTAACTTGTAATTTAGCACAACCATTCATTAGGTCTGCAGAGGGACATCGGTACATGCAGTCTGAGAAGAATCTAACACTCCTCTACGTGTATACACATTCTATTCCTCTGAATTAACCACGACTTCTTAAAATTTTCTGTGCGAAAAGATAAACACCTGGACCAAATTAACTCGGACGAACCCATTATATATATATGATAGTTGCATATAAGACCGCTCCTTGAAAAGCCGAAGTGCAGAGTTTCACTTTAATTCTGGACATTTCCTTCAAACTACTAAAATTTAAGTTATCTGAGCAATAACAGAAACCTACCTTGTCTTTGATTTGTCCATCAACTTTGTAAAAGGTGAACTCCTGTCCATCCACACTGTATCCCACCTTAAATTCCTTCAGGTACTCTGCCTTCCCCATCCGACTGGCACCTTGAGTAATGATTCCAGATACCCTCATCTGTCTTAAGAGGTTAACCTAGAAAAAAGAAGGTATAACAATATAACACAAGGCCTCATTAGCTACTACACAGCTCCACAGACACATTATATTGGAACCCAAGATGCCCCAATCTTCTTTTCCCTATGAGAGTAGTTATTGGGGAGAGCTGGGCTGTTATATACACATTTGAACCTCCCAAAATCCATAAATTCAGTTGAAATTTATCTAATTTGCTTGGGTAGATTGAAAGTGGATTTAAGACGTTTGTGTGTGCGCAACTTAAAGGCTATAAAAAAAACTTTGTGCAAAGATCGATACACTTATAAGTCCTTGCAGACGAATATGATGCACTTATCCGGGTTTTTTTTCCAATCAGTTCCTCAGTGGAAAGGCAGTGAATGCACAGTCACAACAGTGGAGCAGGCTAGGGGAGGAATCACTCAGTTTACAGAATTTGGCAAGATTTCAGTCCTCCAGTCTACGGTGTCTTGGAAAACAATACAAATCAGAATTTTTTAATGAAAAAAAAAAGGGGGGGGGGGGGGGGGAGTACAGAGGTGTACACAGCCTTTATAACAATTCTACCAATAGGGCCTCTATAATCAGGACTTGCATGTAGAAGACTATCATGGTGGGGAATGGCTATTATCAAGAGAAAAAAAAATGTACTAAAACTTATACAATACATTAAAATGTAGCTCAGAGTCATGCCATTATAATATACAGCTTGTCTCAACCCCCCTACGTCTATGCTATGTGATAATGAAAGTCACTTGGTCCTTAAGGTACAAACTAGGTTGGTTAAGCAAAGCCAAGTCAGTGGTCTTCTAGCAATAGAGGCTCAATTGTGTAAAAGGTGCAGTAAGGGGGGCTGCACTTCGGTAGGGTCTCCCATATAAACACCATTACCTCGTAGCCCAGATCAGGTAGAGAGTGTCATTTCCTTGAAACTGCTGAATGGGGATGTGATATATGAAGTATGTACAGTGTACGGCTCCGCACGTCAGACAGCACACGATAATTGTTAGGTGTAAATTCGTGCAGCGAGCGAACAATCAGTGATAAATTATTACACGATCGCTGATCAGATCTTTCATGCGGACATGAAAACCATTGTTGATCTGCCATGGCATCGTTTAGTGCCATACGATTTTCCAAATAGAAAGCAGTGGTGGATGGGTTAATGGTTATGATCTAAGGAATGATCGAAACTACCCTATTATTGTTCAGTGTAAATGCATGACAGGCGACTGATATTCGATCGCTACGTCACCGCTGGTTACATGCTTGTTTCAATTTTTCTTGCTGTGTACAAGGGCCTTTACTATGCTGCCTTTAGTAATAGGGGAGATGGAACAATACCTCTGCAGCACCACCTATTATAAGGTAACATTCCTGCAAGCCCATGTTAGACTCTTTGTACAAGCCTTGTAATAATGACTGGGAATCGAAAGTCGAACCAGAAGCCATACACAGACAGCTGTTTCGGGATGTTTTCCCCTCATCAGTATGCAGTAGGTTTCACCCATGTCACAGGCCTCTTGATAGCCAAGCCAGAAACCTACTGCACACTGATGCGGGGCAAACACCCCGAAACAGCTGCTTGGGTATGGATTCTGGCTAGGCTTTCGATTCCTAGTCATTGTTACAAGGCTTGTATAAAAAGAGTCTAACATTGACTTGCAGGAATGCTGTCTTCCAATAGGTAGGGCTGCAGAGGTATTGTTCCATCTCCCTTATTTGCATATTACTTAGAGGAGCGTGAATGGCCTTTAGGTCTCCTCACTCACTCAACTTCTAGGTGCTCTCCTTAAGGAGAAAGGATAGTGTTCCTAGACTTTACTAAAGTACATTTGGACACACTGAAGCACAAGGAGGATTATACAAAAATCAAAAAACAAATCAATGCAAAAGGAAAATAAATAAAAACAAACGAAACAAAAATAATCTAAGTCACAGAACGCTCCCATGAACAATCTTTGGTATTTTACAACATTTTTTAATACAAGATGACCAGCAGCTACCTGAATCCAGGGGTGCTTGTCATAGCTATTTGCAGTCCATGCATTTACTAATCCTTTATTGTTCAATCGGGCAAGATTGGGGCCCCAGCGCTGTAGGCCAAGGAAACCATGGTACAGCGAGGAAGCCGTGATCTGGGCATCGGATATAGATCCACCCTCCATTCCTAATGCGCTTGCACAACCTGCGTAAGGAAATGTACTAGATTGAAGCAAAGTGATACAACATGCACAACACAATACCAATAGACTCACTGAACAGCTTTCAGATGTTTTGATTTTATTCACTTCATCATATTCCAAACCTCTGTTTGCTGTCAGTGAATGAAAACATTCTTGTTTTAATCCCAAGGCTGAAACCTCCGACAGATCTAATACTCATTACAGCTTCTAAGTTGTTATAATTGTATCCAGTCTAGACAATCTTCCTCTTCCTTGACCGCTCCATTGTAACAAACTATCCGGACAGGAGGAAGATTTATGCTGCTAATACTTAATTATATTGTCTAGACTGGATATAAGGCCTTGGTAATGTCTTTTTGTTGGTCTCCACATTAAGCAGAGGCTCAAAACAGATGCTTAACCCCTTTAGGGCCAAGCAAGGTGAGTTTATGGCGCTTGGTCCTGGGCTTTAATTCTGATAGCAAAAATATGACGCAAGAATAAAGCTTCTGGAGTTAAAAGCCGCTTCTCCTTTCTGCTCTGGGTCCTCGCCTGTGTCAGAGCTCGAGAACCAGAGCAGAAGGGAGAAGTGGTTTTCGACCACTTCTGTTTTCTCCTTCCCAGGCTACATAGCACTCAATGAGTGCCATGTACTAAAGAGTGAAAGTGGAAGTAATACTTTCACTATGTGACCCAGAGCTCACGTGACTGTTGGGTGACCTCTGTCACAGCAGAGCTGCAGGGTCCTAGCAGACCCAGATCAGCTCTGTCAGTGACTATTATCACTACCAAGGGGATGTTTTTAATCTAAACTGGGGGTCCTATGGATCCCCCACCTTCAGTGGAAAAGTATGAAATAATTTAAAAAAAATAACAATAAATATATATATATATATATATATTTAACAAACACACACACACACTATATACTTGAGTATAAGCTGACCAGAATATAAGCCGAGGCAACCAGTTTTACCCCCCAAAAACTGGGAAAACTTATTGACTGGAGTATAAGCCTAGAGTGGGTTTATACTCGAGTGAGGTCCGTGCACTATTGCTTTCAATGGGGCCGCCACTATTTGGATCTGTTAAACGGATGCATCGGCCACCCATATGCTATAAAGGCATTCGTTTAGTGAACACGTTATGAAAAGCTTGTGATGCATACGTTTAATGGATGCCTGTGCAGTATGGCATCTGTCGCCCATAGGCTACTAGGTTATAAAAAGGTTTAACGTAACCTTTTTTTTTTTACTGAACTCGGCGTAGTATACTGCACTATTCCATGCTTTTCTCTTGTGGTATACAACCATACATCAGCCAGACGGAGGCCAGAAGGACAAGCTTTAGGTTTCCATCTGACTAATGGGTCCTTAGGCAGGCATGAACAAAAAAAACGTAACGTGACCAGGCCCTTGTGCAGCAATCTGTTAGCTATGGGAAGCATTAGTCTTCCGCCTCTGGAGATAAACAGTATTTGGAAACGCTGACCACAAGCAGATATGTTGAGAAGCAGAAACCAAGTACTTAAAAAACGGCTTAGCTAAGAATAAGACTGGAAAACCTCTGTAATACCATGAATCTAAATCAGGACTGTATATTGGTACTATGGAATTGTTGACCAATTTTCGCAGCATGTAGCATACTGTATGTAGTTATATTTGTGTAGCTATTATGTATCTCAATGGTCTCGCCCTATGGATCTCCAGCTGTAGTAAGGGTAGTTTCACATCTGCATTGGGGGTTCCGGTTTACTGCTTCATTCAGGAAGCATGAAAGGGGAATCCCCTGGCTGAAAAGGGTCTATCTTTTGGTGAAACCGAACTGACCCCATTGACCCATCTTTCATCACAGCACCGTATATGAAAGATCTACATACGGGATCCTATATAGATCCTAAAGAATCTGGACTGATACCATTGGCTTATAATACGTCCTCCAAGTTTCTATTCCTAAAGGAAAACGATAGTGTACATCCAAAACTATTCTAGATATCAAACGCAACCAATCAAGCAGGGGCCTTGAGTTACATACTGATGTTACAGATTAGAGGGCATTGGTATAATAACAAAACAACTAGGAGGTTTAGTTAGTGCATAACACAGAAAAATGGAATAATCACCACTTACGAATTTGGCAGCCTTTCCCAATAAATGGCGATACGCATCTACAGCTGTAGTCATTAACCAGATTACTGCACACTCCTCCATTTCTACAAGGATAGGAGGAACAGTAATTCTCACCTGTGAAAAAAATGGTCAAGAAATATAAGAAATAACCAGAGATTATCGTCCCAGTATGACATAGTACAAGATGGAACGATGCCTCTAAGTGCCAGCTATCGGAAGGCAGCATTTCTGCAAGTCAACGTCAGACCTTTTAATAGGCCTTTTAACAATGACTGGGAATAGAAGCCAAAGCCAGAGTCTTCTCCAGAAGGAAGAGACTGTTTAGAGGCTTTTGCCTCTCATCAGTGTAGTGTAGGTTTGGTGGCTTGGCTGGGTGAGAGGCCTTTGATGTAGGTCGGGAAGGGTATGGTAATGAGAAGACTTATAAGGCCATCCATGTTTTCCGACCTACGTCAAGGGAATCTGGCCTAGCCAAGGGGCAAGTACAGCTCTGTCTATTATTTCAATATAGACAAGCCTATTAAAAGGGATGTTGTCCAGCAAACAGATAACCCCTTTAATCCCCTCCATTTGGCTACAGTTTTAGGGCATGGGGCTTAATTATTGCAGCTGAGCTTGGTCGGCAATTGCAGACACAGCAGTGGAGGAGGTACCTACTACAACAGATAGCCAGGAACAGGTATGATCTGATGCCTTTGGAGATGGGATGGAATAAAAAAAACGAAAAGGCAGGTCCACGAAAATCGCTTGGATTTCCAGTGGCTTAAGAGTGGGTCCATAGCTAACATGGCTCATATCTATGTGTTTACTTTGAAGGAACATTGAGATCAATATTGTTATTCTTAATCTTGATTACTAGGTTATGAGGCACTTGCACCAATGTGGACATTCAAGTAGAACTGGAAAAACAAGTGCTATGGGTTTGCTATGGAGTCAACAAGAAGCTCATGTGTCAGACCGTCAAGTAGACGATTCCTGCAACGCCTGCCTAAGACCATTTTTAGAGCATGTCAGATTCATAGAATTTCCGGACCACCGTGTTCTGGAATATTACAATATTTGTACTTCAAGTTTCCTATAGATGTAAACTATGAAATGCTTTAAAATGCTCAAAGTAGAGTTTGGGGAATGCTTCATGTGAAAGCTACCAAAATCCCTCAGCCTCACATTTTGCCTCAGGTAAAAACAATCAAGCTCAGTTAAATGCTCGAAACAAATCGCCACTTCAGGAACGAATTTCAAGGTCTTTAGAAAAAAAAAAAAAAAAAAAGTTTATTTTTCAGGCCTGTGCACTCTAATCTCCAGCGGATTGCTGGAGTCATACGTTTAGTTCAATCAGATTGTTCTCCTGTGGCCCTCGGCACATACTGTAATCATTTCACATCATTACCGGCCCGGGAAAAGCTTCAGAAAGTTTATGTTAGAAGAGATTTTTCTCTGCACATTCCTTTATTAAAACCCTCTGGAGTTTCTCACAAGGGAGGAAACTTAAACTAAGAAAACAAAGTGTGGTCAGTGTTGCTACTTTTCAAGTGCAATTCCACCAATTACCACCGATTTTCAGATTAACTTGGCAATTATAAAGAAATGAACCTGTCACCACTTCCCCCCACAAGTCACCCACCTCTTATTCTACATAAAGGATATTAAGTGTATGAGCGGATTCCATTTATAACAATGCATAATAGAGTTCTTGCAGACCAAGTGGGATTGTATCCCATGAACTTCCCATTTGATCTAAACACTACAGTAAATTGATAGAAAGGATGAGAATTAATTCTATTATTAAAGGGGTTGCACTGCACCACAATCAGCTTATCGCCTATCCATCGGATAGGTAATAAAAGTCTGACCGGTGGAGGCCTCATCTTGTCTCCTCCTTCCGTCACTGCAGGCTTATTGGACCAACTTACAGCGATGAGACTGAATGTAGCCCATAGAACAAAAGCAGAACAGCTCATAGCAATGTGAAAGTCTATTCTAATAGGGTTTACTCTGCAGCTGAGCGTTTCCATCTCGGGGATCTATCTCAACTGGACTAAATATCTGTAGCATTTCCACAAAAGAGTCAAAATCCGCACCATCGTATCCGCAGCCGACTTAGTAGCTCTCCCTCACCTTGCAATTCTTTGTACTATCAGCACTTCCCTACACCTGCCACTTGGCGGCCTTGCTGCTGGTCAAGTGATACCACCTCTACATCACTTGACTAGCGGCACAGCGCCCACTGGAGTCTGCAGGTTGCCAGGTGAAGGGGAGCGCTGACAGCGTGAAAAATTGCAAGTGAGGGGGTGTGCTGTGGCTGCTGAAATCAGCTGCGGAGATGCAGCTGATTTTGAGTCAAATTCGGCACTTAAGTGTATGTTTACACAGGGTGGAAATGCTGCGGAATGTCTGCGGAAATTCCGCATCCAAAACATAGTCCGATGCGTAACTGCAGCTGATGTCAGAAGATACAGCACTCACCTCCGAAGTCTTCAGCTGTCAACACACTCCTTCACCGGGCGGCCTGTACTGAGCACAGCGCTGCCAGTAAGGTGATGCTGAAGTGCCATCACCTGAACAGCGGTGCTGTGCTCACAAGAGGATGGAGCGCTGGATCTTCTGAAATCAGCTGCAGGTATACAGTGGATTTTGACTCTGGCCTGAATGCGAAAATGCAGCATTCCTCCCACCCTTCCCCTGAGCCTTAATGGTGCAGATTTTGACTCTGTTTCTTTTGAGGAAATGCTACCAATTTTGTGGCAGAATTTTTCCTTGTGGAGAATCCGCAGCATTTCCGTGCCGTGTGAGCCTGCCCTTAGTAGGGTTCAAAAGAGTTGTTCTCACTCTACAGGATTTAGAATGGTCATATACTATATGCTAGAGCTGTATCACCCAATGCACTCTATCGGGGATCTGCTACACTAAAGGAAGTTCTGCTAGGACAACCTACTAGATAGTCATTAGAGATGAGCGAGCGTACTCGCAAAGGCAAACTACTCGAGCGAGTAGTGCCTTATGCGAGTACCTGCCCGCTGGTCTCTAAAGATTCGGGTGCCGGCGGGGGAGAGCGGTGAGTTGCGGGAGTGAGCAGGAGCGAGAGAGTGAGAGAGAGATCTTCCCCCTGTTCCTCCCCGCTCTCCCCGCCGCTCCCCGCCAGCACCCAAATCTTTTGAGACGAGCGGGCAGGTACTCACATAAGGCACTACTCGCTCAAATAGTTTACCTTAGCGAGTACGCTCGCTCATCTCTAATAGTCATGTGACCTGTTAGCGACAAATCCAAAAAAAAGGGACCGTACCCCAATTGACTTTTTCGCCTATCCATTGGCTAGGTAATAAAAGTTGTAGCAAAAAAACCACAGGTGGACATTGAAGAGTCAGCTGGAGTTTTCACTGCCTCAGCAAAGGATTTAAGCCACATATAAAAGGCACATAGTGCTCATAAACCCAGACTGGCAACATTTCTGGAAAGCTTTATGTCATGAGTCATACAGTCAGAGACTTGCTACAGATTCTATTTCCCAGCCTGTTTATATCTCCAATCCAAAAATACTTTCATACCGCATGGAGGACAAAAGTCTGCTAGAAACGCCATTGTGTTCTTGTGGCTGCTGTATGCTTTAAAACTCATCCAAGATTTATAGGATTTCCGATGAATACACAACAAATAAACAACTTTCATGTCAGTAATGACACGCAACTCCAGCTGGAAAGGTACTGCATTCAATTATGGTCATTTAGCTTCATTTACAGTCATTTCTTTACTCTAAGCGGTCATTAAGTGAGGGTATTAGGGAACATAATAGACACATGGAATGGCCACTTTACCATTGGAGCTCCCCTGTATGGAAATGACACATGACCCCTGAGAAGTATAAAAGCTTGACCACGTTTTCCGTGGATCAGTTTCAGTGCGAATCCACATTAGGATGGAAAAAAATGGGAAAAAAAATAATCGAGCGATCTGAGAGACTGACTAGGGTACGGTTATTGGTGATAGACTAGTCAACCCAATGGGGTTTTCTCATACAATGGGGTGGAGAGTATACAGAGAATGGCGTGATCTAGGATAAACATCCAATGAAAGGAGATCCTGTGGTTGTAAGCTAATTGATGAAAGGGGTCAGAGGAGGATGTCAAGAATCATTCTGATAAAAACAGATGTAGAGTCAAGCACAATTCAGACAAATACTTCAACTAATGGCCCTTAGATACAGCTCGATTCCAGGAGGAATCTGAACAATAATCGTCCCGTGTAAATGCATGCAGCGACTGAATGTGCAACTTGCCATTCTTTAGTGCAGATGACCAATTTGCACGCCATTGCTGTTTAAGTGAAACAAAAAGGTGAGACTCCAGTGTGCAGACTTTGGATCAGTGAGCAGTGGATAAACATCACCTGGTCAGAGGAATCCAGATTTCTGTTGCACCATGCTGATGGGAGGTCAAAATTTAGCACAACTATCATAAATTGATGACCCCTTCCTGTTAGCTGTTTAGAGCTGGTCAGCGCCTCTATCTAATTAATGCCAGAAGCTTCCTGTCCACATGGGCCAATGCGTCGGCAGAGCAATTGGCGCACGAATTGTTGCGGTTCTGAAAGCCAAAGGTGGTCCAACAGGCTGCTAGACGGGTGGCGGTAATACAGAAGCTGTTCAGTCTTAATACTCACTGTTTTCACAGTTCTCTCCAAAGTAGCCAGGAAGACATTTGCAGGAATACTGGGCAAACGTATCACCTCTGCGGGTGTGGGACAGTTCCTGGCACTCCCCATTGTTGTGGCAAGGATTTGGTTGGCAAGGGCCTGAAAGAAACACGGTAACAAGAGTTTAAAGCCAGGCACTAATTGTGAATTCAGAGCTTTACCGGGCGGCATATCTTAGACGGAGCCTGGTACAGTGGAGCGCCCAAGGCCGTGTCTACACAAGCCAGATTTGCAGATTTTGATCCAGATATGACCCTTTATACTGGCAAGGGTGAAATCCGAGCTACGTCAGTGCTCTGTGCTGTTTGGAAAACCCCATCAACTTTCATTGCACTGCAATTTGCTGTGATTTCCGATGCAGAAAAACCTTAGGCTATCTGCCACCTGTGAACGTAGCTTAATTGGGGGTGATCTCTAGAATAGAATGAGTTTCCATGAAATATCAGAAAACTATAAAAATACAAATCTCGTGGAATCTGTAATCTTGTTTAACCCCTTAAGGACCAGGCTGTTGTGTACCTTAAGGACCAGACGCTTTTTAGGGATTTTACCCATGTGGCGGTTTTACTGCTCTATTTTTTTTCATTTAGCTACCAAAATTATTTTCGCTGTTTTTTTCCTGTGACATATAGGACTATTTTTTTTACATCTTTTTCACTGACTTTTTTTCTCCGTTTTTCTAGTTTTATTGGGGGTAAAAAGCTAAAAAAAAAAAAAAAAAAAAGATTTTTTTTGACATTTATAGTTTGTTTTTTTAAATTATTTTTATATTTACACTAAAATAAGTATGGCAACGGGTTTCTCTATTTGTTTCGGACATTTTTATATATAGTGTGTATGGTTTTGGCTTACAGGGCGCATACGGCGACGGTTTTTGTTGGCGTCTGCTTTGTGTTATTCTCTTTCTTTTGTATGTATTGTTATTTTATTATGTAATTTTATTTTACTGATGTATGTAATTGTGTTTTTTACTATCTGTGTCTCCCATGACGTCATATAAGACCTCTGGGGGACATTCACATTTTTTTTTCTTTATTTGACACTTTCCCACTGTAGCTGGGGCGGCCATAGCAGCCCCAGTTACAGGAGAAAACAACCCCTGTAGTGACATTAGTCACTTGCTGAGGTGCCAGGGTCCAGTTTGGCGGCAGACTAATATTTAGCATAGCCCCACATCTTCTTCTTGCAAGTGTGAGCAGAAAGCCGGACGAAGAAAATGGCTTCCTGCTCAAACATTACAACCTGCAGAGGAAGAAGGGCAGAGTAGAACCTTGTGTGGCAAACAGTGTTAAGGCAGCAGAATGCAGTCCTAAGCTCTCGATCACAACCTGAAGCTTGCAGGTTCAATCCCCGCACGGTTCAGGTAGCGGGCTCAAGGTTGACTCAGCCTTCCATCCTTCCGAGGTCGGTAATATAAGTACCTAGCTTGCTGGGGGGGTAATAAATAAATTACCTGAAAGCGCTGCGGAATAAGTTGGCACTATACAAACAACAAGTATGTTTTTGGCATAATGTGTAGTAGAGATGAGCGAACGTACTCGGATAAGCACTACTCGTCCGAGTAATGTGCTTTATCCGAGTATCGCTGTACTCGTCTTGAAAGATTCGGGGAGCGCCGCGGAGCGGGGAGCTGCAGGGGAGAGCCGGGAGGAACGGAGGGGAGATCTCTCTCTCCTTCTCTCCCGCCCGCTCTCCCCTGCTCCCCGCCGCAACTCACCTGTCAGCAGCGGCGCTCCCCGAATCTTTAGCCCCGAGCACAGCGATACTCGGATAAAGCACATTACTCGGACGAGTAGTGCTTATCCGAGTACGTTCGCTCATCTCTAATGTGTAGCAAAAAAATGCTTCAAAAAGTGTGACAAAACTGTGTCACATTATGTGAATATGTCTTATCAGTGATTTTAAGAACAAGGGTGTTTCGGTTCCAAAAAACCAGACACTTACTTTTAGAGATTTCACCCATGTGGTGGTTTTACAGCCGTATTTTTTTTTTTTCTTCAGCTACCAAAATTATTTTTGCAGCGTTTTTTTTTCCGTGACATAAAGAGTAGAGATGAGCGAGCGTACTCGGAAAAGCACTACTCGCTCGAGTAATTTGCTTTATCCGAGTATCGCTGTGCTCGTCCCTGAAGATTCGGGTGCCGCTGCGGCTGACAGGTGAGTCGCAGCGGGGAGCAGGGGAGAGCGGGTGGGAGAGAGGGAGAGAAAGATCTTACCTCCGTTCCTCCCCGCTCTCCCCTGCAGCTCCCCGCTCCGTGCCGGCACCCGATTCTTCAGGGACGAGCACAGCGATACTCGGATAAAGCACATTACTCGAGCGAGTAGTGCTTTTCCGAGTACGCTCGCTCATCCCTAATAAAGAGCAATTTATTTTTTTTTTAGATCTTTGTTCACCGATTTCATGTTAGTTTTTTTTTTTTTTTTTTAATTAGGGCTTAAATGCTAAAAAAAAAAAAAAACAACTTCATGCTAGAATAAGGTACGGGAATGGGTTTCTCTTTTTGTTTCAGATGCTTTGATATATAATTTGTATAGTCTTGAATTATAGGGCACACATGGCAAACGTTCAAGTTAGCATCGGCAGTGGGTCATTTATATGTATATACACGCAAACACATCGTTGGCTAGTTCACGAGGTATTAATTGGAGGTGGGGGGGGGTGGGCAGCAAGAAAAGGAAGCAGTTAAATTATTAATTTTTTTCCCCAAAATGGTAACGTTTAATTAAAAGGCCCCTCTAATATTAGTGTAGGTGTGATATGGAGTATCCGAGCAGTCGCACTCTCCGTCCGTGGCTTGACTTACCTTTCTCTGTCATGTTGCAATCCGTTCCAGCAAAGCCATCAGGGCAGATGCAGAAGGACTCTTTACTTGCACTGACAAAACAGGTCCCTCCATTTAGACAGATGTTGGATTCACAGAGCTCACCTGAAAAGGAAAGAGAAAAAAGTGATAAGTGGGATTGTTAACCACTTCGTGGGCAGAGGTTTTAGGGTTAGGTTCAGGTCGTTGGTACACATTGGTTGAGGAATCCCTTTACTTGACAAGGGTCTGTCTTGAGGGTCTACCTGACCACCCACCTATCTAAGAATACTCAGAGAAAACCATTTTTTATTGGAAGATGAATGGTTATAGCTTTATTGAAATATTCTTTAATGTAACTTGGAAGCTATAGGATTAAGAAAAAACACCATCATACAATTACAATATAAATCGGCCGCCGAGTCCTTGACGACACTTTAGAAAACACCAGGTACCCTCAAGTTGCCAGGCAAAGGCTAATTATACCATAACCATAAACTTGCCTCTCAGAATCCGCCCAACAAAGAAGGCCAAGAACTTCTAAATCGCTCGTAAAAGCAAATAGAATGCAAAAATCGGTTGTTTTTAAGGATCCGCAACACCAGTTACAAACAGCGACCTAACTCAAATGACCACTAACCCAAGAAAAACAGACGAATCAACATATCAAAGACTACTTATGTCCCCTCCCTGAAATGCCACACAAGTGGGCCCGAAAAAAAACAAAAAGGCAAGCCGAGTGGGACGCGGTTTTCCATACCAATAAAATGCCTCTCTCACCTGCACCCCCTTAATAAAGGCTCCCATAGACTCTTCCCACCACGTTCAAACTCACCTATGACAGCCTACCTTATATTTCACAGTCCATCACCACACCAGAAAATTTAGCCCTACCTGCCCAGGTCATGGTAGATGCATATGGCATGACTATAC
The DNA here is from genome assembly GCF_035609145.1 of Eleutherodactylus coqui. Taxonomy (NCBI): domain Eukaryota; kingdom Metazoa; phylum Chordata; class Amphibia; order Anura; family Eleutherodactylidae; genus Eleutherodactylus; species Eleutherodactylus coqui. Next base: position 247,411,183 of record NC_089838.1, on the reverse strand, counting down.
TACTCCTAGCCAAGCTCAAAATATTCTCTTTGTAAAAAATGTTTAAAAAAATCAAGCGCCTAGGAGGAGTTGTCATTTTGCTGCAAAACTTGGCATGCAGTTACATCTCAGGCGGGTATGGAAATTATTACAGTTGTGACGTGATTAGTTTAGCGGTCTTGCCACCTCAGGCCCTAAAAGTGGTTCCACCATTGGCCTATAAATAGGCTCTCAGAGGCTCCTTGTGTGCAGGGACCTCTTTATCTGCCTGTGTAGAGCTTGTTGACCACTAGACACCTCTATGATGCAAAGAGATTTCACCCAGTTAACAGAGTTTGAGAGGGGGTTCATTATCGTACTGAGAGAAGCTGGATGGGATGGTCATATAGATGAATTGGGCTGTCCTGACCACACTGTCAGGAGGTGTTGGGACCAGTGGATGGTATGAGCGCACATACACAAGGTGACTGGGCTCAGGACACCCTCAACAGACAGCCAGTAGAGAGCATCATCCGGTTGTGTGACAAGCTGCTCCAACTGTTTCATTTTCCGCCATTAAGAGACAGGTGGCGCCATCGTTATAGTCCTGTGTCGGTTGGAACCTTTTCCGGGTACTTGGCTGTAGGACATTTAGTCTCAGGGAGCCCATTACATGTATTGCCTTTGACACCCACCCACCATCACCTGCTTGCAGTGGTGTCATGAACGACAAAACTGGACTACTACCGGGTTGTCTTCAACAATGAATCCAGTTTTATTTTGGGCACAGACGATGGCCATGTTTGTGTCTAGAGACCTAGGGGTGAACACCTCAATCCTGCCCTTCATGTGAAGCGGCACACTGCTCCCACTGCTGGTGTGATGGTCTGGGGGGCCATCGCATAGGACCAGTCGGTCACCGCTAGTAGTGGTACGAGGGACAATGACAGCTCAGCGATATGTTGATTCAATTCTGGCAACCCCAAGGTACTTGATTTATTTTTGACAAGGAGTGTATTTAACAGATTTTATGTTGGTATATATTAATCTAATTTTCATATATTGTACCTACAGAATTACTGATCTGCAGTTGTCAGACAGCCTATGCTTTGTAGCTTGCAATTATCCAAGGATCTGCAGGGCCAATCTCCGGAGCGAGCAGTCAGGGGCCAGAAGTCAAGTTAGGACAAAACAATAGAGGTTACTTGTTACCTAAATCAAATTTCTTTATTTTTGTCGGCTGGTAAGAAAAATATTCATAGACATCAAAAGAAAACAAGCTCATCTGGCTCCGGGTGTTTGTCCACCCTGGAAATAGTCTATTGCACAACATTGCTTTGATGGAAAGTAAACACCTCTTACAATTCGTCATAGAAGTCCTGGAAACCAACTCTGTACAGGGAAATGTAACTCCAATGGGAGAGAACAAATATACAGGAAACCATAGCTCTGTTGTAAAGAATCGCCCCCAAAAATACTTAAAGGGGCTGTCCAGCAATAGCGTAAAATAGCTGCTGTCCTGTGGAAAGCCACCCCAGGATGGGAGAATTCATGTGCAGACCGGAGGAGGAAGGGGAAGGTGGCGGGGCAAAACTTAACGCTACACTCTACTCTTGCCCCGCCAGAGTAGTTCCCCTAAGAACAGATGATTGGGAATGTTGAAAATCAACAGGACATGGAAGAGCCTTATCCACATTCCTGCTGACCTTGTAGGTGGTCATACAGATTGAACACAAGTAGGTTGATGGTGGAACAACCATTGAACAAACTAATGACTGGCAAATTTGCTTTACACCAAATTAGCCATATGCATTTTTAGTTCATATTGGCTGTTCCAGTGGTTCAAACTGGTCATGCATGTTCAATGATACCAGTGAAGGACGTGGTAAGATGGAACATGCCTTGTTGTTTTTTCCCGCGGAAATGTGAATGGATTAATAAAAATCAATGTATTCTCACTGGATCGATTCACCTGTGCTATGCGCTGAACCCAGTAAGTTCTTCTACATCTTCATGCTCATCAGTCCCTCTTTAACTATTGGGACATCGAGGAGGACTGACAGCATGGAGATCTGCAGAGCACGGTGCTTTGTTTTTGGCGTCGTTCCATGTCCCGGGAACTGTCGTCCAACATACAGGCCAATCCACAGTTCCAACAGAGCCTCCTAGTAAAAGCCATAGATCGTCTCATGCACCCCGTCCTCTATCACAAGCAAGGTCCCTCTTCCAGATTGCCATGTGTGTTGCTCCACCGCCCACTGTCACCTTGTTACTCAGAAGATGTTCCATTAGTGCTACAAACATACATATATTTTTCTTCTTGACTACTTTCTGTAAGTGGGTGAATCCTTTCAGGCGTCCAATAGTCGGAATCATGCAACATCTGTTGACATATTTATAGGCTCTCCTTTGTATGGCTATAATTAAGGTCTTTGTTCCTGTTTCTGTAAAGCTATTGTTGAAGGGGGAAACAACAAGAAGAGGAAGCAGTCGTAAATAGAGATGAGCGAACGTGCTCGTTTAGGACAATTACTCGATCGAGCATCACTATTTTCGAGTAACTGCCTACTCGGGCAAAAAGATTCGGGGGGGCGCCGGGGTGGAGCAGGTGGTAGCAGGGGGAGCTCTCTCTTTCCCCCCCACTCCCCTCCGCAAACCCCCGGCGCCCCCTAAATCTTTTCGCCCGATTAAGCAGTTACTCGATCGAGCATCGTTTGTTTTTTTTTAATTGCTCTAAACGAGCACGTTCGCTCATCTCTAGTCGTAAACAGTATCTGCTAGCCTTTTTAGAGCAGTAATTAATAGTATCCTAAAAATCAATTAAATGTAGTCTCCAAAATTGGACACAGAGGGGATACTTTTTCATCAGATTTGATACATTGAGGCCATGAATAGCTAAAGGTTTCAAACTGGACATTTTGCACTAATTACAGAGAAAAATCCAACATCTTCATTGAGATGTTTGGGCACGATTATTGCCCAGTCTAAAACACGTGCCCAGCGATCGATGGCCAAATAACGAAACGCTTGTTCGACACTGATGGCATCTTTCATCATCGCACCTTTTCTGTCCCGTTAATATGGGAGCCTGCTCCCACAAGTGATCGTTTGTACAAATCCCAAATGAGAATTGCAACATAAATGTTAGTGTAACGTGTGAAAGTCAACTTGCTAAACAACGAAGCAAAACCTGATCCAAGGTTCAGAAAAACATAATGCAGACTTTATTAACCCATCATTAAAATCCACTTGGAACAACCAATGAAATAAGAATGCTTACACGTTTTGAAACCTCTCACATGTTTTATAGCTAGGATTAAAGACGCAAATGGTGTCTGAAACGTGTAAGCATTCCTATTTCACAGATTGTTCAAGTGGATTTTAATGATGGGTTAATAATCTGTGAAATAGGAATGCTTACACGTTTCAGACACCATTTGCGTCTTTAATCCTAGCTATAAAAGATGTGAGAGGTTTCAAAACGCGTAAGCATTCTTATTTCATTGGTTGTTCCAAGTGGATTTTAATGACTGGTTAATAAAGTCTGGATTACATCTGACTCCGTTATATGACATATGAATATACCCGGAGTTAATTATGGGTAGTGAAATAAATTATAAGGGTGTCTAAATAATTTTAGCTTTAATTTATTCCGTAAGGACAGTTTTTTTTACCATGCAGATAAAAGAGGCCCTGTCTGGTATAGTTGGACAATTGTTCCAGCCGTTTCAAGGTCCAGCTGTGTTCTCTTGGTCAACAGCAAAAACATGACATTTATAAACAGCAAGCGGGTTTCTTGGGAAATGCTGTTTGTGCCGTCAGTTATTACAAGGTCTTTCAACTTCTGTTATATATCCAGGCTGAACATCACTGTCAGTATAAAGAGAGACAATCTCCTGGATCCCAAGTCTTTAGAGTGAGTGCACACTTTTAGCTAACCTACCCTTGTATGTCGAGGGATTTCATCTTCAGCAGCTCAATAAGTTATTGCAATTGCTCCCTTTATAAAAGGGAGAGATACGTTAAAAGAAAAATGATAGCCATGGGTAAATCACATTTTCAATCTCTGCTCTAATAGCATTGATGAGGAGAGGGAAGGGACAAAGGGGCAGCACTCAGGTAATGGGCCAATATACACTCATTGTCAATTAAAAAAAAAAAAAAAATCAAGTATCTAGAAGTTGTCTGAATCAAATGAAACTTTCTATATGCAATTCTAACCTTAATATAAGTAAGGGAGTGCAATATAAGAGCAAAATGATAATTTATTGTGGAAAACTGACCCCTTGGGGGGAGGCTCTAGTACCCTGTTGTACCGCATCTAGCTTGGATACCGGATGTGTTACGGCTGGGCATGGAGGCTCTAGTACCCTTTTGTACCACCTGTGGCTTGGATACAAGATGTGATACGGGTGGGCATGGAGGCTTTAGTACCTTGCTGTACCGCCTCTAGCTTGGATACAAGATGTGATACAGGCGGGCATGAAGGTTCTAGTAACCTGTTGTACCGCCTCTAGCTTGGATACAAGATGTGATACAGACAGGCTTGGAGGCTCTAGTACCCTGTTGTACTGCCTCTAGCTTGGATACAAGATGTGATACTGGCAGGCATGGAGGCTCTAGTACCCTGTTGTACCTCCTCTAGCTTGGATACAAGATGTGATACAGACAGGCTTGGAGGCTCTAGTACCCTGTTGTACCTCCTCTAGCTTGGATACAAGATGTGATACAGACAGGCTTGGAGGCTCTAGTACCCTGTTGTACCACCTCTAGCTTGGATACAAGATGTGATACAGGAAGGCTTGGAGGCTCTAGTACCCTGTTGGGCCGCCTCTAGTTTGGATACAATATGTGATACCGGAGGGCATGGAGGCTATAGCACCTTGTTGTACCGCTTCTAGCTTGGATACAAGATGTAATAGGGGGGGGGGGGCATAGAGGCTCTAATTCCCTGTTATACCACCTCAAGCTTGGATACAAGATGTGATACAAATGGGCATGGAGGCTCTAGTACCCTGTTGTACCGCCTCTAGCTTGGATGTATGATGGGAAACAGTTGGGCATGGAGGCTCTAGTACCGCCTCTAGCTTTATACAAGATGCGATACGGGCGGGCATGGAGGCGAAGAGTGGTTCCATATGGTATTCTGCAGCAGATTGGTTCACATTTGTTGTAACTAAGCCTCTAGCATCTACTGATCCTAACACTTCCTAATACTTTGATCAGAACAGACCAGGTGGACGGCAATTCGCCGATACGACCATCCAGCTTCTCACATTCCAATATTGCACTCCCACTCAACCTCTGTTAACTGGGAGAAATCTCTTGGATTGCGTCATGGAGGCGTCTAGTGGTCAACAAGCTCTACACAAGCGGAAGAGGAGGTCACTACACACAAGGAGCCTCTAAGAGCCTTTTATAGGCCAAGGGGGGATCCAATTTAGGGCCTCAGGTAGCAAGATCGCTCATCTAATCACCACAACTCTCATCATTTGCATATCTGAGATGTAATTGTATGCCGAGTTTTGCAGCAAAACAACAACTCCTTCTGGGGGCTGGATTTTTTAGTTGACAAAGTATAATACAGCAATGGCAGAAGCAGCCAAAATAACACTTTTCTGACTGCTGTGTGTTATAACAATAGAGAAAGAAGGATTCCCTGTAGGGTCTACTGTTAGAAATGATGGGGATACTGCTGTATCCACAGGGTTTAGACAATTGGGAAAGAAAGGAATGATATCATATGGTTGGTACTACCAGGAGAAAGAAAAATCATTCGCTGAACCAACTCTAGAACATCTGTAGTGCAGTCACCTCACATGCCCACAGGCCAGGACAGATGTAAAACACAGCAAATATCACGAAAGACATTTTTCCGGTAGCCTGGAAGATATTTTACAGTGTTATTGTAGGAATAGTGTTCCTGGGAGCAGGAATGTTCTGATAATACACATGCAATCGGAAATTCCTTGCAGCAACTATTACAGAATGTTCTTGTCGCCTATGTGGAGCGGCTTGGAGAATAAGGCTTGATACTTGGTAACACTTACTTCTGCAATTTTATAATGTTTCTGCAAACTTTCAAGTTCTCCTTGTATAAATAAATTCGATTGACCACTCTACCTATGTAGGTAAGGCTTTGTCTACTCTTCATGTACAACTGATCTAGATGGCAATCAGTAGACTTCATAATGGGGTTTGTTAAGGTTCCATCATTTGTAACACATGCTGAGTAGAGGTGAGCAAGTATACCCGCTAAGGCACATTACTCGAGCGAGTAGTGCCTTAGCCGAGTATCTCCCCGCTCGTCTCTAAAGATTCGCGGGCCGGCGGGGGAGAGCGGGGAGATCTCTCTCTCCCTCCCCCCCCCCCCCCCCCGAAACTCACCTGTCCCCCGCACGGGCCCCCAAATCTTTAGAGATGAGCGGGGAGATACTCGGCCAAGGCACTACTCATTCGAGTAATGTGCCTTAGCGAGTATACTCGCTCAACTCTAATGCTGAGCTATTACAGCCATTAAAAGTGAAAGATACCTTGAATGATACCTGTCAGTCAGTTTATATTTAGGCTAAATAAGGCGTTTGGAGTTTGCGTCGCAGACGCCGCACAAAATACAGGAGGAAAAAGCCCTGCATACAGTAGTCATCAAGCAATGAAGACCGCCGAAAGCTGACAACTCGGCAGGCACTGCAGCCTCCTTGTTTCAGTGAGCAGCGGGGATCTGCGGCAGCGCTCTCACATGTCAAAAATTAGTAAAAAGTGCAGTTACTCTTTAAGTTGATGGATACCTGGGCGCTGAAACCCCCACTGATCACTAGAAAACAGAACTGTAGCGGCACAATTGCCCGGCGAGCGCTCTTCTACTTCATCTCCTATTAGGCCATTTTCAGATAGTTGTTGTTTTCTAAGAAAAGCCAAGTATTGCTATCGTTATATTTAGGCTAACCTCATCGCTTCCAAGAGAAGGGAAAATACTGACATGAGCAGAAGGAACATCGCACCCAACAAGCAGTTGTGCCCCTTCCTAGTACTCAGATTCCTACCTATATATAAGTGTCTAACATATCTCCAGGACTTCTAGGAAGTTAGATGAAGCAACTGCCTTACACCAGAATTTATTTGGTCAGTCTGGTATGCAAAAGTTAAAATTATCAACAGCTTTACGTTACAAGAGAAATATGATGTAACTTTGCCATAAAGAACTCTCTAATAGGATATATTGGGATACTGTCCTGGTAGCCTCCGAAAAGTGCTAATAAAAACATGCTGGACTGTACTTCGTGGTAAAGACTCAAGAGCAACTCTCCAGGACAGTATGCTCTACTGAACATTCAGGATTTCAGTCCATGGACCCCCAACTGATACTCTGGTTCCTACATCTAGGACTCCATGGTATTGATCGCTAGTTCCGGTAAGGTCACAATGCTACTGAAATTCATGTACTGATCTCAACGTTTCCATATGGGACAAAAACTTTTTAAAAAGTGTCCGGTGACCTTGCAACCCTCAAAAAAATTGAACTTTTCTTTTACAACTTTCCATCCCATAAGGAAACACGGGTATCATTTTTCAAGCCTCAAGGATGATGCCATCTTAGCCTAGTCATTGAGGCATGTCAGACAACTGTACTGATTATGGTCGGCCGCTGCCACCCCAGCCAATCATCTTTTTCAATAATTTAGAAGAGACATAGCATATACCGTTGACAAGTCTTCAAGACATATGCTTCAAGGTGAGCATATCCGACAGTGGCTCCCACTGATTTCTTCCAAAGATCTAGCATCTTAAAGCTCGCCATACATTCTAGATATTTATTGGCTATATGGTCATTTGGCACAACCATTCCTCTTGATCCCCCATACAAACCCACACTCGGCCAAGCTGCATGGGGGCAAGCTACTAACATACTTGTGGCAACGATTGAGCATGTTGGAGTTCTTTCACTCCCAACATATGTCATTGGGTGAAAGTTGGGATACCCTCTACGGATTAGATGGTTGACCACACCAAAATAGGATGGTCTGGCCAACATTAATTAATGTGTACGGCCACATTAAAAAGTAGTGCTGCAAGTGTGTCAAGTGAGGGGTCTCCATTAATGGGAAACGTCAGACATGATTGCCATGAACAATGGGGATGACACGTTCACAGCACATGGAGGCAAATCCAAAAAGATCATACATGGAGGATCAGGGATGAGTATTAGAGATGAGCGAGTATATTCGCTAAGGCACATTACCCGAGTGAGTTGTGCCTTAGCTGAGTATCTCCCCGCTCGTCTCTAAAGATTCGGGGGCCGGCGGGGAGATCTCTCTCTCCCCTTCTCTCCCCCCCCCCCCCCCCCCCCGCTCCCCGCCGCAACTCACCTGTCACCCGCGCCGGCCCCCGAATCTTTAGAGACGAGCGGGGAGATACTCGGCTAAGGCACTACTCGCTCGAGTAATGTGCCTTAGCGAGTATACTTGCTCGTCTCTAATGAGTATTGAAAATGTTGAAGTAAGTAAGACCACAAAGCTATGCAGCCGACTCCACTGGCATGAGGTCATGTCAAGTCCTCTTTAAAGGGCTTGTCTGGAACTTTTCTCTATTGACGCATTATTCTTAGCAGGTCAATAGATGATCAGCAGCGGTCTGCCACTCGGGTTTCCCGATGATCAGCTAATTCCTGGCTCCGCTGCCAATAGGGACAGTGCAGGAAGCAGTTTAATTTGGTAATACAGGAACAGCTCCCACTAAATTCGAGGGGACAATACAGTGCTTTCTACTGACAGCGGTGCCAGGAATCAGCCGATTCAAAGCGGACCCCTGCCAATACATTATTGACAATCTATCCTGAGGATAGCTCATCAGTAGAAAAAAAAAATTCAAAAAGTCCTGGACATTCCCTTTAACAGTGTCCTGATGTCTAAAGTTGTGTTTCTGAGAATAAGGAAAACTGAAATGTAGACAACTCTCTAAAATAGTCTATAACACGGCCCCATACCTCTAATTTCTATTTCTTAAAGTAAGGGTGCTTTTACACGGGACGATCCGTCGAGCAACAGACGCCCAACATGCTGTCCCAGCAATAATCATCCCTGTGCTTTTACACAGAGACAAGCCTCGCTACTGAATGGTGGTAGAGCGGGCCGGGGATCATTCCACCCGCCTCCATCCACAGTCATCAGGCAGTCATTCATAAGTGATCAACTGCCTGTTTACCTGGAACAACATGTCATTCAGTTTTCTGCATGCGGAAATTGAACGACGAACGAGAAGTGACCGACTGCTCTCGGTATCGTACCTTAAAAGTTAATATTGGAATCTGGAAACTGTAAAAGACAAATAGAGAACTTAAGAGATAAGAGCCCCATAAATAAAGCACTTAAGTGAATTAGAGGACAGCAACGGCATTGAGCGGCTCTTATAGTCTAGACACGATTATGTGGGCTATTCGGGTTCATGGCAACAGATAACAGATCTGCAGATACTATTGATATCATCTACTTAACAATGGCTGATTACAGCAGATGAGAAGTAGTTGAGGTTACATTATCAGCCTGTTACACTGGCACTTTGTTCTATTGGTTCCCGGAATGAGAAGGCACAGATGGAGCATATATCAGTGTATTACTAAGCAGAATATCAGGTCCGTGCCTGCTGAGCGGCTCCTATAGGCTGCCAGGCTTCCAGCATGATCTCATTCTCTTCACACTACGCCCATTACATGTCACTGATGCTAAAAAACAAAATTCCCACCGGTGAAAACTCCCTCTCCCATCGGAGATCCATCCGTAATGAGAACTCTTCTACCAGCTCCTCGCATCATCTGTACCGCAGCTGGAGACAGCATCATACTTTACATTACCCAGAGTTAACAAGAAGGAGATTCCTTCCATTTACTTTCACCTATTTAAAGGGACAGTCAATATTAGACCACCCTACTGCTTATCGAAAGCTGATCTCTCTATTTTAACTCACTTCAATGCAATCCATTGTTTTCTGTTATCAGCCACTAGGAGTTGAGTGTACTGGGCGGCAGGCACCTTACATATATCCACCTGCAGAAACATTTGTGAATGAAGAATGGCTTATTATTCTATAAACTACGGCGCCCGTTAACCCATTCCGCTGCAGAATGATCCCAGAAGGAGTAAATGCTGCAAGTGGACGGAGCTTGTATAAATCGATTAGATACAACCCGAGCGGAGAAGAATACATAGGTGTTCCCTGGAAAGGCTCCTAAACAAAGTAACAAATCAATGTACCTCCTTAATCCGCCTCTGAGACATGACGTCACTGCTTCAATTAGTCTTAGCTCCCAAAATAGCCCGGGGTGGGAGATCATATACAATGCTACAGTGATTGGGTAAAGACTTGGGTGCTGATCGCTCAGATCTTGGGGGGCGACGGACCACATATTAAAGAAATCCGTGTCACTACAGGCATTGACTTTGATAGGGTGTTTCCTGTATACTCCCTGGTTGTCCGGGGATACCTATATACCCAGGAAGTGGCCCTTTATAGGCACAATAAGCCCAAAGTGCAAAGCGTATAAACCACATGCTAATAGTCACAGGGCGGTTTTAATAACCGTAGTGATCAGGGGTCATTTACATAGACACTGATAACTGCAAATAATAGCTGCGCAGTCAGATAAGACTCTGATTTGATCGCCCCTTTAATTCTATAGAATGGATGTCACTTTCACCAGTTCTCAGATACAACTTATTAGCCTTTAAAGAAGTTAGAAAAGTGAAATGCACAAACTGTCAAATGGGTCAGAAGAGCTTGCAATCTATTCTAGAGTCTCATCTAGCGTTCCATCATAGAATAGTAAGATCGGCTATTACTGATCTGTCACATTTAGAATAGGACTTCTGCCAAGAAGTGACCCAAATATAGAAGGAGTCACGTGACGCAGACTTACCTTGCACCCTGAGAAAAGCCCAGAGAGTGAGAGAAGCGATGAGCAGAGTGGTGGACATGGTGCTCCTCCCGCCGGGGCTCGGCTCACGCTCCGATCTGCTCTCCTGGATTTTGGCTGTTCCGGGAGGATTTCACACTGTTCTCTGCCCTGAGCCTGAGATTGCAGATTAGCGTCACGTGACGCCGGCCTCCACCAATCAGCGCGGGTTGTGAGGCAGAGGAGGCAGAGAGAAGGGAGGGGGGACTTGTTGTGTCTGAGGCGCCTCACGCTATGGTTGTCTGTTCGCTGACACAAGTCTCCAACTTCCAGCCTTGTCTTCTAAGAACAATAAAGCTTTTCACGTGCTCCTTATGTCCCCTCACAGAAACTACCTTTCACTTGTGTCTTGTCAGTCATCTTTACTTCACACAAACCCTTCTGTTATGGAGCTGGAAGTCCCACAAATGGCCGTACAAGTCTTAATAGTTCATACGGCGAATGTAAGGGACACTTGTTCCATATAAACATGGCCGTCCAATGGGTGATGAACGAGAACCTGTGCGTTTAGACGGGGCGGTTATCGTTCAAACGAGCGCTAATCGTTCGGTCTGAACGCGAGACGACAACCGAGAATTGTTCGCTTTTCGTTCATCGGCCATTTTACGCTAGACATAACATCCAGCTCGTTCAGTTTCAGCAGCGCTCGTTCAGGTGTTCTCATCCGCTTATAAAGCGACTAAACGATTCTCGAATGAGCCAATGACGCGCCTCCCTGTCTAAACAGACTGCGAACGTGTTAGCGGCGAAGTCGCTCGCTTGTTCAAACAAGAATCGTCTGGTCTAAAAGGACTCTTAGGCCGCGCTCACGCGAACGGGTCGGATTCCGCAGTGGTGATCCTTCGCGAAAAACAATTGCAAAGGATCGCGGATGCGTGCGGTTGTCCGAGAGGATGTACGCGTATACACAGCATATCGTCCGCGCGGAAGAAAGATCTCTCGCCTCCTGCCGGCTTTTCTATCTATTCTCCTATTCAGTTGCGAGCATTTTCGCCGCTCATACGCAGTGTCAATTGCGTATGGGCTGCTGATTGCTCGCATCCATAGACATGTTTTGAGCCGGCCACACAGAATCTGCGTTAGACTAGAGCATGCTGTGATTGTACTTCCGCTTGTGGAATACGCAATTCGTACACAGAGTGTGAGGAAAAATTCGAAAGTACATGCTTTTCAATGCCTGTTGAATCCGCAATTCAAATCTGTTCAAGTGAGCCGGCCTTAGGCCCGATGTCCTCAAGTGGATCTAATTTGATCTGAAGATCCACAAATCAAGAAGCCCATAGGGATTCATGGGCATCCGCAAGTGAAATAAAGCACAAGGATTTGATTTGTGGACCTTTTGGTCTAGAAAAAAATCGCAGCATGCTCCATTCCACTGCGGATTGATTAAAGTCAATGGAAGTCATCCAATTTACGGCCCGTTCGCATTTAAATTGCAGATGGGCTGCAGATTCCGCAGCGGCCCGATGCTTCTGCACACATTGGCAGGGAAGATAAAAAAAAGACCCGCAGAAGAACCGGACGGGTAAGTAGAGAACCTGCAGTGTTCTCTGCCACGGGCAGGGTTGGATTCCTCTGCGGACTCCTGCATGCGGAATGCGATTCGCCAGTGGACATGAGGTCTTAGGGTGGTTCTAGACGGAACGACTGACAGGGACTAGGCTGAGTTTTCATACAGGAGCAATATTCATTCAGTAAACGGAGGCGATGCGTGCCAGAGATCTCTTCCGGCTGCCGCCTACATTCACTGTAAAACAGGCAGTTGATCAGGGCTGAATGGCTGCTGTTTATACTAAGGCCGCATTCACACAAGCGAGTGCAATATCGGGCCAAGAAACCCGCTCCGATATTGCGCTTGTCAATGTACATTTCACCTGCGGATGTGAGACCTTTTTATGCAAATACACCTTGCATCACCTCAGTGAAATTCTGATCATCTGGTGTTTGATTCACACGTATTCGAGGATCACCAAGTATTTCCCATTGATTTCAATTGGGAACATCACATCGCACTCCTGTGCATCTCACACACTGGGCAATGTGTTTAACTGTCCTATTGAAATCAATGGGCGATGCATTCCGAGGGACAAGGAGAAAAAAGAATCGCTCATATGTATGACTCCATTCAGGTAGCCGGCTTAAGGTTGACTCATCCTTTCGAGGTCGGTAAAATGAGTACCCAGTTTGCTGGGGGGTAAAAAGATGACTGGGGAAGGCAATGGCAAACCACCCCACAAAAAAACAGTCTGCCAAGAAAATGTCACAATGTGAGGTCACCCTAGGAGTCTGTCATGTCGCGGTGCTTGCACCAGGGGAATTTACCTTACCCTGACTCCATTCAAAAGAATAGAGTTCACATTCAAGCAAGTTTTGTGTGTCTCGCAAAGGGGCCAGATGTTATAAATCTCTGTATAGGCGCTCCCAACAATTCGTTAAGCGATCGCTCTTTGTAAAAGCACACAAACAGCTGTCGTTCATTGGCAACTATTTTGAGAGACTATTCAGGCGACAGCTGTCCCACATAAAGCCACCCTTAACAGGGTTCTGTCCATAGAAAAAAAAACATTCTATACTTACCTATTCCTTCCCCGTCAGTCTTCTTACCGCATCTTCCCCTGTCTCCTGCAGTCCTTCCGGGTCACCTTACCTCCAGTCGGCCGATTCTTCTTTTTCCAGTGATGAAGCGTCCATTCTCTGCAGTCTTCTTCCTGCATGTCAACGTACGCTACGTCACTAGTGACGTAGCGTTCACAGCCTATCAGGAAGTGTAGAGCTATTGCAGAGAGTGTGGATGCGTGGGATCTCGCTGCAGTAGTATATGAACCCTCACGGCGAGACAGCGTGCATGTGCAGTCTCGGCAATAGTTCGGCATTCCTTGCTAGGCAGTGAACGCTACGTCACTAGTGACGTAACCTACACTGACCTGCAGGAAGAAGAATGAAGAGAATGGACACTTCGTCACCAGAAGAAGAGGAAGACCAGGCTGACTTGTTGTAATGTGACCCAGGGGACTGGAGAAGATCAGCGAGATGAATATTCTGTAAGAAGAATGACAGGGGAGCAATAGTTCAGTATTGATTTTTTTTTCTAATGACAAAACCCCTTGAAAGCCCTTTTAGATGGAATGGCTGTCGTTCAAAAAAATAGTTAAAAGGAGCAAAAGTAAAAAATAGTTCAGTCTAAAAGCAGCCAAAGATGTGTTTCTTTGTTTCTTGCACCCTTATATACACTATTGCTTCGGGTCATCCAAAATGGTAATGGCCATGGAATAAGAAAATTCTGGTATTCCATCAATGGAAGAGTGTATTTTAGGGTGCAAGGAGCAGTGAATCACAATCGCTGATGAAGGAAACCGCTGACGTTCCGAAATGCTTGTGTTTGGCCGAAAGTTATTCTTTCCCTAATACACATGCGTGCTCAGCTAAGTAAGTATGTGTTCTCCACAAGGGGATAAGCCACTGCCAAACACCTCTGGAAGCAGCTTATCTCATTGGAACAAAAGGATTGGGCATGTTGAAATTCAATTCCCGACATCTCCGGTTCTGATCTCACCTCAGTGTGAGAGTTCATGCATAGCTGCACAGGGGCTGTTTTTCTCTCCAATTTTCAGAAAGAAATATCGGTCTGAAATCAGTCGTAAATAGCACCTATTAACTTGAAATCGCAGCCCATCTGTGCATGATTATATTTACCTCCTGGAGAAGGCTCTGGCTTTGGCTTATACTCCCAATCACTGTTACAAGGCTTGTTAAAAGGTCTGACGTTGACTTGCAGGAATGCTGGCTTCCAACAGGTGGCGCTGTTCTACCTTCCAATTTGCATGGGGTGATGGAGAAGAGGGCAGTTATAATCCTGCTATGCAGTCCGTCTTGGTTTCTCGTCATCCCTAGCTCCATAGCTAAGTATCTGCCCTCCCTCATGGCACACACACTCCAGGTTGGCCCATTCTTCCTCTTTAGGTCACTGTACTGTTCTCTCGTTGCTGTCTCTTTATGCCGCATTATGCAAAACACATCTAAGTAGTCTACTATATACTGTCCACCTGGCTGCCCATTTTCAGCCCCACCTACTGCCCCTGTGAGACCACTCTACTGCCTCCAGAAATATGGCCGCTGCCTTCATGCAACATAATAAAAGCCAAGAAGCAACTGGGGACATGGTCGGTCCCCCTCTGACATAGTATCTACATCAAACTGAAATACTGTGTTTCTGTGAGCCATGTCCATGAATAAAGCTGACTTCTGATTATTTTATGCCATATTGGCATGCACCCTATATACTAAAGTTCCACAGATGGGGTCATAAGGTCTTGCTCAGTCGTCAGCTATGTAGGATGCACACTTTATAATTGGAGCTGTTCTAGTTTTCCTAAGGCATCTACCTGTAACAGCAGCAGGCTGTCCTGCACAGATTCCCTTTGAGAAGTGTCCCACAACTTAAAAGATATATAGGCCCCTGGTGTAACAAAACGAAAAAGGTTGTCAGTCATTAACCTGCTCTGTGTATGTATTGTTATCTGTCATGGATCTAAGATAATAACAGGGTGTTGTAGAGAACCCTTGAGGGTGGTCGGTGGGGGGTTAGTACATTGATTTACAGCACTGAGATCATTTACTGAACAGTTTTGGCATTGTTAGCACTTGTTGTAGGATTGATATGTGAAAATAATGTGTGGAATGTATCCCACTGTCAGTTCCAAAAGGAAACCATAAAACATTTAAACGGGTTGTACCAGGATCAAAGGTTATGCCTTATCCGCTGAAACCCCCACCAATCACGAGAACAGGGGACCCATGTCACCCTCCGCCTGTCACTGTTGGGTCGCTTTAAGTCAGTCATGGAAACAGTAGCACAGTGAGCTACAATGTTGCAGCATCTTAGAAGTTACATAAACACAATAGCTCACTGTGCTACACTGTTTCCATAACTCCGATTCCCTTCTATGGGAGTTATAGAGAGAGCGTAGAACAGCCAGTTTGCCCATTTCAGGCACTGGTGGGCATGGCATAGAAATGTGTATTCCCATTTTGGCCATAATTGGCTGAGATGGGAATACCCCTTTAAATACACAGCTGTGTTTAGACTGTTCACTTTGTATTGATCTAATGCATAACGGTTGAAGCTGCAGTGCTTTGCTGTATGGAGTCTGATTTGCAGTTGTGTCTTGCTCTTTGCCTTCTATTTTATTGCCTGTAGGTTAGCAAAAATGAAGAAGTAAAACTGGCCATAGTCAGGTCATTATCATAAATATACTGTAAATTATTTATCGTAGATCTTTCATTGTATCCACATTGTGCAATTCATAATCCCTAGGAAGCAGGAAAGTCTTGACAGTTGTCAAGGAAGCCAGATACCCTTGACAAGCAGAGGAATTTCATCTTCAGACCACACGTGTTGTCAATGAGAAGCATCAGAAAATACACTTAGGTCTCCTTCACACAAGTATATGAGAATTTGTGCGTGCCTCAGCACTATTTTTTTGCGCACTGAATGAGGCTTTTTTGCGCATATCGTCTTTTCACTGTATTGTTTGCGCACAGCAAACTTAGTACCTCTCAGATGTAAGACATCTTTGACAACTGACATCCACCCGCAACAGCTGCAGTCAGAGATAAATCTGATTGCGGCTGTTAACCCTTTAAAGGCACTGATCGGCATTTGGGATTCCAAAAGGCTACCACTGCAATGAGATTACGAGGTACCGTCCTGGTGTCATGGCTCCCAGGGCTGACGTAAGTGCGTGCCTATTAAGATGAGTCTGTGCCCTGTGGCTTGTATTAATAGAACCCCGCTCAGAACACCGTATAACGCAATACTATAGTAGTGTCAGCCTGATGTCATGGCTCCCAGGGCTGCCATGAGTGAGTTGCATTATATTGTATAAGCAATCAGACAATTGAAGTCCCTTATGAGGGCTAAAAAAAACTTTGATTAGAAAAAGTAAAAAGTAGTAAAAGTTCAAAATCACATAATTTTCATAGTCATCACATCAAAAGAAAAAAAAAACTGGTTTGGTCACATCCATAAAAGTCCAATTTAGTGAAATCTAACATTATTAATTGAGAAATAAACAATAAGCAATGCCAAAATTGCACTTCTTTGGTCACCTCAACTCCAAGAAAAAAAACTGGATAAAAAGCGAGCAAAAAGTCGTATATACGCAAAAATAGTATCAATAAAAACTTTAGGTCAACTTGCCCAAAAGTTATTTCATACAACCCCATCGACAGAAAAATAAAAAAATGTTTGGTGGATCAAAAGATGGCAACATAAAGCATTGTTTTAGTTTTTTTTGTTTTTTTAAGTATTTTATATAAGCCACATAAATGTGGTATTGCTGTAATCTTACTGATCCGCAGAATAAGGTCTTATTCAGATGACCGTATATCGGCTGGGTTTTCACGCCGAGCTGATATACGGTGTCCTCATCTGCAGGGGGGGGGGGGAGAATGGAACAGCCAGGAGCAGGAACTGAGCTCCCACCCCCTCTCCACCCCTTGCCATTATTTGCAATGGGAGGGGTGGGACAGGGGCGGAGCTAATCCCAAAGACTTAGCTCCACCTCCGCCCGCCACTCTTATTGCAAATAGTGGCAAGGGGCGGGAGCTCAGTTCCTGCTCCTGGCTCTTCCATCCTCACCCCCCCTGCAGAGAAGGACATAGTATATCGGCTCGGCGTCAAAATGCAGCCGATATACGGTCGTCTAAATAAGCCCTAAAGATAAGATATCATCTTTATTGCACGATGAATGTCATAACAGCCACCCCCTTGTTTTTTTCCATGTCTCCCCCCTTGGAAATTAATTAAAAGTTTTTCAATACATTATTATGGTACATTAAATGGTACCACTGAAAAACACAATACTGCCCACAAAAGCCAAGTCCCCATTATTATTCAGGCAGAAAAATAAAAAAAATATACAGTTATGATTTTTTGAAAGTGGGCAGTAAAACATAAAAACACAATGAGGGCTGCAACAGTAAGGGGTTAAACCTTGCCCCTTATCTTCAAGGTCCTGCACACAATATTGTAGATATATATGCACACAAATATTGAAGTCTGGCTTCAGATCACATTGTAAATGGAAGCATGGAAATATTTACCAGATGCTGCTATTAATAACATATTTTAAAACAGATATGTGCATGATACTCATGGACTGTATCACAGGAGCGATGTATATTTCATAGAGCATGAAATATGTTTTTCCCTTGGCAGTAGAAGTAGGTTTGCTTTATGGGAATTAAAAATACATACATATTGAAAAGAATAACAAGAAATAACAAGGGCAGATGTGTGTTCATGGAAGCAGTGCCAAATCTGTTCAATGAAACGGCCACATTGTAAGTCATGTGGCCACTGTACAGAGAGGGGAGGGGAAGCAATGTACAGGCTGAGCCACCCACGACTGCAATGTTTAGATGCTGCCGCTGCCAATCAAGGAGGGCATAGGGAAGCAATAAGTTTCCATATAAATAAATCAGAAAGTTTATGTGTGTTAATATGGTAACTGATGGACAGAAAGAAAAATATATAACCCTTTTAATTTACATTTGCTAGGCCTACTTTTGTACACACATGGTGATGGCAAAATCCATTGAGGAGTTTAAGAGGGGACTACGTGTCTTTCTAGAGTGCTATAACATTACAAGATAAAGACATAAAGTGACAAGCGGGTTGTTGATCCGGGTCTTATAGTCAGGTAGGAACTATCAAATGTTGATCCAGGAATTATTCTGACTGCAATTACGGAGCCGGGAAGGAATTTTTACCCCCGAATGGTCTAATTGGCTTCTGCTTCATTGGGTTTTTTTTGCCTTCCTCTGGATCAACAGGGGGGGGGGGGGGTTGAAACAGGCTTAACTAGATGGACATTGTCTTCATTCAGCCTAACATACTATGGTACTATGTTCACAGGCTCGGTGTTGTCTTGGCTAGTTTTTTCTTTCTGTTTGAAACTCCTGATCTATTTTTATGCAGATACTCATGTGATCTCAGTTCTGGCAAACTCAGATCTACTTGGGGTTATGTGTTCATTTTCTAGTCAAATTTTGTGTGTGTGATGCTGTTACATGACTATACCACAGAAACAGTCTACATGGGGATACAGATACTCCTGTCACAGTTACTGATGATGTTCACACAGCTCCTGTAACAGTTATAATATAGGGGATCACAGGTCATCCTTCTGACTGTATACTTATGGTCTGTAGCTTATTTAGCTGAATATAGAGGCTAATGATAATTCAACTGCCCCCTCTCCCCCTATCAGACAAAAATGGTATAGCCTCAGCTAATGCTGTGCTGATGCATCATGTGATTGAAAGTAAAAAAAAAAATCTACACTTTAAAAATGGTCTACAGTATGCATCAGACAAGGGGCTACACTGCAAGAAAGTGGCTGGAATACACAGAGGAGACCTCCAAAGTGTGATAGACATTTATGTTCAATCTTTTTTATTGAAGAAATTTTTTATTTTCAATAAACAAACAAGTCAAGTCTTGCAGGATCACATAAAATCAAGAAATATATATAAAAATAAATTACGAAAACCTAACTGACCGAGCTCAGACTTTGTGCGAAAATAAAATTTGCTTTGCCTATCTTGTCACATGGTTTGTCTCTAACACATCAAACGATCTCCTAAGAAGTAACCATATCAGTGCAGACTTATCTTTATTGATAAATGATATTGGTCTAGGCTCCAAGACGAATGCTTAAAAAAAATGCAAGAAGAGGGAAAAAGAAAACGGGAGGTGTGGGGGGACATAAAAGGTATCCGATCGAGGAGATGCCAGCCCTCCGGCCCCTGATGTCCAGCGACCAGAGATGAAATTAAGAAAATGAGAGAGGGATAACCTATGGAAGCATAGTTCAAGATTAGAAATAAATATATACATTAAATTCCGTACAATAACAAAAGGGAAGATTGACATTTGGATAAGGATTGGAAGGGGGTACAGAAGGGTTGCTAAGGGGTAGGGGTGGTGGTGGAGGAGAGGACAAGTATAACCATCCCATGGTCAGTGTGATATGTCTACCAATTTATAGTCAATTCCAATCTTAGGTTCCCTCTTCACGAGCTATCAAAGTTTATGGAAATTTATGCAAGTTTATGGAATTTTATTAAAACAGGGTCTTGAACTCTGTGGAGAACACAAAGTCTAGCCAAGACTGCCATATTTCTAGGAATTTCTCCATCTCTCTATTACGTTCTGCACAGAGTTCCTCCATGCTGCATAGTTGTGCCATTTCCTGCTGCCATTCACTCATGGAAGGCACATGAGTCATTCGCCAGTGATCTGGGATCACCACCCTTGCAGCTGCCAGACAGAATCTAAACAGTCTCCTTTTCTGTTCTGGCAGGATAGAGAGTAACGCTATCTGTGGGGTATTTTGGATTGTCTTCCTGCTTATTGAATATTATATGGAGAACACCTTGTCCCAGAAGGGTTTCACCCGCTCACAGTTCCACCATACATGGAGCATCGTGCCCCTGTCAATCCTACAGCGCCAACACTAGTCCAATACCAAAGGGAAAATGTGGTACAAGCAAGCCAGGTGTCTATACCACCTTGACAGTATCTTGTAACTTTTTTCTTGGGCGACGCATACAATGGACAGCTTATATGTAAACAGGCATGCCTTCTGCCAATCCCCGATGGATATCACAGCTCCCAGGTCATGTTCTCAAGCCTGCTTAAAGGGGTTGTCCCGCGGCAGCAAGTGGGTCTATACACTTCTGTATGGCCATATTAATGCACTTTGTAATGTACATTGTGCATTAATTATGAGCCATACAGAAGTTATAAAAAGTTTTTTACTTACCTGCTCCGTTGCTGGCGTCCTCGTCTCCATGGTGCCGACTAATTGTCGCCCTCCGATGGCCAAATTAGCCGCGCTTGCGCAGTCCGGGTCTTCTGCTTTCTTCTATGGAGCCTTTCGTGCAGGATGCCGGCTCCGTGTAGCTCCGCCCCGTCACGTGCCGATTCCAGCCAATCAGGAGGCTGGAATCGGCAATGGACCGCACAGAAGAGCTGCGGTCCACGGAAGAAGACGATTCCGGCGGCCATCTTCACAGGTAAGTATAGAAGTCACCGGAGCGCGGGGATTAAGGTAAGCGCTCCAGTAAGCTTTCTGTACGTCCCTGCATCGGGGTTGTCTCGCGCCGAACGGGGGGGGGGGTTGAAAAAAAAAAAAAACCCGTTTCGGCGCAGGACAACCCCTTTAAAACCAGTGTCTGTATCACAGGATTCCATCATCAATAGGCTGTACATCAGGGATACTACATGTGCGAGGGAAGATTACAAAGAACAACTTCTCAAATGGTGTTAGTGCCCTCCCGAAAGAGTCGCCAACCTCGCGCGCTGTGAGAAATGAACACAACTGGAAGTATTCAAACCGTGTGATAGAAAATAGGCGAAGGTTATAGGCATGGAAAAATGATGTTTTTTTGCCAGAGTAGCACTATAAAGGGGTTGTCCCGCAAAATAATATGTATAGCGAAATCCAGGCTATAATTATAATCGCTTTTTGTATTTACACTTCTTGATAAAAATGTTTCTATTCCCAGAAATTCCAGGACTAATGTTAGAATAGCACCACCTGTTCTCACTTTTCTGTGTTCGTCCACCTCAGTAAAAGTTCCAAGGTTGTCACAGCTGCTCAGTCTTGCTTCTTTCTCTGCTCAACTGGGTATGTGGAAGGAATTCCTGGTGTGGTAAGCAACTGTTTCTGTAGTCACAGATTGTTCTCTGTTGAGCGATCGGTCAGACCCCCACTGATCAGGTAGTTATCCACTATCCTGTGGATAAGAAATAAAGGAGTATTCCAGTAAATCAAGTTAACAGCTTTATCATTTTACTGGCTGCAAACTTTTTCTGACCAGCTGAAAAAAATTAAATGTTATGATATCTTGTCGGATTCGTCAGATTTTTCAGACACAGAAGAAATTATTTTTAGATATTCTTTCTGTACACAATGTCCATTTTTTATTTTACTGGTCTACAGCCAACTTTATCCTCCTGAAAACAGATGTTAAACCGAGAGAATGGAATTATACATTGTAAACATCTTTATTTAATAGGGCGATACCAGTCTCAGCTTGTGTGAGAAATAATAAGAATTCCTGCTCAATAATTCATCTGTAAAATGAACATTTTCTGTTGAAACTTGTATTCACGCTATGGTTGTGCATGTTAGAATCAACTTGCCTGTCCCAAGCTGTAACATAATATGTATCCCGAATATTCTCAAGATATTGCCTTTGCATTAATTGTCTGTGTAACTAGGTTTGATAGATACACAGGTACATTTCTCAGTTATAAGGGTGCATTCCCACGAACGTATATCGGCTCAGTTTTCGCGCCGAGCCGATATACGTTGTCCTCGTGTGCAGGAAGGGGGGGGGGAGGATAGAAGAGCCAGGAGCAGGAACTGAGCTCCCGCCCCCTCTCTGCCTCCTCTCCGCCCCTCTGCACTATTTGCAATGGGGAGAGGCGGAACGGGGGCAGGGCTAATTCTCAGAACTTAGCCCCGCCCCGTCCCTTTTCATTGCAAATAGTGCAGAGGGGCGGAGAGGAGGCAGAGAGGGGGCGGGAGCTCAGTTCCTGCTCCTGGCTCTTCTATCCTCCCCCCCCCCTGCAGAGGAGAACGACGTATATCGGCTCAGCGTGAAAACCGAGCCAATATACGTTCGTGTGAATGCAGCCTAACACTGTGTAATTAAAGCCTCTTGGGCCCCAATGCACAATCTGTACCACTGCCCTCCTAATAATCACTTACAATTTTAAATACTGATGTTCTACTATGTGTTGGAGGGTTCCTGAGGGCACAGTGGCATCAGGACCAGTGTGCCACTCTATTAGCTTCACCACTGCTTCCAATGTAACCAAATACTGAATAGTTTGTATATACAACAGTGATATCCTTAACCCATTCCGACCCCATGATATACATTTACGTCACTGGCAGGAGGAGGTTAGAGTGAAATGTCGTACATTTATGGCATGTAAATTGTGTGAACTCAGGAGCTGAACACACACTATCTGTAGCGAAGCTAGCTGTAACTGACAGCTTCCCACTGCAACGGCAGGGATCTGTAAGAACACCAATCCCTGATGTGCCATGATCAATCTGCAGCTAACAGGAGTTAACGAGGAGTAGTTCGAGTGGGTGGCGGCAACTCTTGCCTGGTCGGTGGTGGCTACCATGGTGGTAGCCACGGTGGTGGCTACTCAGCCTATGAGGGTATCTCGAGCTGCAGGTGGGAATAATATATTCATACATGACAATGGAAGATGACCATTAACTTCTCAGCAATCACTGTATAATAAGATTATGTTGGAAGACTGAGTGGGACACTTGCTGGACTCTGGCGTAATTCTCCCAGCTGCAACTAGCACTTTTAGGAATGGGTTAAATTTGTTTGCTGAACTCCTTTGTGAGATGTGAAGTATGGTGTAGGCACTCTTAAGGGAAAACTGACTCCTGACTGTGCAGGGACGTCTGCACTTTTGGCACATAAACTCATAATTGCAGTGTCAGGTATCTTTCCGGGTTACACAAGGGTCTTCCCTGGCTCAGCTGTCTCCTGGCAAGGTTGAAATAGACTCTTCTCCCGCTCCGGGCTCTTTCCTCAGCCAGGCCTACTCTCTTTCAATCACAGGAGCTCTTACAGTTTTCACTCTGAGTCACATGGCTGGTTTCCCCCAGTCACATAAATTCTACCATAAGGAGAGGCTATGCAACCCAAAATTTAACTGGAGACAGCCTGTAAACACTGTTTATGTAGTGTTTGTGGATGCACTGCATCGTCCTACTGAGTGGACTCACCCGTCAGGATAGACAGCTGACACCGAGGCAAAGACTGTGCAATTGTGGGGACTCGATACAATGGACAAGAACGGGCCTTACCGTGAACTTAGATGGGCTAAGATATCCCTTACCTGGAGATACTCCTGAAGGTGGAGAGATCCAGGCCGCGTTTCCTATCCCTGTCTTCTAGACTTCTCTACCTACCTAGTGAGGATTGGAGTCCAGAGTTAGTTGCACCGAGCCGCGCAGATATGGAGGAGTGGACGTAAGGTGACAACCGAAAATAGTTTTGTACAGAGACCTCAGATACAGAGAATAGATAGACAAAAAAGCACCCAGCAGCAAACACACAGAGAGCTGGGAACACCCAAATAATCCAGCTAAGAATAAACAGAGAACTGAATACAGACAAGATAGCTGCACCAGCAGTTTACATGCAGTCATACAGGGAATGAACAACACCAAAGCATTCTAGCAAAGGTCTGATGAGTTTAAATAGGAGGATGATTGCAAATTCCCACAAGCTGGGTGGAGGAGCCAGGCACAGTAACCCTATGAATACTGGAAGAGACAGAAGCAGACTCAGGAGACAGGACGACGCCTCCATCTGCTGGACCTAACACAGCCTGATCTCCAGGGGCACTGTTGCTAGGCAGATTTTTTTTAACCCCATCACTAGGGAGTGCCTTCCATGTCCCCATAAGGGCTCATAACGAGGTGCCTTTGACTTATTAACCTTAGGACTGCCCTGTTGGACCCTCTGGGTCACTACAAATGTTGATAGTGACATATACGGAGTTAACAGAAGGAGGGAGCTCAATCTGTGACATTATCTGCTCTTCACTATGAAATCATGGAGGACCAATGTGTTCCTATGGCGACCAAAGGCCTGATCCCCCACATCCCCGCTGTGTTGTCGCTGCAGTTCAGAAGTAGGAACCTTACGGCATATCTTCTGGGAATGCCCACTAATATGCAACTACTGGAAGATGTCACTGACTTTATCTCTTACATCTCTCTGATATACCGTTACGCACTTACCGCAAATCTTTATATAGACATCTCATTATTGCAGCACGAGCTGGTATCCCTGCCCTCTGGAAGTCCCCAACATCTCCTTCCCTTTCCCAGTGGGTTCATAGGGTAGAAGAGATCTAATGTGACCGCTGCCTTCAATGTAAACAAAAGGCCAGAGAGCAGCGGTGGGGAAGTATTCTCTGCCACCCGTTATTCAAAAACCCCCTTTAAGTACCAAATTAGGTTATGTCCTTAAAGTGGTTCTGTCATTAGAAAAAAAAAATCCTATACTTACGTATTCCTCCCCAGGCAGTCTTCTTACCACATCTTCTCCTCTCCGATCTTCCCCTGGCTCCCCCAGTCACATCACATCCAGCCAGCCGGATCCTCTTCTTCCTGTTATGTAGCGTACATTCACAGGCATTCTGCTTCCTGCAGGTCAGTGTACCTGGTCACTAGTAATGTAGCGTTCACTGCCTAGCAGGGAATGCCGAATCCTATGCTGGGCTATTGCCGAGACTGTGCATGTGCATTGTCTTGCCGTAAGTGTTCATATACTATTGCAGCGAGACAGCGCGCATGCACAGTTGCGACAATAGCCTGGCATTCCTTGCTAGGCAGTGAAAGCTACATCACTGGTGATGTAGCATATACTGACTTGCAGGAAGGAGATTGACAAGAATGTTCATTACGTCACAGGAAAAAGAGGAATCCGAACGGCTGAAGGTGAGGTGACTCAGGAGAAGATCGGCGAAGAGAAGATGCAGTAAGAAGGCTGACAGGGAAGGAATAGGTAAGTATTGATTTTTTTTTCTAATGACAAAACCCCTTTAAGTGGTTAAAAAAAACAGTTATGTAGCACCAACATATAATGTTTTGCAGCAATTTAGGGCTCATGTCCAGGAGCAAAATTGAATTGCGATGAATGGGGCGTCCGCACTTAAACACCTGCGGATTTGATTTTATTGGATTTGCAGATGGCACGCTTGGAAAAGAAATCACAGGATGCTTCATTTTATCGCGGATGAGCTCTATTCATCTAGAAGCAAGTGATCCACAGTGCATACGCAAATACAATTGCGGATTTTAAGGTTAAAATCAATTAGAGAGGTGGAGAAACGCTGGGAGGTGGGATTGGATTTTTTTTTCTCGCACAGACGATCCGCTGTGCATCTGTGCGGAAAAACAAAGAATCCGTGAACCTCCTACAAGCTATTAACTCCTTAAGGATGCGGCCCTCCCCCCATTTTCCTTTTTTCCTCTCCCCTTTTAAAAAGAGTCATAACTCCATAATTTATCCATCGACGTCGCTGTATGAGGGCTTGTTTTTTGCGGTACAAGTTGTATTTTTAATGGTGCTATTTAATGTACTACATAATGTACTGAAAAACTTTCAAAAAATTCTAAGTGGAGTGAAATAGGAAAAAACAAAAATGACATTCTGCCATCTTTCGATGCGTCTTGTTTCTATGGCGCACAAACTACAACAAAAATGACCTGATAACTTCATTCTATGGGTCAGAACGATTACTGCGATACCAAAAACTTAAAAGTAGTACAGCAAAAAAAAATTTCTCAAAGACATTTAATTTTTTTAATTATTTTCTGTCACCATCCTCTGCACGCAATAACTTTATTTTTCCACAGACTTAGCTGTAAGAGGGCTCATTTTTTGTGAGACATCCTGTTGTTTACGTTGGTAAGATTTTGGAATACATATGACTTTCTGATAGCTTTTTATTGCATTTTTTCTGGGAGACAGGGTGACCAAAAAAGTGCATTTCTATCGTTGATGGTAAATAATGCGTTACTTTGATAGATCAAACTTTTACAGATGCAGCGACACCAAATATGTATTTCTGTTTTATGATTTTATTCTTTTTTTTACAGATATGGCAAAAGGGGGCGGGCTGATTTAAATTTTTATCACTTTTTTTTATACAATTAGTAAAACTTTATTGATCTTATTTTTACTTTCTTTTTTAGTCCTCCTGAGGGACCACAACTTGCAATGCTTTGATTGCTTAGCATTACATCATACTGCCATAGCATTACATCATACTGCGCTTGGGCAGGCAGTCTATCAAGCCATCCCACGGGGATGGCTTGATAGGCAGTATGCTAAAACAGCTCTGGGGCCTTTCAGAAGACAATTTCATCACAAGGGGGCCGTACAGGACCCCCGAATATCATTTGGGGGTGATTTAAATGTCGCTGTCAGAATTGACAGCGGCATTTAAAGGGTTAATAGTGCCAATCAGTCATGCGGCTGATTGCAGCTGTTGCCTACAGTGTCAGATGTAATAAACAGCTAGCGCCCGCGCTGTATAATGAGAGGTCACCCCGCGATCTCTCTTCCTATATACCCCAACCCTGCATGATGTAACTGTACGTCCTGAAGTGGGAAGGGGTTAAAAAAAAAGTAAAAATCACATCTGCAATCACTCGCAATATACTGCAGAAATCTGCATGCAGAATCCGTGCATGCCATGGACATGAGGCCTTACATATAGGAAGGTAAATATAGAGACAAGATCAGACATTATAAACAATATTAACCCAATAAACTATTTGAATGAGAGGAGTGAGGGCTCTGCTTGCAAGAGCTTACGGACCGTCTGAAAACAGGAAGGGCACAACAGGTGTTTGTTCTGTACAATGGTCCAACCATCTTTTCTAAACAGATTAGTATACATAAGGACGGCATCACACGAGCATATAAAAATAATAATCTTTATTTATATAGCGCCAACTTATTCTGCAGCGCTTACAAGACAGAGGAGAAAAGATGCAAGAAACAAAAATACAAAAACCACAGTTACATAGTAATCAATTGATGGAAACAATAGGGGTGAGGGTCCTGCTCCAACGAGCTTACATACTACAGATAATGGGGTGATACAGAAGGTAAAGGGGCTGGAGATGTGCACAGTATGGCGAGGTGCAGGGTGTGGGATGGTATCAGTATGATTGCAGGGGGCTGACGGCGGCTAGCAGGGTTTGCAGTTACCAGGACAGGGAGCATGTTATCAGGTGAACTAGAGAGGGGTTTGGTTTAGGAGGATACGGTACGCCTCCCTTAAGAGGTGCATTTTTAGAGCACGCCTGAAATTTTGTGTGTCGGGGATTGCCCAGATAGTTTGGGGATGGGGGTGTGCATACTCACAAATATGCTTGCTGCAGCACAGCGTATTTGCGCATCAACAAGGTTAGAAGAAGACTATAATCAGGGTGTTGTGCGTGTCTGAACAGATCACTGTAATTTTTGTGCACACAAGGCCAGTCCACATGCGCACGACACACCCTTTCCATGGAATATAATGACTATTTAAGCCTAACAAGGTCCCACTTTCTTCTTTTTCCTACATTTTGCGCAGTGTCACACCCTTCTCTGTGCATATTTTCACACCGGCCATAGACTTCTATGGCACTTTTGCTGTGCAAAACGAAGAAAAATATAGAGCAGGTCATATTTTCTTTGCGTGCTCAAAACAGGCTTATGAGAACGAACTCATTGAAATCAATGGTTTTTATTCTCTGCGTTTAGCACGCGTGTGCAAAGACATGCTGCAGCGCCAGGACAGAGGATGGGTAACTCTACCTTTTATTATTTTAACACATTTAAGGCTATACTTGTCTAATTTGTCTGGCAGCTAGACAATCTCGTTAATACTGGTACCGCCATGGGAGTCATTTATGACTAAAATAAATAAATAAATCAAAGTGGTTCTAATGTTAAGTGGAGCTGCAGTGGCCACTCAAGCCAGGCTGGGTGCAGTGGGCCACAGCGCTGCAGAGTTGCTGGTCCCCAAGGAGACACCTACACCCATCATACTTTTTATGGCCTACTCTGATGGGAATACTCCTTGAAACTGGATGAGCACTGGTGAAGCAGGTGAACAAAAAGAGGCACATGGCTGCTGCATTCAGAATAGATATAACGGAGTATTCCAGGCTGTTTTCACCTATGACCAATTCCCGGGATAGGTCATCAGTAGGCGATGAACCGTGGGCCGCTACTTGGGATCCTTGTCTATCAACTGACCATCTGCCCCACTGTCATTGCAGCAGGCAGGACATGCATCATCGGTAGTCAAAAGATAGCAGGAGCACTGGCTTCACTTCCATTAAAATCTATAGGCCCGCCATGCTGCCCTTGTACTCCCTGCTGAGGATGGAATATGACATGCTGACCATGATCCTAAGCAGGAAGTATAGGGGCAGCACAGCGCTCCCATTGATTTCTGTGGAAGTGAAGCTGGCGTTCGCCCTGCTTCCTCTGACCACTGATGATGTATGTCCTGCCTACTGCTGTGACAGGGAATAGGTCATCAGGGCGGGAAGCCCAGAATACCCCTTTAACTTGGATACAGAAGACTAAAAAATAAAAACATTAAAAAAATAAAGAAATGTAAACCTAAAACACAGCAAGCTAATTTTAAGGTCAGTTTCATATCTGTGTGAGAACATCCGGCTGGAGGTTCTGTCGCAGATCCAGCTGAAAACACGGGAAGAAAAAGCTCTGCGTGCAGCATTTTATCATCCGTCCAAAAGCCGGGTGAAAAGCAAGCGGACCCAATTATAGTCAATGGAGTCCGTCCGGCATTGTTCGACAGATCCATTTGGCCGTGGGGATTCTCCTTTCTTGCTCCCCGAATTGAGCAGGAAAGTGGAATCCCGAACGCACATGTGAATCCACCCGAACCCACTTGTCTGCAGCAGTCTCCAGAAGCAGTTTTGTAGAAATCTAGTAGATCTTGACGGTCTCACACCCCGGTTTTCTTCCTACCTTTACTTTAGTTGGCATGTCAGAAAGGAAAAGGAAGTTACAAAAAGAAACAGGACTCAAGGAAAATTCAGAGCAGCGGGGTTTGTTTCTACTGCCTCTCAGCCAGAAGCAAATCAGCCTATGCCAGACTCCTTATTGCAAACCTGCTGCAAAAGCATATATGGTATGCTTCAATACACAGAGATATTGTATATGTAATACATGTGCAATATAATAGGCATAATGCTAAATATTTTTAAACATTTTTGGAGCTGCTATTCACTTCGTTTGGTTTCAGAGTCAGAAGTTTGTTGAGGATTATTTCCATATGCTTTCCCTCTTCTCCTTACTGGTTACTTTCTGTGACTCACAGTTCATGCCTGCTCTTATTGCGGTTATGCCTTGGAAATTGTGGCTTTCTTTGGCACGGTCTTGTAAGCGGGAAGCAATAATAAGCTGGGCACAAAACAGAGGAAATAAGGAGTCATATCAGCTAGAAGAAGCTATGATACAGAATGATGTGTAAGGCACTGAAGTTACCCCTACATGTGTTAGTGGAGAGTTATCAGAACTGCAGAGGTGAACTGGAACTGTTGCTCATGGCAACTTCTTAAATACAGCATTCAGCCGAAACATGGAGGGAAGTTTATTGAAACTGCAAGGAAAAGTGGAGTCATTTCTTATGAAAACCAATAAACTCAATGCTTTCCCTTTTAAAAATGTTTTGCTACAGTTCCGCCATAGAGTTGAATAAATGCTGCGAATTAGAAACTGTAAAAATTAAATATTTATGAAAGCTGGCATGACGGTTTCAACAAATTCCAAGAAGCTGCTAAAGGGCCCTTTCACATGGGCTGAATTTTTCTGCATTCCGCACTGCAAATCCACACCGTAATCCGCCAGGCTTATTGCAGATTTTGATGCGGAATTGCGAGTAGAACTAAGCCATTTTCATTCTACACAGATTTTGACGCGGAAATTACTGGGGCATATGGTTGGGAATGCAAAAAAAAATTCCACCCACGTGAATGTGCATGCAGTCATGTATAGGGGCCCTTACAGTTTTTAGCCTTTGTTTCACATTTTCTGACACGTCTGTATGCATAAAACTGCCATGAATACATTAAGAGTAGTGTAAGCTTCCATTTCCTCCCAGCATTTGGGCCAGACAGAATACATAGCGGAGCGCTTGTACTCTGCAAATCCTGATACTCTCATTGAAATGAATGGCATGCTGGTGCACATGTGCAACCTATGCTCCATTCATACAGGAGCCTTCAGAACCCCCTTCCCTGGGATCAATGGGAATACCAGAAGTCCGATCCCCACCAATCAGAATGTTATCCTCTATCCTGTTGATTGGGAATGACATTATTTATTTGCACATTTAAAAGAGGAGAGTCACCTTAAAATTAATCTTCTGACACATCAACGATAATGCAGAGCCATTTTAACCAGAGGGCAAGCCATTTTTACATTTCACCACCAAGGTCCTCTTTGCTTTTGCTGGTATCAATAATTACTACAGTATATTCGTATAGTGGGGCACACAAGCATCCTAGTTGGTGCGTGCTGCCATACCACCATGCTCAGCACAAAGTATTATTGTGCCATCCAGCTACCGATACCACACCTGTGGTTTTCATCTATCCTGCATTTATTGTCATCCTACACAACGGCCTATTATAGGGGGGTGCTAAATGGGAAATTGTTTAGGATCCCCATTTCTTATGGGGGCCCAAAGATGTTAGCTCTATGATCAAACTAAAGCTACCCATAAATACCACCAATATATGGCGTTCCATTGTAGCATAATGTGGGCCTTTTAAGGGAATTTAACTTTAATATTGTGTATCATTTGGGGACTATACGGTGGTATTATGTGAGCTAAACTGTATATGGCATACTATATACACTATATGGAAGCATAACGCAACTACCTGGGATGACATTACTTAAAACAAAAAAAAACTAGGTGGTTTTATTTTGCTTGTTATCCAGGCAACAATTTCTGTAAATCTGCCCCTGCCCACACACACCATTCAGTGCCAGAAGCACGGTGTGACCGAATGCCATCCAGCTTTACAGCATCCAGTAGTATATAATCCTGCTTGTGCATCCTATGTGTATTGTGCCTCATTAGCAGAGCACTGTAGGGGGGCATCTTCTTCCCTCCCTGCATTAATTGCCACATCCCTTTGCCCTAGAAGTGAATGCAGGCTTGTTCTTCCTCATTCTGGTGCACTCAGCGGAGTTTCCAGTAATTTGTTTCTCATGGCCTTCAGTCATAAGCTTCCCATTTGTATTTTAGCTTCAAGGCTGAGCTTATCGGCGTTTGCTAGAACATTCCGCTACAAACTTCTTACAATTATTTGTTTCATATTGTAGTTGTAAAGGAGCGTCTGTCAGGTAATACCTGCCAACCTTCTAATCCACTTACCCCTAGCCAAGTTTGTTGGACTGTTCTACAGAAGTTTTCAATAAAAGGAATTCATCCCGTATCACAGAAAAACACTGGCGTTTGTATCAGTTCTTTGCATATTTGAAAGCTTGGTGTCCAGGCACCATCCCAAGTTAATCTCTACCCCCCCCCCCCCCCCCCGACTGAATGCAGGGCTCATACACCTATGTAAGCGAGTCCTTATAGTTCTCATTTCTTGTTACCTTATAGAAACATTGATATAATGGGGGAATGCCAATTTCTTAAAGGGGTTTGCCTATCCTGACAATCCCTGTCCAAACATTATATTAAGACCAATAGATGTCAGGGGGAGGTACCCCAATTGGGAGCCAGCACTATGTGCTAAAGTGGAGAGGTACTAAATATCAGAAAGTCCTAGTCTGCTAGATCTAGCCCATTCATATACAAGACCATTTCTTTTTATAGACGCCCTGGCAGGAATATGCATGGCTAGCCACAACTTCCTAAGGCCGCTCTCACACAAGCGGTTTTGTTTTTTTTTGCGGTCTTTCAAACACCCGCCGAAAAATACTTCCATTGATTTCAAAGGGGCTTCTCAGTGGAGCGTGAGCCAAGCATGTTCCATACATAGAGGGGGTCAGCCGACATCAGGTCACAGCAGCCGTGATCAGGGAGAATTCCACTCATGTCTGTTAAAGGGGTTGTCCCGCGCCGAAACGGTTTTTTTTTTTATTCAATAGGCCCCCCGTTCGGCACGAGACAAACCCAATGCATGTGTTAAAAAAAAAACCCGTTTAGTACTTACCCGAATCACCGCGCTGCGGCGACTTCTTCCTTACCTTACTAAGATGGCCGCCGGGATCTTCACCCACGATGCACCGCGGGTCTTCTCCCATGGTGCACCGTGGGCTCTGTGCGGTCCATTGCCGATTCCAGCCTCCTGATTGGCTGGAATCGGCACACGTGACGGGGCGGAGCTACGAGGATCAGCTCTCCGGCACGAGCGGCCCCATTCACCAGGGAGAAGACCGGACTGCTCAAGCGCGTCTAATCGGGCGATTAGACGCTGAAATTAGACGGCACCATGGAGACGAGGACGCCAGCAACGGAACAGGTAAGTGAATAACTTCTGTATGGCTCATAATTAATGCACGATGTATATTACAAAGTGCATTAATATGGCCATACAGAAGTGTATAACCCCACTTGCTTTCGCGGGACAGCCCCTTTAACCATTTAAAAGCCACTGTTCATTCTGAAAGCAGCATATAAATGTCTTACACGAAACCCCCACCCCAACACGATGAGATCGCAAGGTTCGCTTAGGGTTTCATGAAAGGCCCTAGAACTGTTATGTATTTCTGTTTATTTAGGGCTCCTTCACACTGGCGATCACGATATCTCCATGAGAAAGTCACATCAAAAATCGCAACTTTTTCCCCACAATTTTTGAGCGTCAGCGTTGCTTTTTCTCACAAAGACTTCCCTGCCACTTGCGATTTTCTCGTGTTTTTTTAGCACAAAAGTCAATAGGACTTTATAGTTTTAAAAACTAAGCGCAGGAAAAATGCAAGTTTGTACTTTGCAATGCAATAAAAATGAAGCTCCACAGGGGAGATATTAAAAAAGATTTAAAAAATGCAAAAGATAGGGCACGCTGTGATTTTTTTTCTCGCGCAACATTGCTTGAGTGAAAACATCGCAAATGTGAAGGAAACTATTGAAAATCATTGCTTCATAATTCTGCGTTTTCACTCGCTCTCATGTTGCTCAAAAAACGTGTGATTTTCTCGCAAGTGTGAAGGCACCCTTAGGCACACCTTAATAACGTCTTAATAGAATGACTGCAGAAATACAATAAACTGCAATGCTAAGTATTGCAGTATACGTGATCTGGCAACTACAAGTTCAAGTCCCCATAGTGAACTAAGAAAAAAAAGTGAGTTTTTTTATTTTTAGTTATTACTTAAAAAATATTTATATTGTAAACCCATTTTCCCATTAAATCAAAAAAATGGAGAAAAATACCAGAAGATGGCTACAATCCAGTAAAAAAAAAAAGTCTACATCAAATTGCATATGATTATTTTGCAGACATTGCATGCAGCTTTTTCTAGAATGCTGTGTTGTACTACATTTAGAACAACATGTAGGCCTCCTGTCCACGGGCGATATGTCACTGCGCTACCCGTGGCGATAATTCACAGGATAACTATGGAAAGCGCAGCCCGATGTACACCAGTGGAAAATTGCTTGCGTCTAAAAATTGTGGCATGCCGCAATGCACCTATCAGTATAGATAAGTTGATCGCGGAAAATCGTGAAGGCAAAGTGCTCTCCGGCGGCTGAAATCCAAAGTGGTGTATCGCACCGCCCGTGGACAGCCGGCCTAAGTTATTATTGCATGTAGTATTGACATAAATGTCACATTTTACTTTCAGTAACTTGTTACACACTTGCACTGCAGTTATGTCACCTGCCAACCTAGTAGGTGGCACTACTGCATTACTCTTTCCCGCTGTGGCTCATAAACACTAACGCCACAGACGTTCTTTACCCTATGTGAATATATGATTCAGTGCAGTTGACTCATCTGAACACATTAAGCAAGGCTGCACCATACAGGTAAAGGTCAGGCCAACACTTGTCAGTTCAACGGTCAATGGTAATTTCGTAACTATACATGTGTGCTTCAATACAAAGCATAAATCCAAATGACAGACTGACTGCTACTAATCTGTTACAGTAACCTGCACTCCGCACATATCTAGAATGTCCCTGTAACCTCTGCAGTACTCTCATTAGAAACTTACCTGTGTGAATGAACACATTTAATGTAAGAGCTACATCCATATCACAATCACGAGAAATGTCCCCCTGAGGGTACATTCACATGGGCAAGTCCAGACGGGTGGGATTTGCTGCAGAGGTTCCATGCGGACCCTCCGCCTGC
The DNA here is from genome assembly GCF_035609145.1 of Eleutherodactylus coqui. NCBI lineage: Eukaryota > Metazoa > Chordata > Amphibia > Anura > Eleutherodactylidae > Eleutherodactylus > Eleutherodactylus coqui. Next base: position 247,376,302 of record NC_089838.1, on the reverse strand, counting down.
AAAGTCAGCTGTATTTACAGTATCAGCAAAGTGGAGAAGATTTTGCAAATTTCATCCACAAGAGGCAGAAATAATCTGCTCAAAACCCACGTGGTAATTGACAGGCGGCATGAAATTCAATTCTATAGCATGTGAATGTTATTGCCGTTCCCGCTGCGGAATCCACCTCTTAGACTACCTACATGAGAGCGATATCACGCGTTCTCACTGCAATGGAAGGCATCTTATGTCAAAGGCCACCCATCATTTCAGTAATTTAGCGATCCTCCAGTACGGCTTTCAGGTGCACCGGAGGATCGGCAAGCGTTTCCCCATTGTTTTGGTGAGGGGTTGGAGGCAGGCTTTCCACTGCTGATATTCCGCTTCAAACCAGCTCCCATGTGAACTCAGCCTTAGGCCCAATGTCCACAGGCAGATCTGATTTGTGGGAGATCCGCCAGTCAAACCGCCCATAGGGATGCACTAGTGTATGCAAGTCAGATACTGAGCGCGCTGATGCGATTTTTTTTCCCCCAGCGTGCAGATCACATGTGCAGGGAGAAATCACAGCCCGCTCGGTATTCCTGCGGATCCTGCAGGGGAGGGTGTGGGTTTTTGGGGTGGCAGGGGATTCAAGATAGAAACCCCTCTCTTCTAGCAAAGGATGCTGGATGACCCGAGTCTTAAGAAAGTAGGTTGTGGAACTCCAGTGATGATTCGAAATCAATCCATGGTTGACACACCGACAGAAATGTATCAGTATCTCTGGAGTGTTCGGCGCGATGTGGGACAGTTCCTGATGCCATTCTGACATTGTGGACATCTTTTATATACAGGGTGATCCATAAGTATGGAAACACTGGAATCACTGGAAAACAGCGGTTAGGAACGCCATCCTGCATGTTGCTAAGGGGAAAAATCTGTGAGGGTCTGTGTCCAGCCATTTTGAAAAACACCATCTTGGAACCAAGTCAATGTTTTTATATGGGGAGGTGTGCATATAACATATGTATCCGATAGAGAATTCGATGAGGAATTCAAATTGGTGCTTAAAATGTGAAGTAGCTTTATTCCTACCAAAATTATCATCAATTTTCTCTTTGTTACAGACACCTATGGCTGCGCGATGAACATGGGACGACAGGACAGAAATCGTGCTGATCTCAGGAGAGTACCCACCTCATTGCAGCGGATTTCAATGGCCAACATCTTAACAGTCCGCCCATTCGCCTTGTGACAGCTGGTAAATTGCAAAAAAATTCGGTATGGGACATAACAAAACTGCCCCAGATGACGCAACAACAATGGCTGTCCTTCTGCAAGAGCCCACACCGTAGCACCCAGTGTCTGGCACAGGACAGTGGGTTGAATCGAAACATTGGGCAGATACTGGCTACACACAGATGGCACCGTATAAGATTGAGTTGCTGCATCCGCTCAATGAAGAGGATCCTGATCGCCATGTCGAATTAGCAAAAATGGGTGCCACAGTAATTGCAGACGGGGAGGTGATCAAAAAACCTTTGCTACTGGTCCGACGCAAACCCACACTGAAAAGATCACTCCAAGGCTACCGACACACGGGTGAGCGAGTTTTTTGGCATGATATCACGCTCGTTAACATGCAATTTACCGGCGGCTGCAAGGCAATTTTTATGCAAAAACGCATCGCATCTGTGAAATTCTGATCCTCCTCGAGCAAGTTTCCCATGTGAGAGAAGATCAGAAGTTTTTCCCATTAATTTCAATGGGAAACCTCATATTGCACGGCGTGCGACAGCCATACAATAAATTAAAGATCCCATTGAGATCAATGAGCATTGCGTACCACGAAACGTGAAGAAATCAATAGAGGCACATCCTATTCCCACACCACAGAAAACATCACTCATGTATAAGACTCCATTCAAAAGAATGCAATGCACTAATCTCATGCAAGTTTCTCGGCCGTGTGAAAGTGGCCCAAGATGGTTGCGCACAGGTAGTCATGGTGAGGTGTATGGGGTACGAAGATAGTGGGCCCCATTTATCATCGATGGTAACCTTACTACTACGAGGTATCTGCCATTGTTACATGACAAGGTGCTCCCGTCACTGTGCAGCAAAGAGGACACATTCCCACTGTTCTTCTAGATCAGCAACAAATTAGGTTGCTTTATGGCAGGGGTCGCCAACTCCAGTCCTCGGGGACCACCAACAGGTCATGTTTTCAACATATCCTATGGTAAGAACACCTGTGGCAATGTCTGAGGCACCGACAATAATTACATCACCTGTGCAATACTGAGGAAATCCTGAAAACATGACTTGTTGGCGGTCCCTGAGGACTGGAGTTTTGGGAACACTGCTTTATGAGGTTCTGGTGTCTTTGATGACCATTTGTGAGCAATACAGCATTTTGGTCCTGCTCATTTCTGTCAGGTTTTCCCCCACCACACTTTAGCTGACTGGAACATTATATCTTGTTCATTGCTCTACGCACTCAGCCTACGGCTGGAGTCACACCCGGCCAACATAGGCTACCCCTCTGATGCATTAACGTACAATGCATTGGTATTAGTGTACCTTGATGCCACCAGGAATCTAGGGGTTTAGCAGGGCTATGCCCGTCACACCCCTAGTTCCTGATTGGCTGTATTCGTCAAGGTTCTTGAAGGTCTTTTACCATCGTGCTGCAGAGGACTTTGCTGTCGGGCCAATGTAGTCACTGCACGCATTAGGCTGTTTGGAGAGCGAAGTGCATCTATTCTGACCGCTGTCCCCAGAGGGCGGCGGTGTGATTGGCTGCTCCCATGTCTTGCAGTTGCAGGATATTGTATGTATACGTGTGTTGTCCCCTCTGTGGTTCACTGCGCGGCTGCCAGCACTGAGTACAACCCGGAGTGCAATCCGCACTGAAGGAAGGAGGCAGTCACCAGTGGCTGAACTCGGCTGCTGCAACTCACCCGTCCCTGCTGTTAAGCACTGTGCAGCTGTGCTGTCAGAGCAGACCCCGGGGTGCAGTGGCCGGTGTACACCCATGTGCGGCTGCACTTACTGGCCGGACGCCGCCTCTGGCAGCTGTCGCTCTCCTCCGGCACTTATGTCCACGGCGCAGGTGCTTCCGTGGTTTAGCCTCCCTGCTGCCAACCCCGCTCTGGGCTTTAGCACTCAGGGGGATGCCGGCGTAAGGGAGCCGCTGTCTCCTTTATTAATCCAGGCAGCTGTACGCTAACATTAGTGGGCTGCCAGGACCTGCGGGTAACCACCTCTCCAGCCCATCACTTTCAGGGGGCGTCACCACCCCTGTCAATCATGACTCCACCAGCACTTGCTGGTGGCGTCAAGATACACTAATACCCAATGCATCAGTGCACATGGGCATATTTCTGTGGCGTAAAAGCGCCTGGCCGTGACGGCACATTTCGGCCAGGTGCTTTTACACCGCCACCACCAGTGGCTGCATAGACTCCTGTGGGAGCCTATGACAGCTTCCAGAGAAGGGAGGGAGTTTAGCAGTGTGACTGCTAAACTTCCTCCCCCTTCTCTCTGCCCTTTGCCATCTGTTTGCAATGGAACAGGGTGGAGGTGAGGGGGAGCTAAATTCAACTCCCAGGCCACCCCCTTCCATTGCTCGCTACGGCAATTAGTGTGAGCTTAGCACACTAGCTCCTGCCCCATCCTGCCTCCTCCCCTTGCCAAGAGAAAGCAAGGGGTAGGGCGCTTTGCAGAGCTAAACTGTCTCCCGCTGCCCAAGGGCATTGCTGCCTCAGCGGGCCAGGGCCATCTGAGCAGGCACACAAACGTTAACATTGGTCCGCCCGTTCACGTGTTTTTATGTCGCCAGCAGGCGAATGTAAAAAAAACCCGCCAACGCCCATGTGAATCAAACTCTAATTTGATGAGTTTTGTTATTTAAACTGGTTCAGGTGTGGTATCCAATCACACGTTTAATAGGGCTCCATGACACGGGGCTGTCTGTTCACAGTTACCCAACTCTTCATTAAATGAAAAAAAGGTTATATTTTATGAGGAACCTTCTCAGCGATTTCAAAATAGCTTCCCTGAAATATGAATACAAAAGTGTATATTATATCATTTATACACAAACATTTCAAAATGATAATAAAAACTACAAGAGGTCCCACAAAATAGGCCTGAGCGCTCCGGCACCCGCAAAATAAAAATACTGTGTCTAGAATGCGAAACCACGCTTTTTTTTTTTTTTTTAAAGCAGTGTTTATATTGTAGAAAAAAAATGGTAAAACCTAAAACCTTTCTAAAGCCAGATTAACATGGATTATGCGCATTGGTCGTTACGTTTTTGCACGTCCCTCTCCTGTTTTTTTTTTTTGTATCCAAAATCCAGTAAAAATAAAAGCAAAGACATGCAAAACCCCCTCAGCCATTGAAAAGGCTAGCCATTGAAAACTAGTGTAATTAGTACCTTATACAGTTAGCCCCCGACTTGCGAACAGGTTCCGTTCCAGGAACCTGTTCGCAAGTCCGAACAAATGCTATGGAACGGGACCGCGGGTGGATCCCGCTCCATACAACGTCGGGTGCCGGCTGTTCTTACAGCGGGCACCCGGCGGCAGCAGTTCCGACGAGCCGCGCCGCTCATCGGAACTGTTAACACTTTAAATACCGCTCTGACAGCGGTATTTAAAGTGTTAACAGTTCCGACGAGCGGCGCGGCTCGTCGGAACTGCTGCCGCCGGGTGCCCGCTGTAAGAAACAGCCTGGACCCGACGTTCAGGGGGCCCGTACAGCGTCCCACGATGAGATCGCGGGACGCTGTGTGGTTGCTAGGCAGCCGGGGACCTCCTGAAAGGCCCCAGGGCTGCCTATGCAGAGTGCCCATCAAGCGCACGGCTTGCTAGGCGCTCTGCATAGGCAGCCCTGGGGCCTTTCAGAAGGCCCCTGGCTGCCTAGCAACCGCACTGTGTCCCGCGATCTGACTGAACAGGCTTCTATCAGGCTTGATAGAAGCCTGCCCGGTCCCTGCACAGTATGATGTAATGCCATAGCATGACATCATACTGTGCAGAACAGACTGTTCATATCTTGCAAAATTTGTAAATTGAACGTTCGCAAGTAGGGGACTATCTGTATTTTGCTTCCCTGCACAAACATGCAGGAAAATAGAACACTAATTTTTTTTTGCGCAATAGAGTTATGCACGCAAAATTCATGCCTGTGAACAAACCCATTGAAGTCAACGGGTCCCATTTACTGCGTCTTGCGAATCTGGTGTTACCTTTATTCTACAGGTCATTATAATTAGGACAATATTTAATGCCATAAATATAGATTACAAGTTAAAAAAAAGTGGTGACTTTTTTCCTGTCCCATTACAGACAGTGGGTGATGCGTTCTGTGGAACACAGAGATAGGACATGCAGCGACCCATTTCCCACACAGCGATGCGGGAAAACATCACTTAGGTATAGGACGCCATTCAAAAGAAGTGGAAATAAAGAGCAAGTTGGGAGGGAGGGGGATTTTAAAACCGTGCAGCAGTTTAAGAACTTACAGGTTGTTCCCACAGCGGCCAGTAAGGGAGGAGTCCAGTCTAGTCATGTGGTGCCGCTAGCCCCGCCCATCCACCATTGACCGTTTTCTCAGTACGCCATGTAATCTCTAGAAAGCGGTCAGTGATGGAGAAGAGGTGGGCAGCAGCGCCTCATCAATAATCACTCATCACTCGCCATGAGCTACAGAAACCAGCTGGAAGCTCTTACAGAGCGCTGCCCGTTACATCATACATACAGATAACCATGGAGGTGCCACGGCTGTGCCAATCACTAATGTGTGCCGTAGCACATTATCCCATGAGGGACGGACCTCTGGAGGACACGTGGTCACTACTGTATACTAGGAGGACATGGCCGCTTCCCGGTTGTCTCTTCAGTCCATCGTCTGTTTATTGCGAGCGCGCACGCCATATCTGTAGTGGAGAAAGTAGAAGAGGAGCGTTAGATAATCTTTATTGTATAGGGCCAACTTATTCCGCAGCGCTGGTTAGATACAGCTAGGCCAGCGGTTCTCAGCCTCTTCAAGCCAAATACCCCCACCAGTAACAAGGCAGTCATAGCGCATAGGAAGCCAGCAGAAGTACAGGAACGTGTGGCCATCACTGAGGTTTAAAAGTGGGGTTTGGGCTTTACACCAGTCTGCTAATTTTGCCTCCCCAGTTGGAATACAAGAAGTGGCTGCCTGTACTACCACCATATGGTGGGGGGAGAGCCAGCACTGTGGCATATACACTGCAGGAGGGGGCGGCTCAGGGCAGAAGGAAGGCCCATCTGGACAGGATACACAAGGGGGTTTTGGTGCAGACTTCCCACTTGGCATTCGAGTGTCCCCAGAGCATTGCACCTTAGAGCCAGGCCCTCCCAAATGCACCCAGAAGCCAACCTTCACCCCCCTCCAAATGCACCCAGAGGCCCCCCAGGCCAGGCACAGCATTGCACGCTGGGCCAGGCACCCCAATGCACCTAGAGTCCCCCCCAGTCAAGACACAGCATGGCCCCCTAGGCCAGGCACACCAGTACTGGCAGCTGTGATTCACCTGGGGCTGCCCCTCTTCCCCTACACCTTTAGCTCAGTACAACAGCACTTTCTAGCAAGCGCCAGGCCATCTCCTCCCGCACACCCCGCTCCCTGCAACCCTCTAGGCTTTAGCCTCTCACCCCGTCCACACCTCACTCTTCATCCACCGGGTTTACATTACGTAAGACACATGATGGACAGCTTCCTCAGCCAATCAGCGAGCAGATCTCGTGTTCCCCTTAATGACTCACATGCAGCCGGCTCCGGAGCAGCGTGAAGCGCTCAGCCAATAGAAATCGCTGCAGCCATTGACCAACCGGAGACGGACGCCTGTGATTGACAGGGATTTCCTCCAATGGCTTGAAAGAGACGGCAGCAGCTGCGTTGTTAGGGAAGTAACTGTTGTCAGGGGTCTGAGAGGTGGAAGGTGTTGTGGGGAGGCGGCAGCGGCGGCGGGCTGTGCATGTCATCTCCAGCTGGCGTGAGGTGACTGCTTCCTCCTGGATACCGGACCGTGAGGTGAGATGGGAGCCGGCTCCGGCCTGACCCTGTGCGGGGGGCTGCAGCGTCCCCATTGTGTGGCATGCAGCTGGGGATGTGACTCAACAGTTGTAGGCTTGTATCTGGCAGGGAACAATGGAGAGTCTGTGGGGAGGGAGCAGACCTGTCCATGTGAGGTGGCCTTCTGCCCGCAGGGGTGCTGCGTACACATATGGCACTGGGCGCCTATAGCTGGGACATACGTGCCGTGGGGATGAGCTGTACCAAGTAGTGCGAGCGGAGAGCGTCCGCCACCAATCACAGCCCAGCGCTGATTTACAAGTTGGTGCGGAGCTCCTGGAAGATGGCGGCCGCGGACTGCGTGGGGGCGACCACACCTGTAGGGGCCCTCCGTTAGTTGGACCCTCTATTACAACTCATTACGGAAACTTATAGGGCACCTTCACACCTAGTGGAGTCCATGCGGGAAAATGCGCCAAAATCCTTATCCTAAACAGATTCGCGTGCGGCTCCACAGCGGACATCACGCCTGCAACCGAAAGGGTGAAATCTATGGCTGAGCCGCGGGAAAAAAACTAAATACGCAACATGAGCAAGGGTACATTCACACCATGCAGATTATCCACAGCGGCGCATTCAGTGCGGAGGGCGTCCGTGTCGGTCAGAGGGGTTTGACTACCGATCAGCTGTATAAAGGGCGGTAAGCTCCACCGCCCCTTCATTGTATACCGGGTACAGCGCCACCCGTAAGTTGGGACCAACCAGTGTGACGTCACAGTCCCGAGAACAGCTGGAGCCGCTGTCATCAACTGATCAGTGGCGGCACTGCACCTCCATCTGAGTGATCACCCATCCCAAGGATGGGTCAGTAATGTTGTAGTGCCGGAAGACCCCTTTAAAATGTTGGTCAACCTGGACAAGCCAAGACTGATGACGAACAGGGAGGGAAGGATGTGGTTATGTAATACATGGGCGGCCCAGTCCACCACGGCGACTGCTTCTGCTCATTAGTGACTCTTCTCTCTGGCTTACTAGGAGTGATCATGAGAATCCCAACCGTATTCTGTTAAGGTGTTAACATGTTAGGGGTGTTCCTGGTGGGACCAGCTCTGTGGGTAGTTAGGTTCAGTTCTGCTTCCCCTTTGATGTATTGCGCCTTGCTTGGGTTGCATCGGTACTGATGGCTGTTTATACCATCCTAGAACTAGCATGGAGGCCTCGTGCAGCTGCTATGGTGTCTGTGCAGAAGCCGGTCCCATCCTGGTAGTTATTGGGAGATGAGACCCTATTATAGGGGGTTTCCAGGCAAATACTACTGATGACCTCAGGCAACAGTAGATGGGCTTGGGCCCACTGCTTCGGCCCCTGTTGTTACAGAGTGGACGCATTTAGCTCCGACCCCTGTGTAGTGACCAGCCTATTAAGACTGATGACGGCTGCGCTGGCCACTACACAGGTAAGGGCTGATGGCTGAACACGGTACTTTTTTTTTTTTTTTTTTCTGGCGGTAAAAAAAAATTTCAGATTTTTGCACAAACATGTATTTGGGCAAAATGTGCAACTTTTCTCCTTTCTGCTCTGCTACTTTAAAAAAAAAAAGTGTATGGGGCTTTCAGGTGGTCGCTGGATCGACAGACTTATATATGGTTTATGGCAGAAAATGGAGTAAACTCTACCAGAAACGTGTGCCAAGTCGGACCTGGCGTAAATTTCTTTCTGGGTGCACAGAGCTTCCGGAGATGCGCCAAATATATGAAGAGGTGTGTAGCTCTTCAGGTAATCAGTGCACCATGCGCCCTGGGAAATTGTACTAAAGCCCAGGCGCAGGAAATGCCAGGCGAAGTACATTTCCTCCACTGTGTTGTAGTGTGGACAGCTGATAAGATGGGGTCCCAACTGGCAGATCCCCGCCGATCAACTATTAATGATCTATCCTTAGGGCATCAATAGAATTTGCCCTGAAAACCCCTTTAAGGGCATTCCCTCTGAACAGAGAATGCTAAGACCCCAATCACACCTGCGCCTGGGACATTTTCATTCCTCGGCTCCATCATTAGGGCCAAATAATGAAGACCCCGGAATCGCCAGATCCAGCACATGTCGAAGCCGAACGGTGCTGAATGGACTACTGACTATAACGGAGTTTGTCCGACTGATGGAGGTTTATTGGACTAAGCAGTGCAGCATGCTGTGCTAGCTTGTCTGCGGTTTTCTGCTGGACCCATTCCAGATGGAAGGCAGGTGTGAATGGGCCCTTAAGGAATAGGACACATTTAGGTGGCGAACACACAATGGGCGCTTCATGGGTGTGAACACTGCACTCCTGTGCAAGACATAGGGAGTCCTTTTATCTCTGCTGTTCTGTGTATTCTATAAAAACCTCCGAGAAGCCCCCAGGCAATATGTGACATGACAGGATATAGCCTGCTCTCTCCTAATATATTCTCCATTCTCATCGGCTGATATTAACGGAGCTCAGCGAGGGGAATGAGACTTTCCATATGTCCTTATATACCTCGTCGAGTACATCTATAAGGCTCTCTATCCAGATGGAAAGACAAGACCTCCTCGGTGTAGAGGCTGCTAATATATTAGGACTTGTCTGCATCTGCGAAGAACACATGTAAACTTTGTTCTGAAGTTCTTTCTGAGTCACTCTACCCGCCCAGGATATGTGTTGGAACAGAGGCCAAGATAGTTGTCTCATAACTTCCTGCACAAATAGTGCCGGCTGAGCTAAAAGTTGGGTCCTGGCACACGTACTATGACAGCCATGTTGGATATATATATATATATATATATATTGTCCGTACATCTTTATGCCAGTCCAATGGCTAGTTGTCTGCCCAGCCTGCAGTCACCTCTCTTCACAGCCGATGTCTGAGTACCCCTCAATGTGCTGCAGCTGGTTGACATGAAATATTAAACAATGGCGCACCTTTTATGTAAATTTAAGAAAAGTAATCAAGTATGACATTAGTTTTACTACATGTTACAATTGACTTCCAGTATAAAGAAAAAGTATATGTTGTGTATAACAGTGAGAGCTCCCCAGACGTCCACCCCTTGTAGACCAGATGTACTGTGTACAATGGGGTAAACCACTGTGGCAATATTCTTCTATGTATTAAATGGCTGAGTCCAAGCGCTCCGTAATCTCCAATTATCCTGCTGAAATGAGCAGCAGGACACGTGTGTGGCTGATGCTCCATGTGTTCCCGGGTGCATCGGACCCCTGATCTCAGGATCGGTGCGGGAGACCCAGTGGTCAGAGCCCTTCCAATCTGCAAGTGGTCCCCAATTCTGTGGATAAGGGAACACTTATACTGGTGAGACAGCACCTATAATGTGCTCATTAAAGGGCTATTCCAGGCACTGACTAATATTAATATCTAATGTACATTATCACAATTAGCAACAGGCCAACTGGACCGGGTCTAGCCACATTTCTCATTTTCTATCTGTGTCCTATGACCCTCCACCTGTAAAATATCACCACTTCCTCTGACATTTTGTACGCATTTGCTACTTCCTCCCCTGTCTGTAGCCTCTAAATTCCTGTGAGCAGTGCATGATAGGAGGAAGCCCTCTGCTGTATTGCTCATGGTTACTGGTGCATCTTGTCTCCACCAGCAGCTGGGGACTGACCGGCCTTAGCTGGAAGTAGCGCCCTAGTCACGCCCTTAGCTCATGTGCAGTTTTGAGTGAGGTTGATGCTGGTAAGTTGTAGGACCTGTGATCTGTGGACGGTAAACAAGCTCTATGCATGCTGGGAGTTGTAGGTAACAGCGTCCACTGTGGAAGTGATGCTTGTAAACACAGCGGCAGATTGGTAGCTACATGGAGCAAAGAGGAGGATCAGGACGCGAGAAAAAAGGTACAGATTGCCGCTACTTAGCCGGACCTCCTAGATTGCAGCATTTTCAGAATTTCCATTTTGTGCCCTGAAAATAATTGTTGGTTTTATTTCACACGGATGAGTTTAATGTCTGATTTCTGCCAGTTTGAAAGTTACAAAACTCAACCTCACTGACTGCAGTGTCTGTATTCACACATGCACTTTTTTTTTTTCCCCCGCGGAGCAATAATCTGTTAGCCTGGGTCCCCACACAGTGGAATCCTGGCGGAAATCTCGCAGTTTGGCCGCAGCGAAAAACCGCGAGATTTCCGCCGGGAGAAGTTCTGCTTTAAAACCTGCGGCACTTAGCCGCAGATTTTGAAGCTGCCTGGGTGCTCGCTCTTCCGCTGCGGCCGGCGCTCCCATAGAGGAGAGCACGGCCGCAGCGGAAGTAGAAAAAGAATGAACATGCTGCGGCCGGCTAATCCGCGCCGCGGTGCCCGCTTTGCCGCGGCGGATTTGCCGTCCCATGTGGACGAGATTTCTGAGAAATCTCGTCCACATGGCTGGCTAACCCCGGGATTAGCGGCCGCAGGCGAACTTGCAGCGGCGAAATTCAGAACGGAATTTCCGCAGCAAATCTGCCCCGTGTGAACCCAGCCTTAAAGATCTCTATCACAGCATGTCCTATTCTGATGCGATTCGTGGACCACAAGTGCCCATTCCGGTCAGAAATGGAATGCATCCACGCGGCATGTAAGTGTGCACGGCTTTCTTCATGCACCCAGTGATTTCGGTTTCAGTCTTAAATGACTCCAATTGGACCACCATCCTTTTTTTCACGTGTGTGTGAAAAACTGGTTGCAGTCGGGTGACGCTTGCGCATTAAATATGTAAAAACTGAACAAACAGCGGTGTGAAATACACATAGATTCACAGTGAAATCGTAATCATCTGAGTGGAAAGAGTAAAAATGATGGCGTATTACAGAGGAGATGTGAGTCGTGTAATACCGCACCCGCGGGTGTCTGTACTGCGTGCCTGCGATGAGTAGGACGGAGCGGGGTCCTGGGAGAAGCCTGCTGTACTGTGTGGACTCTCAGCCTCCTCGGCTCGCCTCTATTTTTAGGACTAGACCTGTGAAACCAGCGCTGCCCACATAATGTATATAATTAGGATTACATAAGTGTTAGCTTACCGCTGTGTCATTAGGGATGTACTGTGCCTGGCGGCTCCCTGAGGGACCAGGCTGTTTGTCTTGTCAGTTGTTCCAAAATACTTGCTTACCTTCCCGTCTCTCTACTTCTCATGACTGCGCCAACGCCTGCTGTCCAACGGCCCTACCACACATTCTGCAAGAGCTGTGGCCTTATCAGTGGATCTCTGGCTGTCCGGCTTTAAAGGGGTTGTCTCGCGAAAGCAAGTGGGGGTATACACTTCTGTATGGCCATATTAATGCACTTTGTAATATACATCGTGCATTAAATATGAGCCATACAGAAGTTATTCACTTACCTTCCCTGCGCTGGCGTCCCTGTCTCCATGGCTCCGTCTAACTTCAGCGTTTAATCGCCCGATTAGACGCGCTTGCGCAGAAGGGTCTTCTGCCTTCGGCTCGGTCTGGCACGAGCGGCGTTCTGGCTCCGCCCCCTACTCGGGCGATTAAACGCTGAAGTTAGACGGAGCCATGGAGACGGGGACGCCAGCGCAGGGAAGGTAAGTGAATAACTTCTGTATGGCTCATATTTAATGCACGATGTATATTACAAAGTGCATTAATATGGCCATACAGAAGTGCTTAACCCCACTTGCTTTCGCGAGACAACCCCTTTAAGGCTGGCTTACACGGAGTGATGATCGCTCAAACAACAGTTTGAGTGACAGCTTTGAGCGATCGTTTTGCATAAACTATTAAGTAGCTACTTGGTTACTTAAGAGCAATTAAGTATGCAAATGAAGCCTTAGCTGAATGCAGTTAATACCTGAGGGCTCTTATCTGCGCTCAGATCCTTTGTTCTCCTCTGGGAAACAATGCTGTCAGCACTCCCTGTGGAGAACTGCTGATAAGGCTGACCACGATTTTTAGGTTGGACTGAATTTAACGATCAGCTAGCAGTGCACAAAAAGCACACGATGGACACACGTGTAGACGCACTGATTATAGCTAAAACGATCGCTGATTATCGCTTTTTTTTTTTTTTTCGGCGATCATCAGCAGGTGTAAATGGGCCTTTAGCTAATCGGAGGGCAGGGCGGCCCCCATATTGTACTCTTACATGGAGAATATTCAGGTTATGCATGAGTTTGAACAAGATGATTAAATCTCCTGTACAGAAGTATGAGTCAACTAATGGCCCTACGTGTGTTGTGCTATCCATTTGTATGGAATGTTTCTCTACAAGGGTGGTGGTGAAGCAATGTTTGCTGTGCACCCTTCCCTTTGTGTGCCATTCAGGAGGAGCCAGAATCATTATGTCACAGTCTATGATATGTTCCCATATGGTACATTGTGGATGGGCCGCTGGTAGCTAATGTTTAGCAGGATGGTCATGTCACCTGATGATGGGTAACGCCAAGTTTTGATCTGCACAGATGCACCCGGACCACCAGCTTTGCAGGTAATGCTGCATTTAGGCGGAAGGATTAGCGTGCGAAGGTGAATGATAATTCGGCAGTCCAAATGGGAGCCAACGACGAATGAGAACCGTTTACTTCAGTTTCTGCAGGCATAAAAACCATCGTTAGCTTCTTTGCTTATCATTCACTGGGTGGGGAGACTTCCACTCCGACCTTTATGTTTTACGGCGCTGACCGCATGCGCCCCCTCAGTTGATCTGTCGGGGTCCCGAGCGACGCACCACGGAAAAATCCCTTTAATTTCTATTGTGACAGACTCCTTTTTGGTGCCCGTTTTACAAGACTTCTGTTTGTATCCACTGTAAAGTAGCGCAGCCAACTACATTACCCAATACTGCAAGTAAAGCGACTGGAAACCTTGTAAATGGACACCAAAGAGGTGGCTGCTTCATAATAGAAATGAATGGTTCCTTTGGTTTCCGCTTGGGGATTCCGTCACGGCGCTACTTCCACAGTTGTCTCTGACACCCCCCCCCCCCCCAAGCGCCGTCACACTGCGTGTACAATAACACTATGGGAATGCTCCCTACCTGCAGCCAACTATTTTTACTTGATGGGAAAAACTGTAAAGTGGATGCAGCGCTGCAAACCCTTCATCCTTAGGAGTGGGGGCCTCCCAGCAGTCAGACCACCAGTGATGGCATACCCTAAGGATATAGGATGCCTCTAATGTTCTGGCTTTCTCTTTCATGTCGGGTTCTTTTCACATGTGTTGCAGTGTTGCACGATGGATCTCATTGACTTACTGATGTAGCAGAGTTTAAGTTGAGATGTAATGCTTTATGGTAATTTTCAGTGCCAGTTTTAAGTCTTATGATTGCTTTACAGTGGGTTTTGTTCTCTAAAGATAAGAAAACAATGGCTTTAGACAGCGTGTTTTCCAAACTGTGCTCCACGGAGTCATTGGGGCTCCAACTCAGGGTCTAGGTTCCTGGTGGCGAACCTATGGCATGTGTGCCAAAGGGAGCACGCAGAGCCCTCTTCGGCTGCTCACTCCTATAGTGATTACCGGCTGGGGTGCCACAGCTCCCCGGCCGGTAATCACGCAGCGGCACTGATCTCAGTACATACTCTGACATCAGTGTGTGCACCCAGGATCCTCCTCCCCTGAACTTTTCTCCTTAGTTCTGCAGGAGAGGAGAAGGGAGGAAACGTTCCAGGCTCTCACACTGCTGTCACTGTGCAACATGGATCAGTGCCGAGCAGAGGAGGAGTGGCGCTGACTACAAGGAGGAGGTAAGTATATGGGCTGGGGGGCTATAACTAGTGGGGCTACTGTGGGGTTAATATTACTACTATGGGGTTAATATTACCAAGAGGGTTAATATTACTATGGGGGTGAATATTACTACTGGGGCTACTGTGGGGTTATTACTATGATCACTAGTAATAATATGTTTGGGTGACTCTTGCCTGTATATGGGGGTCCGTAATAGGAAATCTAGACTAGGGAGGCAGCTGTATATACAGATGATACAGTGCGACACAAGCCATGTTGTACCCATATTTGAAAGCTGTTATCTGTGCTGAGCCGCCTGCTGTGTAAATAAGGAGCGTGTAGCTATCAGCGGCGGCGGGATCTGTGATCACACCATGTCTCACCTTCCAGACACAGATAGGAGGTCTCACCATTACTGATGGAGGATCCTGTATCACTCCTGCTGCTCCTAATCGTGGCCAGACATCATCCGGCAGCTATAAAATGCCAACACCTAAAGAGGTAGAAGTTCTTTCTCTGAAGACCCCAAAGCACGTAATGTGTCACTGAGAATCCGTAAGAATGTGTACTGAGAGGTCGCCTTATGGAACACTATGAGAATGGGGGATATCTGTACTATGGCTCTATAGACTTCTGTTGGGCAGTACTAGAGAGAATAATCCCTAACATCAGCATATAGCAGCACACTTAGTGCCTGTCGCTCCTGCACATGTCTCTGTGCAGCTCTTGTACATAACTTTCCCAACTGTGTTAAAGGGAACCTGTCCCCTGCCTAAAGCACTATAAACTATCATACGGTGCTGTTAGACGGGGAGCTGGGGATGGATTCTTTATAGGCTCCCTCTTCCTGGTTCTCAGCTGATGTACCAGTTTTAATGACTCTTCTCCCATAAATTAGAACTTGCTTACGCTTGTATGGATCATTTCACTAACTAGTAGCGACTAGTAGTCTCACTTCTACTTTTGGCCTTACTGACCTGTAATGAAAGTTAGTTTTGTGACCTCCCCCTTCAAACATCACAATCAATAGGAATCTTAATTTATACAGCGCCAAAGGATTTTGCAGCACTTTATAATTTTGAAAAGTGTTTTTTTTTTTTTGTTTGTGTAAAAACAATTTAATGAATGTCTGTGATTAGTGCATCAAGCGCCTGCTCTGATTGGCTGAGCTGGCGCTGGAGAACCAATCAGAGCAATCTCTTGCTGGAGGCGGGGTTTTCAATCCTCCTTACCAGCAATAGATGCTCTGTCGGCGCTGACAATTGCACAGGAAGAGCAGCGGGAGGGACCCGTAAGCTAGGTGAGTATTGCTTTTTTTCAGCTTTGTTGGCTGATAACACAGCCAAAACTTTGCCAAAACACATGACCATGCTGCTAAAACCGCAGTAAACGCAGCGTTCCTGCAAACACCTGTGTGAGGGAGGCCTAACACAAGACGATTATCATGCAAAATGTGTTCAAAAGAACGAATTTGCGTGATAATTGTGTCTAAATGCACAGCCATCGTGCACTATTCGTTTAAGGTTCGTTGGTCGCTCGCTTTCAGCCAGCAGGAATATTGTCGCTGGATCGCGGACTTCTCGCTGAGTGTAAACGCTCCCCTGCTTCACGTAGAATGAAACGAGCTGAGCGAGAAGCCCGCGGTGACCTGCCTGTCTAAACGCTCTGCACAGGCGCTAACAACCTAGCGGTGACGCCAGCACTCATGCAGGGGTTTAGATGACTGTCGTCCCGTCTAAGTGGGACATTAGTCCGAGGTAAGCGGTGTATAGACGCTGTGTGTTACAAAGTGTCTTTCTCTTCTCTTCTAGGACACATCCACCTCAGCACTGTGTGTAACTTAATTCTCACTGCAAGAAGATCCTCCAAAACCGGTAAGATCGGCCACTAGATGGTTTTTCATCTGTGTATCTTGTTCCTTTTTTTTCCTATTTTTGATTTGTTGTATCCTAGAGGCGTCATTCAGAAAATAAAACATTAAGGGACGGCTCACAGGAGCGTATGTGTTAAATGGTGCCAGAATAATGCAGTGTTTTACCGCTGTGAGCCGGCGCAGAGCAGGTATGTTGCTGCATAGGGCAGGGATTTTGCACGACAGCCTATCTCACACTCGTTGTCACGAGCGGTCTGTCACTTGGCAACGTTGCAGCCATAGAGAACAATAGAGCTGAAAATCTACGCACTTTTGTTGACTCCGTTCGCCACGTAATAGGTAATGATATTGCGCTCGCATGAGCCTGTCCTAAAGGGATTGTCAGACTGAACTTTTCGATGACCTATCCTGGTTATCAGTAACAGAATTTAGCTGTGTGTTTATGGCTAGACAGCAGCTCCAAACACTTGATACGGAGGCTTGGTGACCGGTGCGTCGGCGAGGGTCCTGGGTGGCACACCGGCGCCAATTTACTATTCATATTCATGGTTTCCATCTCTAAACAGCCCCTTAAATATTGGACGTGAGTTGTTCAATGTTTCCCTTTGTTGCTACATTCAGATAGATGTAGTGTTATGTATGTGGATACTTGAATAGTAGGTAAGTTGTGTACTGGGATATCAACTGGAGTAAAAACGATCATTTCCCTTATGCTGGTGTTGATTCTGAGAGGGGGAACTTTGCCCAATATCACAGTGTATTTGTGTTGAAAGCGAAGATGTCACAAATTACAACATCCTACTGACTGACTTGTAGCAGGAAAGGGTTAACACCGTACTGATTCTTATTTCTTTTTCCCTCTCTGCAGGCAAGATGAGTATGATGTTGGAAACCCCAGAGATGCCTGCCGTCTTCGACGGGATGAAGCTAGCAGCTGTTGCCGCAGCCCTCTATGTTATTGTACGCTGCTTAAACCTAAAAAGTCCAACTGCTCCACCAGAGCTCATTTACCAAGATACGGCAATAAACCGCTTTCTATTTAAATCCTGCCCCTTGCTGACCAAAGAGTGAGTAATTAGTCATGCACTTATTGAGTGTTACAGCTTCTCCTATTCAGTGTTTGTACAGTTCCTGCTGTTACTAAGAGTTAGGTATTTGCCAAGCAGAAACTAGGCTGTGCGAAAGATAAAGAAATGTAATGACAGAGTGAGAGAAAACCTCTGCACTGGAGTGAATGTATAGTCCTTGTCAAGAAGAAATCGAGCACTTAGAAGGAGTGGTTGGAATTGAATGAAACGTTATATTTGTGATTGTAACGTTGATATAAGTGATTACAATATCAGAGCAAAAGGATCATTTATTGCAGAAAGCTGAACACTTAAAGGGAGACTCTAGTACCCTGTTGTACCGCCTCTAGCTTGGATACAAGATGTGATATGGGCGGGCATGGAGGCTCTAGTACCCTGTTGTACCGCCTCTAGCTTGTATACAAGATGTGATACGGGTGGGCATGGAGGCTCTAGTACCCTGTTGTACCACCTGTAGCTTGTATACAAGAAGTGATACAGGTAGGCATGGAGGCTCTGATACCCTGTTGTACCGCCTCTAGCTTGTATACAAGATGTGATGTGGGCGGGCATGGAGGCTCTAGTACCCTGTTGTACCGCCTCTAGCTTGGATACAAGATGTGATACGGGTGGGCATGGAGGCATACTGGTTCTGTATGGTAGCCTATCCTATAGCGTATTGCTCCACATTTTCTGTAACTGAGTCTCTAGATCGTGTAAACCTGTAGGCTGTTGAAGTTGACATCCCCGATGGTCCCATACATGTTCTATTTGTGATAAATCTGGCAACCGAGCAGGCCACAGAAGTGTGACAATGTTGTGGAGACATTCCTGTGACCCCCTTGTGTGTGCAGCCGACCATTCTCCTGCTGGAAAATGCCTCTTGGAAGCCGCCATGAGAGGAACACGTGTGGCTGCAGGATGTCCTGAACATATCGCTGAACTGCCATTGTCCCTCGTGCCACTGCTAGGGCTGACCGACTGTCATATGTGATGGCTTCCCCAGACTATCATACCAGCAGTGGCAGCCTGGTGCCACTCCAAAGCAGAAGCAGAATTGAGGTGCTCACCACTAGGTCTCTGGACATGAACACGGCCATCGTCTGTGCTCAAACTAAACCTGGATTCATCGTTAAAGACAATTCAGTTCCACTCCAGTCCAGTTTTTGTCATTGATGATGCCACTGCATGCAGAGGTGACGGTGGGTGGGTGTCAAAGGCAATACATATAATGGGTGCCGTGAGACCAAATGTCCTACAGCCAGGTGCCTGAAAAAATGATTCCGACAGACACAGGGGTGTAACGATGGTGCAACCTGACTCTAGATGGCAAACAACAAAACAGTTGGAGCTGCTCATGCTTGTTAGACAATCCTCTCTACTGGTGGTCTGGTGAGGGCATCCCAAGCCCAGCTGCCTTTTGTGCGTGCCCTTACACATCCACTAGTCCCAACAGCTCCTGACGATCTTGTCAGAATAACCTAGGTGACGGGCAATTCAGCGATACGACCATCCAGCTACTCTTATTCCAATATTGCGCCCCTCTCAAACTATTAAAGGGGTTGTCCCGCGCCGAAACGGTTTTTTTTTTTTTTCAACCCCCCCCCCCCCCCCCCCCCCGTTCGGCGCGAGACAACCCCGATGCAGGGACGTACAGAAAGCTTACCGGAGCGCTTACCTTAATCCCCGCGCTCCGGTGACTTCTATACTTACCTGTGAAGATGGCCGCCGGAATCCTCTTCCTCCGTGGACCGCAGCTCTTCTGTGCGGTCCATTGCCGATTCCAGCCTCCTGATTGGCTGGAATCGGCACGTGACGGGGCGGAGCTACACGGAGACGGCATTCTACACGAGCGGCCCCATAGAAGACTGCAGAAGACCCGGACTGCGCAAGCGCGGCTAATTTGGCCATCGGAGGGCGAAAATTAGTCGGCACCATGGAGACGAGGACGCCAGCAACGGAGCAGGTAAGTATAAAACTTTTTATAACTTCTGTATGGCTCATAATTAATGCACAATGTATATTACAAAGTGCATTATTATGGCCATACAGAAGTGTATAGACCCACTTGCTGCCGCGGGACAACCCCTTTAACTTAGTGAAATCAACATGCTCTACACAAGTAGAATAACAGGTTCACTACACACAAGGAGCCTCTCAGAGCCTTTTATAGGCCAAGGGGGAATCTCTTTCAGGGCCTCAGGTGGCAAGACCGTTCATTTAATCATGCCACAACTTTATTTTGCATATCTGCAGTATTTTGCAGCAAAATGACAGCTCCTTATAGAGGCTTTATTCTTATTTTTTGACTAAGCGTGTATGTGGATCTTAATGCATCTGTGTAAATCTATATTTAAAGAGGTTGTTCGCTTTAGACATTTTCTTAGAATGGTGACAAGGCTGATAACAGTGACTGCTGCTCATTTAGTTATTAGAAAGGAGATGAAATAGAGGAGGTGGTGGGAGTCGAGACTGAGTCACCCCCGTCCGTCGCGCCTAATAAAGAGTCGGCACACTTCTGGGTGAGCGTCGGGGTGGGATGTGAAGAGAATGAGTCACTCCAGTGCGCCGTGCCAGATTAATTAGTTATGATCAATAACCTCATATGAAGTGAAAAGAATCTGTACACAGTCACACAAGGTTGGCACACAACCGCACAAGTGTAAGCAGCTCCAGGATGAGAGTAGGGGCGGAGATGGGAGCAGTGGAGGAGGGGTGAGGAGAAGAGGCTGGGTCACCACCAATGTGTCGTTCCCGATGGCTATATTCAATAACTTATTTTGAGATAGAATCGGTACACAGTCACATGGGGGTAAGCAGCTCTAGGGTACAGTGTGGGTATACTTAGGCAATAAAGATGTTAATTGTATAAACATTTTCTCAAAGTGTTTAACTCGCAATCAACTCTGGAAAAAAGTTCCTAAAAAAGTTACGACTAAATGTTCAGTCCAAACAGCGACATGAACAACGGGTTTGGCAATAGGAACAATTATCCCCATCTCCTTCCTTTTTCCTCTCCACTTGTTACCGCTCTGGAAGTGTGTGTGTGTGGGGGGGGGGGGGGGGGGGGGGGGGTTGTGGGACTTACCAGAGGACAGATGAGCTTTTTCAAGAGGCGTTTGCACCGGTGTCCCTTGCTTCTTCTCGCATGGCTCCTTAGAGCATGGGGTAGCTTTAAACCGCGTCTCTTCTCGCTCCCATGCTGACAAATGTAGGCCATGGCTGCAGCCTATTGCTTTGCACTTCCGATGAGGGCAGGTTCCTTCTCTCTCTTCTCCAGAGCCACGCATTTGTCTTGTGCTTGCTGCAATATGAAATGCCAACGTGGACAGCCGGAGACGTTATGCCTCAGCTGTCTTCCACCGACCTGGCTAGCCAGCGAACAGACCACAGGCACTTATCAATGTGGTAGACGTCAGAAACTGGTTAGACCTCCTCACTCCCCAGCCTTGGCATATCCCCAGTTTCTATGGGGGCACACTCTTGGCTCTCTTCCAGAATGACAGCCACTCCAAGGGTGAGCTTTCTAGGGTCTGTTTTGAACTCCAACCTGAGCGAGGAACAGGCCTCTAAGCTGTCTTCACTGATCGATAGTCTGATAGTGGCGGTGAAACACATATCCCTTAAGGTAAAGGATCATCTGCCGATAAATCTATGGAAGCTATATCTTTTCGACTCCTAAAACGTTCCCAAAAGTCTTCCCTTCCCATTTGGAATTTGAAGATGTTCTATCTCAGGAATGGAACCTCCCTGACAAATACTTTACCAAGCCTAAGCATTTGGACATCCTGTATCCCTTTCCAGAGGATTTGGTGAAGTGGTCCTCTTCAGCAGTGGTGGACCCCCCCAGTGTCCCGTTTGTCTAGACATTGCATCAGCCATAGGTAAGATAGTGTGTCCTTTAAGAATGTATGCGACAAAAGTCTTAAATGCCTTACCAAGACCTCCTTTGAGGCTGTGGGTTCAGCACTTTGTCCTGTGTTTGCCTCTACCTGGTTCAGTAGGGCCACTGTTGAATGGGCTAAGAAACTACGTTGGGGCATTCTTACTGATTCTCCTTAGGATGAATTAACTGACCTTGCCAAGCAGATCGATCAGGCGGGGAGGCAAGTTTCTCTACAAAGCTTTTTTAGATACGTCCAGGCTCTTGGCTCGCTGTTCAGTTGCTTTGATAACCTCACACTGAACACTATGGCTCAAATTTTGGGCTGCAGATGCCACCTCTAAGTGGACATTAACTTTCCCTTCATCTGTTCGTATCTTTTTGGCACCAGACTGGAAGAGATTATTTCTGAGGACACTGGGGGGAGGAGCTCGCATCTTCCACAGCAGAAAGGAAGCAGCTGTACAAGATCTGTATGGAAGAAATTG
Source organism: Eleutherodactylus coqui (assembly GCF_035609145.1). NCBI lineage: Eukaryota > Metazoa > Chordata > Amphibia > Anura > Eleutherodactylidae > Eleutherodactylus > Eleutherodactylus coqui. The sequence continues at coordinate 247,354,283 of NC_089838.1, read as the reverse complement.
CTTCAGTTTTATCCAGGTCCTCGGATAACAAGAAATCTTTGCAGGATCACCATTGAAAACCCTCTTTCAAGCTATGACCTTCCTTCGTCCCGAACCACAATCCTCCAAGTCTGCTTCTGCATGAAGGGCAGCCCCTACTCAATTCATTCAGGGTCGAGGGACACCTTTGCCCTGTTCAGGGAGGCCTGACTTGGTCACATTTCTGATGTCTAGGCTCGAAGGTTATCTCTTTAGGCTACGCCATTGCATTTTTAGCTCCTCCCACAGATTTCTTCTTCACTTCCAGAATCCCAGCGTCTCCTTTACAGGCCCACACTTTTCCATCCTATGCGGTTTTCGCTATTTCGCCTTCTTTCTGTGGGACTGGGCCTTAGCTCCCTCAATTGTCGGGTATCCGTGTTGTCCATTCTTTTTCATCGTTCTCTGGCCTCTAAGTCAGCTATCCATACCTTACACATGACCTCATGCAGCTCCTCCATACCATTCTCCTGTCCATCCTTGGGACCTTTTAATCTGGTACTGGACGTGCTACAGGTTCACCCTTTCGAACTTCTGCGCAACGTCCCAGCTTGTCGTCGTCTTTTTTTTTTTGCCCTGTGAGGTATTGTTTTTAGTAGCTATCACTGCCATCTGCAGGGTTTCTGAGCCAGCAGCGTTGTTGGCCAAGCCTCTGACTTCCATCAGGACAAGGTAGTCCTATGTCCCGTGCCCTCCTTACCTAAGGTGGTGGTAGCCTTCCACATCAATGAGGACATCATTTTGCCTTCCTTCTATCCCACTGCTATGCACCCAAGGGAATCTGCTCTCCATATAGACCGGACTTGGTTGGAGCCTTGAGGATTTACCTCTCCCGAACATCTTTCAGGCACTTGGATGCTTCTTTTGTGATTTCAAGATGCCCAAGACATGTCCTAGCAGCTTCCAAATTGGTTATCTCACATTGAATTAGTTCCTCAGTAGTGGAGGCCTATCGTGCCAAAGGCAGGGAGCTTCCCTTCCATGTTACTGCACACTCTACCCAGGCGGTGGGTGCCTCTTGTGCAGTAGGTAACGGCACCTCTGCTCTTCAAGCGTGTAAGTTCTCTAAGTGGGTTTCTCAGCACACCTTATCTAAATTCTAGTGGGTGCACACTTTTTCGCATCCGCTGAAGCTTCTATTCAGAGTCTTGCAGACTACTGTGAGCTGACCTCATGTATTTCAATTTGCTCTTCCCACCCTTGAAGGACTGCTCTAGAACGTCCCTTGGGCCTCCTAGACTGTGTCTACAGACGAGAAAATCAGATGTTTGTACTTTGCGTCTAATCTCTTTCTCGTCTTGTTAACCATTGTTCACCTTTTTGCCATAGTCTCCCCGATGCCGGGGCATTCTCCCTGGAGCTTCACATGATTCTGAGCTCTGTTGCACGGTTTAATGTTTACTGTTTTTCTTAGTGTTGTTTAACCGGTTTTTATCTTGTTTGCTGTTCCTACTAGTTGCATAAAAAATGACTAGCTTGGTGCCTGTAGGGGGAGAGGGTATATCCGGTAGGAGAAGCTAACCCTTTCCTTGCTTAATGTCTCCCTCCTAGTGGCAGTAGCTATACCCATAGTTCTAGGCTGTGTCCCCAATGAACGAGACATGAGAGATTTTACAGTAAGTACAAAAATCTGAGGGAATATGAAGCATTACAAAGTGATTATTGAAATCAGTCCAAGTAATGCATGGACGTGCCTGGTACTCCAGAGCAAAGATGCCCATCTCCACTTATACATGAGAGTCCTAAATGGGGAGTTGTGTGTTGCAGCTATGTTTTTCTGTTGAATTTTGTTAAAATTGAAGTGGAAGAACACAACTAGAACATAAAAAGCAACATACCGCTAAACTATCAAACAAAAACACATTGTGGGAATGGAAATTCATATTTTTTTACATTCCCTTATTCACGACAATAACCTAAATTGAAGCAATGTGTTCTTGTGGACCAGGCCGGAGACATTTTACAGGAAAATAAACATTTAATAGTGTTTGAGTGACAAACGATTACAACGTGGTTAGAGGAAATGACATAAATGTCTGGTGGGGTTATCATTGCTGGGACTCCCGCCTTTCGGCAGAAAGTGGATTCATGGCAGCAATTGACAATCCTGGACCAATCAGAAGCAAGAAAGCCCAGCATGTTTTTTTGCAGCCATATTGGTTGTCAGAGAAACTAATTTATGCTTTCCTAGCATGTGACATGTGTATGCCACATGTTGACATGGAGTGGGCCCAGGAGCTGAGCCTGCCTCCTACACAGAAGGTGCCAGTTGTATTAAGCCCTGCCAGCCGTCCCAGCAATTATCGCTCCTGATCGTCAGTGAATGGAGGCAGAGCGGGCCGGGAATCGTTTTTACATTCTGTGAGAAACGGGGCTTAAAAGGGATTTTCAGAACTTTACTGTTGATAACCTATCCTCAGGATGAGATTAGAGCTTCAATAGTTGATTGGTGGGGGCCCACTGCCCAGGACCCAAATGATCAGCGGATATCGGGCCAATTGTCAGTGGGCACGGAGGCAGAAGCTGACTTCTCCGTATGCATTTCAGCATTTAATTTAACAAGCGCAATGCCTGCATTTGCCAACTTGGGTCACTGCAATGCGGATGGACCAGTCTGCTTCCGGCACTGTCCGCACTAAAGGCGGGATCAAGAATAGCTGTTCACCAGGGATCCTGAGGATAGGCTATCAATAGTACAGTCCCGGAAAACCCTTTTAACAGGATGATGCTGAGAAGCCCTCATACAGCTCCATTGACTGAATAACAAGTACGTTATGGGTCTCCTCCAAAAACCTTTGCTTTGTGGCCTTTTATGGTCTGTTTATTAATAATATCATGAATGCTAATTTGTCCTGTACAAATACCCTAAACAGAAGCTGTTCAAATGGTAAGACCCTTACTGGGGATCTATCGGAATCCCACTTTTGAGTATTGAGACTTAACCTGGGATGGAAGGCCAAGACATGGTGAAAAACAAGATTAGAATGCGCCTAATGTATAGTGCCAGCGGTGTTTTAATTACCTTGGCTTGCTAGCCCCAGGAATTGGCCAACTCCTAATTGCTGTTGTCAAGGTCTTTACCCTCCTGAGGAGGGATCTCGTGAAGCGTCTCTGTCCTAATCTGTAGTGTTTTAATAATGAGACCTGTAGCACCATTTTTATATTGCCTAATAATTACATATTTGTGTTAGGTACATTCCTCCGCTAATCTGGGGAAAAAGTGGACATATCCAAACTGCACTGTATGGAAAGATGGGGCGAGTCAGCTCTCCAAATCCGTATGGATTGCGCAAGTACCTAACAATGCCCGACGGAGCTACTGCAACATTTGACCTCTTTGAGCCTCTTGCTGAGCATTGCACTGGAGGTAAGTAGAAAAGTGTGCCATGTGAGATTCATGTTCAAGCCATCAGAATTCACCTGTCATTTTTTTTAGAGGATCTTTGGAACAGAATAACTTGATTAGTTGCACCCTGCAGCTTCTCCTTTTTCCTTTGCTATGGTTTTTGACACATTTTCCCCAGTGTCTTCTCCAAGGCTCCTCCTCAGTAGTGACTGGTTTGTAGCAATCGGCTGCATGACTTTTGTGTAGCGCATCTCCTGATCTGTGTACCTGAGTGGGATCTTTAGAGGACAAGCCCGTGTAGCATAGTGAGGCAGGTACAATGCTCTGTGTCCACTTGAGTACTAGTTGGTACCTATAGTGTCACAAAACCTAAAATACAAAGATTGTTAAACTGTTTTCACTTTTGTGCCAACAGAAGGGGGAGTACACGACAGCTGCAGTTGGAAACCAATAAGGATTGGTCAAATGTAATTAAAAAAATACATTACATTACCCCTCTAGTCAGTTGGTAGTTGCACCCCTTCAATGTGGCTGGACAGCCCCTCCTCGGTGCGCTTTTATTAGGGCATGACACCCCTCCCCATCCTCCCTTAGGCCCATCTCCATTAGCTGGAATGGAAAGCCCCACTGATACACTTACTAGAGGGCAGTAATGGGAACTGAGGTAATCGGATGTTTGCCGCTTCTTGTACTAGAGAAGGGTGTAGTTCATATTGGACAGACTCTATAACATTTTGCAAACTACCATATTTATAGGACTTTTATTAAGCAGAACCTCCTCCTTGTAGCAGCTGGCCACTCTGGCTCATATTACTTATAGCTTTTTTTTTTCCCCACTAATGACATTTTTCCTAACAAATCACTGCAGAGCCGACAGCTGGGACCTCAAGATCCATGCACCCTGAATCTTCCATGAGAATGGACCAATGTGCATGCACGATCTCCACTCATTCTGCTTCTGTGAGACGGAGGAAGATTGATGCGCTCAGCAATCTTCTACTGTCCCATAGAAGTCGATGGAAGTGGTGGTCATGCGTGCACACCATTGTTTCATTCTCCATGGAGGATTCAGGGTGCATGGATCTCAGGGCCCCTGGGGGTCCCAGCAGTCAGATCCCCAGCAATCCAACACTTATCACCTATCCAGTGAATGGGGAATAAATGTCAGCAGGAAAGCCCTTTAACTAGTACGTTAGTGTACGCCATGCAACCATGTATTGCAGCGTTGCCTACATTTGACTGGAGCTATGCAATATTACGTTAATGGCTACACGCAGCATTTACTCAGTAACTGCAGTCATCGAAGGTCACAGGAGCTGGAACCTGCACTGATCAGCTGATAGCTGGGAGCACTTTTTAACCTGTGACTTTTCGAATTGTCACATTGGAAAAACTCTTCTGAAAATGTCACCTTTTTATTGTAGATTTCAGTTTCTCAGGTAAATGTATTTAACAGAAGGCAGTCACACTAGTGACATGACTGTTAGCCTTAAGAGCTTCTAGCTTTATGACGTAATGTATTTTGCGAGGCAAGTTCTAGTTTTTATAGAAGCCAATTTTGAGTACATATGTATTGAATAACTTTTTTTTTTTTTAATTTTGTTTTTATAATTTTTTAAAATTTTTTGGTGGGAGCAATGGTGAAAAAAAGCTCGCCACTTTTTTGCGATACATTGTTATGGCATTCACAGTGTGGTATGAATATTATCTTATTATACTACAGGTCATTACTAAGTGGCGGCTGTAAATTCAGTATTCCCAACCCCACTTCAAATGGCTGTAGCTCCAGTTCTGTAAAGGACACCAAAAGCATGTTGGCAGCCCAGATTGAATCGGTGCTACAGCTGTTTAAAGTGGAACGAGCTCTTCATCCAAAGCTGTATTGTCCTTTTACTTCAGAGCTTGTCCTAAACTGCTGCGGAAGGGGGTTAAGGGGCCGGGACGACCTTTTTATCAGTGACTAAATGAAAGTAGTTCATGTTCTGTATGTCACCAAAGATTTTCTTTATTCCCGTACAGAGAGTGTTACCATGGTTATATGTCCGGGAATAGCCAATCACAGTGAAAAACAGTATATTCGGACTTTTGTGGACTATGCCCAGAAGAACGGCTATAGATGTGCTGTGCTGAATCACCTTGGAGCCTTGCCAAACATTGAGTTAACGTCTCCACGCATGTTCACTTATGGTATGTTCATTTAAAATACTAGATTCACCCAATGTTTGGAAAAACGGTTGCAAATATTGTAAGAACTGTCGATTTCAGCTTGAACTGTTCACCATCCATGGCTTGGTCTTCCATGTTTCGGGGCCATGGCAACAGTCAAACTGGTAAGCACTTGCTATGAATGTCACTTTGCAAGGCTTGACTCTCCCTAGCGGCGCTGTTGGCTGAAGCGCAGTAGCGCTCCTAGACTTAACATAGGAACTTTGACCTGGCCTGACAGTCACTCAATGTATCAAACTCACATTTTATATTAGATGCCTAAAGCTTTCTCTTCATGTATCAGACCAAGATTCTACCAAGATCTAACTATTTGTGTGAGAGCTGCTGACTGGCCTAGAAGCGTTGTCTCTTCCTCAGGTTTTGGGACCCGGGTTGCTTTAGATGCTGGGACGGCTTCTTGGGCAAAGACCTAGTCACCTGGCAACTGCTACAACCTCACATGGTGAAATACTAATAAATCGTTCAGTAAAACCCACCGGAGTTACAGGGAGTAGAGAGTAGTTGCCATACATGTTTGCATAGAAGAAGGCTGGATTGCTTCACTGCAGCTGACTTGTGAGCACTGCAGGGACAGGAACACTTCCAGGAAGTGGCCATGTGATATCACCACTATTCAGAACATGCCCAGTCATACCTAGAAACAATGGTGTAATTTGTGATTGAGCTGGACTCTTGGCCCTATGACACATCCCTGAAATCCTGTAAAATTTGAAAACTTGTTTTATCTCTTTTTTTGGCTTGTTTTGGAATATTTATAAATCATAAAATGCAAGTTGGGAACAAGAATCACCTAACTTATAGAAATACGTTAGTCTTGAATTTCATGTAATGGACTCTTAAAGGGAATGTGTCATCAGAAAATATATATACAGTATGTGTATCTCTACAGTATAAATATATAAAAATGCAGCAGGGATTTAAAAAAAAAAAAAAAAAAGGCTGTATGTATTTAATTAATTAATTATGTAAAGAAAAAAAATCCTAGAATGAAAATAAATAAATATATATATATAATTTTTTTTTTTATCCTACAATCCTGCACTGTTTACACTGACCACAGATGACCTAAGCCTAGTCTGACATTTTCTGAACTGTCGAGAAGACTTTGAGGATGGGCCAGCCGGCACATATGTGTAATACAGTTTTCCCTGCGCCGTCTCTAGGCGATGACGCGGGTCCTGTGACCTTTCCGGAATTGCCATTCTGGAAAGGCTGCGGATCGGACGGCTTTCATTGATTCAGTGGAAGCCGTCCGTCCGGAAAACGCACCAAAATGGAGTATGCTGCAATTTAATTTTATTTTATTTATATTTGTTTCCCTCCGCGATGGGAAATCGCAAGTGATTTCCGCTCATGGGCGTGCAAGAATCACTTCTACATTGCATGCTATGGACAGACATTGCTGTGGAACCCGCGGGCAGATAATCGTTCAGATTCACACGATCTTGGCTGATATATGCACGCGCCGACTGAACGATGGAAGATAATTCGTACCCTCAGTGTTCAGTTTATACATGCATTAAAACTATATGGCGATCAGCCATGTAAGCAGGCAGTCGTTCATCTATGGTCTTGAGTAGAAGAGCGCTAACATCACAGGCAGGATTATGCTGAAAAGGTAATCTCTAGAGATGAGCGAACGTACTCGGTAAGGCCGATTTCGCAATCGAGCACTGCGATTTTCGAGTACTTCACTACTCGGGTGAAAAGATTCAGGGGGCGCCGTGGGTGAGTGGGGGGTTGCAGAGGGGAGTGGGGGGGGGGGGGGAGAGGGAGAGAGAGAGGGCTCCCCCTGTTCCCCGCTGCTACTCCCTGCTCAGTCACGCATCCCCCCCCCCCGGCGCCCCCCGAATCTTTGCATCCGAGTACTGAAGTACTCGAAAATCGCGGTGCTCGATCGAGTAATTACTCGAAACGAGTACGTTCGCTCATCTCTAGTAATCTCCTATATAGAGAAAACACAGGATCCAATATTCACAATAGGTGATCAGCTGTGATCTACTTTATCTACTCTCCGTCCACTGATCACAGAACATGTCTTAAACAGTCTCCCATACAAGCCAATGGATCCTGTCTGTCCATTTGTGTGAATAGCCCATGAAGCTGCTGTTAAATGCAGCTCAGGCAAGATGGCAGCCCCCACAGTCATATAGAGGAGAACAAAAGAAAAAAAAGTCTACATTTAGAAAATAAAAACAGATCAGAAAAGTGAAATCTGTTTCTCTATCTGGTTTTAATCTCTGTGACACAAACAAATTGGGGATAGAGATCATTTATGTATTTATTTATTTAATTCTTTATTTTGAACTTTTTCAAGAAAATGACAAAAAATGCCTCCTGAGGAGGCAACAGTAACATTGATTCTATGGTTTCAAATACCACAAGTTCTTGGTCTGTTGAGAGCGATAGCATTGCACTGTACCAAATAGCCCACCATAGTAATGGTAATATTAATGATGATGGTTGAAAAAAAGGGAGGAGGGGGAACGGTAATTGAGAGGAGGCCCCAGGTCAAGTCTTGTTGCTTTGTTAGGCTGCAGATCTGTCCTGCTGCCTAACTCCAGTCTCGCCACTCGCTGCCTCTTCACGTACCCTCCGATATAGACCTTTTAAGTGGCATATCAAGGTTTGCTTTACTTTAGTTGTTCTCCATAGCCTGTAATTGGCATTACACAGTCCGGAGATGTCCCAGGACGGTAGATCTTGGCCGGCTGACAACACTTTTTTTAATCTCTAATGTCAGCTTAAACTGAAAACCTTATCTGATAGATGTGAGTAGTATTACTACATCAAACAAGGTTACCCAATACTGCACATCTGGTGTAATGCCAAATTAGGTCATTTTATCTTTTATGAACAGACTGTAAACTATCATTTGCAGAGTTGAAGGCATAATGAATCCACAAGGTTCCCGGTGTATTGTAAAACCTCATGCCATCCCCTGTGGTCAGCACTTGGCCATCACTGTTCAGCACGGAGCTGGAATACTAGTACTGTCTGTGAAGGACTAGCTGACACAGATCTATTCAGCTCCTGTAATCTATATATATATAAAGACGACTGACTGACTGACTGACTCACTGACTCACTGACTCACTGACTGACTCACTCACTCACTGACTCACTGACTGACTCACTCACTCACTCACTCACTCACTCACTCACTCACTCACTCACTCACTCACTCACTCACTCGCCAAAAGTTCTCCAACTTCCCGATGTCGTAGAAACATGAATTTTGGTACGAGCATAGCTTATCTCCAAAATAGGAAAAGTAATTGGGTCCCAACTCGATTATTCAATTCTAGCGCAAAAGAATTGGTGTCGAAATTTAACGTACATAATCTAAATCTCTCACTTCCCAATGTCATAGAAACTCGAAATTTGGCACGGGCATTGATTATGTCATAAATAGGAAAAGCTAATGGGTCCCAACTCGATTATTCAATTCAATGCGCAAAAGAATTAGCGTCCAAATTTTACGTACATAATCTAAATCTCTCACTTCCCGGTGTCATAGAAACGGGAAATTTGGCACAAGCATTGATTGTGTCATAAATAGGAAAAGCTAATGAGTCCCAACTCGATTTATTCAATTCTAAGCGCAAAAGAATTAGTGTCCAAATTTTATGTGCGTAATCTAATTCTCTCACTTCCTGATGTCATTTTATATAAAGGAAACGTCGCTTGGTTGCCTCCACGTGGTGTTTCCTGGGTAATGCAGAGAACTATGCAAAATGGTGAACATATGTTTTTCCTCAGTATCTCTAAAGTAACCACGACTTCATAAGATTTTCCGTGTGAACACCAGATAAACACCAGTACCAAATTAACTCGGGCGAAGCCGGGTATATCAGCTAGTATAATATATTTGTTTTTTTTTTAACTAAAGGCCTTTCCTTGTTGTTCCACAAATATATCAAGTACTATGAGCTAAATGATACTTCATCATTCTCAGACTCTGTAGCACCATGTCTTATGAACCAGGACTTTCAAAAGAGTCCACAACGTGCTCTGCGTGATCACAGAAAGGTCTTTGGCTGTTCATGCCTGGCACCAATCAGTGTGATCAGGGCCGGAAGGAAAGCAGAATGATGTACACACAGACCGGGCACATGGCTGAAGCCAGGGAAGGTGAGTAAGTTGCCAGGCATTCACTGCGGTCCACCAACAGGTAACATGAACCTGGGACAAGGATGCCTGTGGCGTTTTTTATTCTCTACCGCTGCGGCATTTAAAGGGGTTGTCCCGAGGCAGCAAGTGGGTCTATACACTTCTGTATGGCCATAATAATGCACTTTGTAATGTACATTGTGCATTAATTATGAGCCATACAGAAGTTATAAAAAGTTTTATACTTACCTGCTCCGTTGCTGGCGTCCTCGTCTCCATGGTGCCGACTAATTTTCGCCCTCCGATGGCCAAATTAGCCGCGCTTGCGCAGTCCGGGTCTTCTTCTTTTATGAATGGGATCGCTCGTGCAGGATGCCGGCTCCGTGTAGCTCCGCCCCGTCACATGCCGATTCCAGCCAATCAGGAGGCTGGAATCGGCAATGGACCGCACAGAAGCCCTGCGGTCCATGAAGACAGAGGATCCCGGCGGCCATCTTCAGCAGGTGAGTATGAAGACGCCGGACCGCCGGGATTCAGGTAAGCGCTGTGCGGGTGGTTTTTTTAACCCCTGCATCGGGGTTGTCTCGCGCCGAACGGGGGGGGGGTGGGGGGGGTTTAAAAAAAAAAAAAAAACCCGTTTCGGCGCGGGACAACCCCTTTAAGAATAAATACACTTTGAAGTTTCACTCTGGAACGGCTGTCCAAATCAGGCAAGCCACACCTGTCTCTCCCTGCCTGCATCATGTAGGCTAACAGCTTTGTCCCTATACACAAAAGGGAAGGGAGCTGTCCAGTCTTCATGTTGCAAGAGGGAAGAGCTCAGCACGGCCCTCCTCCATGACTCAGAGCTCACTTCCTGACTCAAACTTCAAAGTATATTTTAGTTTGAAACTCTGTAGTGTTTCAGAATAAAACATCCGCAGGGAACAGGCTTCCCTGTTCCAGGCTTATGCTGCCCATGACAGGAACCTGATGACCGAATCCCTTTAACCCCTTCCACTTCCCTTGACCACCAGAGTTGGTGACATTAATCCTCGTCTGCCACCACAGAAGTCTTAAGATTTCTTAAACTCTTGTAAACTCCTTTAACAGAGGAGATGTTCTAAAGTGAAAATATAAGCATTCGGGTAGGTTCACGTGTGTTGGATTTGCTGCTAATTTTTTGCATCCAAGTTCATACATTTTGCGCAGACTTTGGCGCGTATCTGCAGCAGACTGCTTCTTCAAACGACTTGAATTTAAAGGGGCGGTAATCTGCTGCAAGTTTGCCGTGGATTTTTCTGTGGCAGGAAATCTGCCACATCGCTGGGTCATATGAATTTGAACCATAATCGTTCAGTGTACACACAACCAACGATCGACTAATGAATGATAATTCATTAGTTTATCGTTCATTTCATGAAAAGCATAAAAGTTGTTGCTTAAGCGTCTGGTTTAAATGCAGATCGTTCATTAGTTCTCATTCAACGGTACAGTGACTGAATAATTTGCAAGCAAACTATCTAGTATAAACAGGCTGCCTAAGTGACCTCCTTTATCGTTCGCTTCCGTGCTCTAGCACAGGGGTCCCCAACTCCAGTCCTCAGGGACCACCAATAGGTCATGTTTTCAGGATATTCTATGGTAAGAACCCCTGTGACAATGTCTGAGACACCAACAATAATTACATCACCTGTGCGATACTGAGGAAATCCTGAAAACATGACCTGTTGGCGGTCCCTGAGGACTGGAGTTGGGGAACACTGCTCTAGCACAGCAAGGCTACTTTTACACAAGCCAAATCCCATTTGAACGAGAAGGTTTTCTGTTTGCCTAAACTTGGGTATGTCTGATCTGAAAATCTATAGTACAAAGTCCAAATCTGATGCACACCTCAACTTGTTTCTAAATACCCCATACACAACGACTCCAAACACCGGACTGCTGTAACGAAAAACAGATTTATTTCCTGTTATTGATAAATCTTGCCGTCCGTTGAAAGCTTTGAGGCTATAACCCAGGTTTGTCAATTAAAAGAAATGTTTGTTCTTAACCTAATCTCCTGTGTTCTTCTCAGAAGTTCTTTCCAGGATATTGAAGATTGGCATTTGTACACCCCCATACGATGCCAACACTGTTTGGAGTGCCAGTAATCCGCTTTCAGCATATTTCTCCTGAAGGTTTAGGAACAGCTCTCTATATACCCATTGTATCTCTGGAGCTTAAGCTAAGCATTTTCTACCCCTGAGAAAATGCTTTTGACCTTTTTATTTCTAATTTAGTGATTATTTCTAATGCTTTACATAGCAATGGGCTTGTACTCGTTTAAAGAGACTCTGTCACCATCTTTTTCCACCCCTCTCTGAGGGCAGCATAAGGTAGTGACATTACAGGGATCTGTTTGTGTGTGGAACTGTGAACCAATTTTAGAGAAACTTACATTTTATCAGTAGTAGCACACATGTATAGAGGACTACCTAAAGTAGACCTGGATATTTATGAGCTGCAGGCTAGCTACACCCATCCTGCCCTCCAGCCACTAATTGACCGCTGTCTGCCTATTACTGTCCATAGTGAGAGAGCTGCCAGTCATTTGTTGCAGGGTGGCGTGACTAGCCTAGTGTCAGGAATGGCTAAAACTGTTAATCAGACAATAGGGGTTGTTGTTGTTGTTCATAGTCCGTTCTCTCTGTAGCTCCTCTCATCTCAGATGCTTCCTCCCCAGCGCTTGTTTATCTGCGTATCAAGGTTTAAATTGTGTTTATGCAAGTCACACTGACTAAACTGTTTTGTTTGCGGACTGCCATATTTCAATAGTAAACGGTGTGCCTGCAGTTTACTCAAATACGTGTGTTGATCTTAGAGTCAAAATATGTTTTTATTAGAGACTTTGTACATCGCATACAGATAGGCTGACAATAGCCTCAAGATTGTACAATAGCTTCGAGAAATTCTATTATTAAGACAGAAGAAACCATTTAGTTGATGAACTGTACTCTGGAACAGCCTTTACAGCAGTCTCAGCTTTACTTTGTTTAAAGCTTAGCTGACTGTCAGGACTCGGTAAGCAACTGGAAAAATAAATGACTATATATCTGAAACTAAATCGATTGGTTGTGAACAAGCTTAACCTACAGCGAGTAGATCTCCAGAGGAGAATCTCTGAGGAGGGGCAGGAAAAAGGGAAGAAATAAAAAAAGGGGGGGGTGGGGGGTGGAAAATAAGGGATGGAAGGGTAAAGAAGTTAGGTGTAGAGTGAAGGGAGGAGGAAATGGGCTTAGAGCAACGTCAGAGGAGGTGGGAGAAGAGGAAAAAGAACACCTCAGACCGACTCTAGTAGCATAGACACCGACATTCTTTTGAGTAGGTTGAACCCCATTCGCAAGCCACTGATCAAATCTAATAATTTTGCAAAACGTCACCCAAACCTCCCATGTGGCTTAAAACTCTGCATATTTATCATCGTCCTTAGCCCTCAGCTCCTCCATGTAACCAGTTTTGTCTAAGGTTGTCGCCCAGTTCATTGTGTCAGAGAGCCCTGGGACCTCCAGAGCCAGGGAATTACCATCCTCATGGCTAGAATGAAAAATCTAAGAATATTTCTTGCTAGTAGTAATGGATCCTGGTAGGATTGATAATGGGGCCATCTCAATAGGTATCTGCCCTCAGTATCCACCTTAGAGGGAACTAGATTGTGAGGGAGGCTTCTATGAATAGCTATGGATAGGCACATGTCTTTTTTTTCGGGGTGAACACTGTGCTACCATTTGGAATAATGCTTTCTGGTGCACCTAGGAAGGTGACCACATTTGTAATGTGTTTCCTGAAAAAGGGCAATTGGGATATGCTTTTTGTGTATGTGGGCCAGGATCTAACCCTTCTTAACAGACCTCTGGCATTATAGGTACAAAAAGAAAGACTAGTCATGGGGGTTGTCTAGGGGACACTAGGGAGTGCCACCGTGGCAGTCGAGGCATGGGGGACAGTAAAGGGGTAGAAGGAAGGAAAAAGCAGAAGAGGAAGAAGTGAGTAGGCTGACAGAAGATTTGCGTTGTGGCCGAAGGTCAGAACCAGATGGCACCATAGTGGCGTCAGCCCAGTGGGCGGAGAAGGATGAGGACAACAGAGCACGTGTGGCTTCTAAACGTTGAAAGCCCCTTCCGTTTCCAATCATCAGTGGTGTGATCGTTGGAGATTGGTGAACTGACTGAGGGACCTGCCACTGCTGCAACCTCCCTCATAGAGTGCTGCTGTGGAGGACTACTACTCACCTCAGGGGAGGCAGTCAAGCTAGATGGTGGTTCCTTGGTTAATAGGGACTGGTTTTTGCAGGTGTCCCTTTTGGATCTCTGTGGCTGGCCAGCGTCCCAGGGGACTAGTCACTGTAAGCTGAGCCCTGCACAAGGTCAGATGTGGACCCAGAAGGGAAACTACTGTCCTCATCATATGGTGTGGGTACCCTAGTTGTGTGTGCAAACTTATCTGTCTCAGGGCTGCACTGCAATCCGGGGTCCTCCAGTCTAGGCTTCCCTTCTCTGTTGCTGCCTGGTTATGAGGGAACCGGGCACATGTGGTCCTGCGCCATCTTGGGAAAGGGGGCCGACCGGGTCACGTGTCCTGAAGTAGCACTGAATTGTCGACGGCTCGCCCTCTAAAACTGCCGGTGGCATGCCTTGTTTTTTATTTATTTTTTTCCCCTCGCCATGGAGCCTTGGGAATCGCCTGGTGCCACCTGTCTTGTGTGTGAGCAGGTCAGTAACGGTGGGTATGATGGGAGCTCAGCCGGAGTGCTGCTTACTCTGCCATCTGCAAGCCACGCCCCCTACGTGTGTTAGTCTTTTTTCTATACCAAGACCTTTTAAGTCAGGCACGGGCGTCACGTTCACCGAAGTCCATTAGTGGTCCATATCCTGTTGGTCACCTTCATCTGTGCGCAAGATTACATAGAACGCTTCACTCATCGCCGCTGTTGCACGGCTCCTCAGCTGCCGCTTAGAAACCGCTCGGTGTAGGCCGTTACCCGCTTGACGCAAGTTGCAGTTCACTCTTGACTCTTGCACCACCTTTGCTTGTGAGGGTCTCTCCGTCTCCCTTCCCTTTATACATTAATGTATCTGCTGGCCCTCACTGGACAGCAAGCTAGAAGGAAGGGAGACCCTTCAATTTTCTAACTATGTAATGCATGTAATGCACACTATGCACTACTCTTTGATTGGTCAGTGCTAATCACATGAGCAGCTCTGGCCAATCAGAAAGCAGTTATAGTTCATTGGTAGTTTATCAATTATCAATGCACAGTGGGGAGCAGGTAATCTGAAAATTTTTGTGTCTACCATCTTGGATAGCTGAAAAACAGAACTGCAACTGGCATATCGGAGGGATGGTAGCGAAGAACTGCAGGTTATGTCCTCTTTCCCTTCCGGTCCTGGGACAAAATTTGAAAATTTGTCCAGAAATGGGAGCGCTGCTTTTTATGGATTCTCATTGCACACAAATATCCAGTGCCTTTGGCCTTTGGTCTGTTGGGCTCCTCACTGACTTCATTAGGAATGCACTGCCTGATTACCTAACAAGTCTTTTTAATTGAGTTTTGGTATTAAGTATATTCCTAGCACACCAAACTGTCAGACATGGCTCAGCTGTAGTCTTAAAGGGAACTTTCACACGGCAATATTTGGTATCGGTGTTTGTAAGCCAAAACCAAAAGTGGTTCCAAAACGAGGAAAAGTTGAAAACCTTTTCTATTCGTTTTTTTTGTGCATTGGACATACTCTTGGTTCCGGCTTACAGATACTGATGCACAATGCTGTGTGAAAGTGGTCTAGGGCTAGGGCTACACCTTTTGCTTGCAGGTTGCACAACCCAAGATTGCTGTGTAGCCCCGCAACCTCGGTCACATTGAAGTGAATGGGGGTCAGTACAGGTCGCAGCTTGCTGTGTCTGCAGGGGCCAAAAAGTGCAACCTTGATGGATTTTTTTTTTTTTGCAACTCGTAGTAGTGGCAAGCTACGACTTGCACTATGACCCCATTCACTTCAATGTGAGTGCGAGATTGCAGGGCTGCACAGCCATTTTTGTTCGAGCAACACCTGTCGCATCCAAATTTCGCAATGAAATCCTAGCCTTAAGGTAAATTCAATTGCACGGCATTGCTGCTTCCATCTGTTTTTCTAAGCAGAGTCTTCTAAAACTGCTCCATGTAAAGTTAATGGGACTGATGGCTGAGTGCTGTCCTTGGCACAGAGATTGCATGGGGTGGCAGCACACCAATCCATTCACACTCCCCTGGAATGGGGTCTTGACTCCATAACTAGGAGGGGTATCGTTATCTGTGGGCGGTTCCAGTGATCCTGTGGGATAAATGTTCATGTGAGAACCCCTCTAACCCCTTGAGTGGCACACCCGGAAATTTTCCAGGACGAGCTCCACTGCCGATAGTGATATAGCCCGGAAGATTTCCGGGCTATGTATCATTATGGGAGCTGCAGAGCAAAATGCCACAAGCTGTGGCATTGCGCTCTGCCTGCACAGTCCCACAGAGAACCAGTGCAGGACATTGAGAAGCAGGAAGATATTGCCGATATGCCGGCAATCTCCTGCTTCTAAGTCTCCTGCTTTGTTTACAGGTTGCCATAGAGGCCATCGGCTTGTCAGAAGCAAGCCAATGATCTCTGTGGCAGGGAGAGCTGGTGCTTGGCTGCCAGAGGACAAGCAGGCACCAGCTCTTACAGCCGAGATCAGAAAAAACCTCTGATCTCTGCTGTGTTAACCCTTTACATGCTGCAGTCTATGTGACTGCAGCATGTAAAGTGCTGTCACTGCAGCATGTAAAGGGCTGTCACCATCAGACCCCCGGAATGTGATCAGAGGGTCCTGATGGGTCCCTGTGGAAGTCCCCTAAAGGGACTAAAATAAAAAAGGAAGTTAAAAAAATAAATAAAAACACTTGTCTCTTTACTTTGTAAAAAATGTTAAATAAAATCACACATGTGGTATCCGTGTGCATCGTAATGACCCAGAGAAGGAAGTTGGTACATTATTTAACCCCTTAATGACATGGCCCCTTTTTTTCTTTTTTCCCCATTTCTTTTTTTCCTTCCTGAAACATAAAAATTGTATAAACTTGGTATCTCCGGAATCGTGTGACTCAGAATAATGTTATCACATTATTTATTCTGCATGTTGAATGCCGTAAAAATGAAATCCAAAAAACAAATGGCAGAATTTCTTCCCCCCCCCCCCCCCCCAATCTCCTTACAAATGTTTTTACAAAAGTTATGCAATACATTATATATACCCAAAAATGATGCCATCAAAAAGTACAACTTGTCCCACAAAAAACAAGCCCTCATATGGCCTGGTCAATGGAAAAATGAAAAAGTTATGGCTCTTGGAACGCAACTGCAAAATTAGTTGAAATTCAATGATTAGACGACTTAAAAAACCCGCCCTGGTGGGCACGACCGGGTCGTAGGAAACCCGCCACTTAAGGGGTTATTAGTCAAAACCCTTTTTCTGTTATATAGTGTATTTTTTGTTTGCTTTTTTTAATGACTTATGTATTGTTCTCCATTAGAGAAGTACCATGTAAGCTGAGTAATGCCGTTTTATCACCAAGCTACACTAATAAAGGGGAAGCTTTCTTCTGATTTTTACTTCTCCAATTGGTAACAATGTGGTTTTCTTCCAGATAACCTAATACAGCATATCCTGTTACAGCTCTTTGTACCAGTGATAGCAGGGAGGTGTTTGACAGGACTGTGTGTGACTAATTTAATTTTACTTTTGGCTACCATGCTTGCTTCTTAGGCCCAATGCACATGAGCTTACCTGCACTGCGGCATCTGGAGCTCCGGATCCCGCAGCAAATACAGCCCATAGGACATGCATTGAAAAATGCATTTGCATGCCCACGAGTGGAAATCAACTGCGATTATTCCGCTCGCGAGATGTAAATTGCAGTATCTCCTATTCTAGTACGAGCCTCGCAGTGGTTCGCACTATCCATGTCATCGCCGGCCCGACGGCTCTGCACTGTGCATGTGCAGCTGTACACCAGCCGGCACATCCGTGGAGCAGAGACAACACTCCGGACAGGTAAGCCAGGGGTCACTGCGGGTGCACAGGGTCACATCCCGCTGCGAGGATCTCTCAGTTGGAATCCCACCAGGCCGTCTGCATTCGACCCTAATTAGAGCAGCCTTTTCCTAGGAGGTAAATCTGTGACCCCAGACTAGGAAAATGCATTTGGCCTTTTTCTGTAGGTTTAAAGTGGCTGAGCCTTACTTCCTGTTACTAACATTTGCATTAAGAAATGTGTAGCTTAATGAGACTTCCAAACAGAAGACATATCATAAGGCTGCAGAAACACCGAGTTACTAATACTGTCTAATATCTGGTGCAAACTTGAACCCGACAATCTGAAAATGCACTGGATTTATAAGTGACTCTGTTGGATGATAAACGGACACATTTGTAGACTGTAGCCTAACTTCTAGACCACCTATTAGTTGGCTTAGCTCATGCCAGATTTTGTACCAACATTTTTGTGCAAGTTTGGCGCACGACTGAGCATTTAGGCCACACCCTCTTTTTGCCAAGCTATGCCCGTTTTCTCAGACACAGCAAAAAAGGGCCTAAAACACATCATAAGCATAGTGCAAAGCATGTAAAACAATTTTTGGGTGGAATTTGCCTCCCCAAACTGGGGAATTCTCTATAGTAAATATGCCCCATAGTGCATTAGAACACTACACAGCTGGAGCCTCTGTGTGGCAATCCTTTTTTCTAGAAGTAAATGGCCTTTTCAGTGAAATAGACATAGTTTAGTTTAGGTTTTGTTAATATTGTGGCTTCTATTAATGGGGAAGCAGTATTTCTAGAGGGCCTTCCTTACTTCTTCACTAGGTAGTATGGGTACTGTCAGAGCTAGTCAGCCCCTGCAGTGGTGAGAGTAGCTGTATTTTGGCCATTCCAATTGGCTTTGGCTGGCCATGTATAGCGAAGCTGTTGGCCATACACGTGTTCCACTGAAAGCTGCTCTAGGCATCCATGGTCGGCATGTTTATTTCTCTTGACAGTTGGTAGAAAAGCTGCATACTGACACACTTTGGCAGCTGTTTATCCGCTAGCTGACCAGAAATATTAGGAGTTAACACTTCACATGCGATCAACGTATAAGTACATTGGCTTACTGGTGGCCTGTCAGAGCTCCTGCCATCATAGCTTCCAGTATTGCACTATTCTCTGGCTCACACGTGTGTATTGTGTAGGATTCCTCAATCTATGTCACATAGAATATCTCGTGATTTCACTGTATTCCACAGGTGACCTGCTGTAGGTGGTTCTTGAATGACTGCTCGATCTATCCGTTTACCTTTCATCCTGTTCTTTTATTTCAGGCTGCACTTGGGAATTTGGAGCCATGGTGAGCTACATCAGGAAGACCTTTCCACAGACCAGATTAATAGTTGTAGGTTTTAGCCTTGGAGGGAACATTGTCTGTAAATATCTGGGCGAAGCAGCAGCCAATCAGGAGCGAGTCTTGTGCTGCGTCAGTGTGTGCCAGGGGTACAGCGCGTCCCGGTAAGTGATCTATACCGCGTCATGCTCCATCACACCATGTAACCATTTAGTCATCAGCGAATTAAGCACTAAACTTGGTTATAGTGCTTCATCGGTAGATGTTTTGCCATTGCTGTTTGAAGCAAAAGAGCACTAGGAGTGTGTAAGTTTCTGCTGCGACAATAGCCGCCCACCATTTGGACAGTACAGCCTAATGTCCCACCACCCCTTTCTCAGATCCGTTGTTCACATGCGCCATCACTGGTCATAGTCAATCCTGATAATTGTCCAGTTTGGCCTACTTTTATTGTGTGACTATTTAATGTGTATAGGGTAGCTCAATAGAAGGAATGACCTGTTTGATTTCAGCAGGCCCTATTTTTTTGTTCTCCAGGAGAGAAACTGCAATAGAGATATTCAGCCAACAACTACCGTATTTTCCGGTGTATAAGACACCCTCCAACTTTTCCAGTTAAAATATAGAGTTTGGGATATACTCTCCGTATAAGACTACCCTGGGTATCCCTGGTTAAAAAGTCGTCTTGTACGCCGGAAAATACGTCCAGGAATACCACCGAGGAGCTACAACTCCTAGCATGGCCCGCGGTGTTGTCAGTACATACCGTCCAGGCTTACCACAGAGGAACGACGACTCCCAGCATGCCCCGCGCCGCCCGCTCTTGCCCACAGTGGACTTGGACGCCTCCCAGCCGGGGGGGCTGCTTTGGTATTATACCTTGACTCCACCGGAAGCTAGGGGTTTGACAGGAGGAACGCCGCTCTCACACCCTCAGCTCCCAATAGGGTGAAGGCTTGAAGGTCCTAGCAGCGTGGGGATGAACTTCATGCTGGGATAGAAGGTTACACTTAAGACTGGTTTCAGTATTAACCCCAACCCTGAAACCAACCCTCACCCTAATCCTCCATGCCAGGCACAGTCTCAACCAGTGTTTTCCCAGGACGTAGGCCGCCTGCAGACGGCCGGGTCGGATCTGCAGTAGGATGCGAACAGTGACCAGTGCAGCTCACCTGCTTTCGCCTCTGCTCTGCTCTGTGATGTGCCGGCTGCTGCTCAGCCAGCGCGTGCGCAGAGCGGAGCCTCCTCACCAGTAGTGACATTTCTGTGTGGGCCTCTGCGAGACCCCACAGAAATAGGATCTGCCGCCATTTGTTTTCTGTGCGTGTTTTCACGCAGACAAATCGCGGCTGTGTGCATAGGATTGGGTTTTGTAATGCAATCCTATGCAGGCGGGCACAGGCGGAAATTCTGCAGGAAATCCCGCCGCGGAATTTCCGCCCATGTGCAGGGGGCCTTAGATAGCAGTTTTCCAGCTCCCACGTCACCCTCCCTCCCTAACTCCCTGTCAAGCAGCGCTGTGCTGCCGCCGCAGGTTCCCCGCTCCTTCAGTGTCTGCCAGTGGTGGCCAGTCCAGGGAGTCGGTCGGGGAAGCTGGCGCTGCTCCCTCTGTCTGCGCTGCCGCTGTCCAGTGGAGGGAGGCGGCTGGGGAACGCACTCTGCCGCTGCCTCAGTGTCTGTCGCTAATGCATAGTGCAGTGAGGCCAGGGGGCAAGGCGCTCTGCTGCCGCTGCACCCTCACCGTCCCCCACCGCTGCCGAGTGCAGCCAGGCTGGTGGAGAAGCCACTCTGCCGCCTGTCCCTCACTGTCCCGCCGTATAAGACGACCCCCGACTTTTGAGAAGATTTTCCTGGGTTAAAAAGTCATCTTATACGCTGGAAAATACGGTAACTTGTGCATGGGAGCTGAAACTGCAGGGCCTTGACAGTCACAAATGGAGGGGTTGGCCATGGCAGTCCTTAAGATACTAGCTGTCAATTTTCTAGGACGGCTTAGAACATAAGAGTCATCTGGTTCTATGGGGAAACACTCAACTTTTTGTTTGCAGCTATAAATGAAGCTCATAAAGTACTTTACCCTTTGATTATGAATTAGTACTACAAAGTGGTTGGAGGAGAATACAAGGGGGGCTCAAAACAACTGGTGTAGAAGTAAACTGACTTCAGACATGAGTTGTCCTACAACAGCAGGAATGTCATGGGAAGATGGTAGAGCTCTTCAAGTTTTCAATGCACCATTGGTGAGATTAGTTGACCTAAAACAATGCACCTCCACAGTCTTGCAGTCGATAACACTGGATATGCTGGGAAGTGTCCGACTTGCTATCTGCTCCAACATTGAACATCTATAAGGTGCATTAAAAACTTCAAGAGTTCTTCTGCCGTTTTCAGGCCATTTTGGTTGTTTGTCTCTTCATGTAAGAATAAATCGGCTTTATTGCACCGTTCTTCTGGAATCCGTCTGTATTACAGTAAATGCCATCATTAAGACCATTCATAAGTTGGAGAAGAATATTTTGTCCTCTATTTGGGCAAATGTAC
This sequence comes from Eleutherodactylus coqui, assembly GCF_035609145.1. Taxonomy (NCBI): domain Eukaryota; kingdom Metazoa; phylum Chordata; class Amphibia; order Anura; family Eleutherodactylidae; genus Eleutherodactylus; species Eleutherodactylus coqui. The sequence goes on along the minus strand of NC_089838.1, from coordinate 247,332,639 downwards.
TTTTTGTGCTACAGTAGGAACTTTACTTTGAACAAAACTTGTCCCTCAGGGCAGAATTACTCCCTGCTTGTGGATGGATGTAGGAAGCTGTTTGGGGACATTATTGTTTGTAGGAAGCAGTACTCGAAAATCGTGGCGCTCGGGCGAAAAAGGGGCGTGGCCGAGTAGGTTCGCTCATCCCTAACCACCATGTATGTACATATGCTCTTTGCTTTCACTGTTATGTTCTGTTGGATTTTCACCATTTGACTGTCCCATTGTGTATTTCTTCTTTTTACCTCCTGTACAAGCCATTTGCTACAAACCCATCCAAGTACTTGCTCTTTTTTCATATAACACTAGCTTACCCGTCGCGCGTTGCTGCGAAGACAGACAGAAATACATACATTCGTTCTTATATATCTAGATAACAACCAATCACAGCGCAGCTTTTTTATGTTACCTAAGTGGTATAATATATAACAACCAATCGCAGCGCAGCTTACATGTTACCTCAGCTTTATAATATATAACATCCATAGTTGTACTATACCAGTAATCTTCCCAGGAGTGTACTCAACTTCCCAAAGTTTCATGGTGATTAGATGAATGGTGTAGTAATGCATAAAGGACAGACAGACAGATAGACATACATACATTCATTTTTATATATATATAGATGACATCAGGAAGTGAGAGAATTAGATTTCATACGTAAAATTTGGACGCTAATTCTTTGGCGCTTAGAATTGAATAATCGAGTTGGGACCCATTAACTTTTCCTATTTCTGACATAATCAATGCTCGTGCCTAATTTCATGTTTCTACAACATCGGGAAGTGAGCGAATTAGTGGCAATGATGGAAATCGAACGATCTACGTGGGGGGAGGGGGGGGTCGTAACTGTCAACGACGCTCGCACGCACGCCATTTATCGTAGCATAAATGTACTACGCCTATAATCTTCCCAGGAGTGTACTCAACAAATTCCCAAAGTTTCATGGCGATCGGATGAATGGTGTAGTAGCGCATAAAGGACAAAGAGACACGCACACAGACACACACGCATACATTCAATTTTATATATATAGATAGATATACTGTATATGTGTTAGTATTTGACTGCAAGTCTGTCTGTGTGAAGCCTAAATGGGATCCGTGCCTCTTGTGCTCCCTCTAGTGGTTCTCCGTGATTATTAAACAGGTTCCTGTAGGATCTCTGATGGACCCTTCCTGTATTGATTTGTAATCTATATGCTTTAGTCCACAAGTTCTGAGGGCTTTTTACATGAATTTACAAAGACCACAAAGTTACTACTACTTATCGGCTGCACTCTTACCTTGTACAAGGTGGCTCATACATGGCAGGACATGGAATTCTATACAGGAACAATATTTAGTATATTGGTCATTTTCAGAATAACGGATATATTTTCAAATATGAAATGTTATTTTAACGCAGGAGTCTATAAAGTGTGCCTTTTCTGTAGAATGGCCACTTTCTCACACTTTGGGCTGAGGACTCATATTCTGTAATTAAAGTTAAGCCAATATTTTTCTTTTGGCATCTATAATTGGCTAACACATCCTGTGTGCCTCTTGGTTCTTCACTCCCGTGCAACAGTCCATTGATTCTTGGGATTTTCTTATAGTGCTCAGGAAACTTTTCTGCAGTGGGATCAATGCCGACGGTTTTACAACTTCCTCATGGCCGACAACATGAAGAAAATCATTCTGTCTCACAGGTAGAACATTTACTAAATGCCATTGAACCGTGCCCTATGTAAATAGCAGCTATATCAGCACTTGTACAGCAATGTTGTAAAACATTTGCACTTCCATATACAAATAACTAGTGAGTGTATCAAGTCATATATATTTTTTTTTTTTTTTGCATCCCTACATCAAAACAGGATTTGTAGTGAAGCGTGTTATAATGAAGGAAGAAGACAACAGATTCAAGTGCTTTAACCCATTAATACCACAGGACATAGGTTTACGTTCTGCCAGGGTGGTAGTTAATGCAACAGGAAGTAAACTTGTATCCTGTGGATGGCATGGGCTCAGAATTAAAAAGTGTGTACAAATAACCAATTTTTGTGCACACCTCTTCATCTTTGTATTAAATTAAAAAAATAAACACATATTTGGTATCATCATATCGTTAACAATCTGTATAATAAATTGAACACCGTATTTATCCTACATGGCAAAAACCGTAACAAAAAAATAGTCAAAATACTTGTTTTGTTCAATTTGCCTCCCCCCAAAAAAGCCTTACATACCACAAAATGCTAGCAATAAAAACTACAGCTTCGCACACAAAAACTCGGCCTCGCAGAGCTGGATCCATGGAAAAATACAAGTTTATGGGACTGTGAATGCACTGATATAAAAACAAAAAGGTTCCAAAAAGGCTTTTTATTGTACAGAAGTGGAAAAACTGAAGGAAAAAAATATTGCTATCATCGTAATCATGCCAGTCCACAGGAAAAATGTATTCAGTCCTTTTCTGTGGCATGATTAAGGCTGCTAAAAAACAAAAAAAAAGGTTTGCAATACATTATATGTATTGTGAAAAACATACCATTAAAAACTACAATTTGCCACACAAAAACAAGCCCTCATACGGCTGTGACAAAGGGAAAATAAAGTTATGGCTTTTGAAAAGTGGAGATGGAAAATCTGCAAAAAATCATTGTGAGGTTATTCATGTTCTTAAGGGGTTAAATGCGTTTACCAGGAATACAAGCTAATCTCTGTCCTTTGGATAGGGAATAACGTGCTGATCAGTGGGGGTTTCACTACGGAGACCACCGCTGTTATTTCATACTCCCCATCTTCCTCACTGTGGGCTTACTGTGTACAACCTTGGTATCTGTCCTTGGTACTGCATGGTAACAGCAATGGTCTGCATGTAGCAAAATATACAATTAAAAAGATATTCCCAACCCGGACATTTATGGAATATATAATGCCTCATAGATGCCAGTCCCACTTATGGAGCCGTCTCTTCATTTAGGAAAATCGGGCCCGCTACGGATTCTCCATGGAGAATCTGTAGCGGGTCCCTCCTGCCCCGCGGACATGATGCTAAAAAATAAGAATAAACTCACCTGCAGTGGTCCGTGCGTGTCTTCCTTCCGTCGCGGCCGGATCTTCTTTTTTTTGGCCCGGCGGATGTGCTCGGCGCGCCGGCTGCATGCCGGGCACATCCGCCGGGCCGAAGAAAGAAGTTTCCAGCCGTGAAGGAAGGAAGACCTGCATCGCCCGGAGCAGGTGAGTTTAATTCAGGCACGGGTGTCCTGCGGATCCGGATGGCTTCCATAGGCTTCAATAGAAGCCTGCGGGAGCTGTCCCTGCGGGAGACCCGCCCCTGAATAAAGCATGTCCGGATTTTTTCCTGCACGCGGGACCCGCGCCTGCAGGGAAAAATGACATCCGCAGGTATTTAACTACCTGTGGGTGTCTAATGCATCCCTATGGGGCGCGGATCTGCGTGCAGGAAAAACGCTGTGGATTTAAAATCCGAATTTGCCCGTGGACATGAGGCCTTAGGCCTCAGGTCCACTTGAAGAATACAATCCGTGCAGAATCCTTCCGCGGCGGATTTGCTTTAAATTTTTTTTTTTTCATGCAGATATCCGCACACATTGCTATCAATGTGATAGCAATGTTGCCAATCCGCAGCAGAATGGAGCATGCTGCGTTTTTTCTCCCGTGCGTGAAAAGCGCAATTCTTTTAAAATGCCATTCGCGGGTGCAAAAATCCATTTAATGGACCGCAGATGGCCAATGATTCCCTATGGGCAAAATCCGCTGCGGGTTCCGCGGCGGAAATCCACTGCGGAATCCGCAATTCCATTTAGCTAGTGGACATGAGGCCTTAGTCTCCAACTGCAGAATGTATAACCCCCACATGACACCAGATATCTATCAGCTTTCTATGGCATATCTTGTGTGCAGAGCTTTATGTTTATACATCTTAGTGTGATGCGGTGCAGTTTTTTATGGCCTTGATTTTGGTTTTGTTGGCTTCTTCTAAGGCTTGTTCTCTTCTTCTAGACACGCACTGTTTACTGAACACAGGATGAATAAAATCTTTGAAGATTCGGTTCTAAGCAGGCTGTATACAGCCACATCTCTCATGCAGATTGATGATACTGTAATGAGGTAAGCACGGGATGCCATTCATTGCCTCCAGAGCCATGGCAAATGGCAACTTCAAGCTACATGTTTAAAGGGAACCTGTTATCACTAGAGATGAGCGAGCGTACTCGGAAAAGCACTACTCGCTCGAGTAATGTGCTTTATCCGAGTATCGCTGTGCTCGGGTCTGAAGATTCGGGTGCCGCTGCGGCTGACAGGTGAGTCGCAGCGGGGAGCAGGGGAGAGCGGGCGGGAGAGAGGGAGAGAAAGAGCTCCCCGCTCCGTGCCGGCACCCGAATCTTCAGGGACGAGCACAGCGATACTCGGATAAAGCAAATTACTCGAGCGAGTAGTGCTTTTCCGAGTACGCTCGCTGATCTCTAGTTATCACCTTTTGATTCCCCCCAAACTGTTATAGAACTTAAAGTTGAGGGAAACGGGGAGTCTGGAGTGCTGTCTCACACTCACCGGGCATCCTGTTCCAGCGCATTGACCCCACAAAGTTAGCGCATGCAAGCAGCTTGACTTTCTCCTTGTGCATCTCCCATAGGGAAATGTTCTTTCATAATCGGTATGTAGTGTAGGGGTATATTCACACATGGTTGATTTGCTGGAAAGGTCTGCAGCAATTCTGCACTAAATGGTGTGGATTTTTGGCGCGGATTCACTATGGATCGCACCCCCTCAATTGAAGGTGGGAAATGCATAGTAAAGCCACACCAAAATCCACACTATTCAGTGCCGATTTGTTGTAGAAAATATGCAGCAAATCCATCACATGTGAACATACTCTGAAAAGTAGTTGTCATGTTTAAAGTAAAAGGCTTTCTAGAAGGAAATGATGATAAAAATACGTTTCTAGTGTAAATATCGGAGGAGCTGTGGATGTGCAGCTTTTGCTTCACTGTTAAACATACACAATGAAAATCCTGCTTCCAGTACATTTTGATGATCCAGAACTCGTTTCCAAAATAGAATTGAACGATAATCTGGACTCTCCCAAAATTAGACACAGAATGAGTAGAGGGAAGCAATTCTAAACTTAGGCCTTTTTAAAAAAAAAAAAAAATGCTATGGTGTACATTTAAGAAGACATTACGAAAGAACTGGCGTAGAAAAGTCACAAGATTTGATGCAAGGGCTGCTTGCACAAAAATATTTCAACTTTTCAGCCTTCTGCATTGGACTCACTACTTTTGGGGGAAGTGGGTGTGGTCTGTTTGGTGTCCCTCCCCCAGGACCAAAAGATTTATACTTAAGTATAATGTCAAATTCTCTGGATCATTGGGAGCCCGCCCATCTATCAGCTTTCATCCATCCAGTGCATGGGTGAAAGCTGAAAAAATAGTCCCATCCCTGGAATTCCCCTTTAAAATGTATTGTCTCATATGCTGTCATTGGCTCTTTATCAGAAAGTTCCATGGCTACAAGTCCCTCAAGGAGTACTATGAAGAAGAAAGCTGTGTACGTTATTTGCACAATGTAAGTTTTGATTTACTTTAATTCTACACAGTGATCCCCCTTTTTTTTTTTCTTGCTTCGTTTTTCACGTCTGAGTTTAATCTGCTTCTCTCTAGATTCATGTGCCACTCATGTTGGTTAACTCTGTCGATGACCCCCTAGTCCATGAAAGCTTACTCTCCATTCCAAAGACCCTGGCAGGTAAGCGGTTTGCTGTGTTGTGAACACTTCAATGGCAGATGGATAAAAGTAGCTTCTGTTGGTTTTGGATATTAGTTTAAAGGGGTTTTGTCACTTTTATACTATTGATTACCTAGTCTTGGGATAGATCATCAATAGTAGATCGGCAGGGATACGCTGTTCAGGATCCCCACTGATCAGCCGATTGTCCAGTCTGCTCTCAGTGCAGCGGGCTGGAGGTGTAATAGGCGGCTTCACTCCCATTGGAAACAGAAGTGAAGCCGCCTATTACACTTTTGATCTTGACGATATCCTGGCCCTCTGCACTGACAGCAAGTTAGACAATCAGCCGGTCAGTGGGGATCTCAAGTAACTGATCCCCATGGATCTGCTATTTATGACCCATCCTAATAATAGGTCATCAATAGTACAATATGACAAAGCTGATTTTGTATAGATTGGACTAACCATCCTGTTTTGTTGTACTTTGTCCCTGACTTATCTCTAGGTAAGAAGGAAACAGTCATGGTGGTTTTGCCGCTTCACGGAGGACATCTCGGCTTCTTTGAAGGTGCAGTACTATTCCCAGAGCCTCTGACATGGATGGATAAACTTCTGGTGCAGTATGCCAATGCAGTCTGTCAATGGGAGAGAAATAAATCCCAGTGCTCCGACATGGAATCAGCAGAGCCTGCACCCAGTTAGACTGAGGACTTCAGTCATCTTCCCAAAGACTTGCCTACAGATTCATCCTTTTTTACGCATTTATAATTCTTTACTAACAGTTACTGTAACTTTTTTTTTCTTCTTGACTCTCCATTATATGGGTCTACCCAGATTATCTTTGCAGTGAAACTATGAGGGAAGAGGCCGTGACTCCACTGTGAGCCTACAGAATTCCTGTTTTCCCATTCTGGTTAGTTGCTGCAGTGCTTTATGTAGTGTATATATATTATATTGCTGTTTGGTACAGCAAGGCCATTGTATTTCTATCAATATATTGTCAGATAGTGGCTGAAGTAGATATCGGTCTACCCCAGACACGCCTTGTCTGGACTATTGAGCTATTCAATGCCGAGCATTCCGATTTATGGAAGTCGTGTTGATGTTTGTCATTGCATTAGTTCAGTATAACTTGTATGTGTGTTATGAAGTGAGACTGGACTCATTAAGGGAGTCAAGTGTACTAATAGGGTCCATTGATTTTGGAAGCAAACATATGTGTTGAGGGACACAACTTCTTTGATGAAAAGCTGTATTCCAGATTTGTCTGACTGAGAATTATTATGAAGTGAATAGAAGTCAAATCTGTCGTAATCATTCCATTCCAAAATGTGGCAAGACCAATACGCACCCTGTAACTTCACCCGGAACTTACAATATATTTTGTCATGCCAATATAGGGACATTATAGTTCCTGCTGCATGACTATTCATTGGCCCACATGTCTAGTGCAATAAACCAGTTTTGGCCTTTAAAGAGCTTATCCAGTTTTTTGATTGCCTATCCTTCTGATAGGCCCATCAATATTTGGTCACTGGGGATCTGACTCATGGTCTCCACACTTATCAGCTGCGATGCTCAGCCAAGTGTTGCACCCTCTTGGTTGTCTCCATTGCGTCATGCTTCTAGTAGTGGCTATGTGAAGTATTGTAGCTTTGCCCCAGTGAATGTTGAAATAACCAATGCAGTAATTTTAAAAACCTGGATAACCCCTTTAATACTTCTAAAAACCATTACAAATTTGCTTAATCCTATTCACCTTGTGAGCAGATAGTTGGGCCTATAGAAAATGGAACTCCAGCTTCAGCTTTATTGCCAGAGTTATTGAACTCTGGGTGTGCTACATATTTCATCCACCTATGAATAAGGCTGCTTTGACACAGCGTTTCTGCATACGTTGTTTGTGTCGGCCTCGGGTCTTCATCTCAAATGTTAAAAAATGGTATTGCAACTAAATAATAGGTGTTACCAGAGTCACCCAAAAGTTGAAATGGCACCCAAGTGGCTTAAGGGAAATTTGCATGGCAGACGCTGCGCGTTTCCATCTCAAGTGCCCGAAAGGGCATTGAGATGGAGCCATAGACTTTGTCTGTGTTTCACAAGGTTTCTGTTCACTTCCAGTATTTTAGGAGAATGATAAAAAAGCATGGTCGACGACACGTTTACTGCCTCCTACGAGAATCGAACAGAAACCTAGTGAAACGCAGACAGTGCCTATACATTAAAGCCTATGGCTCCGTCTCAATGCCCTTTTCGGCATTTGAGATTTAAAGGCGCAGCGTCTGCTATGCAAATTCCCCTTAAGCCACTTGGGTGTCATTTCAACCCTCAGGGGACTCTGGTAACACCTATTATTTCGTTGCAATGTCATGTTTTGGCATTTGAGGTAGAAACTTGCAGCGTCTGCTGTGTGAAATCTCCTTAAGCCACTTGGGTGTCATTTCACTCCCAGATAACTCTCTGGCGAGCGCTGCTAGATTGTCTTGTCTAGAGCAAGCCATGAAAGTTTGAGGTCTGTAGTGTTCCAGGTCCAGGCAAAAAGCTGATTTTTTTTTTTTTAATTTTTTTTTTTAACTTGAGGTGCTTTTACACGGAAAGATTATCATTAAAAAAAATGCTAGATTGTTTCAATTTGACCGATAATCATTCAGTGTAACTACAGCCAGTGATTGAATGATAATTCATCTGCTTATCGTTCATCTTATGCAAGCATAACCATCCTTGTTGGCTCATTCGCTAATCACTCAGTTTACACACCGATCGTTCAGTCGTTCTCATTCACCGCTGCAGAGAAGTGAACGGCTGAACAATCCTGTTAGAAAATAACCCATTTCATCCGGGCCAACGATTTCTCGCTCCGTGTAACAGTCCCCTTGAACTGCTCTGTCTTGGTGATCTGCTGATGCATTCCCATGAACTTCCCTTTAGTATTTGGCCATGGGTACAGAGCTTTAATAATTGAACAGTTCTATTGACATGTAAACTGGTAATGTTGCACACTTCGCTCTTTCTGTTCTTCAGTGTTCCTGACTACTGCCTATTTTTATTTTTTACCAAAGTTTTGAGCTTGGGGTTGTAAAGCGACCATTGACTTGTTATTTAAAGGGGCATTCTTTATTTTGTGTTTCGTTTGCACCATTGCAGGGTCGTCCACAAAGCCACAAACTATAAAACGGTTGCCGTCTGTTTCAGCACATTTCCTGTAGATTTATGAAGAAATTCTATGGGTCCCGCAGTACTTTGTGCCCCATTCCTGATGCCCACATATTTACAATGTAATATGTGATAACTTAATGATGCTTTCTTTCCTCCGATTAGCACTTTACAGCTCCTTGGAAAACAGGGTCTCTTTACTTACAGGGCTCAGAAAAACTGGCACCCTGCTCTTCAGATGAGGTTTTTTTTTTCCTCTTACTCCTTATTCTTTGCCATCAACATGCAGGGAGATTATTTTGTGACTACATTTGGGGGATGTTTCTTTTGGTCTGAGACACATCCCTTCTGTTCTGTTGTATGTGTAGAAGTCTTGTCGTACAGTCTGTGGATTTACTTCTTTAACTTACGGGGAAAGCAGGAGATTCTGTATTTTTGTAGTTTTTGGTGGGTTTTTTTTCCCCTGCCTTTTTGGGAGTAAATCTCTAGCCAGATTGTGTTTCCAGTAGATCAGTCTTTACTTCAGCAGGGGCCTTCGAGTCTTGTATCTAAAGAGCACAGAGTTTGAGTCAAAAAAGCCCATTTCCACCTCCTGATGCACTAGCGTTCCTTGAAACGTTCATTTGCCTGATTATCTGGCCTTATTGAAGAGACACGGACCAGCCGATGACCAAGCAAACACATTCATCCGCTGATCAATGACGTTCAGCAAGGGTAACAATGCTCACTGATTGACTGTACATCTTCCCATGTGAATAGGGAGTACAGCCAGCCTATGGGGACAAACGATCAAAATTACAATTATTTGTCCCGATAAGTTGATTCTTGGCCAGTGTAAAAGAAAATTAAATGCGCACCAATCAACATACTTAAGATCAGGCCAAGAATCCGTCCCATGTAAAAACGCCCTTTAGAGGCGGCACATGGATGTTTAATGTTACTTCAGCACTTAAGTCCCTCTGAAGAGCGTTGTAGTTGTGAGCCGTACAATAAGTGACCATTTTACCAGCGTGACGTTTCGAGGTATTGGATATTAGTTAGCACTTTATAGTTGTGTTGTTGCACCCCAAGCCTTATGTTCTACTCTTACCCTTGTGTAGTTTTAGAAGGGGTTTCTTACCTTATGACATTTTTTGCAAACCGCTTACAGTAGTAAAAAAAGGAATAACACCTTACTAATCCCATTCAGACACTTCTTGTCCCCTGCTGGTCTTCGTTTACCCATCTCCAGCAATATTGTGTCGCCTCGATACTTGACCATTGCCGCTAGTTCCTGGCCACAACCATGACCTCAGTGGTATTGATGCGCCATGTCCTTGGTGAAGCCTAGTACACACAGGCTGGCAGGGGATGGTGGACGTGTGAGCATGGGAGCAGCAAGGAAAGGTATTATTACTTTTTATACCGCCCTCACCTGTTTGTGAAATACTTCATGGGGCTGGGAAACCTAATATCTTTCGCTTTCACACTCTGAACAGTTTGGAGAGTCACTTTTAGGTCCTGTACTTTCACACAGGATTGATAGTTGTTTTCTGAATGGAGGTGAGCGCGCCAGAGATCTCTTTCGGCTGCCCGCCTCCATTCATATTGAATAGGCAGTCGTTCAAAGATTCAATTACTCCTGTTTACACTGAGAAGTCCCTCACTACCGTAGTCACTTTGTATCAGTCAGCTGAAATGAAGCAATTAGTGCTGAGTGAGCAATTTCTTGCTCAGCGCCCTGCAGCTGACTGTGTTCACTGTACGACTATTGCCAAAAATTGCTGTTGCAAGTGATTATGCTGCGTTTAGACATAACGACTATCGTTCAAAAAATCGTTCAAACCACCGAAAGTGAACGAGAATCGTTCGGATTAAACGCAAGCCAACGACGAACAAGAATCGTGCATTTTTTTGTTCTTTCAGTTGGACTAAAAAACAATTGTTTGCTCGTTCACTTATTATGTATAAACATTCGCTCTCAGTGCTTCAAATAGGAATATGAAACTCTGAAGGGAAGTGAACGATTCTCAACGACCTAGCGGTGACATCGCTCACGTCCAAACGAGAGTGGGCTCGTCTAAAAGGGGCATTATTTGGGCAGTAATGGCCTGCGTAACGATACCTTCAGCCAGTGACCTCCAGTACGATCCCTAAGCACTGCACTCCTTTCCAATTGGCACTTTATTACCCTTCTATCTTAGTACAATAGTTTTGTTTCACCTGCTGGGCACATTGACGAGGACAGCAGCGAGTACAACAAGTGTGCCGTCGGGCACCGTGTAATAAACCTTACCCATAGGAGTCTTTGATTTTGCCTTAAGTCTCATTCTGTTTCCATGCCTACCCTACAATGTAAGAGTCTGCTTTGGAAACCATGACCATATAAGAAAAGCTGTGTGACTACTATGTATATGTAATGTTGCAACGACTACAACATTGTGCTTGCAGGGAGGAAACATTATTTGCTAACTTTTGCCTTGTAGGAAATGTAAAAGGATACAATGCAGCCTATTCTATAGAGGATAGTGAAGGGGCCATCTGATGTCCAGAATCTTAGAAAGGTCCAACGGGTTTCGTATGAAAGTGCAATGTGTAAGATTTTTGTGGAGTGTATGATGAGTTGTATTCTCTCTTGTGATGCCTACGTGTTCTTGCTTATTGTGCTTTATCCTACACTATAGCAGTCAGTTACTTTCTTTGGCTGATTTTGTCCTAGTTTTGCATGCTTGTTTTCTGTGGTTTTACACTCAGGGATATAACTACTGCCACACACCAAAGTGTTTCAGGTTGGAGCTGAGAGAACGCCAATCACAGAAGTCAACATGTAAGAACATGAGATGTTGGGAACCTTTACTTTGCTACTCCCCACATTGGCTGACACTGATGTAGCAAATTTACTTCTTTGTTCTGGACGTTCTAGCTTCTGCTCCACGTTACTCTTGCTTGGGTTACTTGGTTTTCTTTACTACTTTGCAACTACATAAACACCAGCATTGCCATTGTCTTAAAGCATTTTGTGTAACTTGTGTAGCATTTCAGCAAGAATTCACAGTATCTGCTAAATATGCCCCACTGGTGCGTCTGTCCTAGTTCAGGTCTTTGGTACTTTGTGTACACCTATGGGGAAATGGGAGGCTCCCAGACGACATGTGGCTCCATTTGGAGGTTGCTCAGAAAATACTACAGGAGGTGGTGGTAATTGTTCAATAGTTAATGCAGATGTGCTTTGTAGTCTTAGATCTGCCGGTGTGTGTCATGCCACTTGGGCTCCAGTATAACATATATGCTCCGGTTGAGCAATTAGCCTACTTGCACATACAAGAAGTGCGGCAGGTTTTCTACTATGAGCTAAGTGGTTAGTTTATGCAGTTGTCTTCACACAAGAGGAGACATTTCTGGAAAGGTTGTTGCCGATTGAGGTCTGCAAATTTTTGTGAGTTTGGCTAAGGCGCAGTGGACAACATAGAGATAAAGATGTCTAGGCACTTCCAGTGCGTTCCGAAAAAGGTAAATTACTGTATACGGCCAGTATGTTGGCTTTATCCCACAAATTTCAGGAATAGCTAACTGGACTTTTGTGTAGCCTCGAGTCTTTTCTATATATATATTTTTTTTTTTCCCTTTATAAGGATAGGCACATGGGAGTGCACACAAAATATCAACAGTGGATTACGTGTGGATGAGCAAATCCCATCGACATGCTGTGGATTTTTTCCCACTTGGAAATTGACCCACAGTGCGGATTTTCATCCACGGCCTGTTCATTTCTGTTGCATATTTTAGAGGGGTGAGATCCACTTTGATGTCCTCGGCAAAAAACCGTAAGTCACACATGTGGATTTTGCTGCGGATTCGCCACAGACTTGCAGTGAAATCCGCTGGCGGATTTGCTGCAAATTTCTCTGCCGCATGTGCACCCACCCTGATGTGCGTTTTATAGGCGATACTCTCTCATTGTAGAAAAATCTTAGGTTAGAGTAATTAAGTGGTGTCTGGATATGACGGCGAACATAACATTTCTGTCTTTGATTTTCTGCTCTTGGGGTAACACAAAGCTTTTTCAGACTGGTTGCTCAAATGAATGCCACACACTGCGTCCCATATTGTATACAGTTAGTGAACTCTAATGCACATTTGTAAATATTTCTCCTGTTACATCATATCATTCTTGCAACAGTTTTTGTTTTATCTTGTGTTATATCCAGAGTCAGCGGCAGACATTCCATTGATTAACATTCCAAAACAGGTTGCAAAGATGCATTAAAGGGGGGTCGTATGAGATTAAATGGGTTTTCCAGGGAAATACTGTTGATGATAGGTTATGAATAGTTGATCCGTGGGATCTGCCGCTCAGGGCCCCAGCTAATAAGCTGATAGGACGCCCTATGTCGGCATATGAAGTGAGAGCTGCTGCAGCGCCACTACACAGGGGTCAGCGCAGCAGTTTTCATTCCAACCGATCAGCTAATACGCCTGGTCCCAACCAATCCACTATTGATAACCTATTCTGCCGATAAATCATCAATGGTGTTTCCCTAGAAAAAACCTTTTGGAAATTGTCATTCTTGCTTACGGGCTTTATAATGTATTGCAGCTTGGGACGGAGCTACAATACCAGACGTAGACAAGATTGGCGCTGTTTCCAGTACCGAAAAATAGTTAGCCTTGGTTTGTGTGTGGCAAGAGCACGTGTCTGCTACAAATGGGCATTAATAGCAAATGTCTGAAGTATTTCTCTTAATCCTCAAAAATCTCAGCCTTTGCTTTTTGAGTTTTTTCTGTTGTATTCGGACGCACATTTCTTATACTGTACTTGCATTGTCTCCAGCGCTTGCAAAGCAAAAGCAGCCATCTTTGTGTGCGGAGCTTAGACTCTAAATTCAGCAGAAATCAATGAAGTGACTCAAAGCAGAATGTAGACTGTGGTTGCTAGTGAACTGTCTCTCTCAAATATCCATTTAGGCCACAAGTAGCTGCCTCCCCCACATTGGACCATGTGGTTCCATCGGGTACCAACCGCCTAGGTAACTTCTAGCAGTGTGATGTAAATGTTTTGTTTGCTGGTTGACGCCCATCACAATCCTTCTTTTTTTTTTTTTTTTTTTTTTTTAATAGGGCAGCATTTATCGCAGTTTCCATTCCTAAAATGCTGAGCCACTTTGGTGCTCTGTCCATTCTACTTGCCATTACATAGTCAAGACGCCATTAAAAGATCAAGGTCCCTGGATGTGAAGGACCCACGCTCAGTTCTACGGTTCCGCAACATGCACTGTGTGTAGGCGGCCGTATCTTGTACTAAAGACTTTAACGTTTATATTGCATACACAATTTATTTTTTTTTTAAAGAACTGATCAGGGAAAAAAAAACTTTTACAATCAAGAATGGACATTTAGGAACAGAAGCCTTTTGGAGCAAGCCATATATCTACAGAATATAGTTTCTGTTGAAGTGCTGACTTTGTGGTCTACACAAGTCAACATCACGATGACGATCTTTTCTATCACATATTAACCTGCTCGAGGAATGTATGCCAACGTTTTCTAATCCAGTGCCCAAAATATCGGGAAGACTTTTCTTTTTTTTTAATCATTTTTTAAATTTTTTTTGGTTTTGGATCTTCTGACTGTCGATCGTATTACCAATCTATTTTGTATTGCGTCCTCGTCCACAAACACATCTGCCTTAATAAGCAGGGGCCGTGGTGGTGTGTGCACATTGTAGAGACTTCACTGTATTCTTCGGTTTAGTTGGCTTGCTCCTTATATTGGTGAATCGCCTACTGCAGTTTTATTTTAAAACTTTTTAAATGCTGCCCTAAAATGGATTAGTCTAGAAGCCGGCAACCGGTGACTGCTCAGGTGGCTCGTAAGTCACAAAAGTGGTTATCCAGGACTGATGGTAGAACTACATCAGTCCCAAGTTTTCCAACGCCTTGGTTGTGTTTTAAGGTTAAAGCTCATAGCCGAGAACTGACTGCAGCTTTACACAATATGGGGCCTGTCACTTCTAGAGATACGACTTGCAACTAGCAATGCAATTTTCTATACACCTACTTTATCTTCAAACAATGACTTTTTTTTTTCTTGCATTTTTTTTTGTTATGTGATGTATGGCAGTTCACTGCAATCTGAACTTTTTGTTAATTTTTGGATTTAATGGAACTGAATATAATAAAATAAAGATTGTTTTAATTCATTGTTGTGTATTTGTTTTAAATGAGTATATTTTGAAACTATAAAATTAAATGGTACTTAACTGTCCTCAGCCTGGCGGTTAAACGCTGCTGACTCAATAGTTTGCTGGTCTGTGTTGACAGCTGCCTGCCAATTGGACGGCGCAGCATCACAGTTAAGAACTCTTGGCATAATGGGGCCCAGTAGGTGAGTGATGTCAGGGGAACGGTCAGTGACGACAGCTTCTGGTTGGCAAGTGGCAGTCACCTGATTTCCGCTGTCAGTGGAGACAAGGAAAATCACTAGGGCTGCAGCGCTGGATCACTGGGGCTGAGAATAGGTAAGTACGATTTAATTAATTGTTTTTAACCCATGCAGCTTTAATTTTAAAAAGTTAATTGTAACCAGTTACCCCTTTTTTTAAGGCTCTGTTCACATCTGCGCTGTGATGCACTGTTGGAACCTCCGGCACAGATAAAGCATTACAAAGTTCTGCATGCATGATTTTTTCCTTCAGTAAAATGCCTACAGGATGACAGAAGCTAAAAAGACTCCATTACAGGCAATGTGGTCTGTTTGGCGCTGTTAGGTTCCATCATAGAACTAGATCGTTAACCTTGGGGATTCAGGAAAACTGAATTCCCAATGCAGATGTGAACATAGCCATACCAGTACAAATGTGTAAAGTACAGCTCTTTGAAATGTTGCCATTGTGATCATCCATGCTTCATTCTTTGGTCATGTACAACAAAAAAAAACATTTTTATATTAGTTTTAGTAAAGTACAATATACAGTATAGTACATCTAATCTGCTATGGAACAAGACGTTGATATCTAATTGGCGTACAACTATCGGCAGTTTTTTCAACCACTTGTCCAGCTGACTGCTATCTTGCCTGACAGCCCCATATACATGCAATCTCAGCCAAATGTGCTTGTGTTCTGAATGAGAAGTGGGCAGAAAGGTCCTCCTAGACTTCCATGGCAATGCTTTGAGAACAAAAGGATCTGACAGCTGAAAGTTAACTGGCCAATTTTCATGTCCCCAAATATTCGCTGTCAGACTTGAAAAGCCTCCCCATAACCATTGTATGATCATCTGGACCCGCTACAATTGGTAGATTTGACTGATATATATCTAACCACCTTCGAGTTATTCCCAATATTGACTCTTATCTATCCATACGATAGATCGCTACCGATCCTGCAAACAAGGATACCACGTATCCCTTTGCTCACCACTGCGAGCTCTTGGCTCATGTTTGGGCGTAGGGCGAGTGGCAGTGAAGAGAAGAGAGACATGGGAACCGTATTCTTGGGATCTGTGCGGATTGCAGAAGAAGCCTATCCTATGGACAGGTGATAAATGAGCCTTGGGAATACCCCTTTAAGAATAAAGCCATCAATATCATAGTCCCAGATAACATCTTTAACTGTTGACTCAAGATGATAATTGTCTCCAGAATGCACATTCCCCATCATGATCTGTATCTAATATTGCCCTTTCGCAGAGAAGACTTTATTAAAACCTAAATTCTTTATTCATATACTCCTAAAAACACATACACACAGGGCACATGGCAGAGGCGTGGAAAATAACCCACCGGGGCCCACGTCGACACATTATTGACTAACCGCGACAAACAGAGAGTGACCAGGACTAGTAGTCTCTCATAAGGTCCAAACTTGGACCCACATAGTAGATAGTCCTTAAAATTTTAACTATTTCTCTTAGTACTTGAAACGATTCGATTGAGCAATGCTTCGTACTATTATTTTAAATGTCAACTCAAATTATTGGTGTAGTCCTTCATCTTTTATATCCACATAGACAAGGAATGGGCAACGGGTACAGGACATACGCGTTTGAAATAAAGGGCCACGGGCCCGGGTTTCTTCAGTGCTCGGGTACCGCCCCTATCAAGAAAAATCACAAGCTCATGTTTTACGACTCAACGCGTTTCACCACGGATACCGTGGATCTTCAGGAGCTTCAGAGCCTGACGTACGGAATTTCAAGATATCGTCTGAGAATATTAATATGTGAGGTACACTACCATTCAAAAGTTTGGGGTCACATTGAAATGTCCTTATTTTTGAAGGAAAAGCACTGTACTTTTCAATGAAGATAACTTTAAACTAGTCCTAACTTTAAACAAATGCACTCTATACATTGCTAATGTGGTAAATGACTATTCTAGCTGCAAATGCCTGGTTTTTTGTGCAATATCTACAAAGGTGAATAGAGGCCCATTTCCAGCAACTATCACCCCAGTGTTCTAATGGTACAATGTGTTTGCTCATTGGCTCAGAAGGCTAATTGATGATTAGAAAACCCTTGTGCAATCATGTTCACACATCTGAAAACAGTCTAGCTCGTTACAGAAGCTACAAAACTGACCTTCCTGTGAGCAGATTGAGTTTCTGGAGCATCACATTTGTGGGGTCAATTAAACGCTCAAAATGGCCAGAAAAAGAGAACTTTCATCTGAGACTCGACAGTCTATTCTTGTTCTTAGAAATGAAGGCTATTCCATGCGAGAAATTGCTAAGAAATTGAAGATTTCCTACAACGGTGTGTACTACTCCCTTCAGAGGACAGCACAAACAGGCTCTAACCAGAGTAGAAAAAGAAGTGGGAGGCCGCGTTGCACAACTAAGCAAGAAGATAAGCACATTAGAGTCTCTAGTTTGAGAAACAGACGCCTCACAGGTACCCAACTGGCATCTTCATTAAATAGTACCCGCAAAACACCAGTGTCAACATCTACAGTGAAGAGGCGGCTGCGGGATTTTGGGCTTCAGGGCAGAGTGGCAAAGAAAAAGCCATATCTGAGACTGGCCAATAAAAGAAAAAGATTAAGATGGGCAAAAGAACACAGACATTGGACAGAGGAAGACTGGAAAAAAGTGTTGTGGACGGATGAATCCAAGTTTGAGGTGTTTGGATCACAAAGAAGAACGTTTGTGAGACGCAGAACAAATGAAAAGATGCTGGAAGAATGCCTGACGCCATCTGTTAAGCATGGTGGAGGTAATGTGATGGTCTGGGGTTGCTTTGGTGCTGGTAAGGTGGGAGATTTGTACAGGGTAAAAGGGATTCTGAATAAGGAAGGCTATCACTCCATTTTGCAACGCCATGCCATACCCAGTGGACAGCGCTTGATTGGAACCAATTCCATCCTACAACAGGACAATGACCCTAAACACACCTCCAAATTGTGCAAGAACTATTTACAGCAGAAGCAGGCAGCTGGTATTCTATCGGTAATGGAGTGGCCAGCGCAGTCACCAGATCTGAACCCCATTGAGCTGTTGTGGGAGCAGCTTGACCGTATGGTACGCCAGAAGTGCCCATCCAACCAATCCAACTTGTGGGAGATGCTTCTAGAAGCGTGGGGTGCAATTTCACAAGCTTACCTCAACAAATTAACAGCTAGAATGTCAAAGGTGTGCAATGCTGTAATTGCTGCAAAAGGAGGATTCTTTGACGAAAGCAAAGTTTGATGTAAAAACAATGTTATTTCAAATACAAATCATTATTTCTAACCTTGTCAATGTCTTGACTCTATTTTCTATTCATTTCACAACGCATGGTGGTGAATAAGTGTGACTTTTCATGGAAAACACAAAATTGTTTGGGTGACCCCAAACTTCTGAACGGTAGTGTATATCGTCCAATTTACCCAAATCCCTTTACTCTTAAACTAGGAAACTAGTGCTCTTTTTACCGGAGTCCGAGGGTATAAAACTCTTATCTCTTCGTGCATCTAGTTGGATAGTAGTTACTACTTGTGCGGCCTTTTAGTCACATCAAGGATATAATTAGCTACAGTGGCTTGTCCTAGTGAAAAGAATGCTGATTCTTTGTGGTACCAGACCACAACAGGCGTTATTCTTAGGCTGCAATAAGCTCTTGGTTAGCATTAAACTATCCGGTATAAAAGTTCCCTCCTTCACATTTAAATCAATGAGCATGATGACCCATGTTAGGGGGTCAATCCCCACCTATGATGTCATTCACTGAATGGCTGTGATTGCCTCATCGAGCGCCGGCTGTGATTGGCTGCTGGCGCTCAATTAGCCAATTGCAGCGCTCGCTTTGCTGGAGGCAGGGTATTCAAAGCCCTGTCACCAGCAGAAGCTCGGCTGTGAGACGGGGAGGACGCCGTTTACCGCAGCACCGCCGGAGACCATCAGGACGCCACAGACCAGGTGAGTATTGATTTTTTTTTTTTGATTAAGCTAGGTCCTATTTTTGCGGGAGGCCTTATATTTCAAGCCTCCCCTGAAAACCCGATAGGTCCTACCTCAATAGTAAGACCTATTTTCGGGGAAACACAGTAATCACAGCCATTCAATGCGATGCTGTGATTGGTTTTCTTTTTTTTTTCTTTTTCTCCTGCCTGGCCACTTTAGAAATAAATTGGGTGGGGCTTAGCAATAGGGCTGGGGCTGCTTGCAGTCTGTCATATTTACTATGATTTACACCAGAAGCTGGCATTAATTTATAGCTGAAATCTATTTCAGCTATGTAAACTACAGGATGTCCTGCAAAAAATGAGACCTCACACAACTATGTTGGTGGAAAAGTAAAAAAGTTTTTACGCGCAGAAGATGGTGGTAGAAAATAATTTTTAAAAAATGAAACGTCTTTGAAAAAAAAAATAAAACTAGCGCAGCAAAGCAAAATCTATATAAGTTTTTGGTATTGTAGTGAGCCAAATAATAAAGTCAGGTCATTTTTGTTGCAGTTTGCGCGCTGTAGAAACAAGACGCACCGAAAGGTGGCAGAATTTATTTATTTTCCATTTTATTTTTTAAAAGTGGGGAGGAAAAAATTAAAATGCGGGGGTGGGTGGGGAAAGGGCCATGTCATTAAGGGGTTAATATTAGAGATGAGCGAGCATATTTGCTAAGGACAAATACTCGAGCAAGTATTGTCCTTTTCGAGTACCTGCCCGCTCGTGAGAAAAGATTTGGGTGTCGGCGTGGGTGACCGGTGTGTTGCCGGAGGAAGCGAGGGGGGGAGAGAGGGAGAGGGATCCTTCCCCCCCCCCCCCACCCCGCCGGCACCCGAATCTTTTCTCACGAGCGGGCATGTACTCAAAGGGTATGCTCGCTCATCTCTAGTTAATATGGAAAAAAAAAACTAAAAAAAAAAAAGTTATTTTGTTATCCCTGTAATTGGACTGGCCCACAGAGAAATAAAAACGATGGCAGAATTGGTTTTCTCCCCCTGCCCTTTTACATTATATGTACCCAAAAATGGTACCAATAAAAACTATAGTTTGCCATTCAAAAAACAAGCCCTCATATGGCCATGTCGATGGAAAAATAAAAGTTATGGCTTTTGAAAAATGGAGATGAAAACCCTACAAAATTGTCGTGTTCTTATTGCCAAAAAAGGCCATGTCCTTAAGAGGTTAAAAATCCGCTCCAGGACTACTGCAGTGTTTTCCATGGGAAACGAAAAAAGTTTGATACGATATTAGCCAGTAGAGGAAAATGTGATTGTTCCCAGTGAGAGAAACAAGTAATCTTGTAGATATACCTTTTAATGGCTAACAAAAATACAACTCTAGAGACCATAAAACCTTCACATCCCTTATCAGTGGACTATGTATGCATTCACTCCTCTATTCATCTTGTACTGGTATTATTGTAATCCCACCAGGACTGCGTCTGTTCATATGTGTGCATAAATGCATGTTTCTCCTTGACACGAGCGTATGTGTTTTTATGTTCACTCGTACGCAACGTTGATTTGCATGAATGGGCGATTTTCAGCGATCGAGTCCCGAGCTTAATTAGAACAATTAGAACATTAGAACATGTGAACAAAAGCATTGGAATCCAATGCCTCAGATGGTTGCCTTTTTCGGCCGGGCATGAAAACGTGGCTACATAGAATCGTGTATTTTTGTCAGCCATTAAAAGGTATCATATCTACACGATTACTTGGTTTCTCTCGCTGAGAACAATCACATTTACCATGGGAAAGATACTAGAAAAATGTTATTAGAAACAACCTCTCCATGTTAGTAAACCCCCTCTGTGGTGCTATATTTTTTTATAGCTTCGGTATGTACTTACAACTGATTCATTACTTTTATAGTTCTGCACTAGAGACTTTTCAATAATCTAGCGCCTTTCAATGGGTGAACTGACGGCTCTGCATTATAAGCCATCCTTTATTAGATTATACGGAGGAGACGAGTGTCCGCTCTCTGTACATGACTGAGATTTATTGTACGCTTATCTATTTTTTTTATCACTAGAGGAATTTCATAGTCCTTGAAAGAAAGTTTGTTATATTACATTCTCCAACAAAACCATCTGTTCCTCTTTCAGATCTCTGCTCTGTTGACCAGTGAAAGTTATTTTGCCTCTTCCTCCATGTAGATAATGGGAAATTCCTGAAATTCCAAGGTGTTAAGTGGCTCTGAATGTCCAACTCTAGGGGAATAATTAACATTTAGAGGGTTCTTCTGCCCCTTACTACTTGGCTTTCTAACATTTTGAAGACCTAATTAATGTCTTATACATTCTCCTATAGTCTCATTAGTAGACCACTTGAAACTCATGGCTCTTTTGGGTTCTATAATTATTTTAAAGCTCCATTAATTTCACAACACTGTACTATGAAAATGGGTTAAATACTGACAAACAATAAGCATGAACTTAGTGACTTACAAATTGGGACAAAGGGAAAGAGGACTGCCCATGTGGGCTTACACTCTACAAGGAATGGGAAAGAAGATCATAGGTGATGGTAGAAGCTGCTCAAGGTTATAGACTTTTCTGAAGAGGTAGGTTTTCAGGTCCTTTTTGAAGCTTTCCAAAGTGGTGAAGAGTCTGATATATTGGTGTAGCAAGTTCCAAAAGATAGGTGATGCACGGGAGAAATCTTGGAGATGATTACGTGAGGATCACACTAAAGAAGAGCTGAATAGATGGTCTTGAGAGAACCAGAGATTACATGTGAAGAGCTGTCTGAGAGGCATGGAGGGGATAGGTTGTGGACAGCCTTGTATGCCATTGATAATATGTTGAAGTGGATTCTCTAGATCAGTGTTTCCCAACTCTAGCCCTCAAGGAGCCTCAACAGGTCATGTTTTAGGATTTCCTCAGTCTTGCACAGGTGATGTAATTGAGGATGGATTGGAGGGGCACAAGAGTGTTGATAGGAGACTGTAGCAGGATGTGGCAATTTTGCTTGGCAATATTAAATTATCTTATTAGATCACACAAAACCAAATTTTTAATGTGGAATCATTACTAAAAAGAAAAAAGGTGCCAGTGGACACACCTGCTCAGTAGCTCAATCCCACCACCGGGTTCCCCTTGTGTATAGTTGATGGAGTGCTGTAACTCCTACTATTGTGCAGGCCAGCCAAATCTAAGAATCTATGCACTAGGAAGCAGCTCTTCTCCCCACCACTGAACACATTTGGTGCACATTTTCAGATGGATTCAAAAGAATAGCAGGGGGCGTCCTAAGAAGCATCAAAAATATCAAAACACAGCAGCATTTTTATGATTCTGGCTAAAGACTTGCCCTGTTTCATTTGATGGATGTCAGCTCAAGTTTCCTACAGCAAGAGCTACTGCTTGTTAACGGTTCTCTATTCTGGCTTAGGAAAGGAAGTCCTGAGCAAGGCCCAAAAATCCTTTCAGATCTGTTTATTTAAAGAAATCACAAGGGCACCAAGATGTGTTTCTTAGAGTACTTTTTCAAATGAACGATTACAGGTGACCTTTGGCACATGCAAACATGTGACCCAACTGAGCGAGAATCACTTACTTGTGGAAGTCACTCAGTTTTCAGCTCACTTAGAAACTGAGTGATTCTTGGTCCTTGTAAACAGGCAGTCATCCATCTATGAACAACTGCCTGTTTACTCTGAATGGAGGAGGGTGGCTGGAAGAGATCTCCAGTGCGCTCGGCCTCTATTCAGTGAGTGATCGTTGCTCCTGGGTGAAAGCACAGCAGCGATAATCCCTAGGATGACTGTCCATCGCTCAAGCACCAGACAGTCCTTCCACATAAAAGTACCCTTAGGTTATGCCCATACCAGATGGAAATGTGGCTTTGCATCGGTGAAGTCAGCAGTGAATTACACTAGTAGGCATGTGGATGGAATTTTAATATTTTTATGGAAGCTGAAATTTGCAGTGCAGATTTTTAAATCCAATGGTCAACTTTTGTTGCAGATTTTTATCACAACTTTTACCCCTTTTAATGTAGAGGGCTAAAATCTACTGCAAAAGCCGTATGTTACATATTTGCAGCAGATTTTTCCACCAGGTATGGACCTACCCTTACAATGCTAGATTTATTTATTCTTTTAACTTCTGAAGTCTGTTGCTTCAGACCTGGGCTGTGACAGACGTACCATAGCATGTGCTCCAGTCAAGGCGCTCAAGCTGCAATATTAAAGCAACCGCCCAGTTTCCAGTTTTGGGGCAAAATTCTGTCTCCAGACCAGAGGGGCTATATTACCTGAAGTTGTTCTCTACCATCCCTCCAATCTGCCATTTCCAGGACCTGTTTTCAGTCATCCAAGATGACCGACTAAATTTTCTGACTACCTTTTCCCCACAGAGCATTGGTAGTGTTAGATCTACCAATACACCATACCTGCTCTCTGATTGGCCAGAGCTGCTCATGTGATCAGTACTGGCCAACCAGAGAGCAGTGTGAATTAGGTAGGCAGAAAATTGTTGCAGCCATCTTGGACAGCTGAAAGTTGGAATCAAAACCAGCAGTTCAGAGGGACAGCTAAGGAAAACAGAAATTTGTCCTGAAACTAGAGTGTCGCTTTAAATGGGCCTATGTTCCAATGAGCGACCCTTCTTGATGAGTGCTTGCACAGGACTTTACATACCGTTGTATTCACTTGTTTTGTGGTCTGATAAATTATGAGAATTGATTTTCTACATATAATTCCTGTACTGGTTATATTGCTCTTCTACATCACTCACTATGTACTTCATAAACTCTCAGAGCTTCTGAAAATCTTTTACATAGTGTGGCTTCTTCCCACTCGTCTTCTAGCTCTTGAGTCAGTGACCGCATGTCAGACATCCTGTTTAATTTGATGTGAAGCCAGGTGATGGATGCATAATGCTTCACTTGTATGCTGGAGCCGTTCATTCCAGTGGGCAGCCTGCCTTCTACATCCCTCAGTTATGGTGTACTTTTATTGAGTTGGCATATAGGTAATGTAGACCTTTACAGTCACACTTTTGAGTGTTAAGTTTTTGTCAATTTACCACTAACGTGTAAAAAATGTAAAGTCAGCAATTCCTCTCATCTTCCATTAGTGTATAAAGCATTTCTAGCACTAATGGGTATCTGAGGTTTGCTGCAATTTTGTGGACTGCTGCTGAGGACCTACCATCTGTAGGCATCATCCGTAATGTCAGGACACGTCACTGCTACCCACACATCTCAGCCCCAGCCAAGCCAACAATGCTGTAGCACACATCTTATCCACACTACTACAGAAGACTGTGTGTAATGTACATCTAACTTGGCTACACCTGTTTCACTCACTTTCCAGGCCCCATATTGTTAACATGATGACTGCCAATGACGTTCTTTGTATGTCATGAACTAAGAAAAAAAAACATTAAGAACAACTGTTCACAATGGTGCAGCTAATTTTTAGTGTCTCAAACTAACAGGACATACCTGTTATGGAGGATGAGGTATTCGCTTGTGAGGTAGACTTCGCTTCTCCCAGCAGACGTGGAGTAACACCTGAGCTCCAAACCAGAGGGACGACGAACAGGCAGTGTGCCATTCAGAAGCCGTTTGTCCAAACCAATAATGATTTTGATGCTACCAATTTCTCCGCACCCTCTCGCCAAAGGCCTGCCTCAAGCTACAGGATAAAGCTTACAGCATTCAGTTATATGCTCTTCAAAACCGATATATTTTGCAAAAGGATTTCTAGTTGTTTGTGTTAATAAAACCAGTTCTATTTATAAGCATAAACAGTGGGAGTTTGTCTGAGTTCTTTCATCGTACACATGGGTGCAACTTGTGCGGACGGGCACAATTCCTGGCCCAGAACCATTAAGACCTAGCTTGGCCTAGCACAAAGCCTAACTGGAGAATAGTAGCTGCTGCAGATCCCGATATCAGGGAGGTTGAAGTGAGCCCTATCAATGATAATCCCCCCCCCCGCCGCCCTTCCCCGGGACTTCCTAGATCTATATCCGCAGAAGGAATGGGCCTAGATGGCCCAGAACGTGCAACATAATAGCATATATGTTTGCAGAGACTGGAGGATGTAGAGTACCTATCAGGAAATCACTGTACATTTTTGAAAGGGAGGGATGGGTTGTTCTGTAAGTTTAGGAATTGTTTAAAGTCCTTTAATAAAAACGGCATCTAAAACCAAAGTCACCGTCCGTCTGCGGAAGGAGCATCCAATTTTTCGGCCATAAGCTGAAAGATTTTAAAAAGGATGCAGCCCACCGAGAATTCAACTGAAGTAGGAGTATCACGTGACATGCAACGCAAAGGAAAATACTCCATACGATTACAAAATTCAGTCCAAGAGGAGACTTTACAAGAAGGAAGACTCTCTCAGGAGACAATTCTACTGTGGCTATCAAGGAGCTTTTAAATGTTCAGTACAACAAAGATGGGGTTTAGTGGCCATGGAAAACATCATGGAGGCCACAGGTGTATTAGAAAAATGGTAAGTGGTAGGGAAAAGGAGCGTATCACTTAAAGGACTCTGGAAAGTCTTGCTTGAAATTTATCAATCTTTATATACACAGTAATTTTCTATTTGTCTGTGCTAGACGGCAAACGGAGCTTTAAGCTAACTGGCAGAAAGTAGAAACAACACTGGTCAAATGTAAAGAGGAGGCTGAAAAGCTGTCCAAATTGATGCAACCCCTGCGGGGAAGTGCCTGGTCATCAGAATAAAGGGCTTATCAAGTGTCCTAAGAACTTTCTTCTTGCAAGGGACTTTACCCCTCTTACAGTCATGAATGTTATGATCTTCTTAAAAGAGTTAGATGGACCAGGGTAGGAAAGAACCAAAGATGAGAAACAAGAGGACCATGGAGGACTTCCACCAGTCAACACTATGTCAACTCAGTCATTAATGCTTGGTTTTCTTCTATTATTTTCGCCCTTTACTTAATATAAGGACTTCGTCCATCTACGGTTTCTTTACCTTTTTCTATAATTCACACCCCTTCCAGTCAGCAAGTGGCACAGACAGGAAGTAATGGACATAGTTTTTGTTAGGAGGGAGAGCAAGATATCAAGCCTAGAGTATTTAAATACAAAGCTAGGTTGAGCTGAATCTTTGAACCAAGTGAAGAAATGCCATGTCTCCTCCGTCTCGCTTTGATAAAGATTTATTTGCGCCAGTGATAAGCAATGGTGTTGGTGCTGAAAGGTTACCAACCTTGTGTACAGCAGTCACTCATCTCTACCAATAAACCACCTTCTATTTAAAATGATACTTTGAAGATATCATATTAGGAATTAAAGAAGCCAGGCAGAAGTTTTCCAGGGAGAATACGTTGATAACCTATCCTTAGGATAGGTCATCGATAGTTGATCCGCTGGGGTCCGCGCTCCGGACCCCGACCGATCCGCTAAGCGGGTGCATGCTGTCAGCGCCGCAATTACACTCAGGTCAGAACGAAAGCAGCGAAAGTCTCAAGCCGACCAATGTGTAGTGGCCGGCGCTTGTAACTGCAGGCACAGCTCACGTTGATTTCAATGAGAGCTGTGCCTACAGATCGATCAGGGTCCTGAGCAATAGACTCCAGCCAATCAACTATTGATGAACTATCATAGGTCATCAGTAGTATTCTCCCTGGAAACCCTTTTAAGCTGAAAAAGCCATATTGGGGGAGCTCAGGAACACCAGGTCCACAGCAATTAAAGCTGCCCATTTCTTCTAGTGCTCTCTTAATGAACAGATTCCTAGAGAACCCCTTTAACCTTTCCCTTATTTATGCAAGTGTTCACGGCAATGCATTTGTCTGTTTAGTCAAGATGTGTAGTGAAGTAAAACACTGTACACATACTATGGGACACAGTAGCCATCTTTTTCTGACCGTCCTGATTTTTAGACTGTGGTCACACAGAGCTCTAACCTAAATAGTTGACTCTAATCATAGTTTTGGCCCATTTACACTTGTTTCTGAGTATCTTCAGGACATTTCCATATGAGCAGTCGTCGGGGAGAAGTCTCTCCTTGGCACACGGTGCCATTATTGGGTACTCGATATCTGTGCTGAAATTCTAATAAATGCATTTGAAGTTGTCATTTATAGTGCAGATTTTTTGCTTCATTTAACTCCTGGCATGAATATTTGTAGACACATTAGAAAATGGCCCGACACCATAAATCACCGGGATCAGTTACATCTTTGGCTTTTCCACAATAATAATGTGTTTTTTAACTTTTCACTCAATTTACACTTTTCCACTTTTAACGCCAGATTGCCATGGTTCCTTGAAAAACATAATAGTATAATGTCTGACTTTTTTCAGCATGTGTACTCCACCTGAATACATGACCGTCTTGCTACTACAGTCCTTACCAAGGCGTTACTTTTATTTTTATTTATCCTATAAGTGCAATTTACTCAAAATTTACTGTCACCTTATTCATTGCTTTTTTTTTCTTCTCAATTGCCTTCTCGTAATCTAAGACTATGGAGCATGATATGGGCATTCTATGGTCAGAAACACTAGCTTTTCTCCTTAGGGAGAGCAACTATACTATAAACTAAGTGAGGAGACTCAAATGGCCATGCACGCTCCTCTGGGTAATATGCAAATAAGGGAGATTGAATAAATCCTCCACAGTGCCACCTACTGAAAGGCAGCATTCCTTCAAGCCAAAGTCAGACTTTTTATACAACCCTTGTTACAATGACCGGGACTCTGGCTTTGCTTTTAATTCCCGGTCATTGTAACAAGGCTTGTATAAAAAGTCTGACTTTGGCTTAAAGGAATGCTGCCTTTCAAGAGGTGGCATTGTAGAGGATTTATTCCATCTCCCTTATTTGCATAGGCGTTCTATTGCAC
The DNA here is from genome assembly GCF_035609145.1 of Eleutherodactylus coqui. Lineage (NCBI taxonomy): Eukaryota > Metazoa > Chordata > Amphibia > Anura > Eleutherodactylidae > Eleutherodactylus > Eleutherodactylus coqui. The sequence goes on along the minus strand of NC_089838.1, from coordinate 247,304,476 downwards.
AGATATGATAAGATGATGTACCCATCCCCCACAAGCTGTCTTACTTAACCTTTTTTATATTTCCCATATGTGTATAATCTAAAGCAACTGTATAATGTGTCTATAAAATACCTAGTGCTTTTTAAAAGAAGCAAAAGCTCCTGGAACTAGACTGCCACCGCACTAGTTTGGGCTTAGAGTTCAAATGGCAAAAGGTCTTCCAGAAAATACGCTTTAAACATGTTGCAGAGTCAATACCTCATTGAGTTAGTACCAGACTACATTCCGATGTCTTACAAATGGATGTATAAAACTACTACTCTATTATTTTGGAGAAATATATAAATATTAACCATTACGATTGTTGGGTGCTTCAGTTATATCAATGCGTCTTGAAGATTATACAATCCCCTATGGCAACCCCTATATAGTAGAGGCAGTTCCTCTCATCTAATCACCTACCTCTCTGTAAATTCTCTTCTTGACCCCATACAATCTAGTTTTCGTACTCTAAATTCTACAAAAACCTTCCTTACAAAAGTATCAAGCAACCTCCTGCCAGCTCAATCTAATGGAAATCACTCTCTACTGATCCTCCTGGATCTTTCTGCATGATTTGACACCGTAGGTCTGCCTGCAGGTAGACCACCAGGTCCTCTTCAGTATGCTCCATTCGATAGACCTGAAGAATACTACTCCCCTAATTCTCCTCCTGCTGTTCAGAGTATCATTCTCAGGCTTCATTCCCACGAGCGCATATATGTTGCGTTTTCACGCCCGGGCGTATATACGCTACCCATGTGAAACATTGGTTCCCAATGCATTCGTTCACATGGGCGATTATATGACGCGTAAATACGTCAGCACCGTGAAAGATGGAACATAAGTGGCTGAAATACGTCCGGCGTATATACAGTGGCAAAAAAGATAGTGCTGGAACTATGCCTTGGCCAATATACGCCTGCGGGTCCTATAGACTTCTATGGGAGCAGGGAAAAAGAAGGGTGAGGCATTTTTCCAATGCTGCGAAAAGATTACAGGTCCCTCTATATAGGCACTGGAAGTCATCCCAAGGATTTTGGCAGAGCGAGGGTTTGCCGGGGTATGGCGTATTGTTTCGCTGAAAATGATGCTCACGGTCATGTGAATGGTCAAGAAAATGCTGGCCGTGATTGAGGAAAAACACTCATTCAGGCGCTTATACGGAGCAGGCGTGAAAATGTAAAAAAAAGCTGTCGCCATATATCCGCTCGTGTGAAAGAGCCCTCAAGCTGTATGTGTTCTCTTCCCCCTTGCTGTTGGGGTTCCTCAGGGTTTGGCCCTAGGCCCCTCCCCTATTTTTACATATCCGTATTGGACAAACTATCAGCAGAATTAGCTTTCGGTACCATCTCTCGGCCTAAACATCACACCCTTACAGTTACAAAACACCAGTGACTGTCTGTCGGCTGTCTCTAACATCATGTCGTCTTTATATCTAAAACTGAACGTCTTCTGTTTCCGCTGACTAACCCACTTAATCCCGATATGTCTATCTCTGTGTGTGGAATCACCATAACTCCTCAGCAGCACGCCCAATGTCTTGGGGTCATATTTGACTCTGACCTTTCCTTTGCTCATATTGCCTGTACCTCCAAAACATCTCCAGGATTCATCCCTATCTCACAGTAGAAACCGCTAAGCGCTGATCCATTCTCTGCTTGATTGTTTCAACATGCTACTAATTGGTCTTCCCCTCACTGAACTTTATTCTCTTCAGTCCATCCTGAACAAATCAGCCAGGGTCATCTTTCTGTCTAACTACTTCACTGATTCCTCCACCCTGTACCAATTATTACACTGGTTGCCCCTGCATTATAAAATTCATTTCCAACTTCTCACCCGTAGCGATGAATCTCTCTCCTCTGGAGTGCGCTATCCCGGACAATCAGCTTAATCACCAACATCCACAATTTTAAAGGGAACCTGTCATCACCTTTTAGTACTTTGAACAAAGCAGAGTGATAGAACTTTGATATACACCTGTCTTCAAAACTTTTTTTTTTGCTGTTATAGGCCGAATGCACATGGCCGGGTTGGATTACGCATGCGGGATTCCGCAGGGGACTCCGACCCGGTGCCGGACAGTGACCCCCGCGTAACTGTCCGAATATTTTCTCCTGTGTTCTGCGGATGCACAGCGCACATACGCAATGCAGAGAATGCTGCGTCGGCGATGATGCGGATTCACGGTGATTTCGAAATTGACATTTCGGAATCGCCGCAGGTTGGACGATTTCCATTGACTGCAATGGAAACAGTCCGTGTGAGTCCTGGATGAAAATAGAGCATTCTGTGATTTCCGCTCGTGTGCGTTGAAGAATCATTTTACATTGCATGCTATGGCCGGACATTGAGCTTTTCCTGACACCCTTGGCACTTTTCTAAAAGTGAGTGGCATGACCTGTAGCTAAACATATTTAGTATAATTTGTGCCAGAAACTGACGTAAATAATACCGCAAATCTACACCAGTTCATAGCTGGCATTGATTTGACTTTCTGGTGCATGGGCAGCTAGTTCTGTGCTTGATCCTCTTAATAAGTGTGCTGCATCTTGCTCCATCAGGCGTTGTACTAAGACCTGTGTATCAAACACCAAACTTAGTAAATGTGCCCCGGAATGTCCATCAACATACCGCCATATAATCATAGTGCCACCATTTGTGAGTACTAGAGGCCTTGGGCCATATGTCCATTTAATTTGACCCTGATGTCATATATCACCAACTTCTATTAATGTATAAGCATGTGTGTCTGATGTTTATTAAACGTCTTATTCAATCATATGCCTTTGATCATTCTCCATTAGAGTAAAGTATAAGACTAAACTCATTGCTTCATAGACTTCTAGGGAAAAAAACAGACAAAAGCCAATACCATACAGTACTTAAAAGACTTTATTTCAAGAATGCGTCCATACAAAACATACTTAAGTTTCTATGGAAAATCTTGTCTATTCTCCTCATATCCTACAAATGTCTAACTGTTGAGTAGATGAGTTAGAATTACAGTGTTGGATGACGTCACCAAGGCAAAGTTACTGATCGTAAATATCAGACAAATGCTGTACTTATAATAAAGGCTGATGTAAGCAACTGTCAATGTATACTGCAGGCGGACCGCCTGATTGGCCAAGTTCATTTTCACGTGTAACTGGTTTGGTGTGTATTTTAAGATTTTGCTGCAGATCTGCAACAGATTTCACCCTTTTAACTTGAACTGAAATTGAAGGGGTGAAATCTGCTGCAGATCTGCCACAAATCAGCTACGTGTGAACGCACCCTAAGGAACACCCAGCACAGCATTCTAAACGACGGGCAGAATTTACTATCTACTACAGCTATTTTATGTCACAGCTGATATGTTGCTCCATTAGATTATTTAATGTGGAACACGTGACTGCTGAACCTCTACAAGCCTGTCCCTTATGGCACCTGGCATTTCATAAAGCCAGGTGATTCATCTATAGTCTCAGGTTGCAAGAAACACACTCAAGACTTTAATCTGAAAAAGGCTGGAGCTCGTTAGAGGGGTTGTCTGCCCTTTTGTAACTTATCATATTCTCTAGATAGGTCATCAGTAGTTGATGGGTGGGGGGCCGCCCCTCGGGCTCCCCATCCATCAGCTGATTGTCTGGACAGCTGTCCAGTGCAGCAGATAGGGGAGGAAGTGCTGGCACCATGATCATTCCCAATGAAATCAATGGAAGCACCATGCTGATTTGGAACTTTTCTGATAGTCAGGACTGGATGTGAGGTCATGACCAGCAGAGAAGCAGGAAATGCAGTAGTAGCGCGGCACTCCCACTTCAATGGTTGTGAAGCCAGCATCGGCACTTCCTGCGGTAATCTCTGATGATGAAGTTCAACCCGCTGCACTAGACAGCGGACCGGATGATCAGCTGATGGACATAAGCCCCAAGGGGCAGACCCCCATCTATCAACTACATCAGGGGATAAGTCATCAGTTAAAAAAGGCAGACAACCCCTTTAAAGGACCTACCTGCTTAGAAATTAGCCCCGAAAGGTTTAAAACAATTAAATAAATGGTACTCACCTGTCCTCAGCACTGCCGCTCTAGTGCTGCAGCCTGGCATTTCACCTGGTCTCTATTGACAGCGGAAGTCAAGTGACCACTGCTTTGCCAAGCAAAGGTCACAGCATTACTGTTCAGAACTCTTGGCATCATGGATGTGAGTGCTGGTCCTAAGACAACGGGTGGTCATCTGACGTCCGCTGGCAACAAAGCCTGGGTGAATCGTGGTGCTGCAGCACTGGATCGCCGGCGCTGAGGACAGGTACACACTATTTATTTTGTTGTTTTAATCCATTTAGCTCTATATTGAAAAAGTTAATTGTAACCAGACAGCCCCTTTAAATCTGCTGTTTTAGTCACACGTAAAAGTTATCAGCACCAGACTCTTAGCTTGGCTTTTCTTCATCAGGATAAGCGTAGTTTGCTGCCCTAGTCCTGTGTCTAAGTACCTTCTTAAGGCAGTATGGTTCATTGGCATTCAACATTAGGGGCACATGCAACTCCAGCCTGCCCCCGAGGTAAACCGCTGGTTAGCATGGCACAACATGCCAGTAAGGCAAATGAGTAAATGCTGTCTGATTTATGTTTTTTTGCTGAATCCTTCATACTGTACAAACCATTTTTCCACTATATAAATCTTGTGTAATACACAAAGGATGATGAAAAGTAGAAACAATGGCTTCAAATCGTCATATGGCTTGTTTCTCCTTTTCTATGGATTCCTAACAAAATTGCAAATTCACATTTACATAACTTTTGATCTGTCCTTATCTGGGGGCTCATGAGTTGGGCTATGGAGACATCCAAGTGAGAAGCCAAAGGAAAAAGTGCTTGGAAGATTAACATTGTCACCGGCATACTAGAAATCATGGGGAAATAAAGCTTATGGGTTTTCACTATTGACATCTTCTCAATGACATATTAGAATATAGATAAATGTAACTTTCATTGTAACAACCATTGTCCTTTCATTATTGTTCTGCTCTTGTGTATTATATGGCATACTGTAACCCCAGCTGTAAATTTTTATCATATATTGGAAGTGGTTTTTGTGTCCTATACCGACATACTTCAGCTTTTTAGCCAGTTAAATTTCAGAAATGTCAACAGCACTTTTTAATGACTTAAGCATAAGCAGAGCAGGTGAAAAACAATGCAATGTCACCAAACCTGGAATTCACAGCTCACTCTTGCATACAAAATACTTTGTGGCAACATATCTGGTACTTATAAAAAAGTTGAAGCTTAGGCATTTTTGAGTTGTAAATGGGTATTTGCCATAAATGTCTGATCATTGGGGTTATGACCACACGGACCTCAACGGACTGGCAAAATGTGGGATTCTGTGTCCCACATTGCTGCCTTGAAGTTAGACAAAAGCAGAAACAGAGCATTGAGCATGTGGCAAGCCTTCAAGAAGTCTATAGAATATATGGATTTAGCCTCATGTTTGCTTTACTGTTTCCATCACTGTTCAAAGACGTCTATGAGATTTGCAGGGGTCTTCCCATCTTGGCCAATCATGGCCCAGGAGCCATAGGGGGCCCATAAGGCCACTTCTCCATATAGGGAGCCCAGTACTATGAATAAAGCATTATAGTTGAGGGCCCTGTTACAGATTTTGTATTGGGGCCCAGAAGCTTCAATTTACGCCTCTGCACTGTGCTACATTGTTTGAGTAACTTCCAGTAACTTCTATGGGAGTTATGGAAACAGCATAGCTCAGGGTACTCAGCTACTACCATCCTCCCAGCCAACACATTCAAGGTGGCCGGAGACAGTGGGAGATACAGATGTAAAACATGCACCTATCAGACTTTTATGGCATATTCTGACTAGCCCTAAAAGTCTGAGATGGGAATACCCCTTTAGGGAAACATATATGCTACACGTTCTTTTTTCTGCTTCATTGTAGCAGTAGGAGACATGGGATGATTGCTCTGCCGATCATGAGGATCTCAACAGTCAGATCTATCATTTATGGCATACTGTATGGATATGCCATAAGTATTGCTGACAACTTTTTTAATACTATCTGATAACCCTTAGAATGTATGGTAAGGGATGTATAACATATATAATGCATAGATAGATATTATAATTAGATGGATATCTTAGTTACCATATGTGCGTTGATGTTTTGTAGTATTCATTTGAGGATTTGTTATCACTATCAGACCTAGCAGATGTAACAGATTTGCAGCATTCGTACTAACTCTTAGATACATATAGTAAATCGTATCATTTTCTCTAAAGAGCTGTGTCCTCTGATTCATTTCTTGGCCCAAAAAGCTTCTCGGAGATTATTCGTCCATCATATTTTGGCAAGTTTCCTCCAAAGTCAGCCGGAAGGATGTCAGCATCGATTTCCTTATAGAAACTCTCAAGATCCTCCCCGTGTACAAAAACCTGGTTAGATATAACATTCCAAAATGAATCATATTAATTGTTAAGAATACATAAGAGAAAAAGAGAGCCTATAGATTTGTTCAAATGCCAAGGGACAGAATCAATGTGCTGTTTGGTCAGTTACAAGGTGTGTATTGTTCTCAGTGAGAGAAACCAAGTAATCTTGTAGATATGATACCTTTTGATGGCTAACAAAAATACATGATGTTATAGCGAGCTTTTGGATCCTCTATTGATCCTTCCTCAGGCTAAAATGGAACTGGTTTGGATGTGGCACATATATAATATACAAATGCAAAGAGGACACCTCCTCTTGATTGAAATGCAACCTGTACATGGAAGGAGATGCAACAACATCTATTGGATGGCAACATTATTAGGCCTTAGTCACACGGGCGTTTTTTGCCACGATTTGCGGATCGCATGACGGATGCGCATCCGCAAATCGCGTGACTGGGGCTGAAAAATCGCCCGATAAAACTGCTCCTAGCCGCGTTTCAATAGAAACGGGCCGGAGCTGTCCAGCGCATTGAATTCAATGGAGCCGGCAATACAGCCGGCTCCATTGAAAGCAATGCGCTGCGGGCGATCTCACGATGAATTGTCGGGAAGGGCTTAAATATATAAGCCCTTCCCTGCAATTCATCCAGAAATGTGTAAAAATAAAAAATATATATATATTCACCTTGTCCTGGCAGACGGAGTTCAGCGTGGCCGGCCAGCAGGGTGTGAGTGGGTGTGAGTGAGAGCTGCCCCTGATTGGCTCAGCGCAGGGACCAATCAGGGGCAGCTCTCACTCACACCCACTCACACCCACTGCCGGCAGGCAGCGCTGAACTGCCGGGACAAGGTGAGTATATATATATATTTTTTTTTACACATTTCTGGATGAATTGCAGGGAAGGGCTTATATATTTAAGCCCTTCCCAACAATTCATCCCGCGATCGCCGGCAGCCCATTGCTTTCAATGGAGCCGGCTGTATTGCCGGCTCCATTGAATTCAATGGGCAAACATCATTCTTCTCTGCCACAGCTGTTACAGCTGTGGCAGAGAAGAATGATTTGTCTAGTATATGCTCTCAATGGGGTCAGCGCTGCTGCCGCCGGCCCCATTGAGCGCATATAGAGAAGAGAACAGGAATCGCAGATCGCAGATAGGTGCGATGTGCGATTTCTGTTCTATAATTTATCGGACGAGCGCATAAAAAGCGCTCATGTGTCCGATACCATTGCAAAGCAATGGTTTTATAAAAACGCCGGACGCATGCGCAAATCGCGCGAAAAAACGCCCGTCTGACTAAGGCCTTAAAAGTCAAGTTCTAAATTTTTATGAAGTTTTAAAAAAATAAATAAATAAATCATTGGGAAGAGGACATCCTTCTTGACCTGCTTTAGACCTTTCATATTTTCCACTTATGCTAGAATCCTGGGCTCAGGTTCATTCCATTCTTGAGGGTAGCAAACGTCCAATGTTATGTACCTGATCCTGTGCAGTAAATGTCGTGTTGGGGGGCTTTATATCGGGGAAACAGGACAAAAACTGAGAGCCGGGATGAGATCTCATCGCCACTCAATTAAAACAGGGAAAGACTGAATTACCTGTAGCAAAACATTTTTGTGGTCAGGGACATAGCATAGAGCAGTTGATAGTTATTATACTGAAGGGCAATTTAAAGTCGCAGCATCACAAAAGAATTTGGGAGTACAAATTTATGGCCATGTTTGATACCCTCAAGAATGGAATGAACCTCAGCCTGGGATTCTTGAATAAGTGGAAAATATGAAAGGTCTAAAGGAGGTCAAAAGGGATGTCCTCTTCCCAATCATTTCATTATTTTTATTTTTTTAAACTTCATAAAATTCAGAACTTGACTTGTAATGATGTTACCATCCAATAGGTGGTGCTGCATCTCCTTCCATGTGCAGGTTGAAGGAGATATAAGACGCATCATAAAACTGTCCCATTCCTTAGCTCAATGGACTGATTAAGTAGTGACTCAGCTCTGTTTGTTGTTTTAAGTTTTGAGTGCAAAACAGTCTCAAATGTCTCTGTGTGAAAATTTGTATTTCAATCAAGAGGAGGTGTCCTCTCTGCATTTGTATATTATATATGTGCCACATCCAAACCAGTTCCATTTTAGCCTGAGGAAAGGTCAATAGAGGATCCGAAAGCTCGCTGTAACATCATGTATTTTTGTTAGCCAGTAAAAGGTATCATATCTACAAGATTACTTGGTTTCTCTCACTGAGAACAATCACACTTTGCTCTACTGGCTAACACGGCACCAAAACTTTTAGTAAGTTACTAAAAACATACCAGGTATAAAAAGTTGAGAATCGCCAGGGTCTGAGCTACCAGACAGTGACTCAGGCATGGGTCATCGTTCAATTACTATGATCAATGATCAAGTGTATCTTGACTGTAATATTATTATTTTGGGGGCTGGGCTAGGCTGAGGAGACAAAAAGATATATCCCTCCAATGATAGGCATATATAGTGAAGTAGAAAAAGAATACAATGATAAACGCACAACCTTCACAAATAGAAATGAATACTTCTGATGTTGAATGAAGGGACGCCATATGAGATTGGAACCGCTCCGGGATGCATGTTGAAAATGATTGTTTGCCAATGTGAATGTAAACTTGTCCCATTTTAATAGCAGACCTCACCTGTTTAAGCTATCAGTCCTATCGGTCTCACTTGGGAAACATGCATGCGTGGCTTGGGATTTGGGTTACAGCGCATGCCAGGATTAGGATCTCAGACACCATTTCAGTCTACCACACCTAGCGCAGGCCAATGAGAGACAGATGCGCAGGCGCCGCATCCCAGAACTGACGTGATACTTTTGAATGATTGACACCAACATAGACCAATAAGAGCAGCTTGAAAAGGTCAAGTCTGCTATTTAAATGGGATAAGTTTACATATACATTGGCTCACAATCATTTTCAACGTGCGTCCTACAGTGGATTCTAGCTGATACGGCGTTTCACTATCTCAACATCAGAAGTATTTATTCTATTTGTGAAGAGCGTGAGTTTACCATCATATTCTTTCTTTATATTCTTTATGTGCTTCACTATATACTATCTGCCTACATATGGAGGGATATATCTTTTTAGTCTCCTCTATTTTTGAAGCAATGTGGGCTTGTCATACGGCATGCTGCTTTATGTTGGATATTTGGTTCTCAATTGTTGATTATTTTACTTGAAGTGAGCATATTTTTTCTGGATTGATTAGAGCATGATAATGTATCTGAATATATTGAATTCAAGATGATAGTTTACATATAACACCATTGCACTTGGTCTATTGGTTCCCTGAGGCGCCCTCATGATTAAAAAGAGCAAAACACCTAGGATTGAATGCAGTATCCTTGACTAACTGATTTATAAGAGTGTCATTGGTTATCATTTAGTTAATTTATCTTGTTTATGAATACATCACACTGGATGATCTACATATCTAAATTTTCTTGAATATTGGGTTGATGCCTTTGTAGATCTCATCTTGCTGAGAGATCCATTTTTCGATTTATTGTCTTAGGCGCTTCCCTTTGCATCTATCTTCCCTATTTAAGGGTGTAATAGGGTTGGTGTAGGGATAAGTTCCAGTGCGGGGTTGTCCTTCTCAGGACAGCCACTCCACTTACAACTATGAGTGTAGTAAATAGGGTATAAAAGGGATTAATAGTTTCCTCATTGTTTCAAAGTGGTATAATAAAGGTTATGTTTTAATGTCTTTTCTTTACCTTCTCAGCCCTAAACTGCAGCCCCCCGTGATGGATCTCAGTTCTGAAGAGCTGGCATCCATCAGGAAATAACCTCCCAATCCCAGACTAGCCCTGAGCCTAGTGTCGTCAGTACTAGCTCCTGCTCACTCTCTGTACTCACACCAATGACAGAGGAAAAAGTCTCTAGCTTGCTTTCCTCTGCTCGCCCTACCACCTGCACTACGGCCCTCTCCCCTCACACCTCCTCTGGTCCCTCTCCCGGTGGTTATCTCCCATCTCACCATAAGAATTCAACCTCTCTCTGACCTCTGGCATTTTTCCCTCCTCTTTCAAACATGCTATAATATCCCCACTGCTAAAGAAATTGACTCTTGACTTGACTGATGCTGCTAACTAGCGACCCATCTCAAATCTCCCCTTCATCTTAACAAGAACACCTGGTTTACTGCTGCCTTATAAGCTATCTATCAGAAAACTCTCTTCTCGACCCCCTACAGTCTGGCTTCCGCCCCCAACTCTCGACAGAAACTGCCCTTACAAAGGTGTCAAACAACCTCCTGACAGCCAAATCGAGGGGTGATTACTCCCTACTGATCCTCCTCAACCTTTCCACAGCATTTGACACTGTTGACCACAAACTCCTCTCCAGCATGCTTCATTTCATTGGCCTGAAGGACACTGTTCTCTCCTGGTTCTCCTCCTACTTATCTGACTGTTCATTCAGTGTCTCCTTTGCTGGCTCTACCTCCCCTCCTATTTCCCTTGCTGCTGGGGCCCCCTCCTTTTCTCCATCTACAGATCCCCTATTGGACAAACTATTAGAAGATTCAGTCTCTATTACCACCTCTACGCAGATGACACCCAATTATACACCTTTTCCCGTGACATCTCTGCACCTTTCCTCCAAAACATCACTGACTGTCTGTCCGCTGTCTCTAACACTATGTCCTCTCTCTACTTAAAACTGAACTTCTCAAAAACTGACCTACTGGTGTTTCCGCCCTCCACTAACAGAGCTCATCTTGACATCTCCATCTCAGTGTGTGGCGCCATTATAACTCCCAAACAGCATGCCCGCTGCCTTGGGGTTATATTCGCCCCTGATCTCTCCTTTACCCCCTACATCTAATCTCTTGCCCGAACATGTCAGCTGCAGCTCAAGAACATCGCAAGAATCTGGCCTTTTCTCACTGTGGACACGTTAAAAACGCTTACTGATGCCTTCATCCACTCTTGGCTTGATTATTGAAACTCGTTGTTGATCAGCCATCCCCTGTGCCAGACTCTCCCTTCTCTAATCCATCCTAAATGCGGCAGCCAGGCTTATCTTCCTGTCCAGCCGCTACTCAGATGCCTCTACTCTGTGCCGGTCACTGCACTGGCTGCCCGTCAAATACAGAATTCAATTAAAACTCACTACCCTCATCCATAATCTCTGACTCACAAAACTTCAGGTGTGCCCTAGAAAACGCACCTCTTCAGGGAGGCGTACCACATCCCCTAAACCAAACCCCTCTGTACTCCGCCTGGTAACATGCGTCCTGTCCTAGTGACTGCAACCCTGCTAGCTGCAATCAACCGCCCCTTGCTGTCATACTGAGTCAGCCACCACTCAGCTTAAAGGAGATGTCCCGAGGCAGCAAGTGGGGTTATACACTTCTGTATGGCCATAATAATGCACTTTGTAATATACATTGTGCATTAATTATGAGCCATACAGAAGTTATAAAAAGTTTTTTACTTACCTGCTCCGTTGCTAGCGTCCTGGTCTCCATGGTGCCGACTAATTTTTGGCCTCCGATGGCCAAATTAGCCGCGCTTGCGCAGTCCGGGTCTTCTGCTGTGCTCTATGGGGCTCCGTGTAGCTCCGTGTAGCTCCGCCCCGTCACGTGCCGATTCCAGCCAATCAGGAGGCTGGAATCGGCAGTGGACCGCACAGAAGAGCTGCGGTCCACGAAGATAGAGGATCCCGGCGGCCATCTTCAGCGGTAAGTATTGAAGTCACCGGACCGCCGGGATTCAGGTAAGCGCTGTGCGGGTGGTTTTTTTAACCCCTGCATCGGGGTTGTCTCGCGCCGAACGGGGGGGGGGTTTAAAAAAAAAAAAACCCGTTTCGGCGCGGGACATCTCCTTTAAGTTTGACCATTGTTTATGTGTATGGCATCCCTCACTCTCCAAATCGCAATACTTTGCACATCTCCAGCCCCTTTACCTTCTGTACCGCCCTATTATTTGAAGTATGTAAGCTTATTGGAGCCAGACCCTCACCCCTACTGTTTCCATCAACTGATTACTACATGTACCATGGTTTTTGTATTTTTGTGCTTTTGTCTATCTGTAGCCCCCTCTTTTTGTAAGTGCTGCAGAATATGTTGACGCTATACAAATAAATATTCTTCTTCTTATTATTATTATTATAATAACTTAATAGCTTGTCGTCACTCCTAGTTATTTGTTGACTATGTGGTACTCATATAGCCATATCAGAGGGCTAATTTTCCTTGAAGGTTTGGGAAAAACCATAATGATTCATAATGGTTCTAAGTAATATATGTCTAAATCCCAGAATACAGATGTGAACACATTAGTAGCATTCAATGTGAGTTGTAAAAACACAATAACCTACACAAGCCCTTCCACTTTCAAAAAAGCGTGGATGAATCAAATTGTTTTTATGGACACTAGAAAAGTGTGCCCTATTGTTACAGACTGTCTAGAAATTTACAAACACTTGGAAATCTTGGCCTTTCCTTCCCAGGGTTCCATCTCGACAACCAAAAACGGTATCCAGAGAGAACCCGGGATGAATCCATAGGCTTTCATTCCTAAAGCGGAGACCAAAGCTCAAAGCTTTGGTCTCCGTTTTAGCAGGTTTTCACTCTTTTCCAGCATTTGTTCCAGACAGAACAGTGTAGTCAACTGTGCTATTATGTCCAACACAAATGCTAGAAATAAACAGAGACCTGCTGAAACAGAGACCAAGGATTGCAGCTTTCGTCTTCTCTTTAGTAATGAAGACCTATTGATCCATCCAAGGTTATGCCTGGATACCCTTTTTGGCAATCCAGACGTAATGTTGAGATGGAAAGGCTGGATGCAGACAAACTCTGTGTGAAACCAGCCTTATTCTTATTGCTCTACATGGAGTTGAGAATGACTGTTCCTTCTAATATGAGGCAATTCACAACTGCCTCATAGGTGTTTTTGTCTTCCTGTGGATCACCACTGTAGAGTTATAGGTAGAATTGATGGACAGACCTGTGTCATTTTTAAACCTTATCAAATAAGTAACTATATAAAATAAAAGATAGTGAATTCTTATGAAGCAAAACTCACCCGTTCCAGTAGTTTGCTCTTCAGAAAAGGTTTTACGACATTGTAAGTGGTGGTGAAATACCATGGCTGGTATATGAAGTGAACAGCCTTAAATCTTGCTGGAAAAGAGTCCTGAAGGTGAAAGGCAAATTAAAATGATCCAACTCATGCCAAATTGCAGTGCATCACACAGGAAGATTATTGTAGTATCCATTACATAAGTTACACGTGGTTTTGTCACAGAACTAAGGGTCGTTTTAGATAGGAAGATTGTTGGGCACTAAAGCGCCCAACAGTCGTCCCAGCGGATATCGCTCCTCAGCTTTTACACAGGAGCAATTGTTCAGTGAGTGGAAGCGGAGCATTTGGAGGTCGCTTCTGGCCGCCTGCCTGTATTCACAGTAAATAGGCAGTAGAGAGGAGCAAGCGTACTCACTAAGGCAAACTACTCGAGCGAGTAGTGTCTTATGCGAGTACCTGCCCGCTCGTCTCTAAAGATTCGGCTGCCGGTGCGGGTGAGCGGTGAGTTGTGGGAGTGAGCAGGGAGGAGCAGGGGGGAGAGAGTGAGAGAGAGATCTCCCCTCCGTTTTTCCCCACTCTCCCCGCCGCTCCCCGCCCCCCGCCGGCATCTGAATCCTTAGAGATGTGCGGGCAGGTACTCTCATAAGGCACTACTCGTTCGAGTAGTTTGCCTTAGCGAGTACGCTCGCTCATCTCTAATAGGCAGTCATACATAGATGAACCACTGCCTATTTATACAGGCCGATTGTCATTTGATTTTTATGCCTGCCGAGACTGAATGACGAACAATAAGCAAACGAATTATCATTCATCGCTCAGTCGCTGGCATCGATTATACTGAACGATTATCGTTTAATTTATCACGATCCAGCAAGAAACTGAACAATAACCATTCTGTGTAAAAGGGCCTGTAGGAATTAATGAAGTAAAGAACTATATTGTATTGGTATGCAGCTTTCAATTCCAAGCCTGGATGTATTTAGAACAAATTGCTAATTAATTAGTTATTCCTATGTTCAAAACAAACATATCAATCCACTAGCACCAGAAGTGTCCACACATCAAGAACAGTATATATAGAAATAGACAGGATAGCTTTACGCTGAATGTGGTTCTTTTTGCTAGCACTGCAAAAACATATTCCGTATAGTGTGCATAAAGTAGCCCCACGATGCCTAAGGGCTCCTTCACATTAGCGACCGCGATTTTGCTGCGAGAAAATCGCGGCAGAATCACATATTTTTTTCCTGTGATTTTTGAGCATCAGTGTTGCTTTTTCTTGCTAAAATATTGCTGCTGCTTGCGATTTTCTTGCACGTTTTTATCAGGCAATTTTGCGACAATTTTTTAGCACGAAAGTCAAAAGGACTTTCTAATGTTAAAAACACATTGCCTGAAAATCGCAAGTTCGTGCTTTGAGATGCGATAAAAAGGAGGCTCGACATGGAAACATGGGAGATTAAAAAAATCATACACCATAGAAAGAAAGCACATGCTGCGATTTTTTTTGTCTCATAACATCCCATAAGTGAAGGAAACCATTGAAAATTATTGGTTTCATAATTCTGCATTTTTACTCAGTCTCGCATCGCGCAAAAATCGCGCAATTTTCTCACCAGTGTGAAGGCGCCCTAAGTAAATACTGTATACAATGCTCAAATAAGCCAATATATAGCAACCGAATATCAGTAGCATACCTAACCTAATAACAGATTTATATAGTGCCTAATGCTTCGGCTGACTATTAGGATTTTAGTGGTCACAAATTCCGCATCACAGGAAATCAGTGGCGCCCCCTTCAGCTGAAACATGCAATGCCCCCTGTGCAACAATCCTTGAAGCCAACCCTGAATAGACCTTGCGATGGGGAAACGACTACTTCTAAAATTCCATATCTAACTCCTACTATATGCCTTAGGCAATAGAACAACCACATGGTGGATATCTCAATGGATTGTTCCTCTAATTACAAATGCATTGCTTCATAACATTCAGTGTATTTATTGTACCTGTAACATGTCCACCATTTTTTTCAGTTCATAGGGTTTAATACCAGATGCCTGTTGCATTGTGAATCCTTTGAAGTTCTCTATAATGCAGAAGCCATTGATCTGGGTCTCCTCATTCTCTAAGAGGCTCTCCAGAATAATGCAGTATGCACGGAGGATCTGAAACAGAATGTTAATAGCTTAAATACACCACAATGACATGAGGAAGAGCACCACTGGTCTTCTTGGCAGATAGCTGCATTGTCTAAAACAGGGCAATGGCAAGAAGGACAACAGCAACTGTGGCAACAGCTTCATTGAGGGGCTTTGCTAGATTTCAATTGTTTATGCCCATACACAGAAGAACTAGGCAGTAATGCCTCACAAGAATTTTCCCAAGCATCTAATATTCCCAAAAAGGGCCAGATTAGTTCCCCTTCACTGACACCGAGATTTAATTTGAATTTTGGCAGTCATTTACACAAAAAAATACACAGTGCCACAAACCTCATCAAATGTGATCTCCTCGTAGTCCCAGTTCTCAATATTAAAAAGTAGGATCACTCTGCCATTTTTGTCTCTGCTGCTCAGTATCCCAGGGTAACCAGCCTCTATGGTACTTCTTACCGCCTCTGGTGTGAGGTTCTCAAAGAGCTCAGGGTATTGCTGGCGGAAATTTACATAGCCTGTTGGAAAGATAGTGGATAAATTAATATAAAAGGTTCCGCTTGGAAAGATGTCCGTTGGGTACATAAATGGAGGAATGATTCAATAGATGGTTTTTGTGTTCATTCGGTAGAAATCACCAAAGGTGAAGTCACAGAACACCCTAGAACTATACATTTTTATTAAATACAATTAAAACTGTAGTGTAGTGTATTATGGAAACACTAGGAGGTAGGCCGACTCAATCGTGGTTATATAATAAGTTTTTCCCTCACTCGATGTCAAGGGTAGGCCAACCAAGCAACATAGGCCCTTAGATTGTGCAAACTAAGTACAGACCCTCAGGGATAGAAGGAGATTTTATGGGAATTTTTTTTTAGCACAAAACTACCCTTTAAGCTTCCTTCACACTGGCATGAATCCTTGAATCATGGCCCGATATCGCCCTCGCAATCTTTCTGAAAACCCCTTGAAGCCAGGCGTTTTTATATGGAAACAGCCTCACATCACTGCGGGGGTTCCCGTTACAGCTGCAGCAGGAGATCCTGATATTCTCTCATTGTTTTCAATGGGGCGGGGTGATGCTGACGCCGGCCCCATTGCAAGCAATGGGCGATATCTCAAAAGCGTAGAACGTTCTGCAATTTTTTTTACACACCATCACAGGAGTGAAAACATTGCAAATGAGAATGAAACCATTGAAAATCATTGGTTTCATAATCATGCGTTTTCACTCCCTCTCGTATCATGAGAAAATCGCACGATTTTTTTGCCAGTGAGAAGAAGCCCTTAGGCCCCCTGTCTATGGCTGTGATTTCGCCGGCGAATCACGCAGGCTGAAGCTTTCCATAGCGTTGCTATGAAAAGCGCCGTCCCCGTGTCCACGAGCAGAGAATTGTTGCGATTCCCCGCTCGCGGCCGGCAAGAATGATACGAATTGCACTGATTCTCCGCAGTCAGCCTATCTGTCAGATAGGCAGACCTGCGGAGAACTGTGTGCCGGCTCCTGCTCCCGGGGCGGCGGCTCCCGCAGCTGAGATTCCCCGCGGGATACCGCAACGCCGGTAGACAGGGGGCCTTAGAGTCCTCACAAAAAGAGGAAAAAAGAAAGAAATAACAAGAAGGTCCAGATATACAGTAACGTCAATAGGGTTAGTAAAAACCTTTGGGGAACGAGATTGGTCAAGACTAGACTCCAAAGAGCAAGGGCAGCCCACAGATGTAATGTGGAGGTTCCTGTAGATCAATTCTAATCAAAGAATGCCAAACATGAACTCCTATTAGCTGCCACTGTACTTATACGGTCACCTGTCTCAATACGCCAATCATACGTGGTGGTGCATGGGGGTACAAAGTGCAGATATATCACCTTAACCACATTTAAAAAAGACACATAGCACTAATAGCCCAAATGTTTGAAGTCTTGCAAAGTAGCATGCAGTTAGTAAAATTGTGCTTGGCTTCCGTTCACACAAAGGGAAGTCAAAAAAATGCTCAGTCGAAAAGATGTCCAACGCGTTTCTCTGGCTGTTGATCATCAGGGGCAAGGTGGTGAAAATGGAGAATAGTAGTGCCAAAAACTGGACTGCACAAAAAGAGGTGCATTATTGTAAAAGTACCTCCAGTCACACAAAAAATATATGATATGAAGGGGAGCGTAGGTGAAGGGGTTAACAGGAGCTGACTGATTCAATGAGAAATCAGATTCAGACTCTGCCTTTACACATACTGCTTGGAAAATGCAGGTCAGTTAGGGAAATTTAAAATAGACGGTCCCTCTACGATGGATCCCAATTTATGATTTGAACCTTTAGATTTTTCTTATATCTCTACTTCTAATTTTGATTATTCCCATTTCTAGATGAGAGTTGGGGTTTTTTAGTCCACAATTAGGTGTTAAATGTTAAGATTAACATTGGTATAAGAAAACTTTTCTCTTTTCATTATATCCTGCCTCAACAAATATCTTGACAATGGTCTATAAGTAAGGGAGAAGCTCTAAAGATTGGACAGAGGGAAGGCACTACTACACCTGAAGGAAATCCCTGCAAGAAGACTAAAATTTGAGGAAAATGATGTAATGTTGCATCATGCATAGTCCTGTCTTTGTCAAGAGCTTCACTGGGTTTATAGCTTTTTTTTCTGTTACTGTATATGCTTACGAGATGTTCATATTTTTTATATAATGTAACGCTGTTATTTTTACACTCATTGTTATTTTTTTTGTAACTTCATAATTAAAAGTCAATAACAAGAAAAAAAAGGTTTTTGTTTAAATACCATGCAATAAAAACATCTTCTAAAACAAAGCTTACGCGTTTCAAACAGAGGTCTTATTCATAGCATTTGTTTTGGAAGATGTTTTTATTGCATATTATTTAAATAAAGACTTTTGTTTTTATACTAGAGTCCTTAAAATGCCAGAGTTTCTGCTTTTATTTTTTTGGTGGTGTCCATGCACCCAACAGGAGGTTTGTCCACATGGTGAGCTGGACAACAATGCTATGACACGACTAATGATAAATGATAAAATCAGATTAACCAGTGATTAATTAGAAATTAGACTCCTCTGTTCCCACCTTGTAAGTGCTCAGATGTCTTTAAATACCCTATGATTGGTGGTTTTGTGCGTAAAAAGGTCAATTGTTTTTCCTTTTTCTTGTCCACAATGGAAAAGACAAGATGGCTGTCTGAGTAGACCAGAAATCCTATTATTACCAATCACAAACAGTCTAAACGGTACAAGAATATCTCCAAAAACCTTGGCACCTCAGCATCAACAGTTTGAAAAGCCATTAAGACGTTTGCTGCTCATAAAAGCAGAATGAAGATTAATTGATGAAAGAATCCTAAGAAATCTGGTTTGGAATGTGGTAAAGAGACCAGGTACAATATCCCAAGGACTCCAGGCTGAGCTGGAGACATCTGGAGTCATGGTTTCAACCTATATCATATGCTGCACACTGAAAAAAACAGGGCTCTATCGGTGAAAGCTAAGAGGACCCCAGAGTTTAAAGAAAGGCACAAGAAAGCACAACTGAACTTTGCCAAAAGTTAAATAAGCAAATAACAATCCTTCTGGAAAAATGTTGAATGGACAGAAGAAACCAAGCTTTGGCAATGCATATTAGTGTTATGTTTATAGATGATGAAATGAAACCCATAAAGACAAGTGCACCCGACCTACAGTGGGACATGGCGGAGGATACATAATGTTATGGGATAGCTTTGCTGCCTCTGGGGCTGGAGGGCTTAAATGAGATACAGGAACAATTAAATCTGAGGATTATAAGCACATTTTGACGATAAATGTGGTCCCAAGTATAAAAAAACTAGACCTGAGTTGAAGAAAATGTGTGCTATGGCAGGATAATGACCCAAAGCACACGTCCAAAACTACACAAGAATGAAAAAATGGACTATTTTAAACTGGTGAACAATGAGTCATAATCTCAATCCAAGTGAAACTCTTTGGAATCCAGACATCAGTTTTTCAGTCAGCATAACTCCACTGTGATGATATTACATGGACTACCGCACAAGCTCTTTAGAGGGCAACACAGAAACTCCTATCACAGTTTTTTTTGATGATCATACATTTCCTGTCACACAGTTATAATAGAGGAGATCATAGCTCATCCTCCTGACTCTATACTTATAGTCCATAGCTTATTTAGGTGAATACAGAAGATACTGGCAGTGTCCTCCAAGCAAGCAAAGATAGTACTGACTTTAGTTTGCCGTATAATGCTGTGCTGATGTATCATGGGAGTATTAGCATAGCATAGAGAAAGTGAGCAAGAAGAAATCTCAGCATCAACATGGTTCCTTATAAGTATCAGACAGGAGGCTCCACTACATGGAAGTGACTGCAGTATACATAGGAGGCATTCAGAGTGTGACTAGCAGTCAAGTGAGGGGGGCAAGGGTGGAAAAATGTTTTTTTTTTGGAGTAGCACTTTAATTCAGTTCATGTCATATGCTGCATCTGTTCTTTATTTCCATTTAGAAATGACTGCATATATGATGGTGGGTAAACTTTTTTGTTGTTGAATACATATAGACAATATTCTACTGATACAAAGTTACTAAATATCCACGTATTTCTGAAGATTTAAAGATGCTGGCTTTTTATATTAAGCAATCAAGAGTGCCATCAATATTGACCACAGTGGGCATATATATACGCACACACACATATATATAATTGATCTGAAACTGTTTGAACTTGATGGGCTTATGTCTTTTTCAGCATTAGCCTCTTGCTATTTTGTGTTCATAGTCTGGGTCTATACATGGTGGTCTGCGATGAGGTTACATGAGACTTGTCAACATGTGACTCATTTGTGGGTGTCTGTGCATCTTTGACTTTAGCCTGGATGCTTAATGTCTCATTCTGCTCAATGTCCCATGACTCCTTCAATATGGGAGTTACTTTAGTGACTATTTCAGGCACAGAGACCACATTATATATATATATCATTGAGAGATTCCATGGATTTACACTAGGGTGATAGCTACACTAGTGAAAAACAATGGCTAGAAGGCTATAATACAAATTTACTAACATTACAAGCATTGTTTCTCATTCCTACCTTTTAATTGTTTATTATATGATTTTCCTACCACCCAGGTCAGTATTTTGTATATATTGTAACATATGCCACCTCTAAAACTTATATTGAGATATGGCTAGAACAACATTACTGGTGCTTTATGTGCTAATGGTGGATAGTACTTAAACACCTAACACAACACTCATGTTGCGCACTATTCCCCAATTAGGAGGGGGAGCTTGTGATGCTGATGATGGCAGAGGGATTCTATGTGCAAAGGGGACTTCAAAAGCATCAGATGACAGTAGAAGTACAGTGCTTCATGCCTGCATGTATACAAGTCAATAGCAAGAGTGACTAATGGGTTTTTTCCATTAGATTACTATCAGTGAACTGTACATCGGGACAGCAGGGAACACATAATCAGCACACAGACCATGTGTTCCCTGCTGATCTGAGCCATCACAGTAAGGCTATAATGACACTTTTGTTGTGACATTCCATTTTCCCTATTCCGTCATGGAAACAGGAAACCGGAATGCAAGCAGGGGATGGATCTGTCCTACAAGGGAAACAAATGGCGTCCGACCGACCCCATAGACTATAATCTGTCATGCCACATGACATTTTTCCAGACAAAACAGCACAGCATGCTGCATTATTTTGTGTCGGAGACTTCAGGCAAAGCCACAGAGTCTAAGGCCACACTCACATCTGCTTCGGGGGCTCTGTTCAAAGCCTCCAGCACAGATAGGGCAGGTTTCATGCATGCTATGCTGTTTCATTCAGGAAAATATGGGGTGGAATGCCATAAACTTGACCTGATTAAAGTCTATGTTGTCCATCTGACACCTTTTGGATCCAGCATGTCTGCCAGATCTGATGCTTGCGGTATTTCTATTGTTTGGCTCCTATAACAGAACTGAAGGATGGGAATTATACTGCCAGACAAAGTAAGTGTGAATGTGGCCTAAGAAATGTATGAAAAAATATGTAAAGAATGTCAATTGGGAAAAAAGAAATAAAATGAGAAACTAATATGAGACATCCTGCATGGCACAAACACATTCTGCATGTGCATCAGGTGCTCAAGCACTAATCCATTCATATCGCACAGAATGTATTGTACATTACCCTGAACCTACAATAATTACCTCTGGTCACTAATTATTGCCTCTTCTAGCCTGGCTCTGTCTGGTTTTGCTGCTTCACTAATACATTTCTGCACATGGTTGATTATGACAATGATGTACAAAGGCTACATCTCAAGTTATGTGAAAGAAATACATAAAAACTGAAATAGGGTCTTTGTTCTTACCGCCAAATACTGACAACATACATTACACAATGTACACAGATATGGCATCGCTACTCATGGGAGAAACAGAGGGTTAACTTCTATGGCAAATACTATTTATTTGAACAAACTATCATAAAACAAAAGTGAACCAATTAGCAAAAAAAGTACCGTTTTCTATTTTTCCATAAGTAAGACCTACAAAATAAAGTGATATCAGATCCATAAATAAATAAAAGAAAATTCTAATATATCCCTAAACAAAAAATATCTATTTTCAGTTAATATAGTTGTACTAGTAAACACAATGTGATGTCTTCTATAATGTTAACGCTATGTCCCAGAATATGTTGTATTGCTGCAAGTTGTACATGATTTGCAGTACTTACAATCTTATCTGCCTGTACTGTTTCTGCCAAGTATGGGAAGGGTTAATAATAGTAATCGAGGAACAGAGGAAATGATTTCTAAATGAGGAAATCCCTGTGAAGTCGATCACAGGATGGTAAATGTCTCCTTTTTGCTGTGTGTTTGGTTAGTAAGGGAAGCTCTCAGTTCCCTGGTCTCTGAAGGCGAGATTGTTCCCCTCCCTAAGGACCTCTGCTCGCAGTCTCTACAAAGTGACTGTGTCTTGCCGCTGCCACTTGTACAGTAAGGCTTTATATTCATTGCCTTTACTGGTTGTGTTTCTGTTTTATTATGTCTAGTTCATAAGTTCTGCTCATAATAATGGCTCCTTTGGGCATCCAACGCTAAGGCACAGTTTTTGTGAAAGTTTAACTTTTCAAACGAAGCGATGGAGAAAATCCTTATTCTAATGAGACCCGAACATTAAACGTTAAAATACTTTAATGCATAGTTCTGGTCATTGTTTTTGGGATAGGATTTTTTTCCAAAATAATTCTTCTTTGCTGCATATTGATATGTGTGTTGTACATACATAGAGCATTGTGTAGTATCTGAAGTGCTCTACAACATTATTGTAATATTACATTATTGTAACTATCGTTGTATTGTAATATTCATTATATGGAACACCAATTAAAGATCTCGGTATCAAAAGAACATTAGTATATTACACAGGGAGATACAGTACAGTCAAATGGATGTCATAGTCTCTTTATGTGAAAATCAGGCATAACAGAATGGCTCAATCCCAAAACATGACATCTGTAATTAGAGGCGTAACTTGAAGCTCCTGGGCCCTAATGCAAAACCTGTAACAGGGCCCACAACTATAATGCTTTATTTAGTATTATTGTATCTTGACGCCACCAGGAAGAACTGCTTGGGTCAAGATTGACAGGGGGGTTGATGCCCCCTGAACCTGATTGGTTGCAGAGCTGGATAAGCTGCAGGTCCTGCCAGCCCACTAAGCTCATGCTGCAGCTGCAATCTAGGGAGCCCTGCACCTCGGTTCCTTGCCAGCCCCCGCTGGAGGGGCGCATTGTTCCTGCTGAAACCCCCTCCCTGCAGCAATGCACAGAGGCCTGCACGTCCGTTCCTTCCCGGCCCCCGCTGCAGCCGCGCATTTGCTCAGGTGAAACCCCCTCTCTGCCGGCCGGACAGAACAAGTTGCACCGATCTGTGTTACATTGCAGAGCGGGGTCGGCATGAGGTAGGCCACAGGGGCGTCAAGTGTCTTTGGCGGCAGCGCAGCTAAGGGCCCTCCCCCTTTCCTTCCCCCTGGTTGGCATCAGCGAGAACACAGCAGCGGGGGTCCATGAAGTAACAGATGCCATCCACCCACAGCAGCAGAACAGCAGGGAACCAGCAGCGGAGGCCAAGACTTTTTGACATGTGCCCCCCGCACACTACATTAGGAGAGAAGCCAGGTAACAGTGGTGGGGGAGTCAGCGTTAGAGACACCGGGCCGCAGACACCAGAAGGAGAAGGACAGTTGGGAGGCAGCTGAGCGGCAGCTAACAAATGGAGCCCTCCTCAGTGACTTACAATGCTGCTTTTCCATCCACTTTACCTCCTTCCAGGACCTTAGCTTCTTGAGCCAATCGGGAACTAGTAGTGTGGCAGGGGCGTTCCTCCTGTCAAACCCCTAGTTTTCGGTGGCATCAAGATACAATAATAGCGCTTTATTCAGAGTACTGGGCTCCCTATATGGAGAAGAGAGGCCTTATGAGCCCCAATGCAAAACCTGTAAAAGGGCCCCCAAATATAATGCTTTATTCATAGTACTGGGTTCATAGTAATGGAGAAGAGAGGACTTATGAGCCCCCTAAGGCTGCTGGGCCCGGCCGCAACCGCATCCCCTGCATCCCCTATAGTTATACCTAAAACTACTCCCTGTCTGTAATATCATGCAATATCCTCAGTATTCCAAGACTGAATACTATTTTTCACTTAAAAAAATCAGTAAGTACTTATGATAGGTGATAAATATTGGCTATTTTAGGATAATAGACAGCTAGAACTAGATTGAGTTGCTAATAGTAAGGCATATAATAAAGTTTTTTTCTCTCTGTGGAAAATTCAGGTCAAATAACAGAGCAGAAATTTGTATAATTGAATACTAGAATACCAGAGGGCAGCTTATTAGCAACTATGGATGTCCAATCTCTATACTCTAACCTGCCCCTGAAGGATGGCATACCCTCATACCAATACTTCTTTCAAAAACACAATCCAGGCACAGAGCAAACCCTACAACTGATCAGGTTTTACTTCATCCCAATCACTTTTCATCCAGGAAAGACATATACATGTTTTGCATGGGAAGTGCCATGGACAGCAAAATGTCACCCCAGTATACTAACATTTTCAAGGCTAGAGGTGTTTTTATCAGCTATACAATTAAACCTATGGTACACTTTTTACATGGATGATTTGCTGATGATAAGCTGCTGACTTTCCACAAAAACTTCACCAAGTTCTATCCGACAATCAAACTTACTCTCAGCTACTCACAACATTGGATACACTTCCTCAGCATAACCATGTACATCAAAAACAATACCATACAAATATCTATGTACCATAAACCTACAGGTCATCCAGCATGCTTAATGGCCCATTTAGAAGGGAAGAGTGTCACTCCTGTGCTGCTGCATGAGAGCTAGTATTGCTGGCTCACAGCGGGGCGGCAGAAGGAGATTTCTCTCCTTGCGTTCCCCCACCCCTGTCCATTGCCTTGACATAGTGGCCGTTCAATACTGAACGGCTACTATTTACACTAAGCGATCAGGTCATCGTCCATCGTTTATGCTGCATAAATGATGAACGATGAGCTGATCGCTCAGTGTAAATAGCAGCCGTTCAGTAGTGCACGGGAGCTAGTATGTGCGGGGATGATTGTCGGGCATCGTTTGCCCGACACTCGTCCCGTCTAAATGGGCCATTAGATGGAACAGCCTTCATTCAAGACCCATAAAGTCGTACATCATCTACAGTCAAGTTCTGCAATATATCTGGATCTGCTCAGACAGTGAACACAGAAACAACAAAGAATCATAGAGTTTCAGGTTTTTCTCTTACTGAAAAGAAAAACAGATGTGCAGGGTAGACAGGGCTAGTGTGAATGCACTCTTAAAGGGGTTAGAACCATAGAATGGTAGAGTTGGAAGGGATCGCCAGGGTCATTGGGTCCAACCCTCTGCTCAGTGCAGGATCACTATTTCCTCCTAGACAGATATTTGTCCAGCCTTTGTTTGAAGACTTCCATTGAAGGAGAACTCACCATCTCCCGTGGTAACCTGTTCCACTCATTAATCACCCTCACTGTCGGAAAGTTTTTTCTAATATCTAGTCTGTGTATCCTCCCTTTCACTTTCATTCCATTGCTTCTAGACTAGTCATCTCTGAGTAATACTTTCCTATGACAAGAGTAACATCCACTGGTTATAGATCAGCTGAACCACTGAGCCACAAGGACTCCAAGGAGCAGCTTCTTGGGATACAAACAGAAGGAAGAGAACAGCAGGGTGCCCCTGGTGGTCACATACAGCCCCCAGATGAACATTTTCAGGAAATTGCAGCTGATCTCCAGCCCTTATTCTACAAAGACAATAGGCTGAAGGAAATATACGCAGATTTACCTCTCCTCTCATGCCAACAGCCACCAAGCATAGGAAATCTCATCAGAAGTGCCCTCTCATTAGCATCAGAGACTGGCACTCTTCCTTGTAATAATAGAAAATGCAAGACCCGTACCCATATCCTACCACCAAACACAGTCCCCCAACCCAACACACAATGGGACTATAAAATCACTGACACTTTCTCCTGTACATTCTCCATTGTGGTGTACATGATATGGTGCATAAGGCTCCCCAATGAAAAAAATCTATATTGGGGAGAGTAAACAGAAACTACAATCCAGAAGGAATCTACACAGACACACAATAGAGAAGAAGATGGCTGCACCCATGGGAAACACTTCTCTGGACCAGACCACAGTATAACAGATTCAAAGGTCTTTATAGTCTTTAGTTGATCAGCCTATGAACATCTTTGCCAAATGATTAGCCCATGTTAAAGGCTCATTAATACTGAAAGGTTATTCTTTAAGAGATTGTCCAGTTGTAAACTATTGATGGCCTATCCACAGAATAGTTCAACAATACTAGGTAAACAGGGCTTTGCTGCCTGGAGCGCCCCGCTAATCAGGTGTTCATCTGGCCAATGTGCTTGTGTTCTATTCCCACTGATGTGGGCCAGCTTGGTATTATAGGCAAAGTTCCCATTCACTTCAATGCCTGCAATACCAAGCCTGGCCACTGCAGTAGGAACAAAGCTTTCTGCTTTGTGCAGAAATCAGCTTAGTGCATGAGCCCACTGGTCTGGTGAACAGATGATCAGCAGAGGTCTTTATGCTTCTTGCATAAAGAGCTGAATATAGTGCAGCGCTCAAGGTTAGTACTCCAGCGCAGTACTAACCTTGACAGATGTCTTTTAGGCTAGTTTAACACGGGTGAGCGCGATATCAGGTCATGAAGCTGTGCCCGATATTGCACTCGCCAATGACTGAGGTACCCGCGGATGCGAAGCCTTTTTTTGTGTCAAAAACACCTCACACAACTTCCGTATAGTTGTGATGGGAAACCTAGCATTGCACTTGTGTGCAGATCGTATGCTGTACGCTGTGTTTTCCAGCCCCATTGAAAACAAAGTGTGAGGTGTTCCGAGGGAACGCCCAAAGATAGGACATGCTGAGATTTTTTCCCACACGCAGCGGATCCAAGAGGTGAGTGTGGGGGTTTTGGGGGGCACCATGGCAGACCCCACTGCGATATTACGCTGGCAGAGTCCATCCTGGGGCAAGCTTTCTACTAGTATATATATGTGGTGTGATTAGATGAGCGATCTTGCCACCTCAGGCCCTAAAAGTGGTTCCCCCCTTGGCCTATAAAAGGCTCTCAGAGGCTACTTGCGTGTAGTGACCTCCTTTATCCACTTGTGTAGAGCTTGTTGACCACTAGACGCCTCTATGATCTAATTGAAGAGATTTCACCTAGTTAACAGTCTGACAGGGGGAGCATTATTGGGATGTGAAAAACTGGATGGTCATATTGATAAATTGCCCATTACCTGGGACGTTCTAACCAGACTGTAAGTTGGTGTTGGGACCAGTGGATGCGTGAGGGCGCACACACAAGGTGACCGGGCTCAGCATGCCCTCCAACCACCGGCAGAGAGGATCATCTGATAGTCTGACAAGCACAAGCAGCTATAACTGCCACCCAGAGACAGGGGGTACCATCACTACAGACCACTGTATCTGTCAGAACCATTTCCAGGCACTTGGCTGAAGGACATTTGGTCTCATGGCACCTATTACGTGTCCTGCCTTTGACACACACCCAACGTTAGTTCTGTTTGCAGTGGGTGTCATGAATGACGAAAGTGGACTGCCATGAAGTGGAACTGGGTTGTCTTCAGTGATGAATCCAGGTTTAGTTCGAGCACTGATGACGGCCGTGTTCATGTCTGGAGACATAGGGGTGAGCTCCTCAATCTTGCCTTTGCTGCACACTGCCCCCACTGCTGGTGTGATGGTCTGAAGGGTCATCGCATGCAGCAGATGGTTACCCCTAGTAGTAGTCTGAGGAACAATGACAGCTCAGCGATATGTTCAGGATATCCGGCAGCCACATGTGTTCCTCTCATGGCGGCTTCCAAGAGGCATTTTCCAGCAAGATAATGCTTGGCTGCACACACAAGGGGGTCACAGGAATGTCCCCACAACATTGTCACACTTCCATGGCTGCCCGGTCACCAGATTTATCATCAATAGAATATGTATGGGACCATCGGGGATGTCAACTTCAACAGCCTACGAGTTTACACAATCTAGAGACTCAGTTACAGCAAATGTAGACAGATATGCACAAGATACCATACAGAACCTGTATCTCTCCATGCCTGCTTGCATGACATCTTGTTTACAAGCTAGAGGCGGTACAACAGGGTACTAGAGCCTCCATGCCCACCCATATCACATCTTACATCCAAGCTAGAGGCGGTACAACAGGGTACTAGAATCTCCATGCCCACCAGTATCACATCTTGTATCCAAGCTAGAGGCGGTACAACAGGGTACTAGAGTCTCCATGCCCATCTGTACCACATCTTGTATACAAACTAGAGGCGGTACAACAGGGTACTAAGGGCCTTAAGTGGTGCAGAGTGTTAAGCAGCAGAATGCAATCCTAAACTCTCACTCACGACCTGAAGGTTGTGGGTTCAATCCCTGCATGCTTGCTGAGGGGTAATAAACAAATTACCTGTGGAATAAGTTGGCACTACACAAACAACAAGTTACTTCCCTACTAGAGCCTGCATACCTGCCAGTATCACATCTTACATCCAAGTTAGAGTACAACAGGGTACTAGACAGACAGAGCTTAGAGTCTCCCTCCAAGTGTTCAGTCTTCTACAATAAATTATCCTTTTGCTCTGATATTGTAATCACTTACTTATATCAATGATATATATATCCCTTTTCTACAAAGTCTAAATGGAAAACTATGAAATTCCCAAATGTCCACAATTTCTCAGCATTACTAACCAGGACCAATTTAATTCGAGAACCTGTCTTGTTGGATTCTGTTAAAAAAAACAGGGTGAACTGGCGCTGCACACTGCCCTACTTCACCCTGCAAAAT
The DNA here is from genome assembly GCF_035609145.1 of Eleutherodactylus coqui. Classification (NCBI taxonomy): domain Eukaryota; kingdom Metazoa; phylum Chordata; class Amphibia; order Anura; family Eleutherodactylidae; genus Eleutherodactylus; species Eleutherodactylus coqui. The sequence continues at coordinate 247,275,307 of NC_089838.1, read as the reverse complement.
AAGGAAGACCCGGTCGGAAACCAAATGGACCTTATTATAGTCAACAGGGTTTATTCTGCGCCATTTGGTTCTGTCACATGACGGTTCCCTTAGCGCATTGCTTGTTGTTTTTCTGCTCCATGGCGGAGCAGAAAAATGGAAGCAAAAAGCGCTGATGTGAACACCGTCTTAGAAGTGTAATGTTACAAGTCATTATACTCGTACTGTTGCTGAGCCAACCTCTAGAATCCATGACACTAGTGTAGTGTAATTGTTTTTCCAAATCCCCACTTATTTATAGTCTTTGTTCACAGCTCCAGAGTTGGGGTCGGAGCTGCATAATAGGAGCTTCAGATGATCAGTATTGCATAAGATTTATGTTGTGCTGTACTTTATTTTACATGACGCCCCCATACAGGGGGTGTCATGTAAACGTCTGCTATGTTGTGATAAATATAATAATGCTAATAATAACCCACCAACATTCTAATCTCCCCTGAACAATGGCGCTGGATCCTCTGCCATCGGTTTGGCCCGTCATTCTAGCGCACCAGCACCACCTACTGGTCACATAGCTCAATGAGGAAAAATATAAAGAACTGCAATTATTGAGCTTTTGCCTTCTGCTTAAAATTATGATTTAGTTCATTTTATTTATTGCATTTTTCAAAAGAGTGCACTATACATATAATTAGCGATATTAGTGCTGAGCTGCAGTATATTAGGCTTAAACCTGGACTAACAAAACGTAAAAACCAGAGGAACCATTGGAAAAAAATATATAAAATAGTTGTATATATACCAGTTTCCTAAATACCTTATTTATTATTTTTGTTATCATTGTAAATACTCACTTTACAAGTGTAAGTATCCAAATAATACATTCATTAACCTGGCAGGAGCATTCAGGACATTTTCTGGCAGTATCGTAATTGGGTTGTCTTAGGCGCATCAAGGGCAATTATTCTAGAGCAGTGTTCCCCAACTCCAGTCCCCAGGGACCGCCAACAGATCATGTTTTCAGGATTTCCTCAGTGTTGCACAGGTGATGTAATTATTGTCGGTGCCTCAGACATTGTCACAGGTGTTCTTAGTATAAGGATATCCTGAAAACATGACCTGTTGGTGGTCCCTGAGGACTGGAGTTGGGGACCCTTGTTCTAGAGGCCCACCTGACATCTATAGAAAACAAGTGCACATTCACTTTTAATAGCACTGTAATCCGTATCTTTATCACTGCACAGACAGAACATATCAGTAAGATCTGATAGGTTAATTGTGTATTAACCCATAAGGAATAGACTTTATGGGCCATTAACACGTAATGATTATCGCTCAAAATTCATTCGAACAAACAAATTTGAGTGATAATCGTTACGTGTAAATGCATAAAATATGCTCACTATTTGTGTACTTGTCATTATCGCCGACTTTAAGTAAGCGAAAAAACTATCGCTGGCTTCTCACTCTGTCTAAATGCTCCCCGCACAGCGCTTTACATAGAAGGTGCAGCGCTGAGCAAGAAGTCCTTCTGTCTAAACGCTCTGCACGAGCGCTGAGTACCTTAGCAGTGATGTCAGCACTCGTGCAGTCGACTATCGTCCTGTGTAAAAGAAGCATAGTGGCAAGTAATTAACCCCTTCCCAAGTACAGCCCATGGCAGGTGTCTGTGTATGGAGTTGACTTGAGCCAAGCCTGTCCCATACACAGTGGGGGTCAGCCAGCTTAGAGATAAAGGGTCAACAGCCATGATCAGTGTTAAGTGCTGCTGTCATTTTTGAGAGCATCATTTAAATGCCTTAATTGGCGCTTGGAGGTCACAACCCCCTTCCCACCCCCACCCCAATGAGATTGCGAGCTGCCTTCCAGGTGTCATGGCAGACTGGATCCTTCTAAAAGCTCCCTGGAGTGCCATAAAGCCATTAGTGAAGGTCTACTATGACATGCCTGTCGCTCATCTTAATAGAATGTCTGCCAGAATACATTATAATGCAATACTATGGTACTGCATTACACTATATAAGCAATCAGACATAAAATGTTAAAATGAGTAAAGGGAAGTTTTTTTTAAATTACTGTAAAAGCTAAAAAAAAAACTTTACCCAGTCATTATGTTAAAAAAAAAGAAAAAAAATGGAATTGCTGTGTCCATAAAGGTTCAATTTACTAAAATATTGCCATTAAAAAAAAACAATATCCAATGCCAGAATTGCTCTTTTTTTTTGGCACCCGGCTCCAAGAAAAATGTAAATAAAAAGCAATCATTACAGATCACCTTGCAAAACAAAACCCTCAAACAATCCCATTAAAGGAAAGATAAAAAAAATTATGAAGATCAGAAGATGTCAACAGTAAGCTTTTTTTTAAATGCTACATTGAAAAGCCTACATACATTTGGTACTGCCGTAATCGTACTGACGTACAGATTAAAAATAACGTCACTTTCACTACACCATGAATGTTACTAAAAATGGCCATATACTTTCTGATACAGGAGGGCAAACATGTGCACCACCTCAGCATGCAGGCAGCCAAATGCCAAATGAGGGAGCCAATTACACCTGCGGAGGACACCGATGAGACAACCACTCACACAACCTCCTAAAATAGAGGGGGTGGCTGCTTAGTGTTTACTCCAACACAGAGTAGTAGATGCAGGGTGTCAGACCATCTAGTACATGTAATGCACCATGCAGGCTCACAACCTATTAGTGACTCCATATTTGAATCCAGCAGACTGCTCAGCACCACAAAGATACCCTAGGCTCTCCTGGTGTTTCAAAGCTGCACTGCATGTTTCTAATAAGTACTGATAAATGTGAGGTATTAGATGATATTTTGGCCAAAATACGTGAGTTCACAAGCCAGCGTCAAGGCTCCTTGTTTAGAGTTCCTACACTAATATAAGTAAAATATCACCGAAAAAGAAATATAAAAAAATACAAAAATCACTGAAAACAGCCATATACTTACTGATACAGGAGGGCAGGCATGTACACTGTCTATCCCTCAGCATGCAAACAGCCAAATGTCAAATCTGTGATATTTTACTTATATTAGTATCTGACCTTGCTTACTTGTATGGCAAGTGTATATGAAAATAAAATGGTCCCAGCACCCTATAGATCAGTGGTGGCAGCACGCAGAGCCCTCCCTGCTGGCATGCGTCACTGTCGGCCGCTCACCACTGCTCATTCACTCAGCAGAACTGCTAGCTGCGTTGATCCCGGCACACACTGTGATGTCAGTGTGCAGCCGGGATCCTCCTCCCCCGTCCCCTGACATCTCATCTTTGGTTCCGCGAGAGCAGGGGAGGAGGTGTCCGGCAGCACACTGATGTCACAGTGTGCTCCTGGGATCAGCACCGAGCAGTGGAGCTTCCATGAGGAGGAGGGGGTAAGTACATTAGTCTCAGGGGTCTGCTATCACTACTGAGGGCCGCTGTGGAGGGGGTCATTATTACTACTGGAGGCTGCTGTGGGGTCTCACTATTATACAGGTCGCCGCTGTGGGATGTCACTATTATACTGGAGACCGCTGTGGGGTCTCACTATTATACTGAAGGCCGCTGTGGGGTCTCACTATTATACTGGAGGCCGCTGTGGGGTCTCACTATTATACTGGGGGCCACTGTGGGGTCTCACTATTATACTGGGGGCCGCTTTTGGGTCTCACTATTACACTGGGGGCCGCTGAGACTCTGCCTAGCCAAGGCTGACAATAACCGTACGATCTTGCCAACCTTATTGACCAGACTGTGCGGCTGCCGCGGTGCTCAGCCTCATGCGGTTTCTGTTACGTGAGAGCGTGCCATTATTGTATCAAGACTTTCCAATAGTATAAAGTATATGCAGGGATTTTTCCCGCAAGAAATTGGATCAGTCGCAGCTGTGAAAATGAAATACACCAAAGGACCCCGATTGCATTACAACAGGTATATTTAACATTGTTCAACATGCCCTAGATTAGCAAATGGCGCAATCATCTTACCTTTCAGCAGGTCATAGGCTCGATTTACATCATATTTTCGGGCACGAATAAAACGCAGAAAAAATCCGTCCTCCTTCCCGAGCGTCTTCTCTGCAACTGTTCTGCAGAGGTCATCACCACCATTGGCTTTCTCCTGCACCAGGTCTCGTATTTCCTTTACCGCGGATTCTCGCTTCTCATCCGTCTCATTTAATTCATCCTTAGCCTTCAAATGTGTAGGAAATAAAAAGTATCACATAGGGCCTTGTATTAAAACTGCTTCAGGCAAAGACTGACCTTATTGCTTGAGGTAAGCAAACTTAGTTTTCTTTTTCCACATGTAAAGATGAAGCATTGACTACTTTCTATGGGCAAGAAGGCCACTTTTTTCTGTTAGTCAGTGAGTAGAACTTCCAGTTTGTGCTAATGAAAGCATGTACTTTATCTTACTCTCTCAAGAGCACTAAAGGGGATATATAGGTTAATACCCATTTACAAGTACAGAACAAGGAAATTTTGTGTGAAGAGAGCGGAGGTCCTCATTCATAACCTCCATGTATTAGCTGGAGCAGAGGGTTACTACAAAGAACATTGCCTGCTGTGGAGGAACCAGCACATCCCTGCACTACATCAACAACCTACTGATTTCAATGACCACCATGTGATTGCTCCCAGCAAGAGAAACCAAGTAATCCTGTAGATATGATACCTTTTAATTACTAAGAAAAAATACATGATGTTATTGCAAGCTTTCGAACTCTCAGGATCAGGCTGTCACAGCCATCACTTGTATGGTGACCACACTGATTGGTCTTCAGGCAAAGCTATGTGATCTGAGCTGTCAGACTCTCAAATCAAGGTGCTCCTGCACAGCTGTGGGCTCTAGGGGGATTCTCTGCAGGGACTTTTAACCCTTTCCAATCCAATTTGTATCCTGGTTTTCCTAGGGGGCTTACGCTTTTTCTGCCATTATACAATGGCGCTATCTGCTTGCTAAAGCCAGTACTGCATGAGGTGACACGTTGGATAGGCTCCGACAGCAGAGAGGCTGGCAATATACAGTAAGAGAACCCTGATGGATGTCTTCCAACATCGGAGCTGTACAGCCTTAAATCATAATGTCTTTATATGTCAGACAGTGGATTGGAGAGGGTTACACATTCCAGTAGAGATAGATAAGAACTGCTTGGTTTTTATAGTCTATGGGCCGTCCTGAAGTAGTTACGAGAGAACCTCTATAGAGTCTATCACTTAGTTTGTAAAACTATACCAAGTGTAAACTCTGAATTTCAGACTTTCCGCCATGAATTTTATGTAAACAGTCAAAAGATAATTACCCAATCTTTCATCTTAGCCTGCTTATTGGCTAAATAATTCAGCTTTTTTCAGACACCTTGACTATTTGTTTGACATTGCAGTTCAGCCCCATTTACTTTAAATGCAAGACCAGTCACAAGCTATGGACAGACATTGTGCAGGTTCTGAAAACAAAGCAGACCCTTCTAATAATGTATTTGCCCCTTTAAAATAAGCATGAGGTGATATCACATACACAGTCACAGTCAATGCTTGATCTTTCCCACTAGAATATAATACTTTCTAATTACCTTCTGCACTGTGTGTTCTGGCAGCTTGTCGCATTTGCCAAACACGGGTCCATGGTCTTTGGTTGTCAGACGCTCTAGCTTGGCACGGAGTGACTGTTCCTCTTCTGAAACTATACGATATGTTCCTGTCTAAAAGCAACCAACACACACAGGGGGTGATTGAAGATGGTTCCCAATTAACATTATCACTTGTACAAGAAACTTTAATTTTACTTGGAGACATACAGTTTACATTTTAAAACTATAGAGTAAATGCAAAAAAAGTAAATGCAAAGTAATCAGCATTGGGGGTAATAGGCTGAAATGGATGGACATATGTCACCTTTCGGCCTAACATACTATGTTAACTAGTCTTGGTCTTATAATTGTGCTTTGGAGCCTGATCCTTAAGTTAACACTTATCTGATTAGGAGCCCCAGTTCTCCTCCAATGACCCTCTTCCCTTGGCTGAATCTTAATTGCTGTTCTTAACACACAGCCTTACTATCTGTAGTAGCGCTCTATAGCCAGCATTCACCATATGAACACCTAGCCATAAAGGTCAATAACTCTAAAGACAAGGGAAGGCATGTTCAGCACACAACAGATACTTGCTTACTAGCAATCTTACAAAAATGTTACAAATAGTAAAAACGCAAGACAGAGCACAGAGTTATACTTACAATGTCTGACATTTCACTTCTTCTATGTCCACGCAAGAAGCTGGGGAAATAATTAAAGTGCGAAAAAGTGTATAAACTTGTGAGGACGCTTGTCACATCTATCTATTGTCATTCAACTTTATTTTAGCAAATCCGTAAAAAAGGATAGAACTCTGGGGAACTACAAGTATCAGTTGAATCTCCTCATATTTCTTGAACACATCAGGATGTTTCTTGAAAATGTCACCCCAAGTGGAAACCATAGAACATGTGTAATATGTGAAAATACGATAGTAACTCATTGGACAATGTGTCTGGTAGGATATGCTAGAAGTTATAGTTTCACAGCAACTAGAATATTGCACGTAGTCAGCATTTATGTATATGGATACAGTCAGCATGTACTGGATGTATAAATGGAGAATTAATTAAGTTTAGTCCTAAATGCAGCACGATGTTTGTAGTTTAACACCCAAGTCAGGCTTTTACACTCATCTATTTCTATCTGAATAGCAGACAGAAAAGTGACAATTACTCATTATTTTTCTGGCACAAGTCATCGGTTGTCACCCTTCAGCAATTCTTTCATTTGGTCACTCATTGCTTAATAATTCAGCAATATATTCTCTATGACTGATAACATTAAGCACGTCAAATGGAAAGATATAATGGCTCTTCCCACTCCATAGATGTAGCATATTTGCAGGATAAGCTACAGCTGCATAGATCCAGTAATAACCAGTATAACAGGTTCAGGGGTACCAGAAATGACATTAAAGGCCACCCCTACTAAAGTCTCAATTTCCTTATTAATTTGAGATCCACACACTTATATAGTAACCTGTTCTCCTTTTATCAATGCTGGTAGCTATCTGTTTTTTGGTAAAATACATGTGACATGCGGAGAGAATTCCAATTTGGCTATAACATAGTGATCGCCCCCAAGATCCAAGGGTTTCATATTGGCCCCTTCAGCACTCTAGGATGACCCTTTATGGACATATAGTAGATTCCTCTGTTTGTTTAACATCTGCCATAATAGAGATGAGCTTAAATGTAGCTTGAGTATTCAGTTATATGCCATAGAGACATAAAATGAAAATGATACACTTCATACAGGCATAATACTCTCTACTATAATGTATGCAAATATAGGGAAGAACAAGCACCAACTAAAGTGACCTGATCATAATAAGAACATATAACTGCACTCTTCACATACATGGGACTCTATATATCCCATTGTGACCTCAACCAAGAAGTGATCAAAATACATATGTAATATAGACAACCGAAACTATGAAGATGACAATCATCCACTTTGCAACCAGTGAAGGCATGAATAAGACACAAGAAAACATAAAGACAATGACTGAAGTCTATACAGTCTAGCTGCTTTGGTAGAACATATGTTCGACTTAAACCCCTAATTGATAAGCACGTTATCTTCAAGCCAAAAAGCATCTGTTTCTTGCTTTGCCATGCATCCCTATGATCATGGATAGCTCTACAAACCACAAACAACAACCAAACACTTACCGGAGTGAATATCATACTCACCGTTGAACAATTTTAAGTAAAACAGCAAAGTAAGTCAGTGTTGGATATGTTGAAAAGTTCAAAATTTCAAACTACAGTTTCCACGCATGGAATGTAATCACAATGTTTATGCCCAGAGGACGCCAGCCCAAAGCTTCTATAGTCATCGGTTTGGGATTAGGCGTCACAAGGCATTACTCAGTCAGGCTTAGTAATTAAATCAGCGCAGAACATTCAGGAGATGCCATTAGATGTTACAGAAAACGAGGAGAAAACTAACTGTTTGAGTGGGGCTTAGAACAATAACCCTTTGGATGTGTCCCCTGGATTCCGGAGTATCCTTTCGTAATGCAATTAGTAAGCTGTGTAACCGGTTCATTTGGCACAGAATGTGTTAACAGTGCCAAACTCTAGAATTTATAATAGTTTGTTACAATGTGAGATGAATCAGAGTACTCAAACTACCCGGACCACATTGTCTACAGCAAAAGCAATCGTCGTAACATAGTATAAAGCTCAACATTTCCTTAATCGCTATTGATATACTGCATATCTTACAACTTACAAACTTCTATTGGTACATTAGGCATAGAAGACATCTAATTGCACCGCAGGTAGGAATTCTGCTGGTCATATATTAAGATTTTCACAGGATTGGAACCTGCTAAAACACTTTAAGTATTGTTTAGGTAAGTATTAGATTGGAAGTTTAACTTCCATGTACAGTATTAGGTAACAAAGGACTGACGTTAAGAGTCATCAACTGCCAGGCCTCTTGACATTAACTTACATCGACTGCGTTCTTTAAAACTCTGCTGTGCATTAAACATACAGTAATTATAGTAAAAGCACAAAAGCAACATGTTCATAAATGAAGCGTGAAGTTAATAGATACTGTAACTATCAAAAAAAGGTTACATTGTAGACTATCAGAAATGAACCTGCTTGACTTACCTGGGATTTAATGTCCACACAGTCTGGCAGCTCCTGCAAAGTCTCGCTGCTGCTCAGTTCTTTGTCACATTTGCATGCTGTGTATTTCCAATGGACAACCCTCTGCCAATCTGAAAAAAGACAAGCAGTGAAAGGAGTCTGGCAGACACCATGGGGCTCTCCCGACTCCTATTCATGCAATCCCAAATTAACTGTCACCTGGAAACTGAACACTAAAAGGGAAGCTGGGCAGACCAACGAAGGTAAGTGACGGAGTGATGGTGGACTTGTCAAGGGTATGTTCACCTTCATAACCTTTTGTTTACTACATTGCATCAAAATTGAAAAAATGACACAAATTTGCAAATAGTCTTTGATGAAATGTCCTACTTTTGTCTACAGCTGTTATGTAGACCTATAGCTTTCCATAGTACCAGGCAACAAACAGACTCTGTGTCGTCTTATCCTGCAGTCATACTTCTTTATATTTGTCCCCAACTACTTACTACAAAATAATATATTACTGAAAGTAGGGGGAGAAGTAGAACATTTTTAATGAACACTATTTGGAAAATTGCTTCTTTTTTTATTTTAGTTGCCTTATGGCAAATTAAAAAATTTGGACAGAAACTGAATCTTCGATCCCTTTCACGGTTCCCTGACTTATTATGATTAGCATTTGCCAGGGAAATAATTCAATATATTACCTATGCAATAAGTTAGAAGCCATTCTCCTTTTTTGGAGAAAGTATAAGGTTGTGTTCACACTGGTAGTTTTCAGTTTACTGCATGTTTCCTTGGATTTGTGAATGCCAAATTAGTGTAGTCTAAAGCAACATTCTTTCCACCAGTAATGCTGGAACATTGACAGAAACTTGCAACCTGTTATAAGTCGATGAAATCCATCTGGATTTGTTGGGATTTATATGAAAACAGAGCTGTAATAGCTGTCATGGTAATTATGAATGGGAGTCGAGATGCTGGTAAACACAACTTTGTGTTTGCCCTAGGTAAAAGTTGGCATACGTGAGACAGTTAGGCCTCATGTCCACGGCACGAGCGGATGTTAAAGGCAAGTCGTCTTTAAAAGAATTATTGCTTGCGGGGATCATGGATTGCATTTTTTCCCACGCGGATGTATGCATATCATCCGCGTGGAAAAAATCTGCAAACACACCGCCCAGCCTTTTCCCCACCTCCCTAATTGATTTTAACCTTCATATCCGCAGTGAATCTGCAAATGTATTTGCGGATGCACTGCGGATCCTAAGCTCCCATAGAGATAAAATGCAGCATGCTGCGATTTTTTATCTGCGTGTGGCATCCGCAAATCATTTAAAATCAAATCCGCAGGTGTTAAATGAAATGCAGATGCCCCATGCTTCTCTATGGGCATCTTGAACTGCAGGTCACCCACGCTAATTTTGCAAATCAAATGCGCTCGTGGACATTGGGCCTTAGAGCTCTCGAACAATCAGCGTTCTGATGGATATCAAATCATTTAGGGCAGGTATCCCTGACTGCACTCCATTCACTCATCTGCCTGGTATCCTGTTTTTTACTGAATCTATTGAGGCTTATCTCCAAAGAAAGGTGTCTGTTAGAGTTAGGAAGCCAACTAAAAACAATAGTCACTTGGACGTGGCGAATGGGCCCACATATTTTGATCAAGACCTTGCATTTTTATGCAGTTCATATATCAAATGCATTTTTATTCAAATAATAAATGTGTACGACCGCTGCTGCCATGTGCTTTGCATGTACCTGACTACAGGAGACATTCACTAAAAGATTAATTACCTAGCAGCTTCACATAAGCGTGACCCATGGTATCTCCTTCCCCCACAAGAAGATTTATGGCCCTTTTACATGGGCCACGAATCTCATATTTAGGCCTCATTCACACGACTATATATACGCAGCCATTAAGTCGCATCCAGAAATTGTGACCATCTGAAGCACTGGATTTCATTGCATTCATTCAACAATTTTTGGGCATGTAAAAAAATTGCACTGGGAAAAGTAGCAAATCAGCGACCGTTTTCGATCGCCGATTTTATATACGCCGCATCAAGAGATAGGTCTTTGCCGAGATACACAGGAAGCTCCCTTAGACTTCCTTGGAATCGGAATAAATGGTAGGGAGAGGGAGTTACTCTGCTGGGAAAAGAAGACAGCTGACTCTATTTAGGCATTAGCAGTCATTCTGAGGATTTATGCTGATCGGTGCATTTCTTAGTGCACTTCTTAGGTACTTTTCATTCAGTTTTCACATTCTTATCCTATGGGAAACACTGAAGATCAATGTTTATACAGCAAGATAAGTGCCTGAGCCAACGATGATTTTTATCCCAGCCAAAACTGAAAGACCAATGAGAAGCGTGCGTCGATCAATCATTGGCTCATGTTTAAATGATTGATTATTGTTCAGTTTTGTTCGTTTGAATGATTATCTGAACGATAATCATTTGTGTAAACGAGGCTTTACTTTGTAGGGTAGTCGGTGCTCCCATGCTGCTGTAGTATACCATCCCCCAGCCCCTGTGGTCTGCACTGTTTGTACCACCTTAGAGATCATAAATGTATAGGGTACCCGGTCTCTGTTCTCTTTCTCCAGTTGTGTTCTCAGCATTTTCCCACCTTACCACCCGCTCTCCTGTTTCTTGCTAATGTTTTCTATTACTGTATTTTTTTTAGATGTTTTTACTGTTTTCTATTTTAGCGATACCTTTTACAGGACAAGTCACACCTGGTGATCAGCCATATTATGGAGATGAAAGGGTGGAGCTGGAGACAGACTTGATGAAGGAGTAAGGTAGCAGGCACAGAGCATGGACTCAGCATGTTTTATGGTTATTTTTAAAAAATTGCAATCTGATTAAGTTGAAATTAAAGCTGTGACAGAACCCATCCAATAAAATAATTGAGTGTTTGTGTCTTTGCTTTCACTTTAGAGGAAGCAATCCTTAAAAGGCATGTGGTGCTTATTCTCTCTTCAAATCAACAGGTTTTGCTATACATGAAAAGATATTTTCTACTATAAGAATGAGTTTCCCCTAATCACTCAATGGCGCTGCTGTGGGATGCGCACACTGATGGCAGTGTGTGCACCCAGGATCCTCTTTCCTTGACCTTTCATCCTTGGGTACACACACTTCTGCCTGCAGCAACACTGAGCAAAGGAGCAACAGCACTTTGATGATGAGGAGGTAAGTATATCAGTCTCAAGGGGGCTAATGTGGGGGTCACTATTTATACTAGGGGCCGATATGGGGGACACTATTAGTAATTAGTACTGAGGCCAATATAGGGAACACTATTACTACTGAGGTCACTGCGGGGGTCACTATTACTACTGGGGCCGATATAGGATACATTATTACTACTGAGGTCACCTCAAGGGTCACTATTACTACTGGAGCCAATATAGGGGACAATATTATTACTGAGGCCGCTCTGCATGTGGCAGCATACCTCAATCTAACTTAGGGTATGTTGGCGGAAATGCTGCGGGATTTCCACTGCAAATTATGCAGCATTTCCACATTCAAAAAACTGTCAAAAACTGTACCATTGGTGCGAATTTTGACTGGAATTCAGCAGCTGATTTCATACTATGCGGTGCTCCCCTCACCTCCTCTGAAGGCTTCCTGCAGTCAGTGCTCCCTGGCTTATGGTTCCCAGCAGCCTAGTCAGGTGTGGTGCCGCTGATCAGGTGATTTTACGATGGTACGGATTTTGACTGTTTTTTGGATGCAGAAATGCTGTGGATTTGCTCCCTTTCTTTTTATAAGTAGCCCTGTACTTTTTATAATGACGGAGGTAAAATAATACGTTGTAATAAGCCCCGCCCCTGACCACACCTCTCTGTCCCGCTTTGACCCTGGGAAAATCTGGTCACCTTATACTATCATATGTATGTAGTCACCTTAAGTCACAGCAAATTCTCATGAACACAGTATTCTAGTTGAGATAAAAAATACAATAAATGACAAGACAGTCTGTTACAGTGAATGTTCTGGAGAGAATACAATTCTAAGGTGCATGAAAATATTTTATAGGTAAATGTAAGGGCAGCAGCCTATCACCTCAACTTGAATAGCGTAGGGTGATGGAACAAGATATATGTTTTGGAATAACCAAGTCAGAGTCCTGACCTTAACCATGCTGAGATGCTGTGGTGTGAACTGAAGAGGGCTGTGCATGCAAGGCATCTCAGAAATTTTAATGAACTGAAAGTCTGAAACACATTTGCAGGCGATAATGGACCTAAAATTCCTTCTTAACGTTGTGCAAGAAATGTTTGATTAAAGGTGATTTCTGCTAAATGAAGATTCTACGGGTTATTAAATTCAAGGGTTCACTTTTGCTTCTTGCACTTTGGATGGTTAAGCAATGAGCTCAACAAAAGACAAGAATCGTACAACTGTTTGCAATAATAGTTTAAGGTACCTTTACACAGGATGCTTATCGCCTCAATTGTCCCATGTACAAGCACTGCCAATAGGGCACTGAGTGACAAATTGCTTGCTGTTTTTAGGTGAGCTAAAAACCAAGCCACTGTCAGGCCATGTAAACAGGAGTTGCTCAATCTTTGAGCGACTGCCTGTTTACTGTGAATGGAATTGGGTGGCCAGAACGATTCCAGGAACACTCCACCTCCATTTACAGAACTATTGTTCGTGTGTAAAAGCGTAGGAATGATTGTTGCTGGAACAGCTGTTGGGTGCTAATGTGCCTTACAGTTATCCCATGTGAAGGTACCTTTAGCTGTCAGTCCACCATCAGGGCTGACAGTTCTACTGCTCTTCTATTTTATTTCTGCTCCTTATTGTTTGTGGCTGGGGTGAATGTACTCTGGGCTTATAGGAATAGTCCCTTAGGGAATTTATTTACCTTGGGAGTATTTGTTACATCATATACCAGTTAGTTTAATAATGCCTTAGAAGCTTTCCTTTCTAGGTATTGAAGCTGCTAATAATTGATACTTCAGAGTAGCTATAAAATGAAGATATTTAATGACTTCTACAGTTTCTGACCAATCGAGGTGTCCAAAGAAACGTGTTGAAACTTTAACCATTATCTATCATTAATAATTTATAGCTGAAGTCCTATTGTGGTATCTAGTAGCTGAGAACTCTGTTCGAATCCCTAAAAAATTATATTGAACCCTTGAAAGGATTAGCGATTTACCACGGATATACGTGACGGGCCTATATAATCAAAAATCAAATTTTTTTTAAAATTGGGTTTATATGCATGTACACAGGGGGAGACTATAAATTGTGATTCTATCAAAGCAGTCAAGGTACTCTTAACGACTGGATCTACTATAATAATCTCATCTAATCACTATTTCTATTACTTTTTTGAGCCTCCCCAGGGTGCTATTCATATTTACACTTTGAACGGTTGATATGCGATGGGAGTGGCCTTGCCATAGTTTACCTCACATGGTGGTTCGCTACCTCCCACAGGCCATCTCTTATCCATTGAACAGGAATGATGAGGGACCAGAACGTGTGAATTGTATTGATTCTTTCGGAATCTGACATCCGTCACCTGGTCTTCTTCTTGGATGTCCCCAAGGGGAATCACTACTTTGTCATAGTGACCCATTATTGGGAACATTAATTATTTGTTTATTAGTCTTTAGCCTGTAGTTTTCACTTACTTTTTCTTGCAACTGTAAATAAACTGGTCACAGTGTTTGTTGTGTCATTATTAGAAGTTTTTTAAGATATCATGTAGAGAAACATTTTAACACACTTTTGTAGATTTGTGGTAGAACAGCTTGGGATGGCATTGTCTGGCCTTGTGTGTTCCCCCAAAAGAAATTCTCTTCTATTCAATCTCTTTAAATAACTCTGTTCCATTAGAAGGTTCATTCAAGGGGAACAAAAGATGTCTCTTTATGAAGAATTGCAGACTCCACATTTTTATCTGCTCTCTGCATAGAGAATGGGAGAGCTTCAACTAATTGGCACTGAGGCTGATGGACAGATCGAACTATATTTTTACAAAATTTAAATCTAAAAATAAGTTTTATATATTAACATATAGTGGTTTTGCATTTTAAATAAAATCTACATTATATCTCTTTTTGTATTTTTATAGTTATAATCCAGGCCAGGTGTGATACATTCTGAGAACTATTGATTCATAATGCTGTCTGTCTGTCTATGTATGATTGCATAACAAATGTTAGAACTCATGCACAATAGATTAGACTGCCTGTCTGAATGCAATATAATGCAATCCCATAGAGATCAGTAGTTGTGTTGGGACTGCATTATACTGTATGAGTCACCAAACAATCGCAAGTTCAAGTCTCCTATGGGAACTAAAATGAAATGTAAAAATAATTTAAAAAAAAGTTTGATTAAATTACTAGAAAAAGTAAAAGTTTTTAAAAGTTTTATACTTCCACTTTCAAATATTAATAATAAGTTAGAAAAAAAAATAAATACATGATATCCAAGTCCAATCTATCAAAATAATGCAGTATTTATCATGCATTTTGACCATTGTCAGAAAAAAATACACAATGCCAGAATTGCGTGTTTTTGGTCATCTCCAAGAAAAAAACGTAATAAAAAGCGAACAAAATGTCATATGAACTCCAAAATGGTACCAGTAGAAAGTACAGGATGTCACAAATCAATGAGGCCTCACACAATCTTATTGAAAAATAAAATGCTTATAGTGGTTAGAAAATGGTGGCAGAAATTTTTATTTTTTCCCCAATTTTTTTATTTTTTGAAAGTAGTACAGCAGTTAAAAACCATATAAAGTTGGTTTTATTGTAATCATACCAACCCACAGAATCAAGTTATCATGTCCTTTTTGCCGCAGTGTGTATGTTGTAAAAACAATTCCCCCTCCCCCAGTGATGTAATGATACTGGTCAATCGTCATCTATCTTTCCTTGTCAATCTGCCACCTTCGTAGTCTGGGGAAGTTGAATTGACATTTACAGACAGTTAAGTATATTTTCTGTCAACCAGAGCTCATCAACATTCAATCCCAGGTGGCTGGGACCTTAGGAGGCAGTGATCATGCTATCCTTGAATTTTGCATAACAAGGAGAGGAAGACCTGAGAAAACTTAAACTTCAAGGTTCGTTTTAAGAAAGGCAGATTTTCATGAATTCAGAAAGAGGGTAGGAAGGATCCAATGGATGGATGTTCTTAACGACAGAAATGTCCAAGAAGGTTGGAAAATAACTGTAGGGCAAGTGTCAGAAAAGCTAAAGCTAATAATGACTTGAGTCTTGCAACAGAGGCCAAAAGCAATAAAAAAGGATTTTGGGGGGTATGTCAAAAGCAAAAGAAAAGTCAAAGATGCCGTAGGATGTTTACAGGAAGACTATGGTGAAATGGTTAAGAAGGATATTGAGAAAAGCCAAACTTTTAAATTCCTAGTTTGTATCTGTTTTCTGTCAGAAAGTAAATGTAACATCAACTGATCTTTCCTGTGCTCTTAGGGGAATGAAAGAATGCAGACTATCTACAAGCAGAGAGATGGTGAGGGAACACTTAGCTAACTGAATTCAAGTCTCAAGGTCCAGATGAATTAGATCCTAGGATATTAAGGGAAGCAGAGGGGGTAATTTCTGAACCACTCGCCATAATCTTTGAAAATTCATTGAAAACAGGAGAAGTCCCAGAAGATTGGAAAAGGGCAAATGTTGTCCCTATCTTAAGAAAACAAAAGAAGTTAGATCCAGGAAAGTACAGGCCTGTGAGCCTGACGTTTATACCGGTAAAAATATTTGAACAAATTATTAAACAGCATGTATGCAAGTACTTGGATGAGAATGGAGTAATTAACCTGAGCCAGCATGGGTTTGTAACAAACAAGTCATGTCAGATGAATCTAATTTCCTTCTATGACAGCATCACTGACTGGGTTGATCAGGGAAATGCAATATTTGACAAAGTATCTCATAACATACTTATTGAAAAGTGATTGTACTCAAAGAGTAGTCATAAATGGCTACACATGCAAGTGGAAGAATGTCTCAAGTGGGGTACCACAAAGCTCTGTCCTGGGCCCTGGGTCCAGTGTTGTGCAAAAATAAATAATTATCTTGAGGAGGGAATTGAGGGGAAAT
The DNA here is from genome assembly GCF_035609145.1 of Eleutherodactylus coqui. Taxonomy (NCBI): domain Eukaryota; kingdom Metazoa; phylum Chordata; class Amphibia; order Anura; family Eleutherodactylidae; genus Eleutherodactylus; species Eleutherodactylus coqui. Next base: position 247,258,523 of record NC_089838.1, on the reverse strand, counting down.
TTATCAAGTTTGCCAATGACACAAAGCTAGGAGGGAGAGCTAACACTAAAGAAGAGAAAGAGAGGATTTACAAACTTGAACAGTGGGCAGCGACTAGCAGAATGGTATTTAACAAATAGAAATGCAAAGTCTTACATCTGGACAAAAAAATGCAAAAGAACATACAGAATGGGAGGAATTGAGCTAAACAGCAACACATGGGTATACTAATAGATCCCAGACTGAACATGAGTTAGCAGTGTGATGCAGTAGCAAAAAAGGCAAACAGAATTCTGGGACATATTAAAGGGGTTTTGTCATTAGAAAAAAAATGTAATACTTACCTATTCCTCCTTAGGCAGTCTTCTTACCGCATCTTCTCCTCAACAATCTTCTCCTTTCTCCTGCAGTCATCCAGGTTACCTCACTGCAAGCTGGCCGGATCCTCTTTCTCTGTGTTGATTCGCAGCATTCTGCTTCCTACAGGTCAGTGTATGCTACGTCACTAGTATGAATCCTCACCAGCCTGTTTTAGTGCGTGGGATATTGTCGCGACTGTGCATGTGCAGTGTCTTGTGGCAATAGTATATGAAGGCATGCGGCGAGACACCATGTATGCGCAGTCACGGCAGTAGTGCACAACTACGCACAAAAACAAGCTGCCGAGGATTCGGCATTTCCTGCTAGGTGTGAAGCCACCGCTCCCACTTCCTGCGCTGGCTGCTGATAAAGATGTCCGTCCTGCTGCAATGTACCTAAAAGTTTTTCAGTTGTTCTATATAATAAATACTACATCCACATCCAGCATCCGTTACACAACCTGTTTGTGCCATGTTTCCTGTCTTCCTGTGAAGAACAAAGATTGCATTGTGCCTGCTGTGTAGAAAGTAGGGTATTCAGGGTCTGACTGGCTCTTTTGTTTTTGGGCTTACTAGTGTAATTAATTTACAAATAGGACTGGAAATTCTGATGTATCAAAATTCCATTGTTCTAACTCATGTGCCGACACAATTATGAAAGGGAATTTGACAGGATGAGTTCAGATCGCACCTCTGAGAAATGAAGTAATTGGACCATTATTTCCATGTGTTCCTAAGAAAAAAAATAGCCTGTAATAACTATGGTCCATTTTATTAATATCGCTATGCATAAATGATGGGAAATAAAGGACTCTAGTAGTAGTTACAATAGAGCAGCTCTGGAGAGAGAGTATGTGGTGGAGATGTATAAACGAGGCATTCAGTTACACACGTTGTATAGGTAAAGGGGTTGGCCCACAGAAAACCATTTTTTGGTTTTAAAACTCGTCAATCAGAAAGATTCTAGAAAGTGAGGTGGAGACGTGACCTCCACCATTGCTGAGGATAAAGAGCCCCCAATCCTTTTTCTTGGCCATAGAGAGGGGGATGAGCATACACCATTCCCCTCCATAGGAAAGAACACAAGGGTCAAAAAGAGTCGATGACAATCACTTTTAGCAACTGTAGGGGTCCCAGAGGTCAGACCACTGCATAATATAAAAGGGATTGTCATGGAACAATCCATTTAAAGCTTACCATCCTGAGTGTGTATATACGGCATGGGCAAAAACAGTGTTCGCCGCAAGTCACTATGCATTTACAGTCTGGGAACGGTGCACACTCAGAAGTTAACCCTGCACAATTAGTAGCAGATGTCACCTGTAACGACACCCTGCTGCAGTAGCCGAGATCAGAATTAGGCCGGCTGCACACGTCCGTGACGGGCTCCGCCGCGAAATTCCGCGGTGGAGCCCGTCACGGCGCCCCCCAGGAGACCCCATACTTACCTGCGGATCCGGCGTCCTCGCTCCCGCATGACGCTTCCCCGCCCACCGCTGCCGCGTCATGTGACATGCCGCCCGCGTCACATGACGCGCCCACCGCATCACATGACGCGGCCGGCTGTGTCATGTGACGCGCCGCCCGCGTCATATGGCGTGGCGGCGGTAGGCGGGGAAGCGTTTTCACGCTATCTTCCGCTGTGCTACACGGAAGATAGCGTGAACGAACGGCTTCCATTGACTGCAATGGAAGCCGTCGGCACGTACACCCGCAGCAAATAGAGCATGCCGCGGGTGAGGACGGGAGATTTCACGGTGCGGAATTCTGCGGTGGAATTCCGCACCGTGAGCATTGAGCTATTAGGTTCAATAGAACCTAATAGCTGCGGGCAACGCAGTGAATTTTCGCCGCGAATTACGCAGCGGAAATCCGTCCGTGTGAAGGAGGCCTTAGACTCTCTGCTTTTTTCCTCCACTCCAGCGTTTGCAATGGAAGGGGTGGGGCAGAGCTAAGCTCCGCTTTGTCCCGCCCACTCCCATTGCTGGCTGTGGACAAGGGGCAGGGAGGGGATGTGAGCTTAGCTCCACCCCCATCCCGCCCACTCCCATTGCAAACCTCTCGGAAGGGAGGTGAGAGGCAGAGAGCCAATGAGGGGGAGGGGGAGGGAAGGGGGGGAACTGCTCAGATGGAAACGTATATCAGCGGGCCGTGAAAACGCTGCCCGATGTACGCTCGTGTAAATAAGCCCTAAAAGTGTAAAAAATAAAATTGCAAGAGAAAAGTACAAACATCTTTACAATTTTTTACAATAAGATTCAATACTGCATCTTGCAGTGTTAAAAGTCAAGAAGCTAACCGCTAGCCAGATGTTATGTTTAGATCATACCTAAGTACTAGTATTCCTCTACATAATGCAGTCACCATATAGTACTCTGATACCAGCTCTACACACCGATAGTGATTATAGTGCAGTCACCTCCAGTGATCACAGGTGGGGTCTCCTCTGATTGGTAACATCCATTTTCACTTTTATTATTTATTTGGGCCCAGACTGTTACACTCCTGGTGATCCCCTCTGTGGCCCCACACATAGTTCTAGTGCTCCCTTCTGTGCCTCCCCTGTCTGTACACTGCCCCGCTCCTGTAGAATGATCTCTATACTGATTGTCAGACCTAGGGCTGTATGAGAACTGCAGATTCTCTCTCTGCAGATCATCAGCTCACTCCTCCTTCAAACTTGGCTCCAGCACACTTGGAGGATAAGAGCATGGAGGAGTGAGCTGATGCTTTGCAGGGACAGAGTTTGTTGTCTTCATGCAGAGATACAGTCCTGTATTTGCCAGTCAGTAAGTAAGTAAGGGCGCGTTCTCACAAGCAAGAGCGGTATTGATCCAAGAAACTTGGATCAATATCACACTTGCAAACCAGTGATATACTATGTAAGCGTGATGCGCTTTGCGAGAAAAATGCATCACGCTACAGGCAATTTTCCCGTGCTAAAAATTGCATGTTGTCTCAGTAGGGAAAATAAAAGAAAATCACATCACACTCGCATGAAAACTGAATCTGCATGCAAGTGTGACGCGATTTGTTTCCCTCCCATAGAAAATAATGGGCATTATCGCCCCAAAAGATAGGACATGCTGCTATTTTTCTATCTCATAGCATCACTGCAAGCAAAGAAATAAATAAATAAATCACCCCTTTGGTTTCTAATTACAAAAGCAAGAGAATATCAGCCATGTGAATACTCCCTAAAGAGATCATCATACCAGAGTGGGGTCTGTATCCTAATTGAGCCAGTTTCGCATCGCACCCCCCCCCCCCCTCCTACCAGCTGGTGGCCGGTGTCCTATACAACTGCACAGGTGGCACATCACTGTCCTGGCCATGTTCTTGAAATTCATGTTTATGCTACTTTCATATGTACCATCTACAGTACCTAGACATTGTTGCAGACCAGGTACACCCCTTAATGTCAAGGGTATTCCTTAAAACAGGGGTGTCAAACTCATTTTCACCGAGGGCCACATCAGGCTTATGGGTGCCTTCAAAGGGCCGATTCAAATTGTAAGACAGTATAGTAAAAAGTGAACCCCATAGTGGCCTGATTAGTAATAAGGTCACCCATAGCGGCCAGTGGCGCACACTATTATGCATATATACGCACAGACGCACACTATTCTACAGATATACGCACAGAAGCACACTATTCTACAGATATACACACAGACGCACACTATTCTACAGTCTACAGATATATGCACAGACACACACTATTCTACAGATATACGCACAGACGCACAGTATTCTACAGATATACACACAGAGGCACACTATTCTACAGATATACGCACAGAGACACACTATTCTACACATATACGCACAGACACACACTATTCTACACATTTAGCACAGGCGCACACTATTCTACACATATATGCACAGACACACACTATTCTACACATGTAGCACAGGCGCACACTATTCTACACATATATGCACAGACGCACACTATTCTACACATATAGCACAGACGCACACTATTCTACACATGTAGCACAGGCGCACACTATTCTACACATATATGCACAGACGCACACTATTCTACACATATAGCACAGACGCACACTATTCTACACATATAGCACAGACGCACACTATTCTACACATATAGCACAGACGCACACTATTGTACACATATAGGCATGGACGCACACTATAATACATATATACGCACAGACACACACATATATATTATATATATATATATATATATATATATATATATATATATATACACACACACACACACACACACACATGTGCACACAAGGACACTTCTGCATTTTAATACAGGTATACCGGCTGCTCTTAGTCCTGTTTGGGTTCCTCCTGCATACTTGGGCCATGAACAGAGGGAGGGCCGGTAAGAGAAGGTCAGCGCTGACTAGTCTCTCACCCTGCAGCTGCTCCTCCTCAGCGTCGCTCTCCTTGCTGAAGAGATCATGCCTTCTACAGTCTTCTTCCCGCCTCTGTGGCTGTTGTCAGTGTGCTATCGGCGCTCCTCTATTACTGTCTGCTCTACTGAGACAGAACAAGCCGATAGAAGATCTCTTACTGACAACTGCACAGAGGGTGAGGGAACTTGCTACACAGCCGGCGGGCCACAGAAAATGAGGTGGCGGGCCGGATCCAATCAAGTATCTGTAGAATGTGTTTGATCCATGGAGCCACCACTTCCCATCTTACAGAACATGAAGGAACTACAACTAACGGATTGATGCTAGATTCCACAAGACACCTTCAGTTGTCATCTCTCACCCAGTTGTCAGCATCATTTCCCATTCTGTTCATTAGCAGTATTGACTGTAGTACTTGCAGCAGGTGAAATCAGCCACTCTGTCCTGTGGCTCCCACAGTTCCTGTGCTTTGTAACATGTGCGAGGAGTCCTTATCTGATTGCAGCACAGGAGCTGTGAGAGCAAGAAGGAAGAGCAGCTGATATCTCCTGCTACAAGTACTACAGTGCAAATCAACAGAGTAAGAAACTATGTTGATAACTGAATCCGACTGTTTCCTATAAGGGGTGGGAAAAAAGAATACCGTGGAATTGGGAGATACAGTGTTGGGATATAATACTGTAGGAGGAGAGATTATACTATTGGTTGTGATAACAGAGATAGGGAGAGATGATACTAGGGGGAGAGAATACCAGAGGAATCAGATGACACTGGAGGGACAGGATAGGCGATAATGGGGAGAGTGATAATACATAGGGTGAGACATGGGCATAACTATAGAGGATGCAGGGGATGCGGTTGGACCCGGGCCCAGGAGCATTAGGGGGCCCGTAAGGTCTCTCTTCTCCATATAGGAAGCCTAGTACTATGAATAAAGCATTATAGTTGGGGGCCATGGGGCCCAGAAGCTTCAAGTTACGCCTCTGGGGTGAGGGGTATCATCTGTATAGGTGCAGTAGAGAAAAACTATATAAAATAACTTTGCAAACAGCTTCCCATTTTTCATTTTAATGCATTGAGAAAATGTGAAAAAACATTATACACAACAGTATGGGGAGAGTTCTGAAGCCATTTTTGAAAGGTATGCCACCTTCTTAAAAAAAGGGTTGTGGTTGCCCAAACCAACCCATGTATGTATAATTTACTGTACTAGAAATCTACGCCAGCTCCTAACTGCTGTAGATTTCTGTTTAGGTGCTCGGAGCAGCCGAGATGTGCCTAATATATAAAGAGGTGTGCGCCATATATTAGGCATGTCATACACCGATGTGGATAATATTAAGACTGCCATATAAAATGCCGCTCTTAATAAATCCCCCTATAGCCTATTTTTCCTTCCACAATGGTCATGAGGGACGTTGCCACCAACTAACCAATGGCTAGCCCGGAATGGAACTGGCAGTCACATACAGTACATCCCCCTTTGCCCTGTCAAAATTAACCCATTGCTTCACTGGGGAGTCCTATACGTAAATACTGTAGTTGTATAGGCTCCTATCTAACTACTTAGGAGCCGTGTACAGATGGACATGGATTCTATATGCCAATAATAGATGCAGCTTGCGGTCAACAGAATATTTAATTTTTTTTAATGTAACCTAATTTCCACGTATGTACGTGTTAATGATGAGTGATACACACTTCTAGCATGGAGCTGGACATGCAATCTTATACAATGCTTTTGGGGCTTAACTTCCCCAGTATAATAGGTGGACACATTTCAATGATGGAAGCTTCACTCTTACTAGAGTCCATTCAGATATTAAAAACCCAAGCTCCTTAGGCACACTCTTTAAATCAGCTCTGTTAATAAAAGGTTCCTCTTGTTCATAAGAATTAACCTTTGTTTCTTCCCGTATAAGTAGTTTATTGAAAACTGTTACCCAAGAAACATGTGAGCTTTAAACCAGATGCTGAGTACTGTACTTAACCCTGTGCTGGAGGTAATGGCCTGTAATCTGACAATAAGCAGCGCCGCTCTCCGCAGGGGTCCTACTGCGGTCTGTTCTACTATCCTGCTCCTTGTCTGCTGACACTAGAGACTCAAGTATAGAGAAAACATCCCAGAACATTGATCAGAGGCTCAACTTTAAGATCCTGGGCTCTGAATGCAGCCAACGACCAAACGGCGAACGATAATCATTCACTTTTCGTTCATCGTTCAGTTTATGCAGGCATAAAAATCATAGTTGGTTCATTCACTAATCATTCGGTTTAAATACTGATCATTCAGTCATTCTCAGTCACTTGTACAGCAAATGTGGAGGACTGAGCGATTTCTCGTATGAACGAGCCAATGATGTATCTGCCTGTATAAACGCTGCATGAGAGCGAATGAGCGAACTCTGACATTGTCCGCTCATCAAATGGTGTAATGGGACCCTTAAAGATGGGCTCAAACAGGGGTGGATTCCAATTGCAGAATCCATGATCAGCATCCGCGGCAAAATGCGGGCATTGAAAAGCATGTAAATTTGTTTTTTTGCTCACACTCACAGATAAAAATTGTGTATTTCGCGAGTGGAGTAAAAATTGCAGCACGCTCTATTTTACTGTAAATTCCGCGCGGACAGCCTCCATGGAAGTCAATGGAAACTGTCCGACCCGCATTGTGTATAGGCTGCTGGCAGCCGCGTCTTCGCTAAAAAAAAAACTGTGCTGCATATGACCGACGGCAAGCCTCCACGGTTTTCCACAATACAGAAACAGTAGGCACTCAGGGTCGCCGGCCAGGCTCACAGCCAGAATCTGCAGACCTCCCGCATGCAGAATCTGGTCCGCCCGTGTGAGCGCAACCTAAGTACTAGTGAGTGCCATGTGTTTTAGAAGAAAAATGCATCCCATCGCTGCACGCGCCATTTTCACGCAGATGAAAATCGAATGTTGTTTCAATAGTAAAAATAGAAAAGCAAAACACTGCGATATCGCTGCGTTTTTTTTAACACGAATGTCAATGGGACTTTCTAATGTTAAAAACGCATCACACAAAAATCGCAAAGCACCAACTTGCTTGGCGTTTTTAACATTAGAAAAGTCCCATTCACAATCGTGTTAAAAATACGCAGCGATATCGCAGCGTTAAAAAAAACGGAAGTGGGTAGGAGCCCTCAGTCCGACGAAAAATAATTGCCCATGTAAATAAATGAACACTTAAAATCTCGCAACGTACAGAAATAGCGTGTGAGAATCTGTCACAAGATGTGTAGCAGAACTTCCAGCTACAATGTGTCATTTTAGTATTGGTCCCTCCGATGGGGCAGAGGGACCCGTCGACCCCTTCATGTGCCATGACCTATAGTTACACCCCTGCCAGGAGTACTTGTATATGGGCACACGTGCTTCCATGACCTCCATAAATGTTGGCATTACTAGTACTAGCAGGCGGTTCTGCGCACTCAATGACTACATTGTACAGTAGATGCTGTTGGAAATACTACATCTCCAACAATGCGATACATCAGTGAATAGTCGTGTGTTACTAGTGGGCTTAAAAGAGCGATACTGTTTGCATAAAAATATGTCATATATCAAGTTTTGTTTTAACAGCGGTAAAACCCGTCAAGCTATAGACCATCAAATTAAAAATGTAAATGCTGCGCTCAGGCATACAATGCGGAGCGGGCAGGCGTCCAGCTTCCCAACAAAATGATCTGCTTATTCTGGGACAGCAGCCGGCAGCTTCATGTAATTAAAGGGCAGAGTCAGGAATCGCGTTCTGTAATTTCACGGAGATTTGAAAACAAAATAGACCATTCAGTAGCACAGAGCCGCTTTGTTTCTTCCCCGCGCCTCTGCGATTTGTCTGCTTTTGTTCAAGCCTTGCTTGTCTATTTGCTTAACCTCTGAAGGTGTGACACACAGCGGCAGCTCCACGTCACTGATTGGACAATACTAGTCTGGAGGAGACTTCAAGACGTTCTGGGACTGGGTGGGACATGAACTGTCATAAGTGTTGTCTTGCAGTGCTGAGGTCCTGGGTTCAAATCCCACCAAGGACAAGATCTGCATAGAGTTTGTATGTTACTTGCAGGTTACCTCCCACACTCCGAAAACATACAGGAATATGTATGTGCTATATAAATTAAGGTGATTTAGTTATATGTACACGGGTCTAGATGTGTGTATTAGAATGATCAGATATAATATAGTCATGTGGAATTGGATGGATCAGCAATTCAGTCATTTAGTTGGAAAATCAAGGTTATTATGAACTTTATTGATACAGCAGCAACATGAGACAGCCGTCTTTCTCCTACTTTTAGCACAAAAGCTTCCCACATTCATGGTAAATGTGTCTATTCTAGTCCATTATCAGATGGAGGCCAGAAGAGCGTCCTTTTGGCTCACATTGGGCTGGAATCCATCACAGAATACTGTTTTTTGTATTGCATAGTGCAGAGAACTACGCTATTCTATCCTGTAGAGTCCTGTAAAGAAAAAAAAAAGTTATCTGTTAAAACGGACACGATATTAGTCTATGGATTTCGGATGCCATTATATGCATCAGAGTCATCTGTTTGAGGTCTCTTTCACACGACTACAAAATCGAGATCTTTCACATGATAGATGTTCTGTAGCCTGAAAGAACCCAATGCAAACCATGAGCTTCACATACATGCGTTTTGTTGTGATGTCACATCGCTACAAAATCTCACGATTTTGTCACCCGTGTGAAAAAGTCCTAACAGATAGGAGAAGCTACCATTATAGCCTAGGGGTGACACATCAGATTAAAATATGTAGCCTTAAAGGGGTTCTGTCATTAAAAAAGAAAAATTCTATACTTACCTATTCCTCCCCCATCAGTCTACTTACCTAATCTTCACCTCACCTATCTTCTCCTCTCTCCTGCAGTCCGGGGGGTCACCTCACCTCCAGCTGGCTGATTCTTCTGCTTCCTGTGAGGTTATGTACATTGCCGGCAGTCTTCTTCCTGCCAACCAATGTATGTTACGTCACAGCTCACAGGTCAGCAGAGGGAGTGACAATCTACTTCAGAGGCTGCTCATGCCAGCTGTCTCTGAAATAGATTAGCATTCCTTCCTAGCCTATGAACAACGTGACCTTCAGTGACCGTCCAGAAGAAGAATGTGAGGAATAATTGGCTTCATAACAAGCCAGCTGGCTGAAGGTGAAAAGGCCCGGGGCACTGGAGAAGATCAGCGAGGAGAAGATGTGGTAAGTACACTGCCTTTGTGTTACGTTTTTATGGGCAAACAAATACCGGGCCCACACGAATGTGATCAGGACACAAACAGGAACCGACTGACGACACACACTCACCATGCATATCTGTACACATAAGCAACTGTTAGCTATAAAAGTACAAGGTATTGTATCGTATATTGGCCAAAATACTTAAGCCCGCAAGCCGCGATCAAGGCTCCTCGTTGTCTTGCGGGTCCCTAAACTAGCAAGACTACATGTACCAGCAGATCGTAAGCTGCAGGGAAAATGGCAGGACCCTACCTAATAAGCAAGGTGATCACCTTGATAAAGGCTGCCTGGCACTGGAACCTCGATCCTGACTATCCCTCAAAGGTTAATACACAGAACTAGAACAGACCGGCACACAGAACACAAATCACACAGCAACACACTAGGGTTATCATGCCACAAACACAACCACATAGAACAGGGCAGTTCACTCTTCATGTCTAGCCACCTGCAGAGACATACAGAACATGACACTGTTCACACCATATACACAAAACAGGGCTATTCACACCTAATGTCTGGCCACCTGCACAAACACTGGACTAGCCCCTGTTCACACTATTCACGGAAACCATTTACAAGCATGCAAAACCAACAAACCCTAGAGTGAAGGGAAACCAGCTTCCTCTTGCAGAGGGAGGATATTGAACTGCAACCAGACTGGTGGTGTTTGGCTAGCAGGAGAACACCAAACCCAGCCAGCTCAATCATTCCACACCTGTGGAGCTGTGCTGCTAGAAACCTATGTGGTACAACAGATCACAGCCAGCACAACCCTAACACTATGGAGGAAAAGGTGAGTATGGAATTTTTTTTAATAACGACAAGTGTGATATGTTTTGCGAGAAAACTGCACGGCAATGTTTTTCACTTCCATAAAAAATAATGGGCGATATTGTCAAAACATAAGACATGACACAATTTCTCTATCTTGGACTCTCAGTCCGAGCAAAAAGTTGCCCATGTAAATTACCTTATTTAAAATAATGGGTTCTTTTCATGTGCATCTAACAACGCATAGCAATAGTGCGTGAACATACACCCCAACAGCGGTATCTGTCACTAGACTATAATGGCATCTAACAGATCCGTCATGATTCAGCTCACAATGTATTTGTTAAGCAGATCCCATATCAGTCTATGGGTAGCGGATGTCAGTATCTGCCAGTCGCCGTTTTACACATAACATGGAGAGCTTTTCCCAGCATATATATGAAATGGAAGTAAAAACTGAAGTGTGAATCCAGCGTTATAGATATGTCAATCACTCAGCTGACAGCGAAGCAGCAGAAATGCTCCATAAATATGTACTCTGATCACATCAAGTTGGTATCGTACATCTCTTCCTACGCTTATCTTCAAGGATTGGGCTTGTTGAAATACAGAATGCTTTATCTTTCCTTCCCCGACTGCAGACATACTGAACCCATAACATTGCAATATTGGCAGATCCACCAACATTTATCTAAGGTGTATGGCCAATTTGCAAATCTAATGGAAATGGCAATGTATACAAGATGTGCTAATTGTAACCAGTAGTCTTGACGCCGCAGCACAACTGGAAAAAATTGTGCATGAGTTTATTTCTTTTGCAAAAGAATAGCAAGGCTGTTGCTCATAGCAGCCAATCAGCTTCCAGCTCTGAAGACACAAACTCCTGTTTTTGAAAGAGAAGAAAATAATTCACGTATAAAGTGTATTTAAAACAAGTCTATTCCCAAATCAACCCAAGTAATGCCTCAGTGAGACAGCCATATTGTGGCTTAATTCTAGCGTCTATATTACTTTTGCAAGTTCCCATCTGACGCACAATGATCCCTATAGATGCTGAGACCATAAGACTCCGGATGGGCCAAGACATGAGTCTATGTGCCTGCATGCAGCCCTTAGGAGGCGTAACCAACGTCAAAATGAGGTTCACTGGGCCGACCCTCCATCTATTTAAAACATGTACACAACCACTTGTAATTACATGTAATGCTCGTTGCCATCATTGTACACACAGGCAAAATTAAAAGGGCTATTCCCATCTCAGGGATCCTATTTCAATGTGTTTGAAATCATAAAACAATGCATTCACCCATAAGATGTTTATTTCCAAAATGCTCCCTTCTCCAGATATTACAGATATTGATTCCTCTGCCCTCCTGATGGTGGACGCATGAATATTAACATTAGCCAATGTGAGAAGGGCCTTTATTTGCTTAGAGGTTACCTTGAGTTCTTTTGTTACCTTGATTTTGGTATGATCTTTGCTGGTTGACCACTCCTTGAACACAATCTGTCGGATTGGTGGAGTCCAAACTCTTTAAAGATGATTTTGTAAACTGGGGGTCAGGTCAGGTGACTAACAGCCACTCCAGAATCTTCCAGGTCTTCTTCTAAAACCAAACTTTGGTGGGCTTTAAGGTATGCTTGTGATCATTGTACAGTTGGAAGGTCCAATGGTGCCCAAGCTTCAGCTTCCTCACAGAAGTCATGATGTTTTCTGCTAGGCTTTTCTGAGACTTGATTGAACCCATCTTGCCCTCCACACACTGCACTGTGGAGATGGCAGAAGCTATATTCTGCATTTCTGCACTAGATTGCTGATCTCATCAAGGTGTCCTTCACAAAGAATACTTCTTGCTATTGGTTAGTCAAGGGTTCTTGACCATCTGCCTCCTCAGGAATCTAGTGATAGCTTCCTCTTTCTTCCACACCCAAGTAGTGTAATCAGTGTTTAAGTTTGAACTTGTAAATTATGCTTCCAACTGTATCTCTAGGAACATTCAGTGCCTTTTTGCTATCTTTTTGTATCATTTTCCTTGTTTATGCAAGACATGATCTTTTCTCTTAACTTTTCTGACCATTCTCCTGACTTCATCACAGTCAATAAAGCTCTAGCCAGTCCAAGTATTTGATGTGTTTTATCTAAAGCACACCTGATGCAACTAATGAAGCCCCCGATTAGTTGCATCAGGTGTGCTTGAAATACCCGATTTGCAAATGTGTGCTTTTATGAGGGATTCAAATAATTCTGAGACTGCAGTAGTCATTAAAAGTGGCATTTTGAGCCGAATTTGAAAAAGTTTGTGTAGAATCGCATTGGAAATTCTGTAAAAGATTTTGCCCATGGAAAAGATTACATGTGCTTGTGGATCTGAAGCAAAATATGTGGCAGAAATATACAGCTTGAGGGCGGATTCAGACGATCGTATATCGGCTGGGTTTTCACGCCCAGCCGATATACGGCATCCTTCTCTGCAGGGGGAGGAAGCTGGAAGAGCCGGGAGCAGTGCACTGAACTCCCGCCTCCTCTCCACCCCCTCCCCACCCCTCGCCACTATTTGCAATGGGAGGGGAGGGGGCGGAGCTACAGCCGTGAATTTAGCTCCGCCCCGCCCCCTCCCATTGCAAATAGTGGCGAGGGGTGGAGAGGGGGTGGAGAGGAGGCGGGAGCTCAGTGCACTGCTCCCGGCTCTTCCAGCTTCCTCCCCCTGCAGAGAGGGACGCCGTATATCGACTGGGCGTGAAAACCCAGCTGATATACGATCGTCTGAATCCGCCCTGACCATGGCTTTCTAATGTGGTTTTGGATATGAAATCCATGTGAAAAATTCCACAAGGAATTCTGGTGTGAACATATGCTTACAGAGTGTGCTGCGGCTAATTAAAATTATTAACTACAATTTTATTGTTGATCGCTTTCATTCATACTATTCAATTAGCATTGTGATCATTTACAAATAATAGAGATTACCTGTGGGTTGGTATCTGGAGATGAGGGAAGGACAATCAGGAGAGTAAATTCTCATTTACATGCAACAATTATTGCTCAAAATTTGTTCGAACTATGTCTTTTGAGCGATAATCGTTGCGTATAAATGCTACCATCGTTTGCTTTATGGCCGAACTATAATTTTTAGATCAGCATAAAAACCATTGTTCGGCCGGCTAGCTGATAGCAGAGACCACACGCTGCGATTCTCAGCGGGAGCGCTGATATGGCTTTCAGCTGCTGTCCCTTGGGAGACCAATGGAGCTTTGCTGTTATCTGCACACAGCGAAAAGACCCTCATTTACACGCAAATGAAGTGATTAGGCTACTAAAGGGCAGTAGTGCCCATTAGTAGTTTATGCAAAATGATCGCTCAAACTGTCATCCAAGCTATCTTTTGAACAAATTTTGAGTGATCATCTTTGCGTGTAAATGGAGCTTAAATCATAGGCATCCGCAAGCTTTATTACTGAAAGGTGTTTTTTTTCCAGGACTTCATCAGTATCAGGTTAGCAGAGTACCAGGGGTCAGGGTACTTTGGTAAGCACTGTAGCCTGTTTAATGACCTGTGACATCATGTTCAGAAAGTCTCAAAAGTCAGCTGACTTTTCTGTACTGCGGTCCCTTTCACGTGACTAGTACTGAGCTGCAATGCCAGGCACAGTCGCTATACAATGTATGGCGCTGTGTGCACTATTAGAAGGAACATATGCCTTTGCTCACCCGAACGCTGCAGCTCCATCTAACCGCTGATCAGCAGTAGTGATGATGATTTTGATGGTCTTTCCTAAGGCCGGTGACACACAAAAGTATTTTGGCAGCATTTATGCATCCATGATATGGACGAGTGTCACGGCTTAAGGACGCATTCTGTCGACCGTATATCAGCCGCCTACCGATATATGGTGTCTCTCTCCGCCCCTCTGCACTATTTGCAATGAGAGGTGGGGGCGGGTGGAGAGGAGGCAGAGAGGGGGCGGGAGCTCAGAGCACTGCTGCTGGCTCTTCCAGCCTCCTCCCCCTGCAGAGAGAGACGTTGTATATCGGCCGGCGGACGATATATGGTCGTCTGAATGCGCCCCAACCGTGGGGTTCCTGATCCAAACTCTGAGCATCAAACATTCCTAAGATTTTCTGAGTCTGAATCAGGGGACCCGCGGTCAGGATAGAACGCTCATTCTTATAACGGAGGTATAAATGTGGCAGAAATATGTTCGTGTGTCACAGGCCTAAGGACAAGTCATCAATATCGGAGTCGTAGAAAATCGCTTTAAAGGGAGCCTATCAAGTCCCCTAAGCAGCGGGCCACAGGTGTTAACTCTTTAGGGACCAGGGTGCTTTGTACCTTAAGGACCAGACACTTTTTAGGGATTTTACCCATGTGGCAGTTTTAATGCCGTTTTTTTTTTCTTTAGCTACCAAAATTTGCTGTGCTTTTTTTCAGTGACATATAGGGCTTTTTCTTAAATATCTTTTTCACTGACTTGTTTTCTGTAAAAAGCTAAAAAAAAATGATTTTAACATTTATATATATATATTTTTTTTTTTTTATTATTTTTTTTTTAAATTAGTAACCCTGACAGGTTCCCTTTAAGACAGAGCAATGGCTTGGGTAATCAACTTGTATTTTCATGGCCCATATAGTTCAAGCTCGACAATGGATACAAATTCGAAAATAGGTGATCAGGCAATGTCTTCGGCTGCTTTCACATGGCCCAGAAAATCTTGTACGAATATGAACCCCATTCTTTTGAACAGGGTCATATACATGAGCAATTTTTTTTCTTGCATGGCAGCGCAGTGAAAAAAAAATTGTGTCATGTTGTATCTTTGGGCATTGCCATGCCCATAATTTTTAATGGAGCCGTAAAACACATTACACAGTGTGTGATGTGCACGCGAGTGCGATGCGATGTTTCCCATTGAAAACAATGGGAAACACTTGCTGATCATATGGCGCGGCTGTATTGAAGTGATGGGAGACTTTAGCACAAAAATGCCTTACATCTGCGGGGGCATCACACAAGCGTGATATCGGGACAAGTTTTACATCCTGGTGCCGCGCTCAGCCGTGTGAAACTAGCCTTAACCCTTTCCGCTTTATGACGTACATTTTTTAAGTAAAAAGATCAATAAAGTTTTATTAATTGTAAAAAAAAGTAATAAAAAGTTTAAATCACCCCCCTTTTTGCCATATCTATGATAAAAAAAAATCTAAATCATAAAACAAAAATACATATTTGGTATCGCCGTGTCCGTAAAAGTCCGATCTATCAAAGTAGTGCATTATTTACCTGACATGGTGAATGTTGTCCGAAAAAAAAAATAAAGAACAGAAATGCACTTTCAGTCACCCTGTCTCCCAGAAAAAAAACAAAAAAAGTGATCAAAAAGTCGTATGTATTCCGACATGATACAAACGTAAACTACAGGATGTCTCGCAAAAAATAAGCCCTTGCACAGCTATGTTGACAAAAAATAAAAAAGTCATTGCGTGCAGACGATGGCGGGAGAAAATAATTAAAAAAATATTAAATGTTCCTGGAAAAAAAAAAAAAAAAAAGTAGTACAGCGAAAAACAAACTATACAAGTTTGGTACCATAGTAATCGTACTGACCCATAGAATGAAGTTATAATGTCATTTTTGTTGAAGTTTGTGCGGCGTAGAAATAAGACGCACTAAAAGATGGCGTAATGTCGTTTTTTTTCCATTTCACTCCAGTTAGATTTTTTTAAAATCTTTTCAGTACGTTATAAGGTACATTAAATAGCACCAATGAAAAATACAACTCGTCCCGCAAAAAACAAGCCCTCATACAGCGACGTCGATGGATAAACAAAGGAGTTACGATTTTTTGAATGAGAGGAGGAAAAAACGAAAATGGACTTTAAAAAAAGGACCGCGTCAATAAGGGGTTAATGTACAATTCTAACAGAGTAACACTAAAGCCGTCCTAGCAGTAAGGCCTCATGTCCACGGGGAAAATCAGATCCGCTGCAGATTCTCCATGGAGAATCTGCAGCGGGTCCCTCTTGCCCCGCGGACATGAGCGCTGAAAATAGCAATTTAAAAGCATTTACCTATCCGTAGCGGGCGGGGACGCTCTGCTCTTCCTCACGGCCGGATCTTCATTTTCGGCCGGCGAATGAATTCCTCACGCCGGCGGCACGTCGCCGACACGTCGTCGACGTGCCGCGCGCATGCGCCGGGCACATCCGCCGAGCCGAAGCAAGGGAGATGCGGCCGTGAGGAAGAGAAGACCTTCCCGGTCCGCTCAGGATGGGTAAATACTTTTAAATTCCTATTTTAGGTCTCCGGCGGATCCGGACGGCTTCCATAGGCTTCAATAGAAGCCCGCGGGAGCCGTCCCCGCGGGAGACCCGCATGAAAATGGAGCATGGTCCAGATTTTTTCATGCTCCATTTTTAAAAAAATCTCTTTTATTGACCATCCGCGGGTATTTATCTACCCGCGGGTGGTCAATGCATCCCTATGGGGTGCGGATCCGCGTGCAGGTAATCCGCTGCGGATCCTAAATCATATTTTCCCCGTGGACATGAGCCCTTAGGACTCGTTCACACCTGCATTACAGGTTTGTACGCGCTTTCACTCTCTGTTCTGCTTTTGGAGCAGATAAACAAAATTAAAAACGGATTTAAACGCTTTGACTTTTCTCTCGGTTGTTTCAATGTGTGTTTAAAAACCGGAAAGCTTTGTTTGCTTCGGTTTCTTTTGTTTCCTCCATTTTAAAAAAACGGAAAACTGAGTCTGCAGCGCTATTTCTTCCGTTATAACTGACACCAAACAGAACGGTAGCAACCTGAAAACTTTCCATTTTTTATTTGAAAACCCATTGAAATCAATGAGGGAAAAATGGAAATATTTAATTCCATTTCAAAAACCAGAACAGGGAGATGGAAAGTCCTAATGCAGATGTGAACAAGCCCCAAGAGAGACTTGTGACAGTGAATCCCGCAGGCGTATGGATCTTTAGAAGAAGTTGTCCATGTGCCTTGTTTAGAGAAAACACACAAAATGTAAAAAGAGAAAGTCGAACAAACCAGCTGTCAAAGGTCCACACTGCCCTCTAGTGCCAGAGAAAGTCTCTGCAGTTTTCAAGAAACAAGACTGTAATTCATAGTTCCTACAGCAGTTAATCTAGGAAGAATGTATGTAATATATCCAAAAAATCCATGAATTAAGAACAGAACAATCTTTGAGAAGAGAATATAGAGGTGTTTTCAGGACTGGCAGCCTGGCTCCGAAAGGAAACCCCAACTATGTGTACAATCCTGCAGCTTTTAATTGCTTGGCATCTCTGACCTGGAACAGTCATTCCAAGCTGTGGATACAAAGTATCAAACACAGCCTTGGTTAAATAAAAGTATGTGTTTCCTCGCACGGCGTACATCTGTAACACGGCTTCACAATGTCTGCAAACAGTAAAAGTGTGAGAGATGGAGCTTTTCCAATCCACAAACATTCATTTCTACCTGGACCAGACCTCAGAGCACTTCAAGCCTCCTACAAAGTACTTGGCCGCCAGACTTCTGAATGTGCTTTACAGGCTTGCCGATGACTGTATGGGCTCAGACTTCTGTATTTACATGATAGGGTCTATTTGAACATAATACAAGTTAAACTAATCAACGCACATACTACACACACGGTTATGTCTCCTGCGCTATTTGACAGGGCAAAGTGAAGACAAAATATACTGAGAGCAAATGTGCCTGTAGGCTCCAGCTGTGCAAACAGCTAAATCTCTTTTCAGCTCTTTGGGGTCATATAAAATCTACTGCAACTTCTAGTTAGGCCGCCTGCAGACGAATGACTTGGATTCCGCATACGGAATCCGGCCCTGACTGCGGTCGGTGACCCTGCATACTAGTCATTTTCTTCTTTCTTCTGTACCGCAGACGGTCCGGACAGCTTGTCGTCGGACATGTGCAGTAGAGATTTTCCTGCGCCGTCGCTGGGCAATAACGCAGAATCCGTGATCTTTCCGTAATGTTAATTGCGGAAGGGCCGCAGGTTGGATAGCTTCCATTGACCTCAATGGAAGCCACCCGCAAGGGATCCGGAGAAAAATGGAGCATGTAGCGATTTTTCCTCCACGAGCGGAAATCGCTATTGATTTTAGCGATTTAAGCTTGCCATTCCACAAGAGAATTATAATGGATGGTTTTTCAAGAATACTAGCCTATCATGTATACAACCATGCACATGTTTTTATGAGGCTATACTTTATACTATAAGTAGTTTAGCAAAAGCAGCAGGGCATCATAAATCATACGTTAGGGGGTAGATAATTTCTATTTCAGAAAACCCATACATATAGCAAATCTTCTAATACATATCAAAACAAAAGAAAAGCAAACTAGAGTGCAGGACTTAGAAAAAAATATATATGTATTAAATATAGAAAAGCCATACAAAAGAAAAACACAGACGCACATATAAGTTTAAAAACACATTAAATCAAAGAAATCCCCACATAATGATATGAATCCCTGAGTGTATAATACAGAGTCATGTATATAGATGTATATCACTAGATATGTCCAGGGCAATAGCCATTGGTATTATTGTATCTTGACGCCACCGGAAGCTAGATGTTTGACAGGGCTTGGATACAGAAACGCTCCAGTCACACCCCTAGCTCCCGATAGGCTGCATTCTCTAAGGTCCTAGCAGCAGTATGTGGAGGGTTAGGAAATCGTTCTCGTTTTAGGCTTACTTTATTACCTGTAAATGCTTCCATGTTACAGCGGTAACATGGAAGCATTTACAGCTAGTAATGTAAGCCTAAAACGATTCCCTAACCCTAACACTCCACGGCAGGCAAAAAACAATCCACACTTTGCTCGGGTAATATACACCCCAGCGCCACTGGAAGATAAAGTGCAGCGATGATGACACTGTGCCCCACTGGCGCTCACTACCACTGACGTGCCGAGCGCAGCCTCTCACCTTCCTCCATGCCGGCCAGGAAAATAAAAACGGCGCCAAGGACACTCACACCAGGTCGGGTACAAGGTAGCTGAGGCGCTCACCTTCAGCGCTGCTAGGAGGCTGGCGGCACCTACAGTTATAGCACGCCCAGGAGCAGCAGCTGTGAGGCCAAGGGAAGGCCACCAGGGACACTCACAGCGGGGCCGCTACAATGCACCAGAGGTGACAGCAGGAGCTGTGAACACCGCAGCCAGGAGCAGCAGCTGTGAGTAGGAGGCTGGGGCACCAGGGCGAGTCCCAGCAGGGCTGCTGGGACGTTGCCTACAGTCACATCGGGGTCAGAAGCAGGACCTGTCAGCCCAGGGATGGGGAGAATGCCCTGCAGTGAATCACGAACAGGGGGGCATCAACCCCATGTCAAGCACCCTGTATCTTGGCTCCACCTGTACTTCCAGTGGCGTCAAGATACAATAATACCATAGCTATCAATGCATCTCCAATATAACCGCCATTCAAGAGGAAAGAGTAAAGTACATGTCACAGATAATTCAAAGCATTTTAAATACCTAATAATGGTATAAGGCTCCCCGGAGGTCCACCACCGAGTGGGGACGCGACTCCTGACACGCATTTCTGAGTTGCCCCTCTGAAGATGTGTCAGGGGTCTAGTCCCCACACTATGGTGGACCTCTGGGGAGCCTTATACCATTAATCAAACTACTAACGACCAGTTGTCAGTGAGTATGCGAGTGCTTCTGATGCTTCCCCCCATGACGTCATCGCTCCCCCGTGACATCCCCCATAGCGACGTCATCACTCTGCCTCCTAATGACATCACTCCACCCCCTGGTGACGTCAGCAAAGGTTTTACAGCATGTATAAAATACAGAGCCTGACCAACAGAAGAATAACAGTTAGGGCTCTTAAAAAGGGGAGGACAAAAATAACAAATTGAGAATATAACTAAGCCATTATTATCTCAACAACTCAGCAGTCTTGACAGAACACACTGACCTACCGCCACCACAGAGATTCGGTGGGCTAAAGGAACTGGGGTGATGTCACTGCTGTGGGAGGAGCCATTCTGCAGTTTTGTAGCAAGTACTGTAAATTGGATAAGCCGAAAGCAGCTACGACCAAGCCCTGTGATGACGTCACCGTCATGTGATCACCTGTGTTGGTGGAGTCAGGAATTGCATGACCAGGGTCTCCTCACTGTATCCAGGAGTCTGGCGATGTGTGGAAATCAGGATGGATGTGAATGTAGTAGAGCTGTGTGTGTGTAATGTGTGTATCATGTGTGGGAATCAAGATGGATGTAGTAGAGCTGTGTGTGTCATATGCTGTTGTATAATGTGTGGGAATCAAGATGGATTTTTATAGAGCTATGTGTGTAATATGCGGGGATCATAATAGATGTACCATGTAGCAGAGCTGTGTGTGTAATGTGTGGGATGAGGATGAATGTAGTGGAGCTGTGTGTGTAAGGTGTATGAATCATAATGGATGTACAATGTAGCAGAGCTGTGTGTGTGGGAATCAGGATGTAGCAGAGCTGTGTGTGTCATGTGATGTGTGGGGTCAGGATGGATGTAGGAGAGCTGAGTGTATAATGTGCTGTGCGTGTAATGTGTGGAAATCAAAATAGATGTAGTAGAGCTGTGTGTGTAATGTGTGGGGATCATAATGGATGTACCATGTAGCATAGCTGTGTGTGAATCAGGATGTGGCAGTGCTGTGTGTGTAATGTGTGGGGTCAGGATGGATGTAGTAGAGCTGTGTGTAATATGCTGTGTGGGTCTGCATGCATGTAGTAGAACTGTGTGTGTAATGAGTGGGAATCAAGATGGATGTAGTAGAGCTGTGTGATGCATGGGAAATATAATGGATGTACAATTTAGCAGAGCTGTGTATTAGAGAATCAGGATGTGGCAGAGCTCTGTGCGTCATGTTTTGTGTAACATGTGGGAATCAGGATGGATGTAGTAGAGTTGTGTGTGATGGGTGGGATCGGCATGCATGTAGTAGAGCTGTGTGTGTAATGTGTGGGACTCAAGATTGATTTAGTAGAGCTGTGTGTGTGATGTGTGGAAATCATAATGGATGTACAATGTAGTAGAATCAGGTGTGTGAATCAGGATGGATGTAGTAGAGCTGTGTGTCATGTGTGGGAATAGGGATAGATGCACCATGTAGCAAACTGTGTGTCATGTGCTGTGTGTGTAATGTGCTGTGTTTGTTATGTGTAGGGTCAGGATGGATGTCAGAGCTGTTTGGGAGTTAAATAACTGGTGTGTGCTGCTGGACCCTACACTCTACATATGAAGGACTATCATGTGATCAGCCACATGGTGTCTGAGCTCTGCCCCATGACATCATCGCAAGTCCTTCTAAAGCATAAATATAAAACACACAGCAGTGCCTTCACCACTATCTTCACATCTCCTGAACGTGATATCATGTGGGATCAGCATGCATGTAGTAGAGCTGTGTGTGTAATGTGTGGGAATCAAGATTGATTTAGTAGAGCTGTGTGTGTGATGTGTGGAAATCATAATGGATGTACAATGTAGTAGAGCTGTGTGTATAATATTTGGAAATCAAGATGGATGTAGTAAAACTGTGTGTGGAATGTGTTGTGTGTGTCATGTGTGGGAATCAGGATGGATGTAGTAGAGCTGTGTGTGTCGTGTGTGGGAATAGGGATGGATGCACCATGTAGCAAACTGTGTGTCATGTGCTGTGTTTGTTATGTGTAGGGTCAGGATGGATGTCAGAGCTGTTTGGGAGTTAAATAACTGGTGTGCTGCTGGACCCTACACTCTACATATGAAGGACTATCATGTGATCATCCACATGGTGTCTGAGCTCCGCCCCATGACATCATCACAGGTCCTTCTAAAGCATAAATATAAAACACACAGCAGTGCCTTTGCCACTATCTACACATCTCCTGAATGTGATATCATTTCAGTGCTAATGCCGGCCAACACTAGTCCAGCCTTCATCTAATTGTCAACCATTGTGCAGTGTTGAAACAAACAGTCACTGTACTGCAAACATATCACCACAGAGGGTTCAACGCCACCGTGAAGTTAATGCAGCTTACGTGACACAGCGACAAGCCACGAGTTCACCTCAGCCACCAGCTGAAGTTTGTAAATCTCATACAACAGATATGCAAAAGCAATAAGCCAACATGTCTTTTCAGCAAGTAGCTGAAGTTCGTAAATTACATGCAGCTAACATGTAAAAGTAATGAGTGAACATGTCTCCTCAGCCACCAGCTGAAGTTTGTAAATCACGTGCAGCTTATATGCAAAAGCAACGAGTGAACATGTCTCCTCAGGAAGCTGCTGAAGTTCGTAAATCACGTGCTGCTCATATGCGAAAGCAATGAGCCAACATGTCTTCTCAGCAAGCAGCTCAAATTCCTGAACATCAAACATCTCACCTCACCGAGCAGATGATCGTAAAGTCAATGCAGCCTGCAGGCATGAATCACGTCGCAATCACTTAATTCATCGTGGAAATGATCTAAGAGATTTCTATACACGTGTCCTGATATTTGATCACGTTTTCACTCTTCCACAGAGCCCGTACGTCAATGAACATTTGCTCATGGCTCACATTTAAGGGGACTTTAGCGGAACATGTGGTTTTTGTCATGCTCAAATCTTTACTGGAGAGACAAATACCGACGGCTGTTACACCATCTGTTGTTGAGGACATGTTCAATTGCCAGATCCGCGTGACCAATATCCAAATGTGCTTCGTCGGGCTCTGATGTCCAGCAATCATATTTTCTTTCAGCATTTTTGCAAATACATCCAAGAGTACAACAACTCACTGTCCTTTGTAGCACATATCCCAGTTCCATTGTGGTATCGAGGGACAGTTTTCCGTATACTCGGAAACACTTACCACCGTATGCCATCTCTTGCCGTCCCTGAAGGGGAAGAACGACAGTACTCACAGTTGTATATCATGGACACAGATGCTGCAATTGAAAAACTCATCAGAACAAATGGAAATACGAATCATCAGTTGCTACCTTAGGTCATCTTTTTCAAAACAGCTATGCGTACATTTTTCATTCTATGAGCAGATGATTGCTGAAGATGCTGACATGACAAACATCAGATTAATTTTCAATCAATTTATTAACTTCGGATTGCTGCGAAATCTTTTTACCATCTGCAATGCGGAGCACTACATCACTTTAAGGACTTGACTCACACGCCTTTTGTCTCCACCTATTTTTCAAAAATTTGCCTTTTTTTCCCCTTCTTTACGATTTTTATCATTACACATTTTTATTTTCTACTAGCTTACCCGTCGTGCGTTGCTGCGAAGACAGACAGACATACATACATTCGTTTTTATATATCTAGATAACAACCAATCACAGCGCAGCTTTCATGTTACCTCAGCGGTATAATATATAACAACCAATCACAGCACAGCTTTCATGTTACCTCAGCGGTATAATATATAACAACCAATCACAGCGCAGCTTTCATGTTACCTCAGCAGTATAATATATAGCAACCAATCACAGCACAGCTTTCATGTTGCATCAGCAGTATAAGAAATAGCAACCAATCAGAGAACAGCTTTAATTTTACCTCAGCATTCTCAATATCCAGCAATTGTCCTGCGAAACGTTCGGCGGATGCATCATTTTACAGTTGAACATGCTTGCTCGTAATGCCTTTTGCTTTTGTGCTTGAGATGGAAATCAAACGATCTTTGTCTGGGGGGCATAACTGTCGACGACGCTCGGACGCGCGCCACCTGTCGTAGGATAGATGTACTATGCCAGTAATCTTCCCAGGAGTGTAGTCAACAACTTCCCAAAGTTTCATAGCGATTGGATGAATGGTGTAGTAATGCACTGCGGAATAAGTTGGCGCTATACAAATAAAGATTATTATTATTATTAATGCATAAAGGTCAGACAGACATTATATATATATATATATATATATATATATATATATATATATATATATATATATATATATATATATATGACATCAGGAAGTGAGAGAATTAGATTCCGTACATAAAATTTGGACGCTAATTGTTTAGCGCTTTGAATTAAATAATCGAGTTGGGACCCATTAACTTTTCCTATTTATGACATAATCAATGTTCATGCCAAATTTCATGTTTCTATGACATCGGAAAGTGAGAAAATTAGATTCCGTACGTACAATTTGGACGCTAATTCTTTGGCGCCTAGAATTGAATAATCGAGTTGGGACCCATTAGCTTTTCCTATTTATGACATAATCAATGCTTGTGCCAAATTTCACGTTTTTATTACATTGGGAAGTGAGAGAATTAGATTCCGTACGTAAAATTTGGACGCTAATTCTTTGGCGCCTAGAATTGAATAATTGAGTTGGCACCCATTAGCTTTTCCTATTTATGACATAATCAATGCTTGTGCCAAATTTCACGTTTCTATTACATTGGGAAGTGAGAGAATTAGATTCCGTACGTAAAACTTGGACGCTAATTCTTTGGCGCCTAGAATTGAATAATTGAGTTGGCACCCATTAGCTTTTCCTATTTATGACATAATCAATGCTTGTGCCAAATTTCACGTTTCTATTACATTGGGAAGTGAGAGAATTAGATTCCGTACGTAAAATTTGGACGCTAATTCTTTGCCGCTTAGAATTAAATAATCGAGTTGGGACCCATTAACTTTTCCTATTTATGACATAATCAATGCTCGTGCCAAATTTCATGTTTCTATGACATCGGGAAGTGAGAGAATTAGTGGCAATGATGGAAATCGAACGATTTACGTGGGGGGCGTAACTGTCGATGCTCGCACGTGCTCCATTTATCATAGGATAGTTGTACTATGCCTATAACCTTCCCAGGAGTGCACTCAACAACTTCCCAAAGTTTCATGGCGATCGGATGATTAGTGTAGTAGTGCATAAAGGACAAACAGACAGACATTCAATTTTATATATATATATATATATAGATTACATTTTGTCAGCTATGGGCAAAGTGTGTAGCAGTTATTTTTATAAACGTTTAGTCATGTACAATAATTTGTATTCGTTTAACCCCTTCCCGCCCTATGACGCAAGGGTACGTCATGGCAGGCTGGTACTTCCTGCAAAATGACGTGCCCTTACGTCATCAGGATGACCGATCTCGTGCTATCCCGCAGTGGGAGATGGCTGTCAGTGATAGCCGGCCTCCCGCTGCAACAGCGGTGGGGCATCAGAGATGCGCCCCCCTGCTGTTACCCCCTTCCAGGCTGCGATCAATGTGAATCGCGGCATGGGAGGGGTTCACAGAGGCAGCGTCCTGTAGTGCCAATGCCTATGATCGCTGTATAAGCGATAAGGCATGGCAGGGCAGTAGCCCTGTCATGCCTTATCACAGCGATCATAAGTGCTGTGCTGCAAGTCCCTCAGAGGGCCTCAAATAGTGTAAAAAAAAAAAGAAAATAAAAATGTAAAAAAAAGAAAAGTGTAAAAAAAACCCTTTTTTGCGCTTTTTCTAATATTAGCATAAAAAAGGTAAATAAAAAAATTAAAATGGCACATATTTGGTATTGACGCGTCCGTAACTACGTGTACAAAAAGTTGAACATGCTTTTTATTTTGTATGGAAAAAAGCGTTAAAAAACAGAGGCAAAATGGTAATGTTTAGCTCCCAAAAAATGCAATAAAAGTGATCAAAAAAGCCGTATCTTCCCCAAAATGTTACCAATAAAAACTACAGCTCGTCTTGTAAAAATAAAAAAGTTACAGGACTTTGAATGCAGCGATCGAGAAGAAAAAAAGATTTCCAAAAAAGGGGTGTTTATTGCAAAAAAGTGGAAAAACCTAAAAAAAAATATAAGAATTTTGGTATCATTGTAACCGTACTGACCTGCAGAAAAAATGTATTGTATCATTTTTGCTGCATGATTAACGCTGTAAAAAAAACAAAAACATCTATGGCAGAATTGATGCGTTTTCTTTCCGTTATCATAAAAAAATAATAAAGTTTTAAAATATAGGCAATGTACCCAAAAGTGACACCGATAAAAACTACAGCTCGCCACGCAAAAAACAAGCCCTTATACGGCCGCGTCGACGGAAAAATAAAAAAGTTATGGCTTTTGAAAAATGAAGATGAAAATCCGCCAAACATCGTTGCGTCCTTAAGCCATGTCATCAAGGGGTTAAAATACTACTTCTGGTCTTAGTATTTTGATTCATTTTGTTAAAATCTTATAGCACATTATCTTTGTTTTATTACAAAATCCAGCGTAAGCTTAAATTGTTCTAGAAAAATATATACGTTTCTATAAATTTACACCCGTATGCACATTACCAGACTAAGTATGCCCAACCTGCTGTATATATATACATACACACACACAACAGGATTTCATTTACTTATATTTATAAAAAAAAGGATTGTTCTCAGCAAGAGAAACCAAGTAATCTTGTAGATATGATGTTATAGCGAGCTTTCCAACCTACTCAGGGTTCTTCCTCAGGCATAGTTAAAAAAAAAAAAGATTATATCTATCTTCCTCAGATCTATTTTACTATGCCCGAGGATGAACCCTGAGTAGGTTCGAAAGCTCGCTATAACATCATTATTTTTGTTAGCCATTAAAAGGTATCATATCTACAAGATTACTTGGTTTCTCTTGCTGAGAACAATCACATTTTACTCTACTGGCTAACAACCTTTATTCATTTCAATCATTCGTATGAAAACACAAAACTGCGAATGGCCCAGTATGGGGTTTGTAACGCTTTAGTCCCTTAAACGCTACATCAATTTCACTTTTACCAGCTCCAATCTCTTCAGAAGCTTCACATGTTTAAATGTTGCAGTATGAGTATTGCCATTTTGTACATTTAGTGAAGTTTTTTTTCATAGCCATATGCGATTTTCAGCAAAATTGTACATAATGCCAAGAGCTTACAATTTGCATGGCAATATTTTGACCAACTCCAATCCCTTTCACTAGATCTATATTATATTAGTAAGTGGCGCATTACACCACCAGAAACACTGGTACTATAAATACTAATAATTAGTAGGTATTTAAACCGCTTTGCATCACCTGTGACATGCATTATCTCTTTCCTCCTAAAGGGGGGCTATACTGGAGATGCATTGATGGCTATTGCCCTGGACATAGCTAGTGATATACGGTACATCTATTTGATTCTGTAGTATGCGCTCAGGGATTCATATTATTTGGAGACTTTTTTTTTTATTCAATGTGTTTTTATACTTATGTGCTTGTGTTTTTCTTTTTTGTATGACTTTTCTATATTTAATAAATATATATTTTAAAAGTCCTGCAGTCTAGTTTGCCTTTATTCTGATACTTTATATTATGGAAAATTTCTTCATTTTAACAAGCTGTAAGTGTATTTGTTTTTCTTCATCCACATTTTTTTTAACTTTGTCTTTTTTTGTGCAATTCAATTTGTTATGTACCATATATACTCGAGTATAAGCCGAGACAATAAGTTTCCCCACAAAAAGAAGAAAGGGCTGTGATTGGATTGAGCACCAACCAATCACAGCTGGCGCTCGATCCAATCACACCGCTTACTTACACAGCACTGAAAGCCGAGCAGGTATATGACAGCTGGGAGAATTCTAAAGCAGCTTGATTGACTGTGAATGATCGCGCACTGGCTGTGATTGGCTGACGCTTGATCCAATTACAGCTCTTACTTGCACAGCACTGATGGCAGTGGATGACCGAACAGAGCAAAGAGGATGGTGGGGGATGACAGTGGAGAGAATTCAAGCAGACCGCCGCCGGAGACACAGATGCCGGCTGGGAGGTGAGTATGGTGTTTGTTTTTTTTTTAAAGCCTTCCCTGACTCAAGTATAAGCCGAGGGGGGGGGCTTTTTCAGCACAAAAATAAAATGTGCTGAAAAACTAGCCTTATACTCGAGTATATACAGTAATTACCATGCCCCAACATGTAGTCCCTCCTATTTATCCATCTTAGGCTGGTGGCCCTGCGTACAGCACTAACCTGGATTGCAGATGACCGCGGAGGCTCGTCCAGTGGTCATGCTCAGTACAGGGTTTAGTTTTCTTCATTTGTATTTCCCACACCATTGCCCAGCGATGATGCGGGTACCAACAGCCCATATGCAATGTTAATTGATTATGGTCTGCTTGACTTCAATGGAGGTGGTCCGCATGGATTCTGCAGCAAAATAGAGCACGCTGTAACTTTTCTTCTGCTCTTGGAATATGCACATTTTTATTTAAGAGTGTGAAGGTGGGGGGGGGGGGGGGGGGAGCAAGAGTACATGCCTTTTAATACCCGTGCTTGACCGCACAGAATCCACAATTCAAATCCGGTCATGTGAGACAGACCTTACATCTCAATAGGATAGTATACCCCCTACCTCATGCATAGTGTATTCCCAGCTAAGCACTGATGAAGGGGCACAGCGGCCCCGCAACAAGTTTATACATATGCTGCTTTGAAATAAAAACCTGAGGAGTTGAGCTAAACATCATGTCTTAAGCATCGCTAGAAAAAGATGTGGCTGCGCCCATTTTCTTTTCGCCCCTGTGCTTATTTTTTGTTACAGTAACATGTAAGATGTGATCTTTCAGAGAGCCAAGTATCGGACTTGCCTCCTTTATCAAAATGCTTAATAGAGGCAGTAAATATGGTACCTGAAGAGACTATCCCCATGTTTTGCTTCCCTCACTGACAGCAGCATGCGGTAGTAATAGGTTTATGTATCAGTGCAGTAGTTTGAGAAAACCGTACACTAATAAATTTGAATGCAACGACCGTACAAAATGACAGCCTACACTTATCTCAAGTCACTGAATTATTATGTGAGCATGTCATCTAAAACCTAACACTTCCTCCTCCTTGTTCATAACCTTACAAGCAGGGAGTATCTGTAGGTGATAAGATTATCCTGTCAGTAAAGTAAAATAACTACTATAAGACTAGTAGTGTCTCTTGTGACTGTAGTTTCTGTATAAGCAGCCTCAACATTGGCGAAGCCTGAAAACTGCCCGGATGGGTAGCTGCCCATCTTGCGAAAGGAAGCGAGCTAGTGCCAGTAAGGAATGAAGAGCATGCTGGCTAAGTGCAAACCGACGTGAATTGACACTAGTGCTGCATTCTCATGACCGTGCCCCTTTGACTGCGTCTTCGCAGTTTGGCGTTGAAGTCAAGGTGTACAACATTTTTAACCCTTTCCAATCCACTGCCTGACGTCTAAAGACATTATGATTTAAGGCTGTACAGCTCCGATGTTGGAAGACGTCCGTCGGGGTTCTCTTACTGTATATTGACAGCCTCTCTGCTGTTGGAGCCTATCCAACGTGTCACCTCATGCAGTACTGGCTTTAGCCAGCATATAGCGCTGTTGTATAATGGCAGAAAAAGAGTAAGCCCCCTAGGAAAACCAGGATACAAATTAGGTTAGAAAGGATTAATTAAACCCCACTACAAAAATGATTAAAGTTTGTCTTCTGAAGCTTCTATCATCACTGTATATAGAGACACTGTAATGCAAGGTCTCAAAACAAGAACCACCAGCTCGCCAGCACTTTAAATCAGCTAATTTAGGACCACAGAAAAACTTTGTGGTCATAAAATTTACTGAAAGAACGTGCAAAAGAGAGAGAAGGCCTGAAAACTTAGCAGCCAGCGCAGCCTCATTTCCTCTACTTAACCGGGACAAAGTATTTCAAATGATAGTTTATTGTTACAAATGTACCTTATTAAAAAGTATTTTCATCTCAAATATAGTATATATACACACTTTTTAATAGGGAACCTGTCAGCTGGAACACGCTGTCCAAACTGCAGGCAGCATGTTATCGCCGGAGACGCTGAGCCGGATGAAGATTCAGTATAACTTGTATCTAACACAATCTGCACATTCTGAGCTGAACATCCAGTGGGCGGTCCTATCCGTGACTGACAGCTGTGACTGTACATGCAGTGGAAGCTGTCAGTCACTGATGTGCAGAGGTTTAAACGGAACCCGCTAGCCAAATTTACTATTGTAGTCCAGGACCACCGCTACACTAATGAAAGTCCTGTGTGTGTCCTGAAAAATACATACGTTGTTTGAACTATTCCCACACTGCATGTAAATGATGTGGAGCGGTCTGATGGGCAGGCTGGACTGATTCTGCTTGCAGCCTATTTGGCCCCAAAATATGCCTTTTTCGCCTCCTGCGACGACTCATTAGGTGTCAACCATGTAGTGCTAGAAATTTCACAAGTGCACCAAGGTGTAGTCAACCGGCGCAAGCACAGATGACCTGTCCCATCCGCTCTCTCCTTCCCAGCGCTCTCACGAGATTTCCTAGCATTATGTGGATGACGCTTAATGCATTATCCACATTACAGGAGCGTACTTTGGGGATAAACAGGCTGCAAGCAGAATCATCCCGGCCTACCTTGCATCATTTACATACAGTGCAGAACACATTCATTAGAGCAGTGGTGGTCTTGGCTAAATTCTGCTGAGGGATTCCCTTTAAATCAAAATAAAAATCATTCTACTGACTTTTCCCCATAATATATATATATATATATATATATATATATATATATATATATATATATATATATATATATATATATATATATATATCTCTCAATCTGCTCATCTCCTCCTGCTCTGTAACACACTGACTGCAGTTTGGACAGCAAATTTGAGCCGACAGATTCCCTTAAATACTGGTATATAAAACTAGACATCTGGCACAACAAATTCTGTAAAAAAAACACAACAAAAACACAAAACCGTACACATACATTTATATAAATACATCTTCAGATATTTACACATTCATATCCTCATCAGGGATAAAACAGAACATAAAATTCTATACAGGAGATAAACCTCTGCAAAAAGGAGGGGTTATATGGAATTTCACCATTACATGTCATTAGCAGTTTCGTAAGTTCAGCCATAGACCGATTCGTCTCCAGGAACCCAGCAACAATCTGAGCAATCATTCGGTGAGCCAGCATTGCATGTCCATCCTAACTTTTAGCAGAATCTGCGCCACTTTAACAATTGGTGCCGATTGAATTTTTGTTAAATCTTGAAAAATTGGTTGGTCAAAAAACAAAATAGTGTCAAGTTATGAGTTTTTTCCGTGTATACGTTCGGCTTATGGTACGTTTCTTAGATACTTGGCTGAAAGGAGAGTCCTCTGTGCCAACAGCTTGTTGCGCTGGTCTTTTAATTTCTGGGGTGCTATTTTGTGATTCAGAATCTGCAAAAATACATAAAAAAGCAGGAATTAAAGTGGCTACTTAAACAAAATATGGAAAAACACCTTTAAAGTACCAGATTCTATTTCTTATATATATTTTTTTACAATATAGCAGTTTATCATTTGTAACTGGTATGAAAATTGGTATAACCAGTAGAAAGATAGATTGTGATCCCGCTGCATACAGCTCTGGAATACTGTGATCAGTTCTAGAGTCCTCATCTACAGAAAGATATTGATAACACAGAACAAGTCCAAAGATGGCTACAAAAATAGAAGCTCTCAAGAAGACTTCTTAGGAAAGACTTAAAACTTAATTTATATAACCTGAAGGAGAGAAGGGAGGGGACATGATTGAAACCATTAACATGTTAAAAAGTATAAATAAGATTCAGGAAGGAAGGGTCTTTATTAGGAAGCCAAACACTAGAACAAGGAGGTACAATCTGACATTAGTTAGTGGGAAGATCAGAAGCAACGTCAGGAAATTTTTTTTTTTTACCGAGAGTAACAGATACTTGGAACAAACTTCCAGCAGATGTAGTTGGAAAATGACCAATATATAAATGTAAGCTGCCTGGGATAGGTATAGATCTATCCTGAGAGAAATAGAAAGGAAATGGTAATAAGAGCAGACTAGACGGACCAGTGTCTTTGAGCCATCAATTTCCTATGTTGCCATGTAATTTGTATATAGTCTATTTCGAAGATAGAAATGTTTCTAGAAAGGCAATAGACATATAAAGCAGGCAACTGCCTAGGAAACAACATTAGGCGTTCAAGCACCTCCAATGCAAAAGAGTGGCGATACAGGACTTGGCTGAGGAGGGTAAGGGGGGGGGGGGGGGGGCAAAAATGGATTCTTGATCATCTGTGTGACAGCCTCATGTTTGAAAACTGTAGTCAAACTACTAACGACCACCTGTCAGTCCGTGAGTTACATGCTCCACCCCGATCAAGTGATGGTAACATCACAGGTCCTGTACGCACATGGCTGCCATCTGGCTAGGCGTTCGTTAGTATTCTATAACAACTGAGGGGTTTGTAGGGGGATGTAGTCCCCGCAATCTGCACAGGAATAAAGGAGCTGTGATGTCACCATCATGTGATCAGGGGCGGAGAATGTAACTCGCTCGGGATGAAGGACCTGTGACAATGTCACAGTTATGTGATCAAAAGCGGACCACGGCGGTGACGTCATCGCAGGTCTTTCATCCCGAGTGCTGTGCTGCTTGTGATCCCTGTTGTATGGGATGAAGAATGTATGTAGCAGAGCTGTGTGTCATGAACATGTATAAGTACTGTGAGCGTGACGTGCATATAGCAGAGCTGTTTGGCATATTACGCCACCAGAAAACGCTGGTACTATAATTTAATAACTACTAGTATTAGATTAAAGGGTTACTACTACAATAAAAATAAAGGAAAGCTTAGAAATGTGAATAGAAGGAACAGGATCGATCAAGAGAGCAGGTGGTGAGACAAGATTAAAAGTGCAGAAACCCATTTATGGGATAGGGGATTGAAATTTGCTGTGGGAGATGTCAGAGGAGGCGTTAGAGCAGACAACTTAATAGTTTAAATAAAAAATATATTAAAATATTCAATTTTTTTCATAAAATATATGGTCAAATATCCATAGGAGATACAGAGCAGGAGGTAAAAGATATGCAGACATAGCAAACGCTATTTAACGACAATGTACTGTAACGCTGTAAAATGAGAGCACGACGTGCCAGACATGTTCATTGCTACACCTGTAAATTTAAAAAGTAAAAAACAAATCAAATGTACGCAGTATATAATGAACATAGAAACAATATTCTAAGGTACTTGGTATCAGTTCTTCAGCATTTCCTAGATTTCTGCTTAGTCAACAAACGAGAAAACATTGGCAAACAGATTTTCATCTTAGGGATGCAATCGTGTTATGACCACAAGTTCGCAAGGCTCCACACAAAATAGAGCTCTGATCAATATAATGTATAACCAATCGTGTTTTCTGGATCAGGTCCTAAGGGAATTGGCAATTAATGCACAATCGTCCATTAAAGACAGAAGTGACTGATGAAATTGAAAGGGTAAATGATATGCGAAAATACGATTCTTGCCCCGCTAGATGTGGTTTCCCTGTATACCAATATTGCAAACATTAAGGGGCTAGAGGAAATACAGGACTGTTTGTACTGCTCAATTTTCTAATGACTGTGTACATTGCATCTTGATACTGTTGGAGTTCATATTATATTACAATTTTCTTTCGCCTTTGACAATGTATTCCATCACCAATGCTAGGGAACCGCAATGGGGTCCAACGTGGTCCCAACCTACACCAACGTCTTTATGGATTACATTGAGAGGACACATCTATACCTCCCCATCCTGGCATAAGGTCCCGAGATTATGGAGTTATATAGATGATGTTTTTACGTTCTGGAATGGTTCACATGATGATCTGCTCATTTTTCATGCCGAACTGAACATTCTTACTGAGCTGAAATTTGTGTGTCAAGTGAACGCTGACACACTTAACATAAAATTCAATTCCTTGGTGTGTTAGTGTTCAAGAAGGGCACTACCTTGGACAGAGATTTGTTCTCATAGCTGTCACCCACAGGCATCAGAGTAAACGCTGATCGCGGCTGCTAACTCTTTAAATGTGGCTGTCAGATATGCGACTTCCATGGGTAAAAGGCCCAGAACGGGGTAGTGCTAGGGCAGTGAGGGGGAGGAGGAGGTGGGTTAAATACTTATTTTTCCACCATGGAGGAATACAGCTCCAGCAATATGCTCACTTGCCTTTGGATAGAAATGTAGTGCTCCAGTTGGGGGCCACTATGGTTGGCAAGTAAGGGTCAAACTAATAGGTGTTCGCAATCCTCGGTGGGATAACAGGGAGACTTTAGCACCAGCCTTGTATTCCCAGATTCATGGAAATAACAGTTGATTACCGGTGAACTGAGAGGTCTGCCTCCCACGGACACCAAGCTAAAACGGATTTATCTCATTGCCTGTGGGAGTATAGTTGGTAGGAGGAGCTAACACTTTCGTTTAGTGTCCGCCTCCTAGCTATACCCATGGTTTTTAGGCAGTGATCCCCACGACAGACAAAAAAAGTTGTATCTACTCCAAAATAATATTAACAGAAAATCCTGCAAATAAAGAGCCCACACACAGCCATATCTATGGAACAAAAAAAAAAGTTATGTGTTAGAATTAGAGATGAGCGAACGTACTCTGTAAGGGCGATTTCGCAATCGAGCATCGCGATTTTCGAGTACTTCACTACTCGGGTGAAAAGTACTCGGGTGCGCTGTGGGTGAGCGGGGGGTTGCAGAGGTGAGTGGGAGGGGAGGAGGGAGAGGGCTCCCCCCTGTTCCCCGCTGCTACCCCCCACTCCCCTCTGCAACCCCCCGCCCCACAGCGCACCCGAGTACTTTTCACCCGAGTAGTGAAGTACTTCAAAATCCCGATGCTCGATTGCGAAATCGCCCTTACCGAGTACGTTCGCTCATCTCTATTTAGAATATAATCGTACTGACCTATGAAACAACATTATGCCATTTTTGCCGCAGTATACACAATCCCTAAAGTCTTAAACATCATAGCTTTTCCCCTGAAAACTACATGAAAACTCCACTGCTTGAGGCTTGCGCAGCAGATACATTATCAGTGCCTTTTTAAGGTAGTGTGTCAATCGTCTTCTGGGAGAAGAATTAGGTGCTCACCTTGTTTCTTTCTCTTGGAGGAAGGGGTTTTTCCCTGGAACAGCATTGGTGACCGTGTTAGGGCTAAGAGACCACTTGTAGACAAAGAACTTTTCAGTACTTTATGCGGCGGGGTGAAAGCTGAAAAGAAAAAAAAATGATTAAAATTACTACAATTGGCATGAATTTTAAGTGTCGAGCAAATATTAAATGGGTGACAGCTTACTTGATATATCAAAGACTTCATCTTCACAAGAACTTTGCTGCGAAAGGTTAGCTTCTGATGACAAAGTTTGACTTGACGAGACAATGCATTCTTCCATATCCTCACAGGTAGCGGTCGATGTACAGGATCGTTTAGAGCTCGATTCGTCTTTTGTGGGAGACAAGAAATCAAAGCATCGCTTTCTAGATTTAAATGACATGGCCCCAATTTCAGTTTTATGTTTCCAATCAAAGACTGGAGACTGCTCAAGAAGCTTGGAAACCCCTTCTACCAGGAGGTCTGCCGAAGGGGAAGCCTTGCTTGATTCATGTTCTGCACCCGCTTCCTCTATAGATAGAGCACTGCCCGCAGCATCCCGAATCTTCTCTTTCTTAAGAACATAGGCAGATTTGACAGGAAAAGCCCTTTTCTTACGGGGCCAGTTATTAATGACATCACCGCCATTTTTATCCTTGTATTTTGGAGATGGAGTCCAAGGACTTACAGCCTCTGGCTGCGATGGAGAAGCAGTGTTAGAAGAGCTTCTTTTAGGCGTGTAGGTCTGGCAGATCAAGGTCTGCAGTCCACTTTTTCCAGGCGTATTATGTGAAGATCTTAAGCAAGGAGAAGTACAAGCAGAGTCCAATTTCAAAGGGTGCTTATTACACCATGTCTCCCCGAAAGGGCTTTCATTTCCTTTTTTACTTTGAGGTCCATTTGGAGACTCGATAGTTTTGGGTAATGTACCCAGGTCAACGGTAGAATTGGAATCTGTTCTTTTAAACCGAAGTTTAGGTAATCCAGATGCTTGCATCTCAAGCTCAACTTCATAGACAGGAGGATGGTTATTGTTTTTTGGAGTTGAGAATTTGGCAGGAATTTGTGGTGTTCCAAGACGGGCTGCAGCTTCTCTCTGTCTTCTGTTGACGGTACATCGTAGTCCATACGGCGAGGTGCAAACTGTATCCCCACCACCTTTGGGTGTGCTTGGCATGTGGCTCAATAAACCTGCATCAGAAGACTTCCTCTTAATTAAAACTTTCATCTTCAGATCACCGCTGTCTGTCGGCACGATCTTAGCTTCAGTTATGTCAATACTTTCATCTGTTTGAGACGTATTGACAAACGACTCTGTACCCTCGGAGCTCTCCAAGGAGGACATATCTAACCTTTCACACAATACAATAGGGTCATCTTTGCCAAGTGACAGAACTTTGTAGATAGAAGGGCTTTTTATACTTGAAGATAAGACCTTAGCGGTTTCACAAGCATTTCGTAAACTAGATGTAGAAGGCAAATCTAATTCCACTAGACCGCCATCTGTTTCCTTAAGCGGCAGGTTATTCACGGAGTTCATGTTTTTGTACGTATCTACATCTTCCTGAGCACTACTAAGTTTAACATCTTTTTGGATAGACTTTGTAGGTGTTTTCAGAATAGGCCGACAAGGTGTCATGGACAGGCTTCCCAAGTTAGATTGCGACTGCGAACGGTCTGCAGTTTTTCCAGGAGAGAAGAAAGTTGCCTTTTTAGGAGTACATTCTAATGAAAATGTTATCAAAGTGCGATTCTTAGGGAGTTTCTTTGGTGTCGGTGCTTCAGGAAGCTTCTCTGGTGTCCGAAGAACGTACCTTGTTGGTGTAACACACGGTTTACTTAAGCTCTGTAACCTAGGAGATTTTCTAGGTGTGCAAGAAGGCTGTGTTATCCTGGCAGGCGTGTTAGTGTTTGCACTCTGCTGAGGTGTTTTCTGGGGACTTCTGAACACTTCATCCTGTGACTTGTTCACTCCCGCCTTTCGAGGTGTAAACGGCTGTCTTATAGTTTTTAATGGTGAGACTAGGCAAATCATTGATGAGCCACTATGGCTCGGTGTGGTCCGAGCCAAACGCTCGCTTCTTCTTTCAGCCGATTTAGATGGGGTCTTTTCCTCAATTTTAGATGGTGAAAAAATCCTTTCCAGGTTTTTAGCAGCACTTCTTTTCACCTCTGAAACTTTGGAAGGAGTCTTTAACATTTTAGGTGTACGCACTGGAGTGCGAGGTATACGATGAGAGCCTTGTAACAATTGGTTTTCAGTTGATTGCTCACGACTTGGAACCGGTTTTTGCACTTTGCTTGGGGTAACATTTTCAAAGTTTTCCAATACCTAAAAAAAAAAAAAGGAAATTTTAAGAGCAGATTTACATTGACACAGAGATATGCAAATTCACTTTTTTTTTTTTTTTTACAATTTTCAATCCGATACCCAACATGTCAGGTATATAAATGACATCAGCCCATTAACTTAACTGGCTTGTGTTTGTATTTGGGAATTTTCATAAAAGCAGTAAACTTAAAACCTCCAAATAAAAATGAAAAAGGAAGAGGACGCTACCTCTTTGCTACGAGGATCTGTTTCGGCCAACAGTTTTCTTCTTGCTCGCCGTGTTGGAGGACTACTGAGCCCCAAAACCTCTCCAAATAGTAGATCTTTCGGTGTTTTAGCTTCTGGCTGGGCGGTACTCCCTAGAAATGAAATATAACAATTAATGCAGTGCGCTTCATCAAAAGAACCTCCCCATGCCTTGCCAACCTTAGTGTCCACCATTCTCACCTCCACTAAGCATCTGATGGGCGGTAGAGTGGACTCTCTCCAGATTACGGGATTTGGGCTGCGATGCATAAAAAGAAGAATTTTTCTTTGCCATTGCCAGCTGCTTGATACGAGGGCTTCTCCGTAAATCAAGCTCTGAAGAAAGTAAAAGGTAATATTTGCTTTCCAGTTCACTACTTAAAAGGACATCTGTCCGCGGCCCTGCAGCTACTAAAATCAGTAGTATGACCAGGAATCGCTGTTAGTCTACAGCCAAAGGGGAAAGGTTACTTATAGAAGCAAGCACAGGACCACTATCTGCCCATTGGACCAATCCACATGGTGTCTTGAGGAGAGGATTCCAGACTTCTAGTGACAGGCTGAGCAGGGGGGGAATAACGTATAGCATGCCCCCCTGTCCGTGCTACTAGTTTAGTAGCTGCAGCGATGCTAACAGATGTCCTTTAAGTGAGCGAGCAAAGTACATCGGAGTCCCGCGAAAGCAAGCGGTGTTAAGCACTTCTGTATGGCCATATTAATGCACTTTGTAATATACATCGTGCATTAAATATTGGCCATACAGAAGTTATACACTTACCCCCTCCGGTGTTGGCGTCCCCGTCTCCATGGCGCCGACCGAAGCTGCCTTCTCCCTGGATTAGACATGTTTGCGCAGTCTCCTCTTCTGTTCTGTTGAATGGGGCCGCTCCGGCGTGCTCACGCCGCACAGGTCTTCTGCGCATGCAGAAGAGGAGACTGCGCAAGAGCGTCTAATCCAGGGAGAAGGCAGCTTCGGTCGGCGCCATGGAGACGGGGACGCCATAGCCACCCTGTCAGGCAAATCCATATTCACACTATTGCACTAATCAATCCCACCATATAAGCTTTCCCACAGTGGTGGACTACTTTGCTTAACAGACAGTTTGGGATATTTCAGTACAGGAGACAGGTATTAGATATTCTCTTTAATATATGTGCAGACTTTGAGAGGGGGAGTTTCTCATGTTTAACAACTCTCACACCAGATGCAGATGCTCTATGTGATAGACAAAAGCAGTTACCCGTTAACTCCTTTTCGGGAGATTCTTCAACAACGCTGATATTTGAAGTAGACTCACTGCACCTAAAAACAGCAAGGAACGGTGTATTTTACACATGTAAGGTTTAGAATTAAAAGCGTAAATTAAATACTGTTACAATTACATGATCTAGCTGAATAAAAGTTCAGTTTTAGATCCTGTCAGGATATCAATTTCTGGCAATAAGGTTGTGACTGCATGTAATAGTTTCCTTAAACAGATGAAAATCCTTATTTAATAAGCCAAACGCAGATTCAACGATGTCTGGGATGGATGACAAATGTAAAAGATGGACCCGTACTTAGCTATACACACATTGTAGAAGTTGTTAAACCAGTTAGTAAGTTTCTAATTTCCTTCTAGGGGTGGTTAACACTTAGTAAGAGCATTGACATTACATTTTTTTTTTAGACTGATTCAGAGTAAAAGCAAAAATATAAAAAAAAAAAAATCAATACAAGTCAATGGTTATCGTCATCATATCCTACTTTACAGTGCTGCAAACAGTGAATAGAATAGGCGTGAATATGAAACACATGCACAAAGGAGACGCCAGAGGACCCGCATGCATCCGGACTGGTGAGTATTGGGATCCCGCGGTGGAGCTCCCGCCTACGGAACCCGACCCGCCCATGGACATGGTGCCTAAGTAGAATGTTAGTTCTAGGGAAAGAGTCAGGCCGAATCGAGGGACGTCATAGAACAGATGTCAGTGCCAGTATAAACAACTGGGTGGGTGCGTGTCCCCAATTAACGTAACAAGAACGTGATTTTATGGTAAGTTACTCTCTTCCGTTTCATTGGGGAACAAGCAAGATCTTGGAACGTTCCAAAGCAGTACCCAAGAAGAAGGTGGATGGGGGGGGTGGGGAACACACACACAAAAAAAAAATATTGAAGACATTAGCCTGTTCCCAGTGGGTGCTAATAAGCGCCGACTCAATCGCGGAAAAGAATTAATGCTTGCTATCCCTTCTTGGCAATAAAGATAAGGCGGCAAAAAAATTTAAAAAAATCTTCAGTCATCCTGGAATGATAAAAAGCCTAGCTACTCACTACCCTGCAAGCGTCAATACTGTACAGATACAGCATCTGATGCCGTACTTGTAAAGGAAAGTAACACGGAGTGCTTGATATACGAACCCCATATTCCTACAACTTTGCCTTTTCCTGAAGGCCTAACACCAACATGTTTGCCTCCTGCAGACACTAAGCTAAAACAGATTTAGTTCAGTGCCTGAAGGAGGGGTATAGCTGGTAGGCAGGATGAGCTCTTAGTGCCGCTTCCTAGTGGCATCTACTACACCCAAGGTCTTGCCGTGCCCTCCAATGATACGGACAAGCAAAATAAAAAGTCTGTAGATGTTGAGCCATGCTGCAGATTTCTTAACCCTCAGAAAGCTATTTAATCATGCATTTGTTTAGGATTTCAACCCTGTCACTGCAGAGGGTAACATCCTGGCCAAATTCAGAGCAAAATTTAGGAGTTATTGCAACCAGAGTCCTTTTTAACGTGTCTGATTAAACAAACAAAAAAAAAAGCAACAAAAAAAGAGCGAACACAAAAATAGAACATCTAACATACAAAAACACTTACCGCCCTTTAATCTGCTTGTAAATTAGCCTTTTAGCCATTTGTTTGTGTACAGGCGTTTCTGTCACTTTCTTTGTCAGCAGCTTGCAATGATCTAACAAGCGGGAGGAGAAAAACAGCAGTTACAAGGTTATTTAAATCTTTGCTTGTTTGGAGGGAGAGGAAAAAAAAAAAAAAAAAGTGCGCCTGAACGATTCTTGCTATCAAATATGATGGAATTCCCGACAAAGGCTAGAAACAAACTAGTTTTCATTAGTTTCCTCTTGTGGCAAAACTTGATTAATCGTGGCACAAGATAATTTTGTGTCCTGAAAGATTATGTTGCGGTCTTATTAACCCCTTAACGCTCCAGGATGTACAGTTACGTTCTGCAGCGTCGGGGGTTACTGTTCTACCTCGTCAACACTGTAAGCGAGGGTGTTGACAGCAGGTAATGCCCAGGCCATGCCCCTTGTTGGTGATTGGCTGCATGGCAGGGCTAGAGGGGCCGGAGTGAAGGCACCGGAGTAACAGGGGAGCTGCGAGTCCATTATGCTCGGTGACAACCAGCAGTGATGGGAGGCTGCCAGAGACTGGGATGCTGTAAACGCATCCATGCAGAGACAGTAGTGGGAGCGCGCACACCCCGCAGGGCGTACTGTAGCTTCTGAGCCAACCTGCATCTGTCATTCTGCCGACCGTGCTTTGCCTCTCCCCGGGGGCAGTGTATTTAATATGCCTGCAGAATGCCACAGCTTCAGCGTCTCCTCCCACTGTGCCGCGCGGACTCGGACGGTATTCTGACTCCCACATACTTCTCCACAGCTGCTGCAAGTCCGTAGGCCAGTCACCCTCCTACGGCCGAACAATATCCCCCAACCCTAACCGTAATCCCCTTCGCTATCCGCTCCTCTCCTGAAGCTGGTTCCCCCTCAGGCACCGTGATAGCATCTTCCTCTGTCAGTGCTGAAGGGTACGTGCGCCAGCCAATCCCCATGTGGGGGTGTGAGCAAGGCTTTCCCTCTCACTGATGCTCGTCTCCACCCATCCCTTCCAGTGGAGATAAGATACCCCAACTCGATACTGGTGTATATATGAAGAGATGGCAGGACGATCTCTCTTTATACAGCGCAGGCGTCAGCTGTTTATTACAGCTGATCAGCGGTACTAACCCTTTAAATGCCACTGTCAATTCTGGACAGCGTCATTTAAGTCTACGTATGTATTCGGAAATGGTACCAACATAAACTACAGGACATCTCGCAAAAAAAAAAAAAAAAAAGGCTCGAAACACCTGCAAGCCTTTGTCAGCAGCACAGTTGAAAATTAATTTGCTAAGCAGACCTTTATAATGAAAAATTAAAAGCATGAAAACTGATAAAAACATAAGTTTTAATTCCACAAATAACTTAAATCACCTTTAGTGCCATCATGACTCTTGCTGCGTTGATGCTTCAGGCCCTCCACTGCGGACACAGACTGGCTGCGTGGCATCTTGCTGCTTCTCCTGGTCGGGGAGCGATTCTCTTGCACAAATAAATTTCTTCTCGCTTTTGTAGCTAAAAACAGAAATTTAAGAAAATATATACATATTGTATATATAGTTTCTGCCAATGGGCTTGTGAACCCTCGTTTAAGTGATGTATTTAACGCTATAATTTATAGTTGTCTAACCCTTATAAGACATCCGCCTACAGATCTCTAAAGATAGTAGTAATAACCTCACGTTTACAGTTCTGCTGATGCTGCAGCCCACCACTGCTATAGCTTGTTGTACAAGGGTACTGCCGTTGCCAACAGCTTCTACATCTTGCAAAATGGACAAAAAGGGGCAGGAGTCGCTAATTATGGCTTCAAATTGTTGGCAAGTACAGAATGTGACTACACAGCCAACTGCTACTTCAGAAGTGGCATCAGTATAGAAGGTGCATCCTTGCTGCCACGTATTGTTGTACAGCATGAAGTTTAAAACTAAGTACATTACTATTACTTTTGGGGATAAGAAAACTGCCTATGGATATTTTATAGATGTTAGAAACCCACTTTAAGAGGCGTTTTAAACAAAGACCAGATAGGAGATAAATGTTTAATCACTGGCACCGCCAGCGATCCTAAAACCAGAGTCCCCAAAGTGCCCCAGTGAATAGAGCGGCGGTATGTATGCATGATCACTGCGCCATTCACTTCTATGGGATGAAGGGAGATGGTAGAAGAGCACATTGTTCTCCCCACCAGTGACACAAAAGTGAATGGATAAGTTTTTTGTGGTGATAAAACCCCCTTTGAAAGCTTAGCCTGCCAAAACTAGATCTTACACACTCAGAAACTGTAAATATCA
This sequence comes from Eleutherodactylus coqui, assembly GCF_035609145.1. Lineage (NCBI taxonomy): Eukaryota > Metazoa > Chordata > Amphibia > Anura > Eleutherodactylidae > Eleutherodactylus > Eleutherodactylus coqui. The sequence goes on along the minus strand of NC_089838.1, from coordinate 247,215,021 downwards.
AAACCATGGTCCGCTGCATGGATATAATGTAATGCACGACTCCCTACCTTCACTGTCTTTTTGGGTCTTTGCTGGTAGAGGCAGCTTTAATTTCTCAACCATTACAACAAGATTAGCGCCTGACCTCTCCTATGAAAAAATAAACCATGCATATTGTTAAGTTATACAAAATTGAATACAGAGATTACATCTTGTAGAGATATATTACACGCGAAGCTTATTTTTATACCCATTTTTATAAACATTGCCAGTTGCGCTATTTGCCACCTTCTAATCTAGTTGGGAAATTCTGTAATGTACAAGAACTGCATTCTCTCAGCATTTAATAGCGGTAGACTACACAATTTTTAAGATGAAACAGGTAATTTTTGGAGAGAATGTATCACCTATTTTTTTTTTCACTGATTTAAAAAAAAAAAAAAAAACATAAGAAAAGAACAGAACGTGCTTTTACTATCTGTTTTTATTTTCTGATTGTAAAATGTTTTCTTTTATTTTCTGTGCATGACTATGGGGGACACTATTGGATCTTTGCTGCAGAGATTTACATAAAATTCACAATGGACAAGAGCTGATCTATTGACTTCTGTGGGACACTGTCCTAGACATGTGATGTGACCTGTGCAGAGGCTAATGTACAGATAAGGGCAAGCGATGCCCAACACTAGTCCCGTGTCTCCGCGCTCCTGCATGGGAGCTAGCAAAGCTGGCTCGCTCAAAGAGTGGCCAGCAGGGGGGCGGGACAGTGCAGGAGATTTCTCTCCTCTCGCTCCCTGCCCCTCTCCTTTGAGATAACAGCGGCTGTTCGCTACTGAACGGCCGCTGTTTAAACTGCACGATGAGCTCATCGCTGATCTTTTATGCCGCATAAACGATGAGCTCACCGTTCAGTAGCGAACAACTGCTGTGTTATCTCAAAGGAGAGAGGCGGGATATCAAGAAGAGAGAAATCTCCTACTCTGCCCTGGCCCCCTGCTGGCTGCTCCGTGACCCAGCCAGCTCTGCAACAGCAAGGGAGCAAGAAAACACGGACGAGTGTCGGGCATCGTTTGCTTGACAGTCATCCCGTGTAAATGGACCTTAAACCATGATTATCACCAACTGCAAATGGTGGATTCTGTGTTCTGTCTACATATAGGAATTCCCTTTTACTGCAATCCTGCAATGAGCGGACTGCTGAAGTGTTCTCTACAGAGCAGGAAGTCTCAGACTATTAGGCTTAGTGGTCAGTGTGAAAAATGCAGGATTTTAGGATTTTTTTTATGTAGCAACATCAAAAAGTAAATCTATAAAAATTCTTTATATGCCGAACAAAAATAGGATTTTTACAAACTGGTTATTTTCAGACGACACATTCCCTTTAAATCAAAATGTGTATGCTCATTTGCCAAGAATGGTTCTTTAATGCAGTTCTTACCCTGTTAAGTGGCTTCTTTGGAAGTTCAATCTGCCTCAGACTCTGTGAGGACTCTGTTATACTTCTGTGTCTTGCCACAGTGCTTGTCCTTTGGAAATAGACAGGACGAATCAACATCCAGATTTTATATCACAAGTAGTATTTACTATCATACGGAATTCAATAGAAACCTACTTTCTTTTTTTAGCAGATCTCGTTCGAAGATCTTCAAGCTGATCCTCTTCATTTACCGCATGAGGCACACTAAGAACCCGTGGGATAGATGGCTCAGAGTACATGGGAGTTTTCCCATCTAGTAGAAAGGAATCATCCCCATCCGCAGGAAGAACCAATTTCAACTCTTCTGGAATCTGAATTCCAAGACTAAAATATATGTCCGCCAGTATTTTGGGTATGCTTCCTATGTACCTGTAAGTAGAATACAAACGTGAGAAGGTGTCAAGAATCGGACTTTGACTTGCAAAATAATTTAGGGTTGTGATTTATAGCATATGTCCACTAGTTGACACAATTTTATACAGAAAATTACATAGGATAAGAAACTGTACATACACTGCATCATTTGCATTAAATTTCAGGCTAGAGCTGCATTCATAATTCTGCTCTGGGGTTTTGCATTCTGAGAAGTGCGGTCTTTAGATCAAACACTTGAAAAATAAGCCCTAACCCAAAAATAAGTCCTAGCTACACTAACAAAAAAAAAACAAAAAACACTTACCTAGCAGGCGCCATCCAGGTCCCTCCCGCTGGTCTCCGCAGTTCCAGGCACCCTTGTCTGCATTTCTCAGCGCTGACAGATCACTTGCTGGTATCGGAGTTTGCAAACTCCACTTCCAGCAAGCGATTGCTCCGATTGAGAATCAGAGCCAGCGCTCAGTGAACCAATCACAGTCTCTGCATGGAATGGCTGCGATTGGTTCATCGAGCGCCACAGCTCAGCCAATTGGAACAATCGCTTGCTGGAAGTGGAGTTTGCAAACCCTGTTACCAGCAAGTGATGTACTGTCAATGCTGAGAACTGCACGCAAGCCTGTCTGGAACAGCGGAGAGCAGCGGACGGACCTGGACGGTGCCTGCGAGTTTGGTATAAGATGTCTCCTGAAAATAAGACCCTGTGCCTTTCAAAAACTAAGACAGCGTCTTTATTTTCAGGAAAACACAGTAAATGCAGATCTGCACTAGAAAATAGCCCAGAACTCTGAGACAAATGGAGAATAATTATCGCTAAGAAGTGTTATATGAGCCGAACAGCAGAGTTTGATTCCAGTGTCTCTTCAATGCACTAGTGAGTTTCAGCACATATCTTGTCAACACAAGACAAAAAGGAAAGATTATGCATTGCTTTACAAATAAGTAAAAGTGTGCAAGAGTTGCATGTAATTATGATGTTATAAGGAGAAGTCTCAGGCCGTATTTACAAAGGCAAGTGCGTCATCGGTCTAAGAAACCTGGACCGATATTGCACTCTTAAACCAACAATTTTGCTTGCGAGTACAATGCATTTCATCATGTTTCAATAGGAAACTTTAGAAACCGCATCACTCTTATATACATGCGAGAGCGATGCAAATTTTATTTTTTTAACTTGCCCATAAGAAATAATGTGAGTTTTCAATGAAATTGCATCATCTGACATGCTGCAACTTTACTTCAAATCATCGCTACGAGAGAAAGAAAAAAATATATATATATCACATGTGTAAACAGACCCTTTAAAAATAAATAGGTTTTATTTCCGTGTGAGTTTTGTGGTCTCAATGTGCAAAACTCACATGTGAAAAATCAGCCATTAACTACAGCCTAACATCTATCCCCAGCCAGTAACCTTAAAAAAAACCAAAAAGACAAAACCATGAGCACATACTCTGTCAAGACGTCAGTCAAGAATTTGGTCAAATATGAGGGATCTTCTGTCAGTGAAATAATTCGGAGCATATCTGTAATCTGAAACAAAGAAATGAAAATATATATTTACAAGCACTACTCTAAGCAGATGTACTATGGAGGCATTTACACCGGCATTGCTTTGCTTAACATTTCTTACAATTTAAAAGGGTTGTACCTGAATTAACTTTTATCACATATCCATAGTATAGGTGATAAAAGTCTGATCAGTTGGGGGAGGAAGGAGGTCTCACGGCTGAGACATTCAACGATCCTTGGAATGGGCGTCCAGTGTTCCCCTCTCCACCTTACTGCAGGCTCACTGCACCCTCCACAGCGAGATAACTGGGTAGAGTGATCACAATGCATGCATGGTCATCGCTTCATTAAATCTGATGTCACTGCGGGTGGGAGGAATATCCGCTCAGTGATAAGAGGGGGACATTGGTCCCCTGTTCTTGGGATCGGTGGGGGTCTCAGGAGCAAGACTCCAATAATCAGAGTTGATTCTAGGGCAAAACCTTTAAATAACCCTTACCCAACCAAGAGCACTTCATAGAAAAAAAATTGTATTAATGACAGGGGCAGTTGAGTTGAGACAGACTACTTTAGAAATCCAAGTAGTGCCCAAACAGCAAAAAAAAATAATTAAAAAAAATGACCATTTACCTCTTCAACAACTTGCTCCAGTTCCTCTTCGTTCGTTTGCAGCGATGGGCACTGTACACACATTTCCAGTCTTAATAAAGCTTGAATTTGGCATCTAAAAGCAAAGCCACGTGATTATTTAACGCAAAGTGCTTTACCGATAGCTGAAGGGTGGTGCGGTAAGATATTTACTTACTCTCTAAGTTTAGCCACTTTGTTTTCCTTTTGCCCATAAAGTTTTCTTATCGATTTACTGGTCTTCAGCAGAAGTTTGAGTTTGTCCATGCAGTCAATCTACAAAATATAAGGAACATGCTGCATATAGCCACCTCCTGCATTTCAATAAGATAAGGTACCAAAATTGTATATTGACCTCTATATGTTGGCTGTTGGCCATCTTCCAGAAAGACTTGATAGTGGTTAAAGTGTTCCTGACACATGACAGCAATGAATCCTCTTCGTCAGACACCATCTTATTATAGCCCTCAGTCAAAAAGGAATTAAGTTCCTCTTCGGACTTGAAACCTATATCAAAAGGAAAGAGAAAAAAAATGTGTCACACAGAACAACTAATTACATTACAGAAATATATTGTAACGGTCTGTTTTTAATCAGTGAAATTGAGCAAAAGAGCCATGAAGAACAGTTGCTTACCTGTTTGCTTCCTTGACTTTCCTTCAGGTTTCTCAGAAGATTTCCTCTTGGTCTGTGAACTCTTTTCAACAGGACCACCTTTTGGTTGCAAATTTTGAGCCTTTGAATTCAACCTGGCAGCATTTAACATTTGCAGCGCACGAGGCATGGTTTTTATCTTCTGTCTCACTGGAGTACGAGGAAGACCTAAAAGAAATAAAGTGAATTAGAAGAAAAAAAAAACCTCTCAAGTCACCGAGCTAATAGTCAAGAACTTGCTGAAGCCCGGAAGCACGTCAGCACATTCTTAGCGCCAAGCAACTACAGATAGCCACTATAGCCAGGATCGCAGTGGCAGCTCCATTAAGAGAACAGAAACCATGCAGCTGGTTGCCACCGGTTGGCGTCTCTAATCCCCAGCTAAAAGCCACGGGTTACGTCTTGGAAGCTGCAGAGGAAATCTACCATTACATGCCATCTATTCAACGGAGTATCATGCTAGTATGACGGGGACGTACGCCTCTTGTGGTTCTTCCCTACTAGTGTAGTGCCAAACTCATCAGCTTTCTCCTGATACAACTCAGATAGGTAATGTGTTACTTCTTGATCACTTTTCTGGTCATCTTGATCAAAGGATGCTGCACTTATCAACCTGAAATAAAAAAAAAAAAAAAAAAAAAAAGAATTGGATTTATAATTCAACATACCACAAACAAATCACTTAAAATGCCAGATCACAAAATACAGATTGAGACAAGCACCAAAAATAGCGGGGGGGAGGAGGGGGACCAAAACGACAGATCAAACCGCTAAGATGCCATTTCATAAAAAAAAATCTAATTTACTAAAGGTTTCCACATAGAGCTACCTACAACCGGCTGGCCTTTGCATTGTAATGTGGCAGACTTTCAAGGGGATGCCACAGCCGAACAACAAAATTGGAGATTGTAGACAGCAAAGTGAAGTGTGCATCGTCAGAGGAACAGATCCGGTATCATGCCATTGCGGCTCCACAACCCTTGGCTGGCGACATTCTGCAAAGCATACGGACAGGTCGGATACTACAATATCGACGATGAGTGGATGGGGCAGGTTTGTGGTCAAGCCATTTGCTATGAAGGCTGTCCCTCACTCCGCACCGCTGTCATGAAAGCTTGCAGTGTTGTCCAGACCTACCTGGCTTGTCTAATGTCACAGTGTGAGGTTCAGCAATGAATTGAGATTCTGTCTCAGCAATAATAATAGCTGAACGAGACCCTAGAGGCCACACAGCAGTCGGGTCAGTGCTTCAGCCATTCTGCAACTCCACATAGCTCGTCAACATGAAGTTTGACTATTAAGGTTAATGGCATCCCAACACTTCTACCATGCATAAGGGGCACATTGACAGCAGTTATGTACAAGATGTGCTGCAGCCGGTCGCACTACTATTTTCCAGTAGGATAATGCGTGGCCTCATGCAGCAAACATCAGACATGCTTTGCAAGGTGTTCAAGTGATTCCTTGTCTAAAGGATTCCCAGATCCCTCTCCAATTAAGTCAGTAAGACACAATTGGATATTAAGCGAAGGCTCTCCCGTAATGAAGCTAAACTATGGATTACTGTCACTACCACACGGTCAACTCTATCCCAGCACAGTAGTCGAGCGATCAATGAATCAATATTACATTAACCATTGCATCACCCAGCATGGCGGCCCCACTTCTTACTGACCAGCCCGTTTGTTGGGCCGGAGGAGATGTTAGATAATCGTTGCGAGAATGTGCAATCGTTAGAGAATTAAATTTGGAACAATCGGTTTTAATTGCCGTGTGTTGCGTTTTGTCTCATTTCAAGCATTTCTTCATGGCGTGCCAAGTTTTTCTACGAGGCATTGCACATAAGAGGTCTTCCCAGAAAGGTTTCCTTGTGACAGGAAACCAAATAACTGTATAATATTGGAACGGCTTGATTTGCAGGAGAGTTCCAGTAATAAGGCGCTGAACGGCACATGCCCTGCAGACCTGCTAATGGGCGAGATGCAGCAAATACAGATAACACTTTGGCACGATCACAACTCATGATACTATGAGATATCCGCTGCCAGGTTTGCATTCTGAGAACAAATGCTCCATTTGTTGACCTAGTGGTGGAACCAGTCATGTACGTTTCACCTGCAGGTGTTCCCTTCAAGACCTTTGTGAGCTCAATACTGAACATCTGTAAGACTGAACTCTCCATTAAATACAATGAGATTAGCAATCAGTAGATTCTATAGTATTTAGGGGTCACGACGAGAATATTACACTTATATACTAGATTTCTTTTTATAATAATGCCCCGTCCTTCTGAACCAACATCTTGATCTAAAAATATCTAACGGCAAGCAGCAGCCATGACAAGGTAAGTAGGTCAGAGGATTTAGGACCAGATTTCAGACAGCTAACACCCATGGATGAAGAAACAGGACTGGATCTGATGGCTTTCTTACCTAAAGGATTCCATCAGATTGCTGCTGGCACCGGACATTCCAGATAACGGGTACCACCTTTCAATAATAGAAGATCCCCAGCGGCTACTTTGAGACAGTTCTTGTTTAATCCACTCTGGCATCAAAACTTCTGGAGACAAGGGTTAAAGAATTTACAATTGTTAGATCAGCTAACAAGTCCCAAGGAATACAGGCACAGATGGAAATATTGAAAAAAGCAGAACCAAGGAAACGTGGAAACTTGGCCCTTCCCCAAGCATTGGGGGGGTTGGGGGGAGAGAACAACAGTTTTGGAAGCTGTGCATGGTACATGGGTGGCTGGGATAACTGCAGAGCGTGTGCAACTATATCTAAGGCTAGAGTTCGTACCCCATGCTTCTATATAAGGGAATTTCATACACAGCAGTTCCTTGTTAAAGGAGATGTCCCGCGCCGAAACGGGTTTTTTTTTTTTTAAACCCCCCCCCCGTTCGGCGCGAGACAACCCCGATGCAGGGGTTAAAAAAACCACCCGCACAGCGCTTACCTGAATCCCGGCGGTCCGGTGACTTCAATACTTACCGCTGAAGATGGCCGCCGGGATCTTCTACCTTCGTGGACCGCAGCTCTTCTGTGCGGTCCACTGCCGATTCCAGCCTCCTGATTGGCTGGAATCGGCACGTGACGGGGCGGAGCTACACGGAGCCGCTCTCTGGCACGAGCGGCTCCATAGAAGACTGCTGAAGACCCGGACTGCGCAAGCGCGGCTAATTTGGCCATCGGAGGCCAAAAATTAGTCGGCTCCATGGGAACGAGGACGCTAGCAACGGAGCAGGTAAGTAAAAAACTTTTTATAACTTCTGTATGGCTCATAATTAATGCACAATGTATATTACAAAGTGCATTATTATGGCCATACAGAAGTGTATAGACCCACTTGCTGCCTCGGGACAACCCCTTTAAGTACCAATGGCTGCTGAGATTTGCTCAGCCCTGAATTAAAGGAATTTTTTAAATATGTACATACACCAAGGAGCGAGGACATGAAAGCCACAAGTTCTATTGGCTGCCACTGCCTACAAGGTCCAGACAGGAGTCATCAGTGACATCATGTCAACAGGCTGGGGCTTTTACATTAGAAGCCTATGTGACATGTTTACAGGTTGTCACCAGAAGACTCTGGTGTCATGGGTCAGATCCCATGGTGCTGGACCTCCAAAATAGCGTCATGGTGAGTACATTAAATAAACTGGACAGCCCCTTTCAAGAACCAACCAAAATACGGAAGAAAATAGGAGTTATAGTTACCAGGTGATGTGGGGTTTTCTTTGGTATTAAGTATAGGGCCAAGTACAGCGTTTACAATATCAGGGAGATCAGAAGAGATTTCTTCATCAATTCCTTCAGCAGTTTTATCCCGAAGTCTGTCAAATTCAGCTGACTGGTCACTACAGATTACACTGAGGACAGCAGCCGTCTCAGAAATGGGGGAAAGTACGCCGGTTCTAGGCAGCAAGTCTTCAGTCCAAACCTCAGCAACCTGGCAGATTAAGAAAGCAGATAAAAACAAAATTACACCCATTAGAGGGTCATCTGAGACTTCTAAACTACTAATATCAACAGCCTGCTGGATTGCCAAGTTAAAGGGCAACAGGTTTGGATACTGCTTTAGAGGAGGACAGATGGGTTGATACAACACAATTTAATAAAATAAATGAACAAAGTTATATAAAATAGGTGATTGTTAAAGTTACATGAAATAGGCGATATTACGTACAGCGATTTGTAAACAAAGATAAAAATACTTAGGATATCTAAAACAAGGATTACCTCACCAAAATAACGATGCAATATTTACATCGCCTTATGTAAACTTCATTTGTGCATCAACCGGAGAAGCAGTGGCGAAAAGGGCGTCCCCATCACAGGTCCAAAACCCTCTCCTGGCTTTTAATCTATTGCATTGCATAGAGTTGTTTGTCTGAAATGGTCACAATCTGGAGTGACCGGTCCTCAAATGGGACCAGATCAGACAAACAAAACTGATTCTTAACACAATAACAGTAAGCTCCAAATATACATGAGGCCCCAGTTCAGTCTTAAGATAATGTTAAGAGATTTGCATGACTAATTAGACAATAGAATCACAAGACTAATTCTATAGACAATGGTGACACTATGTCCAGATATTACCAAGTCTATAAGACTCAGTTATACAATCCTTATCATTTATACATTGAACATTCATGGCTGTTCAAATAGGATTAAGGTCCTTTTGCACGGGTCGACAGTCGTTTGGACAACTGCACAAGTGTGGATGTCACTGCTAAGGTCATACAAAGCATTCAAACAGTCTTGCCTTGGGCTTCTCGCTCAGAGCTTTCCCCTCCTATGGGAAGCGCTGAGCTTGAAGCATTCAAACGGAACGACAAGCTAACAAGATTTTTTAAGCTGACTGAAAACATGTGCACCTATCATTAAAAATAATAGTAATATTGTAACACTGGATTCACAACTGGTTGAGTGATCATAATGGCTGCACCTCCAAGTGGAGGAATGTATCAAGTGGGGTATCACAGGGCTCTGTCCTAGGCCCAGTGTTGTTCAACATTTTTATAAAAGGGAATTAAGGAGAAACTGATCAAATATGCCGATGACATAAAGCTAGGAGGGATAGCTAACACTAGGGAAGAGAGAGGATTCACAAAGACCTAGAAAAGCTTGAACAGTGGGCGGCGATTAACAGAATGGTATTTAATAAGCAGAAGTCCTACATCGGGAGGGGGGGGGGGGGGTTGAATAGAAAGAAGAAAAAAAAAAAAACACAGAATGGAAAGAATTGGGCAGAGCAGCAGCGCATGTCAAAAAGACTTGGGTATACTAATAGATCATAGACTGAACATGAGTCGAGTCAACAATGTGATGCAGCAGCCAAAAAGGCAAACACAATTCTGTGATGTATTAAGAGAAGCATAGAGTCTAGATCACGTGAAGTCATTATCCCCCTCTACTCTTCATTAGTCAGACCTCATCCGGAATATTGTGTCCAGTTCCGGGCACCCCACTTTAAAAAAAGAGACAAACTGGAGCAAGTTCAGAGAAGAGCTACCAAGATGGTGAGCGGTCTGCAAATCATGTCCTATGAAGAACGGTTAAAGGATCTGGGAATGTTTAGCTTGCAAAAAAGAAGGCTGAGAGGAGACTTAATAGCTGTCTACAAATATCTGAAGGGCTGTCACAGTGCAGAGGGATCAGCCCTATTCCCATTTGCACAAGGAAAGACTAGAAGCAATGGGATGAAACTGAAAGGGAGGAGACACAGATTAGATATGAGAGAAAAACTTTCAGACAGTGAGGGTGATCAATGAGTGGAACAGGTTACCACAGGATGTTGTGAGTTCTCCTTCAATGCAAGTCTTCAAATATCTGTGAAATATCTGTCTGGGATGATTTAGTGATTCCTGTACTGAGAAGGGGATTGGACACGATGACCCTGGAGGTCCTTTCCAACTCTACCATTCTATGAGTCGAACCCCTTTAAGAGTGCATTCACACTAGCCCTGTCTACCCTGCACATCAGTTTTTCTTTTCAGTAAGAGAAAAATCTGAAATAAATTGAGGTGGAGGGGTGGGGAGGAGCATTTATTTCAAAGGCGTTTCAGTTTTTAAATCTGTCCTCCATTTCCATTCCAATAGACTTTCTTTTCTTTCTGGAAAAATAGTGTTGTAGACTGGGCTATTTTTCCGACAAAAGAAAAGAAAAAAAAAAAAAAAAAAGTTAAGAAATTTTCACTGCACATTAGCCTATAATTACAAGGACACAGAAATTAGCATGTCCTCTGCGGGGAGAACATAGAAGACGTGACTGTCATTTGAAGAAGGTGCAGTACTAAGTGAAATACACCTTGTAATATCTGGCTGTGCACAGATCCACTTAGTGCTTAAACTTAAGGAAATGTTGAAGTTTACCAAGAACAGGCCCTTTGACACCGCTGTGCTCAGGAGCTGTGGAAACTGATGACATGAAGGGTTGTCGGCCATAGTCTGCAGCAGCCAGCTTTCCGTTATTAGAGTCCCAACTTCATTCTGATTCCAATTCCGCATCGTGCCTTTTAACTGGATGCTCATTACATTGTTAATACGCCTTTGGGTTGTTGACACCGGTTGTAAGGTGACGGCGCATTCCCACTGCTGTATCAGATCTGCAACACAAGAAGGGGGCGTTATATGTTACCAAGTATTGCAACTTCTTAATCCACTATTTATCAATAGCAAATCACAGTGGTATGAGAAATCTATATATTCAAAGTTAGGGCCGTCACAGATATAGAAGATTAAAAAAATAACTATTAGGAATTAGGTTAAAAAAGTCAAGGCCAACAAAAAGAAACAATTATGTAAAACATATAGTGACAGGACAGACCTACAGACAAAGGGAAGGATCGAGGAGAGGTGGGGGAAGGAAATGGTATATCTCAATCTTCCTCCCAACCGTGTCCAGGATCCCCAGGAGTCTCTTATGTTTCGAGGAGTTATTATAGAGAGGAGATGGTACCCCTCTTAAGGTGAGTATCCGGTATCACCTTAGATGTAACCTGATTCGTATGTCCTCCTAATAGAAGTTTGATTTCAGTGGAGATAATGGTTTACATACGAAGCGATCAACACATTCCTCATTAAGGGACTCATCGTTTTTAGCATTACACTCTCAATGTAGTATGGTGTTAACCTTTTTCTACTGCTTTCAGATTTTTCATTTTTGTGTTCTCTTAGAATACTATATGATGGTGTTTTTATACACGATTTCGTGTTTTTGTGCACAATAGGGAGCAGACAAATGGAAATTTAAATAGGGCTTCTGTTTAATGGATCCGTTAGAGGGAACACCAGGCAGTCATGTGATCACCGGGTTGAATAGCAGCGATACTCTCAGTCAGCATAAAAAAACCCTGAGCGATAAGTCATGAGAAGTGAACGAATAGTAAACGATTTTATTGCATGTCGATTACTGCTATCAGTACCAGTATGGCCGGGGGTAAAGCCTGTCCACTGCCAGTTGTCCGTCTCTTACCGGGTGTGATGAAGGTCACCACTCCGTCCTGCTGTGGGAACCAGGATCTGTAGTCCGGCTCGCTGCTCAGGAGGGAGCACAGCACAGAATCCGAGGGGATGTTTAGCGGCGCTCTAGAGAATGTTGGGTCTGTCGCTGGTTGCCAGGATGACTCTAGTAAACACTGGGAGGGTATCACCCTGCCGCCCACGTGCTGCATCACTTCCACCATCGTCCAGTATCCAAAGTGATCGCAGGTCTGCCCCACCTAGAGACAAAGGCGAGATTTACCATCAATTAGACAAATTGTGGGCATTTCATTAATAAACACACCGATCATTCATCTGAGTGGAGAGCGTTACGTCTGCTGACCTACAAGTAACCCGCTGAGAATACATGTCTGGCTACAAGTTATTTGTCCCTGATACATACACGGCTGACGTCCACAACGCTGAGGTCTCCGCGCCAGCGTCATGTCACCCATCTGTGGCTGCCATCACATCTGCGGCGGGGAATCCCTGTCCCTTTTCCGTTCTGGGATCAGGGAAGGGGAATCCCCGTGGCTGAACAGCGCTAAACAGAACACTGACTATAATGGGGTGCGTTCAGTTTCCGCCCAGCATTTTATCGAATGCAGAAGCTCTGCATGCAATGCTATGTTTTCCGGTATTTTGCGCCAGATCTGTGACGGCGCCTCCGGATGGTCCCAGCGTAGATGTGAGACCGGTCTTACATTGATCTGTGTAAGAACAGCTCATCTGGATGCACCAGTCTAATTCATAGTCTGTGTGCTGTTCGTCAGAAACACGTCCCGCGTGCAGAACCCCCGCGTGCGGCTTACTGATTGAGTAGGCAATCTGGGCAGAAATTCAGAATTGTAACTTTCTCTACACAAGTGATGCCAGCAGATCCGGCGCTCCCCACAGTGTTCATGCTGGCAGCCGCTAGTAAGCGCCGAGTCACTGGTCATGTGATACAAAAGTGGCATCACCTGACCAGCAGCTCTGCGCTCACTAGCGGCTGCCAGCATGAACACTGTGGGGAGCGCCGGATCTGCGGCCATCACTTGTGGATACGCAGCCGATTGCGAGTCAAAAGCCGCAGTGTAGAATACAACTGCTTTGTATGCGGAAACACCGGACATTCTGTAGCCCTCCCGCCCCGTGGGAACATTCACGCTCTCATCATTCGTTTACACAATTGTTGGTCAGCGCCAGTGCGTGGGGCGACTGAACACTGATTTTTGCGCCTGTGTAAGAGCTCCTTCAAAACGAGCGTATGGCGACGTGTAATACGCCGTATCAATCTGCCGTAGGCGCCAACACATACTGCACGAAATACCTGCGCAATAATGATGGCAATGGGCTGCATCTAGCCGCAAATATACACACAAGATAATGCACTACGATCAGCAGCCCGCAGCAAGGACGGGATATCACTGCGCAATTATCTCACGCAGGCGAATTACACTCATGTGAAGCCGACCTGGACGAGAAACGAATCATTCATCGCTCAGTCGCAGTCACAGGAGCGGTCATCATTCGGATTGGCATGAGCCAGCAATGTTTTGCGCGCTCATCACCCCGCAGTAGGGCAGGAACTGGCGACTGACCTGAGCCCAGTCCGTGGTGTCCAGCCAGTGCAGGGTGACCCTCTTGTCGCTGACCATGCTGTGCAGCCCGCGGGACAGCAGCTTGTCCGCCACCTGCTGGAGGCCGGGGGTGCCGCCGCTGAAGGCCGCTAGCTGCGGCCGGGAGTGCGGGCAGGCGGACAGGATGAACACGGCGTTGCTGCAGTCGGCCGAGCAGGCGGCGCTCCTGGGCTCCTCTGCGGGGACGAGCCGCGCTCCCCGGCGGCCCCGCGCTGCTGCGGCCGGCTTGGCCGGAGACGAGATGTCCGGCCGGTCCCACTGGAAGTCCGACAGGGTCTCCAGCAGCGCGGTGTGTGTGAGCGCCGCCCGGCAGCCCGCAGTCCCTGCGCCACGGCTGCTCCGCGCCCAGCAGGCCTCCAGCTCCTCCTCGTACTCTTCCCAGCTGCGGGGGTTCAGCTCGCGGAGGTCGGAGCGGCGCGGCGGTCTGCAGCGGCCGCCCAGAGAGTGCAAGAAGCGGTAGCTCCAGCGGACCCGGCCGAGGCCAGCGCGGCACGTCAGGAAGTTCAGCAGCCGCAGAGACAGCAGTTTGATGCGGTCCTTCAGGGCCAAATCCGCGGCGTCCACCAGCAGCACCACGTTATGGGAGGCCGCCATCCCCGAGCCGCTCACTGCACTGCGGCCTCCGCCATCATCCACTCAGTCACTACGGTCAAACCAGCCGCGCGTTATGGGAACGTCAGCGCTGATTGGCCGATAGCGTGTTGTGCTCGTCTCTGATTGGTCAATCCGTCCGTGGAATTAGAACACGAGAACAGGAAACATTCTTTTGACTGTGGTGTTCGATGGAGCCCATGGATTGGTTGGAGCGCATGACAGTCTTGACTAGACGCATTCTGATTGGCTGAGGCATAGATTTAAACGTTTAAAGGGTTCTACGACTCTGTAGGAGGCACGGGAAGGGGAAATACGTGTGAGGGGGATGAACAGCGCGGGGTTTCAGGATAGTTATCTACAAATAGGACATCTGGTTTAAAAGTGAGCTCTGAATTGTAGATAAGACACGAGAGCTGTGACCATGGAGGAAAAAAGGATTTTTAATTTTACTTTTATAGTGCAATCAGATTTTGCAGCGCTCTATGTACGAGTCTCTATTGGCAGCGGAGCTCACAATCTAATTTACTTATGTTATAGAAAGAAATTATAACTCATCAAATTTAGAATGAATCACCAAAAATTCTTGTTCAGGTGTCTGATCACGCTGTATCACAGTGCATATAGAGAGATGCTGAGCAGTGAATATCTCCAGCGCTGGATTAAAAGTCCATTATTTTATTAAAATATATCCATAGCAACATGAAGAAGGAGACATCACTCCATGGCCACCTATGCGTTTCAGATCTAAGAACCGTAGGGCCCATTCACATGGCGGAATTTTCTATGTGTATCTTTTACGGATATAATACAGGCAGCATACAACACCATTGATTTGCATTGTTGTATTCAGTCATGTGGTTTTTATTCATGTAGAAAAAATTGCAGTATATACTATTTTGGTTGCAGACCAAAATCGCCTCTTGGGATCATGTAAAAACACTCAAACTGCACAATTGCATTTGTATTCACAGCTTTTTTGTAGTGCATGTTGCCAGGAGATAGAAGGGACAAAAAGCGATGTCAACACAGCTTTTTTTTTTACATGTTTTTTTTCTGTGGGCTTCAAAAATAAGTGAATATGGATGCAACATGGATGTAAAAAAAATGCGCATACACACCAAAAAATGCACATACACACAGTGAAAATGGTATGTTTTTCATGGACCAAAATTGCATATGCACTTGTGAATGAGGCCTTAATCATAGAATGTGCATAAAGCATAAACCAGCAGTATACTATATTGTGGAAGTAAAAAACCCTTCTCCTTCCACAGAAAGTATAACATTAAAATATTGTAAACACATAAATGAATAGCACTGATAAATATATAACAAATACAGTAATTTAATAAATAAACATTAAATCAGTATGAAGGTTAGGCCACGTCCGGGTCGGATTCCGTCTGCGAGATTCACACAGCGGGATGCGATGCGTGCCCTGGCATTGACCTCATACTTACTTGTCCGGCGTCATCTTCTCTGCTCTGCGATGTGACGGCTATCGCACAATCGGGCATGCGCAAATTTTCACGCGGTCAAATCGCATCTGTGAGCATAGGACTGCATAAACTAATGTAATCCTATGTACAATATGCCACAGTGGAAATTCAGCGGGAAAAAATGCAGCAAAACTTCCGTCCGTGGGCATTGGGCCTTGAAGCCTGAAGGCTCATGCCTACGCACGAAGCGGGATACGCCCGCAGTTTTACACCGTGGGAATCTCGCGGGGATAAACAGAAAAGGCCCCGCTGGTGATTGCGGAAAAACACGCCTTTTACAGCGTTTTTTGCAGTTTCCATTAATACTATATTATTAGAGATCTCCCGCTGCCTAAAAGTGCGGTAAAATAGAAAATGAAGCGATTTTTTTTTTCCTGCCGGCAGAATCCTGCATTTGAGGACTGAGCTATTAGGTTCAATAGAAGCTAATAACTGCGTTCATTCCGTCACGGATTTACCCCGCAGGGAACACAGCATAAATCTGTCCGTGGGCATTAACCCTGAAGCAGAGGCGTAACTTGAAGCTGCTGGGCCCCAATGCAAATTCTATAACAGGGCCCCCAACTATAATGCTTTATTCATAGTACTGGGCTCCATATATGGAGAAGAGAGGCCTTATGGGCCCCCTAAGGCTCCTGGTCCCAGGTGCAACCGGATCCCCTATAGTTAGGCCCCTGGAAGGATATCAAGCATGAAGCTGCATTATCCAAAAGACTTCATGATAGTTTCCGGAACCAGTGTCCTCCCCAGACTGGATGCGAAACCCTCTCTACGGCAGTGACTTTTAAACATGAAATGTCAGACTGATGAATATGAAGAAAATGTCAGGAAACACCGGATAACACGTCTATCTGAGCTGTTATTAGGGAGGGATCCAGACATAGCATGCTCAGCAATAACCGTTTTTAATTTTCGCAAAGCGCACCCTACATATTATTCCCAGCAGATAGTACATTCTGTTAAAGAGTTAGGCCGGCCTCACATCTGCATCGGAGCCTCCGGCTGGAGATTTTTCCGCAGATACAGCACAAAATACTGAAAATACCATCTAAAATCCGGTCAGCTGAGCGGAAAGTGAACAGACCTTATTGTAGTCAATTGGGTCCGTTCAGTGCTGTTCGGTTTCGTCCTGAGATGGAGCCATCCGGGTATGGGAATCGCCCTTTCTTGTTCCCCAAATGAAGCAGGAAATTGGAACCTTTCCCCCGCGTGTACGTGTACACACGCACGCACGGACGCACGCACGCACTCACACACACACACACTCTGCAGATGTGAAACCGCTCTAACTACATTTTCCTTCAACATTTGCCGTGTCACATAGGCATGTCAAAAGCATTAATCAGTGGGGGGGTCGTGCTGCTGAGACACCGCTGCTTACTCCGTCACCCAGGAATTCTCCCTCAGAAGCTACACAGGAAAGGATTTACTCCATCATCCAGGAATCCCCCGCTGTAGAAGAAATGGTGGCGTCATGAGACAAAACAGGACCAAAGGTAATTCATTATTTGGGTTCCCCTTTATTAATCGGCCCTTGGACGTGTCACCGGTTACCCTCCGGGTGGGAGATGGTAGCCACCGTGGCAAGGTCCAAACTCTACCCCGCTGTCTCCTAGGCTGTGGCCCTCTCCTCGGTCAATGCACAGCCAAAAAACAGCCCCTGTTCTCGCAGCCGTCAGCGGTGTCCTGCTCCGCCTTCATTTAACTCTTTAGTAGCTAATAAGCTGCTTAAGAGTTTATGCAAGGATGATCACTCAAAACTGTCACTCAAACTGTAGTTTGAGCGATCATCTTGCAGTGTAAATGGGGCTTTATACCTGAGACAATGCAGAGTGCAGTACAAGTGTGTGGTTTATCAAATGTATGGTTCTTTGTATGTACGTAAGAAACTATCCTGCGTATTGAATAAATGGATAAGTGAAGACAGGGAAATTGTATGTGTGAGACACACTTGACTTATAACTGTGTGTTTATTAGGCCTCATGTCCACTTGCACGCATAGAATCCATGCATGCTCGCGGCCATGGGCATTAAAAGAAAGTTTCTTACCTCCCCGGATCCAGCGCGGGTCTTCTCCGTGCCGGCCGGATCTTCTCTGCATGTGCAGTGCTGTCTTTTTGTTTTTGAAGCTCCTGCTTTTCCGCGGATCCGAGGTACGCCCACAGTGACAGCTGCGGCTGTGCCGCAGATTGGGCGGCTTCCCATCTCTGTGGGATCTGCAGGAAAATGGGGTATGCTGCGATTTCTTCCCGCGCGTGCGATCAGCGAGCGCTAATGCATCTTTATGGGCAGCTTGATTTGTGGATCCCACATGCGGTTGCTGCAAATCAAATCCGCCAGGGGACATTGAGCCTTATGCTGGCATATTGTTATGTACAAATTCATTTGCACAAATTAGATTAATAGTATATCGTTTTGGTTTGGGGGAAAACTATGAAAATTGTGTAAATATATTGCATAATAATCTACTTGTGAAAACATGTTATGAAAATGTAAAAATGGGATGTGATAAATACATAACTGTACTGATGATGTAAACATGATTGACTTGCAGTTTTAATCAGAAAACATAATATCAGAGAATTCTTATTATTTGTTTCACCACTTAGTGACCAAGCCTTTTTTCATTTTTCCATTTGTGTTTTTTTCTCCCCGCTTTTAAAAAATCGTATCTCCTTCATTCATCGATGTAGCTGTATGAGGGCTTGTTTTTTGTGGTATGTGTTGTATTTTTCAATGGTGCTATTTAATGTACCATATAATGTACGGAAAAACGTTTATAAAATTTTAAGTGGAGTAAAATGAAAAAATAAACACACGAAATTCCACCATCTTTCAGTGTTTCTGAGGTGCACAAACTGCAACAAAAATGACATGATAACTTCATTCTACGGGTTAGTACGATTACTACAATACCAAACTTAGCACTCAGTCAGACAGGTGTTTTAATGTGCACATTTTTTGTGCACAGAACACAAACGCACAAAAATTTGCATGACCAAAGCGGGCGGCACGCATAAAAAAAGGCACTGTTTTTTTTCCGTACGTAAAGTGCGGTGCCATCGCTATCCCCTGCTGCGGCTGTGACAGCTGCAGCAGGGGATACCTTTGATGTGAAACCCCTGGATGCTGTCACATCCAGGGGTTTCACCCTTAAAAGCGGGGTCGGCGGCAGCAGCGGCGGCCCCATTGACATACAGAGAACATCGCGATCCTCTGCTCCAGCTGTAACAGCTGTGGCAGAGGATTTCTTCATCTCCGAGGGGAGTCCCCTTGTCACTGAACACTGTGACAGCTGTAGCAGAGGATCGTGATGTTCTCCCATTGAATTCAATGGAGCCGGTGCTACAGCCGGCTCCATTAAAAGCAATAGGCTACCGGCAAGCCCTGCAGTGATTTTTGGGGAAGGGCTTTAAATATAAGCCCTTCCCTGAAAATCATATCTAAAATGTGTAAAAAATAAAAAAATATATATACTCACCTCTCTGCAGCTACCGGGGCTCTCGCCCATCCAGCCGGGTCTTCTCCTGCACTGCTCTGAAGTGGGGTGTCTTAAATTCTCTCCTTTGGGTGCTTCTCTGGAACCCTCCCTTTCTCTGCTCCCCTGCACTACCATTTATAGACTCCTCTCTGCTAGACCTGGGGGATTCTGGGTGAATTCCTATAACCAGTCCCAGGGCTACCTTTGGGGGTGACTCACAACAGACATATACAAGTACATTTGACCTGTCAGTGACTCTACACAATACACAAAATATAATAGCCCCATGCAATCCTAATAAAAAGAGAGCCACAAGAAATAGAAGTAATGTGATAGGGAATAAACATTTCACAGGAGTTTACAAATGTAATATAAAAAGATGCAAGTGCTGTCCGTTGATAATGCATAAACGAAATAAAAGAAATAAAGCAAGAGGAGGAAACAATACCCATTAAACAAAGAATGACCTGCGGCACAAAAAATGTTATATACATGCTGGAATGTGCCTGCGGCAAAAAATATGTAGGTCGGACTGTCAATACATTACGTACCCGCATACATAAGCATAGAATGAATATCAAAAACAACTTCCTCAAACATAGTGTGTCTAGGCACTTTGGAGAACAACATGACTGTGACTTCAGAAAACTAAGCATCACCCCTTTAGAAAATATAACTTAAAATTCTATTGCAGAATTAGGGCAAAAAAAAAAAGAATTGGATTCTCCGCCTGCAGACCCTGATGCCCCGTGGTAGGAATGAAGTATTGGAAAAAATATAGCACATTTTTTAAATGAGAGAGTGTATATATGTAATACACAAAAAATAGGTCTTCTATACAATAGTCCTCAAATAGACATTCAATAGAAGAGTTCTTTCTTAGTAGTTTAAAAAGACGCCTAGGCCATAGTAATGTATAGCTCCTTATTCCTTTTATATTTTAGTGGTATTAAAACAATAAATTATTTATTGTGTTCTCTGTTACAACTTAATAATGTATTATTTAACCCTTTCCAATCCAATTTGTATTCCGGTTTTCCTAGGGGGTGTGAGGGTTATGAACATGAAAACTTATATATGTATACACTTCATCCATCTGTGATATACGTTTCTGGAGGCTTTAGGCCTGAATTGCATACATTAAATGCTTGTACATTTAGGCTAGTACTTAATTACATTATGTAGAGGTGTAATCTTAAGTGTCCATCATGTCTCCAAGATCTTGATTATCTCGTTACACTGATCAAAAGGTTGTATGGAATGCTTTGTACTGCTGTCTAGGTAGGGCATGCAATTAGAATGTAGAGTGTGATGATAATCAGGGTACCAGACACGATGTCTACAAACAAACAAATAAAGCATTGTTTTATAGAGAAGACAAACTTATGTACCAGTAAAACAGGCCAACCTCTGTAACACTAACCTACTGATACGCCTCCTTTTTTCTGTATAAGACTAAGTCAATTTACACAATAAAGCAGATTGCTCTAAGACACGACCGTGATGCCTGTGTCTATTGCTTTCTCATGGTGGCCGGCATAGCTCTGATTTGGAGCCCCACAGCATATTAACGTAACATGGATTTTATCCCTAACATAATTGGCGCCCGAACGCGGGGCTTGATGGAACAAGAGGACCACCTACACCTCGAACCCCCCCGGACCCAGATGGGATAAGGAGCCACTCGGAACCACGGATTGACAAAAACTGCGCAGTAAGGTAAGGTTTTATCTTGCCACAATCTATCCGTGCTTCCTGGCTGCTCCTTTCCTGTCCGAGGGGTAAGAAGTGCATGCCTCTTATAAATCTTCAAGCTTTTTAAGAATTCATATGGTGGGCTGAATATGCTGTGCGGGTGTTTAACTGTTATTGTCTTTATTTGTTACTTTGCATGGTCAGTGTACAGAATATGCAGGGTGAGGAAGTACAGAATATGAAACCCGCTTGCCGATCTCTGAAAGGCATGGTATAACTTATACCAGGGAAGCCTAAAATTTTCAGGGGATAAAACCCCTGATGGGATCCTCTTATAGGTATAAGAGAAGTAGTTGAGACGGGGGGAAATAAGCAGGGTTGGGAAGTACCGACACTTTTAGACAAGTGAGGAAGTACTGACACTAAAAAAAGTACTGACACTTTAGTAACTGACATGCAAATGTTTTTGTCTTTATGTGTGTGTATAAATGGAAGGACCTGTATGAGAGTTAGACTGTGTTATATGGTGTATACTGTCCGGTAACCAGAAACGAAATGAAGCAAAAATGACCAAATGCTGAGCCAGACCACAGGGGGTGGAGCTAGGTGATGTAAGGAGATGGGAGGGAAGAACAATAGGAACAGGTCTTGCTCCACCCTACACACAGTCCAGCCTAGGTGAGAAGTGTGTCTCCATTTTAAGTGGAGGTTGGTGTATATATATATATGTATATTGTGGTAATGTATAGAGTGAAGGTCACTCTTAGACTCCATGTTAAGTCTCTCACTTGAACGAATGGAGTGACCAAAGGAGGGGCATCTAATTTTATTCCTGAGACTAGTTGTGTGAGATAATAGCCCAGGATTACCACAGTGTATATATGTATATACAGATTCGTGGAATATGTGGAATTCAAAAATATTGGGTTGTGTTAATTTGAATATTATTGAATTAAGATATTAATATGAGATAATTGTGTACTTGAAACACCTGATAAGTACTTTAGTCAAATTAATAACAAAAGTTCTATTTAAAGTGTAATTCATCTTCAATGAACAACAGTATTTTATTTGAAGACTGCATAAGAAAATAGTGAAACAAACAATCGTTTTATGTGTGTGAAAGAATAAAAACAATAAGCCTCTTGGTGTATATAAACCGCCAGCCATTGTCCATACTGCTGGTAAAAGAGGATAAGGTGCGGAAGATAGCTAAAGAAATTGGCAAATGAATATTGGTCCCCATCCCACTTATTAGGGTCCCAATCAACTACAGTATGAACCTTTTATAGTGTCTAACTCTCTATAAGGCGTAATTTGAACTAAGTCTTGCTCCTTGCAGCAATATATATTAATGGCGCTGTGAACAGGATTACGCAGAGAGTAATACACTAGTTTGTTTTAAAGGAAAATTTTGATAAACTGATAGTTGAAGAATTTCTTGTGATAATCTGGCACAGTGTGAAAATGTCGCCTTTTAAGAAAATCCGCAATAGTACGAAAATGTCGGTAGCTAAGAACAAAGAAGTGTCCGATGAATTGTTAATTATGCCAGGGTGGAATAAAGCCCCCTATAATATATTGGCCGCTGAGTGGTCACAGTGTGGTGAATATCAGTATGTGAGTAGAAACGGGCATAAGTTGTATTGTGTTTGTCATTGGGTAGCCTATTCTGAACGAATTGTGTAAAAACCGCGGTACTAAGAGTTTTTCTTATCTATACATAATTCGCTCATTATTGGAAGTCTGGTGTACAGTAAATACAATCCCAATTTCTACTTCACATATTATCAGTCCGTATAGGAATGAATAAAACCCCCCTTAGTGAGTGTGAATTTCCAGTTTTGTAAGGTGGGGGGGCAAGTGTATTACATTCTGGGTTAATCTTAAATAGACAGCCCAGGAAGATAGTCACAGGCAGTGGAACCAGTTATACAGCTATCTGTCTGGACAAGTTTCTGTGTTCTATAGAAGATAAGATAAATTTCAAAGGGTGGGGAGTACTGGGCTTTAGAAGACCTACTTGTCTTTGCAAAGAAATCTGAATTAAGAATTGGTTATATTTGGCTACACAGGAAGTATGTTGTATTATATATATATATACTGTTCAGTAGCTGAAAATGAAATGAGAAAAGAATTCAAAGATGTTCTCTCATTGTCGGGTTAGTTCCCTCTTCCATCTTCACCCCCTCCTTCATCTCAATTCCAACCGTCTCCTCCTCACCCTATGCCAAGTCATCCACTCCAAGGTCAAACATTGGACTGGAGGGATGGACCTGCTGGCATTGTGGACAACAGAACCCGGATTGGAGAGAGAGTTGCCCTGCTTGCGGAGCTCCTCGGCACAAACCGGTTATGCCTATGCTCACTAGATCCTAGGCTAGTGAGTGGAAGCATGAGGACAAGAAAGAGATGCAGGGAGCGGAGGGTGGAATAGGAGCAGATGTAAAACAGGGAAGGCAGTGGGAACGATAATCTAAAATTATGTGAAAAACTATTGTGGCACAGATTAGGATTAAATTAATCATAGAGAATTGAGAAGTGGTAAAATATTTTTAATTTGTCTGGAACATTGGGAAAAAGAAAAACAAAAATTGAGAGAATCCTCCTTGTCTCTTTCTAATATCACACAAAGAGAAGGAAGAAAGTGTAAAACAATTCTATGCCCGCCTTCAACAACATTAGTCAGATCTGGGGTATAGGGGCATAGAAAAGATGGGCAAACATGTACTAAGTATGGCCTTTGTAGAAGGTCTATTGAAATCCCTAAGGTCATAGATAATATACCAGAGTGGAGACAGTCTGAATCTCCGGCCCCTTTTCAGACAAAAGGGCATTTATGTAACTGTCCTGCAGGCTTGGACTCCGCCTGAGGGGACTGTGCTGTTGCAATATGTTAATGACTTTCCAGCTTTGTGTTGAGGATATGAAAACATGTCAATCTGCACCCATTTCTCTTCAAAAAAATTTTTTTTTAATATTTTTTTAGCAGAAAATGGCTGCAAGGCTTAAAAAGGAAAAATTACAGCTTTGTAAACAAAAGGTTGTTGTCTAGCTCAAGAAGGCAGACATCTCACAGAACGACGCAGGGCTGCAGTTCAAGCCATTTCTGTATCTTCTTCTGCTGCCAAAGCTTCGCACCTTTTTGGGACTTGTCTCATACTGCCGTCCCTGGCCTTTCATGCGACAGCAGTATTGACGCAAAAACATGGAGGACGTCCACGGTCACTTGGGTATTACTCCGGTAGCCCGAGGAGCCCCCTCCTGTGTCTGTGCGGTGGCAGCAGTACAAGTAAGGGTTGACAAATCTTCTGAGTTGGTCCTGAACTACCCTTCTAGTGGTTCTCACCCCTCATGACATTCAGAGTATACTCACTCAAGTACAACCTAAACATCTGTCTCTAGCTCGTCAAATAAGGTTGCAATGTGCTTTGCTCATGCCCCCCCTTTAATATTTCTTTTCAATGGTGAACCCGGCTACTCTTCTTCCAATCGAGTATCCTGTTTCAAATGGGGGAGGGGGAGGCATAGGTGATCAAATGGGGGAGGGGGATGCATAGGTGATCTATGTATTACAGATCAGCTATTTTTAAAAAATTTTTGCAAATAAGAACGTGATCTATTTGGAATAGAATATCAGCATGATTGTCTAGCATTGATGCAACAAGAAAGTTTAAGTTTTAAAGAGTTATTGAAACCCCTTGTTAATACATATTTTGAGTTGTATTTTATAGATGGTACCAGGGTGATTGACGACTCCACACCAGATGTTCACACAACAAGATCTCTAAAAGCAGAATGCCTCCGCATGTCTCGATACAAGAAGCGGAACTGAAGGCCCTCACTGAGGCGTGTAGAGTGACAGAAGGTAACCATTTACACTGACTCCTGGTATGTATTCGGCATAGATCATGGTTACGGCCCAATACGGAAGGCCAGACATTTTTAAACTTCTGTAGGACAACCCATTGAGAATGGTGTAGCAGTACAGAACCTTATGAAAGCCCTACTCCTACCAGACAAAGTAGCAATCCTGAAGGTGAAAACTCATACTAAAGCCAACAGTGCAGAAGCAAAAGGCAATGCCCTAGCAGACTTCAGCGCAGACAGCGGCCCTCAAGCCGTGGAAGAAAGAAGAAAAGAAGATACTGACCGCACAAGTCAGAGACTATGATTTGGACTTTGATAAAAATATGGACATTGATATACTAAAGACATTACAGTCACAAGCCAGCAAAGAAGAAAAAGATAAATGGACTAATATGGGAGCAGTAGAACAGGGTGGCGTATGGCAAACAGTCAGTAGAACTTGCCTACCACGATCCCTGTACCCCATGATGGCCCAGCTGATCCATGAAAAGACTCACCTATCGGAGGCAGCTATGTTACCTACGCTTGAGAGAGAAAGGGTTGCCCCCTGGGTTCTTTGTAGCTGCTACATCATTTGTCCAGTTTTGCATGAGCTATGCCGTAAGCAACAGGGTAGAAGTAAATTGACCACAAAGGCACTTGCCAGGACCACTCTACCCATTTCAGGGATTGCAAATTGACGACATTCAGCTCCCACGTGTTGGGAAGTATGAATATGTGCTTGTTGTTGATGTTTTTCAGGTTGGAGGCGTACCCTGTTACAAAAGTAAATGAGCAGGTAACTGAAAAGAAGCTCATGAATAAGGTAATCTGCAGATACGGGGTACCAGAGGTAATCGAGTCAGATAGAGGTACACATTTCACAGGTGAAATAATGCAACACTTCATGTCTGCCCTGGGTAACTCCCAGGCATTTGACACCCCTTATCATCCACAAAGAGCCAGAAAACCATATTGCATTATAACATTTCTCTTCAGGCAATGAAACCCTGCACCAGAGGAAAACGAAAATGGTATGATACCCTATTAGGGGGAATTGGTACAGGTGTAGGGGTTCTGAACTCTATAGATTTAGAGGTGATGAAGAATAAAATGGCTGGGGTGGGACAGGATGTTTCTAGATTGATAAATGTTCAGGCACAATGCATGCCTTCCTTGTTCCTCCCCCGATGTCTTGCATTAGGATATGATAAGGATGTATTAACGCTTTTTAATCTGGTTTTGCGGTTTAAAAGGATTTGTTTGTAAATATGAGTAAATTCATGAACTATATACAATGTAGCCTGCAATATGTATATATGATTCACGAGAGGGACAAAGCAGTCAGATTTGATGACAAATAATGAAAATTGTGGGGAAATATTCTCAATAATGTAATTCCAGTAGCATCCTGGATACGGCCCGGGGCTGATGGTATAGAATGCTCTGATGAGTATAGCACTGGGGAAATGATTTTATGATGTAAAGGACACAAGCCTGATGTGTAAGTCTGTAGTACTACCTGTGGTGTTCGGACCGCCTCTATATGCTTTCCAATATTGGTTGCCCAAGTTCACAGGTATGATGATTTATAGTGAAAATAAAACCCATGGTATAGAGAACTGTGAAGAAACACTGGATGGCCTAGCATGCGGACGGAGTACAGCCGCATATGAGCCATGTTTCCAGCAGCCTTCAATCAGCATATGTGATTGGACGGTGTTACCTGCTTCTTCTATATGCTGATAGAAGTTGGCCCCCAATATGTATATATTCTTTGTTGCCAACCGAACTGGAACCACCAGTATGTATAATCTCACCACTCCATTGTCTGGATGTATACAGAACATATCGGTGATACATAGATTTACAGAAACTTACACATTTTTGCCAGATGCTGAAGCAACATTAAGGTACTAGTGGTACCCAGATGCTATCCCTATGTCAACTCTGACAGTATCCTTGGGTAGAATTGTAAGACTAATGATAGATACTGAACACCTTTAAAAGCATTTGGATGTTACTAACCTCTCCCTTATGGAATTAGAAAAATGTATGGGTAGGAGATAAGCTAGTCAGCCTAGGTATTGAGATCCAGGTAGACACAGAGTATAACTGGTATGATATTTTTACTGAATGGTCACCTATTGCAGGAAAGATGATGGATTTTATGTTTCACCCTTTACTAATACTGTTTCTTTTGTTCATTCTTTTGAGTGTTTGCAATTTATGGACATTCTGTGGGATACGGAGACAAGCAAATTATCTGGAATCGCTCCCTCTACGATATCGTTAAAACAGTCATACGTAAAAGAGCAACAACAGTGGGGATCCGGCGAAGAGGATAGAAAGACCGGCGGGGGTGGCTTAGCACCCTTGATAGTACCACTACAAAGGCTCTTTTCAAGATGGACTGTTTCAAAATGGGGGACTGTGAGGGTTATGAACATGAAAACTTATATATGTATACACTTCATCCATCTGTGATATACGTTTCTGGAGGCTTTAGGCCTGAATTGCATACATTAAATGCTTGTACATTTAGGCTAGTACTTAATTACATTATGTAGAGGTGTAATCTTAAGTGTCCATCATGTCTCCAAGATCTTGATTATCTCGTTACACTGATCAAAAGGTTGTATGGAATGCTTTGTACTGCTGTCTAGGTAGGGCATGCAATTAGAATGTAGAGTGTGATGATAATCAGGGTACCAGACACGATGTCTACAAACAAACAAATAAAGCATTGTTTTATAGAGAAGACAAACTTATGTACCAGTAAAACAGGCCAACCTCTGTAACACTAACCTACTGATACGCCTCCTTTTTTCTGTATAAGACTAAGTCAATTTACACAATAAAGCAGATTGCTCTAAGACACGACCGTGATGCCTGTGTCTATTGCTTTCTCATGGTGGCCGGCATAGCTCTGATTTGGAGCCCCACAGCATATTAACGTAACATGGATTTTATCCCTAACAGGGGCTTACTCTTTTTCTGTCGTTATACAATGGTGCTATAGCCAGTACTGCATGAGGTGACACATTGAACAGGCTTCGACAGCAGAGACGCTGGCAATATACAGTAAGAGAACCCAGACGGACGTCTTCCAACATCGGAGCTGTATAGCCTTAAATCATAATGTTTTCAGAGGTCAGACAGTGGATTGGAAAGGGTTAAGGTCAAATTTAGACTATTTTATTGGAGAAGATAATACATTCTGGTTCTACCGTATGAAGATATTGTCTCTGTAAGTAAGGGACACACTTGATAAAGTTTGTAATGAATATGGAACGCATGTTGCATTCCAATCCATGGTCACGTGCCCTTTTCAAGTAGGAGAGGGTCATTCCCCTACCTTAGAATGACGTCACGATGTGCCGTGCGGTACCACTGACGGACGCCACAATTGTAAGTCATCCTAAACGTATTTAAACCTGTACATTTTAACTTTAAGTGTTGCTTGAGAAAGGCATATTGATGTCGAAACGCATCACAATTAATTAATGGATTTATATGTACTTATTGAGTATTGCTTGGTCCACTAGTAATACTTGTACCTAGTCCGCACAGAGTGTGGGAGGCACTTTTGCCTTTTACCGACAGACAATGAGACAATGAATCACGAACACAATCACACACACCACAGGAGGTAATTAAAGTACTATATGGACCTAAAAGCCCATTTAGACACAACGATTATCACTCAAAAGCCATCTTTTGAGCGATAATCGTTGGGTGCAAATGTTCCAATCTTTCGGGGGGGCATGGCCTAGCTGGCAGAGAGACATGACACATGGGAAACTGCTACTCCATCTAATGAGGCTTAACCCTAAAATCCCGCTTGAAAAAGGACCCTGCTCTGCCTACTGGGTTCCGTACCATCTCCCCTGCCCTTGGGGAACAATTAGAGACCTCTCAGGACCTTCTGCGGTCTTAGGTCTCATGTCCCCGGGGAAAATTCTCCATGCAGAATCCCGCAGCGGGTCCCTCCTTTCCCGCGGACATGAGGCTAAAAAAAAGATTAAACTTACCTGTCCGGACGCTACGGATCTTCTCTCCGTCGCGGCTGGATCTTCTTTCTTAGGCCCGGCAAATGTGCTCGGCACGCCGGCAGCGTGCCGCGCGCATGCGTCGGGCACTCCTTTTTTTTAACTCCTGCTCTCCCGCGCTATTGCGCCGGAGAGCAGAAATTCAGGTACGGGTGTTCCGCGGATCCTGTCGGCTTCCATAGGCTTTAACCCCTTCCCGCTGCATGGCGTACCGGTACGTCCTGGCAGCCTGGTACTTCCCGCAACAGGGTGTACCAGTACGTCCTGGAGATAGCGCGGGATCACATAAGATCCAGCGCTATCCCGCAGCGGGAGCCGGCTCTCAGTCCCGCTGCAACAGCGGGGGGGCATCGGAGATGCGCCGCCCGCTGTTAACCCCTTCCCTGCCGCGATCTAAGTAGATCGCGGCAGGGAAAGAGTTCACAGAAGGATCGCGCTCCTTCTGTGTCTCCGGCCGGAACTCGCAATGTCATCGCGAGAGCCCGGCCTGTCGCCATGGCAACAGGACGCCAGACACTGGCGTCCTGTATTGCCTGTGCCTATAATCGCTGTATAAGCGATAAGGCATGGCAGAGCAGTAGCTCTGCCATGCCTTATAACAGCGATCATAGGCACAGTGTTGTAAGTCCCTCAGAGGGACTCAAATAGTAAAAAAAAAAAGGAAAGAAAAGTGTAAAAAAAAGAAAAATGTTAAAAAAAATGTTAAAAAACCCCTTTTTTATGCTTTTTCTAATATTAGCATAAAAAAAGGGAAAAAAAATTAAAACCCCACATATTTGGTATTGACGCGTCCGTAACGAAGTGTACAAAAAGTTGAACACACTTTTTATTTTGTACGATAAAAAGCGTAAAAAACAACGCTAAAAAACAGAGGCAAAATGCTAATTTTTAGCATTTTGCCTCCCAAAAAATGCAATAAAAGTGATCAAAAAAGCCGTACATTCCCCAAAATGGTACCAATAAAAACTACAGCTCGTTTCGTAAAAAATAAGCCCACATAGAGCTCCGTACATAGAAAAATAAAAAAGTTACAGGACTTTGAATGCAGCTATAAAGGAAAAAAAAGATTTCCAAAAAAAGGGGGTTTTATTTCAAAAAAGTGTAAAAACCTAAAAAAAAATATAACAATTTTGGTATCGTTGTTACCGTACCGACCCGCAGAAAAAATTTAGTGTGTCATTTACGCTGCATGATTAACGCTGTAAAAAAAAGAAAAAGAAATCTATGGCAGAATTGATGCGTTTTCTCTCCCTGTTATCATAAAAAAAAAATTAAAAAATGTTACGATATTGTCTATGTACCCAAAAGTGGCACCGATAAAAACTACAGCTCGCCACGCAAAAAACAAGCCCTTATACGGCCGCATCGACGGAAAAATAAAAAAGTTATGGCTTTTGAAAAATGGAGATGGAAAAATACCAAAAAATCGCTTGGTCCTCAACGCCAAAATAGGCCATGTCATTAAGGGGTTAATAGAAGCCTGCGGGAGCCGTCCCCGCGGGAGACCCGCACTAAAATGGAGCATGCTGCGGGTGTTTTCCCGCAGACGCAATCCGCGCCTCAGGGGAAAATGACATCCGCAGGTATTCAACTACCTGCGGGTGTCCAATGCATTCCTATGGGGAGCGGATCACGCTGCGGATTTTTACTCTTATTTTACCAGTGGACATGAGGCCGTACTGTGGACGGACCCTGACTGAGACCTGCTGCAGCCTGCTGGAGCCAGAGGATCCTCGGGCTGGATGGCCAGGTGCCTGTGCCCAGTGGAAAGCCCAGCTACAACCCTCCTGCTGCCCGGGCTGCAAGGTGGGGTACTGTTGTACCTTTACGCCACTGAAAGCCAGGGGTTTGACAGGGCTTAGATGGAGGAACGCCCCTGTCATGCCCCTAGCTCCCGATTGGCTGGGGACTCAGCACAGCACAGAGGCTGAGAGCAGCGTGGAAGGGCTTTGTGAGAGGATAAGAAGAAGGAAGACATACAGTGAGGGAGGAAGAGAGAAGAAAGCCACAGGAGGCAGCAAGAAAAGTGTCCTAATAAACACTATAATCCCAACACAAGTGAATCCACCTGTGTGCCCTCCCCCTCATCTACCCACCTGCAGCCCCCCTTATTCACCCACCTAGGCAGAAGTGTGGGATCCAGGAGAGAAAGGAGAGACACTACAGAGCAGAGGGAGAAACAATATACAGCTGCTGTCTATAGTGTGCAGGACTGCTGTTGTACTCTGCTGCCATCTAGTGGATTCTTGCAGAAACAACATTCGACCCAATATCCCTGCTGCAAAGTTCTCATCTTGAAACTAGAAATTGGGGAGTGTGTTGCTGATAGCGCAACAAACTCACAATGATGCGCACCCCGCACTCTGCTAGGTACGGGAGCTCAGTGTTGAAGTAGCGGTGGAAGTCTTGAGAGAACTCCTCTGTGGCACAAAATAGCTCTGGCTAAGTGACATCTCTACTTCTGAATACGTTTCTCTATACTTCAATTACACCCTCTGCCTCTATAGCCCCCACCCTACAAAACAAACAAAGCTCACCAATAGAGTGAAACCAGGTGCCATGGAAGAAGCTCAACCTCATGCGTCCAGCTCACCTCAGGGTTCCCCCCCCCCCCCCGTCCCACAACCCCAAGTCCAACTATTGCGGACATACTCAGGGCCATAACAGACTGTCGATCTGCTCTTACTGGGAAGATTGATGCCCTGCAGTCTGACTTCGGCCTGCTACGGGTAGATGTCCACAACCTGCGAGAGTGCACCACCACTGTGGAGACACGAGTCTCTGATCTAGAGGACATAGTCGCACCACTTAGTGGGCAAATACAGGCGCTTGAAACTACCTCCTCTGCTCAGCAGTTAAAGATCGATGACCTTGAAAACTGCTCTTGCAGATGCAATATTAGGATACCTCGAATCATTACTCAGGGAAGTGTCCAACTCTAATTCCTTCTCCGCCGTCTTCTGCGTGCGCACCGTATTCTAACCAGAGCCCCGCCTCCAGGCGCATTTAGAGCCAAACTCCTAAATTACAGGGACAGAGATAAAGTGCTGGAACTCAGCCGCAAGATGGACCCCCTAAAAGTACAGGGACAGCATGTGAGAATCTTCCCTGACTACTCCCTGGAAGTACAGAAATGTCGCCAGAAGTTCATGGAGGCAAAGTGGCTCTTATGCGCTAAGCAGCTGCCATATGCAATGATGTATCCGGCTAAGCTTAAGGTCATCAAGGACAACCGGGCTCACTTCTTTGATGGGCCGGAGGATGTGATTGCTTGGCTAGAGTGCCAATAAATTCTGATTGTCCTTAAATATCCGAGTGAGACTGGTAACCTTTGATACTCCTTGATGCCATTAACCTTGCATTTACTCACTCTTATAGGGGAAAGGAGAATCTTCCTTAATGTTGGAAAGATACTTGACTTTGTAATACTTTAATGCAGAGACTGTTCTATGCTTGTATAACGAGGACATTGAAACAACTGTTTGTCATGCATAATCTCTCCTTCCTTTTCAGGCTACTGATCGACTGACCCAAAAGCCAAACTCTGACCAACAAGGTCTAGTATACTGTAGCCTTATTTATGACCCCTTTGCTGGGGGATGGGGGGGGGGGAGTGGAGCATTTGCCCCCCAAGGCTGAACGGGCCACTGTTTTATTTTGTACTGACTTATTCTCCCATGGAGAATATGTGATCTCCAGTTTTCTATATGGGTTTATGGATGTTAAAATGTTTGGGTCATAGACAGGGGAGTTCTCTTTCTTTTATTTCTTCTCTCCTTCAAACCTATTGCTGTTTCTTTCGTTTTTTGTTTTTTTTAGGAGTAGTCTGGCGGGCCTGTGCCCCCCTTCTGATTGTAAGAGTTATGGGATTCAAACCTATCCTCTGTTGGGTTGGATGGGTAGGGTGGGAAGGGAAGTTGGTGTTTGTTCATAACAGTTTAACCCCTTAGTGACGAAGCCTGTTTGCACCTTAGTGACGGAGCCAAATTTTGGAAATCTGACTTGTGTCACTTAACAAAGATTACTCCGTAAAGGTTTTGCATATCAAAGTGATCCTGACTAGAGATGAGTTAGCACCTAAATGCTCGAGTCCATGTTATTCGAGTCGAGCTTTTGGTAAAATTCTAGAGCTCTACTTGAGTAACGAATCCCATTGACTACAATGGGAGACTCGAGCATTTTTGTATGTGGGACCTAGGTTCTCTTTCTCTCTCTCTCGCCAGCCAGCCAAAAAATTTGCCAGTGACGTGCTGCATCGCGGCGGGGAGGGGCCAAAACAGGCACATCACAGCTGGGAGGAGCCAAAACCTGGGGCGGGGTCGAACATGGCTTGATGCTCGTTCGAGTAACGAGCACCATCGA
This sequence comes from Eleutherodactylus coqui, assembly GCF_035609145.1. Taxonomy (NCBI): domain Eukaryota; kingdom Metazoa; phylum Chordata; class Amphibia; order Anura; family Eleutherodactylidae; genus Eleutherodactylus; species Eleutherodactylus coqui. The sequence goes on along the minus strand of NC_089838.1, from coordinate 247,181,756 downwards.
GTACGCTAATACTTGTATGAGCATCAAGCTCGACAGAGTACGTTCGCTTAACTCTAATGCTGACATTGTTGTACTTCATTTAGGTTGTAAAAATAGACCGATAGGACTTGTGTATGTTTATTAAAAGTGCCATTATTGGGAAAATTTAGAAAATATTGTCATTTTTTACATTTTCAATTGTAATATCTCAAATATGTGCAAACATGCTGTACAAATTTTTGATAAGATATATATTTCCATCTGTTTACTTTATTCTGGTGCCCATTTGAAAAGCTTTCGTTTTTTTAACCATTTAGGAGACGTACAAATTTAACATTACTTTTCAGCATTTTAAGGAATACTTAGTTTTTCTACACCAAGCCAAGATTGCAAAGGCTCATAGGTGTCAGAATGATAGATACCCTGACAAATGACCGCATTTTAAAAACGAAATGTATTCACTGAGGGGTTCCATGAGTATTTTGACCCCACAGTTTAAAATAAAATTTCATATTTAAAGACATATTTCTTTTCTATAGTGCACATGAAAATGAGGATTGACACCCAAAATGGATACCCCTGTTTGTCCTGTGTTCAGAAACATACCTATTGTGGCCCTAATCTACTTACAGGACACATGGCTAGGCCCATAATGGAAGGAACACTAATTGGATTGCAGGGTACAACTGAATAAATTCAAGGCTAAAAAGTGGCGCTCTGTGAGGCTTCGTAATCTTGCGGAGGTGCGGCGGTCTCACACAGAAGGCGCTCAATAAGCTGCTCCTGGAACTACAGGAAAATTACGTATTACAGGTAGCAATCTGAATAACGCTGGGCTCACACGGCTGTAAGTGGAATCTGCTTGCAGAGGCCTGCAGCGGATCCCAGCTGTGAGCCCGGCTGTGACATTGCATATTGCCGTATAATATACTACGCATAACTGCCTACTCACGCAGGCGGTCATGCACAGTACACATTTTTTGTTTGTATTTCCTGCACTGTAATTTAGTGATGACGCAAGTACCCGCAGCCCGTACAAAATGTAGTAGCGTATGGGCCGCCAGTATACCTGCAACCATGGAGTACAATGGGCTGTATGTTGCGTATATTCGTGGTAAAGTAGAACCTGCTGCGTTCTGTTTTCTGCGAGTAGGTTACATAATTCCAACCCGCTAATGTGAGCGGAATTGGGTAATCCAATGCGATTGATCTGCATATTACTGCGGATTAGACGCATGCGGAATCCGTAATTTCTACCCGGTCATGTGAGACGAGCCTAAGGTAGATCGCTACCATTTTATAACGTGACCGGGGACCACTCAACGAGGTCACTGCTCCAGGCTCGCAGCTACCGTTGGTCGCCGGGAGCAAGGACATTTTAAATTTCCTTGGCTCCCTGGCTCCTTCGAATGTGTCCGGCATTTTGCCGGTGGTCGCATGTGCAGAATCCGGGAAAGTTCACAGAGGAGGATCGTGTCAGGGTTCAAATATGGAGGCCTCCGGTAAAAAGTTTCATCGCCTCTCACTGATCGCATCGGTGAGGGAAGATGAAACTTCAACTTTTTTTTTTTACTTTCACGTGATCGCCATTATCCATCAGACTTGGAACCACTCACCGCTGACCCCTCTGTGAAATCTCCAGGCTCTCGGCTAAGTTTTGTAGCCAGGAGCAGGGAGATTTTAAATTACCCTGGCAATGCACGGCTTTTCCGCATGCCATTTTGGTGACGGGCGCGTGTGCAGTAGCTGGGGTAAGCCGGGGGCCTTAGTTACATAATTTCATCCTCCCTCACGGGTATGATCAGTGAGGGGAGATGAAACGTAAGCTTTTTAAACTTTTTTTACTTTTTCAAAATTTTCACACTTTTTTTTTTTTTAAATGATCACTGTTATTTATTGGATTACAGTGATCATGTTGCCGGGAACCGCATACAGTGGTCCCCGGTGACCTCTCTCTGCTCCTCGCTACACATGGTAGTCAGGAGCAGAGGGATTTTACATTTTCCAAGGCGCAAGCCCCTCTGTGCACATGCCCGATGAATGATGACGAGCATGCATGCACCGATGTGGACTTCAGGTCCCGGAAGACCAGGACATCGCGGAGGACCATGGGTGAGTATTTTTACCTCCCCTATGGATCCAATCTATGAGGGAAGGTGAAACTTGAACTTTTTAAAAACGTTTTAAAACTTTTTTGTGATCGCCGCTATCCATTGGAGACGGAGAAGGCGGGTGAGTAATCTCAGCTGCCCTGACGGATCTGATCCATCAGGGCAGCTGAATCTTTAACTTTTTAAAACTTTTTATCCACTTTATTACGATAGTGCTGATTGCATTGCCGGGGGGGTTCCCTGTAGCCCGGGATGACAGCTCCAGGCTATCGGCTACCTCCGGGCACCGACAGCATGGAGCTGTCATGTCCTCAGCCAACATGGCTTTAATCCAAAGAGGATGCATGTTTTTACGTCCTCTAGGATTAAAGCCCACTTAGCTAGGACATAAAAAGGCAATGTGGCCGTCACTAAGGGGTTAAATCTTAAATTTGACCCAAGGTGCGATTGTCCATGTGCAGTTTAACAATTGATTTGTACAGATGTGACCTCATATTTTTTATGGGTTCCCATGGCTAACAAGCTTAAGCTGATTCCATGGAATGTCCAAGGCCTTAATTCCAAGATAAAGAGAGCACTGGTGCTCAATTTCCTTAGGCATTATCCCCCCCACATTGTTCTTTTGCAGGAAACACATTTGCAGGGCTCCAAAGTGATGGCACTCAAATGTGCGTTTGTTAACTAAGCTTATCACTCCAAGTACTCTAGCTATGCTAGAGGCGTGACATTACTAGTGGCTAAATCAGTCCCGTTCACATTCAACATCTGCATATTGACCCTAATGGTCGCTTTCTTATATTGCAGGGCTTCTTTAACAGACAGCTTCTGACCATAGTCAATGTTTATTTGCCACCTCCAGCTGATATTCAGGTGCTGCATGATATCATGGCTAAGGTGATCCTCTTAGAGGCAGCCACACTGATACTGATGGGGGACTTCAACCACGTAATGGACCCAATACGTGATCGTCTTCGGCAGACGACTCAGGTGGGATCCCAGTAGCCTACATGGGCTTCTGCTTTTTTGCTGGAGGAAATGTGGTGCTTGAAGCACCCACACGATATTCAATACTCTTGTCATTCAGTGACTCATGTTTTTTTTTCTAGAATTGACCTGTGCTTCGGGTCCCCAAAGTGTCTTCCTTTGGTGTGTGACGTCTGTTATCTACCCCGAGGTATTTCGGACCACTCACCGCTACAGCTGGTCCTCAATTTGGGGGAGAGGGACACTCGTCCCCCGTGGAGACCTAATCCCCTTTGGCTTGACCAACAGGAGGTCTGCACTTATTCTGACCAGGAGGCAGAGATTTACCGGGGAGTTAACGCTGCTTCGGCATCCGATTCCACCGCCTGGAAGGCCTTTAAAGCCTTCAGTAGAGGGTCTTTTGCTGGGACCATCTCAGTTTATAGAAAGTCTCTGCAGCAGGCAAGTGAGGACTTGGAACATTGTCTTTCTGAGGCAGAAACCTGTTATATTATGGCTCCCACTGAGGCAAATCGCTCTGCACTTAACTGTCTGAGGAGAGAATATAAGTTACTACTGCTTGATTATACCAAGAAAAGACTTGCGCTCCCAGCATAGAGTCTTTGATCAGGGGGATAAAAATGGTCAACTTTTAGCCTACCTCACCAGCGAGAACAATGTTATTCCCCCAATTGTAGGAATCCGGGATACATCCGGACCCATGGTTACTGACCCTGAGCTAATCAATAATGTATTTGTTGCCTTTTACACAAATCTGTATATCTCTTAGCTTGTAGCCCTCATGAAGCCATGAAGTCCAACCTTGACACTGTTACTTTCCCGACATTATCTCAGACTAGTGTGACAATGCTGGATGGTGACTTGGAGCAGGAGGAGATTGTAGAGGCTATTCAGTCTTTCCCAAACAGGAAATCTCCAGGTCCCGAAAGGCTGTCCATGGAATGGTACAAAAAAACCCGCAGAATTTATAGCCCTGAAACTCCTTGTGTTATTCAACAGTATCCTTAGGGAGGGGGTTCTTCCACCAACTATGCGTGAAGCTTTGATAGTCTTGATTCCCAAACCTGGGAAGGACCCAGGGGACTGTGGCTCATACCGGTCTATCTCTCTACTCAATAACAATATTAAGATCCTGGCTAAGGTTCTGGCAATGCGTATTAATAGGGCCCTTAATCACATCATACATGCTAATCAGTCAGGATTTACGCCAGGCAAGAGTACAACTATGAATGTCAAAAGACTTTTCACTAACCTCGCGCTGTCGCATTCCAACTGAGGGAAGCATACCTTGGTCTTTATTGACTTGGTGGAGTGGAGATATCTATGGGAAGTAATGGCTTGTTTTGCGTTTTGGACAACCTTTATTAAGTGGGTACAGTTGCTGTATCATTTACCGGTGGCCCCATTGCAGACAAACACCGACATATCTAAACAGTTTTCCCTTGGTAGAGGGATGCATCAGGGCTATCCTCTGTCCCCAGCCCTCTTCGCTACTGCGATTAAGCCACTTGCAATACAGATTCAAGCATCAATGGTGGTCACAGGGTTCCAATAGAGAACTTATGAAGAGCGGGTGGCATTGTATGCGAATAATACTCTTCTGTTCCTGCAAGACCCAGAATATTCTTTAGCCTCAGTGCTCTCAATTTTTAACATTTACAGAGAGTATTCCAGAGTAAGGCTTAACTGGGATAAAACTGGGCTGTTGGCAGTCGATTCACCTGCCGCATCACTAGCCTTCCCTGCCCACCTGGAGTGGACGGATACTGTAACCTATTTGGGAATAGTGGTGCAGAGATCTACTGATCATTTTTACACAGATAATCTTGCTCCACTTTTGCACTGGGCAAGAGACATGGCAACACGATGGGCTTCACTCCCATTGACCCAAGTTGGTTGTATAAACCTAATTAAAATGAAGTTATTACCCAAATTTTTGTATACATTTCAGAACTCCCCTATCCTGATCCCTAAAAGATTCTTTACAGTTCTACATAAAATACTCCTTTGCATATTATGACGGGGCTCCACCCCAAGAATCAAGTTGGAAACTCTCTGCCTGTCAACGGATGGAGGAGGGGTGGCCCTTCCCCACTTTTCCTGTTACGACCTGGCTAGTCAATTGGTATGTGTGGGGTGGTGGCTGTTGTCTACCGACAATAACCCAATGGTGGGACTCGAGTGCAGAGTAGTGGGCTTAGAACAAAGTTTGAGAGGCTTATTACCAAGGGGTCTGACCTCATGTGTAAGTTCCCTACCTGCCCCCATGTGGGTGACTCTCAAAATCTGGAACGTTGCCCTTCATTTGATACCTGATGAGGCAGCCAAATGGTCTCCTCATACTCCTCTATGGTGCACCCCCAACCTCTCACACTTGCAATGTATGCCTGATATAGTTTTCTGGAGATGCTATGGGATCACTACCCTCTCAGATGTTGTCAAAGGGGCCTTTTCTGTACCTTTTAACAATTGCAGACATGTTTTGGCCTCCCCAGTATCTCCTTTTTTAGGTATTTCTCCCTTTTTAGGTATTTCCAACTTCGCCATGCCTTCAGAGACAGGCTAATACAAATCAAGTTCCTCCATAGAGTCTATTATACTCCTAGCCGTCTAAACGCTATGGGCTTATCTCCTAGTTCAGACTGCCCAAGGTCCTTGATGGAAACAGGCGCCACTATGCATATGCTCTGGGAGTGACATGTTTTACAAGCTTATTGGAGGGATGTTCTTGAGTTCATGGAGACGCATCTGAGAGCACTGCGTATCTTACATAGGGATGAGCGAGCACCAAAATGCTTGGGTGCTCGTTACTCGAGACGAACTTTTCGCGATGCTCGAGGGTTCGTTTCGAGTAACGAACCCCATTGAAGTCAATGGGTGACCCGAGCATTTTTGTATATCGCCGATGCTCGCTAAGGTTTTCATTTGTGAAAATCTGGGCAATTCAAGAAAGTGATGGGAACGACACAGAAACGGATAGTGCAGGCGAGGAGCTACATGTTGGGCTGCATCTCAAGTTCCCAGGTCCCACTATTAAGCCACAATAGCGGCAAGAGTGCCCCCCCCCCCCCAACAATTTTTACTTCTGAAAAACCCTCATTAGCAAGGCATACCACTAAGCACCACACTACCTCCAACAAAGCACAATCACTGCCTGCATGACACTCCGCTGCCACTTCTCCTGGGTAACATGCTGCCCAACCCCCCCCCCCCCCGCACTACCCAGTGTCCACAGCGCACACCAAAGTGTCCCTGCGCAGCCTTCAGCTGCACTCATGCCACACGCTGGCCTCATAGCCCCACCACCCTCATGTCTATTTATAAGTGCGTCTGCCATGAGGAGGAACCGCAGGCACACACTGCAGAGGTTTGGCGCGGCCAGGCAGCGACTCTCTTTAAAAGGGGCGGGGCGATAGCCCACAATGCTGTACAGAAGCAATGAGAAATCCAATCCTGTGCCACCTCCATCAGGAGCTGCACACGTGGGCATAGCAATGGGGAACCCATGTGCCACACACTATTCATTCTGTCAAGGTGTCTGCATGCCCCAGTCAGACCAGGGTTTTTTATAAATAGTCACAGGCAGGTACAACTCCGCAATCGGAATTCCGTGTGCACCCACAGCATGGGTGGCTCCCTGAAACCCACCGACTGTACATAAATGTATCCCATTGCAGTGCCCTGGACAGCAGAGCTAACGTCAGATTAAATGCAGGTGGGCTTCGGCCCACACTGCATGCCCCAGTCACACTGGGGTTTTTTATAAGTAGACACAGGCAGGTACAAATCCCTAATGTGAAGTCCCTGTGGACCCACAGCATGGGTGGCTCCCTGGAACCCACCGGCGGTACATAAATATATCCCATTGCATTGCCCATCACAGCTGAGGTAACGTCAGGTTTAATGCAGGTGGGCTTCGGCCCACACTGCATGCCCCAGTCAGACTGGGGTTCTTTAGAAGTGGACACATGCAGTTACAACTCCGTGTGGACCGACAGCATGGGTGGGTCCCAGGAAGCCACCGGCGGTACATAAATATATCCCATTGCATTGCCCATCACAGCTGAGGTAACGTCCGATTAAATGCAGGTGGTCTTCGGTCCACACTGCATGTCCCAGTCTGACCGGGGTTTTTAATACATAGACACTGGCAGGTCCAAATCCCTAATGTGAAGTCCCTGTGGACCCACAGCATGGGTGGCTCCCTGGAACCCATCGGCGGTACATAAATGTATCCCATTGCAGTGCCCTGCTCAGCAGGGCTAACGTCACATACAATATAGGTGTGCTTCGGCCCACAGTGCATGCCCCAGTCAGACTGGTAATATGTACCTTAACAGTAACCGCGTTGGTGGGAATGTGGTGGCGACTGCGGACCTAGTGGCGCGGTTTTATTTAGTTGGTTTTTGGAATGTGGCCAGGATTAAGTGGACCGTGGCAGGGGGATGGTGGGGGCCTCTCTTGTTGTGTCGGTAAAGGTGAAATTCTTGGACTGCCACCAGACGGACCTATGCAAAGGTATTTGCCAAGAATGTTTTCATTGTTGGAGGAAGAGGGGGATGTTTTTGAGGCACTACGTGTCCTCTCCACGTGTCCGTGGTTATATGCACCTTAACAGTAACCACGTTGGTGGGAAATGGCCTCGCCACCATCATGTCTTTGGGAAGCCTCCGTTTCCACACCCCAGTGACATAGCATTAGCAGCGGTATAGGTAGAGCCCAGAATTAGTAACATTTCAGCGGTAGCATTAGGGACAGGCCCCAGTAACATATCACTAGCAGCATTATAGGGGGAGCACAGTATTAGTTCCATTTCAGTAGTAGTAGCAGTCCAGACAGGCCCCAGTGTGAGGGTATATATATATATTGCCATATGTTCTTTATACTTTTATACCTATATGCAAGTTTTATTCAATTCCAAATGAAAAAAACTTATATGTCGCCTTACATCAGATATTCCAAGGCTTTAAAAGGCTGAGAGAGATGTTCTAGAAATTCAGAGATGATACCGAACCAGACATGAAGGCCGCATGTACTTGGCCGTTTTCCCAGAAGTGCCGTATCAAGATGTTCAACCATGTACATAATTTTCACTGTCCCAGGCCGGAAATCCGGACTTCTTAGAATTGAGTGGGTGATTCTTTGCACTGGAGTTAATTAAATACGTGATTTTCTGTACAAGCCAGAGGCGCCTCACTGTCTAAGGCGGAAATCCGGACTTCCCATATATGGTTATGAGCCCATCACCCCCTGGTGGGGATGGGACAAAGGGTATAAGATCTCATGTAATCTGTAATAAAGCACGTCGGCACAGCCGAGAGCCATGTCCCGTGTGAGGAATGATACCAGATCCCTGTGTGGTGTCTCTTCTTACCACCGGCAACGGGGCAAGTGGGGTGGGCCCGATTAGTGCTGTACTTAGAATATTTTATTACCCTGATAAATGGCGCAACCAACTGGGGCGACAAAGCCAGAGCCTACAACGCATTCCACTCGGATCCACGCCGCAGAGAAACCGTCCTGCTGCAAACCGAGCCTGATCAACTCACTTAGAACTCCAGGTAAGACAAACATATATTTATGTTGTGTTTTACGCTGAGAGTCTTGCAGCGGGATGGACTATCTGTGGTTTGTGACCGGACGGGTTGGGTTAAGAGTTCTACACGGTAACTCGTGTGGGCTCCGGGTTTGCCGTCATGGACCACTGACCGTGATATGCGCACCAATGGCTCACCCAGAAACTAGTCTGTAGTCTATTTGTATTTTGAAGTTTTAACGTTTTAATAATAGTGGAGATTGTTGTATCTGCAGAAGTTTTTTTCTCTCTTTATTTTCATTTAATCTCACAAGAGAAGGGACCCTCAGTTTAGTTTAGTTAGTTGTTAATGGTTTAGCAGAGAGGGATGCATTTTGTGAGATAGGCTTCATAAGAGAAGGGACTCTCGGTCGGTTTGCCTTATATATGGGGCTAACGATCTGATTTCAGAGAGATGCATTTTATGGGGCTGGTTCCATAAGGAGAAGGGACCCTCGGTTGTCTTGCCGGTATATAAGGGGCTGACAATTTGAAAATTAAGAGGGATGCATTCTATGGAGCGTGTTATTATTATTGTTGTTGTTGTTGTAATATGCGTAAGATCTTATTAAAGAAGATAGAGCCCCTCAAGGGCTGCCGCCGTGTGGATGAATTTGTAGAATGTAAGAAAACTTATGAAAATGTGTGACACCGACCCGCACGGCAGATTACAAAATGGTATCTGGGAGGAGGTCTTTAGGACCGAGAGGTGCCTTGGAAGATCAAGGTTTTCTAGAAAGTGCTGGGGAGGAAGAGAGAGAGACAGTCAGAGAAAGTATATACACATTATTTGTTTAAGAAAGTATCCGTAAGTGAAATGTTGAAAAGTACAGTAAGTGATCAAGAGGGCGTCAGGAGAGTGTCTATTGAAAGTTATATTGGCAGTTAGGTAGGGGAGAGAAGTATGAGAAGCAGGCAAAGTCGATAAGAAAGTTACAATGCATGTGATTTGTTGGTAAAGAGAGATGAAAATGTGTATAATACAAGATAGATAATAGATATGGATATATATGTGTATATATGTATATACTGTATGTGCAAATAGTGCAAACAGTTAACTGAGCTTGCTTTTAGGGGAGAAGGCTTGTTGACATGTAGCTGCGAGTCTGTGTAAGCTTTTCAAGGTCGGAAGATAACGAAGCGAGAGAAAGAATGCAATAATAACCCTGGATAATATCTCTGCTTGTGTAAATGGAATGGAGGCTTGAAATGAATTTAATTAGTTATACTGTCTTAGTAGGCAGGGAAATATAGTAATTTCTAATGTATATTCTTACTTATACAGGGGTTGAAAATGAATGTTGCAAGGTCCCAGGATATGTGTTAATTATGATTTCAAAATGCAGGCAATAGTTTAAGCTAAAACTTATTCAGTCTGTGTTTCATATTCGCGGAGAGATAACAGTCAGGGTCACAGAAACTAAAACACTTCAGCGTTTAATACAGCATATAATAGCTTCAGTAGATAAGAAATATAGAATATCTCAGTCACTCAGCAAACTTTTTCACATAATTTGTCAAAGATAGCGCTCATTCACAATCTCATCTCAATAGAATCATGTACTTTATAAAAATAATAGCACTCACCTCAATGTTTTTCAACTGATGTATGTATGTTTGTCAAACTTTTTTTGTCCATGCATCTGTGTGTACTGGTACACCTTCAAGGGGGGTGACGGAGCAAACTTGAGAGCATGGATGGATGAGAGTTAGTGACCCGTGTTCGGGCTGTGGTGGAATGTGTGATGCAGATAATTGACTGGGGATAAAAGTCCTCCCCATGCATGGGACTTTGCTTGGTTGAGATGTGGACGTGTGGACTGTTACGCTGAAAGTGAGCTCTGAAGAAAGTCGCAAGGAGCCAATATCGAAGGGGTGAAGCTAGATGATGTAATAGTACGTAATGTTTCATCCTTCTTGTCCAAGGGAGGGGTGAGGAGCGTGAGCAGCTAGTAAAAGTTTTTTGTTTTGTTTGTTTTTTCTCCCGTCTCAAATTTTGATAAGACATTGCATGCAGGATCAGACTAATAATGAATTCACTTAAAGGAATATCACATTTCAAATATTAGTAGATGTTTTGTAGATTATTCTGCCCCGGTGTAACTCATGTTTCTGTTATACATGCTAACATCTTACAGGCCTTATCTGCATCCATCAAATCTTTTTACAATGTTGTACTAACTTAAACCCGGCTACTATTCTTCCAATTGAGTACCCTGGTTTAAAGGGGGGGAGGAGAAGGCATAGGTGATCTAGGTATTGCAAGTCAGCCATTTTTAAATTAAGCCATTTTTAAATTTTTTGCAAGCCATTTTTTAAATTTTTTGCAACAAGATTCTGATCTTTTTGAAATAGAATATCAGCCTGATTGTCTAGCAGTGATGCAACAAGAAAATTTAAGTTTTAAAAAAGTTACTGAAGCCCTTGCTAATAATGCATATTTTGAGTTGTTTTTTATAGATACCAGGGTGATTGACAACTCCACACTGGATATGCAGTCGTAACACAACATGACACGGTAAAAGCAGAACCTCTGCCTCCGCATGTCGCAGTACAAGAAGCGGAACTAAAGGCCCTCGCTGAGGCGTGTAGAGTGGAGGAAGGTAAGACGGCAACCATTTACACTGACTCCCGGTATGCATTTGGCATAGCTCATGATTACGGCCCAACATGGAAGGCCAGACAGTTTTTTTACCTCAGCAGGACAGCCAATTAAGAATGATGCAGCGGTGCAGTCTCATGGAGGCCCTACTTCTACCTGACAAGGTGGAAAGCTCACACCAATTCCTACACCGGAGAAGCAAGAGGCAACGCCATCACAGGCCACACAGCAAAGGCAGCGGCCCTCAAGCCGTGGAAGAAAGAAGAAAAGAAGAATTTGACTAAAACTTGGACTTTGATAAAAATCTTGGACTTTGATAAAAACTTGGACTTTGATAAAAATTTGAACTTTGATATGCTAAAGACTTTACAGTTAAGGAAAGGAAAAATGGACTAAAAAGGGACGGCATATGGCGAACAGTCAACAGCACTTGCCTACCACGGTCCCTGTGCCCCATGATGGCCCAGCTGACGCACGAAAAGACGCACCTCTCAAAGCAGTAATGATGTCGACGCTTGAACGAGGACGGGTGGCTCCTGGGGTTTTCTGTAGCTGCTGCATCATTTGTCCAATTTTGCATGATCTTTGCCGTAAGCAACAGGGCAGAAGTAAATTTGCCACATCACACTTGCCTAGACCACTCTACCCATTTCAGGGATTGCAAATTGGCTACACTCAGCTCCCACTTGTTGGAAAGCATGAATATGTGCTTGTTGTTGATTTCTTTTCAGGTTGGAGACCTACCCTGTTACCAAAGTAAATAAGCAGGTAACCGCACAGAAGCTCATGAATGAGGTAATCTGCAGATATGGGGTACCAGAAGTGATTGAGTCAAACAAAGGTACACACTTTACAGGTGAAATAATGCAACACATCATGTCTGTTTTGGGTATATTCCAGGCTTTTCATACACCCTACCATCCGCGGAGTAGGGGGAAAGTAGATACAAAAGACAATAGAGGAAACGGGTAAATTTTGAATTGAGTGTCTTTCAGTAGTTTTTTCTTTTTCTTAGGAGGATACATGCCACAGTAGCTGAGTTTGGGGAATGATTTTCTTGTTAATGTTGTCATAGGTCTCTCCAAGGAATTGTTAGTAATGTATTCTGCAGTCTCTGCTTTTCTCCCAGGTCCTACAGATGAGTGTCACAATCTAAAACCAGGTGACAGGGTCTATGTGGAAAAGTTTGAGAGACAAACCCGGTTTGAATGTCCCTTACCAGATGTTGCTCACCATCCCAACTGCAGTCAAGCTCGAAGGAAAGCCCACTTGGATCCACACTTCGCACTGAAAAAACTGATGATCTTGCATATCCTTTAAATGCTATAATGTGGTACAATTCCTCTAACACACACCTTTGACTACTGTACACTAGCTCCCTGTTTTAGAACAAAATTAATACAATTAAATGTGCAATATGAAGACTACACTGAGGGTGAGAATCCAACTCTGCATCGTGCTAAGAGAGAAGTTGACGCTCAAGGTGGTAATTTTGATCCACATGTACACATAGATGTAATAGGAGTGCCAAGGGGGGTGCGAGATTAATTTAATTCTAGAGATCAGGTTAAAGCAGGTTTTGAGTCCTCATTTGCTATTGTCACTGTTAATAATAATGTAGATTAGATGAATTATATCTATTACAATCAGCAGAGGTTTGTAAACTACACCAGAGATGCTTTACAAGGGTTAGCTGACCAGTTAGGGCCCACTGCATCCATGTCGTTCCAAAATAGAGTGGCCCTGGATATGATTTTAGCAGAAGGAGGTGGGGTATGTAATTTCCTGTTTGTGTATTATCCCTTTAATGACACCAAAATTTCCCTTGTTTGAAAAAAGATGAAGAGCCAGTTCCGATAATGGCAACCACGTATGTTACCAGAAGAATGGAGAGATGGACTAGTACTGTGTCTGCCTCAGTCTCATAAGATGGACTGTCAGTGGACTTCCCATTTGCCTAGGGACAGTGCAGAAGACCTTAGGTTCCGGCGAGGGCACACCCTGTGGGGTGTTAACTCGTACAGATAGAGGGTATGGATGCCCGGAAATAAGCCCAGGGAATCCATGGCCTCCTTCTGAGGTGAGGTAGGGATCCCTTCCCTTTTAGGAGTAGGGACTTACGGGCAGTGGAGAAACCCTGACGCAAGGGAGAGACGACCGAGGAAGAGTGCAAAGTCTGATGCTTGATCTCCATATTAAGTTTTTTAGGGGGGTTTGTGAGGGTATATATATATATTGCCATATGTTCTTTATACTTTTATACCTATATGCAAGTTTTATTCAATTCCAAATGAAAAAAACTTATATGTCGCCTTACATCAGATATTCCAAGGCTTTAGAAGGCTGAGAGAGATGTTCTAGAAATTCAGAGATGATACCGAACCAGACATGAAGGCCGCATGTACTTGGCCGTTTTCCCAGAAGTGCCGTATCAAGATGTTCAACCATGTACATAATTTTCACTGTCCCAGGCCGGAAATCCGGACTTCTTAGAATTGAGTGGGTGATTCTTTGCACTGGAGTTAATTAAATACGTGATTTTCTGTACAAGCCAGAGGCGCCTCACTGTCTAAGGCGGAAATCCGGACTTCCCATATATGGTTATGAGCCCATCACCCCCTGGTGGGGATGGGACAAAGGGTATAAGATCTCATGTAATCTGTAATGAAGCACGTCGGCACAGCCGAGAGCCATGTCCCGTGTGAGGAATGATACCAGATCCCTGTGTGGTGTCTCTTCTTACCGCCGGCAACGGGGCAAGTGGGGTGGGCCCGATTAGTGCTGTACTTAGAATATTTTATTACCCTGATACCAGTAACAATTCCGAAGCAGCAGTATAGGGGGAGCACAGTATTAGTTCCATTTCAGTAGTAGTAGCAGTCAAGACAGGCCACAGTAACATTCCCGTTGCAGCAGTTTAGGGAGATAACAGTCTCACATTTCAGTAGCTGCAGTATAGACAAGGCCCCAGTTACATTTATGTTTATGTAGCAAAAGTGTAGGCCAACCCCACACACCTTTCTGTACCATGAGTGCAGGCGAAGCCCATAAAAATTACTAGGATTACACTCTAGGCGAGGGCCCAAAAAAATTGGTGAACCAACAGTACTAATGTACCTCAGAAAAAATTGCCCATGCCCAACCAAGAAGGCAGGTGAAACCCATTAATCGCTTTCGTTAATGTGGCTTAATTTGTAACTAGGCCTGGAGGCAGCCCAGTTAAAATAAAAATTGGTTCAGGTGCAAGTTTCAACGCTTTAATGAGAATTGAAACGTATAAACATTGTTTACTAAAGTAATATGACTGAGCCTTGTGGGCCTAAGAAAAATTGCCCATTCGGCGTGATTGCGTGAGGTTTCAGGAGGAGGAGCAGGAGGAGGAGGATGAATATAAGACACAGATTGATGAAGCTAAAAGGTCCCCGTTTTTGATGGTGATAGAGAACGATGCTTCCATCCGCGGGTGCAGCCTACGTATTGTTTAGGTACCGCTGCTGTCCGCTGGTGGAGAAGAGAAGTCTGGGGAAATCCAGGCTTTGTTCATCTTTATGAGTGTAAGCCTGTCGGCACTGTTGGTTGACAGGCGGGTACGCTTATCCGTGATGATTCCCCCAGCCGCACTAAACACCCTCTCTGACAAGACGCTAGCCGCAGGACAAGCAAGCACCTCCAGGGCATACAGCGCGAGTTCAGGCCACGTGTCCAGCTTCGACACCCAGTAGTTGTAGGGGGCAGAGGCGTCACGGAGGACCTTTTACAGTGCTCCCGCCGACTCAGCCTTGACTGGGGAGCGGTGACACAGTCTTGCTGGGGAGCCATAAAGCTGGCAAAGGCCTTGGAGAGTGTTCCCCTGCCTGCGCTGTACATGCTGCCTGATCTCCGCGCCTCCCCTGCTACCTGGCCCTCGGAACTGCACCTTCTGCCACTAGCGCTGTCGGATGGGAATTTTACCATCAGTTTGTCCTGTGGTATAGCATCACTCTCGAACCCCTTTCCTCTTTGGGTATGAGAGTGGAAAGGTTCTCCTTATACCGTGGGTCGAGCAGTGTGTACACCCAGTAATCCGTAGTGGCCAGAATGCGTGTAACGCGAGGGTCACGAGAAAGGCATCCTAACATGAAGTCCGCCATGTGTGCCAGGGTACCTGTACGCAACACATGGCTGTCCTCACTCGGAAGATCACTTTCAGGATCCTCCTCCTCCTCCTCCTCAGGCCATACACGCTGAAACGATGACAGGCAAGCAGCATGGGTACCCTCAGCAGTGGGCCAAGCTGTCTCTTCCCCCTCCTCCTCATGCTCCTCCCCCTCCTCCTCCTCCTCCTCAACGCGCTGACATATAGACATGAGGGTGCTCTGACTATCCAGCGACATACTGTCTACCCCCGCCTCCGTTTCCGAGCGCAAAGCGTCTGCCTTTATGCTTTGCAGGGAACTTCTCAAGAGGCATAGCAGAGGAATGGTGACGCTAATGATTGCAGCATCGCCGCTCACCATCTGGGTAGACTCCTCAAAGTTTCCAAGGACCTGGCAGATGTCTGCCAACCAGGCCCACTCCTCTGTAAAGAATTGAGGAGGCTGACTCCCACTACGCGCGCCCATGTTGGAGTTGGTATTCCACTATGGCTCTACGCTGCTCATAGAGCCTGGCCAACATGTGGAGCGTAGAGTTCCACCGTGTGGGCACGTCGCACAGCAGTCGGTGCAATGGCAGATTAAACCGATGTTGCAGGGTCCGCAGGGTGGCAGCGTCCGTGTTGGACTTGCGGAAATGTGCGCTGAGCCGGCGCACCTTTCCGAGCAGGTCTGACAAGCGTGGGTAGCTTTTCAGAAAACGCTGAACCACCAAATTAAAGACGTGGGCCAGGCATGGCACGTGCGTGAGCTGCAGAGCCGCCACCAGGTTACGGCCGTTGTCACACACGACCATGCCCGGTTGGAGGCTGAGCGGCGAAAGCCAGTGGTCGGTCTGCTCTGTCAGACCCTGCAGCAGTTCGTGGGCCGTGTGCCTCTTCTCTCCTAAGCTGAGTAGTTTCAGCACGGCCTGCTGGCGCTTGCTCACCGCTGTGCTGCCACCCCGCGCGACACCGACTGGTGGCGACATGCTGCTGACACATCTTGATTGCGAGACAGGGGTGCGTAGGAGGAGGAGGAGGAGGAGGGTGGTTTAGTGGAGGAAGCATACACCGCCGCAGATACCAGCACCAAGCTGGGGCCCGCAATTCTGTGGGTGGGTAGGACGTGAGCGGTCCCAGGCTCTGACTCGGTCCCAGCCTCCACTAAATTCACCCAATGTGCCATCAGGGAAATATAGTGGCCCTGCCCACCTGTGCTTGTCCACGTGTCCGTTGTTAAGTGGACCTTGGCAGTAACCGCGTTGGTGAGGGCGCGTACAATGTTGCGGGAGACGTGGTCGTGCAGGGCTGGGAAGGCACATCGGGAAAAGTAGTGGCGACTGGGAACCGAGTAGCGCGGGGCCGCCGCGGCCATCATGTTTTTGAAAGCCTCCGTTTCCACAAGCCTATACGGCAGCATTTCCAGGCTGATCAATTTGGCTATGTGCACGTTTAACGCTTGAGCGTGCGGGTGCGTGGCGGCGTACTTGCGCTCAAACACTTGCGCTAGCGACGGCTGGACGCTGCGCTGAGAGACATTGCTGGATGGGGCCGAGGACAGCGGAGGTGAGGGTGTGGGTGCAGGCCGGGAGACGGTTGTGCCTGTGTCCTGAGAGGGGGGTTGGATCTCAGTGGCAGGTTGGGGCACAGGGGGAGAGGCAGTGGTGCAAACCAGAGGCGGTGAACAGCCTTCGTCCCACCTTGTGGGGTGCTTGGCCATCATATGCCTGCGCATGCTGGTGGTGGTGAGGCTGGTGGTGGTGGCTCCCCGGCTGATCTTGGCGCGACAAACCTTGCACACCACAGTTCGTCGGTCGTCTGCACTCTCAGTGAAAAACTGCCAGACCTTTGAGCACCTCCGCCTCGCAGGGTGGCATGGCGCGAGGGGGCGCTTTGGGAAACAGTTGGTGGATTATTCGGTCTGGCCCTGCCTCTACCCCTGGCCACCGCACTGCCTCTTCCAACCTGACCTACTGCTGCACTTGCCTCCCCCTCTGAAGACCTGTCCTCAGTAGGCTTAGCAAACCAAATGGGGTCAGTCACCTCATCGTCCGGCTGCTCTTCCTCCGAATCCTCTGTGCGCTCCTCCCTCGGACTTACTGCAATTACTACTACCTGAGTGATAGACAACTGTGTCTCATCATCATCGTCCTCCTCACCCACTGAAAGCTCTTGAGACAGTTGCCGGAAGTCCCCAGCCTCATCCCCCGGACCCCGGGAACTTTCCAAAGGTTGGGCATCGGTCACGACAAACTCCTCCGGTGGGAGAGGAACCATTGCTGCCCATTCGGGGCAGGGGCCCGAGAACAGTTCCTGGGAGTCTGCCTGCTCCTCAGAATGTGTCATTGTAATGGAGTGAGGAGGCTGGGAGGAAGGAGGAGCAGCAGCCAGAGAATTCAGAGTTGCAGCAGTGGACGGCGTAGAAGTCTGGGTGGTCGATAGATTGCTGGATGCACTTTCTGCCATCCACGACAGGACCTGCTCACACTGCTCATTTTCTAATAAAGGTCTACCGCGTGGACCCATTAATTGTGAGATGAATCTGGGGACCCCTGAAACTTGCCTCTCTCCTAATCCCGCAGCAGTCGGCTGCGATACACCTGGATCAGGAGCTCGGCCTGTGCCCACACCCTGACTTGGGCCTCCGCGACCTCGCCCGCGTCCACGTCCTCTAGGCCTACCCCTACCCCTCAGCATGGTGTATTACGAGTAGAGCAGAAACAGAACGCTGTAATTAAATGTGCCGCTTATTGGCCTGTGGTTGGAGGCTGACTTCGCTTATGGAACGCACAGCAGAGCCAGGAAACAATTTTGCGCACGCCTGTAGTGAGACGTAGGTGCGTAGGAGTGAGCTAGTGGAATTCACTGCGCAGAAGCAGTCAAGTCGCCAAAGGGCAGTGGTACGCCTTAAGTATTTGGCTTCCCTTTTTTTAAATGGTGAGCTGAAACAGCAGACAGATACTGTATGCAGCGTATATTATCTTTACTGTTTCCCTCTGGCGCTATGACGGCAGTGATGTAACGGAGACAGCAGAGTCAGGAAACAATTTTGCGCACGCCTGTAGTGAGAAGTAGGTGCGTATCACTCAGCTAGTGGAATTCACAGTGCAGAAGCAATCAAGTCGCCAAAGGGCAGTGGTACGCCCTAAGTATTTGGCTTCCCTTTTTTTAAATGGTGAGCTGAAACAGCAGACAGATACTGTATGCAGCGTATATTATGTTTACTGTTTCCCTCTGGCTATCACAGCGGTGATGTAACGGGCACAGCAGAGCCAGGAAACAATTTTGCGCAAGCCTGCTGCAACGCTTAGCTGCGTATTAATTAGGACTACTACCCCCAGCAGACACGCAGTACACTGAAGATGGTCACAGGCAGCCCAAATATAGTATTTTTCCCCAATTTTTTTGAAAAAGCCCACTGCCTATATAGCCTGTATATCTCTTTCCCTGTACCACTGTCCCTGCCTCACCAGTACTGGCCCCTATACTCTGTACAATGACTGCAGACTGAGGACGCAATGGTCTGCACGCCCGATATACAAAAAAAAATAAATTGTACAACACTGCTAAAAGCAGCCTCAACAGTACTGCACATGGTCAGATGTGGCCCTAAGAAGGACCGTTGGGGTTCTTCAAGCCTAAAATAACACCTAACGCTCTCCCTATAGCAGCAGCAGCAGCAGCATCACCAGCACTTTCCCTGATCTCTGTCAGAATGCATGTGTGGCGAGCCGCGGGCGGGGCAGATTTTAATACTCCGGTGACACCTGATCTCCCCAGCCACTCACTGCAGGGGGGTGGTATAGGGCTGGAACGTCACAGGAGGAAGTTGCAATGCCTTCCATGTCTTTCTATTGGCCAGAAAAGCGCGCTAATGTCTCAGAGATGAAAGTGAAAGTAACTCGAACATCGCGTGGTGCTCGCCTCGAGTAACGAGCATCTCGAACACCCTAATACTCGAACGAGTACGCTCGCTCATTTCTAATCCTACACCCTAAGGTCTGTCTCTTTGGCCTTGTGGAAGACATTCTGGTCGATGCGTCAGCACGCACCCTCTGCAAATTGTTTTTTTTTCTATGCTAAAAAGGTAATATTACTTAATTGGAAACATCCCAAAAAAACCCACTAGGGCTGCCTGGCTGCGTAAGTTAAACAGTGTTGCCCCTCTATATAAATTGACATATATGGCTAGGGAATGCTCTGCCAATTTCACCAAGATATGGGGTTGATGGATTGACTGCCCTAATACTGCACCGGCATATCTGGCTAACTCCTCTTTTCCTGGAAAAGTAAAGGTCTTTTTTCTGTTGGTTGTTGTGACTCGCATGGACAATATGTATACACAATATTGGTAATTGAGCCATGGGTTTGGTTTATAGTTGTTTGCTCTATTTGTTACGATTCCCCAGGTTGGGAGTCTTGGTCTCCTTTGTTATAACGGTCAAAGTTGTTTAAAATAAAAAAGTCATGAAAAAGGGGGTATTGTAAACTCTGAAGGGAGTGAGAAAACTGTAATGTTCTAATTTTGTAAAGTATTCTTCATGACTCTCTCTTGTTGTTTTGTATTGTGATGTAAGACATACCCAATAAACGTTCCCTTAAAAAAATTGCCCATCTTTCACTTTTTTGCTGAACGATGAATTTCAGTTCTGCATGAAATCTCTCGTTTGGCAGAACAGCTGATGAGATGGACCGCACACCGTGTTCTGCTCGAGAAGCGCTTATTACAGTTGATTACATTGTCTCAGCTGTCCGCCCTGTGGCAGAAAAAAGGGAATGTAATCAGGGAACAGCAGGTGGTCTGTTCCCTGAATACAGCTCCCGGCCGCTCCCACACTACTACTTGGCACTAATAGGCATTAGTACCAAGGAGTAGTTTATGCAAAATGATCGCTCAAAAGCCATCTTTTGAGTGATCATCTTTGTAGTGTAAATGCACCTTAGGTCTGGGACACTACACTAGCAACAAATATTTATGCATAAACAGGTTGCAATTATATTTACCTATTATACTGCTCAAAAGATCGCATGAACGGGTTACGTCCAGCCCTGAGAAATAGTCCATTCACGCGATCCGGAAAGTGCTTTCCAGCTCCCATAGGAGTGTATGCCTTCACATTGGCGATAAAATGGCATGAGATTTGTGCATTGCGAGACACACAAATCTTGCACAAATAGAAAACCCATTATTGAGCTTTTTCAACGCATTTGGCATAGGAAATAGTTGATTTGGTTTCGGTGCACGGCATTTGTGAGCGTCAATGTGTAGAGGCGGGGTTTTGGCTGCTCGACCCATATGCTCATGATCGATAGACGGTATTCCCTACAGCATTGGACCATATGGTGGCCTGCATAATTGCACTCGCCCAATCCAAATTTGACAATGACTGGTAGGTCTTCTCCAGAGCCAGTTTTTGCATTGAAATGCCCCGTTATGAAAGTGGTATCCTTGGAAGGGGTCTGATTGATTGCTTGCTGGAGATCGGCATAGAATTTTTCAATGTACTCTTCCGTTGCATCGGTTGTGAGCGCATAATTTTTCTGAATTGTGATCAAGCGAGGATTCCCATTGATGTGTATGGATATGACCCTATCGTTTATGGCATTGAAATAGTGGACAGTTTTGTCAACTGCCTTATTTGCAGCTAATGCCACACCATTACTGCTGATGGTATTATTGCTGTAGTAGAAAATGGTGTAACCAACGCTATTGAAAACGCCGTTGCCTGTCTGGTGAAGCTCGAGGATGCCCAACAGGTTAATATTGAGTGGGAGAATCCCACCCTCTAATTTGCACTGTAAAATAGCCTTAAACTTAAGTCTAACCTAGACTAGATTACTTTAAACATTGGAAGAACTACTATGGTTTGTCTCAATTTAGTGGATTAATTTTTTTATCACAACCGGTCACTGCAGGAATAAACACACCCCAATTTTCCACCTGCTTATTCACCTCATGGGACTCTTCATGATGTGTTAGATACTGAGCATTCCCCCTGAGCTTCCCCACTATTATTATCTCCCTACCTACTTTTGTACTTTCTTGATGGTCCCAACAAAACAGATCAAGATCACTTATAAACTACAGCACTTTGCACGATCTGGCACTAAGGCAGATTCCAAGCCTCCTGTATCTACTGACTCTCAGGACTCTTCTTTGAGTTTCTTGCACGATCTTCACCTCTTGTGACTAGCTCAACTATCATGGTTGTTATTAAAGCTATAATAGAGTGCTGTACTATTCTCACTAAAATGGTTGACACCTTACAATTGAACTTTAGTCTGCTGCATGCAGATGTTGAGTCGCTACGTCAGCGCACCACGGAGGTGTCTCTGATCTGGAATATGTTACGGCACCACGCAGGGCTCAGGTGCAGACTCTGGACTCAGCCTCTACTGCACAACAGAAAAACCCAGATGACCTGGAGAACCGTCTGCAGATATGTAATATTTATATATATAAAGGTGAAAGCCCTCACTCACTGACTGACTCGCCACTAATTCCCTGACTTCCCGATGTCGTTCAAACATGCAATTTGGCGGGAGCATTCTTTAGGTCCTAAATAGATAGAGGAAAGGGGTCACAACATGAAAATTCAATGCTAAGTGCAAAAGTGTTGGCACCCCTGTGTAATGTAGCAAATCTAATTCTCTAACGTCCCGATGTTGTAAAAACATGAAATTGGGGATGATCATTCTTTAGGTCCTATATAGGAAAAGTAAAGGGGTCAAAACTCAAAAATTCAATGCTAAGTGCAAAAGTATTGGCGCCCCTCTATAATGTACCTAATCCAATTCTCTAACTTCCCAATGTCGTACAAACATGAAATTTGGCACAACCATTCTTTAGGTCCTAAATAGGAACAGTAAAGGGGTCACAACTTGATTATTCAATGCTAAGTGCAAAAGGTTTGGCACCCCTATGTAATGTAACTTCCCGATGTCATACAAACATGAAATTTGGAATGATCATTCTTTAGTTCCTAAAAAGGAAAAGTAAAAGGGTCACAACTCGAAAATTCAATGCTAAGGGCAAAAGTATTGGCGTCCCTATTTAATGTACCAAATCTAATTCTCTAACTTCCCGATGTCGTACAAACATGAAATTTGGCAGGAGCATTCTTTAGGTCCTAAATGAGGAGAGTGGGAGGGGTGGCACATTCTGCAGAGGGACATCGGTACATGCAGCCTGAGGAGAATCTAACACTCTTCTATGTGTATACATATTTTATTCCTCGGTTACTTCAAAGTAACCTTCACTTCATAAAATTTTCCATGCAAACAACACGTAAACACCTGTATCAAATTAACTCGGGCGAGGCCGGGTATATCGGCTACTTTGTCTTATATTTGTAATTTCTTGGAAATATTTCTTGAAGAGGCGTACGGTTCTGACTGTCTTGTCTATCCTGTATGTACAACAGACTCACTGCATCTCGGCTCGAGACCCTCCATGTACATTTATTGCCAAATTGCTGAGTTACCAGGACAAAGACAAGGTCCTTGAATTTAATCGTCAGTAGAATCATCTGAAGATTGGGGGACAGGAAGTGCAGATATTTCTAGACTTCTCGCTCGATGTACAGAAGAGGTGACTGAAATTTGCAGAAGCAAACAGATTACTGCTCTCCAAGCAGCTCACTTATGCTATGCTTTATCCCGCTAAACTGAAAGCCCTTTAAAAATAACCACTCCTACTTTTTTGAGAAGTCTGAGGATGTGATTTCTTCGCTGGAACAACTTTAAACTCTAGCTCTGGTATATTTAACATTGGCCAGCCCAATGCTATTCCTCCCCCCCCCCCCCCCCCGCCCCACTCTCTTTTTTTCCGCTTTCCCTCTCTGTGTTCCCTTATCCCTTCTGGCTCAGGTTGGCCCCAGTATTTACTTATGGTTTGTGATTTTGTCGCTGCTGTACTTCTGTGACTTACCTAGATGGATCTCTTAGGTGCACTTTTTAACCCTCAGTGAGGTTCCACCAGAGAAATTGTTCCTTTTTATTGAGAGCTATTCGCAACACTGTTTATTATATATTTGCTTCTATGGTACCAATTTATGTCTCCTCACAGGGGAGCTCTATACTAAGTTTTGTAGTTTTTTTTATTCTTTTAACTTATCTTTTACTGTTCCCTTGGTTGTGTGCCTTGTGCCCCCCACCTTTATGAAGGTTATGGGATTTAGACCTGTGCTGTATTGGGGTGGATGGGTAGGGCGGGGAGGGTTGTTGTTGTTTTTTTTTTTTGTTGTATTGTCTCTGTTTATGTTTTTTTTTTCTTAGCACGACTACTATGTTATGCAGGTCTATTAGGCAATGGACCCAGACTGATCAGATATTTTTACAGTCTGGATAACTCCTTTATCCATTGGCTGAACACCTGTACATATTTTTATGGTGGTGTCTAAGAGGCTCTAAACCTGGATGTTTATCAACTGGAGGAAATTACTTACCTCCTGTGGGCATTCTGGGGGGAGAATTACCTAAATACTAGGGGCATTTACCTAATAGGGGGGATTACCTACTGAGAGCATCTACCTAATTGGGGGGAATTTACCTACTGGGGGCATCAACCTAATGGGTTGGCATTATGAGACCAAACATGGAAACAGGTATACTAACTATAGCTTCCAATAACGACAACAAATTGTCCAAGAATTAAAAGGCAATCACAGCAGAATATGGTCATAAAAGCTGCTGCCGAAAATGATGCAGCAGTGGAAGCTAGCTTTATTGTTGCTGAAGAAATCGCTCAAGCTTTAAAGTTTTTTTTTGGAGGGTGCATTTTTGAAGCAGTGCATGCTAAGGGCTCATACCCGTGACCATAAGCGTAAAAGACTGCACATTTGGCAGCCATACGGTCTGCAGCAGGGAGCTGTCATAGACCTGTACGGCACACTGCGTATGACCGTGAAACACACTTACATGGACATGCGCAGTGTGATTTTTTAAAACTTTTAATTCCCCGCTCTGTTCAGAGCGAGGATGCGTATGGAAACGCTGCTCATATGCAATGTATTGCATATAGACATCATATCATGCACTGCCCATGCAAGTGTACAGGGCTCATGCTGCGTATGTGAAATAGAGAATGCTGCAATTTATTTCTCTTGTGTATTGAATATATTTTTGATGAGGTGGAGGAGTCCATAAGTAAATATTAATTACCCTGGTAAAAGTTGTTGGGGCTAACTCCCAATGACACACCTGCAATGTATGGAGAAAAAACAGGCTTAGTTGGACTAATAATATTAGATAATGTATCATTGCATTATCCATCAAGAAGCTTTGTGTGGAAAGGTTCTGGAACTAGATGGTGATATGACCACGGTCATTCGGGCATGCAGCTTGAATCATCGCCAGTTCCAGCTGTTTTTCCAGAAGATGGCCTCGGAGCATGGAGACATCCTGTACCATCCAGAAGTAAGTGCAGCCCTTAAACAATTTTTGCAGTTTATGGAAGAAATTGTACTTTTAATGCAAAGTAAAGGAAAACCCTTGGCTGAGATTTTAGATCCATACTGGTTGTGTGATTTTGCTACATGGTGTGACATAACGAACAATTATGCTCATCTGAATCTGAGGCTGCAAGGACACAAACAAGTGATCATGCAGATGTCCAATGGACTGCAATGGAAGCCGTCCGCGCGTACACCCGCGGCAAATAGAGCATGCCGCGGGTGAGGACGGGTGAATTCACGGTGTGGAATTCTGCAGTGGAATTCTGCACCGTGAGGACTGAGCTATTAGGTTCAATAGAACCTAATAGCTGCGGGCAACGCAGCGGATTTCCGCCGCGAATCACGCGGCGGAAATCCGATCGTGGGAAGGAGCTCTAAACTTCACCTTTGGAAGTCCCAACTGGACCAGGACAATCTTGGCCACTTTCCTGTTTGTCAGACCATCTCAGCTGCAGTTCTCGGTGCTTTTTCATGCATTCGGTGAAGGGAGAGGATACAAAGAGTACCCACAGCTACACTTCCCTTACCAACCAGTGTAAACATGAGGCATAAATAAGGGTTTACTAGGTATCAGGCTGCAGCATATAATTTGTAACACATACTGTATGGACTCAGACACTGAGTGGAATGCACAGAAGTGTGGCCATGTTATATAGTGTGTATAATGGCTTGTACTACTCACTACATTAGCCATGAGAAAGCCATTACCATATTCACAGGCTACTCATTATTCACACTGCAGATGGCGCCACAGCTGTATATTCTCCACCAGATTCTGCACTGTATTTTCTCTCTGGCAGCCCCTGCAACCACAATAATCAGCTGCCTCCTTCTCTGCTGCCCCACATTGGCAGCATATGGTAGTAAGTGTGCCTGCTGTTCTTTCTCTATATATAACAACTATGTTGCACACATCACTTTTTTCTGCCAGGCTGTCCACGGGCATTTTTGCACTGCGTTCCCCGCAGCGATAATCCAGCCGTGGGGAACGCAGTGCACACTTTCCATAGCGTTGCTATGGAAAGCACTCTCCCCCCCCCCCCCCGTCCACGAGTCTTCATTTATCTCATTTTTAGGAACTTGCAAAATTTTGATTGTTTTTTATTCCATTTTTTCTAGTGGCAAGATTAACAAAATCTGTAATTCTGGCATGTTTTTTATTTTTCACTGCATTCTCTGAGCAGTATAAATAATATATTAAAGTAATTCTACAGGCCGGTACGATTATGCCAATACCAAATTGTAATAGTTTTTTTCTTTTTCGCCATAAAACTCATAAAAGTTTAAATCACCCTCCTTTAACCATATCTATAATAAAAAAAACTAAGTCATAAAAGAAAAATACATATTTGGTATCACCAAATCCGTAAATGTCTGATCGATCAAAGTAGTGCATTATTTACCCTGCACAGTGAACGTAGTCCGAAAAAAAAATTAAGAACGCCAGAAATGCACTTTCAGGCCTCGGTCAGACGGGCGTTTTTTCGCGCGATTTGTGCATGCGCATGCGTCCAGCGATTTTATAAAACCATTGCTTTGCAATGGTATCAGACACATGAGCGCTTTTTATGCGCTCGTCCGATAAATTATAGAACAGAAATCGCAGATCGCACCTATCTGCGATTCCTGTTCTCTTCTCTATATGCGCTCAATGGGGCCAGCGGCAGCAGCGCCGACCCCATTGAGAACATATACTAGACAAATCATTCTTCTCTGCCACAGCTGTAACAGCTGTGGCAGAGAAGAACGATGTTTGCCCATTGAATTCAATGGAGCCGGCAATACAGCCGGCTCCATTGAAAGCAATGGGCTGCCGGCGAGCGCGGGATGAATTTTCGGGAAGGGCTTAAATGTATAAGCCCTTCCCTGCAATTCATCCAGAAATGTGTAAAAATTAAAAAAAATATATATACTCACCTTGTACCTGCAGCTCAGCCGCGGCCGGCGGAAGTTCTCCTGAACTGCTCTCTGTAGTATTCAGCAGCCAGGGATTTAAAATCCCCGCCTGCTGAATGAGTTGCCTCTGATTGGTCACAGCCTGACCAATCAGAGGCAGCTCTCACTCACACCTATTCATGAATTCATGAATGACAGCTGAGAGCTGCCCCTGATTGGTCCCTGCACTGAGCCAATCAGAGGCAGCACTCACTCACCCATTCATGAATTCATCATGTATGGGTGTGAGTGAGAGCTGCCTCTGATTGGTCAGGCTGTGACCAATCAGAGGCAGCTCATTCAGCAGGCGGGGATTTTAAATCCCCGGCTGCTGAATACTACAGAGAGCAGTTCAGGAGAACTGCCGCCGGCCGCAGCTGAACTCCGGCTGCAGGGACAAGGTGAGTATATATATATTTTTTTATTTTTACACATTTCTGGATGAATTGCAGGGAAGGGCTTATACATTTAAGCCCTTCCCGAAAATTCATCATGAGATCGCCCGCAGCGCATTGCTTTCAATGGAGCCGGCTGTATTGCTGGCTCCATTGAATTCAATGCGCTGGACAGCCCTGGCCCCTTTCTATTGAAACGCGGCTAGGAGCAGTTTTTTCGGGCAATTTTTCGGCCCCGGTCACGCTATTTGCGGATGCGCATCCGTCATGCGATCCGCAAATCGCGGGAAAAAACGCCCGTGTGACTAAGGCCTCAGTCACCCTGTCAAAACGTCGTATGTATTCCAAATTGGTACCATTGTAAACTACGGGACATCCCGCAAAAAATGAGCCCTTACTCAACTATGTCGATGAAAAAATAAAAAAGTTATGGCGCGCAGAAGATGCAGCAGAAAATAATTTAAAAAAAATAAATGTCTTTGAAAACAAATACAACTACTACAGCAAAAAAAAACAAAAAACTAAAAAAAACTATACAAGTTTGGTATTACAGTAATCATACTGACCTATAGAATAAAGTTATCATGTCATTTATGTTGCAGTTTGTGTGCCGTAGAAACCAAACACACTGAAAGATGGCGGAATGTCATTTTTTTTCCATTGTACTCCACTTAGAATTTGGAAAAGCTTTTCAGTACATTATATGGCACTTTAAATAGCACCATTAAAAAATACAACTCATTCCGCAAAAAACAAGCCCTCATGCAGCCACGTCGATGAATAAATAAAGGAATTATGATTTTTTTAAACGGGGGGGGGGGGGGAGGGGAGAAAAAAAAGAAAAGGGGGAAAAAAGGGGGCTGCGTCATTAAGGGTTTAAATAATGTACTATCTTCCTTCTCTGGGTCATTACGATGCAGGGATACCACATGTGTACTTTTGTTTTTAATTTTTTAAGTAAAGGGAGAAAAGTGTTTTTATTTTTATTTCTTAAATTTTATTTTTTTACTTTTTAAAGTTTTTTGTCCCTTTAGGGGACTTCCACAGAGACCCTTCAGGACCTCCTGATCACATTCCGTGGGTCCGATGGTGACAGCCATTTACATGCTGCAGTTGCATAGACCATGGCATGTAAAGGGTTAACACAGCAGAGATCAGAGATTTTCTCCATTCTCTGCTGTGTAAGAGCTGGTGCCCAGCTATCCTCTGACAGAGGGAGCACCCTCCCTCTGTCAGCCCTTTACATGTTGCAGTCGCATAGACCGCGGCATGTAAAGGGTTAACACAGCAGAGATCTGAGGTTTTCTCCAATCTCTGCTGTAAGAGCTGGTGCCTGGCTATCCTCTGACAGCCAAGCACCAGCCCTTACCCTGCTACAGAGACCATCGCTGGCTTCTGCCAAGCCAATGGTCTCCATGGCAACCGGTATACAAAGCAGTGCAGGAGATTGCCGGCAGATCGATAATTTCTTCCTGCTCCTTTTTTCAAAGTCTTGCACTGTTCTGTGTGGGACTCTGCAGGCAGAGCACAATGCCACAAGCTTATGGCATTGTGCTCTGCAGCTCCCATAGTGATACATAGGCCGGGCTGTATCGCTATGGGCAGTGGAGTTCGTCCCGGAAAATTTCCGGGCGTGCCACTCAAGGGGTTAAATGATACAATTGGGTCCTTCCAATCCAACACAAACCTTATGTAGATATTCTTTCTCTGACTCCCTTTTTACTTGAAAAATACTTTTAACAGAGTCCATACATTTAACATGAGATGGATCAAGGCAGCTGTAGTACTGCTGCATTACATGAGTAATGAATGTGCAAGGTCGAGTAATCAAAATTAATGGCACTTCCAAAGCATATTTTCTGCAATGGTCAGAGCTTATCACATTCAGTTGCACATATCAGTGAATATAAAACATTTTAAAATTAAAACCCACCTTTCCAGCTGCTGTTTCTAAAACACATTTGCCTAAGTCTTAAAAAAGATGTATATCTACTTAATAGCATTTGTATAAGTGCTTGCCATCACAGACTTTGAAGTTTTTGGTGAACTTATAATGTATATTATTAAAATAAGTGCAAGAAGAAATCTTAGCTGGATAAGCTGAGATGTTCTTTATTAGCTGTATAGAGTGTGACTTCTGATATGTATCTTTAAATGATTAACAGTGCAGAATGCTGATCATCTGACTTAAAGTTCAGAATACTGATGCTGCCTTTCTAGACCATTCTTGGTAGTGATAGCAATCTGTTGGGCATCAGTATGATGCACATGTGCTCAGGTCTTGGAAGAAAAAAGTGTGCTAAAAGTCAAAGTACATCGTGTATGTTATTACCTTGGCATATATCCATTAAACAATTTAATATTGTCACGCACAAAATGTAGTCAGTTATTGTTCACTCGCAGATAGCTGATACTCCACAATATCAAGGTTATCATGCACCTTTCCCAAAAGTAGAGAAGCACCATTTATTTTATGACCTTTTTTTTAACAAAAGTTAACTTTTTTGTGAAAAACCATATTCTCAGCATTTTATTTCCCTTTTACACACTACTGCATTATAGTCTATTTTATTAGTAGCAAGCCTATGCCACATGGTAACCTTTCGTTTCTCATCATCACCATGCTACTTTTTGTGGACCCATTCGGTCCATGCTTTCTCACAATCAGATTCACAGAGCTGTCAGCATCTAAGGCTACCTTCACACAAGCGAGCATGATATTCGGCCGAGAAACCCAGCCTGATATTGAGCTTGTCAATGTGCGTTTTACCTGCTGTTGCAAGGCATTTTCATTCAAAAATGCCTTGCATCACTTCTCTGTAATTTCACAGCTCTGGTGCTTGTTTCATGCGTGATAGAGGATCGGAAGTGCTTACCATTAATTATAATGGCAAACCTCGCATGCACATCGCACAGCAAGTGAGTGCCATGCAATGTCTTTAAAGGAGATGTCTCGAGGCAGGAGTGGATTTTTTTTTTTGCCCAGTCCCCCTAATTAAGCATACATAACTAAGCCCCCCTGTAAATGACTTTTCTAGCTGGTTTGTACTTACCGTTCCAGCGTTTCAGCAACTTATAAAAATTTTGGCCGCCGGCTCTTTTCCCGTCGCTTGCTGTAGCCCGACATGCGCGCTCCCGAGACGCTACCAGCTGTGTCTCCCTGACAACCAGATGCCCCGCAGCCGCCGACCGGACCCCTGGATTGAACACGGCCGATCAGTCACCCACCGCCAGGCAGCAGGTAACCAGCGCAGCCCCCCCCCCCCCCGGCACAGCGGCAGCCCCCCCATCACAGCGGCAGCCCTCCCATCGCAGCGACAGCCCCCCCATCGCAGCGACAGCCCCCCCATCGCAGCGACAGCCCCCCCCATCGCAGCGACAGCCCCCCCATCGCAGCGGCAGCCCCCCATCCAGCGGCAGCCCCCCCCCCCCGGCACAGCGGCAGCCCCCCCCATCACAGCGGCAGCCCCCCCCCCCCCCCCGGCGCAGCGGCAGCCCCCCCCGGCCCATCACTTACCAGGACGGCGGGACAGCTGGACGGCGGGACAGCTGGGCGGCTCTGCACCTTCCTCTAACAGAGGATGGTACAGAATGGCCGCTCCAGTGCGCTCCCGAGCAGTGACAGCTCGTCTGCGCATGCGCAGAAGAGCTGTAGCAGGGAGCACACTGAAGCGGCTCGTGCTGAAAGGAGAAGAACGGACTGCGCAAGCGCGTCTAAAAAAGCAAGCTGCCAGCGAATTTAGACGGAACCATGGAGACGAGGACGCTAGCAACGGAGCAGGTAAGTGAATAACTTCTGTATGGCTCATATTTAATGCACGATGTATATTACAAAGTGCATTAATATGGCCATACAGAAGTGTATAGACCCACTTGATTTCGCGAGACAACCCCTTTAAGGTGTCATTTAGAGATGAGCGAGCATACTCGCTAAGGCAAACTACTCGAGCGAGTAGTGCCTTATGCGAATACCTGCCCGCTCGTTTCTATAGATTTGGCTGCTGACGCGGGTGAGCGGGAGTTACGGGAGTGAGCACGGGGGAGTGGGGGGGAGAGAGTAAGAGAGAGATCTCCCCTCCGTTCCTCCCCGCTCTCCCCCGCCTCCCGCCAGCAGCCGAATATTTATAGACGAGCGGGCAGGTAGTCGAATAAGGCTCTACTCACTCGAGTGGTTGGCCTTAGCGAGTATGCTCGCTCATCTCTAGTGCCATTGAAATCAGTGGGCAATGTGTTCCAAGGAACGTGAAAAAATAGGACATGCAGCTATTTTCTCCTTCACAGCATTGGTTTGAGGGAAGACCTTGCTTCAAAAGAATGGAGTTCGTATTTTTTGCGTTTGTATGTAGCCTAAGGAATACAATATTAAGAGCATTATAAGTAAAATAAACTTGATTTCTTGCATATTACTTTAAAATTCTAATTTATTACAAAATTATAGCCCATGCCTCCCCAACAAGAAGGCATCACTTGTTAAATTACATTACCTGTTAACATTTGTGAAGGGGATTTATTTCTTCCACGCAAAAGTTAATAATGAAGCAGATAAAAAATTAACGTTGATTCCAGTCTTAATAAGTTTCAAATCTTCTTCTAGAGACTTATACATTTCTGTTGGACAATAAATAAGTTCAGCATAACATGATACAAATTTGTGCATACACAATTAGAAAAAAAAACATGACTAAAGTCCCTTTCACTAAGGTGTGTTAGGTGCACTGTTCAGACACAACTCTCTGCTTCTGTGTCTGGCAGGCGAGGGCGTCATCCTGCTCTCCCTGTTCACTGAACCTACATTTATTCTCTTCCAGCACTCCTAGGGTTAATTGTTTCTGGGCCTTCTGCTCAGCTGATGCACCTTTTCTAATCACCTCCCTATATTACTGCCCTGGACGTTTCAGTCAGTGCTTTAGTGTTGTTGTGTGATTCGTGTCCATAACTCCAAGTTTAGCCGCTGCTCCGGCAGTTTCCTCGCTACCCTGTCTTCTGCTCGTGTTCTGTGTCCTCTGTTCGTGTATCCTGCTGTCTGTTATCCTTGGGAGTCTGTTTTTCTGTTTATCCTTATCGGCCTGTACTGCCTTTCTTCCTGTCCTGTCAGGATCAGTCAGCGCCTAGAAGCAGACCATGGGGTTATCCCTTTTGGGACAAGTGCTCCGCTTATAGGCAGGGGTTTCCTTCTCCTGGTTATTAGTTCAGGGCAAGATACTTTCCCTAGTTTCCATCTGCATACAGGGTTAGTACATCTGGTATCTTACCTCCCACGCTGGGCTCGGCTGTCAACCATACTGGACTGGATCATCATCTACCTGATAGGTTGACACAGTGGTTCCACATCCACAGTCATTACAGGGTGGAACAGTTCCTCATCTACATATGCGGGTAATGGGGATGGAAATCCTCAGCAGATTTAGCTGCAGAGTACGGAAATATTCCACCTGTGCAAAAAGGACGTTAGGCCAAGAATATCACGCGAGATTTGTGTGTTGCGAGGCACACAAATCTTGCACGAATATGATGCCTATTCTTTTAAATGGAGTCATATGCATGACTTATTTTTTTGCCGCACCACATTGCATTGCGAGAAAAAAATCATGGGATGTTCTAACTTTTCGCGTTCCTTAGAACACATCGCCGATTATTTTCAATGGGACTGGAAAACACAACGTGTATGCGAGGTACTGAAGTGATAGGAGGTGTTTTTGACACGAAAATGCCTTGCATGTAAGGGGACATTGCTTGTTCACGAGCATGATATTGGGCTGAGTTTCACAGCCCGATATTGCACTCTGCTGTGTGTAGGAAGCCTTGTTTCATGTAGGAAGCCTTAAGCATATCGCATTGTTCTATTAGTGGCATTGCTACTAATAGTAGCGGTGTCCAACTATTACTACCACATATGCTGAAAGACATTTTTTCTGTCATTCTGTTTGAGGACATAAAAGAAAAAGTTTCACTGTTTTTTATTTCATCCATGCAAACATGAGGATGGATGATCAAAAAAGTTTGGTGGGAATATATAAAAAGAGGTTTGTGCCAATTTTACTGGCATAAAACAGTTGCAAATTTTGATTAATACTATTCCTTCTAAAAATTTATGATTGTGTTCAACTTTTTGCCACTTTCACCACTTTTCAAAAATGAATGGGCGAGGTCAAGGAGGGGTGGAGCCACTATTAGACAGGCAGATTTATGAAGTCATATTCCAGAAACTGGTGCAAGAAGTGGAAATGTACACCTGCTTATAGCCAGAGTAGGTTTGACCTTCTGAAGCATAAACACTCCAAGCAGCATCAAATTTAGTAAGAAACGTACCTCTTAATAAATTTAGTGCATCTTACTCCAGTGCACAGTGGTTTGAAACGGACGTATGAATATTAACGCTTTCTAATCCACTGTCTGACCTCTGAAGACATTATGAAGTCCACTGTACAGCTCCGATGTTGGAAGTCATCCGTCGGGGTTCTCTTACTGTATATTGCCAGCCTCTCTGCTGTCGGAGCCTATCCAACGTGCCACCCCATGCAGTACTGGCTTTAGCCAGCATATAGCGCTGTTGTATAATGGCAGAAAAAGAGAAAGCCCTCTAGGAAAACCAGGACACAAATTGGATTGGAAAGGGTTACTAAAGCTCCCCTTCGTATTTAAACTATATTGGCATCATTTATTTTATAGTATAATAATAGGGTCAGACATGTAACATTCAATCTCTGTGTTCCATGTTTCCCATAATTAACATGGACCAGAAACGATTAACTTTTCATATTCAATCTTTTTTATTTCCCCTGGTGATAAGCAGCACATTTATCTATTGACATAATATTATTGCTCGGCCAAGCATCCTAATGCGAATTTAGGACAAAGGATCATTTCATGGTCAGTTATTCGATATCTATGGCTATTCGTAAAATTGGAGACAGAACATGATAAAGCATTTCTCCACCGATTATTTAGTCAACACATACCTAAGATGTTATCATACTTCACAAATTTATTTTGGCACTATACCACATGTGTGCGTGCAAATTTAGTGATACCCTTGTTGACATCGTAGCTAAAATATAGTTGAGACCATGAGAAATTTCAGCTATGTATTTGTACAGTTACTTGGCTAATTCCTTCCATCCCTCATTGAGATGTGCAGTGATTGATAAGTCATTTTTTTCCGCTAGCAGAGGTCAGGTTGAGCTATTTAGTGATGTACTAGAGTTTATTCCTTTTTTACTTTTTACAAAGGGTTACTTGAAAACTCTTTGATCTTCAGCTCCCTCCTAAGTACAAGACTTAGAAAATAAATGATAGATGAATTTTACAGTAATCTGTCCGGGCATGCAATGTTACTATATTAATTGAAAAGCTAAAATTTATATAAAAGAGGTTACAGCAATTCAGATAGATTTGTAGTATAAAGTAATACCATAATTTAATGTAAGCTATCCGCAATTGTGCAAATCACCTTAAAATGAAGGAGTCTGGACAAGCTTCTGTACTACAAAGCAGTCAAGGCAGGGAAATTGCAGTGATATTACCGATTCCTTTGTGTTTCAAATTGGGTCAAATTAAGCATTCAGCTAAAGAGCAAAGGGCCTGATTTAAAATGTAATACTTTGAACCTGGCTGTAAATTAGCTAGTAGTTACAGATAACTGAAATTTAAGATTTTACGTTCCCTTATTAAACTGGTCATCAGTTTCAATTTCTGGCAAAATTGACCAATTTTGGGGTAATTTTTGTCTTGTATGTTAATCTAGAGTCTAAAAGGGTATTCCAGTCAAACTAATGACATATTGGTAGAACAAAGCCTATATTTACAGAAGCTTAGTTTTGTCACATCCTTATATTAGTGCGAAAACCTATAGCTACGCAAATACATTTTTGTGACATCATTAAAATAGAGTGCAATCTACAAATGTATACACTGACTGTTGTGACAATATCGTAATAGACCGCGGCCTGTAAATATACAGTGAGCCTGGGTTCACACAGGGCGGATTCCCGTCGGAAATATCGCGGTTTGGCCGCAGCAAAAACCGCGAGATTTCCGCCGGGAGAACTGCCGCGGTTTAAGCCGCGGCGGCTTTGAAGCGGCTCGGCCGCATGCTTTTCCGTTGTGGCCGGCGCCCCATAGAGGAGAGCGCGGCTGCGACGTAAATAAACAAAAAAGGAAAGGTAAATAGACATGCTGCATCTTCTGAAACCGCGGCTGCAGCGGCCGCAGCCGCGGTTTCAACCGGATTTACCACAGCGGATTAGCCGTCCCGTGTGGACGAGATTTCTGAGAAATCTCATCCACATGGCTGGCTAATCCCGAGATTAGCGGCCGCGGGCGGTTTTGCCGCGGGCGGATCTGCTGCGGCAAAACCGCGGCAAATCCGCCCTGTCTGAACCAAGCCTTATAGTGTGAAGACAATCTGTAAATAACTATGTCTTTGCAATAGAGCTCAGCCTGATTCTCGCTCACAAGTCGCTCAAAGGACATCTTTTGAGCGATAATCATTGTGTGCATTTACAAGATCATCGCTCAAACGGCAGTTTGAGTGACAGGTTTGAGCTTTCACTTTGCATAAGTGTGTAAATAAAGGCTCACGCTGTATGCAGAAGACAAGCGGGACCGCTATCTTCTGCATGGTATACAGCTGAGCGCTCTGAGCGGGGTATGCAGAACACAGCTGGAGCGCTGTCTTCTTCATACTCTGGCTGTGTTTTCTGAGCAGGATACGAGCTGAAACAATAGTATCAGCGGTATCCCGCTAAGGACTCAGCGCGCGGCACTGATAAGGCTCATCGTTTTCTTTCAGCTGGCTGAAAGAGAACGACGAACGACTTGTTAATGAAAACTGCACGATGTCTGTGCAGTTAGACCCAATGATTCTTGCTCAAAAGAGGGCTTTGAGCGATTTTTGAGCGAGAATCATTGGGTCTAACTGGGCCTTAAGTCTACACTACTTTTAAGTTTAGACCAAAAACAGCGCCAAAAGTTTGGTGCAATTTGTGGCAATTTGGTACAATTTAGGCAATGCCCATTTTTCAGGCAAGTCAGAAAAACTGAAAGCATCTAAAATCACATAATAAGGCTTATTTACATGAGCGTATAACAGCATTTTAACAGCCGGCCGATATACTCTACCATCTGATGAGTTGGTTTCCAATGCATCAGCTTACACGGGCGATTTTCCGCCATGTGCTGGAACTATCTTCTGGCCGGAATACGTCGGCCACTGCATAGATTCCTATGGGAGCCTATGAGAGATGCCGAAGAAGGTAGGTGGGAGGGAGTTAAGCAGCATGACTGCTAAACTTCCTCCCCCTTTTCTCCTCCTCTCCGCCCCTTGCCAGGTGTTGAAGGGGGCTAGACAGGGCGGGAGCTTGTTGCTAAGCCCCACCCCCTCTCCCCTTGTTGGCAGCCAGCAATGAGAGGGGGTGGTAGCTTAGCACACTAGTTCCCGCCCTGTCCCGCCTTCTCCCTTGCCGAGAGCCGGCGACAGGCAGGGAAGGGGGAGACAGTTTAGTAGTGCTAAACTGTCTGCCACTGGCCGACGGCATTGCGGGCTCGGCGTATATGCGCCGGGCCGTCTGAATGGTCGCACAAACGTTCACACATTTTTATGTCGCCTGCGGGCGAACGTAAAAATGCTGACGCCCGCGTGAATAAGCCCTAAATGTGATGCAAAGCATGTAAGATGGTTTTCTATTGCAATTTGCCCCAGAAAACTGTTATGAATAGTAAATCTGCCCCACTATGTGTACACTATTGTGAAATCACTATTATAATTACAAATACACTACTCTAAGGCCACGGTCACACAGGGCGGATTCCCGACGGAAATGTCACGATTTGGCCACAGCAAAAACCGCGACATTTCCGCCGGGAGAACTGCTGCGGAAAATGTGGCGGCTTTGAAGTGGCCCTGCCGCTCGCTCTTCCGCTGCGGCCGGCGCTCTCATAGAGGAGAGCGCGGTCGCAGTGCAAAAAAAAATTATAGGCGTGCTTTGTTCGTCCACATGGCTGGCTAATCCCGGGATTAGGGGCCGCATGCGGATTTGCC